>NC_060069.1:149672124-151108374 GCF_922984935.1 Meles meles | reverse complement strand
ATTTATTCTAGGGGTGCCTGGGTGGCTCAGTGGGTTAAGCCTCTGCCTTCGGCTCAGGTCATGATCCCAGGGTCCTGGGATCGAGCCCCGCATCGGGCTCTCTGCTCAGCAGGGAGCCTTCTTCCCCCCCTACTCTCTGCCTGCTTGTGATCTCTGTCAAATAAATAAATAAAAATCTTTAAAAAAAAAGAATTTGATTTATTCTATCATTTCCTACAATAGAAACCTGATACCCTCCCAAGCGATTTGGGCTTCCCATTGCAGCAGATGAAAGTAGGAAATGCACTCTAAATTATAACTCAAAGATTTATTTAACCCAAGATATTTGAGTCATATGCAACTTTTCAGAGATACAGTTTGATCTCAAATGAATCCATGCTAAGTATTCTGTGTCAAACATCAAACATCTGGAAGGAAGGGACAGAATTTGCTTCAAAAGCACTCAGTGCAGCTTGAGCTATGAGAATCCTTAATGCACTGATCTTCAATCACAGATGCATTCCTAATCATTATTGTGAGGAAATATGTCTTTGATTTCTAATTTACTTTTGCATGTCATTATTTAGAATACTGACAACTTTTGTGTCATACTTTGAAAGGCTGATTTTATGTTATCATTTCTGGGGATCTCACTTTGTTGCTTCCATGAAACTTGTATGTGTCTGCCTCAAGACACAATCATGATTTCACTCTCACTCTTATCCAGGACTTGCTGTTTAGTGAGAGAATAATCTTGCATTGCATCCAGTTAGAACAAAGATGGTTTTACCCCAATCTCATGTGTTGCTGAGCTATGAGCTAATTTTGCTTACCTATCGGTAATTAAATTTCATCTATTTGTAATCATAATTCTTCAGTGACTCAATTTCAACTGTCTTGGGGGTGAGTTGACCAAATATTTTCATTTTGAGTGAGTAGTTCCAGATTTGGGGCCTCAATCAGGGATCAGGTGTGTTATAAATTAATTGGCCTACTCAGGATCGTGGCTTATACAGCAGATGAACTGACAATAAAGGAGTATAATAGACTGATTGCATCAGTGGCCCCCATTCTCCATCTCTCTCTGTACCCACTCCCTTTGCTTTGTGCAATGCCCTCTGAACTGGGCATTCTAACCCACCCCTTGACTCTGGGCTCAGCATGTGTCTTGCTTTGGACAATGGCATGTTAGCAAATGTGACACACTCCCCCCCCCCCACGGGGAGTTCTGAACAAGTGCTTGCATACTTTTCCTTGTTCTCTAGCTCCTCCGTGATTGTGATGACCAGGTGCCTGGCTGGCCTGCTCTAGGATGAGCCATGTGGATCACAGCCATGTTATTCCAGACATCTCAGCTTGAGGCCATCCTAGATCAGCCAATAGTGCTCTACCCCAGACTTGAGAGTCAGCCCAGCTGACAAAAGGTAGTACTGTCAACATGTAGTTGTTGGCTCCATTAGTGATGGACTCAATCATTCATTCATTCATTCACTCATTCATTCTGCTTACCTAATAGCCAGAGTGGGTGAGTAGGGACCTTCCACATGGTGGAAACTCAGTCACTTGGAAGGGCAGGAATGGAAGGCAAAGATCGCTTTGCCCTTTCTCAACCTCAGCTTACTCCTGGGTTGTGGGAAGGTGGGCGTCAAGTCAGGTGATGAGGGAGGGACTCCTCCCTGAAGCTGTAGGCTCTGTCAACAGCTCAGGGGCAAGTCCAGGTTAAAAGTGGTCGTTCTTTCTTTGTGGCTCCACGTGCTCCCTTCTTCATTGACCTCTTCACTTCACGCAAAGAGAAAACCACCAGGAAGCATTTGAAATGTGCACATCATGTCTTTCCAGCTGCTAAATAATGATTTTAGCTTGCTCAGCTCCTTATGGAGAACCTAAGACCTCATACATTTTAAGATTTCAGACTTTCAGAAAGATGTTTAATTCCATCACGATGTTTTTAAAGTGCAATGTGGAACACGGTACAAATGCATTATCTATCAGTAGGTTATTATTTAATGATAATACTAATACTTATCTTATTTCTTTTTACCTATTGGCACCATAAAGCTCCAGGTACTCATCTCAGTTAAAATTATCAGGGAGAAAGGAAAAGCAAAAGCTCAAAATAACCCTGAGAAATATTGTTTGGGTGATTCTGCTCACAAATCATCTTATTTCACAAGATTCTGGAAAGCATCCTCACTCCCTGCTGTAAGTGGGCCATTTTGCAGCTTGAAGCTTTGAGGTGACTCACCTGCAAATGGAGCTAACGGCAGACTGAATGAGAAGGCTCAGCAAAATGACAGATGTGATGTGTGCGACTTACCAAGAGAGGGTGCACGGAGTGTTCTCTGGACTTCTCTGTCACTGCTTATCTATCTGCAGGGCTGGTCTACTCAGAGAACTTTGGAATTTCTAGCTCATTAGGTGGTTTAAAAATATTTATGTTTTGACTTTCAGGTGATGATGGCTGTGATCATTTGTACACTATGACACTCCTATATTGACTGACTGAGTAACGGAAAAAAATAGAAAATTATCAGGGATCAGAGATCACCACTGGAAATTAGAAAAAGGAAGTGTTAAAAAGTTGGGAACATTTCTTTTCCATTTAATGCAGATTTTTCCAAAGCAAGACAAGGCAAGGAGGTTGCAGGGTTGATTGATACTCTCAGAAATGTTCCACCGGTGGCCATATTGGGGGGTGAGCTCTACAGACCATGGGAACATTAGGGAAATTCAGGTATGTCCACTGGATGCCTGGTCATGGTTGCAGAGCCACAGCAGAGGAAAGCACTCTAGGAGGGAGACTTCAGAGTTCATGCAAGAGTCCCATCAAGCAGAAAGCTGCCAGTGAGGTGAAATTCCTTCCAGACACATTTTGTTTTCTATTTGATGTGGTAAACAGCAGCCTGGGAATGCAGATTGGGCAAGATTTTCCACGAACCTGGTGTTATGGATGAACCAAAGAGAGAAGTCCAGAAGCTGACCCTTAGCAAAGTGGATCACCAGAAAGAGTTTCTTCTCCATTTCCCCATTCTCTGAAACAGCCAGCTGCACGTGGAATTTATAGAAAGTAACCTTGCTGCCCAATATCTGCAAAGAAAATTTTAAGACAAACAGAAAAGTCAGAGAGGGAGATCCAAAGAACATAAACCATCCCTATTAACTATGGGTATACTGACAGAGCAGCTCAGCATGAGACCAAACCAAGTGTTTCAAAGCCTGAAAGGAAGATGATGCACATGTTTTATTTCTAAAAGAAATAAATTTCTTTATAATATAATAGGAATAGGAATTTGTTCTCCTTCCTATAAGAAAGAGGAAGGAGAACAAATTCAGAAAAAGCTCTTTGTGTTTTCAGTAAAACTCTAGAAAATAAAAGCATGCAGTAATAAAACAAGAGATCCAAGGTTAAAAGGGGAGCCAGTTGGGGGTGGCTCAGTCAGTTGAGCAACTGACTCTTGGTTTTGACTCAGGTCATGATCTCAGGGTTGTGGGATGGTACCCCGTGTCGGGCTCTGTCCTTAGCATGGAGTCTGCTCTAGATGCTCTTTCTCTCTCCTTGTGCCCCTCCCCTGCTCACATGCCTGCTCTCTCTCCCTCTTTCAATAAATAAATGAAATATTAAAGAAAGAGGAGGCAGCTAAGAGACAGAGCACAGAAGTACAACGTGATTGGATGAGGTAGGGAAAGAAGGCAACTAACTAACATGTAATAGTTGATTTAAAATCTGAAAACAAGTCAGACAAAGACAAATACCATTTGATTTGGAATCTGAAAAAAAAAACAAAGCAAATCAATAAACAAATGAAAAGCAGAATCATACTTAAAATACAGAGAAAAACTGAGGGTTGCCAGAGGGAGGAGGGATTATGGGGGGGGCAAAATGGGTGAAGGGGAGAGGGAGGTAGGGCTTCCAGTTATGGAATGAATAAGTCATGGGAATAAAAGGCACAGCATAGGGAATAGCATCAATGGTATTGTAATAATGTTGTATGGTGACAGATGGCAGTTACATTGGTTGTGAATACAGCATAATGTATAAACTTCTCAAATCACTACGTTGCATACCTGAAACTAATGCAACATTGTGTATCCACTATACACACATAAAAATATATATTTTTAAAGATTTTATTTATTTATTTGACAGACAGAGATCACAAGTAGGCAGAGAGGCAGGCAGAGAGAGAAGAGAAGCAGGCTCCCTGCTAAGCAGAGAGCCCAATGCAGGGCTCGATCCCAGGACGCTGGGATCATGATCTGAGCTGAAAGCAGAGGCTTTAACCCATGGAGCCACCCAGGCACCCCCATAAAAATATTTTTAAAAATTTGCCTGGGACAACTAAAATTTGCATTAGGAGGATTAAAATGGAAAAGCTTTTTCCATGATGCAGGGAATCATAATGCAGAAGACAAATTTGAAAAACTTTTCCAGAATTCAGATAAAGAGGATAAAGGGATGACATTGAAGAGGGAGAAGATGATTTCTAGGAACACTGAACATGAAACAATGTTTCATGTTTGAATGCATGCCCAGATTGAATGCACAGTGTTCATGCTTTCTGGAGCTGTAATAGAAGGACCATGGTCTTTTGAATGTCCTCATACTTGGAGTCTTCCTTGAAATACAGACTGAAAGAAGAAATAAATGAATCAAGACTTTCAGAATTTTAAGGAAGAAATGTTTGTCCCAATAATTTTATACTTGAGTTTTCATTCAAATGGGAATGCAAAGTACATTTTCAGATATTAATTGGCTAAAAAATGTATACCACTCATAATGCACTCATTTTAAGCCATGAGAGAGTATAAGAAGATAGAAAAAGAAAGGCAAACTCAAATTTAGAATGGGATAATTTTTATAAAAAAATAATTAATGGTAAATGTTGAAACAATTTGAAGCAATGAAATTTAAAGGATTATTGTGCTTATAGTGAAAATCAATTGAATATATCATAAATAATTATTGAAAGATGATAAAAATTTTTTAAAATTAGAAACGAGGTCGTATAACAAAAACAGAAAGTAAGAGATGAGGATGGGGTATAGGTAGAAACATTAATGTTTTCAAGTCCATGTAGGAGAATACATAGGTGTATATTTTCTGATGTAATTTTTTAAGATAACAGTTATATGTGAGATTATTTTTTCATTGTGAGTAGAACATTCTATACAGAATTTTGCACACAATAGATGTGAAGAGTTTGGTGCATAATTATAATACAAATACCAGTGTAACCACCAGTCACTGAAGAAAGAGCTTTATCCCAGACACCCAGAAACCGGCTTGGGTCTCTGATCATACTTCCATTCCTCTCCACTAACTTCTCATCTGAACTTCTCTTGCTTCATATAAAATAGCATTGCCATCTACACAACATGGTGTCCTTTTCCTGCTTTTTAGCTTTATAGAAATAGAATATAAGCATTATTTTGTATTTGACTTTTTTGGTTCAACAGTTTTTGTCATCCATGTTGTTGATATAGCTCCATTTGTTTGCTTTTATTACCTTATAAGATTTTATTGTCTATTCATACAATTTCTTAATGCCTTCTAATATTGGTGAACTTTTGGCTTATTTTCAGTTCTTGCTTTTATGAGAGGTTGGTCTTTAAATATTGTAAGAGGTGATGACTTAGAGAATTGAAAACGAGATGAATAGTTGAAAAAATGAAACATAATTTATACATCAAAATAACTATAAAAAGAAAACAACAAGAAAACTTAAAATAGGAGCTATAAAATGGGATGACAAATGGGATGACACATGGAACAACAGAAAATGTTACCCTTTATTGAAAGGTAAATACTGGGATTGGGTCAAAACAGTATCTGAAGGAGAGCTTCTGATCATGGGTACGCATAAAATAAAACAGTTTAGAAAGTCTGCGTGAAAGATTCGGAAAATCTACAGAAGCAAAGAGCAAACAAAGCAACTGGAGTTACAGTAATAATATTAAACAATTAAGATTCACTGTGAAATCATTAAATAGGACAAAGAAGGTCCATAATTTTTTTAAAAGGGTATAGTAAAATTGTATGCTTTGAATTAATAAAAACAAATTACATAAAAACCAAACTGTTAGAAATTCAAGAATAATTTTAAAATACAATAGAAGTAGAAGATGTTAATATGTTTTTCTCAGTATTTGACAGATGAAGTAGGAAATAAATGCCAAGACATATCTGAATAATAAAATAAATTCAGGTAATTTACTAGATATATATTGAGTTATTTTTTTCTATAACAAAGGATGAAAAGAAAAGATACTTGGTATATAACTAAAAAATTAGGTAAAGAATAACAAAATATAACTTACAAAGGAGAATGGAGAAATTATGCAGACAGCAAAAATTAATGAGGTTAGAAAACATAAAAAGTAAAATAATTGATGATGCCTCACTACAAAAGAGAAGGACAGATATTGAGACATAAAAATTTATAAGCACACAGTCTCTTCAACAAATAGTGCTGGGAAATTGGACAGCCACATGCAGAAGAATGAAACTGGACCATTTTCTTATACCATACACAAAAATAAACTCAAAATGGATGAAAGACCTAAATGCAAGACAAGAATCCATCAAAATCCTAGAAGCGAACACCGGCAGCACCCTCTTCAACCTTGGCTGCAGCAACTTCTTGCTAGTCATGGCTCCAAAGACAAGGAAACAAAGGCAAAAATGAACTATTGGGACTTCATCAAGATCAAAAGTTTTTGCACAGCAAAGGACACAGTCAGCAAAACCAAAAGACAACTGACAGAATGGGAGAAGATATTTGCAAATGTTTTATCACATAAAGGGTTAGCATCCGAAATCTATAAAAAACTTATCAGACTCAACATCCAAAGAACAGATAATTAAGTCAAGAAATAGGCAGAAGACATGAACAGACATTTCTCCAAAGAAGACCTACAAATGGCCAACAGACACATGAAAAGATGCTCAACATCACTCATCATCAGGGAAATACAAATCAAAACCACAATGAGATACCACCTTATACTGTTCAGAATGGCTAAAATTAACATGCCAGGAAACAACAGTTGTTGGTGAGGATGCAGAGAAAGGGGAACCCTTCTCCCTGTTAGTGGGAATGCAAGCTGAGACACTCTGGAAAACAGTATGGTGTTTCCTCAAGAAGTGAAAAATAGAACTACCCTACCACCCAACAATTGCACAGCTAGGTATTCACCCCAATGATACAAATATAGTGAGCCAAAGGGGCACCTGCACCTTAATGTTTATAGCAGCAATGTCCAAAATAGCCAAACTGTGGAAAAAGTCCAGATGTCCATCGACAGACGAATGGGTAAAGAAAATGAGGTAGATATATACAATGGAATACTACTCAGCCACCAAAAAAATGAAATCTTGCCATTTGCAACAATGTGGATGGAACTAGAGGATTTTATGCTAACTGAAATAAATGAATCAGAGAAAGACAATTATATGATCTCACTCATATGTGGAATTTAAGAAACAAAACAGAGGATCATAGGGAAGGGAGGGAAAAACAAGACAAAACCAGAAGGGGGGGATAAGCCAGAAGATAATCATAGGAAACTGAGGGTTGCTGGAGGGGAGAGGGGGAGAGGGGATGGGACAACTAGGTGAGGGGCATTAAGGAGGGCATGTGATGTAATGAGCACTAGGAATTATATACAACTGATGAATCACTGACCTCTACCTCTGAAACTAATAATACATTATGTTAATTAATTGAAATTAAATTAAAAATATTAGAAGAAAAAATAAAAAAAAGCAACTAAACATCATAAGCAAATATTATTTGTGATTCTGCCCTAAGTAATTTTCAAAACTCAAAAAAATGAGTTTTGAAAATGTGAAATAAGAAGAAAAAAATAGAGAGTCAGAGCATATAAACAAATACTTGAGCTACATATTGAAGATGTTTGTCAAAAATGACTTTCTGAAGATGGCGGAGAAGTAGCAGGCTGAGACTACATCAGGTAGCAGGAGATCAGCTAGATAGCTTATCTAAACATTGCAAACACCTACAAATCCAATGGAAGATCGAAGAGAAGAAGAACAGCAATTCTAGAAACAGAAAATCAAACACTTTCTGAAAGGTAGGCCTGGCGGAGAAGTGAATCCAAAACGACGGGAAGATAGACCATGGGGGAGGGGCTGGCTCCTGGCAAGCAGTGGAGCAACGGAGCACAAAATCAGGACTTTAAAAGTCTGTTTCACTGAGGGACATTGCTCCAGAGGCTAAACGGGGGTGAAGCCCACGCGGGGTCAGCGTGGCCCCAGGTTCCGCAGGGTCACAGAAGGATCGGGGATGTCGGAGTGTCTCAGAGCAATAGAACAAATCAACAAAACTAGGAGCTGGTTCTTTGAAAGAATTAATAAGATTGATAAACCCCTGGCCAGACTTATCAAAAAGAAAAGAGAAAGGACCCAAATAAATAAAATCATGAATGAAAGAAGAGAGATCGTAACTAACACCAAAGAAATACAGGCAATTGTAAGAACATACTATGAGCAACTCTATGCCCACAAATTTGATAATCTGGAAGAAATGGATGCATTCCTAGAGACATATAAACTACCACAACTGAACCAGGAAGAAATAGAAAACCTGAACAGGCCCATAACCAGTAAGGAGATTGAAACAGTCATCAAAAATCTCCAAACAAACAAAAGCCCAGGGCCAGACGTCTTCCCAGGGGAATTCTACCGAACATCTAAAGAAGAACTAATTCCTATTCTCCTGAAACTGTTCCAATAAATAGAAATGGAAGAAAAACTTCCAAACTCATTTTATGAGGCAAGCATCACTTTGATCCCCAAACCAGACAAGGATCCCACCAAAAAAGAGAACTACAGACCAATATCCTTGATGAACACAGATGCAAAAATTCTCACCAAAATACTAGCCAATAGGATTCAAAAGTACATTAAAAGGATTATTCACCATGACCAAGTGCGATTTATTCCAGGGCTGTAAGGTTGGTTCAACATCCGCAAATCAATCAATGTGATACAACACATTAATAGAAGAAAGAACAAGAACCATATGATACTCTCAATAGATGCTGAAAAAGCATTTGACAAAGTACAGCATCCCTTCCTGATCAAAACTCTTCAAAGTGTAGGGATAGAGGGCACATACCTCAATATTATCAAAGCCATCTATGAAAAACCCACCGCAAATATCATTCTCAATGGAGAAAAACTGAAAGCTTTTCCGTTAAGGTCAGGAACACGGCAGGGATGTCCATTATCATCACTGCTATTCAACATAGTACTAGAAGTCCTAGCCTCAGCAATCAGACAACAAAAAGAAATTAAAGGCATCCAAATAGGCAAAGAAGTCAAACTATCACTCTTTGCAGATGATATGATACTATATGTGGAAAACCCAAAAGACTCCACTCCAAAACTACTAGAACTTGTACAGGAATTCAGTAAAGTGTCAGGATACAAAATCAATGCACAGAAATCAGTTGCATTTATCTACACCAACAACAGGACAGAAGAAAGAGAAATTAAGGAGTCAATCCCATTTACAATTGCACCCAAAACTATAAGATACCTAGGAATAAACCTAACCAAAGAGGCTAAGGATCTATATGCAGAAAACTATAAAGTACTCATGAAAGAAATTGAGGAAGACATAAAGAAATGGAAAAATGTTCCATGCTCCTGGATTGGAAGAACAAATATTGTGAAAATGTCTATGCTACCTAAAGCAATCTACACATTTAATGCAATCCCTATCAAAATACCATCCATTTTTTTCAAAGAAATGGAGCAAATAATCCTAAAATTTATATGGAACGAGAAAAGACCTCGAATAGCCAAAAGGAATATTGAAAAAGAAAGCCAAAGGTGGTGGTATCACAATTCCGGACTTCAAACTCTATTACAAAGCTGTCATCATCAAGACAGCATGGTACTGGCACAAAAACAGACACATAGATCAATGGAACAGAATAGAGAACCCAGAAATAGACCCTCAACTCTATGGTCAACTAATCTTTGACAAAGCAGGAAAGAATGTCCAATGGAAAAAAGACAGCCTCTTCAATAAATGGTGCTGGGAAAATTGGACAGCCACATGCAGAAAAATGAATTGGACCACTTCCTTATACCACACACGAAAATAGACTCAAAATGGATGAAGGACCTCAATGTGAGAAAGGAATCCATCAAAATCCTTGAGGAGAACACAGGCAGCAACCTCTTCGACCTCAGCTGCAGCAACATCTTCCTAGGAACATCGGCAAAGGCAAGGGAAGCAAGGACAAAATTAAGCTATTGGGATTTCATCAAGATCAAAAGCTTTTGCACAGCAAAGGAAACAGTTAACCAAACCAAAAGACAACTGACAGAATGGGAGAAGATATTTGCAAACGACATATCAGATAAAGGGCTAGTGTCCAAAATCTATAAGGAACTTAGCAAACTCAACACCCAAAGAACAAACAGTCCAATCAAGAAATGGGCAGAGGACATGAACAGACATTTCTGCAAAGAAGACATCCAGATGGCCAACAGACATGAAAAAGTGCTCACATCACTCGGCATCAGGGAAATACAGATCAAAACCACAATGAGATATCACCTCACACCTGTCAGAACGGCTAAAATTAACAAGTCAGGAAATGACAGATGCTGGCGAGGATGCGGAGAAAGGGGAACCCTCCTCCACTGTTGGTGGGAATGCAAGCTGGTGCAACCACTCTGGAAAACAGCATGGAGGTTCTTCAAATGTTGAAAATAGAACTACCCTATGACCCAGCAATTGCACTACTGGGTATTTACCCTAAAGATACAGACGTAGTGATCCGAAGGGGCATGTGCACCTGAATGTTTATAGCAGCAATATCTACAATAGCTTAACTATGGAAAGAACCTAGATGTCCATCAACAGATGAATGGATAAAGAAGATGTGGTAAAATCAGGCTCTCTGCTCAGCAGGGAGCCTACTTCCTCCTCTCTCTCTGCCTGCCTCTCTGCCTACTTGTGATCTCTGTCTGTCAAGTAAATAAATAAATAAAATCTTAAAAAAAAACAAAAGAAGATGTGGTATATATACACAATGGAATACTATGCAGCCATCAAAAGAAATGAAATCTTGCCATTTGCGATGACGTGGATGGAACTGGAGGGTATCATGCTTAGTGAAATAAGTCAATTGGAGAAAGACAACTATCATATGATCTCCCTGATATGAGGAAGTGGAGATGCAACATGGGGGGCTGGGGGATAGGAGAAGAATAAATGAAACAAGATGGGATTGGGAGGGAGACAAACCATAAGTGACTCTTAATCTCACAAAACAAACTGAGGGTTGCTGGGGCGAGGAGGGGTTGGGAGAGGGGGAGTGGGGTTATGGACATTGGGGAGGGTATGTGCTATGGTGAGTGCTATGATGTGTGTAAACCTGGCAATTCACAGACCTGTACCCCCAGGGATAAAAATACATTATATGTTTATAAAAAATAAGAAATAAATTAAAAAAAATGACTTTATGAAGGGGTACCTGGGTGGCTCAGTTGATTAAGCACCAGTCTTCATCTCAGGGTCATGAGATCATGTTTTGCATTGGACAGCCCAGAAGTGTCCATCCTACTTTAAAAATAAAATAAAATAAAATAGAAAATAAGAGTGTGAAATGCCTTGGTCCAGAACACCAGAGCTGTGTTACACTGCAAAGGACAGGTAAAAACATTCATCAGTGCTGCACTCTATGAGCTCTGCTATGGCACACAGATAATCCACAAACTAGTTATTTTACAAACGAGTATTACCCAAATTGTGTCATGAAACTACAAAAGAGAAAGCAAAACAACCAATCTCATTTACAAATATAATATCAACATTCTAAATAAATTTATGATAAGTTAAACTTTGGAAAATATCATAGAGTTACATGTTAAAAATAAATTTATTTATGTAAAAATAATGCATATTATTTTATAAATTATGCATATTTACATGTAACATATTTACATGTTACATGTAAAATATAAATTTATTACAAATCTAGTCAAAAGTATGGGTTAACCTTTTGGAGTGGGAATGGTCTGTTTAAACGTGACAACAAAGGTAGAAACTATTAAAAATAGGTCATAAATGTGTATCAGCAATAGAATGATCCAAATTAAAATACAGAAGCCAAAGAGGAAAATAAATCGTCAAGCTCTGTCAAAGCACTCATACGTTTAATATATAAAGAGCTCTTACAAACTAAAAAAATAATAAAAAAGCCTCAATAGAAAATTGGGCAGATGCAAGAAGAAAAGTCACCAAAGAATTAATGAGCATTATCAATAAACTAACAACTCAGCTTCTCTAGTCATTGAAGCATTAGAAATTCAAACTGCTTGGTATCGAGCTATGGTCAGTTCATTTTGATCTTGTGAAAGTTCAAAGTCAGACATATTCCTAGGGTTTATATTTGCAAGTCATCCTTGACTCTGGGTTCCCATTTCCAGGAGTTGTTTTGGGAATCTATCTGGCGCATGCTAATTTTGTCAACTAAGGGGGAAATTAGACCCTTTCAACAGACAGACACACACACACATACAGCATGCATGTGCACACATACATACACCTTCCTCCACCTTTTGGTGGTCTTTTTCAGGGAGATGCCTCAGCAATACAATATTGGATTGTCTTATTTCTTTCTCCCCTACCTGCACTCTCTCCTTTTTCTCTACCCCATTCCCTTTTCCTCTCCAGAAATTCCTCCTAGTGGCAGAGCAGGTTAGCAGTCCCCTGTCTTGGATTCTGCTGACAACTGTCCTGTGAGAGCCTCATCTTCTACCCAAAGGAGTTTATCAAAGCAGGGTCCTAAGAAGACAGCTCTTTAAGAAGAATCCACTGTTGGTTGTTGGGATCATAATGCTTCTGTACTGTATTAAGACCAAACACAAGACTTCAAAGAAAATGTTTGCGTTTGCCATGGGCTGCTTTAGATGACCTCTCATGGATTTCTACCAATATTTCCTGGGGACATTTGTTTGCTCTCTACTGTCATTAGAATTACTCTGGACAACTTTTAAAATCCCCAAGTGAAGTATTATTTACCACTTCAGGAATCTTCTTTCAGAACCTTGGTTCCTAAAGTTTAGGAGGACCACCCTTAGCCCTGTCCCCATGGCAACTGGTGACAGCGTAGTGAGCTGCCCTTGGCTGTAGCTATGAAGATTATCAAGGGATCTAATGCTCTTTCGTTACTGCTTGTATGGAATTAGAAGACTTGTTTGGAATCTTGAGTCCTCTTCATGCTCTAACAGTATGGAACTGTAACTATTAAGCATTCCAGGCCACTTGGGTTCTATAGTCATTAATGGCATGCTATGTACATATAGCCAAAAAGCTATATATGATTAAGAATCTGCTACAATTTTAAATAAATTAAAATTTTTATTTGGGAGAAATCAGACCCCCTTCAAAGCCTTGACTTAACGAAAAAAGGAAGGAGAATGGAGAACGATTACTTTCTGGTTATCTAAATGTCCCAGGTATTACTTGATTTAACACTCACACAAACTCTACGTGGAAGGTCCTATTATCATTTCCATTCACAGATAAGGAAAGAAGTTTGGGGGAGGTTACTGCCTTGCTCAAGTTCACACAGCTAGTTAAGTCAGACAGCCTAGTTTTTTTTTTTTTTTTAATTTAGTTGAATTTTGTGTGTGTGTGTTCCAAAATTCAGACAGCCTAGTTTTTGTATGTAATCTTCAGAGAAAACTTTAAAATAATTTATACAGACAGTGGTTTTTGTTTGTTTCACCCAAATTACAGAAATGACCTGGATGATTGGGTTTTCTGTAATGGAAATCTGGAAAGGCTGTTGAAAACCTGGAATTTTCCCCATTTTTCCAGAAGCCCACTTGGTTATCCTGAGTCTTACTGACTACCTTTGCTTTACATGTGTGTGTGTGTGTGTGTGTGTATCATTGTATGGTTGCTTTAAACATATTTAACATATTTTCCTTTTTTGTTCTTTACTTACTGCTAACTTCTAGCCCCACTCTATTACAGCCAAGACACTGACATTCACCAGTAGATCACTGCAGTTAAGACACCCTCTTAATTGGAAGAGGGTGAATGTTAATCACTTGAATTATTATTATGATATTTTCAGTACCAAGAGTTCCCAGGAGGCTTTTTAATATGGAAATCCACCAAATGGTAATAGGACAAAATTTACTTCTTCCCTGTGCAGTTATAACTTAAAGGTGAAAATAAGTACAATACAGCTAAATGGAATTATTAGTTGGTGTTAAACATTGTAACTTCACAAGCTATGAATAATGAATTTCCCCACAACCTCCTCCTAAGCTGTTTGTGGGAAATTGAAAGACCATCACAGATACCTCACTGTCACTTTTATATAGTTTAGAATTTAGTTTTTTTTAGATTCAATGTCCTCGACTATAAGAACAAACCCACCAGGATTAGCTCTTAATTCAGTTACCCGTAAGACATGAAAATCACAGCTCCAACTTCAGGAAGTAGAAAGTCAACACATGATTTTGGTAGGTGGCTGAAGACTAGCGAGACTTCTCATCTATGGTTCTCTTGGACTGTATTCCGGTGGGTCATTTGAAAGTGGCACACTTTCTTCTTGCCAGATCCCAGAGCCCAGAGTTTACTTTATGTCCCCCTCAGTTTTACCTCTCCTTGTACTCATGTCACTGTAAATGACAACATCAACGTAAATGACACTTCCAATTTCTAGAAACAAACAAACGAAACCAATCACCATGCATCAGCGGGTCCCAACCTGGTTTCTTATCTTTTGGAGGCTTAGGATATTCCTCTCTCCTTCCTTGAAAATAATTGGGATGAAAATTGTTTGTAATGCTCAATGACAGCTTGCTCTCTCATTGTGCCTTTTATGTATGAATCACAAAGCCTTTTATAAACCATAACTCGGTTCTTGCAGCTCCCCAGGGAGGCAGGTCCCATTAACACTGTTTTACAGACAGTCATGAAACAGACCCAAGGAGTTTCAATGAACAGCCTAAGGTCAGGCAGTGAGTCCGTGGGAAAGTCGGGGGACAAACTTGTGGAACTTCTGACATGCACCTCTAATTGGATGCCTCCAGAAGGGTGAGGAATTAATGAATGAGCAAGATAAATGGACATCCACTTGAAGAACTGTTTTGCAATAAGCAATCATTGTTCCAATGAATCACTCAGATTGTGTCTTAGCTTAAGTGAACCTGCAGTTGGAGAATATTTTCCCTGGCAACCCACCATGGCATACAATTTTTTGGTAAATTGACCTTTTGACTTTCGTGTTTAACTTTATAAGTATATAAATGGGAGGTCACAGCATCATTACTACTAGGGTGATATTTGGTGGTTTCTGTTATGTGATGTAGATAGCTAAGGAGGAAGACCTTTAAAACATGCAACAGTAGAAAATACAGTGGGAAACACAAAATAATTTCAAGTGATATGGTATATTTGGAGAGGTAGCAATGAACTACAAAAAACTGGAAACTATTTTTTTAATACAGGTCATTTGGTCAGTCCAACTTCTGTTACACTTAAACCATTTTACTTAAAAGAGGATTCTATTTGCTAAGAGCACTCGAGGAAGGAGTACATCATCAGATAATGCTAGAAAATGTTCTCCTAGTGAAACGTGTAGCTCTGTCTGTTGCAGGTAAAGCGAGTTGGTCATTGGGGGTGGTCTATGGGCTATCTGGATTGAGACTGTTGTCTGTACTTTGTCCAGAGTCATCAGAGGGTCAAAGTCTGCTGCTCAACTTTGCAGCTGAGCCTTTTGGTTTTGTTAGTTTACCAAAGGTAAACAGGTAAGCAGGCTCTGGGGGACTGAGTCAAGTTAGCCAAACCTTCAAGATACTGATGTTTAACCACAGGGGCGATTTAATTCACATGAAAATCAGATCAGCTTATTTGTGCTGGATACTTGGCACATTCTATTTCTCATAGGCCAGGCCAATTGGAAAACCAAATTAATATCAGAATTCTACTTCAAGAGTCCAGTTCGAGAGCTGAATGATCTGAATGACATGTTTATTATGTCTGAAAAAGATGTATTTTTCCAGGGGACAATGAGAACACCTGGTTGGCTCTCAGGTGCCCTGCAGGTCTCTACCATTCCACAAAGACTGCATTATCCTTGATATGTTTGCCTTAGTTGAAGTGCAGTTTCTCTAATGGTAATTATCATTCAGCCTCAGTGTAGAAGATGTAGAAGACAATTTAGTCTAAAAAAAAAAAGTTTAGAAACTATCTCTTCAAAAATTACTTAATTCTGAAGATGTCCACACATTTAATTCTTTTTATCTCTTTCATTTTTGATGGATTCTGATTAAATTCTACTTCCATGTCCATCTTCTGAATTATAGCTCCAGATTCTGGGACAGCACCAAATTGGAGACTACTGTTATTCTTGAATTATACATAATGCATAACCTAATCCCTCATACTGAAATTTAATCATTCCTTTTGGCTCTTCCTAGTTATTTTTTAGGTTTTTTTCTCCATTTTTTTTTCTCCTGTGCCCATTATCCTCCAACACATTAGCTATTTTTGTATCCCTTTTAGAATAATATCTAAATCTGAAAGCTACAGACTGAAAAGTCATTTTCGCTGTGGAGACCCTATTTTCTTTGCCCTTCCAGGCAAAGAAAAAAAAAAATTAGTGGCTATATTAATATCAATAGGGGAAAAGGATGCTTACATCAAGGGATGATGGGAAAGATGAAATTGGCTATCTCAGGTCTGGTTGATTCTTTTCCTATAGGGTCATTTTAAATCAACCTTAAGTTATTTCGTTATTTAGCAAAAGTAAGTGCTGGCTTTAGGTTCACTTCATAGTTCAGTATCAGAGATAACCGTGGTCAGAAAAGCAAGAACTGAGCAATAGTCTATGATTAGTCTAAGAAGACTGAGCCTTGACCTTGAGCTGTGGTCTTGACTGTGGCTAAGTTGCATGTGGAGAAAGACATATGATCTTAAAACATGGAAGATTTTTTTGAAATTTCACCCTTGCCTTAAATACTGGGAATTCAGTAACAGTAAGAGCCATCTATGAGGACACCAACTCTTAGAATATAAAATTGAGGCAAAAAATGGAAAGCAGTCTAGTCATTGGGAACATTTCACTCTTTCCAGCATTGCTATTGGTATTGGACATTTCCAATGTTAATTCCACCTTCATAATTTTCCACAACAAATTGCAAAACAATTTCATCTAAAATATAACACTGCATGGTCTTCCAAGAGCTGACTGGACTGGTATGGTACCCACAGTTTTGAGTGACTCCCGGGTTCCCATGTGTCTCACTACTTCATCTGCTGGGGAAGGCTGTGAATGCATATTTTCTTCAGATTCTGGAGTTTCATGAGAAATAGAGAAGAAAAGATTATTACTGAGGGACTGAAGCTGCTTGAAGAACTGAGGATTGCCTTTAGCCAGACTTCCTGACTCTAGAGCATATCCTGCAGCTAAGTGGCTGGAATCCGGTCAATGGCTTGTCAAACTGGAGAGTCAGTGAGCTGTTGACTGACAGAATTGGTACTAATTCTTACAGGAGTCCCCTTCACAGGAGATTCCCAGGGGTGATGAGCCTCCCATTCTCTCTGAACAGTCTAATACTAAAGAATGTGAAACTCAGATTTCCTGAGAGGAAATGAAACCTAGCACAAGGATTTCTAGTTCTGGCGTCCTGGCAACTCTGGGAATACAGTAATTTTAATTTCATGGTCAAAACGATGTTTTCAGTCCCATCTACTCAGCCAGAATTTTGTTCCTCCCTCACCAACAAGTGGAGTTTATTTCATCTTCCCCCAGACGTGAGCCTTTAGGACACTTTATGACAGAATATGTGGAGAATGGGATGCCCCATGACTGTGGGGCTCAGGCCAGAAGAAAGGCTAAAGCTTCATTCTAAGTTTATCTTCTGGGATTCTTGCCTTTGAAACTGCCACCATGTTGGAAAGGTCCTGGCCTCATGAAGAGGTCCCGCGTGGTTTCCCAGCTGCCAGCGACAGTGAGTGAATGAGCCTTCAGACAATGGCAACCCCCAGATGCCTTGGCTCCTCCATGTGTGGGCACCAAAGTGTCAAGCCACAGAACCCTGGGACACAATAATAGCCACTGTTTTAGCCACTAATTTTTTTTTTTCATTTTAAAATTGAGTTTATTTCCCAAGGTAAAATTACACACAGAAAACAATTACTATACATTTGAGCTATGACCAACTATACACACATGAATTTGACACATCAAAATATGGAACACTGTCATCACCCTGAAATCTTCCCTCAGGTCCCTTTCATCAGTCCCTTTCATTTGATCACAGAGGCAAGCACCACTCCAATTTCACCAGATTAGTTTTATAGGTTCTACTTCATAGAACTAGAGTGATACAGGGTGTGTGTGTGTGTGTGTTTCCTTCTGTTTATGTTGGGTTTGCTTTGCTACATTTTCCCCCCAGATTTTAAAGCTGACCACTTAGGACATTTATATTTACATGTTACTTTTTCCTAATATAAACATTTATAATTACAAATTTTTATAATAGCCCTGCTTTAGCTGTACCTACAAGGTTTGATATAAGGTGTTTCTTTAAAATTTTTTTTATTAACATATAATGTATTATTTGCCCCAGGGGTACAGGTCTGTGAATCATCAGGCTTACACTCTTCACACCACTCACCATAGCACATACAGTCCCCAATGTCCATAACCCCGCCACCCTCTCTCTACCCCTCTCCTCCTGGCAACCCTGTTTGTTTTTTGAGATTAAGAATCTGTTATTAGCCACTAAATTTGGGGGTAATTTGTCACAAAGTAATTAATAAGCAGAAGAGAGAGCAGGTCTTTTGGAATATATAGGCATATGTGAATGGGTCTCATTAGGTGGTCACATTTTCTGAACAGAATGAGTTGAATTTTAAAAAATATTTATGGAACCACTTAAAATATTTGTTATTTAGATGCTTATTAAACCATCTTAGTACACCATTAAACCATTTAAATACTTCTTAAACCACCACTGTGATGTTTATGCTGACAGTTTTGCCATATTTTTATATCAAGCTCCTCATTATTCAATTAATATCCTTATTTATAATAACTCACTTTCTAAACAAAAAGGCTTGCTTTAGCCTCAAACTATGTAATGATTCCCATAAAATTATGGCTTAGATAATCCAGCCATATTTTATTAATACATTTAAAAATAAATATGTGACCATGAAAAGTGGAAAAGTATTAACTAAAATGATCTCATATTTCATTGCTAGCGTACAGATCTCGCCTTGGAAAAAATGGTTTCTCCATTTTGGAAAACAACTGTGATATCAAACTGACAATAATGATGTCTTTGGGGTATAATTCTTAGGGAAACAACACAGTGTGATTGACATTACTTGGAGGGAATCTTTATAATCTGCATACAATCTCGCTGTGTTTAAGAACTCTTGCCATTTTTTATTTGGTCTCAAACTATTAGACTGCTCTAAAAATCCAAATATTACTTGTTTGATGCTCAGTTTGTGTACAAGATTTTTTCCTAGAGCATGAGACAGTTTGTTTGGAAATTTTATTCCAGGGAACACGGCACAAGGGGCGCGACGTGGAGGAGGCGGAAGCAAGTTGACCACAATTGTGAACAACTCATGTGCAATTCCATGGGACTCTTTGGAGTAATTTCACACCTGTCTACCTGGAGTTTAGGAGGTGGGAGCACTTGCCCTTTGATTTGCATTCTCCATTGCTTTAAGCATGGTACATACATGAGCATAGAGGAGGTCGGCACAGGCTTCCCTTGCTATGACATCAAAGAAGACCCAGGACAAGAAGCAAGAAGTAGGTGAGTGGCCCCGAACAAGAAGCAGCAGTGTTCGGGGGCACCCCCACAGAGCTGGCTTAGCCTGTGCAAGCAGAATACAATGGAATGACATGAGTTTGAACTAGTGCACAAGAATGTCAGATACACTTGCCAAAGATACTCTCGGGGACTTACTCTCTCCTCCTTTAGGGGACAGAATTGGACCAGTGGACTTTAAGACCCAGTCCTGATAGTCTAATTACTAGTCTGAGATAGTACTGGTCTACCACAACCCTCCTCATCAGGCAGATGGGACCAGGGAGGGAGGATTGTGTCCGAAACACCTAAGTGTGGGTGTTGGGGAAGGTCATCGAAAAGACATGACCACCAACTGACCCAGGAGCTGGATTCGGGCTGTCAGAGGCTCCTCACCCCTTCCCCTTGATGTGGGTTCCACTGTCCTTTCCCGCTCCCAGAGGCTGCTTCAAGGACACAGTCTTGAGATAATGATATGGTGCTGAGAACACCTACACGATGCATGTGACTGAACCCAGCTAAGGCCTCTTTATCAACTTTTAAGATTTGGTGGGTGGATGCGGGAATCCATTTGTCTTGTGGCTGCCTGAGACAAACCTTGTATATAAGTTCCCTTTGCTCATTAAAACTTGCCACCGACCAGCCTGGAGTAGCCTGCCTCATTCTTTGCTCTCTCCCTGCCCTGGCCAATGGGGGGGCCAATTCGGGGAGCTCTGAGAGAGCTGCCTATCAACAACAGGTCAGCTAGGTGATGTTGAGAGCTGACCTACCTTATACCTCTGTCTCCTACATCGCTGCTAGCATCCTGACCATGCTGGGTACCTAGTAGGCCCTGAACAATTCTGAATCAGGGAAGGATAGCACATCTTGAATGACTTGGAGTCTTCTCTCTCAGGCCCTGTACTTGAACATGACTCATGTCTGATCACAACTGGGTTTACCTCTTATATTGAATGACGGGGACCGGAGCAATGCCAATTGCATACACATGGATTTTCCCACATGACAGTGTGTTGTGGCTCCCAACTTGGGATTCTGCATGAACTTGCAAACAGGCATCAGGATAAAGAGAAGGCGATTTAATTTAAGATTTCTCAACCTTGACACTACCCTCAGAAGGTTTACTTTTATAGATGTTGTGTAGCTGGTGACTGGTATTTTCAAGTTCTGAAAGCAGCAACTTTGTGTTTCACTTTCTGCTTTCTGCCCTCCAGTTGCCTCCAGCCCCAAAGACTCAAACCGTCCATGATTAATGCTTTTTGAGAAGAGTCTGGAAAATAAATTTCAGTTCAGTTTTGTGGTGCAAATCACACAGCCTTTGCGGGTTTATAATGTCTTGGTTAATAAGGATTCTGGAGAATCAACCCAGAGGTTTGTGCGAAGTGAAAAAAAAAAAAGAGAGAGAGAGAGAGAGAGAGAGAGCGAACAGTTCAGCCAAGATGTATTTAATTTTTAAAACAACCATTATGTTCTGTACTTAAATTTTAAGTTCCTTTTTTATATTTCTTAAGAGATAATGAATAGCTTTATTTTGAGAGTATGAATATCCTGGAAAAATACAGAATGACAAAATCTCATTTTATGTTGATTAATTTTTCAGCAAGTTCTCTCTTCCATTTGATGAGACTAAGTGGGTTTTTTGAACTGGCATTGGTCAACATTATTACCAACTTTGTGATGAATAATATCCTTCTTGCATATCAAACGTTCAGCCTCCCACACATGCTTAATTCATTTTATTCTCAAACGCTTGGCTGTGTAAGTGATTGCTGTGATTCAGTTTTGAATGAAAGAATTGCTCAGTTGCAGCCTGTGATAATTATTGTATAAGGCTTAGATTGTTCTTTACAAACGAGAGCAAATTATCCGTCAGTGATGAAGATAATGGGTAGCAGGTCTTTCATCTCTCCCCACCGGCTCTCACCACACCTCCCTCACTTCACACTCTGCAGATTCGAGGATAACCTTCATAAGGCTTTTCATGGAGTTAAAGCTTCATGCTGCATGTAGCTATGTGGTGATACCTGCTGGCCAGATCCTTCTTTACATTCCATTGAATGGATGATCTGTTGATTTCATTTAACAGGGTTGTAAGTGTCTTCAAGCTTCCCAGGGCTGTCAGTGTGAATTTCTACATTGTTGCAGCTTACAATCAATCAAAAGTTATCTCTAAATGCTTGCATTTCAAAATAGAATGCAGGAGGGTATTAGCAGTTTTCCTCCCTTTAGGATGGATAGTTCTGCTGTTTCCCAGAGAGCCTGCCTGGCATTTTACTGGTGTCAAATAGAAAGCAATCTGTTGAGTAGATCCCTTAGATTTAACTACCGAGTGAAATTACTGGTTTGGGGGCACTTTGTGACTGGAAGAAGACTACTCATGAAATATCATTTTAAAGTGATCTCAGAGTTTGTGAATTGTTTTTTTCAGAAAGGTCTTGCAGCTTAAACTTACAAACTCAATTCACTTCTCTGCTGTTGTTGAACAATTAGTTGTCTATCTTCACTGTAATAGATAATTATAATTTCAAATTGTAGCTTCAAGCTATTGATGGCTCTCTGCCTCTTGCTGCTTTGTTTGTAGTGACCTTGCATTTCATTCTAATGAAGTAAAAATTGTCAAAGTTGTATAAATGAAGCAACACATGAAGTACAAGGACAGTGGTGCTTGTAACTTATGATTTAAAAGCTTTATTTTTTTGTTATTGAGAAACTGGAAGAGAAATGAAGACTACATTCTTTGTAGTACCATTAATAGAACATTCGTCGATTGATTCTTTTTAGAACTTTCTGCTGGAGCTTTAATGAAGACATCTCATCATGTTTAAATATAACCAATGCAGGTTGATAGTTCATGGCTCTGTCTTACTTGAATTTCAACTTAGTCAGATATAAACTGCATGAACTTCATGAGCCATTCAACCTCCTTGAATTTTAGCTCCTTTGTGTGACATGACAACTACTCCATAGGGCCGCTGGAAGCATTTACTATGGAGAATGGAAAGCCTCTAACTCCATGCTTGGAAGAGGGTCATGCACACAAAAAAATGTTCATTTCCTTTTCTCCTGAAGCTGATGCAAGATATTTTCTAAGATCCTTTTACGTGCAATTTTCAACTTGCAGTGGAAAAGAGAACTCAAGACAGAGTAATGATATATAAACGTCTCTACCATCTCAGAAATGTGGCAATGGGTACTGCAAACTTATGTGTAACTTTACTACCGACTCTACTTTTTGCTGTTGTCACTTGATTAATTTGCATGATTAAGTACTTTTCCATAGCAGGCAATGAATTCATAGCTGGTAGAAGCCTGTAAACTACTCATCCATTTGAAACAAGCAAGCCAGCCCCTGTGACCAGAGACTCCAACCTTCAAACACTAACTGGGGCATTCCTCATGGTGGAAAGAGCATAGTTATAACATTGTGGAAAGCAGTCATCTTGTTAATTTCTCCCTCTACCTGAGAACATGCTGCGAGTCACTGAGGGAGAGGTGGTCTGATCCTTGGGAATTATAATACAGCCCACAGCACAACACTGTCTTGTTTGGGTGTGTTACTGGCTTCCAATTAGAAACTTGGGGAACTTCTGGTATGGCTTTAGTGTAATGACTAGAGATGGATGTAGCATTTTGCAGAGGGACTTCCAAAGAGTTCTAAAAAAGCTGTTTGCTCTGTGGATGTCTAAAACATTGTCTGTCTGTCTTTTGCCTTCAAAGATATGTAAATCCATGATTGTCCCTCTCTCCTATCCCATGTAAGCCAGTTTAACGACACGAGTCAGATCTTACAGCTGTTTTGATATAGAAATATCACTGACCATTTAAACTATGTTAAAGTGAATTATTTTGCCAGAGATAAAATGGTTGTGAACAGGTGGGTGGAGAGAATCAGTCATACAGGTGTTCAGAACTGACTGTCTTGTAGCGCGATGAGATAAAGGAGAATGATATCTTTATATGGTTTCCCCAGGAATAAAAAAGAATAATTAAATATCATAGTACACTGTTCACACATTGATTCATTCATAACAAAATATTGATTAAGTGCCTGCTTCCACACGTGCTCCTCCCCCATCCCTGATATAGACCATCCTTTCAAGAGCATTTGGTTTGTCCCTGATAAAAATGCATTCTTTCTGTAAGTGTCTGTGTGGAAAAACTTAGCTTTTGACTATATTGAGCATCTTGGGAGAAAGACACTGTACCCTTTAAAATTAACATTATAGTAATTTTAAAATTTAACTAAGCCCATTCCACTGGTATATTAATGAATCTTACGAATCACTCTTATCCATTGTTATCGGAGTAAAAATTTTAGGCATAAAGCTCATCCGATTTATTTAGAAAGGGACTTGGTTACAAACACAGTCCCACTAAGTCAGCTTCTAATTTTTGTTTTGCTGCTTGAACATAAAGGGTGAGTCTCACTGCCTTCTACCCTTCCTGAATGTGTCTTGTTCCAGTCACTTGGTTAATTTTCTGAGCTGTCTGGTTTCCTGACAGGTGTCGTCATTGTCATCCTGAAGCATATTCAAGGAGGTTCCTTGTCCATGAGAAGCCCCGTTAGCTATGGAAGAGTGGCTGATTAGGTTGTGCTTAAAACATATTAAGTGCCGTCAACAAACCAAACAGGGTGTGGGTTTGTAACGAGTCCTGGTCAGAAGGGGGAGAACGTGTGATGGCAGGATGGTGGCATGTTTGGTCTTACCGTCAGATCGACACTCACTGTATCCAAGCAAGATGAATGAGGGACAAGGTGTGGGCTGGGATGACCGATAGCTTTGAAGCTGTCAAGTAACCTTAATCCTGGGACTAAGTACAGTACAGAAGCCTTATGATTTAGTTACCAAACTACTAAACTGTCTTTATGAGGATGAAGGCTTCTCAAGAGACAATTAACCTACAGATTCACAAGATGTTCTAAGGCACGCTGGTCTGAGCCAAAGAAGCCAGGCGGACCAGGGCGGGAGCCCCACCCACCAGCAAGGATATATAAAAGCTCAGGGACCTGAAGGGACATTCACCATTCAGCAGCTAGCTTCAGCAGGTTACCCGCAGCTCTCTGTCTGACACCATGTCCTACAACTGTTCTACAAGAAACTGCTCTTCCAGGTCTATCGGAGGACACTGCACTGTCCCTGTGGCTCCAGCTGCCACGGCTTCTTCCCAAGATGCCGACTGCCTGAGCGGCATCTACTTGCCCAGTTCCTTCCAGACTGGCTCCTGGCTCCTGGACCACTGCCAGGGGTCCTCCTGTGAGTCCAGCGCTTGCCAGCCAACCTGTTACCAGTCCAATCCCTGCATTTCCAGCCACGGACAGGTGACCTGCTCTCGGCAAACCACCTGTGTCTCGAATCCTTGCTCAACCACCTACAGCCGGCCACTCACCTTTGTCTCCGGTGGCTGTCAGCCGCTGGGGGGCATCTCCACTGGGTGCCAACCGATGGGAGGAGTCTCCACTGTCTGCCAACCAGCCTGCGGGGTCTCCAGGACGTACCAGCGGTCCTGCATGTCCAGCTGTCGAAGAACTTGCTAAGTGTGTAGGAGCCAGTGAGCGAATCAAGACTCCAGGACCTGCCAGCGGTGTTTCCAGGCTCGTCCAGCGTGCTGCCTGTCCCTGAACAACTCTTCATTGCTGACCACTGTTCTGACTGCCTGACTGCTTGGCCGCTAGCTCTGAAGAAGCTGCCTCTGGCAATTGATGATCTTTCTGGCCAGCACCAAGCTTAGTTTAAGGGTTGATCACTGGTGTCGCATATGTCTCTGGATGTTTCCAGCAACTTTACTTCCCGAACCCCTGTCTCTGGTGGTTTTGACATGTTTTGACCTTGCTGCTGTGTCTTCCAGCTTCTGCTTTTGTGCCTCTGAGGAAGGGAACTTGTCTCGCTCTGTATTTTCTCAATAAACCTGCTTACTTGGCATTGCAAATGTCTGTCTCAATAGAGTTCTTTATTTGCAAGGGTTTTTGCTGTCTGTGAGTCATCCTTAATCAGATCTGGACATTCTCCTCTGAGCATAGAGCATAGAATAGGGGTCGAATCACTGTGTTTCACGACAAGCAAGGGAATATCTGATACTTTACTTAGTTAGAGAGCCTTTGGACATGTAGTGATCTAGAGTGGTGTGTCCACTGTATTTACTCAGCTCGTATGGACGCACAGAGTAACTTCCATGTAGGAGAAAGAAAGGTCACCCGGGAAACCAAGTCGTTTTGGGGATTATACAGAGAAGGAGGCAGCAGAGTCGGTTAGAGTCTCAGAGTCTTACCTTACATGAGGACTGCAGTGGAAAACTGCAGATGACCCCTCTGTGATCAGACAGGAGGGATGGAGAAGGAGGAAGGGCAGGAGAGTTGTTTCCAAGGCCTGAGATTTATGGCATCAAAATGGGGGAGGGGGGTGTTCCAGCTTTAATCCGCTCACTGGCTGAAGAAGTTTGGTAGACCCCCCACGCCCTCCTCCCTGGCCAAATGCTCAGAGTAAATCAAAGCTCCAGGTTTCAGTAAATCTGGGCAGGAGAGACTTAAAAGCAAACTTCAGAAACACATGGTGGTTTATTTTAATAAGAGCCTTATTTCATACTTGTTCTTCCCTGGAACCCGTGTACTGATAAAACAAACCATCTGGACTGGGGGTCCACATGCTAACCTCCCCCCCCCCACTTTTTTTTTTTTTTAAGTGAGAACTGGCTGCTGACCAGGTTGATTTTGTTCTTCTTTATTCTCTGTTACTTCCAGAAACACATCTCTGTATTTCCTTTACAGAGCGGCTCTAGGAGAAACAGAAAAGGAAGATTTTTTTTATAGAGAATGGAGGCATACAAGGTGTGTACGCCATGAACAATGGGCACCTTTTCTCCTAACTGAGGAGCTCGGTACCTACCTGGTGCGGACTCTGATCGGCAACCTCTTTTGTCAGCAAAATGGTTTTCTTATGTCACGAACGGTTTTTCAGAGAGGTATTAGATGATTTCCGGAGAGATGGCATATTTTCAAATTTTTTCTACTATTCACTCTCCTTTTAGAATTAAGGATCCCTCTAATCAAAGACATGCTGGGATGAATGACTCAACCGTAATATCTCATTAAAGTAAGACATGGGTTTTTTTTCTTCCTTTTTTTTTAAAGATTTTATTTATTTATTTACAGACAGAGATCACAAGTAGGCAGAGAGGCAGGCAGAGAGAGAGAGGGGAAGCAGGCTCCCCGCTGAGCAGAGAGCCCGATATGGGGCTTGATCCCAAGACCCCGAGATCATGATCTGAGCCAAAGGCAGAGGCTTTAACCCACTGAGCCACCCAGGCGCCCTTAAGACATGGTTTTTATTGTGTAGTACTTCCAGACCCATTGTCTTTAAAAGTAAAACTCTGGGTTTCAGATATGTTCTGGTTTATTCTGAAAGAGAAGTCACCAGGTAAACCCTCCATGGCTCCCTCAAAGCTGTTGCTTCCATGACTCTCACGGATTGCTGATCTTAGTCATTTCACATGTGTCTGGAAAATTCAAAAATTTTCAGAGGTTGAAAAATTATTTACATTTTTTTAAAATTTTTTATTCTTTAGTTTTCTAGGTTTCAATACAAAGTTATAAGGATGGAGATGGCTTCCTTTTCTTTTTTATTTAGATAATCCTCTTAATAGATTCACATATTAGGGGCACCTGGGTGGCTCAGAGGGTTAAGCCTCTGCTTTCAACTCTGGTCATGATCCCAGGATCCTGGGATCAAGCCCTGCACTGGGCTCTTTGCTCCGCAGGGAGCCTGCTTCCCTTCCTCTCTCTCTGCTGTCTCTTTGCCTACTTGTGATCTCTGTCTGTAAAATAAATAAATAAAATCTTTGAAGAAAAGGGAAAAAAATAGATTCACATATTAGTAATTTACAATAACAGGTGCTATGGGCTGCTATGAATAAACTTTTGCTTGGGCTGGTTCTTGTGATCGTGTGAACATTTAAGGGTCACGTGCTGTCCTGCCAAGCTGCTTCCTTGCCTTTATTTCTGAGGGGGGAATGATTCTATTTGTACTTGAACTTTGGAAGTTCTCTCCATTCTTTGCTTTACTTCACAATAAGCGATAAAGTTTCTGTGTGCGGCTTTGAGAACCATCTTTTAAAAGATAGGGCATTGATTTCTTTCTCTTCTTGGTCTAGGGCCTAGAGAAAGGTCGTTGTATGTATGTAATATTGTGGAGCTGTGGGGAAGCAGTTCGAGGGCCTTCGGTTCAAATCCCAGCTCTGTCACTTGGTGGCAGGTTTGCGAAGCTCTCTAAACGTTAGCCCATCTGTCAAACAGATGCGATGGTAGCATCTCATGCCCCCTTTGCAGGAATAAACTGAGGTAATATGAGTGCCTCCCAGGTATTAGCTGAGGGGTACTGCTGTTTTATATAAAGTGAACCTGGTATTCTTGGACACCCGGGTGACTCAGTCAGTTAGGCGTCTGCCTTTGGCTCAGGTCATGGTCTCAGGGTCCTGGGATTGAGCCCTGGTGTCTTGTGCATCGGGCTCCCTGCTCAGTGGGGAGCCTGTTTGTCCCCTGCCTGCCCCTCCTCCTGCCTCTGCTCTCTCTCTCTCAAATTAATAAATAAAAGCTTAAAAAAATAAAATGGTGTGGTGCATAAACAATGAATCTTGGAGCACTAAAAAAAAAGAAAATTAAATTAAGACTAAATAAATAAATAATAAAAGGAAAGAAAAAAAAAAGTGAACCTGGCATTCTCAACTTCTTCTCCTCTTCAGTGGAAGTCTTGGCTACTCCTGGCATCTCTGAGGGATCTGAGTTGAGAGAGGCTGGGAGGAGGTGACTTACTGTTTTCTTTCCTTATCCCTCTGGCTCTGAACTTGTACTTTAGATAATGAGCTCATTTTATGGATCCTCTTCCTATTCCATAGTCTGTTTTTGTTCAGACTATAATGATTTAGACAGTACTGCTTCCTTCCCTTGATGTACGCAAAATCCAAACCCATTTACACAAAGCATCTGTGTGTCTAACAGGTTTTACAGAAAGTTTGGGACCTAGATGGCATTATATTCTAGTGAGAGAAACAACTTAAAATTGAATTTTAGACATTAAGAAGTTCCTGGACCATTGTTTCTGGAACATTATCATATCAGTTCAGAACCAAACCTCTCCTTCCCTCACTCCCTTCTTCCCTCCCTCCCTTCTTTCCTCAAACACCAGACCTCTGATGTTCTGGCTTCTGTGCTATGTGCTGGTTTTGTGGTGGTAAACAAAACCGCCATGGGGTGCCTGGGTGGCTCAGAGGGTTAAAGCCTCTGCCTTCAGCTTGGGTCATGATCCCAGGGTCCTGGGGATTGAACCCCTACATTGGGCTCTCTGCTCTGTGGGGAGCCTGCTTCCTCCTCTCTCTCTGCCTGCTTCTCTGCCTACTTGTGATCTCTGTCTGTCAAATAAATAAGTAAAATCTTTAAAAAACAAAACAAAACAAAACACCATGATTCTTGCCCTGCTTTTCTCCTGTATCTTCCCCTACAAATGCTTGTGGGCCCTTACCAAGGTGCTACATCACGTATGTTCTCTGAAAAGGTAGGTTTTTCTACCCATTTTCATATAGGATGCTTACTTATATTACAACAATTGATAAAAGCTGAAAGTACAACCAACCTCCGGGATATTTGGCTTTAAATCTTGGAGACATAAAGCTTGTAAAAGTCAGGGGAATGTGTTGATAATCATTTGAATGGCAAGAATGAACGGTTGATAAATTAGGGTGCAGACCCAGATGGGTTCCCTCTAAAAGGACACTCTGCCTTCAGAGAAGGTAGTCTCTGCAACTTGACCTTAGTCTTGGCGGATATCTACTTGGTCGCTTTACATTTTTTGGAAACTGAAATTTCCATTGAGGAATTTATAAATGACTTCATATCTGAAGGGTCTTTTGTTAGTTTTCATGAGGCCGAGATCGTTCTTTATTAGGCTTGCTAGCTCCAACTTCTTTCTTATGCTTTACTTTCCTACATTTAGCTGTCTGCTAGGCATTTCCAGAAATCTGTCTTATAATAAAATTCAAAGAAATTTTCAAAACTCAAATTGCTCATAATGTAACTTATTAATTAGAGATATGATTTATGTTGCAAGCTTCAGATTGTATAACAATTGTGATCAGGAACTAGCTCCCATTAGCATAGGCAAAGAGCTATTATAAGCAAATACGAAGGCTTTATGGAAGTTATTCTGTGCTTTATTATGGAAATAGATGCTAAAAGGGACAACACAGTGTAAGAATTGTGCTGATGGTAGTTCTAGGGCAAAGGCTGGTGATCATCAGGAGGAAAAACTAGGTGTGGTCAGTGTAGAATTTTTTTAGAGGTGTGTCCATCTCATAACCACAGACTTTCTACCATAATACAGTTTACCATTGAAATTCCTTTGGAAAAAGGGACTTTATCAGCTTGGATCTGAAAGTCCACCTTTTCTCTTCATTAAACATTTTAATACAAGTTTTCTGGGGAACACATCAATTGCATCATGACAGAGAAGACATATCACTCAAATGAAATATTCTTTTATAAAACCTTCTCATTATACGGACTCTTGCCTCTTGGTTAGTGCTGCCACTCTCTTCCAAATCACCTAGGATGGAAATCCCATCACCTAGTTTTATTTTTCTTTCCCCTAACTTCACACATTTAATTCCTTAGAGATGTAACAATTCTTTGTTTTTTTCCTCAGCATTTTCTCTGTCTCACCCCGCTGTGGGCAGTCATGCTGATGAAGTTCTAGAACCTAGGTGAGGTTGGGTGGGCTGAGGTCGGGAGCCGATGACCAAGAAAGAATTCTTGAGACATCTTTGGTGCAAAATGGTGGTTTATTAAAGCACGGGGACAGGACCCATGGGCAGAAAGAGCTGCTGCCCCAGGTTGTGAGGGATGGCAGGATATGTATCCTGCGGTTAGGGGAAGGTGAGGGGAAGGGAGGTTTCAACAGAGCTTTCATATGCTAAAGAGGGCCTACAAGGTGCCCGGAGTATCCCAGAGGTCTTCGGATTCCCGGAGGTCTTCCAGCTTGATCAATGTTGTCTTTTGGCAAGCCATTAACATCAAGATAGTTGGGAGATTCCTGGTGGACTGTCACAATCCTGCTATCAAGCATCTTTGTTAGTGAGATTTAGGTTCAGAAGAGATTTAACTATATTTACATTTCCTTCAACCTCAGCCTCCTTCAGTTTTGTGTATGGAGGGGAGGGCTTGAGGAACTGAGTTATTTGCCTCTGGAAATTATCAGTAGCACAAGGTAACTTCTTTGTAGATCTCTAGGACATTTGTAAACCAAGCGGAACTATTTGTTTCTCATTTATGGTGGTCAGGGGTGCCTGAGGAATGCTACACACGCTACCGAGGGGAGCGGATGGAGAGGGGGTGCAGGGTGCCAGCTTTTGCTTTGTCCTCAGCCAGCCTCCTGCTCCCTCATCACATTATATGTTAATAAAAAAATAAAATTTTTTTTTTAAAAAGCCTTCCGTGGATACCTCTCACGAATAACACAGGTGAAGATATGGAACAGAGAAGATGAAAACCTGGTTGAAAACACCGGGGAGTGGATGGAGAGGGGGTGCAAGGTGCCAGCTTTTGCTTTGTCCTCAGCCAGCCTCCTGCTCTCTCATCAATGCCTCCTGCATGTGTGAGAAGCTTCTAGGTGATTCTAGCATTTCGATGTTCTTTCTGGACAGCTCTATCAAATCTGTCTGTATTAGCTCACCAGAGCAACCACAGAAATATCGCAAACCAAGGAGCTTGAACCAAAGGAATTGATGGTCTCACAGTCTGGAGATAAGGTGTCTGGAATCAGGTGTCAGCAGGGTTTGTTTTGACTGAGGCTGGGAGGGAGAAACTGTTCCATTCCTCTCCCTGAGCTTCTGGCGGTGTGCTGGCAATCTTTGGAGTTCCTGGGGTTTTAGAAGCACCCTGATGTCTGTCTTCATCTTCACGTGACCTTCTCCCTGTGTGTGTATGTGTGTAGGCTGGGTGCAATTTTCCCCTTGTCATAAGGACACCAGTTATGCTGAATTAGGGGCCCACCCTCCTCAAGTATGACCTCATCTTTACTAATTATCGCTGCAGTGATTCTATTTCTGAACAAAATCACACTCTGAAGTGCTAGAGGGGGAGGACTTCAATGTAGAAATGTTTGGAGATGCAAGTCAACTCATAACACTATCAAGGCACAGCTCTGATAAAGTCACTTTCCAACTCAAAACTATCAAAACATGTTTATTGCCTAATGAATGCTGTTTAGATTTGCTGGTCTAGCATTCCTAATACCCAGCAGCGTACTTGATAAATGCTTGGTAAGTGTAAGAAGAATATAATGTTTATATTTTTGAGTTCTTATTCATTTCTTTACTTGAAAGTCTAATTAATAGTTGATATGCTATTTTCCTTATGGTTCTCCAAAGAAACACAACCAGCAGGAATATATATATGCATATACACACATATTTATATTTATATATTTGTTTCTTGTATATAAAGAAAAATATATAGAAAGGGTCTTCATATAAGAATACTTATATAAATAAATACTATAAATATATGTGTGTGTGTGTCTCTTTCTCTCTCTATATACATATGTGTGTGTGTGTGTGTGTGTGTGTGTGTGTGTATATACATATATATATATATTCATCACGGTTCTCCAGAGAAACAGAATCAATAGGAAAGGAATATACATATACATATACATATACATATACATACATACATACATACATACATATACATATATATGTATATATGTGTATGTATATGTGTATATGTGTATATGTATATGTGTATATATATGTATATGTATATTCCTTTCCTATTGATTATACATATATAATTATACATATATGTGTATATATATGTATATGTATATTCCTTTCCTATTGATTATACATATATAATTATACATATATGTGTATATATGTATATGTATATTCCTTTCCTATTGATTATACATATATAATTATACATATATAATTATACATATATGTATATGTATATGTATATTTCTTTCCTATTGATTCTGTTTCTCTGGAGAATCGTGATGAATATAGTAAATATACAGAGAATTCTGTCTCTTTGGAGAGGATGATTAGCATAGTACATCATATATATGATGTACTCTTTACAAGGCAGCCTGGAGAGTGCCTTACACTTCATTGGCAAGTTCCCAGTCATACGATCTCACTTAAGCGCAAGGAATTTGTTCATATGGTCCAGATGTGGGTGAGGAAGGAAGAGAGCATGGGGTTGGTGAACAGAAGCCTGTGTCTGCAGCATTTCATCAAGCAGTTTTAAGAATGAAGAGTGTAATGTGAAAGTCTGACTCATCGTAGGTATGCAGAAAGTGGTGAATGAATCTGAATTAGACTTCTATTTCCCTCTATCAAAGGAGACCCGTTTTAGAAAAACCTCCTTTTATGGAAAGGGATGCATTTGAACACTAATCTAATATATTCAGGGGTTGCTCATAGCATTTAAGGATCTGTCTATCTAGGAGACTTATTTTTTAAATCCAAGAAAAATGCTTCTATACAAAAATTGAGAGGTAAACAATTAGTGCTCATTTAAAAGGACCAATTCTGGTAATGGCTATGATGACTGGAGATAATTTAGATATTTCTAACTCAAAACAAAATGGGAATTAACCAGGCAACAGTTCTGTAAATGAAACAATGTTCTCTTTCCCTCTAGTTAGCATGAACTACATAACATCACCTGAAATTATCTAGTCCTCCATCCTGACCCCTGTGCTCATTGTGTAACTATCTTCTGAAAGACGTCAGTGCTGGAAGAGACTGCCAGACTAACATACAGCTCCCTTATTCAACAATGAGGAAAAAGAAAGGGAAGGACTTGCTTGTCCAATAAACATAATGATAGACCCACTAAATGGCTTCTTATTGGGTGTTTTTTATATAAATATGAAGATTTTGTGGCTCCTTAATCATTCTGCTTTCTTGATGAGCTATCCTGCAGGTAGTCTATCTAGGAGCATCACCTGCTACTTAGATAGCATTACTACGCTATCACATAGTGATGATGCTATGTCATCACTGTTAGATTCTATAGTCTTCAGTAGGGCCTCATAGTTGAACTGGGAGTTTATGGAAGCTCTGTGATCAACCACCTGTCTCTGACCCTGCGCATTACACAGGGTAGAGGATGGAAGGATATTATTTATATATAATATATATATTTTTTAATTTATTATTTATTTATTGAGTATGTGAATGGTGGAGGGGGGGCAGAGGGAGAGAGAATCTCAAGCAAACTCCCAATTGAGTTCAGAGCCTGACAGGGGCTCAGTCTCACCACCCAGAGATTATGACCTGAACTGAAATCAAGAGAAGGCCTCTCAATCGACTAAGCCATCCATCCATCCATCCCAGGAGTTGTGTGTTTTTATTAGGTGATCCAGGCAGCCCTAGATGTGGCATCTACATCTAGTGGCAGGGTAAACTTAGGGAACTACTCTGGTCTAGAGGACTTAGCTAGCTATCCAACCACTGAGGCTGGCCGACTCCTCCTGATGTCTGGCCTGTCCTGTTTGATGTGACCTTCAATAGTCCTCAGAGACACATGATGGTGTAGTAAGGCTAAAGTGACAACCAGCCAACCAGAAGCAAGCTGGTCTAGCTGAAAATTCTATTGTGGCTTGTTCTTTTAATCAACTCAGGACATTTTCCCAAAGCTCTTCATCCTCTACTGTGTCTATCTGTATAGCTAGACTTAGTCTTTTTTAAATAATTTTTTTAGTATTGGCATGCCCCATTTGGAACAAGCATTGGGACAAACTTACACTAACATTTTGTTGCTTATCTGTGTAAAAATCAGTGGAAGTCTTATTTGATATTGCATTAATTTGGGAATGGGAAAAAAGGAGTTCTGTAGGGCAAGTGTCTGAGAAGTTCAGATCCAATTAATTTACCTGATTTAGTTCCTTATTCCTTTCAGAGTTTTAATATTGCTACCATGCACTGTGAGAGACACATGATGCTCTATTTGTTCTATTATCTATCTATCCATCCATCATCTGTCTATCATCTCTCTGTCTAATCTTTTTTCTTTTCTTTCTTTATTATTTTTTAAAAGGTTTTATTTATTTATTAGAAAAAGAGGGGGAGGGAGAGAAAGCATAAGTTGGGGGGGTTACAGAGTGAGAAGCAGACTCCCCCCTGAATGCAGAGCCTGATGCAGGGGTTCAATCCCAGGTCCCCAGGATCATGACCTGAGCCTAAGATAAACTCTTAACTGACTGAGCCACCAAGGCACTGCTTGTTTGTTTGTTTATTTATTTTTTTGTTTTAATGAAATCCTTTTATCTCAGAACATCTGGTGAGACTCATTTTGTGAAAGACATTTTGGAAAACACTGATGAAGAATAGCACTGGGTGACTCAGAGAAGCCAGGCTGCAAGGTGAATTCTATTCTTTCTGTGATATAAGATGAGAGTGAAAAGACCAGGACAGTTACACAAATCTTCAGAAGAAAAATAGAAATATCCAGATGACTTGCACAAGAGCCAGTATAGCAAAATGCTGATGGATCATTAAATCCTTCCATCCTCTACCCTGGGTAATATGAAGGGTTAGAGACAGGCTGGTTGATCACATTCTTCTCGGATTCAAAGTGAAGGCTGTTCTACAGGTACTGCTAAGTTAGCATGTCTAGACATTGTTCTATATGCATGACTCTCTCAAGTTATTCGAGGCTGTCTATATCTCTGGTGCAACGGTAATTGGAAGAGCAAACTGTATTTATAAGTGAGTAGTGCTGACTGAGCTGTGTAATATTTTGATGGGTACTTCTGGGCCCTTCAAAGTGAGATGCGACATTCGAATGCCAGATAAACCCATCGCCAAACAACCCCAAACCTTTGGCATTTTAGAATAGTTCCCTGATTCTTTTCCTGCAGAGAGTTTTTTCTATGTAGAGTCTATGAAGTGAGTGATTTTTCAAAGCAGCTGACTGGTCTCTTCAAGGTCGAGGGGGAAATTGATGGTTTAGAATTATGATTAGATTCTCTGCCTACTCCTTTCCTTCTTTTATTTCTTATTTGATGACTTTATTTTCTCATTTTATCTCCCAACTTTGCATATTTCCCTGAGATAGAAGGTGGCCTCAGAGACTTATTGAACAGAGAGTTTCCAGTAACTCCGAGGTGTCATTTACACATTTAAAATCAGGGGACACCAGAATGACTTTATAGTCTAAAGCAATTGTTCAGTTAATCGCTCATTCATCCAGCTAATATTTATGAATATATGACAGTACTTTGACAGTCTTTCTCACTTATGAAGAGTCAAACATAGTGAGGAAGCAGACATATAAATAACCAACTAACATGAAGTAAGTGCAGTAATAGGGAAGCATATATAAAGTGAAATAAATGCTAGGGGAATGGAAGTTAAGCTGATTACTTTACTGTAGATGTTACCCAAGTGTTAATATGGTAATATGCACTGTGACTCTCTAAGAGTGGAATATAACTTGGAATGTATCCCATACATTTTCCCCCCAGAATATCTGGAAGGACCAGTGTCCTGTTAAACACACCCAGTAAAGCCATACTTTACCTCAAAAGCCATGAATATACCCAATTGGGCATGGATGATTTTTGTTAAAATGTGGTTTTCTATGTTAGCTATCATTTTTTTTTGTTTTTGAGTTTTCAAGACATATCCAATCTCAATACTTTAAATAATTAAATATTAATAATAATAATTACATAATTAAATATAAAAAGTAAGGTTTTCAAATTTCAGGGTTCAATCTTAGCTTACTCTCTCTCTCTCGCTGTTCCAGACCAGTAATGTTTTCTTCTAGTCTCTTTTGGTATGTGTGGTATGTGTCAAGGAAAGTCTTTTGCTCATATAGGTATAATATATTCCGATGACTGAACACACACACACATGTGCACATGTTTGTGTCTAACCAATTTTAATCCTAGGACCTTTTTTTAAGTTTCATATAAGCTAAATCCTACCTGATGCAAAAGTGAGGTTAGGACTGTTGCTAGTCCTTTGGAGGAAAAAGAATTGTGTACCAAATTGCCTGAAAGATCACACTAAATGGATGAACAAGAAGAAACATACTATATTTCAGTAGAAATGAATGCAAATAATATTTATATAACATTTAAAATAGGAAAAGGGTTTAAGAGAATATGACAAAATTTGGGAAGACAAGAGACACACTATTTAAAATATCTTGGCTCTTTCTCAAATTTCCCTCATGTGCACTCATGTATTGGCATTAACACCACCTTGACTTAAGCCCCTTATTATCTCATACCTGGCCGTTATAATAGCTAGCTAATAAGTTTCCCTAATTATAACCTCTTATCCAAATTAATTTTCTTACTGCACTGTTGTGATCTCATAATCAAACTTTATTAGCTCCTAATAATTTATTAAAATCATCAAGGTATAATGGATAGGACATTGAACTTAGAGTGAAAAAGTTATGATTTTGAGAGCTGCTCCTGAGCTGTATAACCTTGAGCAGGTTTCTGAAGCATCTAGAGGCAAAACTATTTCTACCTATAAAATTCATATAATAATACCCTTGCTGCCTACTTAATAAGTCTGCTATAGAAGTTAAATACAACATGAAGGGCCTTTATAAATTTTGAGGCAACACATACATATGAACTACTCCTGCTTTTGCTCCACAAAATCTGTATTTCTTAGGCTGACAGTCAATGCTTTACCAGACCACGATGATCTTTCCATTATATATTGACCATTTGCTTCCATGACTAGGGCAATTAATTCAAACTAGAATGGCCTTGGCTTTCATAGCTACACATCTCTGCTAGTTCCTTTCCTTTTTCTTGCTTATTATTCTCTCATCCTTGTTATATCTACATGATGCTTTCTATGCAATTTTCCTATGGCTGCTGGAACAAATTATTACACACTGGATGATTTAAGACAACATAAATTTATTCTCTCACAACTGTGGAGGCCACAAGTCCAAAGTCCAGGTGCTGCAGGTCATGCTCCCTTGGAAGGTTCCAGGGAAGAATCTTCCCTTGCCTTTTTTTACCCTCTGGTGGTTCCTGGAATTCCTTAGGTTGTAGAAACATCTCTAGACTGTTTCCATGTCACATATGGGCTTTCCTGTGTCTGTGTCCTCTCCTTTGCTGTCTTTTACAAGGATAGTTGTCTTGGAGTTATGGTCCACCTTAAATCTAAGATGATCTCATCTCAAGATCCCTAACCTAATTACATCTTCAAAAACCTTATTTCCAAATAAGGTCACATTTATGAGTATGGGGTGTTGGTATTCAACATATAATTTGGGGGCCACTAATCAAACCACCGTACCTTCTTTGGTCATTCCAATCTGATTTTTTTGCCATGCATATACATCATAAGCAATCTTGAAATAGCTGAGAGGAAACCACTGATGATTAGCTGAATAAATGGGCAAATTGTAGTAACTATTTATGAAGAGTTTAGAGTTTGGTCCATTTAACTTAATTGAATTATGTTTTAATTTTTAACAGCTTTAAAAACTAGAAAGAAATTTTCTCATTTTTAACACATAATTGGCAAAGTGGAACCAACTAAGCATTATGGCTTGGCAAGTTAGAAAAAAATAGATTATTATTATATTATTATTAGAAAAACTTATGCTATAATGCTCACAAAATTATCTCTTAAATGGGCACAAATGAAAAGCCCAACATTGGCATTGACTTTTTACTGAGAAAGCATAGACTGCATTAGTTCAATACTAGGGATTCATGCAATACTCATTGTGAACTCAAACCCATTGCAATGGTGGCTAGAATCCCTCCCTTCTGTCTGTCTTCATCCCATGGTGGGTATGTTCCTCTTTGGTGGCATTAAAGACACAGTGCACATCTATGGCAACAAGCCACCAAATTATTCCTAGCCCAAGCCAATTTACAAATCTTAACTGGGTTTTCCATACAAAGCTGATACCAGGTAGAGAAGGGAGCCATATGTGCTATGATTATTTTGCTTATTTACATGGGGCATTCCAAAATTCTGGAACTTGATTAAACAGCACAATCTTTTTTATTTGTTATAGATTCATGATCTCACCCTTTGCTACATTGCTAAACTGTCCCCAATTTTTTTTCACTCACTTTCCCAAGGTAGAGCAGGCTAGGCAACAGGGATCAAAAGAACCATGTGGTTTTTCTTATGATAAGCTCAATATGCTATGTTCCTTTTACTGCAGTTCATCAAACATTTTCTTCACTCACAAGAATGAAAATACATAGCTTCTTCATCTTGTCTTTCTCCTTAGGTCTTGCTAAATGATGGAGAAAGAATCTTCTGGATTTACTTAGCTAATATTATATTTCTACTAATACATTTCCAAGAGCTTTTCCAAGTGTCCATAAATATAAATATAAATATAATTTTTAACTTTACAAACCCCCTGGCTAAACACATTGCATGGCTTTAGTTACTCTAATTAAATAAGTTTCTCTTTGGTTCAATTCTAACCATTCTTTTTGACCTCTTTCCTTTCCCTCTGCTGAAATGTAGAGAGGTGTTGGCTAGAGGTGATGGAGTCATGAAGAATGGTGTCTGGCTGTTCGTGATGATGGGCTTCATGATGATATTTCAAACATTATCCTCTATTTTTAATTTCTTGAGGAATCTCCACACTGTTCTCCAAAGTGGCTGCACCAACTTGCATTCCCACCAACAGTGTAAGAGGGTTCCCCTTTCTCCACATCCTCTCCAACACATGTTGTTTCCTGTCTTGCTAATTTTGGCCATTCTAACTGGTGTGAGGTGGTATCTCAATGTGGTTTTAATTTGAATCTCCCTGATGGCTAGTGATGATGAACATTTTTTCATGTGTCTGATAGCCATTTGTATGTCTTCATTGGAGAAGTGTCTGTTCATATCTTCTGCCCATTTTTTGATATGATTATCTGTTTTGTGTGTGTTGAGTTTGAGGAGTTCTTTATGGATCGTGGACATCAGCCCTTTGTCTATAGTGTCATTTGCGAATATGTTTTCCTATTCCATGGGTTGCCTCTTTGTTTTGTTGACTGTTTCCTTTGCTGTGCAGAAGCTTTTGATCTTGATGAAGTCCCAAAAGTTCATTTTCGCTTTTGTGTCCTTTGCCTTTGGAGACATATCTTGAAAGAAGTTGCTGTGGCTGATATTGAAGAGGTTACTGCCTATGTTCTCCTCTAGGATTCTGATGGATTCCTGTCTCACATTGAGGTCTTTTATCCATTTCGAGTTTATCTTTGTGTACGGTGTAAGAGAATGGTCGAGTTTCATTCTTCTACATATAGCTCTCCAGTTTTCCCAGGACCATTTACATTATCCTCTTTATAGTGAAAAGTGGGTGCCTGGAGAAGAGAAGCCAGGGAACAAGTAGAGGAAACAAGGCCCAAGTGCATCTTCTTCTATTCCAGTCACAAGAAAACCATGTCAAATCCCTAACAGGAATGAAGTGCAGAGTTCTTATTCACATCCTTTGAGAATAACACATCATGTTGCCTAACTTTGAGTTTCTCATTTGAACATATATTTACACATATCATTGTGTTTTATTTATTAAGTTTATTAAGTTCAGTTATCTAACGTATTAACATCATTAGTTTCTGATGAAATAGTCAATGATTCAGTAGTTGTACATAACATCCAATACTCATCACATCACGTGCCCTCCTCCTTAATGCTCATCACCTTGTTACCCCATTATGTTTTAAGATGTAACAGGAGGGAAAAATAAAGTGCAAGTATGCTAGCCATGGGATTAAAAAATCAGCTTCCTCAGAAGGGCAGAATAAGTCATTGTGCCTCTGCTTCCTGGAAAGGCAAAGATTGGTAGATGTTTTGTTCTTTTGAATGTTATATATTTGATTTATAGAAGTTAATAATTTTAAGTTAGTAATTTTAAGTCCAACTTCACTCTTGAGATTTTTAAATTGATTTTTTACATAAAAAGTATTTCAAAAGTTATTCTCCTTATTTTTAAAAATTTCTGGTAGCTTGCTATTTTTTATTTAGCTTCAAATCGATTTACAATTTGACATTTTTTTTTGTGTGTAAAGGTATTTTTTCCTCTTCAAATGTTGACCAGTTATTTCAGCGGCATTATATGAGTAATATCCTCCTTTTCTTACTGATTTATGATTCTGCTTTTGTCATATTTTAAAATTTAAACCTATGAGAGTATATTTGTGTGTTTTGAGGCTCATAATCTTAAATAATATAATAAATCTTTTCTATGTCTTCTCCTGATCTTTAACTAACATTAAAATATGATAATCAGCATTTAAAAAAATTCAAAAATTTAATCTAAGCAATCATGCAAATTAAGCAATTAAATAGCACAGGCTGACTTTTAATATAAGGCAAAAATTCTATTCCTTACTCCTCCACAGTCTTGTTCCTTAGGAACAGCCACCTTATACTATTTTAGATAATTTCTTTAGTAGTTATTGCTGTATCCTTAATTGATATAATGTGCTGTTATTTTTTATTTTTCAGATGTGAGATTATCTATTGACTTCCTATACGATGGCTGAAAATTTAGCTCTCTGACACGGCCCATTTCCTGATAACTCCCCATTAACAAGTTCTTCCTATTTTGCTCTTATTTGGCAAGTCAATAATTATTTTTATAGTTATCTTGTAGAGCCAAGTAGCACACTATGAGTATATTGCCTTTTTTAAATAGCTTTTTATTTTTCCTGTACATTCTAATGATCTTATTTTTTTCTTGAACTATTTCCTTTATTATATCTTAATTATTTTTAGTATCTCTTTTTTATTGAATTGCCTGGTTTTCCTTTCCTTCCAGTAAACTCCCTTTTTTCTTCTATCTTTCTGCTCAAACTAAACTGCTGCTCTTTCCCATGCTCTGCTGTCATCCTAGGATTCCATGCTTTGGTTAAATCCTTTGGTTTGTTGGAGCACGTTCTCAAGGCAATCTTTAAGGGAGTGTAGAGAATAACTTTCTGAACCACTGGGTGCTTCTGACAGTTACTTATTATATTTCATACTTGAATGATAGACTAGTTATCAAATAATAGGTTGAAAATAATTTTCTATCCCATCATAGACAATTTTCCTTCTCTGTCTTTAGCATCTTGTGTTTTTGATGTGCCATCTGTTGTCAGACTACTTCTCTGTCCTTTGTACTCACAAAGTACACAGTCATTTAAAAAAACATTTTTCTCTGGAAGCATTTAGAGCTTCCTTTTTTGTCTTGGCATTCTGATATTTCATACTGATGCATGTAGGAGTTCTTATTTTAAAACATGGCCCCCAAATTCTTTGACAAGTTTTTCTTTTTCTTTTTTTTCTATCAAGAGATGAGGGTCTTTGATCCCTCCTCTTGAATCTGGATAGGATTGGGACTGCTTTCACAAATAATGTCCACAGGAAGTGACACTCACTGGATGGCTCCTGAGGCTAGATTATAAAGATCTTGCCCTTTTACCCTGGTTCTCTGGAATGCTTGCTCCCTGGAAACTCCAACTTGGGATTCTCCCTCTTGGAACTTTATCTGCCTTAATGTAAAAAGCCAAGACCAGGAGGAGAAGTCATATGATCTATTGGTAGCCTGAGCTGAGATCCCTCATTGAAATTATCCCAGACCAAGTGCCAAACACAGCGAGTGGAGAATCATTTAGATGATTGTACCTTCCAGCTGTTTGGGTCACTCTGAGCCATTCAGGTCTTCCCAGCAGAGGGAAGTCTTTCCAGACATTGAATGGCAGAGTCAAGCCATCCTTGATGTGCTCTGAGTTCCTGACCCATGGAATCATGAGCATAATAAAGTGACTCTGGTTTTAAGCCACTGATTTTTGGGGGGATGGAGGGCGGGAGGTTAGCAATAGATAACCAAAATACTAGATACGGGTAGTTCATTATCTTAAAGCTCCTCCACTCGTGTATCTGGCACTTGGAGTGTTATTCAAAATATTTACAATTAAATACTCAGACTTAATGTTCTACAAAACAGAGCAGTTATCCTCTTTGGTTTTATTCTCCTCATGAACTTAATATTACTCCTCTTCTCCATCAGTTATGCCATCTTCCAGAAATATGTTGAAACATTATGTCCTTTGATGGCCCCTAAGAACCTGTTCTGCATTATTGCAGACCCATTATTGCAGCCTATTATTGTGGATCAATGGCTGTTTTATTCCTTTACTATGATTTTAATGCACTCTCAGAAGGGGAAGAATATAAATTTGGATCTTCTGAAGATTGCATAACAGAGAGCAGTGTGTTGGGAATTATGGCAGACTTCTAGTTGGTTACCAAAAATCCATTCTCTGTATTTTCCATGATTGCAGATTTTACCTGGCATGTGGCTGACCTACCTAAAGCCTACATTTTTCAGCTTCCTTTGAAACTAAATATGGCCACCTGACCAGGTATTAACCAATAGGTTTCAAATAGAAATGATATGCCTTCTTTCTGTAATTGTTTTTAAAAAAATTAATTTATTTTTTCAGTGTTCCAAAACTCATTGTTTATGCACCACACCCAGTGCTCCATGCAATACGTGCCATTCATAATACCCACCACCAGGCTCTCCCCTTCCCACCTCCAAAACCCTCAATTTGTTTCTCAGAGTCCAGTCTCTCATGGTTTGTCTCCCCCTTCGTTTTCCCCAACTTACTTCTCCTCTCCATCTCGCAATGTCTTTTGTGTTATTCCTTATGCTCAACAAGTAAGTGAAACCATATAATTGACTCTCTTCACTTGACTTATTTCACTCAGCAAAATCTCTTCCAGTCCTGTCCACGTTGATATAAAAGTTGGGTATTCATCCTTTCTGATGGAGGCATAATACTCCATAGCATATATGGACCATATCTTCTTTATCAGTTCATCTGTTGAAGGCCATCTTGGCTTTTTCCACAGTTTGGCGACTGTTCCCATTGCTGCCAAGAATATTGCGGTACAGATGGCCTTTCTGTTCACTACATCTGTATCTTTGGGGGAAATACCCAGTAGTGCAATTGTAGGGTCATAGGGTAGTTCTATTTTTAATTTCTTAAGGAATCTTCACACTGTTCTCCAAAGTGGCTGTGCACCAACTTGCATTACCACAAGCAGTGTAAGAGGGTTCCCCTTTCTCCACATCCTCTCCAACACTTGTTGTTTTCTGTCTTGTTGATTTTGTCCATTCTAACTGGTGTAGGGTGGTAACTCAATTTGGTTTTGATTTGAATCTCCCTGATGGCTAATGGTGATGAACATCTTTTCATGTGTCTGTTAGCCATTTGTAAGTCTTCTTTGGAGAAGTTTCTGTTCATGTCTTCTGCCCATTTTTTGACATGATTATCTGTTTTGTGTGTGTTGAGTTTGAGGAGTTCTTTATAGATCTTGAATATCAGCCCTTTGTTTTTTAGTGTCATTTGTTAATATGTTCTCCCATTCCGTGGGTTGCCTCTTTGTTTTGTTGACTGTTTCCTTTGCTGTGCAGAAGCTTCTAATCTTGATGAAATCCCAAAAGTTAATTTTTGCTTTTGTGTACTTTGCCTTTGGAGACATATCTTGAAAGAAGATGCTTGTGGCTGATATGGAAGAGGTTACTGCCTATGTTCTCCTCTAGGATTCTGATAGATTCCTGACTCATGTGGAGGTCTTTTATCCATTTCAAGTTGTGTGTGGTGTAAGCTAATGGCCAAGTTTCATTCTTCTACACATAGCTGTCCAATTTTCCCAGCACCATTTATTAAAGAGACTCTCCTTTTTTCCACTGGATATTTTTTCCTGCTTTGTTGAAGATTATTTGGCCATACAGTTGAGGGTCCATATCTGGGCTCTCTACTCTGTTCCACTGGTCTATGTGTCTGTTTTTGTGCCAGTATCATGCTGTCTTGGTGATCACAGCTTTGTGGTAAAGCTTGAAATCAGGCAACGTGATGCCCCCAGTTTCATTTTTCTTTTTCAACATTTCCTTGGCAATTTGGGGTCTCTTCTGGTTCCATATGAATTTTAGGACTGTTTATTACAGCTCTTTGAAAAATGCCAGTGGAATTTTGATTGGGATGGCATTGAAAGTATAGATTGCTCTGGGCTCTGGGCATTGAAAATATAGAAATTTTAACAATATTTATTCTTCCAATCCATGATCATGGAAGTCTCTTCCATCTTTTTGTGTCTTCTTCAATTTCTTTCATGAGTGTTCTGTAGTCCTTTGAATACAGATCATTTACCACTTTGGTTAGGCTTATTCCCAGGCATCTTATGGTTCTTAGTGCTATAGTAAATGGAATCGATTCTCTAATTTCCCTTTCTGTATTTTCATTGTTAGTGTATAAGAAAGCAACTGATTTCTGTACATTGATTTTTATATCCTGCCACATTACTGAATTTCTGTATACGTTCTAGTAGTTTGGGAGTGGAGTCCTTTGGGTTTTCCATATAAAGTATCATGCCATCTGCGAAGAGAGAGTTTGATTTCTTTTTTGCTAATTTGAATACCTTTTATTTCTTTTTGTTGTCCGATTGGTGTTGCTAGGACTTCTAGTACTATGTTGAATAACAGTGTCAAGAGTGGATATCCTTGTCATGTTCTTGATCTCAAAAGGAAGGATCTCAAAAGTCAGCTTTTCTCCATTGAGGATGATACTCGCTGTGGGTTTTCCACAGATAGATTTTATGAAGTTGAGGAATGTTCCCTCTATCCCTATACTTTGATTCTTTTAAATCAGGAACAGATGCTGTATCTTGTCAAATGCTTTTTCTGTATCAATTGAGAGGATCATGTGGTTCTTCACTCTTCTCTTATTGATTTGTTCTGTCACATTAATTGATTTGTGAATGTTGAATCACCCTTGCATCCCATGGATAAATCCCACCTGGTCATGGTGGATAATCTTCTTAATGTACTGTTGGATACTATTAGCTAGGATCTTGTGGAGAATCTAGGCAACCAGAGTCATCAGGGATATTGGTCAGAAATTCTCCTTTTTGGTGGGGTCTCTGCCTGGTTTGGGGATCAGGTTAATGCTGGCGGCATAAAAAAAGTCTGGAAGTTTTCCTTCTGTTTCTATTTTTTGAAACAGCTTCAGGAGAATAGGTATTATTTCTTGTTTGAATGTTTGGTAACATTCTCCAGGGATCTGTCAGATCCTGGGCTCTTGTTTTTTTGGGAGGTTTTGATCACTGCTTCAGGCTCCTTACTAGATATTGGTCAATTCAGCTTGTCCATTTCTTCCTGATTCAGTTTTGGAAGATTATAGGTTTCCAGGAATGCATCCATTTCATCTAGGTTGCTTAACTTTACGGCATATAACTGTTGATAATAATTGCTGATGATTGTTTCTATTTCCTTGGTGTTAGTCATGATCTCTCCCTTTTCATTCATAATTTTATTAATTTGGGTCCTCTCTCTTTTCTTTTGGATTAGTTTGGCCAAACGTTTATTGATCTTATTGATTCTTTCAAAAAACTAGCTTCTAGTTTCATTGATGTGTTCTACTGTATCTCTAGTTTCTATCTCATTGATCTCCATTCTAATTTTGATTATTTCCCTTCTCAAGTGTGGGGTTGGTTTAATATGTTGTTAATTCTCCAGTTTTTTGAGGTGTAAAGATAGCTGATATATTCTGGATTTTTCATTTTTTTTTTTTTTTTTTTTTTGAGGGAGGCTTGGATGGCTATGCATTTCCCCCTTAGGACTGCCTTTGCCATATCCCATAGGTTTTGGACCAAAGGGTCTTCATTCTCATTGGTTTCCATGAATTGTTTAAGTTCTTCTTTGATTTCCTGGTTGATCCAAACATTCTTAAGCGGGGTGGTCTTTAGCTTCCAAATGTTTGAATTCCTTCCAAACTTTTTCTTGTGGTTGAGTTCCATTTTCAAAGCACTGTGGTCTGAGAATATGCAGGGAATGATCTCAATCTTTTGGTATCAGTTGAACTCTGATTTGTGACCCAGCATGTGGTCTATTCTGGAGAAAGTTCCATGTGCGCTCAAGAAGAATGAGTTTTCTGTCGTTTAGGGTGGAATTTTCTGTATATATCTATGAGGTCCATCTGGTCCAATGTGTCATTCAGTGCTCTTGTTTCTTTATTGATTTTCTGCTTGGATGATCTATCTATTACTGAGAGTGGGGTGTTAAGATCACCTACTATTAATGTGTTCATATCAATATGACTTTTTATCTTGATTAACAGTTGTCTTATGTAGTTGGCTGCTTCCATCTCTGGGGCATAAATATTTACAATTGTTAGATCTTCTTGGTGGATAGACTCTTTAAAAATGAAGTATTGTCCTTCTTTAATTCTGACTACAGTCTTTAGCTTAAAATCTAATTTATCTGATATGAGAATCACTACCTCAGCTTTCTGTTGAGGCCCATTGGCATGAAAGATGCTTCTCCATGCCTTCACTTTCAGTTTGGATGTATCCTTAGATTCCAAATGGGTCCCTTGTAGACAACATATCGATGGGTCCTGTCGTTTTATCCAATCTTCAACCCTGTGACATTTTATGGGAGTGTTTAGGCAGTTCACATTGAGAATGATTATTGAAAGATATGTATTTTTTGACATCATGTTGCCTGTGAAGACCTTGTTTCTATAGATTGACACTCTTGGGTTCTTTCTTCTTTTATAGAATCCCCTTTAATATTTCTTGCAGTGTCGGCTTAGTGGTCACATACTCTTTTAAACCTTGCCAGTCTTGGAAGTTCTTTATGTCTCCATCCATTTTGAATGTCAGCCTTGCTGGATAAATCATTCTTGGTTTCATGTTCTTCTCATTCAGTGCTCTGAATATGTCTTACCAGCCCTTTCTGGCTTGCCAGGTTTCTGTGGACAGGTCTGAAATTATTCTGATGGACCTTCTTTGTACATAAGAAGTCTCTTCCCCCAGGTGCTTTCAAAAGTTCTTGTCTAAAATTATGACTCGTCAGTCTTGCAATCAAGTGCCTTGAGGTCTTTCTAGATTTGTTCATCTTGGGGGGTGTCTTTCTACCTCTTGGACACAAACACTGGTTCCCTTCCCTAGTTTGGGAAAATTTTCATGGAGAATTTGTTCAACTATATCTTCTAGTCTTCTTTCTTTCTCATCCCCCTCAAGGATCCCAATTATTTTGATATTGGAATTGTTTCATGGCATCATTTATTTTCATGATTCTGTTTTCATGGCTTCTAAGCTGTTTGTTCCAGGCCTCCTCCTGATCCTTTTTCTCTATCATTTTGTCCTCTAGATCACTAATTCTATCTTCTGCCTTGGTTACTCTAGCTGTTAGAGTATTCAGATTAGATTGGATCTCATTGATAGCATTTTAAACTTCTTCCCGGGTGTCTTTCACTTTTGCTCTAATCTATGCCATGTTGTCACTAATGGTTTTCTCCAACCTAGCCATTGCCTGGATAATTGTTACCCTGAATTCCCTTTCCAAAATACCGTTTATGTCCACATCCAATAGTTCTGATGGAGAGGGTACAGTCTCTGAATTTTTCCTTTGTGGGGTATTCCTCCTCCTAGTCATTTTGGTGAGAGGTGTTTGAGGGGACGTGTAGCTGAATATGTCAACCATGATCCAGGCAATGTGCACCTTGGTAGGCTTATGAGCAATCAGAAGTCACCACCAAAGAGAAAGAAAAAAGAAAAAAAGAGAGAACGAGAAAGAGAGAGACAGAAAAAAAGAAGACCCAGCCAGAATGAGCCCTAATGGTAAGATTTTTAAGGTATACAAATGAAAATGAACAAACAAAAAGATTGACAAAAGCAAATGACAAGAAAAAAAAGAACCCAGCCAAATGAACCCCAAGGATAAGATGTATATAATACCAGAACAAAAGCAATACACAGAAACACTGACAGAAGAAAAAGATCAGAGGGTGGTTATAAATCCTCAATTTGGGTGAGGAAGGTTATTTTGATTCTTCCTTGTTGTGTCTTGATATCTTTGTTAAAGGACTCAACTTTCCAGAGATAAAGGGGGATTAAAACTGGTTTATATATAGGGGTAGCATTTCCCCTATATTTATATATAGGGGTAGTATTAGTATTTCCCTAAAAAAAATACTATCACTAACTACCATTTATGGACAATTTACTTCATATCAGATGCCATGCTATGATAGGTTCATGCACCAGCTCATGAATTCTCAGAAAAATCTATGAAGTGGGCACTGGTATTGTCAGAAGAAAGGCCTGGAGGCTACCATGCCAAAGTTATGGGACCGTACGTGATAAAGCAGTCATCCAAACCCTCCTCCCCAATTCCAGAATCCACCATACTGGGAAGCCCAGAGAGGAGAGATTTTGCCATAGCCCACAGAGCTGGCAGGAGGCTGTACTGGATCTGGACCCAGGTTTCTGCACTCTTGTTCCAATAAGAACAAAAGGGAAAGAGGATTATCTTGAAGCTTATTTCTATATGTATATTAAAAAAGTAGAAAAGAAAAAGAAAAATACAGGTGTATGTATGAACAAAGCTCAACTTAAAACGTTATTATGGAATATGTTGTATGATACCACTAGTTGTAATGTAAGTAGGTTAAAAAAATTAAAAACAACAGGAGAAGAATTAAAAATAAAAGTTGTTTCTATGAAATATACAGGTTTTAGGGCAATACCAGGAGCTTAATATATTGTTTTCCCCTGATATTGGGATTTTACAGTTTTATAGGGACCCTGTGGTGATTGTCCCCTCCTTCGTTGGGCTGGCTTTCTGGGGGAGGGGTCTGCCACATTGTTTTTCAGTCAGTCTTGCTTGGGTTGAGTCCTCCTGTCCCTATCAAGGGCCTGGGCTCTGTGGAAACCAGTTTTTCAGGCTTTAGTTCCCTGGAGGTTTTTGTTCTTTGGAGGCTTTTTGTGTCTTTTCAGTGGTTTCATGGAAAGTAAACTGCACCCAGACCTCCGTCTCTGAGAGAAGCTTCAGTCTGCTCCCCTCTGTGTGGTCCAGAACACACAGACTCCCCCTCTGCAAACTCTGCTGAACTGTGCAAACTCCTGCAGGCATCCAGCCATCATGTCAGGGGTCGCCCAAAACGCCTGCTTGTCTCTGCATCCCCGTGTTGCTACAACCGTCAGTGATATTGGTCCAGAGAGCCACTTCTGGTGGCTGCCTTTGCTGGGACTGCAGTCTGGGGTAGTTCCTTCAGTCTGGGTTGGGAGTGTCCAGATTCTCAGCCTGTCCTAAAAGCCACCTGCATGGAGCACTCTCAGGTGCAGGTGAGGAGCACAGTTCAGATCCCAGTCACACAGTGAGTGCAGAGTGCAAAAGTCTATGACTCTAGAGAGTGCCCATCGGACTCCCTCATGCAGGGGGCGAGAGTGCACGCTGGCTGAGTGGTGGTGCAAGCTGCACACCTGGGGGCTCTGGGACCAGGAAATGGATGCTCTGCCGCCCTCTCTCTGGCTCAGGTGGTCGCTGGAGGTGGCTGTCCTGGGTCTGTGGGCTTAGGCCCATGCCGGTAACTGCTCGATTCCACCAGTTGCCCTTTAAGATCTTCTGCTCTTTTTGAGTGCTTTTAACTAGACTTCAAGTTAATGCTGGTCCCCAAGCACAGGGCACTTTTGTTTTGGGGTATTACCTTCTAATGGGTCACTTGGTGGCTCCCTCCCCCTTCTGTTTATCCTCTGAAATCAGTCCGATCGTTCTCTCTGTCCCCGAAAAGATCCAGAATGTATAATCCTACATCTCAGGCTGCTTTCATGGGTGTTCAGAGTGATCTGGTAGATAATTAGCTCACTTTAGGGGACTGGTTGAAACCAGGGTCTCCTACTTCTCTGCCATCTTGCCCCTCCTCCTCTTTCTCTAATTCTTAAATGAACTGGGTGTGTGCTCCTTTGCAAGCTTCTTGTTTGCTGAGATGTGGTGAAAGTTAGGAGTAGCTGACTTGGGCCTCCATGTGGACTCTATCTTTTGAGGATGGTACAACTGTCTACCAGCCTTGCCTACATTTGTGCTATTATATGAGAGAAGAATAAACTTCTAACCTTTGAAATCATGTTTATGAGATCTCAGTAATAAATAACTTATATCATGCAAGTGTAAACCTCAGTAACGTACTGTTTTGTGATCAGAATTTAGAGGCAAACTTTAGGATAATAATTATAATAAAACTGATAGTAGTGATGGACTAATTTAGAACGAATTTAGAACTTACCATCAGCTGAACACTACTTTAAGAACTTCAATAGATCAACTAACTTAATTTTCACAATCTTACCCTATAAATTAACACTGTAATTGTTCCTATTGTACAGATTTAAAAATTGCAAGGATGGTTAAATGCTGTGCTCAAACCTCCATAGCTAGCATTGGGAGAGTTAGGTTCAATAGGTAATCTGGTTCTGGAGCCCAAATTGTCAATCACTTTGATAGAATATCTGTTCTTTTTGTGGTGCTTTGTGGTATCTGGCCTTTGTAGATTGCAAATAAATGCAATGAGGAACCATTTTACCAAATGTTGTAGTCAGATGTTAATTTGAAACCACTGATGATAAGGGAACAGTTACATACAGGGAGCTACTGCTAAACATATTAAATAAAGGCTAATAGAAGTTAATGAATAAGAACGTACTTGATCTACTAAATTACTCCAGTGAGGAGTGAACAGTGAGTTTATACCTGTCCATTTTTTATTTTATTTTAGTAAGATTTTATTTATATTTTTGAGAGAGAGAGAGAGAGAAGGAGCACAGGAGGGACAGAGGGGGAGGGAGAAGAAGACCCCCACTGAGCGGGGAGCCCAATATGGGGCTCAATCCCAGGACTCTGGGATCATGACTGGAGCTGAAGGCAGACACTTAAATGACTGAGCCACCCAGGTGCCCCTGTCCATTGACTTTTTAAATGTAAACTGCATCAAAATATAACATGAAAACAAAAAAGTATGCATAAGTTTGGCAGCACAGTCAATTTTCCCAACCTGAACACGCTCAAGTCATCAGTACGCAGACAAAGAAACAGACAAGACCAGCTCCCAAAGGATCCCCATGTCCCTTTCCAGGAAATACACAGCGTTTTTTTGAAGAGACATTCCTAATTTATTTTGTCAGTAGTTGGAATTCTATCTTGTGCATTTGTATAAGGTGTGTATGCATTTTTTGCCTCTTTAAGTGGGCAAATCTTCAAATAAATAAGATATGGATATTGAGAAAAAATGGCTTCAAGTGAAGTCACATCTCCAGAGCCTGAGAGAAGAGTTCTGATAACCTCCTGGCTCTACAGACCTCACCAGCTCTTGACACTCAGAGCCAGACCTCATCTTCCGGGAATTCCATGCTTTTATGACAGTTTTCTCTCTGCTTCTTCCATCTTGGGTTTTCTCTATGCTGATGCTTGTCAGCCTGGCTATGCCAACTTTGCAGTTCTTGACTGCTTTTTCTTGGGCTATCGTTTTGAGTTTGGCAGCGTTAGCTCCAGTTTTTGTGGCCTTGGCTCCCGGTTCTAGGAAAAAAAAAAAAAAAAAGAAATAATGGCAGCGTTTTGTCAGTGGGATCTGGCTCTGGCTGAGGATGTGGCAGTTACTGAAAATTGAAGATTCAGCTGAATTTGTGCCAGTGGCAGCTACTAAGCTCCACACTTTGGATTCCAGAGATTCCAGATATATATAAATTTATCCTACTGTTTTATGTTTTACAAGCTTCAACAATCATTTCTTAGCTTATGACAGACTATCATCTTGGTCTTGCCAGTACAAAACGTACAGTCTGCAGCTGTCAAAATTCTGGATTTTATTTACTCACAGCTGCACATATGTTGATTAGTGAGGGCACTTTTCTTCCTTTTTCTTTCTCTTTTTTTTTTAGAGAGAGAAAGAGTGTGAGTGCAGGGAGGGGGTTGGGGGAGGGGAAAAGGAAGAAGGGGAGAGAGTCTCAGACAGGCTCCACACCCAGTGCAGAGCCCAACCCAGGGTTCCATTCCAGGACCTGAGATCATGACTGGAGCTGAAATCAAGAGATTTAACTCTTGATTAACCATTGGAGCCACCCTAATGCCCCAATAAAGTCACTTTTCTAGAAGGAAAGTTGGAACATGTCATTTCTACTTCATTTCTACTCTACTTCTTAAATAAATATATTGACTTCATCATATTCAGAAAGTATTATCAGAAAGATAATGATATGATTGAGATATGATATGATAAAGATAAGATATGATTATCAGAAAGATAATCATATTTATCTTTAGTTAGTTTCCTTAGCAGATATTGTGTTTTCTTTGTAGGAATTTACAATGTGATAAGGAATGCTGACTAGAACCTTGCAGGAAGACTTTCTAATTGTGGCCATGGACACTTGCTCTGTCTCTGTTCAGCATTTCAGACATTTCAGAGGATATAGGCTCCAGGCTCTAGCCATGGCCCAAAAGGGGGTTGCAGGGGGTCGGGTCCTGCCCAAAACTGTCATGGCAAGGAAAAGAAATAACTGTGAGTTCAGCTGGAAGCCCAGGAACATCAAAAGGAGCCATGAATTATCTTCTTTTTCTGGGCTGGGTTATTAGCCAGACCTCAGTTTTTGTATCAATATGCTGAGGTTGACATTCTCAAAAGAGACATATAAAATAAATGGTTTCTCTTTTAGCTAACAATGCCCTTGATTTACATATCAAGACTACTAGAGGTTTTGCTGTAGAAAGTTTCTAGTTTGTTCCTGCCAAAATCCTAACTACAAATTTCTTGGTCAGTGGTTCTGAGTGTAAGAGATCAGCTAACACCTTAATCCTTTAGGTCTGGGGCCACTAAGCTCTTTTCTGTGACATTGGGAACTTCAAGTCCGTTTACTTTAAATGGAGCTAGTTTTGGAACCAACATCCTATTCAGTGTTGATCACATAGTACGTGTTTCTGCTTTTGCTTGGGTTCTGAGTCCCGCCTTTTTATTTTACTGCTTGATTAGATACAACTAATTTGTTCAAAGTAAGACTGTGAATTCTCCCATATTCTTCCTTTTGGCCAAATTATAACTTGTAGATTGTAGGGGCCTGATTAGCCAGAGGAACTGTAAACCCCGGATATAGGGGCGGGCCAGGCCAGCTAGATGGAGACATCCAATCAGTGGGGCATGCATATATTTACTGAGGTGAGTTGCAATCTCTTTGGCCACCTGTGTGTGGGCCGGACTCAACCACCTCTATAAAGGCTGGTCTGTGAGGCTGGGGTGGGTAGCAGGAGGAGTTAGAATAGCCATTAGAGTAGCCATTGGGAGCTGTTAGTGTAGTGGTAGGAGTGATAGTGTCGGGGTCGTCGAGAGTGACAGCAGCCTCTTCATCATCAGGAGCATCAGGAATGGCATTGCTGGGAGCCTCGCTGCCCTGAGCAGTGGCGCCACCGCGAGCGGCCTCGCTGTCCCGAGCAGCAGCACTGCCATGAATCCCGGGAGTGGCCTCGTCTGGAGCGGCCTCGTCCTGGGGAGTGGCCTGTGGTACAGTGAGGGTGAGGCAGGGAGCCTCCAGGAGGGACCCCAGGGCAAGGAGGCGGTGGCCCCCAGCAAGGCTCAGGCACCTACCGGTCAGTTTGATTTCTGATGCATGGCGTGAAATAAAGCTTTGCTTGATTTTCATCAGTCTCATTCCTTTGATCACGGACCCTAACATTGGGGGCTCATCTGGGATCAAACAACGAGAACTGAGCCAGCATCGGGATTTCTGGAAAAAGCCTCTGGAGGTATTGAGATCTTGTCTGTCTGTCTGGTTGCGGAGCTCCAGGGTATAGCCCACTGGGGAGAAACTGGACGCGGCTATGCTCCCCAGGGCTGGAGTGGATGCGGGGACACCCTATCCCTCTGCTGGTAGATTGATAGGGGGTTCAAGTCCCCCTGGGCGGTCGGGGGGTTAGAGTCCGCCTAGAAGTACGGGGGGTTCGAGCTCCCCTGGGTGGTCAGGGGGCTTGAGTCCCCCTAGACGGTCAGGGGGTTCAAGTCTCCCTAGACGGTCGGGGGGTTCAAGTTCCACTAGATGGTTGGGGGGTAAAGAAAGTCCCCACCAGTGGCAGGTTCTGGGTAAGAATCGTTGGGCCTGCAGTTTTCTTTGCCTGGTTTTTTGTTGTCTGTTGTGTGGTTTGTTGTGTTTGTACGGGACCAAGAAATTCCCCACCAGCAGCAGGCTCTGTGGTTGTCTCTGCCTTGTTTTTTTATTTTCTGTTGTGTTGTTTGTTGTATTTGGAGAAATGGGACAAGCAGGGAGTAAGGGACCTGTGACACCCCTAGATCTTGTTCTCGAACATTTCAAGGATTTCCAAGGTAAAGCCACTCAGGTGACAAGGTTTACCCCGGAAAACTAAAAACACTCTGTCAATTAGAGTGGTCCACTTTCTCCACAGGGTGGCCGCCGGAAGGAACGTTTGCCTTGACTCAGATCTATTCTACCCTGAGTGAGGTCTTCGATCCACATCGAGACCAAGTACTGTACATTGTTGCCTGGTGATACCTGATAGAAGAGTCACTGTCATGGCTCAAATCCCACCTTCCCCCTGCTAATGAAACCATCTCTCTCCCTCTAAGGCAGGTCAGAGCACCAAAACCAGAACAGACAGATGAGGGGGAGCCAGGGAAGGAGACCGTCCTACCTCCATCGGATGTGGAATCCCCCCGCCCCGTTATCTGTCCCCTAAATCTGACTCTCGGTCCCGAGATGCCTTTACCAGTCCATCTCATATGCAGTCGGGGTCTACTTATGGGACCACCAAACAGAGAGACCGCCCTGATCCTCCCCCTTTCCTCTACTCCCCTCTGCCTCCCTTTACCTCACCAGTACTGTCTGCACCAATGCTGCCTCTCCGTGAGGTTGCTCTACTGGATGGGAGAGGGCACTCCCCACCTAAGCTATATCCCTTTCTCCTCTTCCAACATCTATAACTGGAAGACCCAACACAAATCCTTTTCTCTCTACCCTCAGGATTTAATTAGTCTCTTGGAGACTGTTTTTCTTACCCACCAACCTACCTGGGTGGATATTCAACAACTCCTTATGGCTCTCTTTAACGCAGAAGAGAGGGATTGCATCATGCAAGAAACCCATAAGGTGATTAGTGAGAGACTTGGCAGGGACCTCGATCCCCGCCGAATGGAAGACTACTGCCCAAGGGAACCCCCTGACTGGGATCCAAATTGCGATGAAGGTAAGGAGAGCTTATGTTTCTACCACCAGGCTCTACTGGGAGGCCTCTGTGCAGCTGCAAGGAGAACCATAAATTTATCTAAAATTAGTATGGTGACTCAAGGTAAGAATGAGCCTCCAGGAGCTTTCCTAGAAAGGCTAATTGAAGCCTATAAAATGTATAGCCCGATCGACCCTGAGGCACTTGAAAATCAGAGGGCAATGATTCTTGTGTTTGTTAGTCAGACAGCCTCAGATATAAGGAGGAAACTTCAGAAAATCGAAGGATTTGAAGGGAAGAATCTGACTGAGTTAGTGGAATAGCAGAAAAGGTGTTTAACAACAGGGATGCACAAGAGGATGAAAAACAGACAAAAAAACTGGTTAAGGTTTTGGCATTACATGAGGCGGGGAGGAAAGAGGTTGGGAATAGTAAATGGAAGGAAAAGCCTAAGCACAGAGAAGGCAGACGGGAAGACTTAGATTCATATCAGTGCGCTTACTGTAAGGGAAAAGGACATTGGGCCAGGGAGTGCCCCAAAAGGAAGACGGCAATGTTCGCCACCAGAGACTGAAGGGGCCATGGTTCAGAGCCCCTCCCCGAACCTCGGGTAAAAACTGAAGTGGAGGGGAAATCAGTTGATTTTTTGGTGGACATGGGAGCCCAATTTTCATTATTACTTAAAGCTATGGGAAAACTATCTGGAGAAGAAGTCTGGGTACAAGGAGCAAATGGCACAGAGAGACATAAATGGACAACAGAAAGGACTTTAAATTTGGCCTCGGGAGTAGTTAAACATCGATTTTGGTCCTCCCTAATGCCCCATATAACTTGATGGGAAGAGATCTCCTCCATAAGTTAAGAGCTGGCATTCTGTTCTTGGAAGGAGACATGACTGTAACCTTGAGACAACCCACTGTACAGGTGCTTATGGCAGCAGTAGATGAATACCTCCTTTACGAGCCAGTCTCAAATCCAGAGGAGACAAAGAGGGGGAGCCTTCTCCAAATCCTACAAGTCGAGTTTCCTGAGGTCTGGGCAGAAGGGAAGCCCCCTGGCTTGGCCAAGGAACAACCTCCAGTGGAGGTACAATTAAAGGCCATGGCTATGGCTATTCATGTTTGGCAGTGCCCCCTTCCCTGGGAAGCAAAGGAAGGGATCAGAAACACATTAACCGCCTCCTAGGAGATGGGATCCTAGTTCCTTGCAAATCTCCATGGAACACACCTTTGCTGCCCATCAAAAAGGCTGAGACTGGGGAGTACCGACCTGTTCAGGACTTGCAGGAAGTTAATAAATGGGTTGAAGACATCCACCCGACAGTGCCTAACCCCTATACCCTACTCTCCCTCCTGGGCTCCAAAAGAACTGTGTATACCATCTTAGATCTCAAGGATGCATTTTTCTGCATATCTTTAGCAAGGGAATCTCAGCCCCTTTTTGCTTTTGAGTGGTCCGACCCACAGAAAGGGTTTCAAGGCCAACTCACCTGGACAAGACTTCCCCAAGGATTCAAGAATTCACCCACAATTTTTGACGAGGCCCTACACAAGGATTTGCATGAGTACAGAACCTCCAACCCAGGAGTCACTCTGTTACAGTATGTTGATGAGTTGCTGATAGCTGCTGAAGACTATGAGTCATGCTTGTGGGGGACAAGAGCTCTCTTACAGACTCTGCAGGAAAAAGGGTGCCGGGTGTCAGCAGAGAAAGCACAGCTCTGTCAGAGCCACACCACTTATCTAGGCTTTGATCTTCACGAGGGAGTGTATTCACTGTCTGAGTCCAGGAAACACGTGATCACCCGATACCCCTGCCCCACCACGTCCTGACAAGTGAGGGAATTTCTTAGGAGAGTGGGCTACTGTAGGCTGTGGATAACGTGGTTTGCAGAGATTGCCCGACCTCTCTACGAACTGGCAAAAGGGGGGCTCACTATGATAGAGTGGACAGTGGAGGACGAAGGAGCATTTTGGGAATTACAAGCAGCCTTACTGCGTGCCCCAGCATAGGCCACCCCAGATGTTACCAAGCCCTTCCACTTGTATGTGGATGAAAAAGCAGGGGTGGCCAAAGGAGTTTTAACTCAGACCCTGGGGCCTTGGCAAAGGCCAGTAGCCTATCTTAGCAAGAAACTAGATCCAGTAGCAGCTGGGTTCCCCCCTTGCCTCCGCATAATTGCTGTCATTGCCCTCCTGGTCAAGGATGCAAGTCAATTGACTTTGGGTCAAAATCTCATCATAACCACCACACACGCTATCGAGGGCCTTCTCTGGACTCCAACAGACCGATGGGTGACAAATGCCCAAGTGACGGGGTATCAGGCCCTCCTCCTCATGAACCAAGAGTGACCTTCCGGCCCCCAGTAGTGCTATATCCAGCCACGCTGCTGCCAGAGGAACTGGCTGACCACCCACATGACTGCGGGGAGGTCCTAATCCAAGTTGCAGGAATAAGGCTGGATCTCAGAGACATTCCCCTCCTGGATGCCGAGATGACTCTGTTCACAGATGGGCGTAGCTACATCCTTTCAATGGAAAGAGGTATGTGGGGGCTGCAGTAGTTTCTCCTGAGCAGAAACTCTGGATAGCAGTCCTGCCACATGGAACTTTGGCACAAAAAGCGGAGCTGATTGCACTCACCAAGGCACTGCAGATGGTCAAAGGTAGAATCGCCAACATCTATATGGACAGCAGGTACGCCTTTGCTACTCTCCATATACATGGGGCTATTTATAAAGAAAGGGGCTTATTAAGAGCAGAAGGAAAAGGAATTAAAAACAGAGGAGAAATATTGGCTCTCCTCCAGGCTATTTGGGACCCAAAAGAGGTGGCCGTTATGCATTGCCCAGGACAACAAAAGGGGACTGATCTGATTTCAAAAGGAAACCAATTAGCAGATCAAGACGCAAAGCAAGCAGCCGAGAAACAGTGCGAGAACTGGTTACACTCCTGGCTCCAGCCCTACCAGAAAAACTGAACTATTCAGAAGAAGATTTAAAGTATTTACAGAAATGGGTTAAATTAGACTATGAAGGGCTCCTGGGTGGCTCAGTTGGTTGAGGAACAACCTTCAGCTCAGGTTGTGATCCCGGACTTCTGGGATCGAGTCCCACATCGGGCTCCCAGCTCTTGGGGAGTCTGCTTCTCCCTCTGACCTTCTCCTCTCTCATGCTCTCTCTCACTCATTCTCCCTCAAATAAATAAATAAAATATTTTAAAAAAATTGGACTATGAAGGGGACTGGGCTAAGACTGAATCAGGAAAAATAATTCTTCCTCGAAAACTAGGAAAAAAGTTAGTAGACTAGATACATCAGGGTACTCATTTGGGGATATGTAAACTCAAGGAGCTTATAGGCAAGCAGTTCCAGGTTTCTAAATTAGGGTGTATGGTTCAGGATGTAGTTGATAGATGTGCTCAATGCCAGGCAGTTAATGTGGGAAGAGCTAAAATGGGAAGAGGGAAAAGAGAAAGAGGTAAGGAACCAGGAATTTATTGGGAAATAGATTTTACAGAACTGAAACCTGGAAAATATGGGTACAAGTACATGTTAATTTTTGTAGATACCTTTTTGGGTTGGGTAGAGGCTTTTCCTGCCAAACATGAGATGGCAGGAGTGGTAGCCAAAAAAGCTACTAGAAGAAATAATTCCTAGGTTTGGGCTGCCTCTCACAATCAGGTTGGACAATGGCCCTGAATTTGTGAGTTCAGTCTCACAGGCATTGGCCAAGGCCATGGGCATGGATGGAGATGGAGGTGGAACCACCTGTGAATTCTCCTTATATTCTTCCTTTTGGCCAAATTATAACTTGTAGATCACAAAGTGTAATCCAGTTGGATTCCACACATCTTTTCGGACTCTGTCCCTCTGATTCCAAAACTAAAGCCCAGCTAAAGCGTTAAAGCATGCCTGTCAGGAGCTCAAATTCTATGCTCACTATCAGTTAACAGAGCTTCAAAGAGGCTGCCTTCACTCCACCGTGTCTCATGAATGTTGTTTGCAAACTGTATTTTAGCATCCCTATTACATTATATATGCATACTTCTTTTGGAATTAGTTCATTAATTCATGCCATTTTAGAAGTAGGTATGGTCATACACTTATAGCAAATAAATATGTGAGATAGGTATATATGGGATTATAGCTATTATATAGCTTTATAGTATTGTTTTATGTTTCCTAAGCTTCAGTAATCATTTCCTGGCTAATGACAAACAGCTGTCTTGGTTTTTCTCACATGTATGTAGGAAGTGTGTGTGTGTGTGTGTGTGTGTGTGTATACATATATGTGTGTGTGTATATTATATATATCTCTATCTCTATCTATCTATCTATCTATCTATCTATCTATCTATCTATCTATCTATATAATGGGACAGAAAGACAAGGGCTATAACATAAAAGAAATTAAGTTTTGGCCAGGGGTGAAAAACTGGCAGACAGTAGCCTCCATGCAGCTCATCTGCATGGTTTTTGGTGTACATATTTGTCGTAAAGTTTTACTTCTGAGGGTGAATAGTTAGAGCATGTGTTCGCCCACTTGCTGAAGTCCCCAAAGCCTTAATCATCTTTCATTTACCACAATTTCAGGTATAACTCTGACAGGTGTTTGAGTTTACTATCAGTGTTCTGGGCTTTTTAATACAAAAGCAGGCATTTTTTTTTTTTAATATTGAGGGTGGGATTGCAGAATTCAGTGTTTTATCATATCTCTTTTCCAGTATGTTGTGGTTTGTTCATTTTCAGGCAGAACTGGGAACCAACTATTTTTACTTTTTTCTTCCTTAAAAAACAAAACAAAACTACTGGAGCAATTTTCAAGTTCATCCTTTGTTATCCAGATTTACTTTTCTATGCTGTTAACCTGCTTCTGATTCAATGTGATAAAGATGTAAAGGCTACTATTCCATTTTGGGGGGTAATATTTTATTATATTTTTGGCAAAATTTTTGTCACAACTTGCATCTCAGAAAAGCTCCTTACTCATGCCATTTTGTCTTTTCATCTTATTTCCACCTTTTACTTTCTATTTTAATTATTACATTTTGTGGAGAGCACAACATTTGCATTCTTTTAAATTTTCTTCTCTTTCCTACAATAAATCATTTGAAAAGACTTGGCTTTCTTTCTTTGAGTGCAAGAATTTTTTTTTCTCATTTGTTACAGAATTTGTTCATAGGGAATAAAACAACTTCATTTTGTGGTGAGATTTTAGCAAAGTTTCTAAGACCAGCTGTGTTTCATCTGTCCATTTATAGTAAATCTGCAATAAACTTTTTGCCCTAAGTTTAGGCAACAGCTACTATATATAAATTTTCATAAAACAAATTGTATCCATCTAAAGAACAAAATTCACTCTGTGTTGAATAAGGATTTGTTTTTTTCTTTTCAGATTTAGCATGTGTCTATTTCTTTCCTGCTTTTTTGGGTTTTGTGAATGTTTGTTTCTCAAATAAACGTGCTAACTCCAAAAATGCCATCCTGGGTGTGCATATAATATGCTATATTCCTGTCATTTGGGCGAAACTTATGTGGGTTTTGGAAGCAAATGATAATTCATCTCTCTTCCCCTCACCATGTTATATAGAGCCAACTTCAGAAAATAAACATAGGTTGTTGACAGATGGTGATTCAAGCAAAAGTCATGGCTTTGTGACTTATGAATGATACTAGAAAGTGCAGCCTAGGCACACCTGGATTCTAATTCTTCTCTGCTGCCACCTGCAAATAAAGCTTCTGGCATGGTTGCAGGTAAATGCTGGACAGCTGCTAGTCACTGCATCGTGCAGCTGGACAGCCACCAGATAAAGGAGAAGGATGTATGTATGTTCTAAGACAGAGCTCAGCAGGACCGATTCTCAGGGTGCCTGGGTGGCTCAGAAGGTCAAGCAATGGACCCTTGATTTTAGCTCAGTGTCCTGGGATCGAGCCCTGCATCAGGCTCTATGCTCAGCGAGGAGTCTGGTTGAGGATTCTCTCGCTCTCTGCCTCTGTCCCTCATCTAATTCTCTCTCTCAAATAAATAAGTAAACCTTAAAAAAAAAGAAAGAAGGAACTGATTCTCCCTTGTATAGGTTTTAATTCCAGTCTCATCAATAAGATAATCAAAGGGAACGAATGGGGCTGGAAGTGTTGTTCCTATATCTGTCCCTCCCTCAAAGGGAAAGTTTTATTATTGTTAAGGAAACAGGAGGATTAGGAGATAATTGCTCTCCCTTAGAGCACAATGGCTCATTTATTTTTAATTAGCTGTGGGGATGTTGAGTGACACTGCAGCAGGGAAAGTCTGACAGGGCCTTTTGAGTGTTTCTCATGGAAGGACTTTGAGCATGCAGCATGCTTGTGTGTTTGTGTGCTTGTGTGTGTCAGAGTGAGAGGGAGAGAGGGAGAGAGAGAGGGAGAGAGATTTATAATTTTGTTTCATATTTTAAGTTTGCAAGAGGGCAATTTGTTTCCATCTAGCTCCAAAGCATAATCTCATCTCTAAGTTGTAGCACCATGCTAGTAAAAATACAAACAAGGACCATGTAAATTGTTGCCACACTTCAAAGGAATATACTGTATTTGTTTTACATTGATTTGTAAAAGAAACAAGTTATAGAATCATATAATCTGAATTGAGAGGGACCCTGACTGTTATTTGGCGTAACTTTCCCCTCCCCTTCTCATTTAATATTTAAATTCCTTCAACAGCATTCACAATGTCATCCATATTCTTCCTCAATATCATTCACTACTCTTAAAACAGGTGAGATCAATGCGTCTGTAGTTACCTGCAATTATTTCTAACTGTCTTGTCTGGGAGTAATTATAACAGCTATATAACTATTTGGAAGTAACTATTATTTCTTCCTTGTTTTTAAAACCTAGACTCAACTGCCCAGTCCCTTTAATCTTTCTGCACATAATATGCTTTCAAGCACTCTGTTCTTTTGCACCACATTAATGTTTATTAATTTTCCTCCTAAAGTGTAATTCCAAGAACTCACCATAGTGCTAAGCTCTTTTCTGGCAAGACCACAGTATAATCTTGCACATTATGATTCTATAAATGAAATCTAAGGGAGAGAAATAACTAAATCTTAAAGACCATTTTTATTTTTATTCTCTTTATAGCAAACAATCTGTTATTAAAGTCTACCTAAATAAAAATTTCATTTATTTTGTCTTTGTTTGTATTATATTATTAATAATTAATATAACTATATTATATATATTAATATAACTATATTAATTATTAATAATATATCAATATATTATGTAGAAATATATATTATATTGTATAAATATAGTAAATCTATATAGTATATTATGTAATATATTTTATATAATTATATAATATAATATATTAATATATAATTAACAATATTGACATTATTATTATACTTAATATGAATATTATTAAAATTTTACTCACTGACCAAACTTTACTAGATTGTATGGTTATAAAGTTTAGAGTTCTTAACTTTGGGTAACATATCTAATTTAATATGATGAAAATTTATCAGACTGTGACTCTTTAGGTTATGCCCTACCTCATTTTCTAGAATCTTGAATGTAAGGTTTTAAGACTCATTTTTTTGTCCTCGAGGCTCAAATACATAACACAAATGAAATTTTATTCATCAGGCTATAGAACTCACTCAATCGTAGAAGTACTGCATTAATTATGAGCAGTTGACAACAACAAATTATGCTTAACTACTTGCGAGACATAGTTCACTCCCAACATCTCATTTAACCATTCACATTTTCACGTTAGAGATGGGCAAATAGTGGCTAGTTAGCGTCTGATTGAGGGAGACCTTGACCCTTGCTCATCCAGTTCAGACCCTGTGCTTTTCCTTCTGCTGCTGTGACCCTTCTGAAACATGGGCTTGAATTCATCAGTCCATCAAAAATAGGATGTCCATGTTAGCTGCTGTTCAGGGGACCTTGGTATTGCTGGGTGACTGTGGATTCTGATGACCTTGAGTCCCAGGTCATGTACAAGGTGTTTCTTTGACTAGCTAGCACCTTTGACTATATGCTCTCTGCAACAGCATTTTCCAAACTGGCTCAGTTTCAAAGATAAATTTTTAGTTAGTGGTTGGTGTCAGTACATTAGCTGCATTCATCGTTCTTAGGAATCCAACTTGTCTTTATCCAGAAATTATCTTCTTTAATATTGAATGACCAAGGACAAACTTCTCAAAATTTTCAGAGGCATCTCTTTATCTGTTTTCTCTGTTTAAAGGAGGTAAGGATTTTCTGTTTCTAATAAATAGTCACAGATGGTAAAGTAACTGTGGTGTTCACATCTTTTCACTTACATTGTTTCAAGTGGTGTACGTTGGGCCTGCTAATTGCATGTAACTCCAAAAATCATTTTCTTTTTTTTTTTTAAATATTTTATTTATTTGACACACACACGTGCGCACACACACATACACACACACACACACACAGAAAGAGAGAGAGAGAGAGAGATCACAAGTAGGCAGAGAGAGGGCGAAGCAGGCTCCATGTTGAGCAGAGAGCCCGATGTGGGGCTCGATCCCAGGACCCTGAGATCGTGACCTGAGCCGAAGGCAGAGGCTTAACCCATTGAGCTACCCAGGAGCCCCAAGAAATCATTTTCATATCTATTTTCTTCAAAGTGTTTACTCTTAGATGACAATAATTAGCAGTATGTTGAAAGTATATACTTTATATAAATGATCGAGCCTTTGCTAAAATGTGATGGCGCATATTAATTCTCTATTTGGTGAGATCTTGGATTCATTATCTGAGTCTCAAGATTTTTAATCTTGAAAGTATAGAAGCAACTATGTTATTTTAAATGTCAGCGTTCTTCTTTAGTCAAGTTTTTGACCAGGGTAATTCAGATTCTGCTGAAAGCAGGGCATGGAAGAGAATAAAGAATGTTGCAGGTTTCTCTCTCACCAGGCTATGCCCAGAGTCAACTTGACTGTGGATGGTATAGAACCTAGGAAGTGATTTACAGCATTCTTAAAGGTCCTTTGAAATGAAATTTTCACCTGGTCAAATTCTTCCCTTCCTCTGTGACTGAAATTTAATCAATTAAAGATTGATGGTCATATAAATTAATTCAGTATAATTGATTTATTTATAGTCTTTTGCCTATTCCCCAAATCCCACATCGTGCTGTTCATACGTAACTGGCCTTCAGAGAATGGAAATCTTATGAGGAAGGAGAGACACTATTTTAAGTGAAAGTGTTAAGTATTAAAAAGAGTTGGCTGTGGGGGGAACTACAGTGTCTTGGGGTTTTCTTAGAAGACAAAACAAATTAATTAATACAGTAATGAAAAAGCCTCACTGACTTAAACTTCTGTTATGTTCAGTTATGATTCTTACTTAAGACAGACGAGTTTGCTTTATTCATTTATTTATTCCTTAGTGAGTCAAAAAATAGTGACTTTGCTAGGATAAGGTACAGCCCACTCAATAGAACTAGACCCTGTCCAAACCCAATTCTGTTTCTTGGGATTCTGAATGTTAGATGAAACATGTTGGCAAATATTAATTCATTCCTTTAGTTAAGGTATGGTTTTTCTTTGGTGACATCTCATGAGTTTCCTTTTCTATAGGAATATTATAAAGATAATGACATTAATAGTAAGGAATGAGTGAAACAATATCTAAAACCTAGTTTTAGCAGAGATGAATTTATAGAAGGGGTTTTCCAGTAAGCAGAGTCAGCTGGGGAGGAATTCTGATGGGACTTAGCGGCTAATGAGAATGTCTACCCAGATCAAACAATGATACACCAATGTAGACACAGTGTGATTCTGACTGAACAGAAACACATTGTAACTGGCCTCCTTTGTACCTGCTATGTTCTCACCAATGCTGACTTAATACCAATGTTTTGCAAGATGTCACATTATCACAATTGTCAATGCCAGGGTATGATGGAGAATGAAGGGAAGGGGATTATATTGTACACCTCGCAATTCCTGAAATCCCTCTTTTCATCATTCTCTTCTTCACCAAGCTTCCATTGCTCTTAGAATTGTCACTTGGTGTCTTCTCATCACCAATGTTTTTTTCTTTTCACCCCTTACTTTGCATCCTTCTCCTCCACTTCCTTCTTGCTTTCTTCTCTGCCATAATTGCTCCAACCTTCCTTCTCTCTGAGTATTCTCCTCCATGACGTCTCTTGTCCTCCCTGTTGTTAGGTAAGTTAATTCACAATTCTCTCATTTCCCCAAAGTTCCATCCTTATGCTGCAGCCAGTCAACAAAGCAGAAATCATTCAGAGGTATCTACTTTTAGAGAGTTCAGTTAGAGAGAGTAGGTGAGTCTGTTTTTCATTTTCATTTTCCCCCTGTTATATAAGCCCCTTCATTGGAACTTTGGCAAACCCACAACTGGTGGGTCTAAGCGAAAGGTCTGCAATCCTTCCTTTGAGGAGCTTGTAATCTAATTCAGGTAAAGAAAAAACAGGAGAGGCACCTGGGTGGCTCAGTTGGCTAAGTGTCCAACAGTTGATCTTGGCTCAGGTCTTGATCTCAGGGGAGTGAGTTGAAGCCCTGTGTTGAGCTCCATGCTGGGTGTGGAGTCTACTTAAAATGAAAAAACATAAAATCAAAAAACAAGAAGAGGTACATTTATTCTAACAGTGGTCCAAAGAGCTTGGAAACATGAATTCTGATGGGTTGGTCAGGTTACGTTCTTAGAAGTGGGAGTTAAGTGAATCATGATTTAAGTGGGGGATATCTCAAAGGCAGAGATGAGTTTAGAGAAGGGGCATTCCAGTAAGCAGAGTCAGTGGGAACTAAATTTTTCGAGCAGGAATCAGCAATGCACATGTGGAAATGATAATAATTCTGGTTGCCTGGTGTGCAGGAAGGAGGAGGGGTAGTGGATGATTTGCTTAGAAAGTCTGGCGGGAGAGGAATTCTAATGGGGCTTAGCAGCTAATGAGAAGTTTGAACTGTAGTAGCAATGAGAAAACAATGATAGCTGTTGAACCTGCAAATAATGTAATGAGGCACGACTTTATGAAGACATAGTTGAATAAATGAAAGTTGGGTAGGAAGAGGAAAGAATCTGGAGGCAGAGATATTCAAAGCCATTGCGAAATTGCAGGAAATACATAAAATTTTCAATCATTTCACATCTTGGTATTGGTATTTGATATTTTTTTCACCAAGTGTGAAGAAAAAAGATTTTTTCTTTTTTTTTTTTTCTTACAAACTGATTTAGAGCTCAAATTTTGGCTTCCTGTTTGAACAGATGTGATGGTTCATTTGTTAATATCTCCTTGAAGTTCAGTCATTTACTGGAAAGATGTTTTAGAAGTTTCATATTCCCTTGAAAGGAAATAGAAGGATAAGACTGCAGTATTTCTTAGAATAGCATTTCAAAAGTGAATAAACGACTTCAACAGTACATGCTAAATATATAAAAAGTATAACCTATTAACGGTTGTCAAACTGCTTAATCAGTTTTTCTACTAAGAGATAATACCCAGAAGAGTGTTTCTGGGAGTATTAGAAAGTTAAATGACAAATCTTTCCCCTTTATTTAAATGTTAGAACATACCATGCACACTATTATGCCTATGTAAGTTCCTGCTGAATTTTTCACTAGGGAAAGTGAAAATTTTAATGTGCAAGGCAGGTTTCTATAACTCAGGGCTATGAAAACTGAGTCTGGATGACTGTTCATTAAATTAACTTTTATTCACTTATTTGTGAAATAAGGCTATTGTAAAAAAATTTTTGTTAAACTTTTAAATTTCTCAGAGGGTTCATCATTCATGAGTAGAAAACAACATATTTTAAGGAAATATAATCTTCCATTTAATGATAAGGTACTGATTTTAGTTTCTCACACTTCATACAAAACACCTCTCAGAAAGGATTCCCTAGTCATTGACAGAAGGGTCCAAGGTCTCTTAAAGCACAGGGTGCCATTTGGCCTCAATTTTTCAAAGAGAACCTATGGATATTAAAAATTATTAATGAATCACAGAGTTCTCCTTTTGGTGACTGATACTCTAAATTTCTTTCTGAAATGTTTTGTTGTTTTCCTCTTCTACATTATAAATATACATAAATGTACCATTTTTTTTTTTAGTACACTCTCATCATCTATATTTCTCTTTGCCTAAATATTCTAATACGAGTTATATATTCAGGTCAAGTCAGAATAAAAGTGCTTATTTCAACCAGATTCAAATCCTGTGTGTAGCATAAAAATGTAGAATTACATCATTTTCATCTGTTACTTTATTAATGCCGAGGGAAATGAGCTAATGAATATTTGTGAAGTCTCAACACTGAAGGCAAATGAAAGAGAAGAGATGGAACTCTCAGAAGTCAACGGGTTCTTGTAATGATAAATAAAATATAACAGTAGGTAGTGCTATTATTCGTATTAAGGTTTATTATGAAAAATTTCAAACTCACACGAAAATAGAGAGACTAATAATACAAACATTCTTGACCTCTTGTACCCATCATAGCTTCAACAACGATTAACACTCGCCTTTATTATATTGCTTCTCTTCCTTCCTTTTTTCTTTGGGGAAGTATTTTAAGACAAATTTCAAGAATAATTTTACTTTAAGAAAAAAAAAAGAATAATTTTACTTTAAGTAGCAGAAGTTCTTATGTCTCTCTCCAGTGTGTTGCCAACCATGAGGGCCGATATCTCTGCACCTGAGTGCTTTCTCCAGGAGCTGGGTGAGAACTGTTCAACTCTTGCATGGAGCAGGTTGGGAGCTCCGAGGAACAAACATGATAGCACAATCCCTAATCAATGATACAAGGAATTTGGTGTATCACAACCCCAACCTTCTCAGTTCTCTGACAGTTAATTCTTAGGGTTGTGTTTTGCACTGTTTACTGAGTGCAAACCCATTCTGGCTGTGGCTGATTGCTTCCGTGTCTGCTTCACTTAGTTTAGTCATTGTGTCCTGCATTTACTCTAACCTGGGAGTTAGATCTAAAGTAGTGGTTCTAAACTGGGATCATTTATACTCTTCTGGGATTGTAGGCCATGTTTGGAGACAGTTTGGATCATCACAACTTGGAGAAAGGGGTGCTACTGGCATCTAGGAAGTAGGGGCCAAGAAAGCTGCTAAATAAACATCCTGCAAAGCATAAGGCAGCCCCCACACAAAGAATCAGATGTCCAGCAACAGATGAATGGATAAAGAAGATGTGGTATATATACACAATGGAATACTATGCAGCCATCAAAAGAAATGAAATCTTGCCATTTGCGACGACGTGGATGGAACTAGAGCGTATCATGCTTAGTGAAATAAGTCAATCGGAGAAAGACAACTATCATATGATCTCCCTGATATGAGGACATGGAGAAGCAACATGGGGGGGTAGGGGGATAGGAGAAGAATAAATGAAACAAGATGGGATTGGGAGGGAGACAAACCATAAATGACTCTTAATCTCACAAAACAACCTGGGGGTTGCTGGGGGGAGGTGGGATTGGGAGAGGGGGAGCGGGCTATGGACATTGGGGAGGGGAGGCGAACCATAAGAGACTATGGACTCTGAAAAAGAACCTGAGGGTTTTGAAGGGTCAGGGGTGGGAGGTTGGGGGAACAGGTGGTGGGTAATGGGGAGGGCACGTTTTGCATGGAGCACTGGGTGTTGTGGAAAAAGAATGAATACTGTTACACTGAAAAAATAAATAAAATGGAAAAAAAAATAAAAAAAAAAAGAATCATTTGGCCCCAAATGTCAATAGTGCCAAAGCTGAAAAACCTGATTTAGAGACATGGTTAGATTCTCTCCTGCCCCCACCTTTCCTTCCTATTGTATTCCTGTGGGACCAACATCTCAGGCTTATTTTGTGCATTTCTTGCTCTGGACCTGGAACATCATTTTCTTTAGAATTTCTTTATTTTTGACGCAAAATGGTGCTAAGAGCACTCAATCTGGATGCTAGGGGTCCTCGTGGCGACTGAGTTGTCATTGTACACATTTTTAGTAGACAGAGCCAGGAAATATTTTTTTAATGAGAAAAATAAGTAATGAATTTCTTTCTGATATTTCTAATTCAAATGTAAGGGGTTTTATTTAATTTCTTTTGTTTTTAAGGCTTTTTCCTGCTCTTAAGCTGAAAAATCTTAATTTTTAAATTTATATTCTTTTTAAAAAATATTTACTTATTTATTTGAGAGGGGGAGAGGCACAGGGAGAGAGCGAGAGATAGAAAGTTAAGCAGGCTCCATACTCAGAATGGAGCCCGATGTAGGTCTTGATCTCACAACCTTGAGATTATAACCTGACTTGAAATCAAGAATCAGATGCTTAACCCGACTGAGCCGCCCAGGTGCCCCATTATAGTCTAATAATATACCCTTAATAGTTTCAAAATAACAAAGCAAATATTGCTGTTAACACTAAGATTGTTGAATACAATTTAAGGGCTCTTTACATTTCTTCTCATCTTAAGATATTACAATTCTAGGGGTGCACAGCCAAAATTCTGTATGTTTAGAGTCACTTGAAATAATTCTGTTATACCGCCCACCTGACATAATTCAGTTGGATTCATTTTTTTTCACATTGTTTTCAATTTTCAGACTTTTTACTTTCGATTTGATTTTTAAAATTTATTAAAATAGTTCCATGATTCCAAAGTCAAAACTATAAAATGAGGTATATTCTATCTCCTGTATCCTATTCTCCTTGTCCCTATAGATTTTTTTTTTATGTTTTCTCTTTTCACTGTTTCTTTTAAAAAATTATAAGCAAAGGGGCGCCTGGGTGGCTCAGTGGTTAAAGCCTCTGCCTTCAGCTCAGGTCATGATCTCAGGGCCTGAGATCGAGCCCCGCATCGGGCTCTCTGCTTGGCAGGGAGCCTGCTTCCCCCCTCTCTCTCTGCCTGCTTCTCTGCCTACTTGTGATCTTTGTCTGTCAAATAAATAAATAAAAATCTAAAAAAAAAAATTATAAGCAAATATGGGGCACCTAGGTGGCTCAGTGGGTTAAAGTCTCTGTCTTCTGCTCAGGTCATGATCTCAGGGTCCTGGGATCGAGCCCTGCATCAGGCTCCCTGCTCAGTGGGGAGACTGCTTCCCTCTCTCTCTCTGCCTGCCTCTCTGCCTACTTGTGATCTCCATCTGTCAAATAAATAAATAAATAAAATCTTAAAAAAATTATAAGCAAATATGGATAAATCCTTGTAAATCCCCATTTCTTATCCAAAATGGAGCATAATGCCAAATATTCTGCACTGATCTTTTTTTTGCTTAGTAAATTTTGGATATATCTCCTGTTGTTTACTACCAAATTATACAAATGAAGCATAGTTTATCAAGCAGTCTACTATCGGTAGGTATGTAGGTTGTTTCCAATATTTTACCCTTATAAATAATGATGTAATGAATAGCTTTGTGCATATGTCATTTCTAATTTTTGTCATTACATCATTGGGAATCTCTGAGTCAAAAAGTTAATGCATGTGAAATTTTGCCAGAAAGTGCCAAATCATTCTCCATGAGAATTGTGCCATTTTGCATCCTCCGTGATGACATTATTAGTCATTCACAATATTAAGCAAGTACTTCTATGATGAAAGTTGCACCATGAAAAAGGCTATTTTCTTCCTCCCTACGTACTTACCTGTCAAATCGGTTTTATCTAGATTCCATTGTTATTCAATTTGATTAGGCTTTTAAAGAAATATTTTCAGAGGTAGAATTTACTGATTCATTGGTTGCATATAACACCCAATTCTCATTACATCAGGTGCTCTCCTTAATGCCCACCACCATTTATTCCTTCTCCCTACCCACTTCCCCTCCAGAAACCCTCAGTTTATTTCCTAGAGTTTATCACCTTTTATGGTTTGCCTCCCTCTCAATTTCATCTTATTTTATTTTTCCTTCCCTTCCCCATGTTCATCTGTTTTGTTTCAATTTAATTAAGCTTTCTGAGGTAGCCCAGCACACATTGCCATCCTTAACTCCTTTCTTTGTCCCCAGGATTCAGACATAGGGGATCCACCCATCCCCACCTTCTCTTGCTTCTTTCCAAACCACTGTTTACTGCTAAAAAGTGTAATAAAGTCATAATACAAAATGCAGATTCACATGACCCAACTAAAATTTTAACCTTGATTTTGTTCTAAAACATAATTTGTTAAACTCTTGTTTATTCTACCACTTCTTTTTTATCATTCCCTCTGACCGTTCTGGCTCTGATATTTAAGAGCTATGGGACCCTCGGCAAATTACTCCACCTCTGTGTTCCTTAATGTCCTCACCTGCAGTATGGGAATAATTTAGTAGGTACCTCCCAGGGATTTTGTGAGGATCAGAGGAAATAATGCATGCCAACCACTGAGAGGAGTGCCAGACGAATTGTGTTCAATAAATAAATATTTTCGTTATTATTATTGGCACCATTTTAATATTAGTAATAATGAGCTTGTCAGAACAGACTACTCAAATCTATGGAAACTCTATTGCTGTTCCAAATACAGCAGCAGGGGTTTGTGGTCAGAAGTAAAAGCATAATTATTAGAAATTAGAAAATCCACGGGCAGCTGGGTGGGTCAGTCAGTTAAGCATGTGACTCTTGGTTTCGGCTCAGGTCATGATCTTGGGGACATGAGATCGAGCCTCATGTCGGGGTCTGTGATCAGCAGGGAGTCTGCTTCAGCTTCTCTCTCCCTCTCCCTGCCCCTCCCCTTCTTTCTCTTTCTCTCTCTCTAATAGATAAGTAAATTAAAAGAAAAGAAAGAAAAAAATCCAGGCCTTCATTCTGACAAATGATAACAATTTTAGCTCTTTTTTTTCTTCTATCTCTACCTTTCTTCCTGCCCAATGTAATAGTGTTATGAAGCATTTCTGCTTCCTTGCGTAAGGGAATAATCTGAGTTTTATAGGTTTTTGAAAATGTCTCAAAATGCTTTAATATATTAATCCAGTGCTCAGACTCTGTGTAGGAATAGTTCTATTTTCTATCTATGTCATGAGATAGTGCCCAGCAAAGAAAAGATGAAAACAGCCCATATCTCAAAAACATTTGGGCCACTTGCCTGGGACTGGTTAGAAGTAAGTATGGTTTTATTGGTGAAGACATGTCTTAGTTCTCTGTTAGAGAACCAGGAAGGCAGCTTGGTTCATATTAATATGAAGCATCAGGCTTCATATTAATACTTTGTTCCTCTGTGGGTTCATTAATCCAACTACTAGTGTTACTTCAAAGATAGAGTTTTTTATTGTTCATGAGTGGATTGGCTACTTGTGTGTCTCTATCTTATAGAAGTGGTATTTTATTTTATTTTATTTTTATTTTTACAGTGGTTATCATCATGCCATTGTTCCCTACCCCTTCTGCAAACTATTTTCATGAATCTCAAGTCTCTGAATTTCATCCACCCCATTTTCAACCCAAACCAGTGAGTTTTCTCCCTAATGGCTCAGGGTGCTCTTATATATTAACACAATTTTGGTCTTCATTTCCCCCCTCTGCCCCTACTCATAAATTTCTTTGAGACTGCGACTGTGCCTTTTAATCTTGATATTCTTAACAGTGACTAGGAAAGTACTTTGTGCACAAAGAATGCTGAATCAGTATTTGTTTTCTGTATCAATAGATACATTTAATTATTATTTTTCTTTTGAATCACAAGACCTAATGATTCTTTAGAATAGGTCTCTACTTATGCATTGCTGGTTTGGAAGTTGTCTCCAAATTTTTCTATCAAACTTCAATTTTATGGACGGTGTCAAGGCCTGGTGTAAGGAAATTCTTACAGGTTTGATAAGAGTTGTGCACCCTGACAAGAGTGTTCTATCGATTCCTCTATGAAAAAATGCAGTGTCACAAGACCAATCACTGCAAGGTGGTATAGGGCCCTCTGTTTACTGTCGGGGTTAATGTCGAGCATGAAATCAGCCATATTACCTGGCTTGCTAAAATGGGACATGGAGGCTGTTGAGGGCAGGGAAAGTTTTGGAGCACGGCATAGGCCTTTGCAATGCCAAGGCCTGTGTGACCACTCTGTGGTTGGACTACTGACGGGAGTTGCTTTCCCCGAAGCTTTCTTAGCCCAAACAGCCTCTGTGATCTAAGAGATGTATGCATTGTCCCCTAGGCTATGTTTAGCTGAACTCCTGGAACACACAGATTAACATTTATCTTTTCCCTAAACAGATCATCCTAGTTCCAGTAAGACCCCTTGTCACATGTCATGTGCTTGAGAAACAGTGATAAGGATGTGTGATTATCCTGAAGGACCAATAAAAGCGGGAGCAAAGAAGGGCAAAGGGTCTTTGTCTCTGAGCGTTGACCCCTAACCCTTCTCCTCTCTTTCCCAGAAAAGTTTGGAGTAATTTTCATCCATCAGAACAAGGATTGCTGGCCATTCCTGGCAGTTTACAACAGTTAGGAGCTCTGATCATCTGGTGCTTTTTAAAAATTTTTATTTTTAAAGTAATCTCTATGCTCGAAGTGGGGCTCAAACTCATGACCCAGAGATTAAGTCACATGCTCTACCGACTGAACCAGCCAGGGATCCTTTTGCTGTTGTTGGTTTTTTAAATTAGTTTCTTTTTCCTCTTGAGAAACTGGGGAAAGTGGATATTCTTAGACTAAACGAGCCAACAGGTATCATTCAGTTCCTGTCTAAAGCCCATGCTATGCTGTTCACTAACTGAGGAAGGGAGAAAAACAGGAAGAGGGATAGCAAAAGGCAACATCAGGGTAATTGTTCTAGGACAGTCTCTACTCTGACAGGTAGACTAGGGACTCAGAAACCTCGCTGAGTTAAATTAAAGGTATTAAGGATTTATGGATTGCTTTTGGGGAGAGAACATTGCCTGGTACTATAGTCTATGTGATACAAATGAAGATACGGGGACAAGGAGATCAAGGCTGGTTCAAAGTTAGATGACTTGTGTGTGCAGCGTATTGCCTGGAGGCTGCCTGATGTCTGGGCTCCTGGTGGGGTCTGTGGTGACGGCTCTGTCTGCAGAGGGCAGTGGGCGTTATGACAGTCTCCTAGAGGGTTCAACATTGGCATCACTTGTTTGGTGGCTATCAAATTGCTACAATACTGGTTATATTCAGAACCATTTTTCTTTACTAGTCAATTAACACCAGTTTATTAATGTATTTTAAAAATTACTATTGGGCCCTTTCACGGGCCAGGCTCTCTCTGTGATACCGGTGTCTCAACACTTAACATGTGCAGCACTTTTCTTATGTTCCTTTATCCACCATTGATCCCTTGATCTGTTGTTCCTTTTCTCAGTTCTCTTGGGTCCCTTCTTTTCAGGCTCCTTCTAGTTCTTTAAGAATCAGCTCACTTATATCCTACTCCAGGAAGACTTCCAAGATTTCCACAATCTTATTTAGTGCCCTTCCTCCCACTCCCCTTCACATCAGCTTTCCCTCTCTCTCCTTCTCCTCTCAGTCTCTTAGGGTTTTCCCAAAGTTCATTCTCAGCTCCTCTTCCTATTTTCTTATGGATATTCTTGTGGAAATCATATGGCTTAAAATTTTGTTTCAAGGAGGAGGAAAACTCAATATACAGTTTTCATATGGTCTTATTACTTATTGTAGTGTGAGGATTTGGCAATGCCATTAAATATTCTTCATAAATACAATTTATAGTGGTTGCATAGCAGGAACTATTATGACAAATCCCTGCCAGGATTTAGTTCCAAGAAAAATGTCTATAAATGGATTTTGGGGGAGGCAGTACAATATAGTAAAAATTATTCTGGAAGGGGTTTTGTATCAAAACGACAGACTACACACAGATGTCTATCTCCCACTGCTCCATATCCCTAGAAATGACAGAAAAGATTTTTTTTTTTTAGAGAAAGAGTTTGTGTGTGTGTGTGCCAGGGAGAGTCAGAGGGAGAGGGGGAGAGAATCTTAAGTGGACTCCATACTCAGCACAGAGCCCGACACAGGGCTCGATCTCATAACCCTGAGATCTTGACCTGACCCAAAATCAAGAGTCAGACGTTTAAGCAATGGAGCCATCCGGATGTCCTGAAAATATATATATTTTTTTATTTTTAAGAAAAGGACAAATCATAACAATCCTAGAAAAATAAAGAGATTGCCATCAGAGGAGAGGAAAAATATGGAATTCTTTAAAGAGAGAAGGTGGTCAAGCTTGGCTCTGTGCTGGACCACTGAGGCAGGTGGGAGCCATTTTGATAACCCCGTGCAAGGGTGAGGATGAGGAGCACAGGTTTTTAGGAGCAAATGGTTGAGCTGGGCTGTGCCCTTTCTTCCCCATGCCAGGCAGGGTACAGAGGAGTAACTCACCCCAAGGATGAAGCAGTGAGTAGAGGGCAAAAAGATAATGCCTTTTGGTGGCTGGTTATGGCGGTTATGGCAGAGATGGAGAAATGTGAACTGATCTGCGTACATTTCAGAGCCTATTGGGTCAGCAGCAGACTGGATCTGTGTGTGGCGTATGTGTGGATGAAGTGTGTATCTTTTGTAATATAACCACAAAGTGCTGGCCTGTCACCGTCATTACATGACTTCGTAGCTTCTTCATTCTATTCATCATATTTTATACATTTGTCATATTCTATCCATTCTATTCTATGCAGGTCCCAGGTCCCACACACAGGTGGGAGAAGTAGTTCTCAAAAGTGTGAATATCAAGAGACTATGGTCATGGTGGCCACCTTAGGTCTGTCCACCATAGTAGGTAAGATGCAGAAAAGGAACCAATTATTTTTCCAAGAAATTAGTTGGATTCAAGTCTGTAATGGATAAGGACAAAGATTTTTTGATTTTAGGCTCAAATCAACATGGACAATGCAATATAGGTATGTCATGTCCTTTCTTGGATCTCACTTTCCTCGTGTATAAAATGCAGGAGTTGGACTGGGTGTATGGGGGTGCTCAGTGGGTTAAGTGTCTGCCTTCAGCTCAGGTCATGATCCTGGAGTCCCGGGATGGAGCCCCATGTTGGGTTTCCTGCTCAGCGGAGAGTCTGCTTCTCCCTCTCCCTCTGCTCCTTCTCTCTCACACTCTTTCTGTCTCTCAAATAAATAAGTAAAGTTTTAAAAAATTTTTTAAGAATGCAGGAGTTGGACTAATGTTTCTAGCATTCAGATTTCTTACATTATATCTATAGAAAACCCAACGCAGAAATCCTGCTCGAATCTTCTACTATATGAGCTCTTTTCTCATCACTTTTCTTCTCTGCCTCCATAATCATTTATGAAGGATAGTCTACATTTATTAGTTCTTTTTAAAATTAGTGTTGCCAGGTGGTGCCTGGGTGGCTCAGTTGGTTAAACCTCCAACTTCTGGTTTCGGCTTAGGTCAGGAACTCAATGTCCTGGGATCGAACTCACTCCATATGGGGCTCTGCACTGAGCCTGGAGTCTGCTTGAAGAGTCTCTCTCTTTCTCTGCCTCTGCTCCTCCACACCTTCACACACCTCTTCCCACTCTAAAAATATATAAAATAAAATGAGTGCTGCCAATTCTTGATCATTTAGAGTGCAGATTCTCCTCCTCTCTTTTCCTGCATGTTTTTCCTCAAAGGCCATTAACCACCTTTTTTGCCAAATTCAATGAAGTGGTCTTAGTCTTCATCCTCCTTGAGTATTGTGATGTCAGGTGCTGTGGACTTCTCTCACCACAAACTTTCCTACCCGTTGCGGTGCCTGTTTGCTCTGTGGCTGTGGCTCCCCTGCTCCTCTCTGGGTCTTGCTTACTCACGTCTTCCAGTCCCCTTGCTCCCCATGCCCCTGGAAACAGGTGTTCCCAGGGTTCTCTTCTCAGTTTTTTCCTTTTATCTGGTGGGTCTTATTCACCAACGATGTTCAAACTATTATCTTCAGGGAGATGAAGACCCAGTTGTCCCATCGAGCTTTTCTTCTAAGCTGTCCTGTTGATTTTCAACGTGTAATTACAGGCAGGCCTCACTTTGTTGCACTCCACAGACGTTGTGCTTTTTATACATGGGAGGTTGGTGGCAGCCTTGAGTTGAATGAATCTACCAGCTCCCAGTTTCCAACAGCATTTTCTCAGTTTGTGTCCCTGTGCCACATTTTGTTAATTCTCACAATATTTCAAACTTGTTCATTAACATTATATTTGTTATGATGATCTGTGATCAGTGATTACAACTTGCAGAAAGCTCAGATGATGATTAGCATTTTTTAGCAATAAAATATTTTTTAATTAAGGTGTGTACATCATTTTTGTAGGCAAATCCTATTTAACACTTAATGGACTATGGTATACTATAAACAATTTTTATATGCACTGGGAAACCAAAAAATTCATTGGACTCACCTTGCTAGAATATTCTCTCTATTGTCATCATCTGGAACTGAACCTGCAATATCTCTGAGATATGCCTCTATAACTTCCTTGGCACAAGTGACCCCTCAAAACTAGCGTCCTCCTCCTGATTTCCCTATTGCCATTACTCGAAGTGCATTTGCCCTGTTCCAGGAGTGAGCCTTTGGTTTCCTTTCTTTCCATGGTGACATCTTACTCATTGCTAAATAAGTCCTACACAGTTCTCCTCTACAATGTCAATCAAATTAGTCTTCTTACCCCCCTTTTTATCGCCACCAGCTTAATTCTCAATTATTTTTTGAATTAAACAATTCAATAAAAAACTAATAGATGTCTCTCCCTCCATAGCTCTCTCCTGCAACCTGTCATTCACAAGAAGGCAGCCCTAATCACATCATTTCCTCAATTAAATCATTTAGTAACTGCACTTTATCTATCTCCACACCTGCCATGCACGTAAGGTGATCCCTTCTCTAACTCTGGCACTCATTGCCAGAATTTTCTCCTTAACGTCCCTGCTTAGTACAGTCCTCCATCTGAATGGATCAGCTCACCCATCCCCAAACAAACCCAGACACTCCTGCTCTAACTTTGCCTATGATATCCCGTCTTCATAAATACCTTTAGGCTTCTGCCTGGTGATGTCAGACTCATCTTTCATGGCACAGTCCAACAACCATCTCATTCATTCCTTCATTCAGGAGATTAACATACGCTAATGAGTTCCAACTATGTGTTAGTCAGGCACAGATAAGACAAAGTGCCTACCATCTGGGAGGGCATTCTAGTGAGGAAGACACACAGTGAGGAAGGAGACCACCGTGGCTGGATCACAGGACCAGAAAAAAGTAACATAAAGAGAGGTTGGAAGGTTGACAAGAAATAGACCACGTGAGAAGTTTAAATTTTGGGCACCTGGGTGGCTCAGTTGGTTAAGCATCTGTCTTTGGTTCAGCTTATGATCCCGGGGTCCTGGGATCGAGTCCTGCCTCGGGCTCCTTGCTCAGCAGGCAGACTGCTTCTCCCACTCCCCCTGCTTGTGCTCTCCTCTTTCTGTCAAATAAATAAATAAAATCTTAAAAAAAAAAAGTTTGAATTTTTTTCCCTAAGAGCAATAGGAAATTACTGAAAGCTTGAATGTGGAAGGAGAGTGAACGTGGGAGAACGGGAACCAGTGAAGATACTGTGGCAAGAATCCTGGGGAGAGGTGATGGCAGCTTGACTAGGCGACAGAAGTTGAGAAAGGAGAAGTGGCATGAATTTGGGATGTATTTTGGAGACAGAGCTGGCAGGTTGGATGAAAGAATTATAATGAAGAAAGAAATTAAGTTTTTGTTCTGAGGAATTAGATGACAATGTTATTTTTAGAGATAGGAAAGACCATGAAAGGAATAGGTGTGTAGCAGAAAATTAGGAGCTCATGTTTTGACATGTTAAAATCATTTGTACATGAATGTTCATGGCAACATAGTAGCCAAATACTGGAAACAACCTAAATGTCTTGTCAACTAATGAATGAATAAACAAAATGTGGTCTACCCCTACAAGGGAATGCTATTTCCATAAATGGAAATGAAATTCCGATTCATGCTGTAACATGGAAACCTGAAAACATGCAAAGAGAAAGAAGTCAGACACAGAAGGCTACATAGTATATGATTAAATTTATCTGACATGCCCAGAATAGGTAAATCCTAGAGATAGCACTTAGATTAGTGGTTGTGCTTGGGGAGTGACTTTTAATGGTTATGAGATTTCTTTTTGGCATGACGGGGTGATGAAATGTTCTGAAATTGGATAGTCATGAAATGGAAAGGTTGCATAACTCTGTGAATATAAAAATTACTGAACTGCATGCTTTAAAAGGGTGAATTTTATCATGTGAATTACATCTCAAAAGAGGTATTAGTTAAGATAATTTTTTGAGCTACTGTTCTGGTCTAGACTTTCCAAAAAACAGTTTCAGATAAAAGGTTTATGTATGACTTCTTTCTCAGGGAACAGGGGTGAGGGGCAAGAGGTTGAAGCAGAGAAGAGAGGACAGCACCAGTCAGGATGCTTACTGAGTTGACTTCAGCTAAATACAACTCTGTGCTTGATTCTATGGGACTATTCACCAAGAAGATGCCTAACTATTCAGGGCAGTCTATCTGCACAGCAGATGGGAAGCCTATATACCCTGACTCCCATCTCTCCTGGTCAAAGAGAAGCACTGACTCCCCTACACTTCCAGATTATAGGTGCATGGGCGTCACATAGGCTGGTCCGTATCTTTCCTAGGTGTTAAACATAAAGTCCGTGGATGGGAAGTAGGAGGTGACTGGTGATAGAATAAGACAAGCACCATCATTTTATACCAGCTTGATGTGGGTTGGAATCTATACAAAGCTGATTCCTGCAGGAGCAGAAAGTCTAAGAGCATCCGTGTCTGATAAAGATAGTCATTAACTATCCGAGTGACTAGGTCACATAGGTGTCCTCTTCTGTATTTCTTCCTCATAGATACTATTTGTGTTGATTCATTTTCTCTTTGCTTAAAACTGAATATATACTGAAATAAGTAAAATGAAATTTGGTATAAGACCTCATTTCTTTTTTTCTCAAATCAATTGTCATTGGGGGATTTTCGTTGTAAAACTAACATTTATGACAACCGTGTCCTAAATTAGATTACAAAGTGACCAGGAAGATATGGAGGAAAGGAAAGAAAGAAAAAAATTAAAAGTATCAAGTCATCTATAATCCCATTCAGATTGATGGTGAATGAATTGCACCAAACGCTGTATATTTAAAATTGCCCAGTATCAGAACTACTTTAAATTATACTGCCTTATAACCAAAATAAAATAGTGAACTATGCTATTTTAATTATGTGATACTAAAGTTACGTTAGTCTTAAAAAGCCCCTTTCTACTTCTGTGTTCATCTTATTTTCTCAATTGTGGGAGATGTGTTTAAAAACACTAAAATATGTTTTACAAATTTTTTAGTGTGTGGAAGAAATAGAAACTGTGGAAGTCATTAAGACTGTCCTGCATATCACAGATTTTCTGCTTCTGGTAGGTAGCATTGTTCTCCAGGAACCCAGGAGTGAGCTGGGGTTGTGGAACTTTACAGAATGGGAAGAATGTGAAGACAACCATGACGTCTGGTGGAAGTCTTTGGGAACTGACACGTGGTTTGCCATTTTCCTGTCCCCTATCAGCAGTATTTTAGAAATTATGAAGGCTTTGTCACAGCTCAGGGCTGTGAATGAGAATGATGTCTCTCCAAGACGCCCACCAACCGGATGTGCACTGTGGGCATGAAATAAGCCTCTGATCTTAATAAGCATTGACATTTGGGATGGTTTGTTACAGCAGCAAAACTAGCCTTTCTTTATTGATGTGTTCTGCAAGAAAATAACAAAGTGATCTCAGGCACTTTATAAGCTGAAGCCCTTTCAAGTATTAATGACATATCAAAGGCAGTTCAGCAAAGTAGTTAAAAGAATGGCTTTGGAGCTTGATTCTGCTTATTAGCCATGTGACAGTGAACAATTTATTTAAACTCTGTACTCTGTGGCCTCAATATTCTTATGAAATATCACAATGCCCACATCATAAGATCACTGTAAAAATTAAATGAATTGACGTTTGCTAAGTGCTTAGAAAAATGCATAGTAAGTCCTGTCACTATGTACAGTGATAAAACATATAAATTAAATTGTACGTGTGAAGTGTTCAGAACAGAACCCAGCACAGAGTAAGCCCTCCATGAACACTGATTATTACTAATATTTAGAATAAAAACAATAATGACCAAATACTTGGCTGGGAATTTTTCTTTGGGGAAAACAAGCCAAAGGAGGAAGGGGTGGGAACCAGTTCATGGTTCAGCTCTGGTGGGTTTTTCCTCTGGGGAGATGCCTGCTTATGCTGCTGTTACTTCCCTTTTTCTTCAGGTATGTTCTGAGAAAAGAAACAGAACACAGGGGAAAGGAAAAGACAAACGAGGGCTTTTTCTTTAGTTATCTCTGTCACCCAGAGCAAAAGGAAACAGGGCACCTGTGACTGGCACCGAACACGCCTGTCCACGGGAGATAAGCAGCTCTGGGTGATTTCACAGAGCCAAGCAAAGACAAATTCCTTGAAATCTCATGAAAGACTGGTTCAGAATTTATCAGGAAGATTTATTCATGAGAATCACCTGAGATTCTTATGAAAAATATTGATTTCTAGAATCTCACGGCGAGAGTAGGAAAGGATTGCTCTAGAAATCCAAATTTCAAACAAGTTCTTCCAACGTTTGTTTTGCCCACTGGTTGTTTGAGAACCCGGGCCATGTGGGTCCTGCGGCAGCGACGGAGTAGCTGCAGTACTACTGCCACCAGGTGGCAGTAGATCCAAATTACAGGTTCTAAAGACATTGGAGGGGAGAGTCAGCGGTTCAGTTTTTCCAGGAAGCACCTAAGAGTCATGTTAAAATGAGGGCAGTCACCTCACATAGTTCAAGTTTTCTGGATTAGCTGATGTAGAGTTTATATAATTTGGACCCTTGAAGACATAGATTTGCATCATTTTAATTCATTCCTTTTGTTAAAAACTTAATTTGAAAATAGACCTTATCTTTTGAGTCTCTCCAACTATAAAATCTCACAACATGTAATCATTTTGTAGAGTAAAAATGGAAAATGATCTGTAAAAAGTTCTTCTTTTTTTAAGTTTTAAATTCTAGTTTGTCAACATACAGTGTAATATGAGTTTCAGGTGTACAATATAGTGATTCAACGCTTGCGTATAAACCCAGTGCTCATCACAAGTGCCCTCCTTAATCCCCATCACCTATTTCTTCCATCAACTCCCGCCCCCCACCTCCCCACTGGTAGCCATCCGTTTGTTCTCTATAGTTAATAGGCTGTTTTTTGTTTGCCTCTCTCTTTTATTTTTTCTCCCCCTTTGTTCACCTGTTTTGTTTTTAAATTCCACATATGAGAGAGATCATATGGCATTTGTCTTTGATGACTTATTTTGCTTAGCATTATACCCTCTAGCTCCATCCATGACGCCGCATGTAAAATGTTCTTCTATCAAAGAAACTGAGAGAAGCGACATCTTAAAAGAGAGAGAGATGTCTGGCTGAAATAATTAGTTTTGCCTGTTGGACTCTATGATCACCCATTAAGGAAAAAATAAGTAGAAAGAGTTGATATCAATGACATTTTCTTTTTTCACTTTCAGAAAATCCAGACCCTTTTTCTACCACAAAACAAGACTATTTCCTAAATTTTTGAATTGGAATAGACTTAGCTTTGCCAAGTTCAGATTCTTTCTGAGAAATGGTCACATAGGGCAAAATGTGAGCAGAAAAAAGTGTTAGATCCTTAAATATAACTGGCATTTCCTAATGGATCACAGCGTCTAAGCTTGTTTTACTAGGAGTCAGTATGAAGCCAGCACGGTACAATGTGACTTTGACATTAAGGATCATTCCACTCACCCCCAGCATCGCAACTCCACAAGTCAGCTTGGCAGTCAGTGTTCAAGATGATTTACAACAAAGATTGTATGCTGTCCATGGGGGGAAAAATGCATTAACAAGGAAGATGCTCATAAATGAAATCCACGAAAATTACCAGTAGATGATCCACAGCCAGTGACCTAAAAAAAAAAAAAAAAGATTCTATTATTTGGTGTCTGTGTAGCCTCTGTAAAAAAACTTATTCCGATGGATACATGTAGCAATGTTTTAAAAACTAAAAACTAGGGGCGCCTGGGTGGCTCAGTGGATTAAGCCGCTGCCTTCAGCTCAGGTCATGATCTCAGGGTCCTGGGATTGAGCACCGCATCGGGCTCTCTGCTCCGCAGGGAGCCTGCTTCCTCCTCTCTCTGCCTGCCTCTCTGCCTACTTGTGATCTCTCTCTCTGTCAAATAAATAAATTAAAAAAATCTTAAAAAAAAACAAAACTAAAAACTAAAAAAGAAAACAAAACTCTTGAGGTGAAATTCACATAGAACAAAGTGAACCACCTTAAAGTGAACAACACTGGAGTAAAGTGAACAACACTGGAGTGTTTAGTACGTTACATTTATAGCGTTTGCCATCACTCTCTCTAGTTCCAAATAATTTTCTTTGCTCCAAAAGAGACTTCACACCCAGGAGCAGGTGGTATACCCATATTTTTGAACGGCATAGGGAGAGAATTTCAAGACTGTGTAGAAGTGTTCACATTGCTGCTAAAGCTTTTTTAGTCTAGCTCTGTCTTGGGAGGAGTTTATCATCAGAAGATTTAAAGAGTCTCACATGATGCAATCAGAAGGGTAGTTAAACGATGGGGCACTGATGAAAAGAATTCAATTGCCTCTTAAGGATGGCCTTGGCTTTGAAGACACAGCACATTCCTTTGCAAATAGAAAAGCCAACAAAAATGTGGGATATGAGTCTGTGGGTTCCTTTATGCGCATTTTATTGCCAAATAAGAGACTTATTTATGCAAATGAGAGGAAAGATATTTAGACAACTGTGTCATGCCCATCAGCTGGAGGTATAAAAAGCCTTCTGCAGGAGGAGACCAGCATTCACACTTGGGTAACTCGCTCTTCCCTATCCAACCCATTCCTCCTCAACTCCTGCCACCATGACTCGTTTCTTCTGCTGCGGAAGCTACTTCCCCGGCTATCCTTGCTATGGAACCAACTTCCACAGGACCTTCAGAGCCACCCCCCTGAACTGCGTCATTCCCCTGGGCTCTCCCCTGAACTATGGTTACGGATGCAATGGCTACGGCTCCCTGGGCTACAGCTTTGGCGGTAGCAACATGTACAACAGGGGCTGTTGCTATGGTGGCAGCTTCTGCAGGCCATGGGGCTCCAACTCTGGCTTCGGCTACAGTACTTACTGAAGGACCCTTGGCTCCAGGCAGCGCAGAACTCCCCATCGATTCTTCGTGTGTGAACCAACCTGAAGAGCAACGACTGTCTTCCTGTCTCCAGATGCACGCGGGAGATACATCTTCCATCTTCTTGATGACTTCTTATTGAGTTCCTGGTCTTTGATGATGCCGAACAAGCCATCCAGGCATCCAGTACTGAACTGATACTCACCTACAGCCAAAGAGAGCAAGATGTATTTCTCCGACATACCTAAATTTTAGCCGTGAAGCAAGTAGATTGCCTCCTCTAGCTGCTCTGCTCCTGTGTTACTAAATTCTGCATCGAAGTCAATGTATTACAACTGGGTGTGGGTAGAAAGGGGTTTTGCTGTCAGTCTCTTAATAAACCTATTTCATTCAGCACACATGTTTTTGTTCCTGTTATTTATTTTACCCTGCTTTTATGCTTTTGAATTCATCAGCCAGTTTCAACCTACAGTGGCTGACTTTAACCAGAACTTAATTTTGAGTTCAGACTGTACACCAGGATAAGGCGACGCCTCATTATTTTGTCCCTTAATGTTGAGATTTCAATTGTTAAAAAGGTCTTAAAAGGATGTTCTAAATTAAATCCCAAATACACCACCGTTGTCAACATCACTCTACGCCGACTATAAGTACGAGCACGTCCTAGCTGTGGGATGCTCAAAAAATTTCTTTCCTTCTTTCCTTAGTGACACCATCTCATTTAGTTTCTTTCCCCTTTTCCCTGCTGTTTCCGAACTCGGCTCCAGAGAAGTTTGAACCCTGCAGTCTGTTGGAAGCATTTCAGCTAAATGGACTTAGTTATGAATCTTTGTTTTTAGGAGTTTCTAAGATTTGGTCTATAAAGGGAAGCCAACAGCTAAAAATCATATAACATCTTTTCCTTTTTGATAGATGAGTTTAATTTTTCCCATCCACTTCGCTTCACTTCTGATTATACATATACATATATATATATATATATATAGCTGTATTAAAAATGAAGCATTTAATCTTTAGAATTATAGTTGCCATCAAAAGCCCTTGAAATGATATGTGGTCTATACTTAGAAAATGCTTCTTGTCTTGCCCCTGAAAAATCTCTGCTTTATTGAAGCAAAATACTTTGTTTGAATGAAAGCTTATTCATTCACATATCAAGTATTTTTGGCACCCCCAGCCTCTCTCAGAGAAGGTGCTCAATAATTGTTCATTGACTTGTTAAATGTCTGCTTCATGGGTGCAAAATATTGTATAATCCAATAAAGCATTCACTCACGTATGCATGAAATGCTACTGGGCTCTGGCCACTGTGTTAAGAGTTTTGGGGACTATGAAAACCACCTAAGATAGAGACTGGCCTGAGAAGCTGACTGTTTTCCAGAGAGGCTCACTCAATAGACACTTGCCAAGTAGACACAATACCAATGATTGTCCTAAGACTTGGGGGACATAGAGACAAAAAAAAACATAATCCTTGCCCTGAAGACTTAAATACACTTTATTCAATATACAAAGGGAACTAAATAGTCTCCTATTTTACACCAATAAATGTGCTATAAATGATTATCCAAATATAGATATTCTTTAATCATTTCCTTCCAAGGACTTAAAATAGGAGACAGCCTATGATAAATGCATATATATATGACACTTAGCTTAAGATCAAGGAAAGCATAATTATTAAAATTAGAAAATTAATATTGATATTCATATTAATATCGATATATTATTATAATATTAATATAATATTATTTAATTACAGTACATACTCTAATTTTTTAATTGCTGTAATAATGTCCTTTGGAGTTATTATTTGCCCTTGTCCATATAAACATAGCATAAACCGTGTAAGCTTTCATAGAAGGAAAGTTTGGGTATATAAACATGCCCATGAGAGAGGTGACTTAAGAGTTATATATAGAGACAGATAATGGGTGTGCCAAAAGGAAGAAGAATGAGGCTATCTGGAGATGAAGTGGGCTTTCACTGGCAAAGTTCCAGCATATAGGTAGACTGATCTACTGGTGCGGAGATTCCAAGAGCATCAGGTACTAAATGGATGATTTGGGATCTCTACCAACCATAAGATTCTAGATTCTTATCATCATGGCTAACATTTACCTAAAGTGTAATTTTTCTAAAACCATAATTGTTTTTGTGGTTTGCTGTTAGATTTTTTAATTTTTATTTTGACATAATTTCAGATTCACAGAAAAGTTGCCATGACAGTGCAAGGAAGTTCTGCATGGCTGGATTTATTAAATGTTGATACCTTGCCCCACTTACTTCATTACTACATATAATATAATATACATACAGTACTGTCTGTGTGTCATACATATAATATTTAGAGTAGCAAACCCACTTCAGGATATATTTCAGGTACCATGTTGATTTGTCCTTAGAACAAAGGCAGAATAATCATGAAAATTAGAAAATTTAATATTAACTCTGTTATCTAATCAACGCTCCGTAGTTAATTGACCCAATGTGTCCCTAGTAGTTATTTTTCCCTTGTCCCTGTAGAATCAGAGCCAGTATCATGTGTGTCTCCTTAAATTCTTTAATCTGCCTCAGTTCCTCAGCCTTTCTTTGCCTTTCTCGACCTCAACCAATTTGAAGGATGTTGATTACTTAACAGAATGTCCCATGGTTTTGGTTTGTATGACTTTCCTCATGATTCGGTTCGTGTTAAACATCTTTGGCAGAAGTAATGCTGTGTTCTCCTTGGTGCATCTTATCAGGAGTCACGTGATGTTGGTTTATGCAAATTTGGTATGAATTTTGACCACTTGGTAAAAGTCGGATCTTTCACACTTCTTCACTTTGTTCATCATTAGTAATTATTGCATTGATCCTCTGACACTATGTAAGCATCCTATCACTTACCAAGCTTTTTACCCACTCATTTAGGATCCATCAGCGACTTTCTGATTTTCTATATCCTTCTACTATTTATTAGTTGGCATTGGACCATAAGAAAGAATTTTCTTTCCCCATTTAGTTTTTTTTTGTGTGTGTGCTTATTTATTTGTATCAGTATTTATATCAACATAAGCTTGTGGATTCTCCTTCTACTCAATATGTTATAATCTGTTAATGTTATTTTTTAATTTTGATGCTCAGATTGCCCCAGCTTTGGACAGTGGGAAAACCTTTACAGAAGCTCCTAAGTTCTTTAGAAATGGCCCAATCAGTATTTGATCAATTCTTTAGTTTCTGGCTCAACAGAATGTTCCAGGCTCATCTTGAACTTCTCTGCTCCAGTAATGGAATCGGTGATTTCTCCTGGCCACTAGATCCCTTAAGGGAAGACTGCAATTTAGAAACTATTGTTGCTATATATGCTCGTTTATCCTTATCATTGCTAGGACTGTCAATCATCCCTTCAGGTTTAATAATGATACAGTAAGAAGATGTGCTGGAGCTCTGCATATGGGGGGAAGGTCACAAAGGATTCACTTAAGGTGAAAGAGGAGCTGGCTGGCCTTTAGGCTGGCAGCAGGGGAGGGAGAGTGGTGTCCCCAAATGCCAGAGCATAAAGGTCATCTGCTCTTTTTTTTTTTAAGATTTTATTTGTTTGACAGAGAGAGAGAGACAGCGAGAGCAGGAACACAAGCAGGGGGAGTGGGAGAGGGAGAAGCAGGCTTCCCGCTGAGCCGGGAGCCTGATGCAGGACTTGATCCCAAGACCCTGGGACCATGACCTGAGCCGAAGGTAGATGCTTAATGCCTGAGCCAACCAGGTGCTCCAAGATCATTTGTTCTAAAGTTCAAGTGACCATAATGGTTGCCTGCTGGTTGAACACTTCTGTTCTTCAACTAGAATTTCATTTAACCACCCTATCTCTGTTTGAGGCCCAATCTTTATATTTTTCTATGTGCAACAATCCTGGTTCTCTCTGGGGATTTGAAGGGGAATAACAGCTTTCTCTTTGCTTATAGCCCCCCTTTCATGGTCTTTCTATGGTTTCCTCTTTCTTTCTGTTTTCTTTCCATCTCCTTCCCATCATCCAGATATTCAGTTAATCCCTCCTCAATCGGTATTGTTCCTACAATTCTGTCATTGTTGGCTTCCACATCCGTATTGTTCCTACAATTCTGTCATTGTTGGCTTCCACTTTTTGTTATCGTTGAGTGGGTTCTGGGAAGGGGGAGGGGGAGGGAGAAAATCTGTTTGGTCTGTCTGCCACCTTTTTTTTTTTTTAAGATTTATTTATTTTTGAGGGATGGGAGGGGCAGAGGGAGAGAGAAATTCAAACAGACTCCCTGCTGGACATGGAGCTCCACTCAGGGCTTGATCTCATGACCCTCAGATCATACCTGAGCCTAAACCAAGAGTCGAATTCTTAACCGACTGTGCCACTCAGGTGGCCCTGTCTGCCATCTTGAAGCTAAAAAGTGTAAATACCTTTAAAAGCACAAGAAGGGATTAAGTATAACAGTGTGTCTCCTTTCCTCCTACAGTAATGATGTGACAGGCCCAAGAATAATTTAATTTCAATATTTATTTGCATGACAGTTTTTTTGAGGTTGGCTTCATTACCTACCCATGTTACTGATGAGAAAGCTGATATTAAAAAGTTAAACAGTTTGAGCTTTCACATCCGTTCGTAAAGAAAACATGCCAAGATAAAGCCAAGGAGTGTCTGACTCCAAATCCATCCCTCCATTCTAAAATGAATTACACAGCACTTTTAGAGTTATAAAACTCTTTCCCAGAACTATTCCTGCTTAATGTCACTTCTTACACCATCGGTAATTATGCCTTATATTTATGTAGTGATTTACAGTTCACAAAATACTTCCATAGAATCTTATTTAATTCTTTTTTTATTGAGATATAATTGACAGCATTATATTAGTCTCAGCTGCACAACATAATGGTTTGATATTTATATATATTATAATCACCACAGTGTCTAGTTAACATCCATCACCATACAGTTATAAATATTTTTTGTTGTGGTGAGAACTTTAAAGAATTACTCTCTGAGCAACTTTCAAAAATACAATACTGTATTAACTATAGTTACTATGCTATACATTATATCCCCAGAACTTATTTGTAACTGAGACTCTGTACCTTTTGACTACCCTCACTCATTTTGCCCACCCTCCACCCCTGGCTCTGGCAATCACCAATCTATTCTGTGTCTGTGAGCTCAGTTTTTGCTTTTTCCGTTTTTAAGGTTCCACATATAAGTGACATCATATGGCATTTGTCTTTCTCTGTCTGACTTATTTCACTCAGCATAATGTACTGTCCAGATTGTTGCAAATGATAAGATTTCCTTTTTTTACATGAATAAAATTCCGTTATATATCATCTATCTATCTATCTATCTATCTATCATCATCTGTCTATCTATCATCTATAGATCACATTTTCTTTATCCATTTATCCATAATGGACACTTGGGTTACTTTTATGTCTTGGTTACTGTAAAAAAAAAAAACACTGCGGTAAACATGGGTGGTGCTGATAAGTTTCTGAACTGGTGTTTTCATTTTCTTTGGAAATATACCTAGACATCGGATTGCTGTGTCATGTGGTAATCCCATTTTCAAGCTTTATGAGGACACTCCATACTGTTTTCAAAAACGGTTTCACCAGTTTACATTCCCACCAACAGCACAGATGCGTTCCCTTTTCTCCACATCCTTACCAACACTGAATTCTATTTAATTCTGACAATTGTCTTGGGAGATTTGGTATCATGAGGAAACTGGTGAAATTAAGCAATTTTCCTGTGGGCAAATATTCACCAAGTAAGAAAGCTGAGACTTGAACCAACTCTTGAGCTGGGGTTTCTGGATTCCTTCTGAGTCCATCCTTCTATCACTGATTAGAGAGGCAGAATGTTAACTCAGTATTTGCTGATTTGGCCATAACCGAGATTATTAAGATCCTCCATTATTTCACAAGCATGCCAAATAAAATTTAGAGTATTAGGCTCCATTCTCTATCCAGATGTCAAGCCCTTAGATCTTCCCTCCTCAGCAGAAATGCTGTTACATCCTTATTCCTAATATTTCTGCCCTGCTTTACACTTTTTCATTTCATGCCTGGATTACTGCACCAGCTGCCTATCCAGTCTGCCAGCCAGTCCCTAACCCCACTTCCATACAGCAGACATAATCATCTCTCAAAATGTGAACCTAATAATATGGCTTTCTTTCACAAACTCGGGTTATTTTTTTGTTACTTAGAGATTTCAGGATAAAGATCAACTAGTGGCTCATAAGAGTACTAATTCCTCTAGCCCCATTTCCTGTTTGTCCTTGCCATGCTTTCCTCTTCCACAATTGGATCTGCCATAGTTCTTTGCCTCCTTCTGTCCCCTTCTTCATCTAACTCCTACAGATCCTTCAAAAGGTCTTCCTCTACCCCAGGGGACTTCCCTTGTTCCAGTTTGAAAGCCCCACCTCTATTTACTTTAATATCTTCCTGTTCACACTGCACTGACAAAGTCCACCAACCAAGACCACGAGGAACACACCCGTAGTCAAAGTTAGGTTTATCAAGTTGTTCCAAGAGCAGAAATGATGCAAGATGAGAAATTGCAGGATTTCTCAATAAGGGGGGGTTTGGAAGGGGTTTGTTCTAAGACTTGGGCTTGAATGAGATAATTCTGGAAAGGATTAATGGAGGGCAGTGGTCATTTCTCTATTGGATACCATCTGAAACAAACTGCCACAAACTTAATGGCTTAAAATTACACAAATATGCCCTTACAGTTTTGGATGTCAGAAATTCAAAATGGGTTTTACTGGCCTCAAATCAAAGTGTTGGTATAGGACTGTATTCATTCGATTTCCTAACCTTTTCCAGATTCTAAAGGCTTGCCCCCAATCCTTTGGTTTGTGTCCCCTTCCTTCATCTTCAAAGACAGTAGAACAACATCTTTAAATCTCTCTCCTTGATTCTGACTCTGACCTTCCTACCTTGCTCCTTCACTTTTGATGACACTGGGCCTACCCAGATAATGCAGGGTAATCTCTCGCCTTTGAAGCCAGTGGGTTAGCAACCTTCATTCCCCTTTGCCACATAGTATAATAGATTCACAGGTTCCAGAATTAGGATGGCAGTGTCTTTGCGGGACCATTATTCTGCCTCCCAGAGGTACTGTCAGGAAGCTGGCCTAACGCTATGGCTGGGTGCTTTAACAGTTTTTACCCAGGAGGTGGAATAAGGCTAAAGGTGTTATTGGTCAAGAGGCAACAGTCACAGACAATGAAGCCTAGTCATGTTGGGTTTGAATAGTGTTCCTGTTTCCATCTGTTCTTGGACATGATTACAGAGTGGCCTTGTTTTTGTCTTACTCCATCATGGTCACAGACTGACCTTGTCTGATTTGATGTTCTGAAGATTGTGTATGAACGTGGGGAATGCTCTATAGCTTATTATGAATGAGGGGAGGGTTGCTGATTATCTTTCTTATGATCCTTGATTCCCTCACTAGAGTGTGTATGCTGTAAGCTCCTTAAGGACAAACACTGTGCTCAATTCACTGTTCTATCACCACGGCCATCTTCTACACATTTGATAAATATTTGCTGGATTAATATAATGATTTTAAACCCTAGAGAAAAAGCTTCATCCTTTGCTCCTTGAAATATAGTCAGAGGACAAGCAACATTGACATTACCTGGGAGCTCCTTCAAAAGGCAGAATCGTGGGCTCCTTTTGTACTCAGAGCTTTGACAACATTTCAGGTGATTCATGAGCTCATAAAGTTTAAACACTGGCCCAGTCCAGTGGATGCTTACCCCAAAGGAAGTAGAGAGGGACATACGTCTCACTCTTGATTTTTAAAGCATTGATGAAATGGTATTAACATTTTTAGCAACAAAGTGAAGTTTTTGACGTATGATTTTTCTTATGCTTTTTGTTCTATTTTTACAGAAAACTAGTTTATGTTTTTCATTTCCATTGTGGGTAGAGGAAAAGCACTTAAAATTGAAGCAGGAGAACTTTCTATTAGATAAATGGAAATATTTCTTGCTTCCAAGGCCTGCCAGGCAGAGAGTTCTTAGGATATTCTGTAAGACTCCTGAATGTGCTGAGAATTGTCTCTAAAAATACCCTGGTATTTCTCAGACACCAGTCCTTTTGTAGTGACTGGCCTCTGAGACTCCTGACATTATCTTTGACAACAAGATTCACAGTAGAGTGTCCTGCTCTTTTCTTCCTCCCTTTCCAGTCATCCTTCCCTCTTAGTAATCTCTTTACAAGTGTGTCTCATTATCGCCATTTTGAAGCTTCTGCGTCCAACGCCTTGGGTCGCAACTGCAGAATTTTCAAGGCTTCCCTAATGAGCAGCCTAAAATTTTGAGATAAATCTTTGGGACCTAGGTCCTCACTTTTAAATTTCAATGTATTTATTTGTATATTTAGTTTTCGGTCAGCAAAGACTTTGAGGACATGGCGCTTCTAGTAGCTCAAGCTTGCCATCCTTCATGGTGCTGCAGTAATGTAAAACGTGATTTTTGTCATCAGAAGGACATAAACTCAGGCCTCCTGAAGGGCAACCGATGAGTAAATATGTCGAAGTGTCATGCTTCCAGTCATCAGAGAGGCTGTTTAGCACTGAGAGACACAACAGATCAGAATTTTTTAATCTTTCATTCTTCGGACTAAGTCAGGATACAGGTTGGTGCCGTGCTTTCAAATTGCACACATTCCCAGTTGCTGACTCTACCTCTCCCTTTGTGTCCAAAAAAGTGGACATCAGCTCCTTGTTTTGCATTACTGAGAATAGGGAGTAGATGCTAAAAATGACCTTCCTATCCCACCGGTGACTGAAAGCTGGCAACAAAACCATACCTTCCTTGGAATGACTTTTCATGTCAGTTGTTAAACACCTGCAAGGTGCCTCTGACAGAGTCAGTGAGCTTATTATACATCCAGGCATTACTGGGGTGTCACCTTATTTCTTAAGGACACATCATGGGTTCTACATCAAATAGCAAGCTTCAGTAATTAGGCGTTTGCTCTGATAATTAACCAAGTGGCCTCACGAATGTGGCTTAGCCCCACAAGTGCTGAGATAGCTAGGCATTGAAATTGTGTCTCAAGTTAGCCCTGAGACTTGGTCAGCAAATTCTGGCCTTGTCATGTGACACTTTGGGGGTATATTGTCTGGCAACCATATTTGATGGCCTGCAATCTTGACTTCAGTCCAGTGTTTCTTTACCTTAGCTCTGTGGACACTGCGGGTTGGATAGTTTTTTTGCTGTGAGAGCTCAAGGTGTGGTGTTTCCCTGTACATTGTAAACTGTGGCAGCAACCTTGGCTCCTACCCATGAGAGGCTAAGCAGCCTCCCACCAGTCATGACAAACAGAAATGACTCAAGACATTGCCAAATGTCTCCTGGGAAGCAAGGTTTCCCAACATAGTAAGTTACGTTAGGTCTGGTTTATTAAGCCGGGGCAAGAAGGTGTCTCCTTTTTATCCTTCACCGACTCATGTTCATCTCCTTTTGAGTGTTGTGTTTTGTTAAAGAGGACACATCTTCAGATAGCTTACCGTGGAACACTACAAATTTCCCAAGGTGTGACCACTGCCTTTACTGGAATCATACAGTGGCATGCTTAATTGACCAGATTCCAATGAGAGCAGGCTGTAGTGTAATCTTGGGTCATCTGTGATTATGATGTAAAAATCATACCACGGTTGAGGTGGTGACTTTTGGTAAGCCAACTTACCTCATTTTACAGTCAAATGGCTTGGGGCCTAGAAAAATAATTTGCCTAAATTTTACCAGCACATCAGTGGTCAAATGTTTAGAATATTCATTCATTCATTTACTTAGTTGATATTATTGAAAACTTGCACTATGCCTCCTAGTGATCTAGGCACTGAGGGACCAAGGCTGATTAAAGACATCATTTTTGCTGATCATTTAGCAGGTTAAAGAAGCATCTGTCAGTCACACGGATAAAGTTAAAGGACAACTGTGAAAAGTACTGCAGATGTGGGGGAGATGGTGGTCTGCCATGATGCTGTAGCTGGGTTTAGCTAATGCAGGGGAGGGCATAAAGACCTTGCAAAGGAAGTGGTTGGGCTGGTGTCCAGAGGTGGGTGGGAGAGAAGAGGGAAAGGATTCCATAGAATAAATAGCCAGTGCCAAGTCTTGAGAGCAAGAAGGAACATGGTACCTTTGAAACACTAAAAGACAGTGAAGGTTAAGCATTGAGTTGGGGACTTTTAGGTCAGTTTAAAGATAAATTTGAAAAATCATCCTGAAAGCAGTCGTAAGTTATTGAAATATTTAATGTGTGTCTCTCACAACCAGATCTGCCTTTTGTAAATGCTGGTTGTTGGAAAGAGATTGTAAGGGGGGAAGCTGTCACCTGCCTCGTTCGGAGGCCACGACAGTAGTGCAGGTACATGAATAAATAGCTTGCATTGGGTAATACGGCAGGCTGAAAAATGGACCCCCAAATTGTTCACTTTGTCATCTTACCTTACCTTATCAGATTCCCTACTTCACTGCTAGTGAGGCAGAGGTGAGTAAGTTAAGGATCCTGATTTGGGGAGATTACCCTACATTATCCAGATGGGCTCAATATGATCCTTGTAAAAAGGAGGCAGGAGGATCGCAGTCTATAGCATAGGAGAAACAAGACATTGGAGGGAGGCAGGAAAGGAGGCAGGAAAGATTGGCATGGGTCAAAGAATGCGGCTGGCCTCCATAGGAGCTAGAAAAAGCTAGAAAACAAATTCACCCCTCAGAACATTGGGAAGGAACCAGCCATGCCTACTGCTGATTTCACACATTTGGCCATAGGAGGTTTAAGACAATACATTTGTGTTTTTCTTATTTTTAATTTTAATATTTAAAAAAAAATTATTTATTTATTTATTTGAGAAAGAGCAAGACAGAGAGAAAGCAAGTGCATGAGTTGGGGAGGGACACTGAGCGGGAGGAGCCTGATGCAAGGCTCAATCCCAGGACCCTAAAATCATGCCCTGAGCCCGAGTCAGACACTTAACCAATTGAGGGACCCCTCAATTTGGTGCCCCAAATTCGTGTTGTGTTAAGCTACCAAGTTTGTGGTAATTTGTAGCATTAGGAAATAATAGGAAACAAACAGATGTAGTGAAATGAAGATTGGTAGAAATTAATGGATTCAAGAGACTTTTAGAAGGTAAAATTGACAGCACTTGGCAATAGATTGAATTTGCAAATGAGGGTGAGGTGTCAAGGGTTGCTCCTGGGTATTGATTCTTATGATTCAGATAACAATATCTCACAGCACGAATATAGATCTTATCTTCTTACTGAAAACCAGATACAATTTCCGAGTAAGAGGGCCTAGACAATAATAATTAAATTTTGTATGCAAGTTAGTAAATTAACTGAAGGGAAATCATATTTCGAGGGTCATGGTATTTGATTGTTAGATAGTAGTAACTGAACAGCAATGGTTAGGAGGATTACAATCAAGGGTCTGAGTGAGCATTTTCCCTGGGATAATTTTACATTATTAGAAACATGACAGTTCTCTTTATATGCTTCCTATAACAGTAATTAGATGTTGTCTCTACAGGCTATTTTATTATCTCTAATTGTCTCAAGTGCCTTATAGACCTGCCTAATTGGAGGACCTCAGCACTCATTACAGGTGTGCCAGAGGGGTTGCTGGTCTCAGTCTTTGGCTGATCTGGGCGGGATCTGGGGCGGCTGAGTTTGGGGCATGGCTATCTCCTCTCAGTGAGTCTCACCTGATTATTCTACTGCATCCTAACGATGTGTAATGCACTGTGTGTGCTATCTGGGGAGAAGATTAGGAAGTACTGCCCTTTGTTCTTCCTTCCACAGTGTCCTCCATAGATGTCTTGTGTCAGATTCCCTGGTGGGGCTGTGGGATGATGACCATGACAGATGACTGTTAGCCTGCAATTGTTAAATCTAGCTCTCTAAAAATTCTTAAATTCATCCTCTTGTTCATACTGTCACCTGAATTTAGGCTCTCAGCCTCTCTTGCCTAACTTAGTGTGATGGTGTTCATGCAATTCTATTGATTACCAACCCAATGGCCATTCCTTTCCCTCTTGCTAGGTCGGCAGAGACCACTTTGCACTATAGGAGAAGAAAATACTGGATACGTGCTTTTCCAGCCTCCTCTGTAGCCCAACCATGAGATGTGATTCAGTTCTAGAGTATGGGAGCCAGTGGGAATACACTGTAAGGCACATGTGAGAAGAATTCTTTGGAGATAGTAAATACAAAGGAGCTGTGCGAGAAGAGATCCTCTCTTTTGCTTCTCGGTTTTGGATGTTGATGCCTAAGAATATGAGGCATGCACCTGCTGTAGTGATTCTGCAGATGATGGGAGAGCACTGAGAGGTACCAGTGAGCCAGCTCTGCACCCTGACATTGCCAAGTCCAGATACAGCCCTGGAATGGCCTGTGTTCTTGCTTTTGAGTAGTCATGAAAATAAGTTCTTTTTGTTTAAGCAGACTTCAGCGTGGGTTTTTGTTCCTTTCAGCCAAAAGGATTCCCAGTGAATACAATTTTAAACCCAATCTTCATACATACCTCCAGGATTTCCCCATTCCAATTCATCCTCCACACTAACAGAGCAGTCATCTTTCTGAAATGCAAAACCGATTATGCCCGCCACCCCTAGCTAAGTGCATGAGTAGTTCCCTTTGCCTCCACAGCTTGTACAGTTTCACATGCCCCCGACCTTTTCAGCTCCAGCTTCCATTAATTCTCCTGTCACTATGGCTGTGGCCCCTTTGAATCGTTTGTGACTCCTGGAAGACTCTGTAGTATGCAGCAACTTTGAGACTTTAAAACAATTCTTTCTGGAATATACCCTATCCCCCTAACCAATACTCACCCATTTTCAAGACCCAGTTCAAATATTTATCCTTTTCATAATGAAGCTTTCCATGGCCACTACCCCTAGTTCAAGTAGATTTGTTCATTCTCTCCATCATCCCTGAAGTCTACAGAAGGCAATATGGACTTGCAAGGTAGAATGGGTAAACTTGTTTATTCATTTATTTATCATTTGCCTTTTAATTACCATTTCTCATTCATCTTCAGATTCCTACAACCTAACAACATACGTGAACCACAGCAGATGTCTAACAAATGTCTTTAAGAATAAATGTTTGAAAAGATAAATGGAAAGATCATTTTTGTATTACAGAGTAGCCACAGATGAATATTTTAAAACTCATTTAAAACATTCCCTTGTAATTTCTCTCTCATTACTAATGAATTATAATATTTTGAAACTAGAAATTTTATCTGTGATGCTTACAAGACAAGAACTATCTTTCTGTGCATGCTGGAATTGACTCTATTTCTAAGATCTGTACACAGTATGGTTCTTGCTCCTTTGTAGAAAATCAAAGAGCAGGACTTTCTTCTATCTTTATTCATGTCAGACCTCATTTAAAATAAAAGAAATACGAAAGGAGATATCCAGTAATTTATTAAATTATATCTTAAAATGTTATTACAAAAGAAAGGGGTCATGAACTTTATCCAAACCAATAAGTATCCAGTAATGATTAGTCCAGTACTGAGTCATTTTTTTATGCAACAGTATAATATTTTTCTTTTTATCAAACCTCCGTGTCACATGACCCTGTTTTTTTGAGGAATTCACAAAAGCAAGACATTTTTACTGCATTTGGTTTAGACATTTTTTGCTTACTACCAAGGGTTCCCTACCTCACAGTTTCCCTCATGTTGGGAGGTCCTGGAGGGCCATGGGTCTTTTGGCATTTGGCTTAAGGACAAGTTGACAAGGAGATACATTTAATTTGGATATGGGGGAATCAATTCGGAGTGTGGTTTGCAGTCACTTCTGTGTCTCATTAGGCTATTTTGAGCTATCTTTGTATGGGTATGGCTTCCAGGAATTCTTTACCATCTACTCCCCTAATTTACACAAAGTTTTTGGTATGAAGATGTAGGACAAGAGGTCACATGTCAGTATGAATTTGCCCCATGGCATTCAGAATGGGATGAATAGTAGAGAAAATAGTTTGAAATGATAGAGTCAGAAGCTAGTCTATGGAAAAAATATTATGGAAGTATGGCAAGCAGTTAAGTAGTAAAAATACTCCTTTTGGAATTTTGTAATATTTATGATTTTTGTTAAGAGTTTAATTTTTTTATTTCTTTTAGTATTCAACAAATATTTAATTTTGTATTTAATTTTATATTTTTATATTATGTTCTTTTTCTTAAAGAGGGTTCTCAACATTGTATAAACTGCATGCTTTACAAAACTTAGATCTTCCTTAGATATACCTATGTCCGAATATAGCTTTCATAGAACCAATGCAAGATTAAGCTAGCCATTAACTATGTTTTTGTTTTTCAATTTTATTTATTTTATTATTACTTTCTTTTGTTTTCTTTTTTCTTTTCTTCTCTTTGTTTTATTTTTTCCTATTCAGCCACTTCATAAAGAAAGAGGACACAAATAACTCCTTCCTCTGCAGATCATGACGATTTTAATCGATCCCAAATTAGTTGTTTTTAAATGACTTGTTGATAAAGTGTCTCCCTGAAAGTTTCCTGTGTTAGGATTTTTTTGTAGACGTTCTAGAGAAAATTCAGGATGTTTGTTATAAAAAGGCCTAAGTTTTTTTAATTTTTGAAAAATTTAAAAAAGATTTTATTTATTTATTTGAGAGAGAGACATAGAGAAAGTGAGCACACGAGAAGCAGGGAGGGGCAGAGAGAGAGGGAGAAGCAGACTCCTGGCTGATCATGGAGCTTGACAAAGCAGGGCTGGATCCCAGGACCCCAGGATCATGATCTGAGCAGAAGGCAGCTGCTTAACTGCCTGAGCCACCCATGCACCCCAAGGTCCTAAGTTTTTAAAAAGATGGTATATTTTAATTTTTATTTACCATTACTACTCAGATACAGAGCTGAGTATTGTGCCATGGAGGGCATAGCTAATATCTTGCCAGATTGTGTAGGCAGATGAGGGAGGAACTCATTTCAACAGAGCATCATAATTGAACTTTGGCAAATCTTTTTCCATCCCGTTGTATAATGCTATTTTTTGTTTTGTTTTTCTTTTTGCCTGAGGTTTATCTTTTTTTTTTTTTTTTCCTTTATGGAGCAGAGCAATGTGATGAGAGTAAGACATAGTGTTAATCATTCTGTGATTTTTTTTTTTCAGGGGAAGAGCTACTCTTGAATACCTTTATATTTTAGGAGCAAAGCCAGTTTTGATTCCCTGACCTTATTTAGCTGTAAGTCACATGAAGTGTTTGAATTGTAAGTGCTGAGTCAACCTCGGTGGTCATGGCGCTTTGCTCTTAAAGGAAGATGGTAATGCAGCACCGTGTATTTTCAAAAATGCCTCTCCTGTAATTGATTAATTAGTGGTTAGAATGTTGGCATAGTTTTATATTTTTCTAGGTATCTCTCCTTGCCTTTGGATTCAACCTGTGACTTCTGTGTACTCCCAGAAATTTAAGTCTTAGTTGCTGGTGATAGGGAGAAAATCTACCTCTGGGACCTACACAGGCATCTACAAAATTCTGGGGTCCAGTATGTAATACATATTCTTCCCATGGCCTTCTAAGAATGACTTGTTATAGCTCTGTGCCTTTCTGTGTCTGTGCCATGTGTCCTCTTCTGCTGTATATTCTGTAAGTTTTCTGCCAAGTGCCATTCTGGGCAATCTCAGTGCCAACGTCTGGAATAATTTATTAGGTCTTGCATGACCCAAAGTAATTTTGATCAATCTTGTCCCTTCTTTCACTCCCATTTCGAGAACTAAATTTCTATTTAGAGGGGAATGACTTTCCTTCCCACTCCTGGGGTGGGAGGAGTGAAATGTTGACTTAATATGCCACCTGGCCCTTCACAAGATTGTCACATTTGTCAGATAATCTGCTTTTATTAGATCCAGCAAATATATATATATATACATTTCAGAATAAAACTTGCCATTCATTTTTCCGTTTTTTACTTTGTTACTGTTTTCTTTCCTTCTTCTTCTTTTTTTTTTAACATTTTGTTTATTCATTTGAAACACAGAGATACAGAGAGAGACAGCATGAGCAGGCGGAGAGACAGAGGGAAAGGGAGGAGCAGGCTCCCTGCTGAGCCAGGAGCCTGCTGTGGGGCATGATCCCAGGACCCCCAAATCATGACCTGATCCAAAGGCAGACACTTAACCATCTGAGCCACGCAGGCACTCCCTTTATAGCTGTTTTCAATATTTATTTTTAAAAGGGTACCAGATCAACAAATCATATTTATTTAACCATTCATTTCAAGGGGCACCTGGGTGGCACAGTTGGTTAAGTGGCCTGGCTGGCTCTTGGTTTTGGCTCAGGTCATGATCTTCAGGTCCTGAGATCAAGCCCCACATTGGTTTCCACATTGGGCTCTGCGCTCCCTGTTCAGCATGAACTCTGCTTCAGTATTCTCTCCTTCCGTCCCTCCCCCTACTTGTGCGTGCTCTCTCTCTCTCTAAAATAAGTAAATAAGTCTCTAAAAAAATTTAATCCACAAACTCCATTTTTTAAAAAATAATTATAAGATTATTAGTTCAGGCAGTGTTCTCAAAATGTGATGTTAGATATAGTTCACGTGGGGGTTATAATAAAGAATAAATTTTAAAACCAGTTCTTAAGACAGGAGCTAGAGATAGGGAAAAAATGAAAAGGAGACGTTCCTATGAGCCCTATGGCATTTGTCTTGCACACTTCCAAAAAGAGAATTCTTTAACCAAGTGAATACTAAGAAATACCTTGAGTTTTAGTTGCACTCACTATGTGTTTATTGCTTCATTTAATTTATTCAGACACATATTTATTGAATTCTACCTTGTGTATTGTGGAAATTCAGTGAGCAAGAGAACTGAATAAGATTTAACAGAACAGTTCTTGGTTTCATAAAGCCTGCTTACAGAGAATTCAATCCAGGGTCTATAGGACCCAGGGCTTTGAAGTCACCGCAATACTTCTTTAGTGAAGGACACACTTTGAAGGGATCCTGTCCTTGTATTCTATGACGTGAGAGCTTTCTTAAGCAGCTGTAAAGACATCTAACACAAGAGCAGATCAAATTAATGAGCTTTGTGTTGTCTTAAGAATGAAAATTGGTGTCAAGAATGAAAATGAGGCCCTCGTGTTTTTAACCACACCCCACAGCCAGGGTATATAAAGAAGGTTCTGAGCCTGGGGAATCATCACACAGAGGAGACACATTCCCCAGCTACCTGAGCCCTCCACTCCTGACACCATGCACTGCAACTTCTCTGGTGCCGTCTTCCCAGGATGCTACTGGGGCAGCTATGGCTACCCCTTGGGGTACAGCGTGGGCTGCGGCTACGGCAGCACCTACTCCCCAGTGGGCTATGGCTTCGGTTATGGCTACAATGGCTGTGGGGCCTTCGGCTACAGAAGATACTGGCCATTTGATCTCTACTGATCTGTTGAAATTGCCGAGGCGTAGAATCTTCTCTCCCATGACTGAAAGGCGCCCCTCCACGTCTCTCCTTTACATCCTTCTTTAGTCCTCCTTTGCTTCTTGACCTACCAGTCATCGCTTCTCAGACCTAGCTCCAGAGTCCAGAAGGAAGGAAACGAAAAAGCCGATGATGCCTCCAGCTGCCTTCCCTGGATGATGTTCTTTGAGACATTTTCAGAAACTTGATGCCCAAAGATGTATTTCTTCTGAATTTTTCACCATGCTCATCACTCTTGATAAAGTTGTGGATGTGTGTGTTGAATTCTCAATAAACTTGTCTCAATCAGCATAATACTCTCACCTGAGCAGAGTTTCTTTCTTGGTGTGTGCACGTTTCTGTTACATTGAGTGGGGAGGGAGATGGAATTGTTTCCTCATGTGGGCTTTAGAAGCAATAAGAAAGAAAATAATCCTTGATCTGGTGTGATAAACAGGCAAGAGGGGGTTACTAGTGAGGGGGGAAAAATGTCTGTCTTCATCTTTTACTTCTGGTATCTACCTCCAATCCTTGGGCCAGTGGGTCACCATTCAGTTCTTGGTGTTTCTCATCCCACTGCTCCTTTCCCTCCTCAAGGAAACCCAACATTATCAGGAGGCTTTTCCAGTTATTTCCATATTAGTACAAATGAAACCTACTGTGTTCCCTTTCCCAGGGATAAAAGAATATAGAAAAAAATACCATGTTCCCTACGAAAAAATTCTGAGGCCTCAAGTAACAGAATAGCTATAGACATATTTTGGGAACCTGAGAGTCTTTTAGGGAGAGGGATTATTCCCTTATATCAAAACACCTATGGTATTTATTTTACAGCTTAGAAACTCCAGGTAAGAAACAATGATGGAAAGCTTCTTAAACTTTGTACAATCGAAACCAGGTAGTGAGTTTTACTCTTTAAAGATATGAGTAACTTTTCATAAACACGGGGAAAAAGTAACTATAAAGAAGTGTTTCTGAAGATACATTAGCCTTTCTCCCGCTCCTTTAGAGAAAAGAGCTACATTCCTTTCATAAGCCAAGTCAAAAATGTCTCAATCCTCCTGTTGAAAACATTTTATGTATAGTAAAAATATTTTTGGTGATAGCAGTATTTGGCTTAACCCTGCACCTTTATTGAATATCTGCACATGTCTATAGTGCCTCTGATTTGCCTCGTAGCTAAAAATGTAAAAGCTATTTGGAGAGATTACTTTAGAAGAGAGTATTTTCTCCACCATATTTTACCCAAAACATATGTCTTTTAAAAAATTCAAAAAACATCTTGTTCAAGGATTTACTTGGTAGATTCTTCCCCAGTAGACAACAGTGATAGCCAAAAAAATCTCCAGTTTGAAACTTTCTAGCAGCTGCATATTAATTCATGCTGAGAATTATAATTTAATCAAACATGCATATTAGAATGGGAAAAGAGACATTTTTTTCAAGAATCAGCGAGTCAGATTTAAACTAGAAGATGTCTATTTGATCATTCTAGAATGACGGAGCTGTATAAAATACGTGTTTAAAGAGACCTCAGAGAGATATCTTACCCCAGTGTTTCTGAAATTGTGGTGTGCGGGAGAATCACCTGGGGAGCTTGCAGAAAGTGTGAGTTTTTAATGCCTCGCCTCTAGGAATTTTGACTTGGTACATCTGAGGTATGGTCCAGAAATCTAAATTTTTTTCAGCTTAATGGAGGTTTAATAGATAAATAAAAGTTGTATAGATTTCGGGTGTACAACAGAATGTTTTGATGTGTGTAGACATTGTGAAATGAGTACTACAGTCAAGCTAATTAACATATTATTCACCACCTCGTATGGTGAGAATTTTTATTTTAGGTATATGAAAGGGAGCTTGACATCACAGTCATTAGGGAAATACAAACCAAAACATAATGAATTATCACCTTACCTGTGTTAGAATGACTTTTATCAAAAAGATAAGAGTTAAGTGCTGGTAAGGTTGTGGAGAAAAGAGAACACTTATACAGTGTTTGTGGGAGTATAAATTGACTCAGCCACTACAGAAAACAATATGGGGATTTCTCAAAAGATTAAAAATAGATCTATCATATGATCCAGCAATCCCGTTTCTGAGTATATACCCACAGGAAATGAAATCATTATGTCAAAGAGGTATCTGCGCTCCCATGTTCATTGCAGCATTATTCATCATAGCTAAGATAAAGAAACAGTATCTCTTCATGGAGAGATGAATGGATAAAGAAAATGTGGTATGCACACAATGGAATATTATTCAGGCTTAAGAAAGAAGGAAATCTTGTCATTTACAAACAACATGGATGAACCAAAAATCTGAAGTTTTTAGCTTCTAGCTCAGGTGGTCTAAGTTCCACATTGTAAGAAGCACTGTTTCAGGGCCATTACTTACAAACACACACACACACACACACACACACACACACACACACACACTTATTTATCATCTATCCATCCATCCATCTATCCATCCATCCATCCTCAGGTAACTAAATCTTGAGAAAGGAAAATCCTTTACATCACCAGCTAAGGACAAAGGAAGACATCCTTTACATCCAAAGATGTAAGAGATGTGCACTGAAATACATCTATGCTTTAGCACCTTTCAATCACTGTACTGGGGATGAAGGTCCTGATGCCATGCTCTGCTTGAAGGAGAAAGTGTATTATTTGATGATTTTATAAACTCACATTTTCCTATGTAATATTAAAATGTTCTACATTACTTGATGTCATTCAGTGATTTTTAAAGATCTTATTCATTTATTTATTTGTCAGAGAGACTGAGCACAAGCAGGAGAAGTGGCAGGCAGAGGCAGAGAGAGAAGCAAGGAGTCCGATGTAGGACTCGATCCCAGGACCCTGGGATCGTGACCTGAGCTGAAGGCAGCGGCTTAACCCACTGAGCCACCCAGTCATCCCCATTCAGTGATTTTTAACTGTAATTCATTTCTATTACCTATTTTTTTTTAAATGCATATGTTTAATCCCTCCTCTCCACCTCCCTTCTGATGGGCAAATCTTCTACAGGGTCTGTGAATTAGTATTTAAACAAATATCCCTAAGTCACTTACCTTTGGGCCACCAGTTTGGAACAATTAAGGGTTCTTTATCATGGGTTTTGATAGCCTATCCTTTCAGCTTTCTTCTATTTATTTTGAAACTGGGAATAAGGATGTTTCATTTATATTTATGACTTGGATTCATCTCAGGTCACAAATGAAGAAAAGTACTGCTTTTCTTTCCTACCTTCCCATTAATTGTTTATTGTTCTCAATTATCTGAAAAGCTAAGTTATGTATATTTAAGATTTCCTTGCTGAATAGAGCCTGTGGAACCCAGAAAGGTGATTTGAATATTAAAGGAATCTTACTAACAGAAGAACCTTTGAGAAAAAGAGAAAGGGAGACAAAGAAAAATTTTTCCATCGCACTTTAGGATGGTGTAGAGTAACTGTTCCCAGAAGAAAGGCATGGTTGGAGGATGTTCTGAAGTACTCCTTGAATTATGAGTCTGTGACTAAATGTTGCCCAGACAAAACTGCCTGGCATCACGCTCACTTGAATGCAGAGGGCAGTGTTATTTCTACTCTGCTTCCCATTTTCTTAATGACTTGTTTGCATCTCTATAAAAGAGGGATATCAAATGCTGCAAGTTTCTTGATTTTATTTAGAGCACTTTAACATTCTTAGGTATCAAAAACATATTCTTAGGTGTCTCACTAACACCCACCACCTGGTTTTAGGCTTCCTGTCCACTCTCTGAAGCCCTCAGTTCTGATCATTAGATGCTCTGTTCCTTGATTACTCTGAAGCAATGATTCATTGTTGTAGTTAAATATATGAATGCTAATGTATATTTACCCATTTGGTGCACAGGAAAGGTTTAAAGTCCCAAAAAATTTTCCAGGGCTAACTGATAGAAAATGTGCCATGTGATATCCTGCTCAACATTTCCCAAATACTCTCTAAAGGCTATTTTGAAGGTGTCTGATATCTTCCTTCATTGCATGGTCGGTAGAGAAATGTTCTCCACGTTACTCCTTAGGTGAGCACTGTACTTGATGACCCAATCCAACAAAAATGTTGGCTATGAAGTTATGACCATCAAGAATGTGAAGAGTGAGTCTAATATATGTAGGAGATCCTATACCATATTTACATTGTTCTAGCATATAATAAGGGAATCAAATGATTCTCTGTCACTCCCATTTTTCTTTCGCCTGCATTCTTTTGCTTTCTGTTCTACACCTTTGTTCTTAAGTTTCTTACTTCTTAGAGAATCACAGGATTCTCTTCTATTTCCATAGATCATTTTAAGGCAGGGTTAATTCTGAAGCAGATTTATGGTCAAGAGAAGCACCTTTCCAGTACAGAGGAATCTTCAGTCAAAACAAATCATCATTTTCAGAGATTCACACTGGCCTTGCCTTCCAGGATCCCTCCCTCCACAATGGCGAAGGGCTTTCAGCCACAGTAGACACCTAAGGAAGACCATCGGATACCTTACAAGTTAGAGTCTTCCTTTATTCCTGAAGATACAAAGGAAACATAAACAAGACACTGAGGAATAAATGGATGACACTGGCATTTGATAAAAATTTTTAAGGTGAAATTCTTTTTTTTCTTATTCAAAGAAGACTTTGTCTGCTCTTTTGTCAAAAACTCCAGACAAAGGCAAAACAGAAACTAGAAATGCTTAATACTCACGTGGATGTGATTTTTTTTTTTAAAGATTTTATTTATTTATTTGACAGAGAGAGATCACAAGTAGATAGAGAGGCAGGCAGAGAGAGAGAGAGGGAAGCAGGCTCCCTGCTGAGCAGAGAGCCCGATGTGGGACTCGATCCCAGGATCCCGAGATCATGACCTGAGTCGAAGGCAGCGGCTTAACCCACTGAGCCACCCAGGTGCCCCATGGATGTGATTTTTGATTTCCTGTAATTCTCCTTCAGCTACAGGGTGGTCTTTCTCAAAACCAGCAATCAACCAGCCAACAAACCAACCTAACAACCAACTCTGTGTACTCGACAATAGCATAACTACTTTTGAGCTAAATGTTTGATAAGCATCTTTTTCATCCCACTGATCTCATAACACTGAAAACTTTAAAATGGGTGTATTTGAGATTTTAGTGGAGGCCATCATTTTGAGGATGATTTCTCAGTCATTTCAATGATAAAAATAATCAGAAAAAGAGAACTAATATTTAGTATGTTCCTGGGCTTGTAGTAGATCATTACTCCCCTTCACACTCTCAGGAGGTTGGTTTTCTTCCAGGTTTTATTTGCTTCATGAGGAAGCTGAAATTCAGAAAGTTCAAATGATGTGTTCATGCCTCAAGGCTGGAGAGAGAGAACAGGATTCTAATCAGCTGTGTTTGACGCCTTGCTCCTACTAACCCGAGTTGACCCCGGTTTTGTCCTGTGGAACTGTGTGCTCCACGAAGAGACCTAATTGTCCGTTCACCAAAATAAAGCACAGCATTGGGCTCATCTTGAGTCTCCAGTAAGTATATCATGAATGAAAAGGCAGGATGCTATTTTTTTCCAATTAAACTAAAGAGTTCCCAATCATGGCAATAAAGTCTTCTGAAAATCATTTGTTCAAGTCTGAAAATGGTACGATTTGGCTTGGGTTTTTTGGTTTGTTTGTTTGTTTTTGGAATACTCAAGAAAGATTTCATTAGCGTGTGGACCCTGAGCCCAGAAACATTCCTGACATGGAGGAGAGGACTATGGATGCCATTTGGTCAGGATCTGCCAAAAGGATGAAGCAATAACATCATGCAGCAGCTTCACTTCCCCCAGCTCTGTCAATGTCGTTTATTCAACTGTGTTTTTCAGAATTCTAGAGAAATCAAATATAGTTTTGTATTTCTCAATATAATTCTTTATAAATGTAAAAATAATTTGATGTTCTAAGAATGATGAGATGAGTGAGCTCTTCAAAGTTGCACAGTCCAGAAATAGAAGGCCAATGAAGAAGGCAATGAAGGGAAGGAGGAAGAGGCATGTTCGTCTGACAAAGATTTTCAACTTGGCCAAACTAGTCTGGCTCTTCTGAACTCTCTTCTCAACTAAGCTCTGACTGTTGGTTTTCCATGTTTGTCTCTGCTTTGTCAAATTTTTGTAAGAAACCTGCTAAGTGAGTTAAGTGACAACCCCCTATCTAACCCCCTACATAATCCCCCACCCCCCAGTATCTGATCACCCTCCATATCAGGCTCCTCACCCTCCACCATCTGCTATGATGACACCTGATCGCCCTGGATGCCTTCAGCAAGAATTCTGCTAGATTGGTTTAGCCTGAAACCAACCCCCTGCCTGCCTACTCTTGATATTTCCTCTTGGTAATTTTCCATCCACTGACTCCTGCCCTATTCCTTGGCTATAAATGCCCACATTTCCTTATATGTGGAGTTGAGTCTGATCTCTCTTCACTATTATAAAAGTCATACTATTGTACTAGAGTTGCTCCCCTTGAATAAAGTCAGGCTTCCAATCTTTAACAAGTGTCATGAATAATTTTTTAAAATCCATCTCAGCTCTCTACATTCCTTGTCTGCTTATAAATTTTGTTTTTGTAATTGATAATATCAAAAGAAACTTGACTTTGTCACCTGAGTGCTGTGGTACACTCTTTCTGGTCCTTAAGGCTTAATTCATCTGTACCATTTAATACATGTACAAACTCCTACTATAATCCCCGCCCCACTGCGTCTACTCAACATTTTATAATTATGGTGTTTAGCTGTATATATTTATTTTGACTGTAGGCTTATTTGTCTTGCCTTTGCTTCTAGTTTGAAAGAGTTGTTAGATCAACAAGCTCTTTAATATCTATACCTCAAAGGCAGGTATAGAGTTTTATGAAGCATGAGGACATTCAGTAAATTCCTGTGGACTAAAAACATGGTCTGGTGTTGCAGCCAGCATGTTTTTTTGTTGTTGAGAAGTCTGATAATTGGAGGCTTAAATTTGCAGTCTGGTTTAATCCAAGACTTTGAAGACACAGCAGTAACTTCTCATTACAGGGACAAAAACCATAAAGAAGAATTCCTTTTTGGCAGTTAGTCAAGTGCGAACTTTTTTCAAAAATAATGAGGATCACTTCTTTTTCCAATGAGATCTAGGAGATTAATGCGAACTTTAATTCCCTCGATGAGGGAGGTACATTTCTTCATTATAGCCCTCCACTGAGGTTATACTAGTCACATAGGGTGAACGATCCCATTACATGCTGTAACCATCAGCCTTGATGCCTGATCAAATCCTTATTCCTGGACAATGCATTTTGACCTCTTCCCTGAAGACTTCAACTCAAGAGGCTACTGGAGGAGTTATGAGTATTCCCTCGTCACCTGACTCTGGGCATTGTAGCACTTTCTCACCTGTGGACTGTGACCTGGATTATGGCTGTAGTAGTTATTGACCACTTGGCTACACCGGGCAACAGGAGTCTGCCTGTTGATCTGCATATCTGAGAGCTTGGCACTTCTGGGATACTTTGGTCTTTTGTTTCCAGTGTGATTCTATCTTTCTTTGAGTCCCAAGATGCTGCTTGACCAAATGCAGCTTCTGTATACACTGGATCAGGTTTTTAAGACACATCCCCTTCAGCCTTTATACATCTATGAACTTTTGCAGAAGTTCATCATTTAGGTTTGTGATTCTTTTTTGGAGTATGTTCTGTCCTAACATATTTGTCTGTAGCTCATCTTGAGGGCACTTCTGTTTCTTCTCAGAAACCTTTCGCAGTTGACATAGGACATGTGGTTTATATGTGTTTCTGGGAGTCTCATTTCAGTTACATTGTATGAAAAAACAATGTTTTAAATCCAGAAAAATGAAGATTGATTTTTATATTTTATCAGAAGATGTTGGCCTTAATATCTGGGCTAATTCAAGTGGGGACATGGCAATGTTCAGGTTAATTGGTTTGCATAATAACATCCAAAGTCCAGTAACAAAATCCAACAAATTCACTTTGGATTCCAAATAATACAAAATGACTCTCTAAATTGAAGAATACATCACATACCTGATCAATTTGAAATTAATTTAAAAATTAAATATATTAACATGTGGTTATGAACATACATTTCTCTTTCATACTACTTAATTTTATCTCATCTCTAGAACTGTGTTTCTCAAAGTGTGGTTCCTGAACCAGCAACATCAGCCTTGACTCTGGGAACATTTTAGAAAGGCAGATTCTCAAGCCTCCTGTCTCTTTTCCTCTAAGATCTACAGAATCAGCAATATGTACTTCAACAAACCATTTAAGAGATTCTGATGTATGCCACATCAAAGAAATACCGCTCTAGAACATTAAGTGCATTGGTTCATCAAATTAATATGAATAATTTTCGCTAACCACTTTTAAGAGTTAGATTTGGAGTAAATAAAAGAAAACAATGATTTCAATATACATATATAGTACCTTATGATTTCACTCTATATTCATGTACAGTGCCTTCTGAGAACTTCAAAACCTCTTAAATTAGGAAAGGCACTATCTCTTCTTTACAAGTTTACGACTGAGGCACAGAATGTGGTGTTAGTGTGAAAGGTCAGGCAAACAAAATACGGATCTCAGACCAGAATTCAATTCTTCCGATTCTACCACTGTGGTCCCATTATTATATTACATATTGACCAAACTACATTCTAGTAAGTGAAACAAGCAGAAATATAAGCAAGTCCATGCAAGGTTTAGATACAGCCTTGGACATTTTACCACACTTTATTGAAGGAAATAAAGAAATATATTGGTGTATTCTCAACTTCGAAGGCTAACACTTTGTTCTTCCACCTCATATTAAATATAGTCCCAATAGGATTATTTTTTAAAAGATTTTATTTATTTATTTGAGAAAGAGAGAGAGAGGGCATGAGCAGGGGGAGGGACAGTGGGAGGAGGCGAGGCAGATTCCCTGCTGAGTAGGGAGCCCACCCCCTCAGTGGGGCTTGATTCCAAGACTCTGTGATCATGACCTGAGCGGAACAAAGAGGCTCAACAGACTGAGCCAGTCAGGCATTGCTCCCACGGGATTCTTGATATGATTTGGATCCCTATCCAAAGGTGGATTTAAACATGAGCAATCCAGGGTTAACTAGAAATCTGAAGATACTCTTTTCATTAATTCTTATACACCAAGCTCCATGCCATCTTCTGTTATACTTTTCTAAAAATGGGGTATTTCAAGGAATTCAGTAAAAATTGGAAGAATTATTATTATTATTTTTAAAGATTTTATTTTTTACTTTTTAGAGAGAGAAAGAGAGAGAGAGGGAGAGAGGGATCACAGGCAGACAGAATGGCAGGCAGAGTCAGAGGGAGAAGCAGGCTCCCCGCTGAGCAAGGAGCCCGATGTGGGACTTGATCCCAGGACGTTGGGATCATGACCTGAGCTGAAGGCAGCTGCTTAACCAACTGAGCCACCCAGGCGTCCCTGGAAGAATTATTTTTATTTTATTAAATTTGTACTTTGATACTATAATCTAGTGCTTTTTTTTCCTATTTCAGTCATCTCATGGGGCTTTTCCTTAATATTGGTTTTATCTCAGTAATATTGATTACACTGAATACTATTCCAATAATACTAATAGCTAAATAAGTGGAAGCTGTTTACTTTAATGATTTAAATATATGTAAGATGTAGAGTCGGTTCACAAATTCTTTAAGTTTTGGTTGAAAGGCTAATGTTACATTTCTGAAGTGTTTTTCTCATTCTGAGTGCTGATTTATAATTAATCATGCAAAGTCATGTTTCTTGAGGGTAGATTATTGAGAGAAACTACATCTGTCTTTCATCTCACATGGCTGACCCTGTGAAATATGCCATTCTCTTCATTATTTTCTCATGCCTGATAGATCTTGGTTAGAATCAATGCTATTTAATAAACTTAGAACCTAAACATGGTTCGTAATTCCATGACAAAGGAGGAACGGTGAAGAAACTAAACATTCATTAAAAAGTTAAAGAAGGTAGTGACCATCCTCAAAAACTGATTAAATGCTCGTAAATATAAAAATATATTTCCTCATAATGATAAATGTCAAGTGATAACTGAATACAAAATAATGCAATTACATTGTGGAGCAGATTCTTAATGAGAAATAAACACTTCTGGATCTCATGAGGTATGATTAGCAGAAGATTTGCATTAGTTTTGAAACATCTATAATGGGGGTCAATCATGTATTAAAAATTTCTTAGGAGAAGAATCTCTGGGCATATTTATTTAACCCCACAGTATAGACAGCATTAATAGTCCATTTTTTTGTGACCAGGAAATATCTGTAATCTCACAGGCAATGTTAGATAATACAGTAAGAATATTTCTGATTATTTGGAAGCCTGATTTTTGATGGTTACATTTCAGTAGCTTCCTCATTGAAGGGCAAATTCATTAGAGGCAGTTGGTTAACCCCAAATCAATTTAAGGAACAATGAAGACTTCAAGGAACAAGGGAGCTCTTTGTTAGCACATTTTCTCAGACTGTGGGGCTGTATGAAAGACCTTGGGCAAATGGAATAAGTCATTCTCAGGAAACACCGTCTTTGCTACTAAATACTCATCTCCTAGCAAACTGTCCTTTGCCTTCTTCATGGAAGCATCTACTTCATGGAAGCAGTAGGAAGGATCCTACTGAGCAGTTTTGGTTCAGGGTAGGTATTGGCTGTGGTTATGGCCACACCACTTCCCAGTGGGTTATAGCTTCGGATATGGATATGGTGGCTTCTGGCCACTTGACTGCAGAAGATATTGGACACTTGACCTCTATTAAACAACAGCTGACAATGTGAACTATGTCATAATCTGCATCCTCAGGAACTAACATTGAAGAGATATTTTATGGACAGCTTCCTGGAGGATAAAATGTGAACTTCAGATTCTCTACGTATTGAAATGGCAAAGTAGAGTGATCATGACCTTTGTGGACTGAACTTTAATTGAAGTCTCAATTTTTCTTGATAGAATGCTGCACCTTATTTTAAATTACCCCAGAGTATTTGATTTTCAGGTTTCCCACTAACTTCTGGCTTCCCTTTTTAAAATGACTTCCTTATTCTAATAAATATGCTTAATTCAGCCTATAAATGTGATTTTCAATTTTGTTCTTTTCTCTTGATTCGTTCTTTGTGGATATATTTTTCAACCACATTTTGCATTGAAAACAATACTTTGCTATTCAAAGCACTCTAACTACTAAAAGGCATTGATTTAAGGAAAAAGTAGACAGTATACGGTGAGTTTGCATGGGCTCTTCTAGCCTTCATCTTATTCGAATATATTATATTATACTCTCAAGTAAGAAATGTGGGGACTAAAATTAGCCTAACTTCTCTAATCTTCAGATCTCGAGTGTGTTGGTGTGTTGTATTCCTCAGTAAGTTTTTTTTAACCTTTTTTTTTTTTTTTTTTTTTTTTTTTAGGGAAAGAGTGAGTGGTAGAGGGAAGAGGAAGAGAGAGAATCAATCTCACCCCTGAGATCATGACCTGACCTGAAATCAAGAATCAGATGCTCAACCATCTGAGCAACCCCAGTGTCCCAGGATTTTTAGCTTTTAAACAATGCTTTCCAGTTTCCTATTGTTTTTATTCTGGCTCAATGCTTACAATGTCAACAAGAAGAATCAATTGATAGAAACTATATTGAAATTTGCATCCTTTCTATGTCCATCATATTTTGTTTTCAGTTTGCTTTGTGTTTATACGGCTAATTTCTTGAGTCTGTTATATGAGTTTAATGGCTAAAAAATTTCTAACAGAAAGACAAAATTATGAATTAAAGTGAATTCCAATGATGTTAGGGTGGTATTCGCCTCACATGGCTGGCTAAGAAAAGGTTATTCTCTTGAGTATTCTCAATTGACTATATGAAAGAAAATGAGAAATGCATTTTAAACTCCTTTAAGTATAAAAGGTCAAGAATGGTGAATTCTGTTATAATGAGTTGTATTTCACATTTTGGTTTATTCCTGAATCACCAAAGTTGACATCTTAAAAATGGACATGGAAGACAAATGGCAAAAAAAAATTCACTGCTTTGGGGGATCAAACCTGAGCAAAACCAAGTCCCCAGAATAATATTTGTATCTCCCTGGGGCACTAGCATTTTCCACTCATGGGGTTTCACTGATTTAGCTGTTGATACTAAATAATCTTTTTTAATTTTTAAATTAAAAGTTTACTTTTTAAATTAAAGAGTTTACTTTTTTATATATATTTATTTGACAGACAGAGATCACAAGTAGGCAGAGAGGCAGGCAGAGAGAGAGGAGGAAGCAGGGTCCCTGCTGAGCAGAAAGCCTGATGCGGGGCTCGATGGGATCATGATCTGAGCCGAAGGCAGAGGCTTTAACCCACTGAGCCACCCAGGCGCCCCTCTTTTTTCAATCTTTAAAAAAATATTTACTTATTTATTTTTAGAAAGGAGAGAGCGGGGAGTAGGGGAAGAGAGAGAGAGAGAATCTCAAGCAGACTCCTGCTGAACATGGAGCCCCAGGTAGGGCTCAATCTCAGGACTATGAGATCATGCCCTGAGCCCAATGATCAACTGACTGAGCCACCAAGGCACCCTTAAATAATCTTTTAAAAAAAATCATCATTACTATTAAGTATCACTTTAAGAATATTTTTGTAATTACCATTATATGAGTTTCTATTTCTTATGATCCCCTTCAATGCCAGTCTATGTGGCAACATTAAAACAAAATCTCGTATAAGGCATTCCTATAAGTAGTAAAACAATGTAATACAGAGTTAAAGCTCTATGAAGATATAGATTCTAAGCTCTATGAAGAATATCACTTTATCTAACAATATAATCTGGAGCATCAAAGGAAGGATTCTTAGGCCTTTAGGGAAATTCTCTACCAAGCTAGATTTTAAGTTGTTTGTTTCTTAATCAAGACAGTAAAATTGTGTATATGTTCTAAAACATTCATGAACTATATAATTATCAAGATAATCAGGATACAGAACAGTTCTATCACCTTCAAAAATTCTGTTATGCTGAAGTGATTTTAGTCACACTCTCTTCCCTAATTTTTGACAACGATTGATCTGTTCCCTGTCACAGTTTTGTCTTTTTGACAAGGTCATATAAATGGAATTATATAGTGTACAACCTTTGAAACAGACTTCTTTAGGTACATCTCATACAGGGTTTGCTAAACTCCTTGAATCTGTCTCTGGTTAAAAATAGGCTAAGAGCTGGGGCGCCTGGGTAGCTCAATGGGTTAAGCCTCTGCCTTCAGCTCAGGTCATGATCCCAGGGTCCTGGGACTGCTCAGCAGGGAGCCTGCTTTCTCTCTCTCTTTGCCTGCCTCTCTGCCTACTTATGATCTCCATCTGTCAAATAAATAAATAAAATCTTTAAAAAAAATAGGCTAAGAGCCTATTTGGGGTAGGCCTGAATTTCCAGGTTGACTGACTTAGTCACTGAAGGAGAAAAAAAAATATGAGGAAAGTAGTTTCTTGGGACACCTGGGAGGCTTAGTTGGTTAAGTGGCTGCCTTTGTCTCAGGTTATGATCCCAGGGTCCTGGGATGGAGGCCTGCAGGAGCCTTCCTGCTCAGAGGGAAGTCTCCTCCCTCTGCCCTTTCCCCTACTCGGGTTTTCTCTCTCTCTAATACATAAATAAAATCTTAAAAAAAAAGAAAAGAAAATCTGGCAGTTTCTTAAGAGTCTTAACAACCTTGACAGATATGTAACACACACAAAATTTATTTTGTAATACCCTGGATTCCATGGTTTTCAGATCTGAGCATGCAGTCAAGCTGGTAAAGGACTCACACTTCAGAGTTCTGCCTCCATAGATTCTGGTTCAATACCCGTAGGCTCAGTCTATTTACCTGTGGTTTTAACTGGCGCCAAATGATCTTGAAGCAGGTGGTGTTGCAATTACCTTTTAAGAAACAGTACTCTAGATAAAGAAATCGACATGTTCACTACATCTCTTCAGGGTCACACAATTAAGTGGTGTTCCCAAACTCATGAAATCAATTTCAAAGGCGACCCAAAGGAAGTGAAGAGAAAAAGGACAGTTGTCTCCAAAGGGATAAATGCGAGGTAGTGCCAGGGAAAACTGGAGAAATCTTGGCTCAGGAAATTACCACAGAGACCAAATAAGTCATATACCAGGTAGGAATCAGCAATGTAATGTGTAATTAAAAAAGAACTTGAAACAAATGTGAGTTCATAGAAGCAGGATGTGTAGGAGGTGATAATTAATCCTTCTGCTATAAGGCACTGTCCAGATCCATATTAGAATACTGATTCTGTTATCATCTGAATTTCATTAAGAATGTAAGAAATTGAGGAAGAGTCTAGAGAAAAGCATTACAAATTATAAAAGAAAAGAAATTGAGCCCCATAGGAACAGATTGCAAGACTATGCATTGCAAGACTATAGAAAAATTAAAATATTCTATTTTTAATGAATAATTATTCATTGAAAACAGTACAGAAAATAACATAAATATTATCCATTAATCAGGAGTATCCAATAGCTCCTTAGTGCCTGAAAGCAAAATAAAGTCTTTTTATCTTTTATAGTGTGATTATTTTGAATGCTCTCTATGTAATTAAAAATTATTTAAAAACATAATTTAAAATGATTGCATCATATTTCTCTAAAGAAATACAGCATATTTAATTTATTTAATCTTGGATTTACATATTTAGGAATTTTCAAGTGCCCATACTTGCAATAGTGTTTTGATCAACATCACTAAATAATCACTATTCCCATTACAATGATTTCCTTTAGAACTCCAATTAGAGCCAACACAATCAAAGGTCAGAAATATTTTTAGGGTTCAAGACATATGTTATCATCTAATGCCAGTCTATTACAATGAAATTAAATTTCTTGTTCCTTACTATGTCCTATAGGACCTTAAAGAGAACTTTCCTGAAACCCCTAACTCAATTACTCTGTTTATAGCATTTATTGTCAGTTAAAATGATCTTATCTAACTATTAGTTAACTATAAAAATGATCAAAGTTCCATGGATGTTTCAAAAGAAACTTGCACCAAAATAATAGGTAGCAAAAATGTGGTTTTATGTATGATGTATCCCTTCCTACCTTCTATATCTTCTTCTACCCGATGATAACCATCTTCAAGCATTTCATTTTTTTCACACCTAATCATGTCTGCCTAAAAATTTTATTCTGTCTGCATTTTTTTTCCTCAATTTTACATGTAATTTATTGGCTTCCTATTATGCAAGAGAGGATTTACTTTTTTTTTTTTTTGAAGATTTTATTTATTATTTATTTGAGAGAGGGAGGGGGGAGAAGCAGAAGAAGAGGGAAGAAGCCAGACTTCCTGCTCTTCAGGGTGTCTGACTCCGGGCTCAGTCCCAGGACCCTGAGATCAAGACCGGAGCTGAAGGCAGACGCTTAACAATTGAGCCACCCAGGTGCTCTGAGAGTTTACTTTTATATATATATACTTCATCCAGAACATCCTTTATTACCAGCTAGATCATGAAGGCCAGATTACTATGATTTTTTGTATTCTAGAATATCACATTTATGAATATATTTGTGTTTTCTTTTACACACTTTTTAAAATATTCAATCTTTTTCCTTTTCTTTTTTCTTTCACTCTTTCTCTCTCTCTCTTTCTCTTTCTCTCTTCCTTCCTCCCTCCCTCTTCTTCCTTCCTTCCTTCCCTCATTCCCCTCTCTACCCTCCCAGATGGCTCTATCACAATAGTATTTACACTAGCCTGACCACTTAAGCAGCATTTACCCTAAATCCATGGTGTATCAGAACTGTGTTTTCTCTCCAGGAATTAATGAACTGCCTAAATTTTCCACAAACAAGCCCTTCAAAGTCTGACAGAACTATAGAATTCCTTACCATAGTTTTGTACCTATCAGGTAATACACCGTTTCCCTTTTCCCCCTAGAAATATTTCCCTTGGAACTCTCTGTACTTCTGCTCCCTTTGGGACCTGGACTGCTGTCTTCTGGGCTGGTGACGTATCTCAAATTCCCTTACCCCCCATGCCCCCACTTTTCACATCACTTATTGCCTGGACCCCTGTTTGGATCTCTGGGTGTCTGGCAGAATACATCCTCTAGTAGTTTTCTGAGCTTGTGGGTCTTTAGGTAAACTTTCTGATACCCTGTGTGTCTAAAAATATTTAGTTTTACCCTGATAGTGTGTAAATTGACTGGTTTTCTAGATTAGAAATCATTTTCTTTCATTTTACTGAAAACATTGCTTCATTTTTCTTCTGGGTTTCAATGTTGCTTTGGAGATATCTAAAGCCTTCTGATGTCTAGTCCTTTGCATTGTAGGGGCCAAGGGTAGTCCACCCAGAAATGTGCCGCATTGGCATCTTGATTATTTTACATAATGGATAAGACACAGCCTCTGTCCCTCTGAAAGCAGGAAATAAATCTCCCATGTGAAAGGCACACTCCCTATAGGAAGAGGTAAAGATTTATCCTCATCATCAGATATAGGAAATGTAAAGCTGAGAAAATTATATAACAATGTTTATTACTTTTTACTAATTTACCCCCCAGTCCAAATTCTGTTTAGAATTCCTTCCTAATCAAAGATCCCAAAGTTAAGTTTTTCTTGTCCTGGCAATTCCTCACAGATGTATTGTCACCTTGTCTAAAAAGTTTTACGCTGCCTGTCTTGATCATTCTTTTGGGTCTCAACTATGTTATTGGACCTCTGTGTGCAGATAATTCAACTTTTTTTTCCCCTTCTATTAATCTGTCTCATGTCAACCTAATTTTTAGTCCAGCTAGAGCCTTGGACTTGGGAAAGTTTCTCCTTTCCCTTTGTATGCACACTTTTTTCCTCCCCTCTGTGAAAGCTTTCAAAATTCTCTTATTATAGCTACTGGCCTTGAAATAAATTTTAAGATAAATTTTATTACCAGGCAAATCATGAAGGACAGATTCCTGTATTTTTTTTTCTTCTAGAATATCACATTAGTAAATATATTAGTGTTCTCTTCTCTTTTACATGCTGTTTTTTTTTTTTGTATGCAATCTTTCTTTCTTTCTTTCAGTTCTGTTTCTCTGAGAAGATTATTTCCCCTTGTCATGACCCATGTCACAAGTCAACTAAAGGGAAAAAATAAAACTGTACAATTATCAATAGGATGAGAAGAGGTGGTGATAAAATGTCAGTGATCTTTGTAAATTGGTTGGTTGAGCTAAACTTAGTTTTGACAGTCAGTAAAATGGTGAGGCCCCTGCTCAGGCCAACATCACACCCATGTGATGAACACACCCATGGGACATGAACAGCAATAAATCCTAGCAAGAGGCAGGATTGGGCATGAAGGCAAAAGAGTATTGAGGATGTTCATATTCCAACACTTGCCAGCGTGTTGTTTCTTATAATCCTATACTCACATATCCTGGATAAATTCTGTCCTTAAGGTTTATCTAACCCAATCAATCTTTGTAGAATTCCAACCTTCTTTTTTTTTTTTTTAAAGGTTTTGTTTTATTTTATTTTATTTTTTTAAAGATTTTATTTATTTGACACAGAGAGAGATCACAAGTAGGCAGAGAGGCAGGCAGAGAGAGAGGAGGAAGCAGGCTCCCTGCAGAGCAGAGAGCCCGATGCGGGGCTCGATCCCAGGACCCTGAGATCATGACCTGAGCCGAAGGCAGCGGCTTAATCCACTGAGCCACCCAGGCGCCCCTCCAACCTTCTTTTTGACAGCCACAAATACCCTGCCACATGCCTGGGATTCTGGCATATGATTTTTTGTAGCAGATATTATGTGAAACGCTACCATTGGCTCTAATTTTGCCTTGAAAGTAAAAGGTCTTTACCTTTTATTGAACTTCATAATAGTGACTCCCATTTACTTTCTAAACTATTTGTGAGAGCAAAAGAGTTTGCCTTACGTTCGCACAGCAATTCACAGTATTTCATTGATTGTGCCAGTACCGCAGGGATTTTCTGTGACTGTATCAACACTTTGTGGTTCTCAGCGTAATATTGGAACCAATAGAAAAGTAGAACTCTGGAGCCAGGATGGAATTTCTGTAGGTTTTGAGGTCCCGTCCAGAGACCTATTGAATAGATAAGGTGTGTTTGTGTTGCTTTACTGTGATGATGACAAATCAAAATGTAGAAAAGGCTTCATTTTCAAATGCGCTTCTTGAGCAGGCCCTTGTTGGCTCTATTCGGGCTTTCCCTCAGCTCAGGGACCAGCAGCTATAAAAGTTTACTATGATCCCTATTGAGCAAAAGTGGTCATTAAAACACTGTAACGTCCTGAAGAGCAAGTAAAGCCATTTTGTCACCTGAATGCTTGTTAAGAGAAATAGCAAGCTGTGGTGACAGGCCCATAGTGTTAGTTAATGTTGGCAGTCACCTTGCCTAGGGTCCGTCAGTCTCTCCAGGTAATATTTGTGGGCAATGGTTCCATTTGGACGTGTCCTGTTGATTCCTAGTGGGAGTGTAGGTGTTGTACCAGCAGCCCCCAAAGCCCTATGTTGGGAGAGGCAACATCTTCAATTAAGTGAGGTTTGTTCAGAGACCCCCAGTTTCTGGGGAAAGTTCACCTCGTCAAAGGTTTTGAGAGGGGATATGAGATCTTATTAGAGGATAAGGAAATTTCAGGATTTTTGAACAGAATAGGACACAGCCTGGTTTTAGAGCTTTAGATCGGGGGACACAAATTAAAGACTGTTATTTCTTGGTGTAGAGTACACATTGAGGGAGGTTTGGGAATTACAACTTAACCTCAAATCATATTTAAGCGTCTTTAAAGAATATAATGTCACATCTTGTTTAAGAGGACAACAGATACATGACGTTTATTATTTTCTTTAAATCCATTAATAGAATATGAGCTAGGATAGTAGCAGTATCCCAACCTCTCTGCTACGTAGGTATAAATGGACTTGTGAATCATGGAGATTGGGCTAGACTAATTTTGGTTACTCTCTCCTGGATATCGGAGGACGCCCTTAATCCCAATATGTTATACTACAGAAACTACCGTTCTGGCTGGTTCCTGCTCCCCCTGACCCCTCCTCACCCCTCCAAGGCTTCTCTGGACCTTGTGACTCTGTCTTTGGAAGCCTGAGTTACAACTGGGACTCTAGCTATGGGTATGGTTATGGCTGCTGGTATTTCCAGTGATGGGGAGATAGATGTGGACGTGGTTCTTTGTTGGCTTGGGAAATAGAAAGAGCCCAGCTTGCTGTGGAGGATACTGGTCAACTAACAGGACCCTGCAGCTTTTCAACTGGGGGCTTCTATACCTTGACACCATGACGTGTCATCTCATCTGCCCGCTCAGCTCACACCGCGGCACCAATTCCTGTATTATTTGTGGTAACTAATTTCCCTGTCCTTTGTTGTCCTTGTGAATCTAAATGTAAGTGTTGAACTGACTTTTTTACTGCAAAGTGGATTGACTGGAATACATTTTATTGAAGTTCTTCCGATATTCTGCGTTTAAAGGTCCCTTTTGCTCTTAATGGAGTGTTATGCTTGGGTCATGGAGTTTATAGTTCACTTCAGTTCAAGTTAGGGGTCATTTTTCTATGCTGATTTTTCTTAGTGGCACGATTGCCTTCTGAAAGAAAGCCAACCTCAAAGTAAGTTAGTAAATGATTTATTCACTGTCTTACTGGGGACTACAGCATGGGAGACAGGATTTCAGATTGCCCTGAGGAACTGCTCCTAAATTCATTAGCTACAGGGGATTATGTATGCAAAAAGGGCAAGGGGTATATGTGCTTACAAGCAATCCTCCAAATAGTTGGCATTGTACAAGGTATCATTTTTTTACAGTTATGAAAATTAAGGTTTACTGATTTCCACATAGACTCACGAAAGACCCTTAAAACATCTCACACATTATGTTTCGATCATATCTGATTGTTAAAAAATCATTGCCTGCATGCCTCTGCTGAAATGGTTTTCCAATTCTTCCCACTTCTCATTATCTCCTGAGGTCACTTGAGACGACTGTCATCATCACAGAAGGATGACATCAATCACTCACTGAAGCTTTGCTGCCTACTCTCTACCTAGGGTAGCAATTGCTGATTCTTCTTTCTGATTTTGAGGAGTTGCTTTTATTGTATTATTGTTGTTATGTGTTTTTTTTTTTTTTTTTTTTACATTCTGTTTCAGTTGGGTCCTTGGTTTAGGTCTGTATGCTAGATCCCAGAATAGTTTATCTGCTAGTTTTGCTTACTTCTTTCTTAAATTTGCCCTCTGTTTGACTTGGTCATGATTTTCAACTTCCAGACCTTCATATCTGGGTAGTTCTTTTTTTTTTTTTTTTTTCCTGTTCTGAAAAGCTCCTGATCTATGTCTAGATTTTGGGCTTTCTTTTAAGATTGTGGTTCTCTCAGTGTCCTCTCTTTTGCTCACTGTTAAAACAGTAAAGTATTTTGACCTGTATGGTGTCAAAGGAAAAAAATTCAACTGAGTAAATTTGAAGGTCTAATTGGTTTTATTAAATGATTCATGAATCTGGCAGCATCCCTTCCAGAAAGTAGAGGGGGAGTTCTGAGGAGTTGTATGAAAAGGGAAGATTTTATAGGAAAGAAAGTGGGTCAAGAGAGTTATTAGTAAAAGAAAAGAAAAAAGAAAGGATAGTTCCAGGTAAGCTCACTTTCTCTTAGGGGGAAGGGGCAGGGGATCTTATGGGGTGGATGACCTCATCTTCCTTTGGAGGGTTGGCAGGGCACATTGGATAGATTATCTCACTGGTGTTGATCAGAAAATTTCTGACTGACTGGTTAAGACTATATTTCTGGAAGAGGTTGAAATGGTAATTAGGTTATATCTTAAGCCCTGGATTTGGTGACTTAGTCTAAGTGATGCCATTTTTGGGCTTGTAGTTTCCTGTTTCAAAGTGGTACCAAAGAGGGGCACTTGAGTGGCTCAGTTGGTTAAAAGTGATATCAAAGTTATACATAAAGGAGAATTGCTGTGTCCTGAAATATTGCGATAACTCTCCTTTGGATCCAGAACTTTAAATATGACCTATGAAATTCTCTGGGGAACTGAACTTTTGCTGTGCATACTAAACTATTCCTAATATTCAGTTAATATCAGCAGTAAAGGATTGAAACCCTTATTTATTAGTCTTCTGGTTTTTAAATTTAAGGGTTGAATACCTAAAGGAATAAATGAATAATAAATGAATAATAAATACTTATTCCTAAAATTCATTCATTAATGGGCTATGAATGGCAGTTGGACATCTACATATGATGTCCATCTACGTATGATGTCAGAGGACATCTACATATGAAGGCCTTTTAGTCATTCTTGTTAATTTTTTGGAGTGTGAGGACATTATTATTGTTTAGATTTTATTTATTTATTTATTTTAAAGAGAGAGAGGGAGAGAGAGCAGAGGGAGGGCCAGAGGGAGGGGGAAAGAGAGGATCTTAAGCAGACTCCATGCTCAGTGCAGAGCCTGATGCTGAGATCATGACCACTGAGCTGAAATCAAGAGTTGGCTGCTTACCTGACTGATCTACCCAGGTGCCCATGGGGCAATATTATTCCTAAAACTTATGTTATTCATGTGATATTAATTCCCATGAAAAAAGCACAATACACACTGCAGTCTTTATGTTATCATATTTAGTTTGTCAAGTTGTTGATATAGACTATTTTACAGAAAAGAGTATAAGTGAGAAGGTAGAATTCATCCTGGCAGAAAGATGTCATATGTTCTAGATTGTACTTTGAGAACACATTGCCTTGCACTCTTACATAAGCAGATATTATGCTTTAAGATGAAAAGTAACAGAAAAGGGAAGAAAATGTATATACAGAATAGTTTAACATTTGCCCTGGCTTTGCCTTCTGCAATTTTGAATGGCTCAGTGTCTACTCCAATCTTACTCTTGGCGTCTCTGAACTTTTCTTCTTTCCTGGTCCTGTGATAGTTCCAGTAGTGTGATGGTATTGGTTATCCTGGTAAGGCTTATGACTGAGATTTGTATTTATTATACTTTCAGCTATTAACAGTCTAGAGGTAAGTTGGACCACTCTTGTCATTGTATAGTGAAATCTGCTCTTTGAGGTATTCATGATCTGAAGAGCAACCTGCTATAGTAAGGAGTGATGATTGTAAAGCTATTGATTTTTCTAAAATAATTGTGAAGAACTGATAAGCATCTAAATAAAGAGAAATGCATTGACAACCAATCCAAATAATATGGAAGCAGGAGAGCTAGGTTCTTGTCTCACAGAGTCAAGAATGAATCTTGTGGACAAAGGAGAGTAAGTAAAGTGATAGTTTATTAAGTGAAGATATAGAAAAAACTCTCAAGAGTGAGAGGGGTCCCAACAGGGTAGCCCATGAGGGACTTTAGGGTTGGTCTTTTTATAGAAAGCTAACCAGGAAACTTAATCTATTGGTAATGACTTTATCAGCTTACTTCCTTTTCAGGGTCTGATTATTCTTTGTTGGTCACGGGTGATTATCATAAAAAGACATCTACCCCACCTGCCCAGGGCAGGGTAGTCCAGTTGGTTCCCTCATCTTGGATTTCCTTATACTTCAGCATGTTTGGGATTTGTGAGCCTGATCACATAGTCCCCTATTTATCTCTCCCTACCTAGCTCTACCTGCCCTTTACTCTTTATAAGAGTCTATTCTCTCTAGGTCAATGTTGGTCAAAGTGTTATGTGGGTCTGCTATATGGAGATTTGTAAATGTTTTAAAAAAAAGAAATAACAGGCCCCAGGTGGAGTCACTTGCCCACAGGACAGCAAACAAAAATTTAATTGTAATTTCCACTTCTCCCAGGAGTGGAATTTTAAAATGGTCTGGAGGTAAACTGCTTGATAAGACCTCCTGCCTTTCCCCAAGGGAAGGTAACCTAGCCTGAAGTAATACTTTCTCTTATTTTGCTAATAACCTTCTTATCCCACCCAGTTTTTGCCTATAAAATCCTATTTTGTGCAGCTTCTTGGAGCAACTTTCTACTTGCAAGGTAGGTCACAATCTGATTCACGAATTGATGAATAAATCTAGTTAGATCTCTAAATTTACTGTTGAATTTTGTTTAACATAAGAAATACATACTTGATCTTCATCTCCATTTCTGGCATGGAGCTCCTAAAACCCTTGAAATCTTCTACTCAAGGAGAGCAGCTAAGGTATGTTTTGTTGATGTGCTTTTTGGATCCCACCGTAGTGGTGAAGTTTTAGAATGTAAGTGAGGTCTGGTGGGGTAGAAGTCCACAGCTGATGACCAAGAAAGAATTCTTGAGACATCTTTGGTGCAAAATAGTGGCTTATTAAAGCATGGGGACAGAACCCATGGGCAGGAAGAATCGCTGTCCTGGGGTTGTGAGGGGTGGCAGGTTATATATGATGGGGTTGGGAGAGGTTGGGAAACAGGAAGATTCCAATAGAATTTTCATATGCTAAAGAAGACCTATAGGACACCAGATACCAGAGGCCTTGACATTGTCAAGGTTGTTTTCCCCTTTTTAGTAAGGTATTAACATTAAGATAGCTGGGAGATTCCTAAAGAATGTCACATATGTCCCACTCAGGAGTGGGGTGGGGGTGGAGGTTGCCGGATGTTAGCTTTTGCTTTGTCCTCAGCCAACCTTTTGTTTCCTCATCATTAGGGTGGGGGCTGGTTGTCAAGGGAACCAACCATCTGATTAGGGGTTGGAATATTCAGTCCCAACCCCAACCTTGGGGAGGGGAAAGGAAGTGGAGGTTCAATCAATTGGCAATGGCCAGGGATCTAATCAATCATGTCTATATAATAAAACCTCCATAGAAACTCCAGAAGATGAGATTTTGCCATTGTGGTGAACACTCAGAGGTTTAGGGAGAGTGGAGCACAAAGAAGTTCCACATCCCTTCCCTGTTCTTTGCTCAGTGCATCTCTGCCACCTGGCTGTTCCTGAGTTACATTCTTTTGTAATAAGCTGGTAAAGAAATTTGACTTCTGCAAGCTGTTCCATGAAGGGGGTTGTTGGAACCTCTATAACCAGTCATTCAGAAGTAAGGTAATAGATTGGGCTTGTGACTGTTTTCTGTGTGGAGGCCGAGAAAAATTAAGGCCATCCCACCTCAGGTTTAGCCTTAGCATAAGTACAGCCATCTTAGCTCTGGCAGCCATCTCAGACCCCTGTGCCCAAGGGCTGAACTTTCCCCTACTTTACTTTAGTTCTAAGGACCCCCACCCTGCTTTAGTAACAAGAACCTCCACTCTGCTTTGGTTCCAGAAACCCCCACCCTGCTTTAGTAACAGGAACCCAAAAATACCCTGCCTTAACTAAGCTTGGGGTCCAAGTCCCTACTCCGCTGTGTCGGGTATACTTGGGCCCAAGCTTAAGCTTGTTAAATAAACCCTCATGTGATTGCATCGGTGTTGGCTCCTTGGTGGTATCTTGGACGTGAAAACTCAGGTACAACATTTGGAGGTTCCACCAAGATCTGGGAGACTCCAGGACTCCAACCTGAAGGCTCTTGCACTGGCTGGTGAGTGCACTCATTTTTATCTATTTGTGCTCACACTTTTGGGGGCTCCAATCTGCATTTTTACCCGTAGCAATTCCAACTTGTATCTGGGTCGACATTGGCTCAAGTGGACCCATGGTGGGCTGTCGACCGGGGGTCTTGGGAGATGTCCCTTGCCCCCACAGGGGGTTTGAATCCCCCGCCGTTTCAGGGGGTTAGAGTCCCCCTAAGCGGTCACCAGGGGGTTCAAGTCCCCCACTGTTTCAGGGGGTGAGAGTCCCCTTAAGCTGTCACCAGGGGGTTCGTGGCCCCCCAAGGCAGCCAGAGGGTTTGAGTCCCCCTAGGTGGTCAGGCGTCTTGTTTTTGTTGTTGGTTGTGCTGTTTGTTAAAAGTATGGGAATTTTGCCTGTTGTGCTGGTTGTTAAGTTTATGGGAATTTTTGGAAGAGGCATCCCTTACCCCTGCCTGGAGGACAAGATCCTCATCTGTGAGGAGAGCTGGCTGCCATTGCGGTCGGATTCTATTCTCCCTTAACTTCCTTTCAGTTTTGTCTTCATGGCCACGCTGGATCGTTTATCTGTGTGAGTGTGTTTTTGTTAATTGTTGTAAGTGTATGTGCCTTGTTATGGACTGAAGGTCTGATGGGACAGACACAGACTACCTCTCTGTCCCTGATGATTAACCACTTCTTGGACGTTAGGGAGAGAGCTCATAATCTGAGCACAGATGTAGGAAAGGGAAAGTTTCGGACTTTCTGCATGTCTGAGTGGCCAGCTTTAAATGTAAAATGGCCCCGGAAGGGAAACTTTCAACTGCCTATTATCCTAAGGGTTAAGGCCATCATCTTCAGAGAAAAACCACATGACCACCCTGACCAAATACCTTATATCCTGGTCTGGCAGGACATGATAGAGAATCCTCCCTCCTGGCTTAAACCTTTACTCCCTCCCGAAGCAGGACCTACACCCAAGATCCTGGCCCTGTGGAAACCAACTCCTAAGTCTAACAAGAAAGTGGAGTCTGAACCAAAGACTCCGCTTTACCTGGTTTTCCAGGACACTCCCACAGAGGACCTGATTTTTCCGCCGCCCTACCAGGTCTCCCCTCCACCCTGTCTGTCCCTCCAGCAGAGGTATCAGGGGCTGTCGAGGGAGTGCCACACCTCTTCCCAGATGGAGGGGCCCCCATGCAAGGGCTGGTGGCAGGGACATGTGGATGGACCCGTCGAGCGGCCCTAGCCTCATACCTGGGACTGGCTGATTCCACTGCCCTTCCCCTCGGTGCCATGGGACCCCCTGATGACAACCAATGTTATATTGGCCATTCTCTACTAGTGATTTATACAGTTGGAGAACTCAACATGCAAAGTTCTCTGATAACCCAAAAGATCTGATTGGTCTTTTGGATACTGTTCTTTTCAACCATCAGCCTACCTGGGATGACGGTCAGCAGCTCTTGCAGGTCCTCTTTACCACTGAGGAAAGAGAGTGAATCCAGGTGGAATCCCGGAAGTCCGTCCTGGGTGATGACAGACAGCCAACTCAGAACTCCAATCTCATAAATGCAGCTTTTCCCTTGTCTCACCTCGCTTGGGACTACAACTCAGCAGAAGGTAAGGAGAGGCTCCGGGTCTACCGCCAGACTCTAATGGCAGGTCTCAAGGCTGCAGCACACAAGCCTACCAATTTGGCTAAGGTATATGATGTAAAACAGGGTAAAGATGAGAGTCCGGTGGCATTCCTAGAAAGGATCATAGAGACATTCAGATAGTATATCCCTATGAATCCAGAGGCCCCAGAGACCAAAGCTGCCATAGTTATGGCTTTTGTTAACCAAGTCGCTCTGGACATTAAAAGGAAATTACAGAGAGTAGAAAGACTAGGAGAGAAGAGCCTACAGGATCTCATAGTAGTGGCAGGAAGACTCTACAATAACAGAGAGACCCTGGAGGAGCAACAGGCTAGGATAAGTGACTGTCAGACTCAGAACCTGGCTAAGATCCTACTGGCCACGACCATGGATGACCCACATGAAAAACAGACGTCTCAAGAAGCTGGTTTCAGGAGAAGGTAAGGGGGATGGCCCCCACCAAGAATGCCCCAAACTGAATAGAAACCAGGGTGCTTATTGCAGGAAAGAAGGCCACTGGGCAAGGGTCTGCCCCTGGTTAAAGGAATCCCCCGACAAAAGACCAAAGGCCTCCACTACTATCTTGGAGGTCGAAGAGTTAGATGACTAGGGGAGTCGGGGTTTGGCACCCCTCCCCGAGCCCAGGGTAACCCTTAAAGTGGAGGGGCAACCAATTAAATTCCTAGTAGACACCAGGGCACAGCACTCTGTCTTGCTACAACCTCAATGGAAGTTGGCAAATAAGAACTCATGGGTACAGGGGGCCATAGGCACTAAACAATATTCATGGACTACCTGAAGAACAGTGGATCTTGGCATGGGCTGGGTAACCTACTCCTTCATGGTCATTCCTGAGTGCTCCTACCCCCTGTTAGGCCGGGACCTACTCACCAAGATGGGAGCCCAAATTAGTTTGCCCCTGAAGGGGCAAAGGTTCTGGATAAAGAGGGACACCTGATCCAGGTGCTTGTCATGAACCTGGAGGACGAATATCATCTTCACCAAATGCCCCGAGAACTAATGACCGACATTGACCACTGGTTGCAGGAGTTTCCCCAAGCATAGGCAGAAACTGGGGGAATGGGATTGGCCTAACATTGGCCAGTGATATACATTGAACTGAAGCTAGGAGCAGAACCAGTCAGAGTCTGCCAATACCCCATGCCTCATGGGATTACCCCACACATTTGGCGACTGCTAGACTCGGGCATACTGCTGCCTTGTCAGTCGGCATGGAACACTCCCTGCTGCTGGTGCGAAAGCCACTCTCTAATGATTATAGACCAGTCCAGGACTTGAGGGAAGTTAACCCATGGGTGATGGACATACCCACTATGGTCCCAAACCCCTACACCCCCTCTCCACCTTGCCTCCATACAAGACTTGGTATACAGTGGTAGACCTAAAGGATGCCTTTTTAAGCTTGCCCTTGGCCCCAGAGAGTCAAGACCTCTTCGCTTTTGAATGAGTAGACCTGGAGAAGGGCATCAATGGCCAACTCCCTGGACTCAACTACCGCAAGGATTCAAGAATCACCCACCATCTTCAACGAGGCACTGCACGAAGACTTAGGTGAGTTCCATGCCCAAAACCCTAATCTGACTCTGTTACAATATGTAGATGATATCCTGTTGGCAGCAGAGGACCAGGAAACATGCCTACAAGGCACCAAGGACTTGCTCCAAACGATAGCAACTTTGGGATACCGGGCTTCAGCTAAGAAGGCCCAGATCTACAGAACAGAGGTGAGTTACCTGGGGTACAAATTAAAAGGCGGACAAAGATGGTTAATGGATGCATGGAAGGAGAACCTCATGAGCATCCCACAGCCTTGAAACGTCCGCCAGGTACGTGAATTCCTAGGGTCGGCTGGGTTCTGCCGATTGTGGATCCCTGGTTTCACTGACATAGCTAAGCCCCTCTATGAGGCCACAAAACAAAAACAGGACTTTGTATGGACTGAAGCCATGGACAAAGCCTTCAATGACCTTAAATAAGCCTTGCTTTCTACCCCAGCACTCAGGCTGCCTGATCTGACTAAGCCCTTCCATCTTTATGTGGATGAAAAGGAAGGGGTTGCAAAGGGAGTCCTAATTCAATACATGGGCACCTGGAAGAGACCGGTGGCCTATCTCTCAAAGAAATTAGATGCCGGGGCCGCTGGATGGCCTCCCTGTTTAAAAATTATTGCTGCAGTGGCCACCATGGTTAAAGATGCAGATAAGCTGACTATGGGGCAGGAACTATAAGTCACTATCCCACATGCCATTGAAGGGGTACTCAAACAACCCCGGACCAATGGGATCAGCAATGCCCGCTTGACCCATTACCAGAGCTTGCTTTTGAACCCTACCAGAATTTTGTTCCAGGTGCCAACAGCCCTAAACCCAGCGACACTGCTCCCTAATCCTGACGGGGACCCCCCCCCAACATGACTGCCAAGAAATCCTGGCTCAGGTGCATGGAGTCATAGCCGATCTCCAGGACCAACCCACTGCTGAATGCAGATGACACCTGGTATACAGATGGCAGTAGCTTTGTTTGGGAAGGAATCAGGTATGCGGGGCCAGCTGTGACCACAGAGACAGAGACTGTCTGGGCGGAACTGTTGGCGGCTGGGACTTCTGCCCAAAGTGCAGAACTGATTGCACTAACCAAGGCGCTAACAATGGGAGCAGGCAAGAGGATAAACATCTATACTGATAGCAGGTACGCCTTTGCCACAGCCCACATCCATGGAGCCATTTATAGAGAAAGAGGGCTCTTAACAGCAGAAGGAAAGACTATTAAAAACAAGGTAGACATCCTTGAGCTCCTAAGGGCCCTCTGGCTGCCTACGGCACTGGCCATTATCCATTGTCTAGGACATCAAAAAGCAGACATGCCAGTGGCCAGGGGAAACTGGCTGGCTGACTTAAAGGCAAAAGAGGCAGCTCTTTCAGTGGACCATGTCTTAGTGACCACACTGCCTTATCCAGGAGCACCAACTTGCCAGACAACCCCAACTACGCTGATGCAGACTTACAATGGATTGGGTGTCTGCCCGGGACACAATGCCTACATGGCTGGTAGAGAGCTGCAGATAGCAGCATAATCCCACCAGAGGAACTGGTTCAGTGGCTCCTATCCAAAATGCACAGGAGGATGCACATGGGAACAAAAAAAAAATGGAAGACTTGGTGCAACATGCAAAGATCACCATCAAAGGCTCCTGATCAAAGATTGAACAGATTGTGCCAAGCTGCCACGCATGCCAATTAACTAATGCCACCGCCCATGGATCTAACCCAGGTACCCGGCTCCTGGGGGACCAGCCAGGAGCCTACTGGGAAATGGACTTCACCGAAATAAAACCTGGAAAATACGGATACAGGTATTTGCTGGTATTTGTAGATACTTTTTCAGGATGGACAGAGGCATTTCCCAACAAGCATGAAACTGCACATACTGTGACCAAGAAACTGCTGGAAGACATCTTACCGAGGTGTGGTTTTCCTGTTAGGATTGGATCAGACAACGGACCAGGATTTGTCTCTGAGGTAACACAGGGAGTGGCACTAGTCCTTGGGGGAGATTGGAAATTACATTGTGCATATCGGCCCCAAAGCTCAGGACAGGTAGAGAGGATGAACAGAACGCTAAAAGAGACCTTAACTAAATTAGCCCTGGAGACTGACGGGGACTGGGTGACTCTCCTCCCCTTCACTCTATATAGGGTGTGAAACTCCCCATATAAGATGGGACTTACCCCCTACGAGATCAGGTTCAGTATTCCTCCACCTATTATTCCCAATTTAAAATCTGAGGTGCTTGCTGAGTTTGATGATCACCAACTCCTTTTCAACCTCCAAATGTTACAACGAACCCATGAACAGGTGTGGCCTAAGCTGAGGGCCCTTTACGAGACTGGGCCACCCCCGGACCCCCATCGATATCAGTCAGGTGACTGGGTGTACGTCCGGAGATACCAACACCAGACACTTCAACCACACTGGAAGGGACCCTACATCATGATCCTGATCACTCCCTCTGCTCTCAAGTTTGATGGGATTACTCCCTGGGTCCACTACACCCATGTCTGGCTAGCTGACCCACACACAATTCTCAAGGACTTTGTCTCAGAATGTAAAAGTCAGCCTGACAAGGACAATCCCCTAAAGCTAAGACCAAGCCATTCTCACTTACCCCACTAATGTTGCTTACTTTTGTCAGAGACAGAGTCAGTACAGCTCAGCTCATGGTACTCAGACAGCAATACCAACCACCAGACCTTGTTGCTGAGACTAGCCTGAACCCATGATTGGGTCCTTCCTTAGGTTCCTCTGAGAGGGGGAAATGTGGAGGCTGAGAAAAAAAAAAAACTACCTGAGTTTTCACGTCTGAGAGACCACCACGGAGCCAACACCGATGCAATCACATGAGAGTTTATTTAACAAGCTTAAGCTTGGGCCCAAGTATACCCGACACAGCAGAGTAGGGACTTTGACCCCAAGCTTAGTTAAGGCAGAGGAATTTATGGGTTCCTGTTACTAAAGCAGGGTGGGGGTCTCTGGAACCAAAGCAGGGTAGGGGTTCTTATTACTAAAGCAGGGTGGGGGTCCTTAGAACTAAAGTAAAGTAGGGGAAAGTTCAGCCCTTGGGCACAGGGGTCTGAGATGGCTGCCGGAGCTAAGATGGCTATACTTATGCTAAGGCTAAACCTGAGGTGGGATGGCCTTAATTTTTCTCGGCCTCCACACTTACCTCCTCCAACTCCCAAGTGTGTAAATGGCTACTCCTCACAACCCCAGGACTGCTGCTCTTTTCTGTCCTCTGAGCTTTAATAAAACCAGTGTTTTAGATACAAAAATTTTTTCTTGGTTGTTGGCTCTGGATTGGACCTCACTCCCACAAAACTGCACCCTATATCCAAAAACTATGTCATTTTTAGAATGAAGTAAAAATTAAATACTAAAATATTAAAATTGAGTACCAGCAAATGATTTAGAGGAAAAGTACCTAAAATACATTCGGCTTTCACTGTAAAAGGTTCAAAACAACAGACTTTAGAAAAATACTTAAGAAAGGTACTGCCTTGAAATTTTGACTTTGTGAAGAATATATGTGGAAATTAGTGCTATAGAATCTTAGGCTGAATATTTTTGGAAAAAATATTTTTCAGATTTTTCCCAAGGTACATATTTTCTTTTAGAAAATATTTATATTAATTTTAACTTAGTTAATTCCCCTAATTTATGATGAGAGCAGAAGGCAAGCTGAATGCAAAGCACAAGCTGACATTTAGCAAATCCCCCCACCCCTAACCTGGGATATGAGTGACATCCCTCAGGCACTCCTGGATGCCCTAAAACTAAGGGAAGGAAAAACAAATGGTTAACTAATAGAAATCACAGTCCTGAAAGACCTGAGTTCCCATTAGTTTACCAATGTTTTAGTGATTGACAAGAAAAAAACATTCTTATGAATAGACTCAATTTCCTGGAGCCCTCCCATCACCCTTCTATACATAGTGGTGTGGCAAACAAAGGCAGAAAGGAATGTAAATAAAATGAGATTTCTTTATAACCTGCAGCCCATTGACAAATACTTGAGGCAGGCAGAATATAACATTCCTCCTGGAAACTCTCAACTGTCTTAATGTTAATACTTTGCTAGAGGGAAAAACAGCCTTAGTTTGACAGTAGCCAGACCTCCAGTATCCTGAGGTTCTTTTTTAGCATATGAAAGCCCTTTTGGACACCTCCCTTTGCTCTTACCTTCCCCAACTCCCAAGTACATAATCAGCCATTCCTCAGAACACCCATGCAGCAGCTCTTTCTGCCCAAGGGTCCTGTTCCCATACTTTAATAAAATCACCTTTTTTGCACCAAAGACGTCTCAAGAAATCTGGACCATCAGCTCTGGACCTCATGAACATTCCAAAACTACATCAATGATGTAATTGAATATGCAGTTTTTGTATCTTGTATATGTTATGACCAATAAAGGGTCCGTGATTAAAGGAGCAAGACTGGTATAAAGCGAAGGTCAAGCAAAGCTTTATTTTGCACCAAGCATCACGAATCTAACCAAACGTTTGGGGATGCACCTCTTACAAGAGAGGACGACCCTTCTCTGTTTCACAGACTAGCTTTAAGGGAAAAGGCCATGCGGTCGGGCCTGGCCACACCCAGGTGGCCAATGAGATTGTAACACATACAGGAAACTCCACAGTGATGCTAGATGACCAATTTGAGTTACAATTTACCCTACTAGACATTTGACCCAGCCTATCACCTTGGTTGGGATTGGCGCCCAAAAGTCTCCCAAAGGGCGGGGGCCCATAGTCCTTGGTAACCAGGGAGACAGTATGCATCCCCCCCACTGATCAGATGTCTCCACCTGGCCTGACCCACCCCTGTATTTGAGCTTTGTTATCTGAGACTGGTTTCAGGGACTTGTTTTTAAGTTAAGTCCCCTGGGGGAAGGGGAGCAGGGACAGTTTAATTTTAATGAAAGCCTCTTGCTAAATAGGTCCTTACAGTATATTAGACATTTGGACAGAAAAAATGAAAAAAATCTTTTTTGAGGTTGATAATAGATTATATTAATGATGAAACCCACCATGATTCTACTTTACTCTTGTATTGAGAGATCTTTGGAACTCATGCAGTGAACAATATTATAAATCAGGTGGAAAAATACATTTGTAAAAAAAATCTGCAAAGAAAAGTGATTACAATTGCCAGTGACAATGGGAAAAATACAGTGAAGTCTCTGAGAGATTAAATAATTAGGTACATTAGGATTTTTATCTTCACCCTTCAGTTTTATGTTCAGGGCATAATTGTGGCACACAGTAGAGAAACAGAATTATTGTCTACTATAATCAGTGAGATGGTGAGCTAATTAAATCATTATTCTTTAACCAAAGACAAACTACATGACTTAAAGAGAATTTTGGAACTTCTTTTTCATGGACTTATATAAAATGTTCCAAATAAGATGAAATAGCATTTATCATATTAAATGGTGCTTAAAAAAACAATATTGCACTTGACAGATAATACAATATAGTAGGACATCTGATTGCTTGCAGATTTTTAATCCTCTTGCTGGAATTTGCTGCCAAAGTAACCAAACTCATGCATGTATTTCTTCCATCCTTTCTGCTTCCTGTCATTCTGTTCTGAGAGGGATGCTGAGCTTGGTGTGTGTACAATGAAATCTGAGGTATAGATAGGTCATAAATAGTTTATCTTGTAAGTCATTAACACTGTTCCATTACCATATGATATTTAAGAACAAATTTTCTCAAGTGATTGAATGAAGCAAAAAGTTACATACAAATGCATTAACCATTTATTTTCTGTATTCTGATGCTTTGCTATCTGGGGCCCTGCTGACCCTAGAAGAACATCCCTTTCAGGGTCAGCTGATTAATTTCTTGAGAGAGCAAACCAATTACCCGTGAGTCTACCTTTCAAATGCAAACCAACCAGTCCAGAGTCCATACCCCCAACCACCTCCTTTGTCAGGCTGTCAGGCTCCAGGCTACTCTCCACTTGCTTAAAACACCCCAGGGCCAAGAACCAGACAGCTAGGGACAGATCTTACTGCCCAGAGTCTGCTGAAATGATTCCAACTAGCTAATTCCAAGACGATTTACCCTGCATCACCATTTATTTCCATTAAAAATGATGTGGGAAACAAAGGCAGAAGAAAAATTAACAAATTTACTTACCTACAGCCCACTGACAAGTCCCTGAAACAGAGAGTGTCATTCCCTTAGAAACTCAGCTGCCTTGATGTTGATTTTTTGCTAAGGGCCAAAGCAATCTTAACCTAACCCCCAGGATCCTATAATTCTACTTTAACATGTAAAATTACTTTGGAAACTTCCTTTATCTCTACCTCCCAAGACACTTGTTGGCAAACATCCTCCAAGCATATGATCTACGCATATACATCTGAAGGACCTCATGACTAAGGTTTTATTATTTGGTAATAAATGACATTTTCGCATCAATAGCTGGTCCCCTCAAAGTCCTGGAAACCTTGCTTCCAAATTCCTTAGAGATCTAGGCTATCCCTGACCCCCTCCCAACTTGTAAGAATATAATGGGACACTCCTTGGGGACCCCAGTGCAATTCTTTCTGCCCATGGGTCTTGATCTCATGCTTTAATAAAATCACTTTCTTGCACCAAAGACATCTCAAGAATTCTTTCTTGGCCATAGGTTTCAAACCCTAACATCTTTCCTACATCAAAACCCACAATAAAGACTCTTGGCCCCTTTGCTTGCTCTCCCTTTCCTTACTGACTGACCCTAGTGCTTCTCCATGCAGGCTTCTGTGGTGTAGTGTGCCCCATCTTGGAATCTATGAGTATAACAAATTATCTTTTCAATGGTCTGATGTGTTGGTCTCACCATAACTAAATAATAAGAAAATCTATATTTTGAGCAGCAAAGATATTAGGAATTAATTCTATATAAAATTGAGGATGAAAATATTCAGAAATGTGAAGTTTCATTTTGTGAGATTGCTTCACTGAAAATGCGTCAATGCCAATGATGATTTTTAAGTGGAGAGTTGAAGAGTAGATACCCTTTTTTTAGGACCTGATAGAAAGAGAAGTGAGCCTTGGGGATGACACAGTTTTCTGTGGAGAACTATGTCAATTTGCAGAACAACTTGCTTTTAACCCATATGGACTTCATGAACATTTACTTTGTACAGATGTCTGGTTTAATAACCCCATGAGCCGTCTTATGGGGGACACTGCTGAGAAATTAATCTTCTGAATTAAAATGTCAAACACTAAATATTTGTCCACATACTTTTTAATGGTGAGATAATATTTTTTAAAATTTAGATTTATTCATATACATCTGAACTTTATTCCATCATAGTGATATTTCATGTTGCCCTCAGCTTTGGATGAATTTTTTTAAAGATTTTTTTAATGTATTCATTTGAGAAAGAGCGTGCACAAGAGCAGAAGCAGGGGGGAGGCTCAGAGGGAGAGGTAGAACCAGACTTCCTGATGAGCAGGGAGCCCTACTGGGGCTCGATCCCACAACCCTGAGATCATGACCTGATCTGAAGACAGATGCTTAACTAACTGAGCCATCCAGGTGCCCCTAGATGAAACTTGATTTAACTATGGCCATTGGACTTTGGTCAAAATGTGTTTAGTTCACTTCAAATACTGGGTTTACAGTGCAAGTACTTATTAATGATTGATGGTAAGTAAATATATTTTTTTTACATAGTAGATTTTCCTATATGCCTGGCAGGTGAATTAAATACAAACATATTAAAGATAAATAATTGAATAAGAAGGGATAAACAAGTGTCATCAAGGAGATTTGTGCCCAAATAAAAAATGGATTGACAGTATCCAATATTCTTTTGGAAAAGTTTCTTAAAGTATTTCTCATATGAATCTGGATAACTGTTCAAGAAAATGAATAACACTAATTTACCTCTGGTATATGTTCTTTTTATGTGAGAATATAATAATGATTTATGGAAAGTGAATATGGAAATTTTCCCCTCTATTGATATCACTCAAAATATGCAGTAAGACACAAACCAACATGTTTTAAGTTCCCAAATGTACATTAAATCCAAAATTTCCATTTTCTGACCTTAAATTTCTCCTGCATGTCCAGATTGCTTTGCTTCTTATTTGCTCAACTATCTTCGTAGAGGTACATCAGCTGAGTTTAAAGTTTTTCCTCTCAATCTGAACCATCCCTCTTGCCTACTACATCAGTGAACCTCCCGATCCATACTGTTCCCAGGGCTAAAAATGACTCAGGTGGCCTTGACCTGCTTTCTCTTCAATGCGGTGCATCTCCAAATTCTGGTGACAGGTCTTCTGCCCATCTCAAAATTTTCAGTTCATCATGATCTTCATGGTTCCTCACATACTTTAGAACCATGTTCAACTGGGAAGTTTTGTGCTGGCTTCTCTCCTATTTTCCATACCTCCAGTCTCTCCCTACTCTGTGTCATTCAGAAGTAGTTCAACTAGTAAGTTTTGTTGCTATGAACTGCTCTCTCAAAAACACATTGGCTAAGGCTGCTTACCTGTTACATGTCCTCTGATAGCTTCCAACTTTGCCTATGGAAAAAAAAACCCAAATTTCCTAGCATGCCATATATGTAAGGTAATTATACAATTTGCCACCCAAACTGGAATATTTTAGACAGATTAAGGGAGGGAGCTCTGGTCTGAACGTTTGTTCCCCCCTTCTCAAAAATTTCATGTATTGATATCGTAATGCCTATTATGACAGTATTTGGTGGTGGGACTGATGGGAGGTGATTAGGTTGTGAGAGTTGAGTCTTCATCTATAAGATTAGTGCTCTTACAAAAAAGGCTCACCTATGAGGGCTCTTACAAAGTTATCTGTAGCCCCTTCCCACCATGTGAGGATACAAGAAGAAGCCTGACCCTCACTTGATCATGCTACATGCTGGCACCCTGATCTCAGACTTCCAGGCTCCAGAACTGTGAGAAACATGACTCTGTCTGTTGTTAATAAGCTACTCAGTCTGTGGTAGTTTGTTATAGCAGCTTAAACAGACTAAGACAAAGCCCTATTAATAATTATGCCAGAACCACCGGGACTGTCTGGCAAACTGGAAAGTATGGTCACTCGTGATTATTATCATTTTGTAAATACAGCTTAGATTTCAAGCTTCATCCCTCATGAAACTTTGCCATATATTTTGTTCATACAAGTTATTTGTATACAAGTAAACTTTGTGAATCAACTCTCTGATAATTGCTATTCTAGACAAAAGTCACTGCATTTATAGAACTTAGGTTTTAGCGTTGGAGACTTAAAACTAATAAGTAGAAGATACTGTCTCAGACTGTGAGAAGAATAAAGGAGGTTAATAAATAGGTGCCAAGGAGAGGAGCTGAAATATTACTTTTTGTTTAAATGACCCTGAGATCAAGACCTGAGCTGAGATCAAGAGCCATCAAGCCACTCAGGTAGCCATGGGAAGATGAAATTTTAAATAAGATGGTCAGTGAAAACCTTCCTGAGAAAATGGCTTTCAAGAAAATCTGAAGGAGGATAAAGTATGAGTCCTGCGTTTGTAAGGGGAAAACATTTGAGGCATAGTGAACAGTGGGTGTAAATTTACAAAGGCTGGGCTTTGCTCAGTGTATTGAAGAAGAAACAACTTGAGTGGGGATAGAGGTCAGTGAAGTTGGGTGGGTGGTAGGAAATGAGGTCAGAGAATCTAGAGTAAGGGTTCTAGCTTTTATCTTTTATTCTAAGATGGGAGTCCACTTCAGGGTTTGGAGAAAAGTGACAGCCATTTTAACAGATCTCCAGCTGCTGTGTTGATCACATCCTGCTAAGGAGTAGCAATGGGCAAAAGTGGAAGTAGGGAGACCAGTTAGAAGGCTGTTTGACTATTGCAATTAGGTGATAGCTGTGGAAATGATGACCTCTTTCAAAGGCAGAATTTACTAATTTTGCTGAATGATTGGTGGGAAGTGTAAATATAAGAGTAGTGTTAAGCATGATTCCAAAGTTTGTGCCAAGTGACCAGAAAGATAAAACAGTCCTAAATTGAGGTATAATACATTGCTAGAGATGTAGGTATGTGGGGCAAGATCAGGAGATCAATTTCAGACTTTCTATATTTGAAAGTTTCATCAGATATCCAAGTTGAGATGTTGAATAGCAGTTGGGTTTGTAAACCCAGAAGGAAGTGTGGCCAGAGTTTTACAGTTGGTATTTGTCAGAGATAGAGAGGTGTATTTAACACCACCAGACTGGGCGAGATTATGAAGGGAATGAATGTGGGCAGACAAGGGCAGAGGACTAAAGACAGAATTCTGGGCACTCCTTGCCATATACCTGCAGCATCCTAACTGTATCATGACTCTCCCTGTTCTTTACCCACATGTACTTCTTTCTCCATGAAAGATTTTTCTTGGTTCCTTATTCTATGGAGTCTTATTTATCCTTTTGAAAATTTTCAGAACCCTCTGGCTTGAGTTAGTACCTGTATCTATGTTCTTGTCATATTACTGTTGAATTGCTTACTTACAAGTTTATCATATGTATAATCCTTCGGGACAGAGATTATTTTGCATTGTCAGGACTTAACACACAAAAGACATTCAATTGATACATACAGCACAAATTAATGTATACCTTATTTTATTTATTTTAATTTTTTTAGATTTATTCATTTACTTGAGAAAGAGAGAGAGCACACACACACAGAGGGAGAGGGAGTGGGAGAGGGAGAAGCAGACTCTCTGCTGAGCCAGGAGTCTGATGTGGGGCTTCATCCCAGGATATTAGGATCATGTCCTGAGCTGAGGGCAGATGCTTAACCGACTAAACTGCTCAGGTACCCTTACTTTATTATTTTTTTAATAAAGATTTTATTTATTTATTTATTTAGAGAACATGATCAGAGGGAGGAGGAGAGGGAGAGGAACAAGAAGACTGCTGAGAACAGAGCCAGACATTGGGCTCCATCTCATGACCCCTGAGATCATGACCTGAACTGAAACCAATATTTGGCCACTCAACCAACTGAGTCACCCAGGCACCCCACAGATGAATAGGATACATTTAGTATACATTTAATAGTATACATTTATATGTATAAATATAAATATACATATAAGTATATGCATATAAATATACATATACATATACTTATATGTATATTTATATGCATAAATAGTATACATTTAGTTCATGTAATACATATGCTTATCAGACAGCTATAATGAAAAACCAGAATGATACTTTTGAAGATGAGATCCAGCATGTATTTTCAATGATATTAACTATTAGAAAGACTATGGTCTTGTGCTACTGTAGAAAGACCCTTATATTTAGAACAAGGTAACTTCAAGTGCAATTTGCTCTTCTATTCACTATTCATTTGGCCATCTGCAAGTAGTTCAATGTCTCCAAACCTTGGTTTTCTTTACTGTAAAATAGAATTCATATTTTTTAATCACCATACTAGATTATATACATGGAAACATTTTGTAAACTGTCAAATACTATAAAATACAAGGTGTTACTCATTTTCTGTTTGGAAAGACATCCATATGAACCTATCTTCACCTTGGGTATTGCATATTAAGATAAGACCTGTTTAGGATTCGTGTGCTGTGTTCCAACATGCCAGTTATAGCTGATGCAGCATATGGCAGTTGAGTTTCTATTATGGAGAATCTCCTTTCATTTCATGGACTGTAATGCTCTACCTGCCTGCTATTACATTTTATATGTTGTCAGTTACAGCCTCCAGAGCAAGCTATCATAGTGATGTCAGATGCAGATTAAAAGAAGGGAGTACCGGCTTTGAATAAAAGAGGTTGTAATGTTCACGAGTTGGATGCTTGAGTTGGAACACGTTTTTCTCCCTGGTGGCTCACCAGTATACATTCTGAGCATATGCTGGCTCTCGTCTATGATCCCCTGTTGGAAATCAGAACACATGCTGCTCTATAGAGTTGGGTGACATCAGGGAACTAACTGGATTCTCTTTCATATTTGAACTACATAGGGATTATCTTTAACTTCTCTCTCTCCTGTCTGGTCTGGTTGCACCTAGACCTTCAGGAATGAAAACTCCCATGGCTTCCTGCTCTTCTGTGAGGCTCCTTTTTCTCTTGAATTCAGTTCAACAAAGACTCCTTGGATCCACGGCTCTTTGTCAGCCTTATGGAGAAGTAGGATTTTTGTTTTGTCCACGCTTTTCTGGTTCTAATGGGAAGGAAGATAGTTCTTCATCTTTGATATGATAACTGGATGTAGAAATCTCTTCTTGTAGTTCTTTATTCACATTCTACCTGCAAATTAACTTGGAAGTTTTTGGAATTTTCTGAACTTTTCAATTTAATGATTGCGACTATTTTGATTTTGCTATATTTCCTGGTACAAATGAATTCTCTCCTGGGGAAAACTCAGAACTTTGGAGCAAAACAGAATGTCAGAAAGTATCTGGTCCAGTTAGTGATTCTTGTCTATAGCTCTCGATAATGTAGGGGTCACAGGCATGATTCTTATTTGGGGAAATTGAGTATAGTGTATCCCATGATCATGGGCTGGCTTCCAATCCAAGTTAATCACCTTTGATTTGCCATCTCCAAAGGGGGAAAAATATATGTTAATCATTCCAAATCCCCTGTTGCTTTTAGAAATAGTTACTCAAGCATATGTTCTGCTAATGGTTTATTTCCATCATAAATTAAAAAAAAAAAAACTATGTAAATGCTAATAGAACTAGATAAAGCTGTTCAAAACATGTCCATGCCTTCCCCCCCAGATGTGATTAATTCTCAGAATTTTAGAAGCATTAGTAGGTAACATATTAAACCATCCTGTAAAAGAAAAATTCTGGAAATTGAATTAATTTTATTTCTCATTTTCTACAATGCCTTCATAATCCTGTGGAAAGTGTCTTTAAATATTGTACTTTGATCTTTCAAAAATAAAATAATACATAAAGCATTTCATTAAAAACTACTTTATTCATATTAACAATAACTTATTTATAACTGTTTCATCCCCAGAATTTTCTAAAAGCATCTTATTTGTATTCTATGACTGTTAAACTAGAAATAATATTCAAACCCAACTGTTAACATTTCTATGGCATATTAGCATACATTTTGCCTTAGGTAAAATGTAGCAAAGCTAATAACTATTTCCTTCTAAAAGTTTCAGGATCCCAAAGGTCCCTATTAACATTCTCTGTCCTTAATGCTATGCATAATCAAATAATACTGTTTTAGTTGGTTTACTAGCTCATATTTATTTTACTTCTGAAGTGCCATAGACCATAAGGACATGTTGCTCCTCTCTCTCTCTCTCTGGGTGTGTAATTGGTTTTAATACAGGCAATGATAACCATAGCTAACATTTAATAATATGAGAATTACCATTTCTAGACACTGTTCTCAATGTTTTACATATATTAACTTATTTAATCCTTAACACTTAACCATTCGTATCCTCAGTAACAGATGAAGTAACTGACAGACAGAAGTTGCACTTATCCAAATTTACAAATGGCAAAAGACAAAGCTTGAGTTTAAACTTTGGCAGCCTGGTCTTCAAGTCAGTGATAATAGGACACTGATAGAATTTGATATCTGAGCTGGAATACCCTTGAGAGTAAAGGATGGCAATGTTAATAATTATACCAGCTAATAAGGTACATGTTCCTCCTAACTTTTACTTGTGAATGCCCTGTGATTATCATGTCTCTGAGTAAAACAACACATTGAAGATGTATTGACTTACAGTGATGTCATTTCTTCATTTGAGTATAGCTATATTTGGTTCAGTGGCCAAAAGATGAATGATGGTTGGTTATGAAAAAAGAGAAACAGAGTAAAGGGCAGAAATTTGGAGAACACGTTGAAGAGGATGAAACATCCCTTATTAGGTTTACTGCAGGAATAAATTTTGAATGATAGAAATACGTACAACAATTACATGAAAAATGGATGTTATTAAAATGCGATGAATAACCAACAAGTAAGGTCGATTAAATATTCCAAAAAGAAATAAATTATGTGCTTTTAGAGTATAATTTTGATACACGTGTTGCTCACTTTTCTCATTAATTAATTCTATAGATTTGATGGCACATCTGATCTAATCCCCACTGTATGTTTTGAAAGCAGTAGACACAGACATGATTCTGACTCAGGGGCTTTATGCATTCATGTGGATACTGTCCAATTGATGTTACATTGTAACATCAGAAGCTGCATTTATGGTCTTGGGTAAAAAAACAGGATGATGAAAGAGACAAAAGGGTTTGTTGGAGAAGTTCTCATGAGGGCATGTGTTCATGTGGGAACTTTGCATTAACAGAAGGTGTCACACTGCTGGTTATGTATGGCCAAAGCTGAGATGTGTGTGTCATAAAATTATAACTTATTATTTTAGAGTGAAAGTTTGTTTGGGGGAAATCCATATTAGCAGGAAGTGACCTGAAAACTCCCTTTAACTACTGTGACAAAATCTTTTTAAAGAGAACATCACAAAATAAGGAGAGGCTGCTGCACAAACTCATGGAAGGAGGAGAGACAGAGTGTGTAGGAGACGTGCCCCACCCACTCCTCGTTGATATATACATAGGACTTGGCACCCTGAATGACATTAATCTTCTTTGACCACCAGCTGAAACTTCACCTGCTGACTGCCGGTCATTCCAGTTGTGACGGGATCTCTTGGGGAACCTGTGCATGTGGCCTTGACCATGGTGATGATGTGTATGCAGGAGCAGTCCAGGACCAGGCTGTAATTAAGGATGTGGATATGGTGGTGGCTATAGGTTGAGCTATGGCTGTGGATATGGATACTGTCTGGCTCCAGTTAGTCTCTCTACTAATCATCATATTCTCATGTTAGTCACCTTGCTGCTCAGTTTTTTAAAAGATTTTATGTATTTATTTATTTGAGAGAGAGAAAGAGTGTGTAAGATGGGGAGGAACTGAGGGAGAGGGAGAGGGACAAGCAGACTGCACGCTGTGTGCAGAAGCGATGGGGCTCGATCCCATGACCCCGAGATCATGACCTGAGCAAAAATTGAGTCTGAAATTCAACTAACTGAACCACCCAGGTGCCCCACTTTGCTGCTGATTTTTGACTTTCGGAGTTTCTATGCCTCTCACTAGTATCCTGCAATGAATTTCAAGACGCCTCCGTTGAATTTCCCTAAGTTCATCTTCATCTCCTGTGGACAGCCACAGACAATGTGACATTTCAGTTTACACTCAGCCTCCGGGGCAGTTTCCAGCATTTTGAGACAATTTTGAAGCATTTTCTCTTCTATTAAACAATAGCATGCTAACATCTCTATTTAGTTTATGTATTATATTATCACACAGTTCCTAAATAAATGCTTTTAAATTCACCTCCCAGGATATTTTTCTATTTATGTTTGTCAAAAAATTTATGACTCTTTTTACCATTCATAAACCAAGCCACACTTAAGAGTTGTAATGGTCCAGAACAATCTGTCTACCTAGAGAGCTGGATGCGGGAGCAAAAAAGGATTAAACTGGATGAAAGAGCTGCTTATTGCTTTGGTGTCTGCTTCCAATCTTTTATGTCTTATATGCCCAAGTTTCAAGTTTTGAGTCCTATAAAACAGTTATTTGGGAAATTTCCTTCTTCATCTTGATTTATTGTAACATAGAACAATGATTTTCTTCCTACCGTGATGTTTATAAAGATTATGGGCTTTTTTACTCCAGCAGCACATGAAAATATTATTGTGTTTATCAATTCCCATTACCTGACCTATCTGAACACTGTTTATTGACCAATCTAGGCCATGGATACATTATAAAATAAGCTGTAGAAGTCTTCCTTGTGATTTAGAAAGTCTCTTCCTCTCTCTTTTGGGGCTCAGGTACAATGGTCATACTTGAAATATAGCTTTTATTTAAGCGAGTTTCAATAGCAGACTCTTTGGGCAAGTAACTCCAGATCTTGGAAAAAAAGATGAAATGGGAGAGTCTGCTTATGAAAGAAGAAATGGCATCCTAAAAGTAAAATGTAAGAAGAAATTTTCATAAAGCCTTTAAAAATAATGTGTTCTAATAAACAGTGAATTTTACAGCAAAATTTCACTTAATAACCAAGTTAGTATGATGTCAAGCATTGGGTTTTTTCTAACATATTTACAATTTGGTTTTCTGTCTTATCATTTCTTTAGATTTTTGAGTAATTATTATATATCGAAATTTGAAAAATAAAGGGGCATATGGTCTAAACTTATATTCAAGAGGCTGAAATCTTTTCTTCTAACGGGAAGCTCTATAAAGTCAGAGATTAGGTCTTATTTCTTGCTTACCTTTGAATCCCCAGTCCCAGAATAGTGTCTGGCATACAGGCACTCAATCCATTTTTGGGAGAGAAGTTCATGTATGAGTTTTTTATTATAATGATGTAAATTGTGTTGTCATCAATTTTTAACACACAACACATTTGCAAAAGGCATTTTGTTTTTTCTCTAATAATCTAATGAAATAGGCAAGATTGGCCTTAACATTTCACGAATTCATTAATTAGTGAAAATTCATTAATTCCTCCACACTACGTTGTCTGCTTCCCCTCACTCATTTTAAAAATGAAGAAACTACATTTCATTGAGTTCAAATGACTTGTTAAATATCATATAAAAATGTCTATAGCTTCAGTGTGACTTTCTGCCTTCCAAAGCCATGGTCACTTCACTATATGATTAATTACTATGAAATTCCAGGGCATTGTTTAATGTGTTTTAAAAATATTAAAATAATTCTTTGTGCTGATTCCTTCCCTATATTTTAATCTCAAAATATTTTGTATTTCAACTTTAGTCCTCTGCACAAAATTGTGCGTTCACTGAATAAATGAGACTGAAAGCAACCTGAGGGTTTTGAAGGGGTGGGGGTGGGAGGTTGGGAGAACCAGGTGGTGGGTAATAGGGAGGGCATGTATTGCATGGAGCACTGGGTGTTGTGCAAAAACAATGAATATCGTTACGCTGAAAAAATAAATAAATAAATTAAAAAAAATGAGAATGAATAAACCAACATAGTAAAATACAATAAAACATATACAATCGTTATAAACATATTGATACAAGTTGAATATTTTATGACTGTCAATATATCTTTTTCATAGTTATAAAGGAACACTGCATTCAACAAATGATACCAGAACAACTGGATATCCACATCCAAAAGAATGAAGTTGGACCTTTTCCTCTTACCATTCACCAGTATTAACTCCACCGATCCTAGAGCAAAATGTCACAGCTAAATGGAGCAGTAAATCTTCATGACATTTAGGCAAAACCTTAGTTATGATAATAAAAGCACAAGTAACAAGAGAAAAAAATAGATAAATTATACTTCATCACATTGAAAACCTCTGACTTCAATGGACATGACCAAGATAACTCACAGAACGTGAGAAAATAATTTCAAATCCTATATCTTATGAGGGAATTTATCTAGAATGTATAAGGAACTCCTACAACTCAATAATATAAGAAAAATAACCCAATTAAAATATGGCCATAACATCTGATTACCAATAGCATCTCTTTATACAAATGACCAATAAACACATGAAAAGATGTTCAATATCATTAGCCATCAGAGGCCTGCAAATCTATATCCCAATGAGACATTAATTCACGGTCAGTAGGATGACTATAATCAAAAAGTCAGGTAATAAATGTTGATGATGTACAGTAATTGGAACCCTCATACAATGCTAGTGGGAATGTAAAATGGTTCTTTGGAAAGTATTCTGGCATTTTCTTGAAAGTTTTAAACAGAAAGATACCATATGACCTATTCATTTAACTCTTAGGTATATATGCCAGAGAAATGAAAACATATGTCCATACAAAAACTTGTATGTACTTGAACTACTTAGTTGTATTCATATTAACCAAAAATTACACACAAATGAAATGTCTGCGAACTTATGAATGGATCAATAAATGTGATATATCCATACAATGGAGTATTATTTAGCAATAAAAAAAAATGAAGTACTGATCCAAGAAGACATAATTGTGCCCCTACTGGCCACATGAAGCATTGTGTACATACCTGAGCCTTGAAAGCCATGAAAAGACTCACAATAAACTACATTTTATAAGATAGGCAGCAAAAGGATTCATGGTGGTTCTCTCTGCACTATGACACTTGGTAAATGAGCCCCATTTTTTTCTCTTCTAAACTTATTTTAGGCTAATATTAAAATTTATATTTTGCAAGAGTTACTTCTTCCTACATCTAAGGTTGAGGTCCCCCATACCCCAATAGGTCCTTTTTATATTCCTCTTTTATTCTTTTGTCTATATTCAGGTGTTTCTTGCATCTCTAGCAATTCTTGCAGAAGCTTGTGTTTCTCATCCACAAGGAGGTACTGAAGAACTCAGCAAAGATTGTTAAATAATGTAATGGTTCCTAAGACTAAAAGAAGCAGAGATCTCATTAGTTATTGTTGGCATTATTATGATTTGACTTCCAAAGAAGTTCATTGGGAAGCAGTTGACTCAACAGTAAAGCTGTTTGTTAAAATCTTTGTTATTGCAGAAAACTTTCCCTTTATTTATTCATTTTATGTATGCCTATATTTCAGTATGTCTGTCTCCATAGATCATCCTGTACTTAGTGTGGACTGAATATCGAATGAAGTTTTCCCTTCTGAGAAAAAAAGAAAAAAAGATATATGAGATTTAATATGTTTTGATTCCCTCCTCAGCATTAAGCTGGAATTCTTAAATTGCCAATAAAAGCAGGAGTGCTTAATCAGATGTAATGGTGTAGTATCATTTGATTGCTTTAATCAATGGCCTGAGGGGTTCCTTGGAAGCCAGTGTTACAGTACTTCATCACATGGTCTGACTGATTTTTTTTGGGGGGGCATGACAAATACTTGGAAATTAGAAATTTTAGCAAATGTGGAGAGAAGTAACATTCAGATGTTTGACAGAGCTACAACATTGTCTATTTTTTCAGGGCTCAAATAAGACACTTGACTATGTAAAGACATGATCTTGAGTCTTTTCCTTGTTAATTAAAATTAAATGTATTATATATAATTATATATTATATTATTATATATAACTTATATTATATATAATAGTTAATTAAATAATTAGTTAACTAGTTAATTAATTAGAGAGAGCACAAATGCATGAGCAGGGGTGTAGTTGGAGGGGCAGAGGGAGAGAGAAAGGGAGAGAGAGAGAATCTCAAGCAGGTGCCATGTGCAGCACAGATGCGCAGAGCCTGATGCAGGGGTCTTTCCCACCACTCTGAGATCATGACCTGAACTGAAATCAATAGCTTTACATACAACTCATTGAGCCATCCAGGCACCCCAGTGTTTTCCTAGTTGAATTTGATGAAAAGCTCAAACTTTTCAATGAATTGCATGATCTGATGTGCTGGTGAGAGCTATATATTTGTATTCTATTTCAATTTATCTTATATTTATTTAATCAAGCATTTACTCTGCAATACATATTACTTGAAGTAATAGTTCACAACTTAAAACCTAGATAGGGAGATAAAATCTTGCTAGTGTCATAGGGAAGGAAACAAAAATACTTACTGGTGTTAAAGAGAATTCATCTGCCAAATTGTATCAGTTCGTTTATAATAGATGTATTTCAGGCACAAGGAGGTAAAAAGAGGAGGTAAGAGATGCAAGATACTGTTATATGCTTATTTCTCATTGACTGAACACATAATACAACACTTAAAAGTGGAAATGATTATGGTATTATATCAACATGCTAGTTTACTGATGAAATTATTTGTATATATTTTTTAATATGCAAAGTCATTTAATTTGCTACTATGTGTTTTTCTTTTTTTTTTAAGATTTTTATTTATTTATTTGACAGAGAGAGACCACAAGTAGGCAGAGAGGCAGGCAGGGGGGGGGGGGGAGGAAGCAGGCTCCCTGCCGAGCAGAGAGCCTCATGCGGGACTCGATCCCAGGACCCTGAGATCATGACCTGAGCTGAAGGCAGAGGCTTAACCCACTGAGCCACCCAGGTGCCCCACTATGTGTTTTTTTGATGCTTTGAACAATTTTGAGTCTGCTTTTTGGTTCCTCTAATTATTCATTGTTAAAGAGAACTATGTTGAGAACATCTGGAAACTATTTTATTATCACTTTGGACAAAGTTTATACTATTTTTCTTCCAAAATGAATGAAACAAAAATAAGCAATAACCTCCACCTTTCTCTCCTCATTTGTCTCACTGAGGCATTCTCCCTTTTTAAAGCTTTTTAGTTTCTTTCTAACTATTCTTGATGGAAAGGTATTTCTTTAACAATGATATAGAAAGGGCATCTTGCAAATTGATGTGCTTGCTTTCTGCATGCAATTTTTAAATAGAAAGTAATCAACTTCATTCTTGTTAAGATGAAAGTTTAGGAAAAGTCAAACAAATTATATCCTAAAAATGTATCAAGACAGCCTTGCAATTTCTTTGTTTTTCTGAATTCTGGGGACTTAGCAAAAATAAAAGTTGGGTTTGGATATAATTATTCCCATTATCTATTAAAATATTAAAATTGTACATAATCTGCCTTAGAGTTTTGTATTCTTTTTTTTTGGGGGGGGGGTACCATACCTGCTACTTGAACATTTTTTTGTTTTGATCTGAAAAACCCTGGCTACCATAATCAACTAAATAGATATGTTAGTCTCCTGACTTGAATGTTATTGTTGAAACTGGAGAATGTTACTGTGGAAACTGGATCTAGTTAAACCTGCCCTGAGCTGAGAGTAACCTTATTAGTTAGCTTGGGCTGTCATAATAGATTGGGTGGCTTAACAAAGGAATTTATTTTTAATGGTTCTGGAAGCAGGAAAGTGAAAGATCAAGGTTCCCTGGTGAGAGTTCTTTTCTTATCTTGCAGATGGCCTCCTTATTCCCCTGTCTTTTCCATGGCAGGGAGAGAGGAGGCAAATTTTCATATCTTTTCTTATAAGGACACTAATCCCTTTTTGAGGGCCCTCCTCATGACATCACCTAAACTTAATTAGCTCTCCAAACCCCATCTCCAAATACTATCACACTGGGAGTTAGTGTTTCGATGTATGAATTTGGGGGCAGGGGACACACAGTTCAATCCATAGCAATAAACTTATGTTAAGTGAAAAATTAGGCTAGTTTACAAGTGTCATAGATAGAGAGAATCATGAACACTGTTGCAGCCTGTTTTGTTTTTGTTGTTTTTTAGTAATTTTTTAAAAAAAGATTTTATTTATTTATTTGAGGGAGAGACAGAGAGAGCACATGCCAGGGGAAGGACAGAGGGAGAGAGAAAGGGATAAGCAGACTCCCTGCTGAATGTAGAGCCCCATGAAGGGCTTGATCCCAGGATCCTGAGATCATGACCTGAGCTGAAGTCAGACACTTAAGTGACTGAGCCATCCAGGTGTCCCAGTAATTTTTTTTTTCCATTTTGCAGCATTCCTATTGGTATTGAAAAAAAGAAGAGAATCTGCTTATTTTTCCGAATAATCTAAATTTTACCATTTTATCACAGACATTGTAAAACATGGGTAAGCCCCACTTTTGACCATTCCTTCTCTGTGCCCCATCTGCAGTGTAGGGTGCAGATTCAGGAATGTTCCACCTATCAGTGCTCCCTGAGGAGGGGAGAGGCAGTAGTAACTTCATGGTTCTAGACAGCTCTGGAAGCTAGGCCAGCAATTGCCCCACGTTGGCCCCCAAAGTGTCAGCTCCTGAAAGGTCATGTTGATGAGGGAGCAGGAGGCTGGCTGAGGACAAAGCAAAAGCTGGCACCTTGCACCCCCTCTCCATCTGCTCCCCTTAGTAATATGTGTAGCATTCCTCAGGCACCCCTGGCTGCCATAAACGAGAAACAAATAGTTAACTTGCAGAGATCACAATCCTGCAAGATAGGAATCTCCCAACTATCTTGATGTTAATGTCCCACATAGATCAAACCAGAAGACCTCCAGGATACTCTCCCGGGAAGACCTCTGGGATATTCCTGGCATCTCTAGGCCCTCTTTAGCATATGAAAACTCCGTTGAAACCTCCCTTTCCCTCACCTTCCCCCAACCGCAGGGTATATAACCTGCCATCCCTCACAACCCAGGGCAGCTGCAACTCCGTCTGTCCACGAGTTCTGTCCCAGTGCTTTAATAAACCACCATTTTGCACCAGAGACGTCTGAAGAATTCTTTCTTAGCCATCGGCTCCAAACCTCACCCCACAAAACCTGACTTAGGTTCTGGAACTTCATCAGTGTTTCCAGTCTCAGTGGTTGCTAGGTGGGCTGAGGTTACAGTGGCCTTAGTGGATAAGTGAGGAACAAGCTTGTCACCTGCCTTCCTCTCCAGGCAGTGGAGATCTTTATGAATTTTCCATTTCTCATTTAGGATCATATTTTCTAGACATAATATTTCTACTTATTTCCTTATAGATTTATTTATTTATTTATTTAAATTCAAGTTAACACGTAGTGTAGTATTGGTTTTAGGAGAACTTAGTGGTTCATTGGTTGCATACAATACCCAGTGCTCATTATATCAAGTGTCCTTCTTAATGCCCATCCCCAAGGTACCCCATCCTCCCCCCCACCTTCCCTCTAGCAACCCTGTTTGTTTCCTATTGTTAAGAGTCTCTTATGGTTTGCCTCCCTTTCTGTTTTCATCTTATTTTATTTTTCCTTCCCTTCCCCTCTGTTCATGTTTTGTTTTTTAATTTCCACATATGAGTGAGATCATGATATTTGTCTTTCTCTGACTGATTTATTTCACTTAGTGTAATATCCTCTAGTTCCATCCACAATGTTGTAAATGACGAGTTCATTCTTTTTGATGGCTGAGTAGTATTCCATTGTATATGTATACCACATCTTCTTTATCCATTCATCAGTGGTCAAACATATGGGCTCTTTCCATAATTTAGCTATTGTTAATAGTGTTTGCATCCTGTTTTAAAGTCTAACTTATCAGGAGTCTTTTCATGGATTTCAATTCTTGGCTATATACAGAACATTTCTTTTTTTTTTTTTAATATTTTATTTATTTGACAGAGAGAAATCACAACTTGGCAAAGAGGCAGGCAGTGAGAGAGGAGGGAGCAGACTCCCTGCAGAGCAGAGAGTCCGATGCGGGGCTCTATCCCAGGACTCTGGGATCATGACCTGAGCCGAAGGCAGAGGCTTTAACCCACTGAGCCACACAGTCACCCTTATACAGAACATTTCATAGGATTATAAGGGCCCAGCTGTATCTTGGAGATAATTTTTTTTCTTTCAGTATCTTATGCAATGTGTTGCCATAGTTGCCTCTTGAAAAATCCAGCAAAATAATGCAATTGGCACAAAATATATCCTGGCTACAAGAACCTTACATGGCTTGCCATTCAGTCCTAAATTTGAATAGCTGTTTGTCTCAAATAGTTTTAGAACTTGTGAAAGAAGTATTTCTTGCTTTTCTAATATCAGCATCAGCACAGCTCAGGCCGTAAGACACGCCCTTCCTTGTATTTTTGTTCTGCACAATTTAGGAACACAGCACAACTGGATTCCCTGGACTCTCCTGTAATTTTTTTTAAAAGAAATAATGACAAGTTATTGCAATTTATGTTCTCCCAGACTTTTAACCGATTACAGTGTTGGTGATCTAGAGCTTCTGAGAAAGAAATTGTCTGATATGAAACTGGTAGTGTCATTCCTAACAGGAACACTTGGGCAGGCCTACATTATACTTCGTCATGATTACCCCACTTGCTGTTATACTAAGATGACAAAATAAATGATATAATAACTATCACTGTGTTCAGAATCAGGAATTGTGGTGGTTACAACAATAGCCAGAGGTGTAGAGTTAATAACTAGATCTTTTTTTTAATGAGCATTTCCTGGGTGTGGAATGCCTCGCGGAGATGAGTTATCAGAGCTTACATTACTCATTTTAATTACTGGTTATTGCCAAGTAATATAACGTCTGGGCCATTTTCTCACCATACTTTGTGGGAATCTTTCCTTGATACCAAAGAGCTTACACATAGAGAGTTGAAATCACCTTAACTGTAAAGAAAAGAATAAACTAAAAAAAAAAAAGTTATCATTGCTAAGTTGCAAAGTTCTGAAAATTTAACGTTGTCATTCGTTTCCCTGTTTTCACTACCAGGGCCAATCTCTTGCCAAATTTGGTTTGAAATTTTTATGACATCCCCTTCTTTGGAGTGCCATTTCAACCGCTCTGTGCTAGAAATTTCTTGCCTTTTATTTTGTGCAATAACCTCATGAGGTTAGGTTTTCTGCAGTTTGTACTAGACTTTACAGCAAGATGTAATTTTTTGTATCCAACCCAATTTCATTCAACAAATGATTAATGAGAATACACACACACACACTCACACACCAGTTGCTGCATTTGATGGGCAATAGGAGAATATTAGATAAACAGAAAAAAAAAACCACATTGTACCCAAGGTATCCACAGACTTTGTAAGAAAAGAAACAAAACCCAGTAAGATGAAGACTGCAACAAAATTATGCTCAAGATGCTATGTTCTGTTTTACTTTTATTTTTTAAATTAAAAAAAGTATTTATTTATTTGAGAGAGGGAGAGAGAGAACGCACAAATATTTAGAGTGAGAGGGAGAGAGATTCTTAAGGAGATTCTGTGCTGAATGTGGGGCCCCGTGTGGGACTTGATCTCATGACCCTGAGATCATGAACTGAGCCCAAACCAAGAGTCAGATGCTTAACTGATTGTGCCACCCAGTTGCCCATATATACCTGTTTTTAGTTAAAACCTGTCTATGAACCTTTATTTTGTATATTAGATTCAAAATGAATAATGAAACAACAGATAAAAATAATTCTTCTTCTTAATTCATGTGTTTACTCCTCTGAAATTCATTACTGTTATTGTAACTGGACCCCTCCTGGTATGAAAAAATGTCCTAAAAACTTCACAAAAGAGATGAAGACTGGGTTTGCAAGACCTGATGGAGAGATTCCATGCAGGCAAAGTAGCAGGTGAAAAAGCAAGGAAGTATAAAATAAAACCCTGGGGTTTTCCTACCAACTAAGTTCAACAGTAATTTATTAAGAACCTCGTGCACTCTACAATTCACATCATTGTCCATGAGAAGTTTGATGAGGTTAAGAACGTACAGAGAATGCCATGTTAAGCTCAGAACTCTTCTGTTATGGTGATGGGGAATACTGAATTTGTGAAGACTTACCATCAGACTTACAGTGTAGAAAAATTACGGTGGTGGTGCCAGAAAGAACAAATAATTTGTATCAATAATGTGGGAAAGATGGGGCACCTGGGTGACTCAGTTAAGTGGATGACTCTGGATTTTTGCTCAGATCATGATCTTGTGGTTGTGAGGTCAAGTCCTGTGTGGGGCCTTGCACGGGGCATAGAGCCTGTTTGAGATTCTCTCTTTCTCTCGCCTTCTGCCCCCCCCCCCCCATGCTCTCAAGTAAATAGTTGTTTAAAAAAATAATGTGGGAAAGATGATAATGATGATATGTGAATAGAGGATGGTCTGAGAGGATGGTGCAGATTTCAGAGCCATATGTAGGAGGTAGAATCAGGGCTTGATGACTGCCTGCTTATTGGTGGTTGGTGGAAATATTGTGAAGCATGACTCGCAGGTTTGTGGCTTGGGTGACTGAGTGTTACTTGAACTCACAGGTAGTGAAAATGATGAGGGAACAGAAGGCAAGCTGAGGACAAAGCAGAAGCTGACACCCCAGAGGTCCCCCTCCCCCACCATGGGATATATATGACATTCCTCAGGCCCTCCTGGCTGCCCAAAGGAAAAAATGAATAGTTAACTTGTAGAGATCACAATCCTGCAAGACCTGAGTCTCCCTCATTTTACTTACAAAATACTTAACAATAGCTTCTGGAAGGGGATGTAAATACAATTAAGTGTCTTTGTAACAGGGCAGCCCACCAATGGATACTTGAAGTGCACAGAGTGTAATATTCCTCCAGGAAGTTCCCAACTATCCTAAGTTAATGCCTCACTAGAGGGGTAAACAACCTAACTTGACAATGGCGAGGCCTCTGTGTCTTTAGCATATGAAAGTTCTTTCGGAAACCTCCCTTTTTCCTTACCTGCCCCAACCCCAGAGTACACAATCAGCCACCCCCACAACCTCAGTGCTGCAGCTTTCTGCCCACAAGTACTGTCCCTGTGCTTTAAGGAACCACCAATTTGCACCAAAGATGCCTCAAGGATTCTTTCCTGGTTGCCGGTCCGGACCTCACACCACCGAACTTCACTTAAATTCCAAAACCACATAAAAAACAATGGGAAGAGGAGAAGTAACTTGGTAAGCTTGTAGGGAATGAGAAATAACTGGTGAAGGCAGAGTTAAGGCAGCACCAATAATTCAAGGATGAGCAGAAGGTGAATTAAAGGGAGACAATAAAACAAGAATTTTTCAGAGTAGTGGGACTGGAACTAGAAAAGCCCATTATCAAGAAGCTAAGGATTTTAAGTGTTTAAGAAAAATCAGACAGATAAAAGTGGTACTGAAAATTGGAATAGGAGTCATAATTAGCATTTTTACCAACAGCAGTTGCCCTGGATGGTGGGGGTGGAACATAGTTCTGAACTGGAGACATTAAAAAGAAGCATAATTAGGTCACAGATAGGTAGCATGCAGGGTCAAAGGAGAGGTCCTGAAATACAAATTTAAACCTAGCAGTGGAGACACATGCTTTTAAAATTCAGTATCCTGATGCCCATTAGATTGTACGTGCTTAATAGATGCTTACCAGTTGTCTGATGACCATAGAACAGCAAGTAAAAAAAATTAATGCAAATAAAGATTATCGTCATAAAATCTACTTTGTGGTAATGATAGTGCAAAAATACATTTATAATAAATCCTGGAGTCTGGAAGGATTGATATTTCAGAAGATTATTATAGGAAAGAGTAATCATGGCAACTACAATAATTAAACTAGAATGAGGAAGCTTTGAATAAAAGGCACGTCTTTAAGAGGGAGGTTGCAGATTTATGGCACTTTATATGTTTCAAGGTTAAAACTTTTAGAAAAATCAATGTTCTTTTCCCCTAATTCTTAATGTTATATTCTCCCCTGATGAAAAATGGGATCCTTCCTGCAGAACTAGAGAATAGCACAGTGTTACCAAAAACACAGAATACCTTGAATTTGAGTGTGTTCAGTTTGTAGCAAGTGTAAGACTTAATCAAGATGGTCCACATATGAAGGGCTAATGGTTCAACTACAGTGGTGAAGGTCAAAAAGGAAATTAATAAAAGAGATTTGGGATATAAAAGAAGGGAGTCATCAGTGTTTGTTACGTATAAGAAGTAGTGAATACAAGCTATAAAAAGAAAAACTCAGCAATGAATTATTTCATTATTATCCTTCTCTTATTTGGGGATATTAAGGAAAAAGTATAAACATTAGATTAGAGAGACCAACTAAAGTTCTCATGGTGAAGAGTTGAGTGATCTTGTGTGACTTACTCTCTAGCCTGTTCATTTATCTTTTAAATTTCTTTATTTTTTAAAAGATTTTGTTTATTTGAGAGAGAGGAGAGAGAGAGAGAGAGCATGAGCAAGGGGGTGGGATGGAGGGAGAGGGAGAGGCAGACACCTTGCTGAACAGAGAGCCAGACATGGGCCTTGATCCCAGAACCCTGAGGTAATGAACTGAGCTGAAGGCAGATGCTTAACTGACTGAGCCACCCAGGTGCCCTTGCCAGTCTGTTCATTTTTAAAATGAGAAGCACAAATCACAAAACATTTCTCATAGCAGACTTTGAAAATAACATGGACCAACATGTGTGGGAGTGTTTAATAATCAAATACAATTGTTCATATTTGTGGTTATTTTAACGATTATTGTTGCAATTTGTGTTTTGGTCTCTATCTTAAAATAATACAAATGGAATATTAGAATTAGAAGGATCTTCATTGTTACCAAATCTAATGATTCCTTATCTTCCATTCATCAACTGATTTCATTTTCTCCCTCATTCTTTCATTTGTTAAACTTTCATTTGCTCAGTGGCTCCTGTGAATCACACACTAAGCCAGGTCATAGGGATCAATAAACAAAATAAAAGGCACTCTTGGTAAGCAAATGATATTCGGTAAGGAAAGTAGATAAAGCAAAAAGTATAGTGTAATGTACAGGGACCATGACAAGGATAATACCAGGCTATGACCTCAGAGATAGGGTATGTGGATCAAGCTGTAGGAACCAGAGAGGGCCTCCTGGAGAAGGTGAAGTCCGTGTCCAGTCTCAAATGATGTTGGATTATGCTAGAAATTATGGTGGTGGGAGTATGTCTTAGGCATTTGAAGTATCATATAAGACATGTTGACATTAATCTTTGGTAACCCTGAAGGTGCTGGGGAAAGAGACTAATGAATGTTGATGTTTAAAACCAATGTTATTGAATATATTTTAATAACATGGACTTGCGTGGTGTCGATTACTTCAAGGCTGGTGATTGGCTTGATATAATTTTTCAATAACAGCAAATTAAACTGAAACTTTACAATGAATTTGGATCTCCAAAATAACAAGCTCATTTTATGCAAATTACTATGGTGATAGTCCTACTGAAGTAAACCCCACCCATTTCTCACAGTATGGAAGAGTCCCAGGTGAGTGGGTGACACTCAGATGTGAAAAAGCTCCTGCTACAGTTTACTAATCCTGAAACCGAAGGTGGCTACTGTTATGGAAACTCCTATAGAGGCTGTGATTATGTGCCCAGTTGTGGCTGTGGATGGAGCTATGGAAGACTGCATTGTGGATGCAGTTCAAGATATGGCTGTGGATTTGAGTCCAGATATGGCTATAGATATGGGTCTGGCCATTCTGCTGCAGAAGATATTATTTTTCTTGCTGTAAGAACAAGCACATCCTTTGCCTCTGAAGTGATTCTTTTAAGTAAAATCTATGTCAAGGTCTTCATCTGACAAAGCTATGTCCAGCTTAGAACTAGGTCATCACTGATTTAAACCCACTTAGGTTTAAGTAGTTGTTCTTAAGAATAGAGTCTAAGTGACCAGTCATTCCATGATCAGCTGAAGATTGGAGATCTGAGTTGGATTATTTTTCAAAAGAAACTATAACCTTTCTATGTTTTCTGATTCTGTATTATGAACTCTTTCTGGTTAGAAAACATCACTCCTCCCACCCCTATCAATATGCTTTTTTGGATCCTATTGGTTTGAATCATTATTATATTGAGGCTTCATGAGCTCCCTGCAATATTGGTCAATAGCAGAATAGATGAATCTTATGTTTTCCATTGGTTCAATCCAAACACTTATCTGTATACATTTCTCTTCAGAAATTTGTGGCTGGTTATTTTTATATCCCATACCAACATACTTTACACAAACAGGGAAATTTTGGTTTGTCGATGAAATGTAAAATAGATATTAAGAAGGACATGTCAGAAGTTTGGTGAATATTCTGAGAGGACATGGAGCCTAAACTCAGAACAACAAGTTTCTCCTGTATTGAGGGATATTATGGGATATATAGCAGTACTGCTAGAGGACATGGATCCTTTATTCAGGATCCAAAGCAAATCTGAACAAGAATAGCAAACCTGGAGGACTTAGGCTTTCAGAAATATCAAGACGTATATCAAGACAATTCTGTAGTAATTAATGACTGTATTACTATCTGAGTGCAAAATTGGCTCAGATAGAGGGAAATAGAAAAATGAAAGAAAAGAGAGTTCAGAAGCAGGACATCACATGTATGCTTTTCCATTATGACAAAAAGGACTCTGCATGTGGTTTAAGGATATTTTTTTCTAATAAATGGTGCTGGTCATTGAATATACATAGTTTTGAAAAAGAGACTAATCTCCTGCCTTGAGCCATACACAAAAGTCTGTTAAAAAGAAGAAGTGGGGTATGTGCTATCGTGAGTGCTGTGAAGTGTGTAAACCTGGTGATTCATAGACCTGTACCCCTGGGGATAAAAATACATTATATGTTTATTAAAAAAAAAAAAAAGGATGAATACCCAACTTTTGTAGCAACATGGACAGGACTGGAGGTGATTATGCTGAGTGAAATAAGTCAAGCAGAGAGAGTCAAGTATGATATGGTTTCACTTATTTGTGGAGCATAACAAATGACATGGAGGACATTGGGAGATGGAGAGGAGAAGGAAGTTGAGGGAAATTGGAAGGGGAGGCGAACCATGAGAGACTATGGACTCTGAGAAACAACCTGGGGGGTTTTGAAGGGGGGGGGTGGGAGGTTGGGGGAACCAGGTGGTGGGTAATAGGGAGGGCACGTGTTGCATGGAGCACTGGGTGTTGTGCAAAAACAATGAATACTGTTATGCTGAAAAAATAAATTAATTAATTAAAAAAAAGAAGAAGAAGAAGTGGATGCCTGGGTGGCTCAGTCAGTTAAGCATCTGCCTTTGGCTCAGGTCATGATCCCAGGGTCCTGGGGTGGAGCCCTGCCTCAGGCTCCCTGCTCAGCAAGGAGTCTGCCACTCCCGCTCCTTACGCCCTGCTCCCTGTTCTTGCTGTCTCTTTCTCTCAAATAAATAAAATCTTTTTTTAAAAAAGCATAGCACTGTATCCTATGTAAGTGATGAATCACTAAATTCTACACCTGAAACTAATAATATACTGCATATTAACTAACTGGAATTTATAAAAATTGGTAGAAAGAAAAAAAAGAGAAACATAGATTTTATTTATTTGTTTGCGAGAGAGGGAGACAGAGAGATCATGAGTCAGGGGAGGAGCAAAGAGTGAGGAAGAGAGAGAGAGAAGCCCTAGCAGAACCTGTGTTGGGCAAGGAGCACAGGTCTCAGATCCCATGACCTTGAAATCATGACCTGAGCTGCAAACAAGAATTTGATGCTTAACCCATTGAGCCACCCAGGTGCCCCAAGAAGCATAGATTTAAATGTGAAAGGTAAAACAAGACAGATTTTGACAAAAACATTGGAGAACATCTTCAGGATCTTAATGATTTTTAAAAAGATACAAGAAGGGTAAAACATCAAGGAAAAATGGATATACAGGATTATATTAGAATCAAGAACTTCAGTTTAATCAAAAACATCCTTTAAGAGAATAAAAGAAAAACCATAGGCTGGAAGAACATTTTTTGCAATATATATTTATATTTGTGAAGGACTTGTATCCAAAACACATAAAGAATTATAAATTCGGGGCGCCTGGGTGGCTCAGTGGGTTAAAGCCTCTGCTTTAGGCTCAGGTCATGATCCCAGGGTCCTGGGATCGAGCCCCACATTGGGCTCTCTGCTCAGCGGGGAGCCTGCTTCCTCCTCTCTCTCTGCCTCTCTGCCTACTTGTGATCTCTGTCTGTCAAATAAATAAATAAAATCTTAAAAAAAAAGGAATTATAAATTCATCAGGAAAAAAGACAATCTAGTAGAAAAATGAATGCAGAACTTGTATACTTCACCAAAGAGGATAGCAAATAGCCAATAAACATTTTAAAAGGTGTTTATCTTCTCTAGTCATTAGAGATATACAAATGGAAACTGTAATGTGGTACTGTTACAAATCAACCAGACTGGCAAAAGTATAACAGGTAATGTCGAGTGTTACTAAAGATATGGATAATTGGCCCTTCCACTTAACTTCCAGAAGGATCCATAGTGGTATGACAATTTTGGAAAATTACTTGGCAGTATCTTTTAAAATGAGCTTATGCTTATCTTATGATCAAGTAATTCCACTCTTGATTATTCCCCAAAGAAAAAAATGCATATGTTTTTCAAAGTATATATACAGGAATATTCTTGGTGGTCTGATTTTTAGCAGCCAACACCTAAAACCACTCACATGTTTATCAACAGTAAAATGCACAATGAAATATGGTCTTTTCATAAAGCAATATACTGTGAAGAAATAAGGAAGAATTCCTGACTTCAATATATGCAAAATGGGAAAGAATTACACAAATATCTAATGATGAACAAAGGAAGTCAGTTACGACATAATGGATGGGCATGATTCCACTTGTGTAATATTTAAAACCAGGCAAAACTAATTTATGATATGAAGAGTTGGCGTATTGGCTATACTTTTGGTTCTCCTCTTTTGGGAAGGGAATTGGGGCAGGTATGAAGGGGCTTCTGAGAAATTTTTATTTCTTGGTCTAGATAATGGTCACTTAACTGTGCTCACTTTGTGAGATGTTATCTAGCAGTGCACTTTGATTTTTGTACTTTTCTGCGTGCATGTTATACTGCAATGAAAGGTTTATAAATATTCTGCCATCTGTCTTATAGGGGATTTATCTCTGGCCAACTATCTACTCATTAGTGACCATTCATTATGCCATTTCTGTCCTCTATTTCTAAACTTTCTCCCTTTCTCTCTTTTGATATTCAGAGTAATTTAGTTCTCTTTGTAGCCACCATCCAGGATTCCTTTGGGCTCTTACTTTTTTCCACTAAAAATAAAAATATTCTACAAAATTGCATTTCTAAATTCAGGAAGTATTTATTTCCTGGAGATGAATTCTCTCCACATCTTCATCTCCTAGGGATGTGGAATTAATTAATTACACCACATTTTTAGTTGTAGTTCCCTTTGAGAAGTGGCATTCAAGAGGGGCATAGGGAAGATTTTCATTTTTACTTATTTTTTTAAAAAGATTTTATTTATTTATTTGGCAGAGAGACAGAGAGAGGGAATACAAGCTGGGGGAGTGGGAGAGGAGAAGCAGGCTTCCCGCAGGGCAGGGAGCCCACTGTGGGGCTCAATCCCGGATCCTGGGATCTCGCACGACCTGAGTAGAAGGCAGAGACTTACTCAGGCAACCCTCATTTTTACTTATTAAGATTAATGGTAGAATTATTTAAACTAAGTAGGTATTGACACAGATTAAAGCAAGATGTCATGGCGAGCAATGAGGAGAGCATAAGGGAAATGATATATTTATAATCATATGATATTTGTGATGTTCCGACTCATAAGGGAACATTGATTACTATTAAAATCTCCTGTTATAAGAAATAATGATTGCAGTTCATTAAAACTGGACAGTTCAGAGCCTAAACTTAATGACATATAATGATTAAAATACCGGAATCTAGCATAAACACTCTTGATTTCGATGTTCTAATCTTCTCTCTATCATTTACTTGATTTGTGATCTTGGAAAATTTATTTTCTTCTCTAAACTTATTTGAAGAAATAAATCACAGGGAATAATAGCGCCTGTTTATAGTGTTGTGAAAATTAAGTGTAGCTTTATAGAGTAAGGCTTATTATATTCTGAGTTAATTATCAAAATGTCATCAAAATCATTTGATAGTAATAGAATTTCAAGAAAGAATTGTAACTACTCACAATCAAACATATAGAAATATCTCCAAATAGCACATTATATTAGAATAAAAGTTGTTCATCTCTTAGTTACTGAACTCCAGAGTATGATAGGATACCAGATTGTTTTTATTTTAATTATTTATTTTAATTAATTTAATTTAATTTAATTTAATTATTTTAATTACTATATTATTTTATAAAGATGCAGGGAACAAAAAGCAAACCATGGAAATATAATCTCCTTAGTGGCCTTTTTTTTCTTTAAATGCTTTAAATAATTATTTACTATTCAAGATATAATAAAAGCAATTTTAAAATGTCAATTACATTTGACAATTAGTTCAATTATGACAATGTTAAAGAGAATGTTGAATACTTAAGCAGAGTGGTAAGATTGAATATGGTTCACTTAATTTTTGAGAGAATGAATAGTAAAGAAGTGAACAAAATGAGTATAAACTACTGTTTTAAGAAGCTTCATGATCAAGAGGAAGAGGGAGACTAATAGTCATTGATCATGTTGGGTGAAGAGGAACTTCTAAAAGGTATCTGGAAACATCTGACTGAAATATATATTCTTCAATGTTGCAGTTCCCCGGGGCTTTGAGTGTGTACCAATAGTCTATTGCTATGTAACAGTTACCACAGACTTAGTAATTTAAAGCAATATGTATTCACTAGCTGCCATTGGTCAGGAGTCTGGAAAAACTTAATTGGGATTCTGGTCAGGGTCTTGCAAGGCTAAAATCAAGTTTTGCTCAAGTTGTTGGTTCTCAACTGGAGGCCGAACTAGAAGGTTCTACTTCAATTTCCTTGGGTTTTGGGCAGAATTCATTTTCTTACTGCTGTCGAATTCATTTGTGTCATTTGTTTCTTCAAAGCCAGAAATAGAGAGTTGGAGAGAGAGGACAGATAGAGAGAGAGAGAGAGAGAGGCAATGAATGCTGTTTGGATTAGTGAGGTATATTCAGGATGATCTCACTTTTGATTAACTAAAAGTCAACTGTTTAGAGACCTTAATTACTTCAGCAAAATGCCTTCACTTTTGCTATATGAGGTAATCTAACCCTGGGAATGATATCCCATCACTTTTATGATAATCTACTGGTTACAAGAATATTATAGGTCCTGCCTATACCCAAGGTGAGGGGATTGTATAAAAGCATAGATTCCAGTCAATGAGAATCATGAGGACCATCTTAGAGTTCTGTTGGCCATGGCCGGTCACCTTATGTATTATCTATGTTTAACAAGAACTTGCTGTTTACTAAGACATCCAACAAAATTAATTAGAAATACATTCTAAAACTAATTGAGAGAGGAGAGATGTGAGAAACAAATACAGAAAAATACTTGGCTTCAGGAAGAATGGAGGGAAGATGGCTACTTTGTAATGGATAAAAATTATTAAAGTTTCCCACTCATGATTGAATAATAGTTTTTGCAAATCTTTGAGAACTTGAAGCTTTGCCTTTTGCTTGGGTAGTTTTGACTTTTGGTACTATACTATAAACAAACAACCAAAGAGAAAAGAAAAGAAAACTCTTAGAGTGACCCCACTTTTTCTCTCTATATTCTATTTTAATGTAATTTAATTTAATGTTTATAAGAGAACAAAAGTGATAATGATATTTTGTACCTCAGAGAAGATATACAATAGGTTTTAGAGCTAGTCACAGTGACCTACTTGCAAAATGAACTATGATTAAATCTTTAAAAATAAAAGGAATAGAAGACAAAGATATGGGAAATACAAGAAAATAATTTAATACTAAATTATCAGGTATCTTGAGTATTGGCATTTGAAAATGGAAGCATGGGTAGTTGCATTAGATTCTAGAATAAAAAGAAACCTGTTTCATAGTATTTAAAATGGTAGGAATTGGGGAACACCTGGGTGGCTCAGTTGGTTGTGTACGATTCTTGATCTCGGCTCAGGTCTTGATTTTAAGGTTGTGAGTTCAAGCCCTGTGTCGGGGCCCATGCCCAGTGTGAAGCCTACTTAAAAAATAAAATAAAATAAAATGAAATAAAATAAAATAAAGTTAAAAAATGGTAGGAATGGGACTAGGAAACAGTATCTGTGGTGATACAGATTTGAAGACTATTAGGTACGGCATTTCATTTGCTTTGTCCAACTCAAGAGGCTATAATCATAATGAATATTTGGAAGATTCAAGGGATTAGACTTCTTGACATAAGGAATTACTTTAAAAATTAGTTCTGTCTGCGGAGTAGATCAGTGGCATGCCTCGTTCCCATATCTGAAGGTATTAAAGAAGCCTAAAACATCAATCGATAGACATGTAGACAGCATCCGGGAGAAAGGCAGGATTCATTGCCCTCACAAGTGTTTTCTTACTGTAGCGCTCTGGAATTCTATATACAAAGAGTGGCATTGAAATATAAAGGTTTGAGAAGATTGATGATAATGAATGTAGAAACAAAAAATTAACAAGATTTTGTACAAATGTCTATGATGCAAGGAAATGTCAAATAGTCATTATTGGTTTTGGAAATCTCATCACATTGTGGACAGATATCTTCTAGCATTGAATACTTTTGAGATCCAAAGCAGGGAGCAGGTAATGTGTGTGTGTGTCTGCTTTGAAGAAACCCAAAAATCCACCCTCTATGGGGCCAATCCCTATTTAGATTCTGAACTATAAATATTCTTTTATCAACATTTATGAAGTGTGTGTTGATCTTTACTAGGGGCTGTGGATTTAATGGTGGAAGATAAAGTTTTAGGCTGACAAGTTCTCAGTCTGGTTCCCTGTATAGGGGAGATAACAAGATCACACGTTCCATTTTATATCAAAAATAAAACCTCTTAAACAGCATTTGCTAGAGGCCAGGTTTACAGATACAAACTCAAGTTCTCTTCTACAACTTCAAGAGGTAGATGCTACAGTTATAGTTTTTTATAGATGAGAAAATGGAAACACAGAAAAGTAAAGAGAGTTGCCCAAGTTGCTAGCATTAGTAAGTGGCAAAGCCAGACTTTGAATGAGGTCCGTGTTTTTCAAGTGCCAATACCAAGAGGCCTCTCTTGCAGAGGTCCATGGCAGCCAGCCTGCACCAGCTTGAGAGGGGTAACTATGTGTTCCTCTTCCCAAACCCACACCAGGGACATCTTGTTGGTAGTTTGAAATTAGCTGGGATGAAAACACTTATGACATTTTTTTTTCCCAGCTAGTCAATTTAGCAGCATCCCTCTGGTTGCTTATGGTACAGATGACATGATTTCTCTAATAGTTACACATGGGGTGTTTGCGGGGAAAATCAGAAGAGAGACTTTGAAATCAGGCATGATGGGGAATGAGAAGTTCAGGATATCTAAGTTCATTCTTTACTTTTTTTTTTCCTTCCGAGTTTTTATTTAAATTTCAGTTAGTTAATGTACTGTAATATGAGTTTCAGGTGTAGAATTTAGTGATTCATTCTTGAAGGACGAATGGGAGGCAGGCTATCAGATGACTGGGGAAATGACCTCATAGGCCAAAAAAGGAAAAGAAATCAATAAGTTGTCATCTTAGTGACAGATATCTGGCCTTTCCTGGAAGAGCCAGACTAGGAGAGAGAGTCCCAGGTTTCTCTTGCAAATATTCTCAAAGTCTGGGTATCTCAGAAGGCCTGGCCTGAAAGATGTCATTTTAGCTGATCTGCAGCAGAGTCAGCAGAACCTGCCTTGTCAATATGGAAGTGAGAACAGAGAAAGATCACATGAGATAGGACTACAGCAACTAAATTCATAAAAATGACTCTCAGAGGAACCCAGCAGACAATATTTCCACCAGGAATCTTAAGTACACTAAGGCCTATTCATTATTGGCTGCTAAGGGACTCTGGGGAAGTTGGAACTATATCTCAATCAATGAATAGGAATTCTTGGGAACTAGTTATCTCTTTGTTAGAACAAGTGCTCAGTAAGAGACTGGGAAATCGTTTTGTAAGACATGGATCAGGAGAACAAGCTCTGGATCTGGAAGCTAGTGTGTAGCTACTGTTGAGCTGGGAGACTTCAGGACAAGCCCATTGTCCTTCAGTCTCATTTTTATCTTCTCTGTAAAACTGGGGTTCAGTAAACTGCTGTCTCTTTCACAATATTTTTTACTGGGATCAAATAACTTCGTTATTTTATTTATAAAGTTACAGCATAATTTACGCATACACAGGTATTTCTATTGGAGGATATTTCTCTGTGTGAGCTATGACTCAATAGCTTTTCGACTTAACACTGATGGCATTTGGTGAGTTGCTACGAGGTAAAGAGTATATTTAGTATCAATGCAGTATTTCCCTTCCTGTGTACTATACATAATAATGTTCCTAAGTCACAAATATTTAGCAGGCAACAACAATTGTTACCAAGGTTAATGGACTCTGAATTATGTCATGATGCCAAGCCTGGTAATATACTGTTTAGCATTTATTTTTGGTAATAAATTATTGTACAAAATGCTCCATGCAATGTGTTGTGAAACTTTTAAGGCTGGTTTATTATCTCAATGTTTGTTCTTGCTTGTTTCATTCATTCTTCAAGTATTAAGTAAAATACTTTTGTAATAAAATGATCAGACTTCAACGTGTCAATTTGAAAATACATTTAAGAATGTATTATGGTGTGGGGAGCCTGGGTGTCTCAGCTGGTTAAGTGTCTGACTCTTGGTTTTAGCTCAGGTCATGATCTCATGTCATGGGTTGTGGGATTGAGCCTGTGTCAGGCCTTTTGCTCAGTGGGGAGTCTGCTTTAAAGAGTCTTTTCCTCTGCCCACTTTCTAAAAATGCCTCTCTTCCTAAAAATAAATAAATGAATCTTTTAAAAAAGATTATATTATGGTGAGATCAGTAGAGTTGTTATCAGCAAAGATCTTTAATTCTTCTTTTTCAAATTAACATAATAATGTATTATTTGTTTCAGGGGTACAGATCTGTGATTCATCTGTCTTACACAACTCACAGCACTCACCATAGCACTTACTCTCTCCAATGTCCATCATCCTGTCACACATCCCTCCCACCCCCCCTCCACTCCAGCAAACTTCGGTGTGTTTCCTGAGACCAAGAGTTTCTTAAGGTTTGTCTCCTTCTCTCATTTTATATTATTTCATTTTTTCCTCCTTTCCCCTATGATCCTCTGTCTTGTTTCTCAAATTCCTCAAATCAGTGAGATCATATGATAATTGTCCCTCTCTGATTGACTTATTTTGCTTAGCACAACACCCTCTAGTTTCATCCTTGTTGTTGCAAATGGCAAGGTCTTGTTTTTTGATGACTGTATAATATTCCATTGTATCTATATACCATATCTTCTTTATCCATCAGGGGAATTCTGCCAGATGGCTTACCAGCAAATATTGATTAATTGCATTTTTGGAGGACTAAAGTATTCTGAAGGGAAAATTGTCAACTAAGGAATTAAAATGCAATAAGGAGATGGAGGTTTATGTTACTAAGTGGTCCAGGGAGGTTAAATAATACTATGATCTCATTCGTATCCAGGCAGTAAGACCATCCTTGGTGACTTACTGAGAGTAGTAGCTTTGGAGCAATAATGGGATGGAATGCAAATTGCAATGAATTGAAAAATTAGTGGGTAAGAGGAAGACCACACACAGGGCATAGCCTACTCTTTGAAGAAGTTTCATTTTGGAGGAAAATAGTAAGGTAGAGTGACCCTGGACAAGATGCAGGGTCAAGGACTAATTCCTAAAATGTTGATGCAATCTGGAAGGTCTGAGAACACATGTTTTTTCCTCCTTACGTCTTCCTGGTCCTTAACATTGCGCCCAGGGCCAGCTAGCTACCTAATTTGCAGGCTTAGTGTAAACTGAACAAGTGATACCCCTTGTTTAAAAAGCTGAAAATTTTTTCCCTCTGTTCTGTGGTCTCTTTTGACATGTCACAGTGTTTTTTTTTTTTTTTTTTTTTTTGGTTCAGCCCTTAATGTTATGTGTTCTTGGGCACAGGGATGCCTACTGAGTGAGCTTAGACTCTCACAGAGCCTAGACTCCAACCTCTCCCTTGTCTGTGCCCAGGCTCCCATGGGGGGCAGCAGGTGGCAGCAGTCACTGGTGGGGATGGGACAGCGGAAAACTGAGGGGGAGGGGGTAGGTGATGGGAGGTGGGAGCATATATGAGAAGACATCCCAAGTCCCTAGCACATGTCCCATGGTTCCAGCAAACTTCACTTACAAACCACAGATTCAAAGATAAAAGTATTAAGAACCTGGGCCGTTGGCCTGATTATGCTTCATATAAAGTGTGCACCCGGTACATGTTCAATAAACTGAATCACTTTGTTCTGACGATCTAGTGAAGATGCAATTACACTTGTGCGAACATCATCATTCTAGACGCCTCTGGAAAAAAGGCAAGCAAAACTTTGTGATTTCATGGCATCTTGAAATTTTAAAGGATTGCATGTGTTTGGGGGATTTGGGGAGTGTGGTGGGAATGGCCCCTGATAATCATGATGGAAGTCTAAGCTCCAGTATGGCTTTTACCTTCTGGCTTAATTTTATAATCAGGATCAAAGTTAATATACTTTTACACACGTTTAGATCCAGAATTAAAGTGCTTGTAAACAGCCATATTCATTCTCTTAAACCTGAGTCTTTTTTCAGCAACAAGAAGAGTAAGCAATTCTGACCTCAAGGGACAAAACCTAGAGGAGTAGGTAGCAATGATACCTTGTTCATTAAGGACTACTTCAAGCTCAGAGCAGCACAGTTAAAGTTAACTCATGTTGGGTTTACATAAACCTGTGAGGGTCAAAACACAATATACGAAATGATCTGTTAATATAAAAAAGCAAGACATAGAGGTTAACAATTTATGAGACACAAATATTGGCATTTTGATTTTTAATGAAATCTAATTTATTAGATTCTGACTTTCTTTTGAGGCCAAACATAAGGAGCATAGAATTTGAAGTCAAATGACTAAGTTGTATCTAGATCATTATACAGGTGTGGGATATTCTGGCCAACTCACTTCTTTTTTTTTAGTGCTAGTACTGTGATATTATTTTGTATAAAATGAGAATAATGATGATAATAATGCCAATCTTGCCCAACAAGGATAGACACACATACACACACACATACACAACACTCACGCACACATACACAGACAATTTCAAAGCCACTGAATTTTTTTTCTTTTTTCTTTTTTAAAGATTTATTTATTTGACAGAGAGAGATCACGAGTAAGCAGAGAGGCAGGCAGAGAGAGAGGAGGAAGCAGGCTCCCTGCTGAGCAGAGAGCCTGATGTGGGACTCGATCCCGGGACCCTGAGATCATGACCTGAGCCGAAGGCAGAGGCTTAACCCACTGAGCCACCCAGGTGCCCCCCACTGAATTTAATTAGTAGACAAACTACTTAGTTTGATCTGTGTAAGGTCATGAGTTACATGAAAGATAGGTTTTTAGTAGAGTTAGGGTGATGAAAAAGAAGTCAGTTTAATCCAGGCTCATTATTAACTAGAGAGAAACCCTGGTTAAGAGCAAACTCAAGACTCCCTAAAAAATTGGAGTGCCTAGTAGAATGAACTCATTTGAAGAAAATTGTTATGTGATGGAGTAGGCAGGCTTGGTGTCTCCCACCCATCCCAAGCCCTATATGAAGGTCCAAGACTGTGAGTGACATTCAGACTTGCAAAACTGCCCCCCACCTGCTCTCTTCCTCCCACACCTCATTGACACCACATTGACATATTCACCTCCCAAACACCATGAGCTGCTACCGCTTTAGAGATTCCTATAGAGACTGTGGATGCAGCTCTGACTAGGGGCATGTCTGTGAGTGCAAGCACTCCCAAGAACTGGGATATGGATCTGGCTATGGCTATGGCCAAATGGGTCAAGCTCTGGTTCCAGCTACAGTTGCCATGGCTACCATTCATTCTGCCACAGGAGATGCTTTTTCTTTTGCTGTTAGAAAATAACTACCAGAACATCCTTTGCTGCTGAAGTGGCAATAAGAAATCTCTTTCAAGGAGTAGTCATTGACTACTTTCATTCCTTTTAACGGTTTTTGCCCCAGATGGGCTTTAAGGTCAATGGAAGAAAGAAGATAAAATTCCAATTGTTTTCTGAAATTTAATGCTTCCATCTCATGGTTTCTTTCCATGCTGTACCCTTGGCCACAAGCATTAACGCTCCACATTGGGGCAAATCAGCTCCTCAGTGAAATGTTTCTTTGAGTCTATAAGTCTGTCAACAGTCTTAATTTGAATCATCAGTGAGTGCAGGTTTTTGTCAGTTCCCTGTCTTTTCTCCTTTCTTGTGATTTCATAGGTTTTTTTTTCAAACATTTCTCAAAATTTTTTCAGTAATTTACTGTTTACTAACTAATTGCATCTAAAATAACAACCCCCCCTTATATATACATGTGCACAAAAATCAGAGTTGTGTTCACGGTAAATGAATCTAGTAACGTGTTACAGAATGGACTGGAAGAAGGGTGATATGAGATTGGGAGAATGCAAGGGAGAGGTCATGTGGGTCTGAATGGAATAGTGGCACCAATAAAGGGGGAGAAATTATAGACTTCTGAACCCATTTGGAGGTCAAATCTTCGAATTCTCGGTAAAATGAGGGGGAAAATACAAGAGAAGAGAAGCTCAGTGGATTTGTATGCTTAGAAACCTAGACCCATGAGGAAAGAAGTGACATGGGTTACTTTATATTATACATTATATTTAAAATCTTATGTTGCAAGAGGGTTTTATTTGCTTTTTGTACCCCAGAGATCACAATTAGAACCAAAGGATAATGGTCATAGGAAGAATAACTTCTAAATGTACGACATCTTTCCGGTAACTGTAGTTGTGAGAGTCAAATTGGCTATTCTCTGGGAATTCATGCGATGGCAGCCGTCCAGCCACAGGCACTGCAGGCAAGACCACCACAGTGGGAACTCCAGGTTATGTGGTGGCCCAAGATTCTGAGAACTGTTCATCCAGGATGATTTGGGAGTATAGAGCCTAGGTGGCAGAGAACATGATGTTGGCACTCACAAAGACAAAAAAAAAATTTCTGTCTCCTGTATTTGTAGTAGGGAGAGCGGTGAAGCAGGGAGTCAACTTTTCACACTGCAAAGCATTGCAGAAAAATAGAAAGATGATTATGGCTGGTGTGAATTTCAGTCATTCTCTCTTCAAATATTATCAGGTTTTCTGGATACTCAGCGGTGTAGAAAGGAGTTGTTATCCAATTTAGAGACTAAGGAAAAAGGGGAAAAGCTTGTATTATGGTACATGTTGTAGATAATCTATCTATCCTCTATCTAAATGGACCCCCTTCTCAGTGAATTCATAAGCTCATGTAAGAGTAATACGGTAAGATTGACAATAGAATGAAGTAATTGTTTTCGTAGTGATAAGCTATAGGAGTTATACAATACAGGGGGGTTATTTAGTAGTGTAAGAGTGAGAAGAGTTCCAAGCAGAGGGGACACTTGAGTTGAGGCCTGTGACATGAATAGGACTTGGCCAGTCAGACAGGAGAGCAAGACAAGCACTAGTCATGTGCATTTATGCTTGGAGAACTATAATCACTAACCAGAGCTGGAGAGGAGTTCCCAGGCTTTGCCTGCTCTCTTATGAGTATCTAGAAAGCAGCACATATCTCCTCCATTAATAAGAGAGGTCAGGGCAAGGGGGAACATAGGCTGATAAGCCAGCAGCAGAAGACTAAGAAGACTCGGCTCTGACACTCATCTGCCATGTGACTTCAGGCAAGTGACATAATCACTGAGCCTCAGTTTCCTTTTGTGAACACTTGTGTGTCAAGTACCTTCTCTATTCATTTCAGAAGGTGTGAGAATGAACTGAGAGAACACGTATAAAAATATTTTACAAAACATGGTATAGGTGGACTGATTAGCAAGAATTTTCCATTGTTTAATAAGAGTTTAGATAAAAAGATTTTTGGGGTCTACAACTTGAAAAAAATTATACCAGGAGGGGGAAATTAATGTACATCACAGATTATGGGACTCTGTAGAAAATATTTCACATGGAAATTTAGGATTTACTGTTTACTAAATCCTTAATCTTGACCAAATCTCTTATTATAAGATGATACTTAATCAAGCTTACTAAACAGACATAGACCTAAAACTTAAGTACATTTCTACTATGGACTGATCTTTTGAGTCCTCTAGAATTTCAAAAAACCCACACCAACTTTATATAGGATATGTACCTAAACATGTTCTCAAAGGATATATTTTGTAAATACAACAGAAAATCATTCTCTAATTGCTAAACTTGAAACTATGGATGATACCAGATCCAACATCATTACATTGACACTGTATTTTTAGTAACAAATTACTATGCAGAATGGTTAAGTCAGGTTGTAAAAATGTCACGAGGAGAGTAATTTATTTTCTGAAGGGTTTTGTTTCTTCATCATAAAGATGTTTTTAGTTAGAACATATATACCATAGAATAACCTACACCAAACTACAAAGTTATTACATTATGTGCAGACAAAATCAGTCTTTCAGTACAAATAAATACAGATATTTGAAAAATATTTATTATTACATGAGTTTTTAAAACTATAGTGTGAGAAAAATGAGATGAGGGAATAGCATTTATTGAGTACAATTTCTGCCCCCAAACACTGACTAGGCATGAAACATATAAAACAATTCTGTAATATGCTTAGACCCAATTTTAGAAAGAAGCAATTAGCACTCAGAAGATTTAAGCATATAGCCAAATATTGTATAGCTTATAAGTGGCACACCAATATTTGAACATGTGTTTGAATTAATCCATCCATTCTTTTATTGGATAGATATTGATCAAGTAAAATCATGTTACAGGCATTGTACTCAGAGCTGGTAATTCAGGGATGCACAGAATGGAGATTGCATTTTTCATTTGGATCAGTATCCATAGTAGTGAATGGAAAGATTGAAAATAATGCATAGAGAGAAAACATTTTCAATAATTAGGGGTATTTTTACGTGAAAGTGGGTATTGACAGTGGCATTGAAAAAGAAAATCATCTATTCTAGGGAATTCATGAAGTAGAATTTATAACTTTGAATTTCAAGGATGACAGAAAAGGAAAGAAACGAAGGTAAATGGAATAGGATATAATTTCTTTAAACTTACTGTTAGGAGGAAACAGCAGGATGATTAGATTAGACCAGTGATCAATATTTAGAAAAAGGTTTATTGATTGAAGAAAAAATGTTTAATAATAAAAGTTCTCAAAAAATGAAAGTTTTGTGTAGTTCCTATTGAAGGCTTTTTTTTTTTTTAAAGATTTTATTTATTTATTTGACAGACAGAGATCACAAGTAGGCAGAGCAGCAGGCAGAGGGAGAAGGAGAAGCAGGCTCCCTGTTGAGCAGGGAGTCAGATGCAGGACTCGATCCCAGGACCCTGGGATTATAACCTGAGCTAAAGGCAGCCTCTTAACTGACTGAGCCACCCCAGCACTCCCTATTGAACGATTTTAATAAAGTTCTGAATCACCACTCTCTCCTTTGCTCTTGAAATTTGAATATTCAGTAGAGGGAATGATCTTCCACAGTTTATAATCCTTTCCAACTTAGATTTCATGGTTGTTAGAGCAAATTCAAATTTTGGATTCTGCTTGATTCTGAAAATGGTGACAGAAGAAAATCTAGGCAAGTAACATAAGCCAAAAAATCTTCAACAAATAGGAAAAAACCTCACTTCTTTACAACTGCATGTTGTTGATGGAAAGATCAGATATTTGCTATAGAGTGAAAAGAAAGAGTATAGGGACTTAGACTCTTACAGGTATAGAAACTTATTAGATGTGTAGCTATAAACTAGAGTTTGTAGATTTCAGTGTTATTAATATATTGGACTGGATATTTCTTTTTTGGGGGCTGTTCTGTGTCCTGAAGAATTAGCAGCATCCCTGGCTTCTACCCCACCATACCCAAGTCTTGACCGTTGACAGTGTCTCCAGATATTTCAACTGCCTACAAGAGTCCAAGAGCCAAAATCACTCCAGGTTTATGGCGATTCACAGACCTGTACCCCTGGGGATAAAAATACATTATATGTTTATAAAAAATAAGAAATAAATAAAAATTTTTTAAAAAAGAAAATATCTGCAAACCACATACCCAACAAACAACTAGTGTATAGAGTATATAAAAAACTATCAAAACTAAACAGTAAATAAACCACCAACAAATAGAATCCATTTATGGGCAAAAGAGTAAACATTTCATCAAAGAGGAGGATATAAAGATGGCAAATTACACATGGAAAAATGTTCCTCATTTACCATTAGAGTCATGCAAAATAAAACCACAATAAGGCATCATGACACACCTATCAGAATGGTTAAGATAAAATATAATGACAACCCTAAATGCTGACAAGGATATGAAGGTACAGAATCACTCATGCATGCCTGATGGGAATGCAGAATTTTACAATCTTTCTGGAAAAGACTTTGACAACTTCTTGAAAAACTGAACTTGCTGGGGCACCTGGGTAGCTCAGTCGGTTAAGTGTCTGCCTTTGGCTCAGGTCATGATCTCCAGGTCCTGGAACTGAGCCGGCAGACATCAGGCCCTCCCTCTCCCTCCCTCTGCCCTTCCTCACCACTCATTCTCTCTCACTGTCTCTCTTAAATAAATAAACAAAATCTTAAAAAAAAATCACTCCAGGTTTAGTACTGACACAGATGTGTTGTTAGCTTCATTGTTTCTGTTTCTCTTGTAGTGTGGAAGGCGGATGAACACTAAAGTAGAGGTGGTGAAAAGGTAGAGTGGCCCAGAGAGAAACACTAGATCTTCTTTTGAGGACCCTCTTTACATGTGCACACGCTTAATCCTGGGACGAGAACAACATGTGACCATCTTTGCAAATCTCCAATTCCCAAGACAGCACCGAAGCTGTGGTGGGTGTTAATGAGTGTCTGTGGAATTCAGCTAAGTTGCTGAAGGGTTGCCTAACGAGTGAAGCAATCAACAAAAATGTTCAAGTTATCATTTTAAAACTATTATCATTTTCGAACTATGTGTGGAGATGAGAAAAACTCAGTCAGAAAAATAATGGGATTCTGGGTAGGGTGAGTGAAAATTTAACATATTTTGCTTGGAAGAGGAGAAGCAGGTGAATAGATTTGTGGTGCTGTTCTGGGACTGAAACACTGGGAGGGTCTATGGATTACAGAGACCAAAGCACTGTGGGTAGTGATACTGTTTTTTTTCTCCTCCACATCCTGCAGGAAGGGTGTGTGGTCTTCCTAAGTTTGCTTCAAGAACAAGTTTTCTTTAAAGTTTATATTCTTTTCAAAGGAAGCCCATGGAGTTTAAGTGTCAGTCCTTCTGAGATGGTGATTAAAGGCAAGTGCAGAAGGAAGCAACAGACCAGGACATTACCGTTTACTTGATTCAAGTAGAACCTCACTGCATGAAAAGCATCATTGACAGTAAACTACCCTACAGAAGAAGCAAGCTAAGAAGGAAAGAGCAGGGAAAACAAGATGCTGAGTTCTGCACAGCATCTCATTTTCTATTAGTTCTAAATCTTCCCATAAATTTCAAGACAGTGCCACAGGTGTCTTTCTGATCACTTTCCACTAACCTAAGCCAACTGGATCATTGTGATAAAAAGTTTGAGGGAGGGAGGTAGAGGGTAAAAACAGCCTGAAGAGTTCTGAAAAATGGTGTTGAACACAGTATTTACTCTATTATTTATGTGGATAAATGTCGTAATTTTTTAATATATAGGAATGCTGAGTTGAAGTTCACTGAAAAATGTATTTTCCCTAACAATTCTTTGCTTATCCTAGTCACTTTCAGTATATCAGAAGGACATTTTGCAGTGGAGTGTTGAGCTGTGTTGCACATAGAATTTTGTAACTGAAGTAATGCATGGATGGTACTGAGGATATATATACACACACACACACACACACACATATATATCAGATCCAAGTGCTAATTACAGGTATCTTCCTGCAGAATTACAATGGTTCAGCTGAAGCTGTAAATATCAATTAAAAACAGATGAGAGAAAATAAAGAGGAAGTCATACATATTAGACATTTTTGGAATGTGACAGGAATTTGAAGGTTAAAACAAAAAAACAAGTGCTGTGTTCTGCTTCTGGTAATGTTTTGGTCTTCAGCAGCACGACCATTAATTCAATGTGGCATCAAAACACCTTGCTACAGTTCTTTTTCCCAGAAGTGGCTTCATTTTGGATCTATAAATTAACTTCCATGATTTCTTAAATTTATCTTACATAAAATGTGAACCAAACACCAGCCTTGCCTGAAAGTTCTAATGTGGAAGGGACAGTGTTTCTTCAAGAATATCATGTGGTGATTAGTGAAGAAGACAGAGTTTCAACAAACCTGGGCAAGGTCTATGACATTTGTCTACATATAGGGAGGGACAAAGAGGAAGATCATTCTATCCAGATACTAGCAGCAAAGAGAGGCATCCTGTAGGAAGTGATTATAGACCCAAGTATAAATAAGTTTTATAACTGAGAATTAAGGGTAGCAAGAAAAATATTACTGGCGTTAGAAATGACATTCACTTTCCTTTTTTCCATGTTGAAAAGGTAAGTATGATAGAATAAATGGAAAGAAAAGGAATATGTTATGTAACAACATCACAATGAACATTTTTGTCAAAGATTGAGGATTTATGTTAAATGGGTAATTTGGAGAACCCTGAATAGATGAAATGGACATATAAATAGGAGTTAAAGTTGACTTATCGGTTCCCTTATGTCATAAGAGTGTCAGGCATTGAAGGGGAGTTTTGCTGTAGATATCTTAAAGTTATGCATTCACTGTCAGCTTCTGAACTAAAGGTGCAATGAACAGTAGTGGTAGGAGAAGGGAATACTGGAATGCACTGATAACTTATCATGTGAAACTCTGCATAACATATCGTGTGAAACATCTGCATTGGAAAAAGTTTAGTTTTTGGCTTAATTGAGATATTGTTTTCTCATCCAAATAAAGTGGTTTGGCTATAAAAGGTTCTGCACAACAACACTTATATAGCTAAAAAAGGGACAATAAAGGAGGGTTGATCCATCCCCCAGGACCTTGCTTGGCCTGGTATATTACAGGAGTAAATATAGGGGGACACACTTATATAAAACATGCTATGCCACACTTATGTCAGTGTGCCAATGGAAGTGAGTGAATTATCAGATGTTGAGCTGTTTCTTGGAATTTGAGGAGAATTGAACAAGGGATGGGGTATGGAAGTCCAGAGTGGGTGGGAAAGCCTGGTAAAACATTGTAATGGTTTCAGAAAGGAGATGGCAGTTATTTCCTTCCCTACAGGCAGAGGTAGATCTTATAGGAAAGAAGAGAAATCGAAATTTAGACAATTTGTCTAAAATTGTCCCCAACCTTGTTGTATCAGGTGGATTAAATAATGGGAGTTTGTGAAGTTGGGTATCAGTGGTACATAGAGCACATGATTCTACTCAGACAATTCTTTGGCAGAGCAAATTAAAATGTTGCTCTTTAAATGAAATGGGAGTCTCCAAAATAAAGAGTTCATTTTTTCTGAGCTTTATTGATTCTTGACAGGCACAGACACAACACAGTTGCTTACATACTTGTTGGGTAAGTCAGAAGGTGAATGGTATGCTCTATCAATTACTGAGAGTATATAAGGGTTCAAGTGTAGTAGGGACCACAATTCACCACACATCCACTTGCAACTCACCTGAATCCTCTTCTCCTGACAACATGTGTTGCAACTACGGGAACTCCTGTGGCTATGGCTGCGGATGTGACTATGGCTGTGACTATGGCTGTGGCTATGGCTATGGCTCCCGTTGTGGCTGTGGCTATGGCTTGGGCTGTGGCTGTGGCTATAGTTTAGGCTATGGCTGTGGCTATGGCTCCCGTTGTGGCTGTGGCTATGGCTCCCGTTGTGGCTGTGGCTATGGCTCGGGATGTGGCTGTGGCTATGGCTCAGGATGGGGCTGTGGCTATGGCTCAGGATGGGGCTGTGGAAAAGGCTCCTGCTGTGGCTGTGGATATGGCTCTGGCTCTGGTTGCTGTGGCTACCGGCCATTTTGCTACCGAAGATGTTATTCTTCTTGCTGCTAGACATCCCTCTCCAAGCCCCATTTGCTTCTGATATGACACCACCAAAGCAAGAGCTGAAGCAAGAACCCATACCCCAAGAATTCTACATCCAGGAAATTGCATGCTGGACAGAGACGTTGACCCCCAGTGAACGTTTGTGAGGATGGGTGGTATCATCTGACTATTTCCCAAATGTTGTTCTTTGTTCCTTTAACCTGGATTCTGTGTTAGGACTGTGCCAGGGATCCTGTCATCTCACAGTTGGACAAAAAACTCATTCTCAATAAAAATGGTTCTTTGCTTCTAACAAATCTGTGTTCTTGCTTGTGAATTACTCCTTCCTTTCGAGGTGTTACGGCTGCTCTTGAAAATTGGGCTGACAATATGCTTCATGACTCTAGGGTCTTCTTTGATATAATACAAACATTTCCTCTCATGATGCATCAGAGATGTCTTCTTCACTTATTTCTCAATTCTCTCCTGCTCAGGCAGTCACAACCGAAAAGAAATTACACAGAACTGTGCCCTGGAAATTGCACTGCATTCAGAATGAAGCTGGGTGCAGGGGGAAGAGAAGGAGGAAGGACACCCATTCAGGAGGTTGTGACAGAAGCCCAAGAGAGAGGAGATGTGGTCTGAGTGCTGAGTGCTGATTGCTCTTACCCATGCCATAAGTGGCATGGGTAAGAGAGTTTCTAGGGCTAATGAGAAATTAGAAGCAGAGTCCGATTATTCATGAACAGCTAAGGGAAGGGTAAGGAGGGGGGAAAATGTGGTGCCATATCATGTGCATATGGATGGAAGTGCAAATATTTTTTTGCATATATTAAGCTTGAAGAAATTGATTTAAGTCACTTGTTTGACAAATAGCTTTGAATGTGTTTGATAGGGAAACAGCCCCACATACTGAAGATACGGGAGCAAAATTGTAGCTGAGTTTCCTGTTCTCAGAGTGTTTTTTTTCTAAACGTAATAGCAACAACAAAAAAGGGAATCAATTAAGACGCATTTAGGCAGATAATTGCTGTGGAGGGATAAAACAGTTCCCTGGGGGAAGAGAGTGAAGGTTGAAGTAGTGGAGAGGAGGGTATTTTGGCATTTCGTGTCAAATGCAGTGATGCCAGTCAGAAGAAATGCTGCAACGTATGGTGGTAAGTGTTAAAGAAGAAGAGAAATGCATTATGTTTTGGGTATGATCAGCGGTGCCACAATTTTTAGTGGAAAGGAACAAGGATTAGTGCTTAAAGGTGTTCTCTAGCATCATAGTTGATGCAGGTACAAGAATGGGATGAAAAGCCCAGTCTACTCTCTGAGCTTGTGAGCCTACCAGTTTGCGGGGTCTGAGTTCAGTGTCCTTTCCTCATGTGACTTTCTATATCTCCAACACTATACTATAACATAGAATGTCTTTTCAGGCTCAGTTTCTATGAACAGTGAAAAATGACTCCCTGTCTCTTTGTCACAATAGGGGTCACTGCCCAAATCTGAATCTGAGGTCCCTGGAGATAGTCATCTCCACCCAATGGCCAACTGCAAGAGAGATGGCTGTGCCATCCAAGTCAGCCCTGCAGTGAAGCTATGCCCAGGATATAATGTGTCTTATTAATGAAGAAACAGGGTATTTTAAAGATCCAGCAGTTTTCACAGGTGGGATAGCTATAAATCTGATCTGAGTACTGACTCTACTCTGGGTAAATCTGAGGTGGGGAAGTTCTACAAAGAAGGGAATGGAATTCTGATAATTACAGGTTGTTGAAAGGCTACTTATGTTTCATTATGTTCCTTGTGCTTGAAGTCTTTGAAAGAATGAAGAATATCAACAGCTAGCCATTTATATCATAATTTATATCCTATAAAGTCTTGATCATTTATTAGACATATAAGATAATTTGTACATCTGGAAAAATGTCTTTGGTAACCAACACATTTTTCATAATGTGAAATTTGAGACTCACTTAGTTGAAGAATATTTGAGTCTCTCAGCTTTCACGAAATGAGAACATGATTCTCATCATTCTTCTAAGGTGCATACCAATGCTTGAACATGTTTTTGTTTTAACGCATCTGATTTTTATCGGGGAAATGTTGAGTTCAAATTATGTACTAGGTACTCTACTTAGAACTAAGTGGTGATTCAGGGATGCACAGAATAAGAGATTTTTTTCCCCCTGCTATCATGGATTTGAATGAAAAGTTACTAGAAATTATGCAATAATAATAGAAAAATTTTTCAATAGTAAGGAATATTGTGACCAGTAATTGGGTGCTTGAAACATAATGTGTCTATTCTAGGGAACTTGTGTATTAGAATTTAGAGTTATGATTTTCAAGAAGGAGAGAAAAGTAGAGAAAATAAAGGTAAAGTTCAACTGGAATGGGATATGTTTTCTTTAAACTTCTTGTTAGGGATGAAACACAGCAGAGTGATCAAATAGACCAGTGATCAACGGAGGAAAAAGTAGTTGGAAGTCCTCTCACCAAAGGAAAAATACCTAGTAATGAATATTTTCAGAAAAGGAAATCAACAGCTTTATGAAAATCTTTGCTGAAGGCATTCCCTGAATGCCACACATTTCTTTGTTGAAATTACAGTGTTGAGTAGAAGGAATCATATTCCTGAGTTTGTACACCTTTCCATCTTGGATTTCATAGCTGTTATAGCAAAAAAATTTAAATTTTGGATTCTGCCTGTTTCAGAAAATGGGGTTTTAAGTAAAGCCTAGAGAACTAAGGTAAGCAAAAACATCCCAACAACCAAGCAAACAAAAAAATAAGCCTTCTTTCTTTCTTTTCTTTCTTTTCTTTCGTTTCCTTCCTTCCTTCCTTCCTTCCTTCCTTCCTTCCTTCCTCCCTTTTTCTTTATTTTCTTTCTTTACTTCATGTCTGGTGATGGAATGATTTGATATTTGGTTTAATTGGGGAGAAGGAAATATTGTATTGACATTTTATGTGAGATGTTTCAGTATTGTTGGGGGCCGTTCTGTGCCCTGAGGCTAGCATCTCCCCTTGTTTCTAGCATGAGGACCCAGTAGGTATCTGCAGTAGATATCTGGGTATGAGAAGCCTGGGAAAAAGTTTTGATGATTCTAGACAGGAGATGGCAGATATTTCCTTCCCTATGGGTAGAAGTAGATATTTCAGGATAGAGAAGAAATCATGAGGGACAAAATTTTCCCCAATTCCCTGAACCTTGTTATATAAGATATATTAAATGATAAGAATTAGGAATAAAGTAAAATGCTGCTCCTTATATAAAAAGTGAGACTCCAAATAATGAACTCTCTTTTTCCAAGACATTAAGATTATTGACAGTGACTGTCACATGAAAGTTGCTTACATATTTGTTGGGTAAGTCAGGGGGTGAATGGTATGCTCTTGCCAATTACTGCCAGTATATAAGGGTCCAAGTATAGTAGGGACCACACTTTACCACACAACCACTTGCAACCCACCTGAATCCTCCTCTCCTGACAACATGTGTTGCAACTACGGGGACTCCTGTGGCTATGGCTGCAGATGTGGCTATGGAACTGGCTATGGCTGTGGCTATGGCTCAGGCTATGGCTGTGGTTATGGCTCAGGCTGTGGCTATGGCTATGGCTCCTGTTGTGGCTGTGGCTATGGCTCAGGATGTGGCTGTGGCTATGGCTCAGGATGGGGCTGTGGAAAAGGTTCCTGCTGTGGCTGTGGATATGGCTCTGGCTACTGTGGCTACCGGCCATTTTGCTACTGAAGATGTTATTCTTCTTGCTGCTAGACATCACTCTCCAAGCCCCATTTGCTTCTGACATGACACCACCAAAGCAACAGCTGAAGCAAGAATCCATACCCCAAGAATTCTACATCCAGGAAATTGTATGCTGGACAGAGGCGTTGACCCCCATGAACGTTTGTGAGGATGGGATCTTGAGGCTCCAGGCTGTGTGGTATCATCTGACTACTTCCTAAATATTGGTCTTTGTTCCCTTAATCTGAATTCTGTGTTAGGACTGTCCAAGGGATCCTAACATCTCATAGTTGGACAGAAAACGTATTCTCAATAAAAATCGTTCTTTGCTTCTAACAAATCTCTGTGTTCTTGCTTGTGAATTTCTCCTTTTTTTGAGGTGTTATGACCTCTCTTGAAAATTGGGCTGACAATACATTTCATGAACTTGAGGGATCTTCCGTGACATAATACAAGCTTTACTTCTCATCATACATCAGGGATAATGTCTTCTTTACTTATTTCTCGTATCCCTTATGCTCAGGCACTCAGAACACAGCACAAATCACATGGTATTATATAACTGTGACCTGAAAATCACTCTGTGTCTAGAATTGAGGTGATGGGGAAAGAGGAGGAGGGAAGACACCTATTCAGGAGGTTGTGACAGAAGGCCAAGGGAGATGAGGTGTGGTCTGAGAGCTGAATGGGTGGTTAAATGGCATGGGAGAGAGAGTCTCCAGGATTAATGAGAAATTAGAAGTAGACTCAGAGATGAATGAAGAAGTAAGGGAAGGATAAATTAGAAGCAAAATGTGGTATTGTATCGAGCATTTTGATGGAAGTGGTAATGTATTTGGATTTTTTTGACTTTAAGAAATTGATTTGTCACTTAATTTACAAATAGTTCTGAATGATTTTTTAAAGATTATTTTTTTGAGAGAAAAAGAGAGGGAGAGAAAGCAAGAGCATGCGCAAGGATGAGCAGAGGAAGGGACAGAGAGTGAGGGAGACACGTAGATTCCTGCCGAGTGCATCCTGAAATTAAGAGTCTGATGCTTCACTGCCTGAGCCACCGGGTGCCAAGTTTTGAATGTTTCTGAGAAGAAACAGTCCTGCACACTTTAGACAGAAGCGAAATTGTAGATGGGTTTCCTGCTCTCAGAGTGTTCATATTCTATTAGGTGACAATAAGAAAAAATAAGGAATAATTAAGATATATTTAGGGAGATAATTGCTATGGAAGGAATAGACCAGCTTACTGGGGAAGAGAGTGAAGGGTGAAGCATTGGAGAGATAGTTCAGGGGGGTATTTTGACATTTTGAGTCAAATGCACTGATGAGGCCAGTCACAAGAAATACTTCAATGTATGGTAGTAAGTGTTAAAGAAGAAGAGAAATGCATTACATTTTAGGTATGATCAGTGGTGCCACAATTTTTAGTGGAAAAGAACAAGGATTAGTGCTTAAAGGTGCTCTCTAGTACCTCAGTTGATGCAGGTACAAGAATGGGATGAAAGCCCAGTCTACTCTCTGAGCTTGAGATCCTACCACTTTGCGGGTTCTGAGTTCAGTGTCCTTTTCTCCAACACTGTATCCTATAACAGAATGTCTTTTCAGGCTCAGTTTCTGTGGGCAGTGAAACATGACTCCCTGTCTCTTTTCCATGACAAGGGTCACTGCCCAAATCTGAATCTGAGGTCCCTGGAGATAGTAGCCTCCACCCAATGGCCAACTGCAAGAGAGATGTCTCTGCCATCCAAGTCAGTCCCGGAGTGAGGTCATACCCAGAATATAATTTGTTCTACTGATGAAGAAACAGGCATTCTTCAATAGATGGATAGTTTTCATAGATGGAATATTTGTACATCTGATGTGAGGATTGATCGTACTGGGTAAATCTGAGGTAGGGAAATCCCACAAAGAGGGGAATGGAATTCTAATAATTAGTGTGTTGGAAATCTATTCATTGTTTTATTATGGTTCTTGTCCTTGAAATCTTTCTGAAAGAGGGAAGAATATCATCCTTTTAGCATCAATACTGTAGCTTACATATCCACAAAAGGCCAATCCTTAATTAGGCCTATATGATAATTCAGACATCTGGAAAAATATCTTCATAAACTAACACATGTCTTCAAAATGGGAAATTTGTGACTCTCTTAGTTGAAAAATGTTTCAGACTTTCGGTTTGAATAAAATGAGAACATTGTGATAATGTATCCAAATATCTTATAGTTTCTAACTGGCACAACAATGTTAAAACATGAGGGTTTTTTTTTTTTAAGTTTATTTATTTATTAGAGAGAGAGACAGACAGACAGACACTGAGAGAGGGAACACAAGCAGGGGAAGTGGGAATGTTATCATGCTATCATGAATCAGTATCCACAGATCTGAATGGAAAGGTACAAAAATTATGCAATAAAGACAAAAATTTTCCAATAGTTAGGAATATTGTGGCCAGACAGTGGTTGCTTGGAAAGTAATGTGTCTATTCTAGGGAACTTGTGTATTAGAACTTAGAGTTTTGATTTTCAAGAATGAGAGAGCAGTTCTTAAATTTAAGAACAAGTATAGTGGGATGTATTTTTCTTTAAGCTTCTTGGAAGGGGTGATATACAGCAGAGATATCAGATAGACAAAGATCCAACTCTAGAAAAAGTCAGAATACTGATGAAAAGTTTTAAAAATGAAAGTTCTCAGAAAAGGACTTCTGTTGACTTATGAATATTCCTGTTGAAGGCTTTCCTTAGAGGACTGGATGGCACTCATTTCACTTCTGTTGAAATTTGAGTGTGGAGAAGGAATGATCGTCCCAAGTTTGTACTCCCATTCAACTCGGACATCATATGTGTCACAGTAAAAAATAATTAAAATTCTGATTTTGCCTGTTTCAGAAAATAGTGAATTAGGTGAAATCTTGACAACCAAGATGAGTAAAAACATCACGCACACACACATACACACACACACGCACACACACACCATATAGTACCTTTCTTCTTCTCCTACTTTCCCTTCTTCCATTTTTTCTTCTTCCTCCTCCTCCTCCTCCTCCTTCTCCTCCTTTTTTTCTTTCTCACTCTCCTCCTCCTCCTTCATCTAAGTGTTTCGTGATGGAAAGTTCAGATGCTTGGTTTAGTTGGGGAGAAGGGAAATATTTGGAATTAGACACCAGTAAAGAGAGAAGCTAATTATCAGTGTGAAACTGCAAACCAAGGTTTTTAATCTCAGCACTACTGACATTTTAAAAAAATCAAATGTTCCAATGTTGTTGGGGGCTGTTCTCTGTCCTGAGCCTAGCATCATCCCTGGTTTCTACCACAAGGAGACAGTTGGTATCTGTGGTAGATATCTGGGTGCAAGAAGCCTGACAAAAAGTTTCAATGATTGAGAAAGGAGACAGAGTTATTTTCTTCTGTTTGGGCAGAAGTAGATATTGTAGGTAAGAAGAGGGACCAAGAGGGACAAAAATTATCCTAAATTCCCCCAACCTTGTTATATCAGGTATGTTAAATGATAGGAGCTTATGAAGTTGGGTATCTGTGGTATGTTGAGCACATGATTCTACTGGGACATTCTTTGACAGGGAAAATTAAAATGCTGCTCTTTAAATAAAATGGAGTCTCCAAAATAATAAGCTCATTTCCTGGAAGACATTATTGACTGTTGACATTGACAGGCACATGAAATTTGCTTACATATTTGTTGGGTAAGTCAGGGGGTGAATGGTATGCTCTTGCCAATTACTGCCAGTATATAAGGGTCCAAGTGTAGTAGGGACCACACTTCACCACACATCCACTTGCAACCCACCTGAATCCTCTTCTCCTGACAACATGTGTTGCAACTACGGGAACTCCTGTGGCTATGGCTGCGGATGTGGCTATGGCTGTGGCTATGGCTCAGGCTATGGCTGTGGCTATGGCTCGGGATGTGGCTATGGCTATGGCTCCCGTTGTGGCTGTGGCTATGGCTCAGGCTATGGCTGTGGCTATGGCTCGGGATGTGGCTGTGGCTATGGCTCCCTTTGTGGCTGTGGCTATGGCTCAGGATGGGGCTGTGGAAAAGGCTCCTGCTATGGCTGTGGATATGGCTCTGGCTACTGTGGCTACCGGCCATTTTGCTACCGAAGATGTTATTCTTCTTGCTGCTAGACATCCCTCTCCAAGCCCCATTTGCTTCTGACATGACACCACCAAAGCAAGAGCTGAAGCAAGAACCCATAGCTCAAGAATTCTACATTCAGGAAATTGCATGCTGGACAGAGGCGTTGACCCCTAGTGAACGTTTGTGAGGATGGGATCTTGAGGCTCCAGGCTGTGTGGTATCATCTGACTATTTCCCAAATGTTGATCTTTGTCCCTTTAATCTGGATTCTGTGTTAGGACTGTGCCAGGGATCCTAATATCCCACTGTTGGACAAAAAACTTATTCTCAATAAAAATCATTCTTTGCTTCTAACAAATCTCTGTGTTCTTGCTTATGATTTATTCCTTTTTTTCTTTTCTTTCTTTCTTTCTTTCTTTCTTTCTTTCTTTCTTTCTTTCTTTCTTTCTTCTTTGGTGTTAGGACCCATTTGAATATTGAGCTGACAATACCTTTTATGAACCTGGGATTTTTCCTTGTAATAATACAAGCATTTCTTGTCATATGTGCATCAGAGATAATGTTATCTCCTATTTCTTGTATCCTTCATGCTCAGGCACTCACAACCCAACAGAAATCACAAAGTATTTCAGGACTGTGCCCTGGAAATTGCACTGTGTTCAGGATGATGCTGGTGGGCAGCGGGAGGAGGAGAAGGGATGGTACCCATATAGGACGCTGTGACAGAAGCCCAAGGGAGAGGAGGCGTGGTCTGAGAGCTGAATGGATGGATGAATGGCATGAGATAGAGTTTCCTGGATTTATGAGAAATTAGAAGCATGTTCAGGCGATGCATGAAGAACTAAGGGAAAGATAAGTTAGAAGAAAATGTGGCATTCTACCGTGTGCATTTTGATGCAAGTGCACATGTATTTGCTTGCATATGTTGGGTTTAAGGAAATTGATATAAGTCATTTAATTTACAAATAGTTTTGAATGTTTTGAAGGGGAGCACTCCTGGACATAGAAGCAAAATTGTAGACAAGTTCCTGCTCTCAGAGTGTTTATATTCTAAAATGTGATACCAAAAAATAAGGATTAAGTAAGATGCATTTAGACAGATAATTGCTATGGAAAGAATAAAGCAACTTCCTGGGGAAGAAACTGAAGGTTGGAGTATTGGAGAAATAGTTCAGGGAGTTATTTTGACATTTTGAGTCAAATGAACTGATACCTATTACAAGAAACATTGGAAAGCATGTTAGTTAAGTGTAAAAGAAAAGAGAGTTTAATTATGATTTGCATATGATTAGTGGTGTCACGGTTTTTTACTGGAAATGAGCAAGTGGTTAACCAGTGGTTAATGGTGTGCCTAGGGTCTTAATTGGGATAGACATAAGAATGGGATGAAAAGGCCAGTCTACTATCTGAGTTTAAGAGCCTACCATTTTGTGGATTCGAGTTCAGAGTCCCTTCCTCATGTGAGGAAGATCTCTACAGATCTCTGACATTGTATCCTATTACACAGAATGTCTTTTCAGGCTCAGTTTCCATGGACAGTGAAGAATGACTCACTGTCTCAAATCCATGACAAGGGTCACTGCACAAATGCAGAGTCTGAGGTCCCTGGAGCTACGAGCCTCCACCCAGCGGCCAACTGCGAGAGAGATGGCTCTGCCATCAAAGTCCGCCCTTGAGTGACATTATGCCCATGTTGTTGTGTTCTAGTGATGAAGAAATAGTTCTTTTAAGAATTGGAGAGTTTTCACAGGTGGAATATATGTAAGTCTGATCCGAATACTGACTGTGCTCTGGATAAATCTGAGGTGGGGAGATCCTACAAAGAATGGAAGGGAAATTGAATAATTACAATTTGTTGGAAGTCTACTCATGTTTCATTATGTTCAATGTGTTTGAATTCTTTCTGAAAGGGAAGAATATCATCAATTAGGCATGACTATCATAATTTATATGTCCAGTAAAGGACCAAACATTTATAAGGCATAGAAAGTAATTTGTACATCTGGAAAAACATCTTTGTAATCTAACAGATATCTTCTAAATGTGAAATTTGTGACTCTTTTAGTCAAAGAAGTTTGAGACTTTCAGCTTGAATGAAATGAGAACATTATGATAATGTATCCAAATATCTTATGGCTTCTAAGGGGCACACTGACCCTTGAATATATATTTGTTTTAATGCATCTTTTTTTTTAATTGGGGAAATATTGTGTTCAAATCATGTACTGGGTACTCAGAACTAAGTGGTGATTTAGGGATGCAAAGAATAAGAGATTTTTTTCTGTCATTATGGACCAGTACCCAGAGATCTGAATGGAAACCCTCTAGATAGAAAACTTTTACAATAGTCTATGGGTATTGTGATTGGAATGGGGGTGTTTAAAAAGTAATGGGTCTGTTCTAGGGAACTTGTGCATTAGAATTTAGAGTTGAATTTCTTTTTTTTTAAATATTTTTTAATATATTAGTCATAGAGAGAGAAAGTAAGCACAAACAGGGGAGTGGAAGGCAGAGGGAGAAGCCGGCTCTCTGCAGAGCAGGGAGTCCGATGCAGGACTCGATCCCAGGACCCTGGGATCAGGACCTGAGCCAGAGGCAGATGCTTAACCAGCTGAGCCACCCAGGTGTCTCTAGAGTTTTGAATTTCAAGAATGACACAAAAGTAGAGAAAATAAAGGCAAAGAGCAAGTATAGTGGAATGTATTTTTCTATAAGCTACTTGTAGGGATGAAATATGGCAGAGTGATCAGATACACAAGTGACCAACAGTAGAAAAACTAGTAGGAGGTATTATCACCAAAGATGTCAAATTATGAAAGTTCTCAGAAAAGGAATTCAGTAGATTTATGAAATCCCTGTTGAAGGCTTTCAATAAAGGACTGGATGGCACTCATTTCACTTCTGTTGAAATTTGAGTGTGGAATAATAGAAGGAATGATCTTCCTAAGTTTAGACTCCCTTACAACTTGGATTTCATAACTATTACAATAAAAAAGTAATTTAAATCTTGGGATCTGCCTGTTTCAGAAAACAGTGATTTAGGTAAAACCCAGACAACCATGATAAGCAAAAACACCGCAAAAACACCCCAAAAAACCCCCAAACATATGACACCTTTCTTCCTTCCCTTCTGCCTTCCTGCCTTCCTTCCTCTCTTTCTTTCTCCTTTTTCTTTCTCTCTTTTTCTCTCTCTCTTTCTTCTTGGTAGGTGTTGGAAAGGTTGAATGTTTCCTTACCTGAGAAGAAAGGAAATATTTGGAATTAGACACCAGTAAGGCAAGAAGCCAATTTATTGATGTGAGGCTACACACCAAGGTTTCTAGATATCCACAGTATTGATATTTCAAATCAGATGTTGGAATGTTGGGGGCTGTTTTTTCTGTTCTGAAAATAGCATCTTCCCTCATTTCTCCCACGAGGACCCAAAGATATCTACAATAGTCATCTGGGTTCAAAAAGCCTGACAGGAAGTTGTAATGATTCTAGTTTGAAAACAGGAGTATTTTTTTTTTCCCCTGTGGGCAGAGGTAGATGTTTTAGGAATATTAGAAATCAAGAGTGGCAAAATTTTCCTAAAATCCCCCAACATTGTTATATCATTAAACAATGAGAGGTTGTGAAGTTGGGTATCAGTGGTATGTAGAGCACATGATTCTACTGAGACCATTCTTTGACAGAGAAAATTAAATGCTGCTCTTTAAATAAAGTGGGAGAAAAATAAATAGAAGAGGAGATGCCAATTAATGAGCTCGCTTTTCCAAAGACATTAAGATTTTTGACAGTGACTGTCACATGAAAGTTGCTTACATACTTGTTGGGTAAGTCAGGGGGTGAATGGTATGCTCTTGCCAATTACTGGCAGTATATAAGGGTCCAAGTGTAGTAGGGACCACAATTCACCACACATCCATTTGCAACCCACCTGAATCCTCTTCTCCTGACAACATGTGTTGCAACTACGGGAACTCCTGTGGCTATGGCTGTGGCTATGGCTCAGGGTGTGGCTGTGGCTATGGCTCAGGGTGTGGCTATGGTTATGGCTCCCGTTGTGGCTGTGGCTATGGCTCAGGATGGGGCTGTGGAAAAGGCTCCTGCTGTGGTTGTGGATATGGCTCTGGCTACTGTGGCTACCGGCCATTTTGCTACCGAAGATGTTATTCTTCTTGCTGCTAGACATCACTCTCCAAGCCCCATTTGCTTCTGAAATGACTCCACCAAAGCAAAATTTGAATCAAGAACCTATACCCCAAGAATTCTACATCCAGGAAATTGCATGCTTGACAGAGGGTTTGACCGCCAGTGATCACTTGGGAGGATGGGATCTTGAGGCTCTAGGCTGTGTGGTATCATCTGACTACTTCCTAAATATTGGTCTTTGTTCCTTTAATCTGGATTCTGTGTTGGGATTTTACCAGGGATCCGAACATCCCACAGCTGGACAAAAAACTCGTTCTCAATAAAAATGGTTCTTTGCTTCTAACAAATCTCTGTGTTCTTGCTTGTGAATTACTCCTTCCTTTTGAGGTGTTATGGCTGCTGTTGAAAATAGGGCTGACAATATGCTTCATGAACCTAGGGTCTTCTTTGATATAATACAAACATTTCCTCTCACGATGCATCAGAGATGTCTTCTTCACTTATTTCTCAATTCTCTCCTGCTCAGGCAGTCACAACCGAAAAGAAATTACACAGTATTTCAGAACTGTGCCCTGGAAATTGCACTGTGTTCAGAATGAAGCTGGGTGCAGGGGGAAGAGAAGGAGGAAGGACACCCATTCAGGAGGTTGTGACAGAAGCCCAAGAGAGAGGAGATGTGGTCTGAGTGGTGACTCGATGAATGGCATGGGTGAGAGAGTTGTTAGGGTTAATGAGAAATTAGAAGCAGACTCACGAGACATATGAAGAAGAAAGGGAAGGGTAAGTTAGAGGAAACGTGTGGTATCACATCATTTGCATGGGACTGCGTATATATTTGCTTGCATAAGTTGAGTTTAAGGAAATTGATCTTTTTAAATTAAAGATTTTATTTATTTGAGAGAGAGGGAATGAGAGAGAGAGAGCGAGAGAGAGAGCGAGTGAGCATGAGAGGGAAGATGGTCAGAGGGAGAAGCAGACTCCCTGTTGAGCAGGAAGCCTGATGCGGGACTCCATCCTGGGACTCCAGGATCATGACCTGAGATGAGGCAGTCACTTAACCTGCTGAACCACCCAGGCATCTCTAAGGAAATTGATTTAAGTCACTTTTTGATAAATAGTTTCCAGTGTTTTTGTAAGGGAACTACTCTATACACTGAAGATGCAGTAACAAAATTTCAGAAGAGTTTCCTGTTTTCAGAGTGTTTGTATTCTAATAGGTGATTATAAGAAAAAGAAAAAAAAAACTAAGATAGATTTAGACAGATAATCATTATGGAGGGAATAAAATAGCTTCTTGAGGAAGACAGTGAAGGTTACGTATTGGAGACACGGTTTAGGGAGGTATTTTGACATTTTGTGTCAAATGAACTATTGCTTGTAACACAAAAGGGCAGTGTTTGTGTAAAGGAAGAAGAGACGTGCATTGTTTTGTGTATGAACAGTGGTGTCACAATTTTCAGTGGAAAAGAGCAAGGACTAGTGGTTAATGGCATGCTCTGTGTGTGAACTGGTACAGACAGAAGAATGGATGAAAAGCCTAGCCTGCTATCTGAGTTTGAGAGTCTAGCACTTTGTGGATTCTGATTTCAGATTCCCTTCCTCATGTGACTTTTCAGTTCTCCAACACTGTATTCTCTATTATAGCATGTCCTTTCAGGCTCGGTTTCCATGAGCAGTGAAAAATGACGCCCTGTCTTGTCTCCATGACAAAGGTCACTGCACAAATCTGAGTTTGGGGACTCCAAACTCTAGCTTCCTGAAGCTAGGAAACTCTGCAGAATGACTGTGTCCAAGGAAGGTAACTCTGCCAACAAAGTCAGACCTGGAGTGAGGCTATGCCCAGGATATAATATGTTCTAGCAATGAAGAAAAAGGAGTTCATCAAGAGTTAGCTAGTTTTCACAGGTGGAATCCTGTGTAAGCCAGATCTGAGGACTGACTATTCTAGGTAAATCTGAGGTGGGGAAACCCTACAGAGACAGGAATGGAATTCTTATAATCACAGTGTGTTGAAAATCTACTCATTGTCTTATTATGATCCTTGTCCTTGAAGGCTTCCTGAAAGGGAAGAATATCTTCATTTAGGCAATGATATCGTAAGATCAATTATCATAATACCAATTGATATCATAATTTATATATGCAGTAAAGAGTTGACCATTTATTGAGCTTATGAGATAACTTATACATCTAGAAAAATGTCTTCATAAACTAACACATAATCAAATTGTGAAATTTTGACCCTCTTAGTCAAGGAACATTTGAGACTTTCAGCTTGAATGAAATGAGAATATTGTGACAATATATCAATATATCAAATATATCAAAATATCTTATAGGTTCTAACTGGCACAAAAATACTTGAACATGTTTTTGCTTTAATGCATCTGTTTTTTAAGGACAAAGGTATTGATTAAGTTCAAATTATGTCCTGGGCACTCTATTTAGAATCTATTTAGAACTAATTAGTCATTCAGGGATGCACGGAATAAGAGAATTTTTTTTTGTTTTTTCTCACATCATGGATCAGTATCCAGAGATCTGAATGGAGATGCCTAGAAATTATGCAATAAGTGTAGAAAACGTGTCCAATAGTTCAGGGGTCTTTTGGTGGGAAGGTAGGTGTTTGAAAAGGAATGTATCTATTCTATGGAACTTGTGCATTAAAATTTACAGTTTAAAATTTCAAGAATGACAGAAAAGTAGAGAAAATAAAGGTAAAGAACAATAAGAATGGGATATATTTTCTTTAAGCTTCTCAGAAGAGAAGAAACATAGCAGAGTGATGAGATAAAACAGTGACCAACAATAGAAGAAATTGTAGGAAGTACGTTCAATATAAGGAAAATGTCTACTAATGAAAGTTCTCAGAAAGGAATTCAGTAGATTTATTAATATTCCTGTTGAGGGCCTAAAGTAAAATGACGCTCATTTCCTTGATTGAAACTTGAGTGTGGAATCAAAGCAATGACCTTCCTAAGGTGGTACTCCCTTCTAACTTGGATTTCAGAGTGGTTACAGAAGAAAGTAATTTAAATTTTGGATTCTGCTTGGTTTGGAAAGTGGTGATTTAAGTAAACCCTAGAGAACCAAGATAAGCTAAAACATCACAGCAGACAAGGAAACAACCCCCCCAAAGAGACGTCTTTCATTCTTTCTTCTTTTTTTGATTCATGTCTAGTGATGGAATGATTGTATATTTGATTTAGTTGGGAAGAAAGGGAATATTTGGAATTAGACACCAGCAAAGAACTTAATTTATTGATGTGAAGCCAGATACCAAGGTTTCTATATCACAGCACGATTGACATTTTATTTCAAATGTTTCAATATTGTGGGGGGCTGTTCTTTGTCCTGAGAGAAGCATCTTTCTTCCTTCCTATCACAGGGAGCCCGTAGGTATCCGCAGTAAGTATCAGGGTACAAGAAGCCTGGTAAAAAGTTGCAACGAGGGGACCTTGATGGCTGAGTTGTTAAGTGTCTGGCTTCAGCTCAGGTCATGATCCCGGAGCCTTGGGATGGAGCCCTGCATCAGGCTCCCTGCTCAGAGGGAAGCCTGCTTCTCCCTCTCCCACTCCCCCTACTTGTGTTCCCTCTCTCACTGTGGCTTTCTGTCAGATAAATAAATAAATAAATCTTAAAAGAAAAAAAAAAGTTACAGTGATTCCAGAAAGGGGATGACAGCTATTTCCACTCCTATGGGAAGAGGTAGATATTTTAGGAAAGAGGAGAGATCAAGAGGAACAACATTTACCTAAATTCCCCCAACCTTGTTATATCAGGCAGATTAAATGCTAGGAGCTCATGAGGTTGGGTATCAGTGGTATGTACAGCACATGGTTCTACTCAGATAATTCTTCGACAGAGATAATTAAAATGCTGCTCTTTAAATAAAATGGGAGTCTCCAAAATAATGAGCTCATTTTTCCCAAGACATTATTGATTGCTGACATTGACAGGCACATAAACGTTGCTTACATATTTTTTGGGTAAGTCAGGGGTGAATGGTATGCTCTATTAATTACTGGCAGTATAAAAAGGTCCAAGGGAAGTAGAAGAGCACACTTCACCACACGTCCACTTGCAACTCACCTGAATTCTCTTTCTCTGACAACATGTGTTGCAACTATGGGAACTCCTGTAGCTATGGCTGTGGATGCGGCTATGGCTATGGATGTGGCCCCTACCCTGTCTGTGGTTATGGAACTGGCTATGGCTGTGGCTATGGCTCAGGCTGTGGCTATGGCTATGGCTCCCTTTGTGGCTGTGGCTATGGCTCAGGATGGGGCTGTGGAAAAGGCTCCTGCTGTGGCTGTGGATATGGCTCTGGCTACTGTGGCTACCGGCCATTTTGCTACCGAAGATGTTATTCTTCTTGCTGCTAGACATCACTCTCCAAGCCCCATTTGCTTCTGACATGACACCACCAAAGCAACAGCTGAAGCAAGAACCCATACCCCAAGAATTCTACATCCAGGAAATTGTATTCTGGACAGAGGCGTTGACCCCCAGTGAAAGTTTGTGAGGATGGGTGGTATCATCTGACTATTTCCCAAATGTTGTTCTTTGTTCCTTTAATCTGGATTCTGTGTTGGGACTGTCCCAGGGATCCTATCATCTCACAGTTGGACACAAAACTTATTCTCAATAAAAATGGTTCTTTGCTTCTAACAAATCTCTGTGTTCTTGCTTGTGAATTACTCCTTTTTCTGAGGTGTTATGACCTCTCTTGAAAATTGGACTGACAATATGCCTCATAAACCTGGGGTTATTTCTTGGCATAATACAAACATTATTTCTTATCGTGCACCAGATATAATGTCTTCTTCACTTATGTCTCGTATCCCTCATGGTCAGGCACTCAGAACACAAGACAACACAACAAAAATCACACATTATTATAGGACTGTGTCCCGAAAATCACTCTGTGTCTAGAATTGAGGTGATGGGGAAAGAAGAGGAGGAAAGACACCTATACAGGAGGTTGTGGCAAAGCCCAAGGGAGAGAGGTGTGGTCTGAGAGCTGAGTGGGTGGATGAATATCAGGGAAGAGAGAGTTTTCAGGAATAATGAGAAATGAGAAGCAGACCTGGTGATGCATGAACATCTAAGGGAAAGGTAAGTTAGAGTAAAAATGTCATTTCCTATCATGTGCATTTTGACAGAAGTGCAAAAAATATTTATTTGCAAGGATTGAATTTAGGAAATTGTTATAAGTCAGTTAATAACAAATAGCTTCAACTTTTTTTTTCTTGTTAAGATTTTATTTATTTATTTGTTTGTTTATTTAGAAAGTATCACCAGGGGAGAGGGATGGTAGAGAGAGAGCAAAAATCTCTCTTTTTAAAAAATTTTATTTATCTATTCGTTAGAGAGAGAGGGAACACACAAGCATGGGGAATGGCAGGCAGAGGGAGAAGCAGACTCTCTGCTGAGCAAGTAGACAGATGAGGGACTCCTTTCCAGGGTATTGGAGTCATGACCTGAGCCAAAGGCAGACACTTTATCTGGCTGAGCCACCCAGGCATCCCGGAGGGAGAATCTCATACACATTCCGAGTGGAACACAGGCTCCAATGTGGGTGCATTCTCAGGACCCTGAGATCATGACCAGAGCTGAAATCAAGAGTCATTCTTTACCCCTGAGACACCCAGACGCGCCATCGCTTTGAATGGTTTTGTTTATTTATTTTTATTATTTATTCATTATTAAAGATTTTATTTATTTATTGGAGAGAGCGAGAATGAGAGCGAGCATGAGCAGGGTTGAAGAGCAGAGGGTGTGGGAAATGTCGATGCCCTGCAGAGCAGGGAGCCAGAAGTGGAGTTCCATCCCAGACTCTGGGATCATGACCTGAGTCAATGGCAGAGGCTTAACTGACTGAGCCACCCAGGCATCCTTCTTCTCTTGGAAGGGTTTTGAAACGGAACTTTCCTATACATGGAAGATACAGTAACAAAGTTGCAGAGGCATTTTTTCCCCTTCTCAGAGCACTTATATTCTAATAGGTGATAAGAAAATATAGTTAGAATTAATTATATTAAATTTAGACTGCTAATTGCTATTGAAGGAATAAAGCAGCTTCCTGGGGAAGAAAATAAAAGTTGAAATATTGGAGACATAATTCAGGAAGTGATTTTAACATTTGGTATCAAATGAACTGATGCCTGTTATAGGAAACACTAGAAAGGATGGTACTAAGTGTAAAGGGGGAAGAGTAGTGCATTAAATTTTGGGTTTGATCAGTGGTGTTGCAATTTTTAGTGACAAAGAGAAGGCCTAGTTCCTTAAATGGGCTTGCTTTGTTTGGGGAACACATAGGAGTGCAATCAAAATTTCTGGTTGACTTTGTGAGTTTGAGAGTGTACTAATTTGTTGGGTTTTGACTTCAGGGTCCTTTCCTCATGGGACTTTCCAGAACTCTAACATTTGTAACCTATAAGAGAAAATGCCTTTTCAGATACAGTCTCCACCATGCTGTGTAAATGAGTCAGTCTCATCTCCATGACAATGTTCACTGGGCAAAACCTGAATCTGAGGTCCTTGGAGCTAGGAGACTCTACCAAACAGCCAGTTCTAAGGAAGATGGTTCTGCCAGCAACATTAGCCCGGGAGCTGATGCCATGCCAGGACACTATGCCCTACTGATGAAGAAACAAGTGTTTTTCAAGAGTTGAACAGCTCACAGATGGAATATGTATTAGTTGGATCTGAGAGCTGTGTTTGGGTAAACCTGAGGTGTGGAAATCCTGCAAAGAAGAGAAGGGAATTCTAATAATTACAGTTGAGAGTCTACTCATGTTTCATTAAGTTCCTTGTGCTTTGAGGCTTTGAAAGACAGAAGAATATCATCAATTTGGCATCTGCATCCTAATTTACATATCTAGTACAGGGTTGATAATTTATTAGGCATATAAGGTAACTTATATATCTGGGAAAACGCCTTCAGAAACTAACACAAATCTTCCAAATGTGAAATTTGAGACTCATTTAGTCAAAGGATATTTGAGACTTTCAGCTTGAATGAAATGAGAACATTGGTAATGTATCCAATTATCTTAAAGCTTCTAAGTGGCACACCAATGCTTGAACATGTTTTTGTTTTAATGCATGTCTTTTTGATTGGGGAAATAAATAACTGCTTGAGTTCAAATTATGTGCTGGGTACCTAGAACTAAGTAGTGATTCAGAGATACGCAGAGTAATATTTTTCTGCCATCATGGATCAGTATCCTCAATGTAAAGGTACTAGAAATAATGCAGTAAAGATAGCAAGCTTCTTCAACATTTCAGGGATATTTTGACCCAAAGGTGGGTGTTTGAAAAGTAACATACCTACTTGAGGGAACTTGGGCATTAGAATTTACAGTTTTGAATTTCAAGAGTTGACAGCAAAGTAGAGAAAATATAGGTAAAGAACAACCAGAATAGGTTGTATTTTCTTTAAACTTCTTGTTAAGGATGAAACATAGCAGAGAGAGGAGATAGACCAGTAACTAGTGGTAGAAAAAGTAGTTGAAAATACTCCCATCTGAAGGGAAAAATGTGTAATAATGAAAGTTCTCTCAAAAAGAATTCAGCAGCTTTATGAAATCCCTGTTGAAGGCCTTTTAAAAATGAGTGGATTGATCTCATTCCCTTGTTATTGAAATTTGAGTGTGGAATAGAATGTACGATCTTCTTGAGTTTGTACTCCCAACTTAGTTGTCATAGTTATGACAGTAAAAGGCAATTTAAATTTTTTTTTTCCTGCTTTGGATATTGATGATTTAGGTAAAACCTAACAACCAAGAGAAGCAAAAACATCACAAACAAACAAAGAAACAAACGAACATATAACACCTTCCTAATCTTTTTGTTTGTTTGTTTTGATTTAGTCTGTACGTGAAGTGATGGAAAGGGTAGATGTTTGGTTCAGTTGAGAAGAAAGGAAATATTTGGAATTAGACAGCATTAAAGAGAGAAGGTAATTTATCATTGTGAAGCTATACACCAAGGTTTCTAATCTCAGCATTATTGATATGTTATATCAGTTGTTCCGATGTTATTGGGGCTGCTGTGTGCTTTGACACCAGCATCTCCCTGGTTTCTCTCACAAGAAGCCAGTAGGTTTCTGCAGTAGGTGTCTGGGTGTGAGAAGGTCACAAAAATTTTGTAAAAAAAGAAAACAAAAAAAAAAAAAAGAAAGGAGATGGCAGTTATTTCCTCCCTTAGGGGTAGAGGTAAATATTTTAGGAAGTAGGAGAAATCACGAAGGACATAATTTTCTTAATTCTCCCAAATCTTGTTATATAAAGTATGTTAAATGATAGGAGTTTGTGAAGTTGGGTGTCAGTGGTGTGTAGAACACATGATTTTATTGGGACAATTTTTGGCAGAACAAATTAAAATTCTGCTCCTTAAATAAAAAAGGAGATCCAAATAATGAGGTCACTTTTCCTAAGACATTAATGATTGTTGACATTGACAGACACATGAAAGTTGCCTACATACTTGTTGGGTAAGTCAGAGGGTGAATGGTATGCTCTTGCCAATTACTGGCAGTATATAAGGGTCCAAGTGTAGTAGGGACCACAATTCACCACACATCCACTTGCAACCCACCTGAATCCTCTTCTCCTCACAACATGTGTTGTAACTACGGGAACTCCTGTGGCTATGGCTGCGGATGTGACTATGGCTGTGGCTATAGCTCCGGCTATGGCTGTGGCTATGGCACCCGTTGTGGCTGTGGCTATTTGGGCTGTGGCTCTGGCTATGGCTCAGGGTGTGGCTATGGTTATGGCTCAGGCTGTGGCTGTGGCTATGGCTCAGGATGGGGCTGTGGAAAAGGCTCCTGCTTTGGCTGTGGTTATGGCTCTGGCTGTTGTGGCTACCGGCCATTTTGCTACCGAAGATGTTATTCTTCTTGCTGCTAGACCATCACTCTCCAAGCCCCATTTGCTTCTGAAATGACACCACCAAAGCAACAGCTGAGGCAAGAACCCATACCCCAAGTATTCTACATCCAGGAAATTGCATGCTGGACAGAGGGGTTGATCCTCAGTGATCGCTTATGAGGGTGGGATCTTGAGGCTTTAGGCTGTGTGGTATGATCTGACTACTTCCTAAATATTGGTCTTTGTTCTCTTAATCTGGATTCTGGGTTGGGACTGGGTCAGTGATCCTAACATCTCACAGTTGGACAAAAAAGTTATTCTCAATAAAAATGGTTCTTTGCTTCTAACAAATCTCTGTGTTCTTGCTTGTGAATTACTCCTTTTTTTTGAGGTGTTATGACCTCTCTTGAAAATTGGGCTGACAATACATTTTCTGAACCTGGGGGCTCTTTCTTGATGTAATACAAAAATTACTTCTCATCATGCATCAGAGATAATGTCTTCTCTACTTATTTCTTGTATCCCTCATGCTCCAGTACCAAGAACCCAACAGAAATCACAGTGTTTTGCAACTGTGTACTGGAAAAAACACTGAGTCTGAAATGGAGTTGGAGGGGAAAGAAGAGGAGGAAGGACACCTATTCAGGAGGTTGTGACAGAAGCCCAAGGGAGATGAGGTGTGGTCTGAGAGCTGAGTGGATGGATAAATGGCATGGGAGAGAGAGTTTCCAGGATTAATGAGAAATTAGAAGCAGACTCAGATGACACATGAACAACTAAGGGAAGGATAAGCTAGAGGGAAAATGTCATATCGTATCATGTGCATACAGTGGCTGGCACTGTATATGTGTATTTGTATTGGCTGGCAGTATATGTGTATTTGTTTGTATACACTGAGTTTGAAGAAATTGATTTATGCCATTTGTTTGACAAATAGATTTGAATGTTTTTGTAAGAGAACTGCCCTACACACTGAAGATACCATAGTAGAATTATAGACCACTGTCTTGCTCTTAGAGTGTTTGCATTCTAAAAGATATAATAATAATAAAAATAATAAATTAAGATACATTTAGACAGATAAGTGCTATAAAAGGAATAAAGCAGCTTTGTGAGGAAGAGAGTGAAGGTTATAGTATTGGAAAGATAGTTCAGAGAGGTATTTTGGCATTTTGATTCTAACGAACTGATGCCTGTTATAAGAAACATTGGAAAGTGTGATAGTAACTGTGGAGGAAGAAGAGAAATTCATTATGCTTTGGGTATGATCAATAATGTCACAATTTTTTAGTGGAAAAGAGCAAGGACTAGGGATATTGGTGAGCTCTAGCGCCTCAGTTGGTGCAGATAGAAGAATGGGATGAAAAGCCCAGTCTACTGTCTGAGTTTGAGAGTCTACCAGTTTGTGGGTTCTGAGTCCTTTCCTCATGTGACTTTCCAGATCTGTAGCCCTGTATCCTATAATATAGAATTTCTTTTCAGGCTCAGTTTCCATGGACAGTGAAAAATGACTCTCTGTCTCATCTCCACGACAAGGGTCACTGCACAAAGTCTGAGTCTAAGGTCCCTGGAGCTAGGAAACTCCACAGAATGGCTGTTTCCAAGAAAGATAGCGCTGCCATCAATGTACACCCCATAGCAAGGCTATACCCAGGATAAAATGTGTTTTACTGATGAGGGAATGGAAGTTCTTGCAAGAGCTGAACACTTTTCACAGGTGGAACATTTGTTAGAGCTGAGGAATGATGGCTTTGGGTTAATCTCAGTTATTCTTAAAAAAGATGAAGGCAATTCTAATAATTACCTTTGATTGAAAATATGCTTATTTTTTCATTATGTCCTTTGTTTTCAAAGACATTAACAATTTAAGAATATCATTTATTAAGCACGGAAGGGGAAAATTTATTTTCTAGAAAAGAGTCTTCACAAACTAAAGTTAACATATGTTCAAATCTGAAATACGGTGCCTGGGAAAAGGTTGTAACTTCAAGCTGAGTGAAATGAGGAAGTGATGATCATGTTAAAAGGAGTTCATTATGATAAAATTAGAGAAAGTGTGTGTGTCTGTGTGTGTGTGTGTGTGTGTGTGTATCATCGGTGGATGAAGGTTAGGAAAATGAAAATATGGCCTTGCATCTTGGGTCATAATAAGTCAACACTTTCTATAGTCAGGAGATGAGTTAAGCTTTAAAGCTTCTTCATGAAGTAACACAAAGTCTTTTTCTTTGATTACCTGTTGCATATTATGGTTGTAGTAAGTTGTAAAATCATTTATTTGTTCTTTCAGTCATTTAGCAAATCTTAAAATCCATGTTCCAGCTTCATGTTATGATTGGTGCTGCATTGTATTTAATTGGTTGTTTCTTCTAATAATTAAAAATGTTCCTTTGGATACAAAGTAGTAAATCACACATTCTCATTCTAGCATGTGTGTTTATAGGTTTTATAGAATCCTATAGAATTCAAGATGGAAACCAAAATAAGTCATGACAAGAAGACTGGAAAAAGGCTAGAAATAGCTTCTAAAGGAGAATGACATATGAGAAGAACCATAAAGGATGAGTTGAAATTGGTCTGTTACATGGGGAAATAAAATTCAAGGAAGAGGGAAATATTCAAGGAAGAGGTATTTTAAAAAAGAAAGTGAATAAACTGGCAGCTATTACTTAAGTAGAAACCTCTATTGGAAAATTTATAATCAGCATCACCCCCATATGGGAATTCTGAGATTCTCTTTAGCTGCATTGTCCAATATGGTAGCCACTAGAGAGATATGGTTATGAGCACTTGAAAATTGGCTAGTCCATAATGAAATGCGTTTTAAGTGTAACATACACACTAGATATAAAAGACGTGGTATAAAAAAAGAACGAAAACTATATCAAACAATTAAAAAGCTGTTGATTATATATTCTGGTAATATTTTGGGTATATTAAATTAAATAGGCTATAAAAGCAATTCATCTATTTCTTTTTATCTTTTTAAAATGAAGCTACTGGAAAGTTCTAAATTCTATGTGTTTCATGATACATTTCTATTGTACAGTTTGGTTTTATAAGGTCACAACAATCTGGCCAGGAGGACTGTAGCCAGGAAGAGAAGTCATGTTAGGCCACCAACAATCATCAAGCAATAATTCCATGTTATCCAAGTATAAGGAGTGGATCATTCTGAGATAGTAAGAACACAATAGCCAGTGCTAAAGACTTCAGAAGGTGGCCCATAACAAAGTTTTCATCTGAGGTAGTTTATTCAGTAAATGGGATTAATTAATTTGTCATCTGTTTAAGATACCTGCCTTACACCATGCATGGAAGAAATGCCATATTGATTAAAGTTATAAATGATGAAAGTTAATTTATTAAAATAAAGAAGATATAAACTTTCAGGAATTTTATAAGCCAGCTAATTTGAAACTAATCATGCTAAGAATATTTACACTATGAAAGTTGGCAAATCAAATTCTTATCATCAGTCGAGGTCATTAAAGAATTAACAGCAGACCATTGCCCACATCCCTCTTGTTATGAGAATAAAATCATTTTTTTGAAAGTTTTACAATATGGATGTATTATTTAAGAACCTGAAGAAGAAAACAAATCCTCAGAAATCAGTAAAAGAGATGTAGAAATCTTTGGAGTCTATATTAAGTTGATATCTATATTCCCCTGTGCATGAACCATCATATTTAACTACACTCTTCTTCTGCAAGATATTATTTCCTCAAGGTCATCCCAATGACTACACTTCCAGAAAGAAAATTGTGATTAAGAGTCTAGGTTCCGGGGGGAGGTGGGATTGGGAGAGGGGGAGGGGGCTATGGACATTGGGGAGGGGAGGTGAACCATAAGAGACTATGGACTCTGAAAAACAACCTGAGGGTTTTGAAGGGTCGGGGGTGGGAGGTTGGGGGAACAGGTGGTGGGTAATAGGGAGGGCACGTATTGCATGGAGCACTGGGTGTTGTGCAAAAACAATGAATACTGTTACACTGAAAAAAATAAATAAATTTAAAGTATAAAAAAAAAAAGAGTCTAGTTTCCATAGAGGGTATTACGCTAAGAGAAATAAGTCAATCAGAGAAAGACAATTATCATATGGTATCACTTATGTATGAACCAAAGAACCAAAACAGAGGATCATAGGTGAAGAGAGGAAAACATAAAACCAGATGAAATCAGAAAGGGAGGCAAACCAGAAGAGACTCTTTTTTTTTTTTAAATTACTTTATTTTTATTTATTTGACAGAGAGAGAGGGATCACAAGTAGGCAGAGCAGCAGGCAGAGAGAATGGGGGAAGCAGGTTCCTTGCCAAGCAGAGAGCCTGATTTGGGGCTCTATCCCAGGGCCCTGGGATCATGACCTAAGTTGAAGGCAGAGGCTTAACCCACTGAGCCACCCAGGTGCCCCCATAAGAGACTTTTAATTATAGGAAACAAACTGAGCGTTGCTGGTTGGGAGGGGAGTGGGGGGATGGGATAACTGGGTGATGGACGTCAAGGAGGGCACATGATAAAATGAGCACTGGGTATTATATAACACTGATGTATTTCTGACTTCTATGTCTGAAACTAATAATATATGTAATTAAGTGAATTTAAACAACAAAAAAGTATTTTCCAAGGGAAAAAAAAAGATTCTAGGTTCCAGAGTCACATTACTTGTGCTCTAGTATAGTCTCCATCAGTTATTAGCTGTGTGATCATGGCCTATTATTTAACTCCTCTGAGCCTCAGTATATTCAGAGGTAAAATGATAAAATAGTGCTAGATCAGGGTTGTCGAGAGTATAAAACAAATAAAATATGCAAAACTCTACCACCACGGGAACTCAGTAGATTTTTATTATATTTATTATTAGGTTGCTCAATACGAAATTGCTGTCACAACCATTTTAACATAAAAATTTATTGTTCAACCTTATTTTTATTTTTGTTAATGTTGGCAATATTTTGATAAGCTCAGAATTTTATAGTCCATTATCTCAATTCTCTCATATCGAATGCATGGGTACAATCCCATGTTAAATATTTTGTACATCTATCATACATGTATTTCATAGTTATGAACTCTAACATATGCTCTGATACCAAGTAAATTGACACAGTGTTTAGTCAATGTACTTTTCATAACAAATTAATGGGTTTTAGTGAAGTAGCTTAGTTTCTGATGGTTGGGTCCTCCTTTTTAAAAAAATTTTATTTATTTATTTGACAGAGAGAGATCACAAGTAGACAGAGAGGCAGGCAGAGAGAGAGAGAGAGAGCTGAGCAGAGAGCCTGATGTGGGACTCGATCCCAGGACCCTGAGATCATGACCTGAGCCGAAGGCAGCAGCTTAACCCACTGAGCCACCCAGGCGCCCCTCCTTTTTATTTTATCATCAAATTCTATTAATTACTAGAGAAGTTTCCATTAGATTTGGCAGATTACTGGTATGGGATCTATCATGAAAAAAGTTTTTATTTGTTTTTTAAATTTTTTTAGGGAAGAAGTGATAATAGTAGGTTTTGATTACAGTATATTGAAAAGTAAATGGGTAAGGAAGAGTGAAGATTGAAAATAATCTAATCTTTCATGTTACATGAGGTGGAAGGATAGAGAGCGATCCAATGGAAATGATGATTAATTCTCCCTAGAGTTTTTAAAACATGGAGCTCATCCTTAAGCTTTAGATACATACTTTTAATTCAAAATTCTATGCCCTGGAATATGTGTGAAATCGGTCTTCAAAAATTCTTGTAAAATTTTTTTTTTATTCGTTTATTTATTTACAGCATAACAGTGTTCATTGTTTTGGCATCACACCCAGTGCTCCATGCAGTACGTGCCCTCCCTATTACCCACCACCTGGTTCCTCAACCTCCCCCCGCCCCCCGCCCCTTCAAAACCCTCTGGTTGTTTTTCAGAGTCCATAGTCTCTCATGGTTCATCTCCCCTTCCAGTTTCCCTCAACTCTCTCTCCTCTCCATCTCCCCATGTCCTCCATGTTATTTGTTATGCTCCACAAATAAGTGAGACCATATGATACTTGACTCTCTCTGCTTGACTTATTTCGCTCAGCATAATCTCTTCCAGTCCCGTCCATGTTGCTACAAAAGTTGGGTATTTATCCTTTCTGATGGAGGCATAATACTCCATTGTGTATATGGACCACATCTTCCTTATCCATTCATCCGTTGAAGGGCATCTTGGTTCTTTCCACAGTTTGGCGACCATAGCCATTGCTGCAATAAACATTGGGGTACAGATGGCCCTTCTTTTCACTACATCTGTATCTTTGGGGTAAAAACCCAGCAGTGCAATTGCAGGGTCATAGGGAAGCTCTATTCTTAATTTCTTCAGGAGTCTCCACACTGTTCTCCAAAGTGGCTGCACTAACTTACATTCCCACCAACAGTGTAAGAGGGTTCCCCTTTCTCCACATCCTCTCCAACACACGTTGTTTCCTGTCTTGCTAATTTTGGCCATTCTAACTGGTGTCAGGTGGTATTTCAATGTGGTTTTAATTTGAATCTCCCTGATGGCTAGTGATGATGAACATTTTTTCATGTGTCTGATAGCCATTTGTATGTCTTTGTTGGAGAAGTGTCTGTTCATATCTTCTGCCCATTTTTTGATATGATTCTCTATTTTGTGTGTGTTGAGTTTGAGAAGTTCTTTATAGATCCTGGATACCAACCTTTTGTCTGTACTGTCATTTGCAAATATCTTCTCCCATTCCGTGGGTTGCCTTTTTGTTTTGTTGACTGTTTCCTTTGCTGTGCAGAAACTTTTGATCTTGATGAAGTCCCAAAAGTTCATTTTTGCTTTTGTTTCCTTGGCCTTCTTGAAAGAAGTTGCTGTGGCTGATATCGAAGAGGTTACTGCCTATGTTCTCCTCTAGGATCCTGATAGATTCCTGTCTCACATTGAGGTCTTTTATCCATTTTGAGTTTATCTTTGTGTACGGTGCAAGAGAATGGTCAAGTTTCATTCTTCTACATAAAGAATGTTATGAAGATTGTACTCTCACTGGACAGATTGTGGGTGCCGAGGGACAGCTCTAGTACCACAGTGTGGTGCTTAGGAAGGGTAATAGAACAGGTTTGAGAGGGGGTTGAGTTGTCTGCTTGGCTCCAAGGTGAGATCACAAAGAAAATTTCTATCCGGATGACCGAAGTGTAAAATATTGGTAATTTTAATCGGTGTGAATATTTTACCTTTGAGAAATTGAAGGAAAAAATAGTTCATAAAAAAATTTATGGGTCTTGGAGGTAAAAATATATTATCAGAATGCGTATTCATGGCTATTTGGATTAATAGGAACTCCTTAACATGTTTTTGTATAGGGCAGCATTGAGTTCCATTGGATTCCCCTATGAAGTAATTAGTGATTAGTAAGCTAGTCAAGGTAATTAGTTAAGCTCATTTTAATAGTCACATTTCCAAACAGAAACTTTGCTACCCTCTACAGAGTCTTGTTCCATAAAATATATCTTTGGAATCATGTGCTCAGATGATTGGGTAGTTGATGGAAACTTTCTTTACAGACCTGTAATTGGCTCAAGACAATGCCTGGGTGACAAAAAACAAACGTGGTTTTCTAATAAAACTGGAAGCCGTAATAATTGGTTCATTTAGAATATCTGGGTTTACTTCAAAGAACTTGTTCTTGAAGAATTGTGAATGTTTCTATTATGTTACCTGAAGACAAAAGATTTGATTCTGCCTATGTTCAAAATGTAAATTCTTGGTTATCCTATTCCATGGTTTTGTATTGTCCGTGAGCATAAAAACTTCATAGCTGGTGGAAATTATATTTTTTAAATAAACAGGTATCATGTGTTCCTTCAAATTATTGTGTCTTTTGGGTCAGATTCCTCACTTTTGTTAGCATTTGTGGCCTCCCTGGAAGGTTGGGCAACCACTATATTAGCTGAGCATTCTGCTTGATTTTGCTGTGAACATAAAACTACTCTAAAATGTAGAGTCCAGGGGTGCTGGGCTAACTCATTTTGTAGAATATATGACTCTTGATCTTGGGGACCTGAGTTCAAGCCCCACATTGGGCATGGAGCCTGTTAAAAAAATGTAAAGTCCAATTAAAATAATCATATGGTTTCAGAAAGGAAGATCAGGTTAAATGTTTAAAGAAGTGACAGCTAAACTGATATTTGGCAAATGGGTAGCTGTCAGAAGAGAGGGAAGAAAGTTGGAGGAAGATGGGAGAACAGGTACAAAGTTCTCAGCAAATAGGAGTTCAGTGTGCTTAAGGACTGTAAAGAGGTCCAGGGACAGGAGAGCAGAAAGAATCTAGGCTGGAGAGGTAAGTAGGGGCCAGATCACAGAAAGCCTTATATTGCAAGGTGTTAAGACTTCTTTGGATTTCATTTTAAGATACTTATTGGTTTATCCAGCCATTTGTTCTTGGGTTTGCATCTTCTTCATTCCTTTTCTGCTTCTTTATCATCTCTCATATCAACACCTAAACACAAATTAACACTGTTTCTGTGTGTGTGGATTGGACTGCGGAAGAAAGGAAGAAAGGTGTTTTGTTTGGAGGATATTGAAATAGTTGAAGGGAGTATGTTCTTTGGTCTGGACTTTGAAATTTGTAAGGATGCTCAGAGACTTGGGGGAGGGGAGGAAGAGGCTGAGAGGGAGTACTCATAAGTGTGTTCCTCATTGCATTTTGTGTTGAGAGCACTATTTTCCCCCATATTTTAAAATATTTGTTACATGGAAGATAGAATATTGGTTTCCCGGTTCTGGGAACCAGAGTTAGATGAACATGTGTGGAATTACAAGGAGGCTAACTTCTCAATATGTGACAGTTTTCTAAACATAATGGCAAAAATGGATTTTGGTGTCAGAGAGGTTATTTAGCTCTGAGGGTGTCTAGTATGGGCTATATTACTACTTGTTCTGGATGTTACAGAGAAATTAAAACTTACAGGAGCCAGTTAGATCTGTCTGACTCTTACCACCTCTTCCTATTCTGATTTTTAAAAAGCGTTGATCTTATAATTTATACAAGGCCTGCAAGACATAGAGACAGAGTCACTGAAAAAAAGTGGTAATGATCTTAATGATAGGAAACAAGTGAAAGAAACAACTTGTATAGGTTTGGAAGATGGCTAGAGGTGATGAACATATTTTAATATTTTATCCTATAGGAGAGAGACAAGGTGGAGATACGTTAATAGTAATCATATTAGCAAAGTAAGGCTCTAATATCAGTGGAGGTTTAAACTTAGACAAGGTTGTACCAGTTTGTATTCCTACCAACAGTGCACGAGGTTTCCTTTTTCTTTACATCTTCACCAATACTTGTTTCTTGTGTTGTTGATTTCAGCCATTTTGACACATGAGGTGATAGCTCATTGTGATTTTGATTTGCGTTTCCCTGATGATGAATGATGTGAGCATCTTTTCATGTCTCTGTTGGCCATCTGTATGTCTTCTTTAGAGCAATGTCTGTTCATTTTTTCTACCCATTTTCAATTGGATTATTTGTTTTTTGGGTGTAGAGTTGTATAAGTTCTTTATATATTTTGGATACTAACCCTTTACTGGATATGTTATTTACAAATATCTTCTCCCATTCAGTAGGTTGTCTTTTAGTTTTGTTGATTATTTCCTTCACTGTGCAGAAACTAAACCAATAAGTAGAGGAATAAAAGAGAGAGAGAGAGTCAAACCAAGAAACAGACTCTTAACTACAGAGAACAAAGTGATGACTATCAGAGTGGACTTGGCTGGGGGATTGATGAAATAAGTGATGATGATTAAATAGTGCACTTTTGATGAACACTGGGTGGTATATGGAAGTGTTAAATCACTATATTATACACATGAAACTAATATAACACTGTATGTTAACTATACTGGAATTTAAAATAAAATATGTAAAATAAAATTAAACAAAATAAAACAAATATAAAAACAAAAACAAAACCCAACCTTAGACAAGACAAGGCAAAACAGAAATATTCCATGTTAACCAAAAGCTGCATTAGAGACTTCATGGGGGAAATACTAGGGAGAAATCAGGAAAATAAATATTGTGTATGCAAGCATCTTAAGTTACATTAGGAACTTTTCATGGAGGATTCTGAGAGATTTGAATCATATAGAAACTACTAACAAAAAGATTTCATAATAAAATGAGATTATTTAAAACAAGATGTTGAGAATTCCCCAACACTGAAAATATTTGAGGAGAGGTACTTGGTATCTCTACTATATTATTTAACAGTACACTATCACAGATTATATATCAGATCAAGGAAACTTGGAAATGTGATTTTGATTTGGAATGAACACTTCCGAGTCTCAGCCTTTGTTAAATGACATTTGCAATTCTTAATTTGCTGGTTTCACAGCTCACATACAGACATCTGAAAAGGGAATGTGTTCAGACAATAAAGCACTTTACAGGTAGAGAGTACTGCCTAGTTGTGTAAGAGGAGTTAGACCAAATCACACTGTGATTCAGATTAAACTGACATCTGAGTGGAAAGAGGGTGAAGATGGGAAAAGTGTATTGCTGTCAGTCTGATTCTCATAGAGCTTTTAGAGAATGATCTCATGGCTCAGGAGGGGCCCTTGGACAGTGACACATTACTTAACTGAACTTGAAAACCTTCAACTGCAATGTGGTCACACTTCTAAGCAGCGACTGACTTTACTCTTATGTAGTGGCCTGTGAAAATCTTGGAAGGCAGAAATTTACTTTCTTCCTATTAAATATATAGGCCTGTTCCCAAGGTAGGTGATTGTAACTTCAATAGATCTTCATGATTACTGATCTTCAAAGTGCACTATGAATCCAAGCCCTCTGATATATTGCTTGATACTGCATTTTCTTTTTTTTTTTTTTAATAGGCTCCATGCATGGAGCCCAATGTGGGGATTGAACTCACGACCCTGAGACCAAGACCTGTACTGAGATCAAAAGTCTGTCGACCAACCGAATGAGTCACCTGGGTTCCTCTTGATACCGCATTTTTACAAAAATAGTATTTAAAATGTGCCTGGCAAGGTGCACTGAGACCAATCACACGGCGATTTGTTTTCTGAGGGAGTTGGGTCACTTTCAGAAAGTCATTATGAAAATCATTAGTTAATATACATACACTCAAAACCAGGGCAATGTTAAAGTAAATCTTAAGATTTTAGTATAATAAGTATATATATACAAGTAAATATAGATATTTGGAAAGCTGCTGTTATTTGGGAATCCTTCTATTTGGATAAAAGAAAGGGGGAAAAGTAATAGAATGCATTGAGTTTCCACAATATATCAGAATCTGTGCTATCCTCTGTACTTCCTATATCTTTTCTATAGACCTTTGTCAACATTTTAAGTATCCATATTTTTAGTACCATTTAACAGTTGTAGAAACTGAGGTTAATAAACCTGAAGACATTTTCCATGGTCAAATTGTTAGTAAATGACTCAGCCAGGAAATGAATCAATCTGTTTGCCATGGAAAGCTATTTCTACCACAGAGCCTCAGAAACTTGGAGGACGCATGTACCATTTATCAACTTACTGCTTCTCAGCTTCAAATTCACCCTTCAGTAGATGCTCCATGATAACACATGGGCTCCTTTAGGTGTTTGTTCCTTGCTGTGAGCTTGATAGTAAGCCTTGTCCACAGTGGGTGGTATTTGGACAAGTTGCAAAGGAAGCAGTTGTGCATTTCTTTGGCTGTAGCACTGGAGGGAAGAATATTCAGTGGTGTGGATGTGAAGATATCTGGTGAAGGTCTACTCAGTCGTGGGGCCAGAATGTGCTGGATCCTCAGTGAGGAACTTCACTGTACCTTTCAAGGTACTTTCTGTACCTTGAAGACTACTCATCCATGAATCCCTATTAGCCTCCTGTTCTCATAGACAACCAGATTCCCTTTACAGGTTCCCCCTGCCCCCAGTGTGTTGGTATCTCAGAGCTTCCCAGACCCTCTACACACCCACACCACTGGTTGTTTCTTCATCTGTACTCTGGAAAGAGTTGTCTCCTGCAGAAGAATCATGGTCTGGCCAAACCAGTGAACTCTGCTTTCCAGTGGGCTGAATTACTCTTATCCAGTTTTTTTTTTTTTTTTCTTTTCTGAGTAGTCTCCTACATTCTTAGGGTACTATATAGTGTTTCCTCATATCTTATAGGTACTCTTTTATCATGGCTTAATAATTTTGTTTTCCATGAACAATTCTCTGTTTAACCTACTGTGTGGTTTCAGTCTCCTGATTGGAATCAGACTGATACAGAGATCTTTAGTTTTAGGGTCATACTGTATATATATGGTGGTTGAATCCATGGCTACAGGTATCTGGTACTTAAAGGTACTTAAAGCTACAGGTAAGCTTTAATAGTGTATAAAGTAAGAAGCAAAGATGGAAGATAAAGTTAGCACAAGAAGTCCCAAACTTAAGAAAAAATAAAGAAGGACTGTCAGTGAAAGAGATGTCATGGACCAGATGCCCGTTCATCAAGAAAAACATGCTATCAAGTCAAAAGTAAAGACAAATAATAAATACTATAGAAAGGTCAACTATTCTTAATGTCATGAGGCAAGTCATCCAACAAAAGTAGTGTAGATACACCTCATTATTAAAATATTGCTTATTGGAGAAGACTGGTGAGAATAAAATCAAGAAAATACTGTGGCATGTGCAAGAATTAATTATTGAGTGGCTGCATTTTAGTGGGAAGTATGGCTATATTGTGCCACCATATAGGAACACTCTGAGAAACCTCATAAACGGACGAACATTTAAGATCTGACATTAACAAAGAAGTTGTTGAACTAAGGCATTTTCCTTGTTTTAAACCGGAACTCTTGGAAAAGTTTGTCCTTTTTGTTTAAATAAAGAATATTAAATACTGTACCCACCTGGAGTTCAACAACAAGAAAAAGAAGAGAATCCTAACCTGCTGGAAAAGGAAGGGATAGACAAACTGTCCTCCAGAGAGAAGAAGAATGTTCCTGGGAGCAGATAAAACATGTTAAAATACTGAATTCTTTGTCCAAAATTCATGACAATTGCTTTAGAGTGATTATGATGGAAAAAAAGTACTGGGAGAGGACAGAAAAGACACCAAGATGCTATGATGAGGATTATGGTGATGAGTGTGATGATGATGAACAGGTTATTTATAGCAGTGAGTAGAACTTTATGTTTAGTGGATGATTTCCAAGATGTTAAAAGAACAAAATAGCAAACATGTATTTATAGGTCAAGCATATTTTGGTGATGTGATATGTCATGGTCATGAAACACAATTATGGAAGCTAAAATTATGGTTCTATATGTTTGGGTGCTTAGAAAACATATCTTTGTTTGGTTTTAAGGCCTTAGATAATTCCTAGATTAGCAAGTAAACTAGCTAATTTTAGGCAAATAGTTGTAAAATAAGAGAATAGAGGCCATGTGAGGTATGATCCATCCACCCATGGAAGTCTATAAAGGTTCTGGAAGAGGGGAGGATATCCAGACTTCAGGAATACTCTCCTACACTTCAACTGAAACCTCACCTCCCAACACCATGTGTAGTAACTGTTATGCCCGAGTTTTCGCATCTGAGAGACCACCGAGGAGCCAAGCACCAATGCAGTCACACGAGGGTTTATTTGACAAGCTTAAGCTTGGGCCCAAGTATACCCGACACAGCAGAGTAGGGACTTGGACCCCGAGGTGACATGCTTAAGCTTGGGTCCAAGTATACCTGACGCAGCGGAGTAGGAACTTGGACCCCGAACCGGATTACAGTCAGAGTTTTTAAAGGCAGAGTGGGGGTGGACTTGGCAGTAGATAATTGGGCCACGACTGCTGGCTCAGCAGTAAGTGAGGACAAAGGGGATGTTCAGAAGGGCTATCAGGGTAGAAAAGACTGTCAGGATATTGGAGGCCTGGTTATTATCAAATCAAGCCGTTTCTCCCTCTGATGAGGCACTAACATGACGACAATTGGGAGTTTCCTGGTGGAATGACACATTTCTCCTATCAAGTGTTCTTGTTAATGAGATTTAGGTTTAACTTTGTTTCCATTTTCTTCTGCCTCAGCCTCAGCCTCCTTCAGTTTTTATGGAGGGGAGGGTGATGTTAGGGCTTGAGGAACTGAGTTATGTGCCTCTGGAAATTGGGCTATTGGTAAGGTAACTTCTTTGTTGTAAATCTCAAGGACATTTGTAAACCAAGGGAGACTCGGGTCTTGCAGGATTGTGATCTCTGCAAGTTAACTATTTGCTTTTCTTTTAGGGCAGTTAGAGGTATCTGAGGAATGTCATGGCCTTAATTTTCTCGGCCTCCACAGTAACGACTGCAGAAACTCCTGTGGCCGCTGTGGCTCTGGCTGTGGCTACGGTTCCGGATGTAGCTCCGGCTGTGGATATGGCTGTGGCTCCCGCTATAGCTGTGGCTATGGATCTAAAGGTGGCTAAGGCTGTGGATATGGCTCCCGCTATGGCTGCGGATATGGCTGTGGCTACAGCTGTGGATATGGCTCCCGCTATGGCTGCGGATATGGCTGTGGATATGGCTCCCTCTATGGCTGCGGATATGGCTGTGGCTCTGGCTGTGGATATGGCTCCCGCTATGGCTGCGGATATGGCTGTGGCTATGGCTGCGGATATGGCTCCCGCTATGGCTGCGGATATGGCTGTGGCTCTGGCTGTGGATATGGCTCCCGCTATGGCTGCGGATATGGCTGTGGCTACAGCTGTGGATATGGCTCCCTCTATGGCTGCGGATATGGCTGTGGCTCTGGCTGTGGATATGGCTCCCGCTATGGCTGCGGATATGGCTGTGGCTATGGCTGCGGATATGGCTCCCGCTATGGCTGAGGATATGGCTGTGGCTATGGCTGCGGATATGGCTGTGGCTCTGGCTGTGGATCCTGTGGCTACTAGCCATTTTGGTACCGAAGATGATATTCTTCTTGCTGCTAACCATCGTTGCTGATCGTTCTGTGTCTTTCAACGGATCACTACAAATACAAGTCCTGTTGAGATCTCCCCATCCATGGACTTCATAGTGAAGCAAAGAGTTATTACTGGCTGTCAGGAACCTGCCTTAACTTCGAAAAAGCTCTCTGCGGTTGATGGAGATGGAGTAGTTACATCACATCACTGAAGACAGAATATCTTACTCTGATCATTTTTCAAATTTAAATTCTTACATCTTTTTCTCTGTCTCTGTACTGTGGCTATTTGCATAAGTACAGGAGGACTATCCAATTGGAATATATTAAAATGAAGCAAAAATAAAAGATTTTACTTACTAGGAAGTCTGGTTTTCTTTATATCGGAGTCATCCCTGATTTCAGGGTTTGTGGCCTCCTGGAAAAATGGATGGCCACAACTCTGGATAACTGTTGATTGAATCCAACTATTGGTTCTTTTACGCATTTCTTAATCCATTGTATGTACATTCATTACATTATATCTGAACATAAACAAAATATCCAACCCCAAATTTCATATCTTGGGTGCATGAAGGATTAGAACAGGGAGGTCAATGAGAAGTAGAATCTGCTCACGAGGCCGGTGCTACTAGTCTAAGACAGAAGCAGTTGGTTTGATCCTGGGTTTGAGTCCTGGTGATAAAGGGGCAACGATATTAATTTAAACAGCATTTTTTGAAATGGGCAAAACAAATTTTGGGGTAAGCCAATGAAGGCTGTCACAACTGCTCAAGAAAATCAGTGACTGCCCACTCTTGCTGTGTGACGTTCACACTCAGTTTCAAAGTGGGTCTTATAAATGACTGCCGTCATGCTCACTTTCCCTTCAGGAAAAGGGAGGAAGGACAGACGGTGAACGACACCGGGTTTTTTAGACCAATGTTGTCTTTTTATTTGGGAAGCGGAACACTTCCCAGATAAAAACACATTTGCCTACCTATGCCTCATTGACCATTTCTGTGTCACGGGGCCAGTCTCCGCAGAACGTGGGTAAAGGGAAATGAGCTGTAGACAGAGGTTGTGCTGGTCAGCCAACAATGGGTAACAAAACCCCATAGGTCTTGAATATCAGGGGTAAAGGACAAAAGGTGGGGGAAGCAAAACAGTAGATTAATGGATATCTGCCTTTATAGTAATTTGAGTTTGGCCGGGGCACAGCTGATGTCTTCACCTAAAGCTTGTCTTTGAGTATAGAGGTTTATGATTATAATCCCCACTTTTATCACGTTATTTGTCTACACAGGGCTCTACCCAACCCAAGAGTATATTTAGTAATTCTCTGTTATTTTTCTTTTATTTTCTTTCTCACTCCCAACCCACATTTGCAGCCATTTTGTATTTTATATGCAGTCATTGCATTTCACAGAAGCTCTAAGATAGTTGTTCATTATACTACATATTTTTAATTTATATAAATGACCTCCTTCCTTCAGCATGATTTGTATTGACAGATCCATCTATGCTAATATGTGTGCATTTAGAATGGGATGGTACTCTATATAATTTATATAAGAGATTTTTCTCTTCCACTACGTCTGTGTTTCACACAACTGCTCCCAGGTCCCCTTCACCACAACATTGCTACAATAAACACATGTTCCCTTGTGGGATTTTGTGAGAATCAACCCAAGATCTGAATTATCGGTCATATGGTAATTCTATTTTGAACTTTTTGAGGAACCTTTATGCTGTTTTCCACAGTGGCTGCACCAGTTTATGTTCCCACTAACAGTGCATGAAGGTTCCTGTTTCTGCACATCCTTGCTGACATGTGTCATTTCTTATCTTTTTGAGTTTAGCCATTCTAATAGGTGTGAGGTGATTTTTTTTATTGCAGTTTTGATTTATGCTGTTCTGATGATTAGTAATATTGTCTCTATTTTTTCTTTGGGAAAATGTTTGTTTCAGTCCTCTGCTCATTTCCTTCTTTCTTTCTTTTCTTTTCTTTTCTTTTTTTTTTTTTTTTTTGTGTTGAGTTGTAGGAGTTTTTTAGACATTTTGGATATCAACCCCTTATCAGAGATACCATTTGTAAGTATCTTCTCCCACTCAGTAGGGTATCTTTGTTTTATTGATGGTTTCTTTTGCTGTGCAAAAGCCAGGTGACTTTGTAGAATGTCTGCACCAGTCCCAAACCCTAAAATTGCAGTTCTTACATCTTCCCATCTATGCCAAAACTTGGCATTATCTAACCTTCTAATGTTTGCTTGTTTGCCAAGTGAAAGTGATATCATCTTGTTGTTTTAATTTCTATTTCTCTGATTACTAAAAAGTTTGAATATTTGTATTTTTTAAAATACATGGTAAACTTTGTTTCTTTCTTCCATAGCCTTTGCTTATTTTTTCACTAGGGTTTCTGTCTTTTCTTACTGAGTTGTAGGAGTTCATTGTATATTCTTCATATAATTCCCTTGTCATTTTTTTTACACATTGCAAATATCATCTAAACTATCATTTGTCTTTGTCCATAGTGTGCATAATTGAAGATTTTGAATCCTATGATTTGTAATTTTAAGTTTTATTTAAAAAGACCTATCTTACCTTTATGTCAAGGTGTTCCACAGGGGCACCTGTGTGGCTCAGTGGGTTAAGCCTCTGCCTTTGGCTCAGGTCATGGTCTCGGGGTCCTGGGATCGAGCCCTGCATCTGGCTCTCTGCTCAGCAGGGAGCTTGCTTCCCTCTCTCTCTCTGCCTGCCTCTCTGCCTACTTGTGATCTCTGTCTGTCAACTAAATAAATAAAATCTTAAAAAAAAAGAGATGTTCCACATTACTTTTAAAATTTTGCATTTTCTTTTAGATAATTAGTTTATATCATTTAAATTTTTTTTTATTTTTAAATTAACATATAGTGTATTATTAACCCAGGGGTACAGGTTTGTGAATCACCAGGTTTACACACTTCACAGCACTCATCACAGCACATACCCTCCCCAATGTCCATAACCGCACCCCCCTTTCCCTAACCCCCCCCCTCCATCCCTCAGTTTGTTTTGTGAGATTAAGAGTCTCTTATGGTTTGTCTCCCTCCCGATCCCATCTTGTTTCATTTATTCTTTTCCTACCCCCCAAACCTTCCACGTTGCCTCTCAACTTCCTCATATCAGGGAGATCATATGATAGTTTACATCTTTATATGTTTTGCTTCAACTTTATTTTTCACTGTATTGAGCCAGTTTCTCCAATATCTATCCTGTTAAACATCCTGTCTTTTGTTAGTGATTGGTGGTACACTTTTCCTATACATTGTTTTTATGTATATGAGTCTATGAGCTCTCTATCATGTTCTCTCTACACTTATGTCTCTTCATATATTTCAAAACTTTTTATAATAGCAGAGAGTTAGGTTTATTCTGTGTGTTTCTACTGAAGAGAATTAGATACAACAGATAGAATGCAAAGACAAATAGACCTCACAAGAAATTTTTCTAATGGTTAGGAGACCGTGAAAATGCAATTGGCCTTCTTATAGGGATCCCCATCCGGAAGAGTTTGAATCCCTTCATATTGGAGAAATGAGTAAAGTTCTACATTCAGAACATGAGCTGAATTATTTGATTCATATTATTCACTTCTATTTTGAAATTTAGAGATTCTGTAAGTAAAGAATAGTTTAAGGTGGGATTCAGGCAACCGGGGTAAGGGGAATATGGCCAGGGAAGCCAGAAAAATAATGTCCCATTTTGTAGCAGAAATAGGAAGAAGAGTATTGGTTTGAGGAGCACTTCGAAACCTTCACTTTGAGACAGTATTTCTGGATTTCTGTACTCCTGTGCAGATGATTACCAGAGCAGGGAAAAGAGAGAGACCAGATTCAGTAATGCCTTTGCAGAAGAACTCATAACTGTGGTCAGGGATTAATGTGATGATGTATAGTCTAGTTTGTTTCTTGAAGGGGTACAGAGATCTGCTCATATTGAATTGCCGAGAGATTATGAGATATGATGTGGGTGATAATAGTTCAGTTGCTTTGAGAAACTGACATCATTCCTGTAACCATTCAAAGACAGATGGACTAATCACCTCCCACCTGTACATATACAGAATGGCAAAGCACTTTGCTACTGATTAGCTTTGTTACTTAGGTCTAGTAATGTAAGCCCTACTTAAAAATCAATTTCTTTACATGGAACTGAGGATAAAATATTTTCCCAATATTGGGGGTGGTTTAGATATAATATTTTCCAAGGCAATTTACACAACATAAACCACTGTAAAAAATTGTTAGAATGGATTTCTTTGCTCTATGGGAGGCTGCAAAGAGAAAGCAGTAATCAGAGCTTTAAAAGATTAATTGATATATTTATTCACACAACTCTCTGAGACATATTCCCTGTAATTAGCAATAGACATTTTATAACTAACATTTTTATTTACTTAACTCTCCAGTTGCAAGATTTTAAATTCTGAGTATACTAAAAAATAGTCACACTCTCAGACATAATCTATTTTCCTATGATGTTAATATTTTTCATGATACCAAAGTTTGAAATAGGAACTCAACTGTTTCCATATTGAAACCATAGAATGTCTTCTAGCCAAAAGTTTTATAGATACAATTGTATTCTTTCCATAATTACTGAATTGAATATATGTTATGATGCCAAGTCCAATGAATTACTGTTGTATTCTGAGTAACAATTTGTTATACAAAATGATTCAATCATTTTATAGTTAAGACAATTAATTTTCTCAGGATTTGGATCTATTTGCTTTCTTCATTAATGTTCAATTAATAGAGGGACTCCTGGGTGGCATAGTCAGTTAAGCATTAAGCATGTGACAGTTGTTTCAGCTCAGGTGGTAACCTCGGGTTTATGAGACTGAGCCCTGCTTTGGGCTCCATGCTCAGTGTGGAGTCTGCTTGAGATTCTCTCTTCCTATCCCTCTGCCCCTCCCCCTGGTGCTCTCTTACATTTAAGTAACAGTATATCTTAAAGTTCAGTTAATAGAGATCGAATAGCTACATGGGGTACATATTATCACACACATTTTCAGCTGATGTTCAGTTACTTAAGAACATTGCTTAGGGTTATAAATGATGGTGCCAGAATTCTGATCTGGGTCTCCCTGGTTTCAAAAGATTTTCTACATTATACAGATTTGTGAATTAACCTGGGAATGAATAATGTAATCCAGGTTTTAAAAGAAGCAAAGGCTGTTGGCCATCAATATTTGATTACAAATCAGGTATAGAAAGTAGCATGGGATCCATAATGAAAAGCTGGATGGGACTTCAGTGATTATTTTTGTAGGTGATGTGATGTTACCTAAGGAGACTGTAAAGAACCTGGAAAGATTTTGTATTAACAAAAAATGCTGGAATATATTTGGGTTTAACTTTGAATTAAAATTTTCTAGGAAAACAGGAAGCTCTGGAAAACTGTTTTTTTGCAATCTTGGGGCAAGAGAAGTGATCATAACTAAAGAGATAAAAGGGCTCTAAAGTAGAAAAAATCCCATGTCCTGTAAATATTGGCAATTTAAAAACTGTGGTAAAGGCTGACAAAATAAGGATTTTAAAATGTCAGAAAATTACTACTTGGGGTCTTTTGAAGACATGAGAATGAGCATTAGTAGTGGGAAAGTTAAATTTACTCTAAGAGGCTTGAAATACAACAAGAATTTAAAATAATGTAACTAGACATTAACACACAATTGCATATTTTGTGGTGAAAATTTGTCATTGAAGACATATTTTGAGATGAGTAGATTTCTGCAGTGGAAATGCAAATGTTTTTTGAAATCAATATTACACAGCAAACAAAATGCAGGTATCCTTGATCAAAGCACAGAGCTTTTTAAGAGCACTTGAGTGTTTTCTGGAAATTTTCATATCTCATCCCTTCTCAAGAGCCAAGGGCTTTACATGACATAGAAACTATTGATATTGGTGCTGACTCATGTATACATACATGAGAAAAAATGTTTGAAATAATTAAGTAATTCTTACTTAAAAATACTTGAAATAAAATGCACAATAGGAAAGCCATTTAAATATAGTAAAGCAGTTTAACAACTACAACAAAGCAAAGTATTTTATCTAGAGCAGCCAAATAATAAACCAATTTCAGTTAAAACAAGGGAGCAAAACCCTCTGTTTGTTTCTCAGAGTCCACAGTCTCTCATGCTTTGTTTCCCCTTCCGGTTTACTCCAGGGGCATGGGTGAGCCTGGTGGTGGGTATTAAGGAGGGCACGTATTGCATGGAGCACTGGGTGTGGTGCATTAACAATGAATCTTGGAACACTGAAAAAATAAAACAATCAAAACAAAACAAAACAAAAAAAATAAGGGAGCAGTTGGAGTTGGTAACTATCATGATCATCACCAAGTACAGAGAGGGAAGAAAATAACAGACAAAAACATTGGAAAAAAATGATCTTTTTGATGATTATATTCTTGTGTACAGAGATAACTCAAGATATTAAAGTAAGAAAAATACTAAAATTAACAGGAAATTTGTAATATATATGGACACCAAAACTATTCTCAAAAAGATATTCTAATTACCCAGATTAAGAAAATGCTGAGAATAATTTTTGTAATGTGATATAACTTAAAATTCTCAGGAAAAAAATAAAAAGAAAGATGCAAAAGTCTATTTGCAGAACACTATAATAGAATATCTAATTAAAGAAAAAAGTCTGAAGAAATGGAAATGCAGATCTTGTCTCAATGGGAAGACTTATCATAACATGTAAATCTTCCAAATTAATATGTAAATTAAGCTGCCTACTGGATTCTTCATTGAATACCGTTACTCTAAATGTACATAACATACACTCCTAATACTTGCCAAGAAAAAAAAGGAAAAATATGTTTTTGGTTTAAGAATAGAAAATAGAAGAAAGAAATATAGTAAAGAATTTAGAAATAAAAAGTACATTTAAATATGTGATATGTGATAAAATTTGTCATACAATACGGTGAAAAACTGATTTCAAATAGAGCTAATACAACAGACTACCCATTTAAAAAACAATAAATGTTGACCTTCATTTATAATTTCACTACCTAAAAATTATTCTGAAAGGATTAACAATAAAACATAAAAAAAGACAACAAAGTCCTGTAAAATGGAAAATCAAAGAGAACACATAATCTATAATGTGTTTCTATAATCTATAGAAAATGGATACTTTTACCAAGAGCAGACAGCTAGAAGCTATGAACAAAAAGATAGATGAACAAAACTGAAGATTAGAGACAAATGTGAATGTCTTCATATTATACAGAAAACCTACAAACCAATCGTATATTAGGCAGAGGAAATAAGTAGACATTCCATGAAAGAGAAATACAAATGTCAAAACATAGTAACAAGTATTCAAATCCTATTGTAGTCAGAAAAATTAAAAATCAAAACCACCAAAATATTGTTTTTATCAGGTGAATAACAGTGTGCTTTTTTTAAATTAAGATTTTATTTATTTATTTGACAGACACAGATCACAATAGGCAGAGAGGCAGGCAGAAAGAAAGGGGGAAGCAGGCTCCCTGCGGAGCAGAGAGCACAATGCGATGTGGGGCTGGATCCCAGGACTCTGAGATCATGACCTGAGCTGAAGGCAAAGGCTTAACCCACTGAGCCACTCAGGTGCCCCAACAGCATGCTTTTTAAAAAAATTAAGACTTTATTTTTAAAGGAAAGTCGTAGATTCATAACAAAAATTTATGGAAAGGGACAGACTTCTGTATGACCGCTGTCTGCATGGATACAAAAACAGTTTTTATACCTGTTGCTGGCAGGGAAGTAGGGAAATGAGTGCACTCATGCAGTGTTGGTGGAAGTGGTTCCCCTGGTTCCTGTTAAGACTGTGGGGAAGGGCCCCACTCTTGCTGTGCCTATAGGTCTGGTTGCTATGACTACAGACCATCCAGTGACCAAAGGCGCCATTTACCTTTCTCCTAGGTTGTGACTTTCAACACACTCCATCCATTTTGACATTATCTTCTAAGATATATTTTTCCTTCTCTGGCCTAATGTTTAAATGCCCTTCCTCTCAATACAAGTTTGTAGTCCTTTCTAAATATTTTGATGTTAAGTACTTGCTTATCAACTAAAAGATTTCAGGTTTTAGAGTCCATAAAATTTTAGGAGACCTAAAAATTCATACATTTCAGAAAATAAAAACCACTTGTATTTGTTGATTCTGCTTTGTCATTGTGATGTCAAGCATATTCTAGGAACAGAAGCTTAGAATGAGGTTTCTAATACAGCTTTCTTTGCCATAGGAATTGTGTTTTAAAATATGTAGCAGAACTAATTTATTTGCTATACTCTTTGGGTTACCTTTTGTAGACTGAGCAACTATAGCATTGTTTTGGTTTAGGTCAAATTAAACATTTATTCTCAAACCTTTCAAGACCAAGTTTTGTTTAGTTCTTGACACTTAAAAATAAGCAGGCACACATCTGTGCCCACAGTAGGTTTTGCTAGGGGGAAACAGTAGGTCTTTCCATTTGTTGTCCTTTGATTTTTATGTTGGCAGCTTTTGTGATAAGAGATAATAGCTCACAGGCATATTTGGTATGGTGGGAGGAGTGGGATTGTAGTGGCAATATCATTTGAATTGTTTGCCCTCAGAGGTCTAGTAAATTGTCTCAGCCAAATATTTATAAACCTGTGGTTTCTAACAAGGCTGCTGGCTTCTCCATTAATTTAAAAATTTAAGTTTTGTTTGTATATAAGACAACTAGAGTTTCCCACAAACGTCTTTGGCATATTTGAAAATACTTCAAAGCGCTGAAGGAAAGGAGAAGGAACGTACTCAGTGAGAGATGGTGGTGGAACTGCAGGCTTCCAACCAAACATGAAAGAGATGGTGTGTGAATATTGCCACGTAAACAAGAGGGACTCATGAAAGAGCAGCAAGACGAAGAAAAATGCTCACCGGTCCAATTAGTCGTTATCCAGGAGATGACGCTTTCCAAGATCAACGTAAGTGGTATTTCTAAAGAAAACAATTCAAAATAAGAAAGCAAAGTACTCAAAGGCACAGTAAATGAAACTTCCAGTAAGCTGAGGAAATCAAATCTACTGATAACAAGTGCTGTAGGCGCCCACCGAGATGAAAGAAGAGTAGCAACGAGGCATGACTGGGTAGAATTATTAAACTTTAGGTATAAATCTTGACTTCTACGTGGGAGAGACGGAAGAGATGTCACCCAAAGAGAACAAAAAGAATTTCTGTTCTTCAGTGTCTCTTCCACAGCTGGGATACCAGAAGAAAGGAGAACACTGATTATAATACTTTGAGGGAAAGAGTTGCTAAAACAAGAATTTAACCCCCCATCACAATATTGCCCCATGGGTCGAGACAATAGGAAATGACTTTCATTTCAATACAAATATAATATTATATTTATAATAATATAATATAATATATATTAATTAATATATATTATATATATAACATATATAATATAATAGAATAATATATTTCAATATAAATATAAATATAATTTTCATTTCAATATAAAGATTCTGTAAGGAGATCATTAATGTATGTTTGATGGAAGCAAAACCAAACCAAATTACTTAAAGATGTAGATCAGCCAATTCAGAATTGCAGAAAAAATAGTATATAAAGAGGGAAGTTTTTATTCCAGGGAGTAATGGTAAATACTGAAAACATTTAAACATATAATTTGGTATAAATAAAATATCTCTAAAATTGAATGAAGATATTAAATATCAAGAGTGAAAACATTTAGAAAACTAAGAAAATGTTCACTGATTAAAGAACTAAGAAGAAGAACCATTTGAGGAGTTTGGAAATAAAAGAAAACATCAGCTATAAAGTAAAATAAAGACCAAGGCAAAAGCAAAGCACAAATACAAATACACATTTTCCATGAGATACACATGTCTAAATAAATCAGAAGTTCAAAATTCAAAGGAAGTGTAAAGATTGGTCATCAAACAGACACAAATATAAAAATGTTTGCAAGACGAATACTAAACTTTAAGCAAAGGTGATATGGAACAGCTCTAAAGGAGAATTATGTTTTATGGCTCTGAACTTGAACAAGTGACAGGACTGAAACCTTTAGTCAAAACCAAAAAAAAAAAAAAAATTGTATCTAGAAGTTGACAGTCAGTCCTAGAGTGGAACTTATTTTCCATTTTAGTCCTTGAAAGATCATGTTTATCACAGATAAATAAATGGAATATTAAAAAAATTTCAACAGTATATAGTAAATTCTATTCACTATAAAGAATCATCTTTTTACATATCCATTAATGTTTTTGAGATTTGAATACCATATATTCTAGAAGGTAGAATTAGTATAGGTCACAGATACTGACAATACTATTACAAAGCTAGAAATAAATAACAGAAGTAAAATCATATTAAACATGGCCCAAGTAAATTTTGCAGTCAAAGAAGAAAATATTAAATATTCAAATTAAACAAATAAGAAGAATACATATATAAAAAACCCTGAGATACTGTAAAAGGTGTATGCAGAGGAAAGTTCATAGAATTAAGCACTTTTGGGGCACCTGAGTGGCTCAGTGGGTTAAAGCCTCTGCCTTCAGCTCAGGTCATGATCTCAGAGTCCTGGGATAGAGCCCTGGATCAGGCTCTCTGCTCAGCAGGGAGCCTGCCTCCCCCCTCTCTCTCTGCCTGCTTCTCTGCCTACTTGTGATTTCTCTCTGTCAAATAAATAAAAATAAAATCTTTAAAAAAAAAGAAGCCCTTTTGTTACATTCTTGATTACGTAAAAGTGGACATAAAAGCATTGAATTTAAAAAGAAGTGTACAAAGAACCACAGAACAAACATAAGGAAACCAGAAGAAAATAATAGTTAAACCAGAAAATAATTAAATAGAAAATCAAGAAGCAGAGTTGAATAAATCCAAAAGCTCAGTGTACCATGAGTAGAGCAAGGAAAATAAAAAGAAACAAGACAAGCAGAGAGAGTCAAGAATCATATGGTTTCACTTATTTGTGGAGCATAACAAATAACATGGAGGACATTGGGAGATGGAGAGGAGAAGGGAGTTGAGGGAAATTGGAAGGGGAGGTGAATCATGAGAGACTATGGACTCTGAAAAACAACCAGAGGGTTTTGAAGGGGCGGGGGGTGGGAGGTTGGGGGAACCAGGTGGTGGGTAATAGGGAGGGCACGTATTGCATGGAGCACTGGGTGTTGTGCAAAAACAATAAATACTGTTATGCTGGAAAAAATTAATAAATAAAAATTAAGAAAAAAAAAGAAACAAGAACAGAAATGAGGGATGAGGAAGAGGACAAAGCTGGCAGACATAGTTTAACTTATGGAGCAATATTTTGTATTGGTTTATGTTAAAAATGTTTATATCTGGAAGAAAATGTACTATTTTCTTGGACTTTCTGAATTTTGCTAAAATAGGAGACATACGTAGTTTAGTATCTATGCAATTATTGGGGAAATTGTTCAATATCCTCTCCTTAAATCTATCCAGATAGCGTCAAGGATAGCCATTCAACACTTCAAGGAAGAGACAATTTTGAAGAGTTTAAATAATCTACAGATCATAGAAAAAGCTAAGAAAGCTTCAAAAGTTGTCAAATAGAACATAAAAATAATGTTTTCACTACTGAGGCAAAAACATAGAGTATTAGCAAATACAATTACAACTGTATTTCATAAGCCCCTTTGTAACTAAGTGATGTTCATTCTTGGATGGCTACGGTATTATAAATTCATGTGAATTCATGTGAATTCATTTAAAGGAGATAAAATTATGTTAATTTTTGAGAAAGATATTTGATAAAATAATAAGTTATTGGTAAACTTGATGAAGAATATCTTTTTCAAAACAAATTTTAATTGAAGGATATTTATCTTTCTCTAAACAAATTTTAACATCAAATTACTTGTTGAAGCCCTAAAAATTTCCCACAAATGAGTAACAAGACAGTCCACAATCACCACTGTTTCTTTTAGCATTACTAGGTAATAAAATAAAATAATGAATAAGAACTAATATCATCTGCAGATGAGTTGGTTATTGACCCAGAAGACATAACAGAACCACCAAAAAATGTTTTAAATAAATATGAATTTATTAAAGGAGTCAGCTGTAAGTAAATATATGCAAAAAAATTACCAGTGAAATCTGATAAAGAATATACTAGAAATACAGTGATGTAAGGAGAGCCGAGGGTCGTCCACTTACTCTATACCAAGGACTCCCAAGCTTTAGCATGTGTAAAGCTTGCTAGCACAAAACTGCTGGATCCCACTGACACGGAGGCTGTTTCAATAGATCTAGTGGCGCTTGAGAATTGCATTTCTGACCAACTCTCAGGTGATCCTAACACTGTTGGTTTCTGTGCTATATTTGAGTAGCCCTCTATTTTGTGGCTCTGAAAAGTTATCCAGTTACATTCCACAAGAAAAATCAAACCTTATAAAATCTTCACCACCCCTTCACTTCCGCTGCCTGAAGGAAACCCACTCCAAATACCTGAATCCTACTCTCTGGCTGGAGTTTAAAATCCAGCCTTTATCAGTCTCCTGACTCTCCCAGGCAGGTCCACATGTTTCTACCCAACCCATAGGTAGCTAGCAACAACAAAAGTCTACCGTTATCTCTAAGCCAGGAACACTGCCATCCCTAAAACTTGGACAAGACTGGTGGATGAGGAATGGGAAAGAGAAAGAAAAAGGAAAAGAAGGTTGAAAAGGTAGAAGGGAAGAGAAGGAGGAGAGACTGTATTTTACAGAAGCACAAATAAAGCCTGAGATGCAGTCAAACTATTGTCAGAGGAGTTTTCTTATTTGAAGCTTCTTAGGATCTAATCCCTAAGCCTATAGCTCTGTGCTGTGACCATACCTCTGCACTCCCCATTTATTGGCCATTTTTCTCATCTATTACAGTATCAGATTCACCTGATGATTGTTTTTGTAGGACAGGCTGGGGAAGTTTTCACTTAGATAACTGATTCTCAAATCTGAATGCACATCAGGTTTACCTGGAGAGCTATTATTAAATGCCAATACCGGGACCCCATCCCTGAGATTTTGATTTAATTGGTCTGGAGTGAGACTGTTGGCATTTTATAAAAGCTTCCCCAGGAAATTTAACTTACCTCCATGATTGAGAAAATGTTCCGTGTCACTTCAAAGCCTGCAAGAAAAAGTGTGGCTAAGACTAGGAATTGAGGACTCCCTCTTGAAGAAAAGAGAACATCTCTTTTTCTTTCCCGCCATCTAGGAATTCATGGTTTTCATTTGATTGAGACTAAATTCGAGTCCTTCTGTCACTAAATACATGTAGAGAACCGGAATTACCCTATAATAACTGCTGAGGACTCAGGCAGTTTACCATGTACATTGATTAATTTTATGGGTCCATTTGGTTAGGCATGGAGCCCCAATATTCAGTTAAACACTAGTTTAGATGTTTATGTGACAGTATTTTTTAGATGAGATTAACATTTAAATGAGTAAACTTTGAGTAAAGCAGATAACCTTCCATAATGTGGGTGGGCCTCATCTAATCAGTCGAAGGCCACAAAAGACCACAAAAGGTCCACCAGGAGAAGAGAGAGTTCTGTCTCTAGACTGCCTTTGGACTCAAGCTGCAGCATCAACTCTTCTCTATCTCTAGTTTGCTTTGCAGATTTCTCTCTTGACAGTCCCTAAATCATGGGATCAATTACTTGAAATAAATCTCTCAGACCTCCTACTCTAGGCTACGTATATCCTATATATTTCCCATTATATCTTATATATATATACACCTTTGTATCTCTTCTGTTGTATCCTATATATCATATATACCTCCTATTGTAGCCTCATCTCCCTAACTACCTACTTACTTATCTACTTATCTATCTCTAGTTTGTTCTGTTTCTCTGGAGATCCCTGATGAATACAAGATCTGCTTAGGAGGAAATGAAATTAAGTGCTAAATCTCTGGGGTACATGGCACTTTTGTGCAATTTTGGCCCCTGGACAGATTACCAATCAACACTGAGTTCTCTAAATTATCCTTAAAACCTTCTGAGCATGGGACCCTCTCAAGGGTCCTTAGCTTCAGTTTCTGCAGTCTCTGTTCTGGATCTTGCCTCTAACCAGAGACCCAAAGATGAGGTTATCCACAAGGGGTGGTCAATGGGTAACTGAAATCTAATGTTTAGGTCTTAAAACTTTTCCAAATATTCAGAAGTATGTTCCAGCTAGACTGAGTTTTTAACAATAACTTGTCCTTTAAATTCCACTTTGAACTGCATGATGAGCCAGTTTTGGGGGAGAACAAGGCAAAAGTTGAAAGAAACATAGGATATTAACCTTCACTGCAAAACATTTTAGATTTAGAAGAATGATTGCACTGTTTCTATTACTATCTAAAGCTTTGTGAATCACAAAAAGTGCATTGCTAATCACCGTTTGCCTTGCTTTAAGCAGGTCAGAGTGTTCTCAAAAATAAAACTTGGTAAATTAATCATTTGTGTCACCCAGTGCTATTTTATCTACAATTGATGCTTTTGCAACTAGGTGACTGAACCACAGTGTGTATCATGATCACTCAGAGGGCTTGAAAAACACAGATTTCTGGGCCTTGCCCTTAGAATTTCTGACTTAGTGGGGCTGAGAGAGAGTCTTGAAATTTTTGTTTTTGACAAGTTCTCAGGTTGATGCTGCTGGTCCATGCGTCACATTTTTAGAAACCCAGGTTCTCACACACGTGCAAACAAATGAATTAGCGGCAACCCTGCTTTCACCTGTGTTTAGCACCTGATCATACAGATTCACTGAGCACCTACTATGTGCTCGATAAAAGCTGTGATAGTTGCTGCCATGAAAGAACTAAGCACCTACTTGGAGAACCAACATGAACACATCCAGAACAACACTAGGTGGGTAACAGCAATGTGACCCAAACAAAAAGGTTGGCAGGTATTCAGAGATCTCTGGTAACCACAGAAAGATTCTGTAGAGGGGGAAGACTTGAACTGGGCTTGAATAACTCGCCCAACAAATAAGAGAAGAAGGAAAAATGCAAGGTGGAGCAATTACATGAAGACTACATGGGGTCTGAGGCAGAGAAGAAAATGAGCATTAAATTAGTTGTCTAGGCTGGGAAAAGGTATCTCCTCTATGTATGAATTTAATAAATAATTTGATGAGTACCATGACGTACAGTGGTGAGCAGTTTTAGAATGATTGCTGACGAGGTACATTGTAAAAGATCCATGATCCATGCAGAAGATTTGGAATTAGCACAGTATGAAGTCCAGAACTTTAAGCAGAAGAAGTCAGTGATAGGAAATATTAATTTAGTAACAATGTATAGAATAGAATGGAATGAGGAAATGCAAGATGCCTTAAGGGCTTGGAGCCACAGGTCCACTGGGAGATCCAAGAATGAGGATATTGGGTCCAGAATCAGCCTTGTTGAAATAAGAGTGACAGGCCCAATGGGAAAGGATTGGGTTTAGTGACACAAATGAATAAAAGTGGCATTTTATATTGAACCTGGGTAATCATCAGGAGAGGCAGAACTACCAACAGGCAGAAATATGTTCAGAAGAGTTTTACTAAAAAGAAGTTGGTTTCAGACACACATGATAATATCTAAGAAGGGAATGTTCTAGGTGAGTTTTATAGATTTGAAGACAGAGTACATGACTTAACAATTTGGAAGTGACTAATATGACTAATTTGTTATTTAAAATTATAACCAGGGGAGAAAACACTTAGTCACACCTGTATTTATCCCTTAAGTTTTCATTAAGCACCTTCTGTAAGCCAGCCACTGTGTTTGGAGCACAAAATGGAATTTAATGAGAGAAATCAGAAGAAGAGAATAAGGGAGTAAGGTCAAGGAATTGCATCTTGGAAGACTCCTGTACTTAAGTTAGGATGACAGCAGAGTTGTGAATGAAGAAACCTGAGAGAGGGAAAGTAGCAGAAGGAGAATGAAGATGGTATTGGAAAGGGTTTGAAAAAGAAGGTGATTAATTGTAGGGAATACAGCAGAGGCTGAGAAAAATGAAAATGGGGAAATTTGCTAGGCTTGGTGAAAAAACAAAACAAAACAAAACAAAACCGAAGTCCACATCCATTAAAAATCTCTTAGAGAGGGGCGCCTGGGTAGCTCAGTGGGTTGAGCCTCTGCCTTCAGCTCAGGTCATGATTTCAGGGTCCTGGGGTTGAGCCCCACATAGGGCTCTCTGCTGAATGGGGAGCCTGCTTCTCCCCACAACCCCCACCTTTTTGCCTACTTGTGATCTCTGTCTGTCAAATAAATAAATACAATTAAAAAAAAAATCTCTTAGAGAGGAGGGACACCTGGGTGGCTCAGTCAACTGAGAGTCTGACTCTTGGTCTTGGCTCAGGTCTTGATCTCGGAGTCATGGGTTTGGGCCCTGAGCTGGGCTCCACGCTGGGCATGCAGCCCACTTAAAAAAAAGAAATCTCTTAGGGGCACCTGGGTGGCTCACTGGGTTAAATCCTCTGCCTTCAGCTCATGTCATGATCCCAGGGTCCTGGGATCGAGCCCCACATCCAGCTCTCTGCTCGACAGGGAGCCTGCTTCCATCTCTCTATCTGCCTGCCTCTCTGCCTACTTGTGATCTCTGCTTGTCAGATAAATAAATAAAAAATCTTAAAAAAAAAAAAAGAAATCTCTTAGGAGTAGTCAGGAGAAGAAGGTGGAGTTGAGACAGAAGAAGAAAGAGCCAGAGAGAAGTAAAAGTGGGAACAAGGTAGGATGCCACACTAATGGATGGCTAAGGATTACAGGGAAGAAAAAACGAGCTCACCCTCTAAGACAGAAAGGAAGTGCAAAAGAGATATGATTTATTTTCAATGCAGTCATCCTCTTTCAAAATTAAATGTATTTATTTACATAAATCTATAACTATTAAATATTTCTTGACCATGATGTAATCTACTGTAATTATATGTGCATTTTAAAGTACACATTTAATGAACACTGACTTTGAACTAAAGGAATTTCCACTAATACTATGGTAGTATTGGATTTTTATGTGGCTGTTCAATAGCACTGGATACATTAAATCTAATAAAAGAAATTACAAAGTATCTAGTGGGATAACAAATTGCTTATTTTCCATTTCCCTTTTAATTTTTTTATTTTTTTTTATTTTTGTGGACAGATGAAAGCTAATATTCACACTTTGTTTCTCCTGAGTTGGAGACATTTTCATGGGGAATGGAAACCATGGGAGTTAAGTAATTTTCAGGGAAACAAAAGGAGATTTCCAAATTTGATGATATTCCAGGTATAGAATAAAAGCATGGACTCAAGAAAAATTGGTTTAAAAAATCAATAGTATATTTGGTGAGAAGTAGAAAATAGGTGGAGAAAGACTATAAAACTTAGTTTTATCAGCACATGTTTGGTAAATTTATTAGTGGTTTTATGGAGAAGGCTGTTGTGGTAAAAGAAACAGGTGTGTTTTACAAATGAGAGATTGGGAGTAAAAAGTTCTGAATTATAGTTAAGAGTGGCACAAAATCATCATCTATAATTAACATGAGGATACTGATACACAAGTGAAAAGGAGAATATGAGGAAGATGAACTACATTGTAATATATTTTTTATTTATTGAATGGGGTAAATTTTTACTAATGAAGAGTTGGAAGTACTGATGTAACAATATATTGTCAATAATTGGGAAATTAAATAGAGAGAAACTTCCAGAAGACTAAATGAATGATCATATGGTAAGGAAATACTTTCCAGAACAACTGAGCATTTTGGGGATGGGGGAAAAATAGCAACCGCAATTCCTTATAGGTACAGGAAAGTCCAAAACCTGAAAAGCAACAGACATTAAGTGAATCAAATCCTACAAAAGAAGAATTTGACAAAACAAGCATTTGATGCACTTAAGGCATTGGATGAGGCAAGATGGTTTCCAGAGTGTAAAATGCACAGAACGAAATCAAACTCAAACAAAACCTAGAAGTAAGAGTAGGGTCCTCCTCTTTTAAAAGCCTTACACATACTGCAAACAGTAACATAAGACACTTATCCAAAGAAACACACAATATGTCTTGATACAAATTGTTTGCTGCAAAAGTGGTTCATTAAAGTATCCAATCTCAGCTTCAGATGTCTAATGAAATCTGAGTCCTCCCCCAGCATCTTAAATAAGGGTTTTTTAACTCTCATGGTGAAATAGATACCATACTGAGGTTGAGTTGATATTAATTTGGTAAATGGTTGATTTGGCCCAATCAAAAGTTTATTTTGAAAATATTCATCTTAATCCAGGGAAAACTGTCCCGCCCAAAGAGTTATTTATTTAAAAAGTAACCTGTATGAATTACATGACCTGTTCCCTGGTGCTGTGTAAAAATGCCAGTAGTTTCCTGTCAAAAGCTTGTACACTCATAAGATTTTCATATTCTAACATCTACTCTGAAATAGCACCTTTCAAAAGAATTTAGGAAGTTATTTCTCTGTTTGAAAGTTATTTTTATTGCAAGAGATGTTAGTTTGTGGAACAATGTCCGGCTGGTTCTCTTTATACAATGGTTCTCCTGAGGACATAAAAACGCTCCCCGTTGTATTTCAGTCGGTATTCCTATTTATAGCCCCAATATGTAGGAGGTGCTCATGTAAAATTTAAGGTATAAATGAAAATTGTGAATATTAAAGAGGGGACTTTGTTGTATTGCATTTGACAGCCATTTTTCATCTTGGAAATTCTGGTTCTTGGAACACCTTTTAATACTTGCCAGACTCAGGGTCCCTGGATACAGAGATGGAAGACGCTGCTTACGAAGACTCCCACACATCCAACACAATCAGGGCAAATACTCAAGGAAAGGTTTTTACTCAAGAGTGATTTACCAAATAATGGTTTCAGAGAAATAGGACATGACTAAGCGATTTGGACAAAGGGCAATAATTGCTCTATCTCGAAGTAGCAACCTGATTATGTCATTCATTTGCTCAGAATTTTCTCTTGTTCTCCATTCCCCGTAGAATACATTCCATAACTCTTACCTTGATATTCAAAGAGCTTTATTATTTGGCCCTGTATATCAGACTCTATTTTATGTTTCTGCCCCTGCCAGGGAAGAACGTAGAAAAATAATCACTGCCCTTGAAGAGTCTGTGTTCTTGTGAGAAGAACAGACAATAAACAAAACAAGTGAATGCAACACAAGAGGTTATAGGGTGATAAAGTTTATGAAGAAATGTTAAGTAGGAGTGATAGATACATGGAAGGTAGCCTCTACTAGAGGCTACCTTGAACAGGACCAGGAGGTGGTGAGGGACTGAGTTGCATGGATACATGAAGCAGAAGTTGTAGGCAGAATTATAGCAAGGAGGAGAGCCCTGAGTGGACTGTGATTGGAGTGTTTTGAGACCTATGTCATGTGATTTCTCTTTACTTTCTCTTCTGTATCACTTTCTATTTCCAGTAACTAACCCAATCACCTTGCAATTTGATTGTATATACTTCTTTTAATGCACTAAGTGGGAGGTTCATTGAAGGTCTGTTCTGGGTCTTATTCATCTTTTTTTTCAGGGTCTAGAGTCATGTTCTGTTGTTTGTTTTTTTATGCTCTCAATAAATGTTAATTGAATTGAATGCATATTTCTCAATTTACCTTTCCCCCACCCATCCCCTCCTAAGCACAATTGTAGACTTTATGATAATATTGAAGGTATCTGACTCAGTAAAGATTCCTGCAGCTCTGAGCTTTCTCTAGGAGCCTGAGATGGGACCTCTACAGAGAATGGGAGATTCTCATTGCTTTGGGTAAGAGTTGGGAGTTATTTTCCTTCGAATGAGGGATTTTCTTTCTCTTGTTCCTGTTGGGTTGGCAAGGGCTTTTACTGTTTAGAGCCCATGTAGACCATGAAGTCAAACACATGGTTGTTATGGTCCTATTAATTCTCATACTAGGAGATGAGCTTCACAAAATATTCATTAAGGGCCATCCAGTCTCAGCATCAAAGATGAAGGAGTGGTGTTCACTTTTAATATGATGGGAGACATCCTGATCATTCATATAGCCCAGGATGATCTTCGGATCATCCTGGGCTATATGATCTCAATGTCTGCTAAAGAGCCTTGTTTATGTATTTGTATCTCTACTGGGTTAATTCTATGAATTCCACCGATTCATGTTCACCCAAAACCTCAGAGTGGGACCTTATTTAAAAATGGGTGTTCGCAGGTATAGTTAAGTTGAGGTAATAATAGATTAGGGTAGGTCCTAATCCAGTAACTGGTGTCCTTATAAAAAAGAAGAGGGAGATCTGGACAGATACATGCACATAGGGAAGGTGATGAGTAGATACACATCAAGCACACCATGTGAAGACAGAGGCAGAGATTGAAAGATGTGTCTATAGGCCAAGGAATACAACTGATTGCCAGGAATGACCAGAAGCTAGGAGAGAGGCATGGAGCAGATTCTCCCTCTGCCCTCCAAAATCAAATAAAACTCTGCTGACACCTTGATTTTGGACTTATGCTCTCTTGAACTGTAAGAGAATACAATTCTGTTGTCTTTAGTCAGTCAGTTTGTGGTAATTTGTTAAGAAACTCTAAAAAAATAATACAGAAATTTTCTCTAGGCAGTAGGTCAGATTTAATATGCAGAGGTTGAGTGCGTGAACATGGAAGACCATTCCAGCCAGCCTCCCAGTTGACTCTGGATGACCCTGCCCACAATGTGGGCTGTTCTAATAGATGTAGGGACAGTGTTCCAGGCAGCATCATGGCCATAGTACCACTGCCAGAAGATTATCTTTGGTCTTCTGGGTAACAGTGAAATTATGGACAGTGATCATTAGACTTTCAGTAGTTTCTTCACCATGCCAAAATTGTCAGGGATTACGTTGGTTAGCAGAGTCAAGCACTTGGTGCAATACAAGGCTTTGGGGACCTGTCATTTCTTGTCACACAGTCTTGAGGGACTTGTCACCTCTCATGATTTAGTCTTGTCTTAGAAACAGGCATTAGCAGAAGGAGAGTGACATTTTGCCTTCATTCTCAAAGTGAGGCCCCAATTTTTTTAAAAAAGATTTTATTTATTTATTTGAGAGAGAGAGGGAGAGAGTGAGAGAGCACAGCAGGGGGAGGGGCAAAGGGAAAGGGAGAAGCAGAGGGAGAGAGAGAAGCAGAGCCAAATGTGGGGCTTGATCCCAGGGCCCCAGGACCAATATCTGAACTGAAGACAGATGCCTAAACGATTGAGCCACCCAGGCAACCCAGGTCCAATATTTTTAAGGTGGTTAAGATGAGAAAACTTTGTGGAGTGTTGGATATGTTTACTACCCTAATTATGGTTATGGTACCATGGGTGTTTGTTTATGGCCCCACTCATAAAATTAATACATTAAAAATGTGCAGTTCTTGGGCACCTGGGTGGCTCAGTTGGTTGAGCGACTGCCTTCAGCTCAGGTCATGATCCCAGAGTCTTGGGATCGAGTCCCATATCAGGCTCCCAGATCCATGGGGAGTCTGCTTTTCCCTCTGACCTCCCCTCTCATGCTCTCTCACTCTGTCTCTCTCTCAAATAAATAAAAAATTAAAAAAAAAAATGTGCAGTTCTTCATATATCAATTTTACCTCAATAAAACTGTCAAAAAGAAAGATACAGTGGACTCTGCAACATATTCAGCCCTGGCATCACCCTGTTTGATATTGCTGGTATGTCTCTCCTAGAAGATGGATTTAGGTTTCCTATTCACTATGAAATTCATGATCTCGGCCTTGATAGTACCATTGAACTTGCATGAGTTGAATCACTCTTGTTGGGGTCAATGAAGGGGTTATTTATGGCTACAGTGATCACATTGTCAGAGTTGAACATGGCCCTGGTCACAAGGTACCTAGTACAATCCAACCTGTGTACTCTAATCTTCACCATGATGTCTCAAGAATGCAGTTGGCATTGGAACCAAAGGTGCGGCTTTTGGCTGAAGGAGGAACAGAAGCCCAATTTAGCTTTCATAGGTTTGCTTCCATAAGCTGTTATAAAATGGAAAGGTAAGAGTTTAAAGCTTTTTTTTTTTTCTTCAAATAATATGTACAAAGCAGAAATTGTTCGGATATTTTATACATATATATATATTTTTTTCCTCTTGGTAAAGCAATCAATAAAAGTTGTTTTTGCCAGAGTTACTTGTTTTTGAAAAACTGTATATTGCCAAATTGACTTTTCTGTGAGTATCGGAAACAGGCAAGAACAATAAGATAGCTTTTATACCTTTGTCACAAGCTTCTGTTGAGTGATGCATAGCTTAGTAACCAAATGTTGATGTGTCCTGGAATGCTCCTTGATGAAAACATGGGCATTGTAAATATCCCCCATTTCATAACTAATATTTAATGACTCCATAATATATGTCAAGAATTCCCACCCAATTCCTATAAAACACGCAAGAATGTACTGAGCCATGTAAGTGTATTTTATAGGTGCTGAGATAGATGTAGATTGATGTCATGTATAAGATTTGACACTTGCCCTCATAAGTAGTAGTAGTAAACTTCACTTTGTATGAAGTACAATGCATTACCTAAATTTTCTTTCATTTTTGATTTCAAGTTGGCACTTAAATTATAGTTAACATATAGTATAATACTGGTTTCAAGAGTAGAATTTAGTGATTCATCCTTACATGTAACACCCGGTGCTCATCACAAGAAGTGTCCTCCTTAATGCCCATCTCCTATTTAACCCATCCCCTGCCCACCTCCTCTCCATCAAGCTCAGTTTGTTTTCTATATTTAAGGATCTCTTATAGTTTGCCATCCTCTCTTTTCTTTTTTCCCTTCTTCCTCTATGCTCATGTATTTGTTCTTAAATTCCACATATGAGAAAATCATACAATATTTGTCTTTGTCTGACTGGCTTATTTTGCTTGGCATGATACACTCTAGCTCCATCCACATAGTTGCAAATGGCGATTTCATTCTTTTTTATGGCTGAGTAATATTTCATTTTATTGTATTTTTTGGTGAAAAAAGCATTTATACATTATACTAGTATTTTTAAAATACAACTTACATGTCAGTGTCTAGAGATCAGCTTTATTCTTTTTTTTATGTTGTGTTAGTCACCATAGAATACCTCATTTGTTTTTGATATAGTTTGATAGTGTTCCATGATTCATTGTTTGTTTATAGCACCCAGTGCTACATGCAATATATATGAAATATCTATCTATCTATATGTATCTCACCTCTCTTTATGTATTTTTCAGTTGATGGACATTTAGGCCTTTTTCATAGTTTGTCTATTATTGATAATGCTGCTATAAACATCAGGTGCACATGCCCCGTTGAATCAGTATTTTTTTAGCCTTAGGGTAAATACCTAGTAGGGCAATCGGTGGGTTGTAGGATAGCTCTATTTTTAACTTTTTGAGGAATCTCCATACTGTTTTTCAGAGTGGCTGCACCAGGTTGCATTCCCACCAATAGCATAAGAGGGTTCCCTTTTCTCTGCATCTTCACCTACACCTGTTGTTTCTTGTGTTGTTAATTTTACTCATTCTGATAGGTATGAGGTGTTATCTCATCATGGTGTTGATTTGTATTTCCTTGATGATGACTGATGTTGAACACCTTTTCATGTATATATTAACCATCTGGATATCTTCTTTGGAGAAGTGTCTATTCATGTCTTCTGACCATTTCTTAACTGGATTATTTGATTTTGGGGTATTGAGTTTGATAAGTTCTTTACAGATTTTGGATACTAACTCTTTATCAGATATCTCATTTGCAAATATCTTCTCCCATTCTGTAGACTGCCTTTTAGTTTTTTTGATTATTTCCTTTGTTGTGCAGAAGCTTTTTATCTTGATGAAGTTCCAATAGTTCATATTTGCTTTTGTTTGCTTGCCTTCAGTGACATGTCTAGTAAGAAGCTGCTACAGGTGAAGTCAAGGAGGTTACTGATGGTTTCCCGCCTCACATTTAGGTGTCTCATTCACTTTGAATTTATTTTTGTGTATGGGTAAAATAAATGGTCCATTTCATTCTTCTGCATGTTACTGTCCAATTTTCCCACACCATTTGTTGAAAAGACTGTCTTTTTTCCACTGGATATTCTTTCCTGCTCTGTCAAAGGTTAGTTGACCATAGAGTTGTGGGTCCATTTCTGGATCCTCTATTCTGTTCCATTGATCTATGTGTCTGTTTTTGTGCCAGTACTATACTCTCTTGATGATGACAGCTTTGTAGTAGAGCTTGAAGTCCGGAATTATGATGCCTCCAGCTTTGCTTTTCTTTTTCAAGATTGCTTTGGCTATTTGGGATCTTTTGAGGTTCCATACAGATTTTCTGTCTTTATTTTACATTGAGTGAAATAGTCCTCAAGTAGAAAGTTACAGGTATTATGACTAACGTAATTGTACTTAGTAGATTTGAAGTTGGAGACATAGGTATGAAGAGTAATACCAACTTGTGATAATAGACTTCTTGATACTATTGCCACTAGTTTTAAATTCTATGGGAAGAAAAATAAGGTTTGGATAGGGTTTAGTTAAAAACATATAAGGACCGTCTTGTCTGGAAACTATAAAATGTGTCTCAGAGGATGTCTGAGAGATAGAGCCATGCTTTTTGTAATAAGTAGGGAAGATTTCTCTTTATACAGTGTTTTCACAGAACAGAAAAAGGTAGCCTTAGAGAACACACTAGTCCAAGGCCATGATATTTCAGTTGGACATACCAATGATTGAAGAAAAGAGATTATATAACCCTCAGGAGAGCAGCTATTAATACTATTTATGAATATACACAAAATTTCAAATCAGCCAATTTCTTTGGGATTCCTTTAGAACATGCAGGTAAACAATCATATGTGTCATGCTTATTTACTTAGGTTATATTTCCTGAATTTGCTGATTTGGGAATGGGTTGTTTATGTAGATGTGCTTCGATAAACTAATAAAATTTGAGTAAAAAATTACAAAGTTAAATAGAGGATGGAATTTATGAGGAAGGAAAAGCTGAACCATTAGTTCTAAATTTGGCCCTTACATAATGAGAAAAGGATGTGTCTTCAAAACACATTTTCTTGTTTGTAATTTTGTTTAGTTTTTAAATAAGTGGTAATAGAAGTTGATTGGCTATGTCATGATTGTGATTTTCCACAATGTTTAAACACATATAAGTAGAGGGTTATAACAAAACAAAATGTGTCATGAATACAACGAAAACCTCTGTCTATTAGGCCTATGAAGATGATCATTTCTATTGGGATTGATGAGGGCAAAATACTCTTGTAGCAGCAGATAAGGTCTTGTACCTGAAAAGGTCTCTGGATGGGAGGACCACACAGTAAAATCTGCCACATTTGTGAGAAGCATTGAAGGAGTGAGGTGGTAGAGCCTGTGGTGAGCCCCGCCCACTCTCATTTGCATAAGTTATAGGCTTCTCCTGCCCCCACCGCTTGCTGACACTGTGTTGCAGCTACCAGGGGATCTCTGTTGGGTCTGTGCTTACAGCTCTGCCTGGGGCTGTGCCCACAGATATGGCTGTGGTGCTGTGCCTGGGAGCTGAGGCTTCGCCTGTCTTTTATAAATGGTGATTCCTGTCCTTGCTTGTAAATGAAATGCTTTCATAGCTCCAAACATACTAGTAGACATAGTTGGTGTTACTGACTCAATATTTATGTCCCCCCTAAGCCCTACCCTACATTCCCCATACCAAAGTCACATGTTTAAGACTGTTTTAACCTCCAATGTGATGGCATATGGAGAACAGCCCTTGGAAGTACTTAATGTTAGGTCATGAGGATGGGACCCTCACAATAGGAAGAAGGAGAGAGCCAGGTATCCCCCACATCTGTCTCTCTTTTTCTTTCTGTTGTATTTCTCTGTCCTCCTATAACCCAAGGAGAGCGCCATCACCAGAAACACACCTTGTTGTCACCTTGGTCTTAGACCTCCAGTCTCCAGATCTGTGAGGAAGTAAATTTCACTTGTTTGACACAGCAAGCTATGGTATTTTGCTAAGCCAGCCTGAGCTGACTAAGAAGATACTTGATTTCTGTAGCATTTCATGACATTGTTTCTAGAAATAGTTCAATGTTAATTGTCATTGCAAACCTATTTTGAGGAATGTCTATGACATGATACATGGGTCATGTTATTGTGGTCGTAACACAGCATGGCCAGATGGCAGATCATATGACTCTAAAATGTACCAAATTTATGGTATAATAGTATTGCTTGATCATAGTAATGACTCTTACTTGACTACAACTTGCTAGATTTTTATTACTGGTAAAAATGTATACTGAACATACAGCTACAAGGAAGGAATTCATTTTTCTGGAATATTATTTAGATGCAATTTCAGATTTGCTATATTTACATAGAACAAAACATATCCAGGGTGAAAGATCAGCTGTGACCTATCTCCACCATCCATGGTGGCTGTGTATCTGTAATTCATCTGTAAACAGAAGCTTTGAGAGTCAGAGGGAACATCTGGGGAGGCTTCATATGCCATGGGGTCTTTGTTTCTCTATTTTATTGTCTACATACACCTGTGGACTCCATGACCCCCAAAACATGTAACTGACAAGGAAAGATACTTCAGACAGTAGCTTAGCTATCATTCAAGCAGGGCCCACAAAGCTGACAGCTTGTAGCTGGATGACAGAAAGGAGAACCAGTGCAGCTGACTATAAGAAAGCCATTTGGGGCCAAGGCTTTTGGTTTTTATTCTATTTCTCAGTAGCATTTGATTTCGTTGTTTTTTTTTTTTTTCCGATGATAAGAACACTTTTTTTTTTTTTTTTAAAGATTTTATTTATTTGCCACAGAGAGGGAGAGAGCACACAAACAGGGGGATGGGCAGGCAGAGGGAGAAACAGACTCCCCACTGAACAAGGAGCCAAATGCAGGGCTTGATCCCAGGACTTTGGGATCATGACCTGAGCTGAAGACAGAATCTTAACCAACTGAGCCACCCAGGCACCACTTTGCTATGGTAAGAGCACTTACCATGAGGCCTACACTCTTAAATTTTTAAGTGTACAACATAGTACTATTAACTATAGGTACACTGTTGGATCCCAGATTTCTGGAACTTACTTGTCTTGCACTATTGACACATTGTATCTGTTGAACTTCCATTCCCTATTCTTTCTCCCTCCCATCCCACCTACCACCTTTCTACTCTCTGTTTCTATGAGTTTGACAACTCTAGATACTTCATGTAAATGAGATCATGCAGTCTTTGACCTTCTGTGACTGGTTTAGTTCACTCAACATCATGTTCTTCAGGTTCATCCACATTATCACAAATGGCAGACTTCCTTTCTGTTTTTTTAAGGCTGAATGATATTTTGTTGTCTACATCTATCACATTTTCTTTATCCATTCATTTGTAGGTGGACACTTAAGTTGTTTTGTCTTTTGGTTCTTGTGAGTAATGCTGCAATAAACATGATGTGCAGACACCTCTTCAAGATCCTGACTTCAGTTCATGTGGATAAATACCCAGAAGTGGGATTGCTGGATTATATGGTAATTCTATTTATAAATTTTTTGAAGAAACTCTATGCTTTTTTTTCCATAGCAGCTGCAACATTTTACATTCTCACCGCAGTGTACAAAGATTCTAATTAGAGAAAACTTTAGTAGTTAGATGATGAAATAAGGTCAAGAACTAGATCTCCTAGCAATTGTGTTTTTTCCAGTTTTAAGTGTCTGTTGTGATTAATGAGCAGAACCTTCCAGAGACGAACTATTCCATTACCACTGACCAGTGCTTCTTTCTTCGGTGTAACATTGAAATCACCCATCATTTGGAAACCATATAACTTCTGCAACCGCCTTCTCACAAAGGTTTTATGGAGTCCCTGCTGACATCAAGCTCCCCGCCAAAGGGCTCCATGCAAATAATTCTGAGTATAAGGGTCTATGACATTTGCAAATTGATGGATACTACAAACACTACAGTCTCCCATAACACAATGAATGAGACATTCTCCTTAGTCTATAGGAGTTCCTTTTGGTGTGCTTGCTTGCTTGCTTGCTTGCTTTCTTTATTTTTTAAGATTTTATTTATTTATTTGACAGAGAGAGAGATCACAAGTAGGTAGAGAGGCAGAGAGAGACAGAGGAGGAAGCAGGCTCCCCGCCAAGCAGAGAGCCCGATGCAGGACTCAACCCCAGGACCCCAAGACCATGACCTAAGCTGAAGGCAGAGGCTTAACCCACTGAGCCACCCAGGTGCCCAGCATGCTTTCTATTACTAACTGCAAAATGATTGCTTTTGCAATCATGACACATTATGTGTGTGTCATGGGTTGAATTGTGTCCTGCTTCAAAGATGTCAAAGTCTCAACCTATAGTACCTGTTAGTTTGACCTTATCTGTACTCAGGGTTTTTGTAGATAACAAACTAAGATAATGTCTTTAGGTTGTGCCTAATCCAACACAACCCTGTCCTTATACGATGGTGACTTAGACACAGACACACACAGAGGGAAGATGATGAGAAGACACAGGGAGAACATAATCTACAAACCCAGAAACACTTGAGGTTCCCAGAACCCCGAGGGAGACTTGGAACAGATTCTCCCTCATAGCACTCACAGTTCCCCTCCAGCAGACAGCTTGAGGTCAGATTTCCTGCCCATGGAATTGAAAGACAATCAATTTCTAGTGGTCAAGCCACCCAGTTGTGGTACTTTGCTACGGTGGCCCCAGCAAGCTAATATAGAAACCTACAGTAAAGTGCTGGATATCACCAAAATAGGTTTTTTCCTCTTAATTTATAATTGGTATTATTTTCCTCAAACAACCATAAGGTGAAGACATAGCAGGGAAAAGTTAATAACAAGAATAGGTAAAAGGAGTTTATCGCTTCCATTAATTTGACTTTTACTCTATTTAAAGAAGAAAACTTATAATGTTTATTTTTCTGATTATAAAAGTAGTATTTTGTCACTGTATTAATTTATAAGCCCAGAAAATTTAAAAAGAGGAATTAAGCCATAATTACAGTAACTAGAGAAAATTACTTCTGTAATTTTATTATTTTTGCTTCCAGTCCTTTTCCAAACTGTGTATTTGTAGGGGCGCCTGGCTGGCTCAGTTGGTAAAGCATGCAGCTCTTGATCTCGGGGTCATGAGCTTGAGCCCCATGTTATGCACAGAGATTACTTAAAAAAAAAAAAAAGCTAACAATCTTAAAAACTAACTTAACTTTTCTGAAGAAAACAAGTTCTTGTGAATTCTCTTTTATTTTAAAATGATAGGATCACGCGGGACTAGAGGGGTTAATACCTCATTCTCACATGTATTTGATGGGATGTACGTAAGCTGGTAATATAATTGACTTAACTTTTAAAAGCACATGTAAGTTCATGTTTGTATTTGTCATTGCCTAAAATAGATCTATTTTTAAAAGCATAGCATGCTACCATTAGACATCGAAATGTTTTATTTGGACTGGAATACAAAGCAGTAACCCAAATGTGGTCCCTATGAAATCGTCAAAATTACTCCCTAGCATAATGCTTTATAAAATGCTGTGTAAATGCTTCATAACCCACAGCTTCAGAGCACAAACAAATGTCATGAGCCTGTGGTTCCAGTCGAAGGTGGCCTGATAGTGCTTTCCCCAGTACGAAGACCATGGGAAGATGAAGGAGTCACTAATGAGATCATTTCTTTTCAGTGGCTCTCTCAGAATGAAATACATAACATACATAAAAGCGGCCTTTATTATTAAGCTATAAATAGTCGTCACTGGTGGTTTAACTCTAGTTCCTTCAGATCATGTTGCGTTAACACATTGTGGCTTGTAGATAGGAAGAATACGGCTGAATATACCAATGACATCTCATGTGTTTATTTACTCATCTCTTGGATTGTCAGATTTAGTAACTAAAAATACAGGACATCCAGTTACATTTCAATTCAGGTGAAGAGCAAATGCTATTTTAGTATAAGGATGTCCCATGCAATATTAGTCATTCACTAATGATTAAAATAGTCATTCACTGAATGACTGATTCATGTTGGGTATTTCTGTATTTCACCTGGTAGTCCCAGCTCCTACTTACATGCCTATTGTAGGTCAGGTTTAAAAGAGAATTTTTTGTTATATGGTGTTTATAGAAATCAGAGAGAAAATCTGTCTACTCTAGACATGGTTGTGTATACATAGAGAAGTTGAAAAAGAATAGAGAAAAGGAGAAATTGTCTTTCTCTCTTTTTTTTTTCAGTGTGAATTCACCTTTTTCTGGCAATTAAATTTTAGGCCACCAGTTCGATATTTAAATTGTTTATAAAGGCATATTCCTCTCAAAATAAAAGAAGAGAAAGTCCTTGAGAATACTTTTGATTTTCTCTGCCTTTACTCATCTGATTAGTACAGATTGTTTAGTTTGACATTTGGTCATTTTTATAAGAAATATGATACAGATTGTGCACTTTTGGCGGGGAAGACTGCCCTATTTATATCAAATAGTTGAAATATTCATGAAAGTGTTGGTCTCACAGATAGACATAAAAGGGAGAACTGCAGGATCAACTGGATGTAACATTGTATTGTTTTGTGGGACGAAGCAGAATATAGTAGGTGAAGAGGGTCTGAGACTAGGGCTCGAGAATCATGTTTTGGTGTTCCGTACATGGGAAATGAGACAAAAGGACAAACCTCAGGACAGCTTGAGGAAATCCTCTGGAAAGGTTCTGGAGAAATGACATTTATCTTCCTTGGGAGGTAGGGATGGGTAGGTGTGAGTCACACACTCCAGTCCAGAGAGATGTAGGTGACAATTTATACAACACAGAATCTGAAAACTAGAAATGGAGTAAAGGTCTTTTAAAATATGGGGCTGTATAAATGAAACAAAAGTCATATTAAGGAATGGTCCATATGGAAAATGTGGTGGAGATGAGAAGTGCTGATTTGGAAAGGAAGGAAGGAAGGTGGGAGAAGTCATGACTGTGTGAGGGATTTACATGGAATGGGGAGGCTGGAAACTGATGCTTATTTTATTTATTTATTTATTTATTTATTTATTTATTTATTTATTAGACAGAGAGGCAGACAGAGAGAGAGGGAAGCAGGCTCCCCGCCAAGCAGAGAGCCCGATGTGGGACTCGATCCCAGGACCCTGAGATCATGACCCAAGCCGAAGGCAGTGGCCTAACCCACTGAGCCACCCAGGCGCCCCATGATGCTTATTTTTTAAGTAAATTGCCTTTAAATCAACTGGTAGTAGGAAATGAATAATGAAGAGGTAAATGGACAACTACTAGGAGATAGAGTAAAGAAATTTAACATAGCACTGACTTTAGTGCAAGTCATAATTATGGATTAGTGAGAAAGGCAGTGTGTTGTTTTGCACCGTGACACTTGTGGGATACACGTTTGGATTTCACTGGGAACATGTCTGTAGAGTAAACAAGTTATTTCTGAAAGTTCGTGATTGATTTGGGGGAATGGAACTAAGGCCCATATAATGAGATGGGTTCTTATGACCTAAAATAAAATGATAATAAGCTTTTTTAAGTATAATTTCTTTTTTTTTTGTGGAACCAGAAGGCAAGGTGTGATATACTTTCTGTAAACTTTTGATGATATAGAAAAATCCCAAGGCAATACGTGAAATTCTCTTCCGTAACCCACCTGAATCATGATCTCCTGGTGGCATCTAGTTCAATTACTCTAGAAATGTGTGTGGGAGATGGAAATATGGCTCCTGCTATGGTTGTGGGTGTTGCTGTGTATATGGCTCTCCCTGTGGTGGTAATGGTTCTTGTGGTTCTTGTTACAGAAGATTCTACTGATTTTTGTTTCTGGAGTATCACTGTTGAGCATTCTGGCTCTTATTTAGTTCCTCTACAATCCATGATGTTTTAAGCACACTTAACTCCAATAGTACCCCAGTCAAGAAAGTGGGGTATTGCTTGCTGACAACATCATTTGTCTTCAAAATTCCTTTTGGTTCTAGACATGATGTGGTATCATTTAGAGATTGAAATTGTGATTACAATGAAATTGTAAAGAATATGAAAATTCCGTATGTGTGAGTCAATACCCACTTTAGACTTTTTGATCATTATGAAGCTAGACAACTATTTAGATAAGTTAAACATTAGTTTTTAGACATTGGTTCTTCAAATATTTTTATTTGTATCATATATATGTATATATACACATATTTTAAAAGATTTATTTATTCTTAAAAGAGAGAGAGAGTTGACAGTGGGGAGAGGCCAGAGGGAAAGGGAGAGAGAAAATCCTCAAGCAGATTCTGTGCGGAGCTGGCAGCCCATCATGGGGCTCCATCCCAGGACCCTGAGATCCTGACTTGAGCACAAACCAGGAGTCTGAAGCTTAACCAACTGTGACACCCAGGTACCCCTATCACTTATATTCTAATAAGACCTTGAATTATTTGTCAAGATTTGACACATATTCAATAATAAATATTAATCAATTGGTTGAATATACCTCTAAATAGAATCTGAAAACTAGAAATGATGTAAAGGTCTTTTGAAATAATTAACCAAAAATGAGGACTCTTAAAGATAATGTTGTAGTCCGGATATCTATGGTGACTGATGAAAGACGAACATAAAGATAAAGACACTAAGTAGTAGTTTTAAGTATGAATTTGAGCCTCTGTAAAACCTTAAAATTCCTTCATCAGTCAAGATATTTGTTGTAGATAAGCAGACTACCAAAACAACACATAATAAAGATTATATTTATGCTGGAGAATTTTAAATTCTACTGAAAGAAAACCCTCAACAAAGTTAATGTGCCCAACTTACTGATATGTAAATTTCTAGTATATTACATGATAACTGGCCATAATTCATAAGTGATCCTCACAAACGTAATTAGCCACACAAGCACCATTTTTAGTTTTCTCTTTTACCATTTTTTGTTATCAAAAGCCTTGAATATCATCAACCTCATTGAAATAATTCAATATCCAAATAAAAAAAAATGTGAACATTGACTTATGTCACACCACATGAAAAATAATTTGAATTAGATTGCAGATCTAAATCTAAACATTAAATCATAAAATTCGTAGAAGAAACTACATTGACCAATATACAGTATTATATGCCAAAATTAGTTCAAATTAGATTTCAGACTCATTATTATTATTATTATTTTAAATTTATTTATTTTTTTCAGAGTAACAGTATTCATTGTTTTTGCACAACACCCAGTGCTCCATGCAATACATGCCCTCCCTATTACCCACCACCTGTTCCCCCAACCTCCCACCCCCGACCCTTCAAAACCCTCAGGTTGTTTTTCAGAGTCCATAGTCTCTTATGGTTCACCTCCCCTTCCAATTTTTTTTTTATAAACATATTCATTATTATTATTTTTTTAAGTAGACTTCCCCTAGTGTAGAGTCCAATGTGGGACTTGAACTCGTGACCCTGAGATCAGGGCCTGAGTGAAGGTTGAGTTGGAGTCTTAAGTGACTGAGCTACTCAGGCGCCCCTAGATTGCAAACTTACATGTTAAAGCTAAAACCATAAAATCCCTAGGACAAACATTTCTTTTTTGCAGTAGACAGTAATTTCTTATGAAGCAAAATCGTGCTACATGTACAAAAATTTGATGAGCTTGGCCTCAAGATAAAAATTGTTGTTCCTTTTCTAAGGACCATTAGAAAATGAGATGAAAGCTGCAGGAAGGGAGAAACGTATTTCACATATATCTGACAAAAGACTTATTACAGATTACAAGTCAATAAATAAGAGATAACTTAATTAAGAATGGGTGAAAGACTTGAGACTTCAAAAAGAAGATTGATTAATGGATCAAAGTCACCTTGAAATATTCTCAACACCCTTAGGCCTTAGGGAAATGCAAATTAAAACCACAGAGTTACTACCACACTCACTAGAATGGTTAAAATTGGAAAGGCTAACATTAGAAGTGATGGAGCAGATGTGAGAGCAGCTGGATCTCAGACATTTCTGGAGAGATGTGAAAATCCACATTGGAAAGACACAATGGCACTTGCTAAGTGAAACATAGTTTATGATCTAGTGAGTCTGCTCCCAGGTGTTTAACCTAACTATATTAAAGACTAAATTTAAATAATCTTTTATATTGCTTCTTTCTTCTAAGAAAGATGAAGAAAGCAGAGTACCACCCAAATCAACTACCATCAATAAGAAAATGAACTGTGGTATATTAATACAATGAGATACAAGGTAGCAATAAAAGGAAATATTTTCCACTCCTCCCTCCCAAAATTAAAGGGAATGAAATAAGACAGATACAAAGGAACACATACTGTAAAATTCAATTTATATAAAACTCAAGAAAAGTGAAATTATCTATGGGGAGATAGGTTACAGAAAAGTGGTTGCCTTTGTGGGAGTAGTAGAATTTTCTGGAAAGGGCCCATAAGACAACCTTCTAGGGTCATGGAAATATTTTATATTTTTATTGGTGTTATATGGAATTATACATTATCATAACTTATAAAAATGTACAGTTGATTTATGGAAATTTTAATGTATGTAACTATGCCTCAAAAATATGAAAAAAAATTAGAATGTACTCAGCTATCTAAAATTCTCTTGGATCAGTATATGAGTAACCTCTTACTTGAAATGCTCAGGGATTTCTTGTACTTAGCCCCTATTCTGGAAGGGCACCTAAAAGGCCACCAAGTTGTGTGGATCTTGATCATTTGGAAGCTATGACAGTGACCTCAAGGTTGGAAAAGAAAGGAGACAGAGATTAATGGTAAAAATGACTTGCCAAACACATGAACACCAAACAGGAAATAAAAGTTGATAATTTTGCATTAAGAGATAAAAATAATAATCAATATTCATGTAAAAAACGAGTCAGTGAGGAGCACCTGTGTGGCTCTGGCAGTTAAGCATCTGTTTTAGGCTTAGGTCATGATCCTGGAGTCTTGGGATCTGGCTGCGCATCAGGCTCTCTGCTCAGTGGGAAATCTGCTTCTCCCTCTGACCCTCCACACTCTCGCATACTCTCTCCGTCAAATCAATCAATTAATTAACGAATCTTTAAAAAAAAGTCAGTGAGAGTCTTGATTTTTTTTTTTCATTTTTAGATGCAAGGAAATGGGGAACTGGTTAGAAATGAAGGAAAATACAAGATCCCTAAGGCTTGGATTTTGATATAAGGGGAGGAGGTTTTGTTCTTGAGGAGCTAAGAAAGCCATTCTTATGCAACTGTTCTACCTGCAGCAGATTTCTCTCAAATGCTCTCATACCTCTGCCACTTTTCTCAGGATTATAGTCAGTGTCATTTCTCAGGAACCTTTGCTAGACATCTTGCTTAAAATACAACCTAGTTTCTCTCCCCTTTCTCCTCTTCATCCCCCTTCCCTCTCCTCACCTTCTCTCCCTCCCTTTGTCTCCATCTGTCTATCTCTGCCTCTGTCTCTGCTACTTCTTTCTCTCTTTCTGCATAATATTTGCAAATAGGGTAGTTTCAAGAGCACAGTCTGCGGAGTCAGGCTCCTCTCAGATCCCAGCTTCGCCCACTGATTAGGTGGTCTTGGTCGAGTTACTTATTCTCTTCCTGACTCAGTTTCCTTACCTGTAAACTAGAGTTTTCCTACATCTAGGATTGTTTTGAAGACTAAATTAGATAATCCACTTAAAGCACTTCAAATTGTTTCTGTCACATTGCAAGCATTCAATTAATATTAGCTACGATTATCATTATACTATTTATTCTGGCTACATTTGCAACCACTACATTTTCAATCCTCAGAAATAAGCCTTTAGGAACTTGTACAATAAGAATAATTTGATGAAGCAATAAATGGATTATTTTTTCAAGCCAAATATTTGCTTAATGTTTTATTTACTATTTTTCCTATTTTGTGTTATCTTTGCAGGTTTAGAAGCCAAAATCCTTATTCTTAGGTCCTGTGAATGTAAAACTAACCCAAAATAATACAATAAGTTAGTTTACAAATATAGATTTATGTTTACAGGTTGGTACACATGAGAACACACACATTTTTTAAACTAATTATTAGACTTGCAATTTAGGTAAACTTTTTCCAGGTGATAGTATTATCCGTTTAAATTTTTTTATTTTTATTTAAATTCCAGTTAGTTAATATACACTGTAATATTAGTTTTGGTTGTACAACTTAGTGATTCAACACTTACATGCTTATCAAGATAAGTGTCTTTACTAATCTCGATGACCTACTTCACCCATCCCTCTACCCTCCTCTCTTCTGGTAACCATCAGTTTGTTCTCTATTAATAAGGGTCTGTTCTTGGTTTGCCCCTGTATCTCTTTTTTCACCCTGTGTTCATCTGATTTATTTCTTAAATTCCACATATGAGTGAAATCATATGGTATTTGTCTTTCTCTTACTTATTTAGCTTAGCATAATACTCTCCAGCTCCATCCACACTGTTATAAGGCAAAATGTCATTTTTTAAAAAAGATTTTATTTATTTATTTGACAGACAGAGATCACAAGTAGGCAGAGAGGGAGACAGAGGGAGAGGAGGAAGCAGGCTGCCTGCTGAGTGGAGAGCTGATGTGGGGCTTGATCCCAGGACCTTGGGATCACGACCCGTGCTGAAGGCAGAGGCCTTAACCCACTGAGGCACTGAGGCGCCCCCAAAATGTCATTTTTAAAGGCTGAGTAGTATTCCATTGTGTGTGTCTGTGTCTCTCTCTCTGTGTGTGTGTGTGTGTGTGTGTGTGTGTGTATACACATTACAGCTTTATCCATTTATCTGTTGATGAACATTTGTTTAAATTTCTTGATTCAAAAAGCTGGAATTGTTTGGACGACTGAGTCAAAATCAGCTTGTTTCTCTCTCTCTCTCTTTTTTTGGTTGTATGTGTTACATAATTATAAAATTATTTAACAAATTCCTTATTATTCAATTTTCTAGTTAACATTTATACAGGGTATATAACATTTAAATAAACCTAACAGAAATGGAAAATCAGCCCACAATTACTTGATTCATTAAGTTGTATTTCTTTTTTTTTTTTTAGTTTTTAAAAATTTTATTTATTTATTTTTTTTTATTTTAATTAATTAATTTATTTTTATTTGCTTATTTACAGCATAACAGTGTTCATTGTTCTGGCATCACACCCAGTGCTCCATGCAATACGTGCCCTCCCTATTACCCACCACCTGGTTCCTCAACCTCCCACCACACCCCACCCCCTCCCGCCACCCCTTCATAACCCTCTGGTTGTTTTTCAGAGTCCACAGTCTCTCATGGTTCATTTCCCCTTCCAGTTTCCCTCAACTCCCTCTCCTCTCCATCTCCCCATGTCCTCCATGTTATTTGTTATGCTCCACAAATAAGTGAGACCATATGATACTTGACTCTCTCTGCTTGACTTATTTCGCTCAGCATAATTTCTTCCATTCCTGTCCATGTTGCTACAAAAGTTGGGTATTCGTCCTTTCTGATGGAGGCATAATACTCCATTGTGTATATGGACCACATCTTCCTTATCCATTCATCCGTTGAAGGGCATCTTGGTTCTTTCCACAGTTTGGCGACCGTAGCCATTGCTGCAATAAACATTGGGGTAAAAAATTTCTTTTCAGTGTAACAGTATTCATTGTTTTTGCACCACACCCAGTGCTCCATGCAATACGTGCCCTCCCTATTACCCACCACCTGGTTCCCCAACCTCCCACCCCCCGCCCCTTCAAAACCCTCAGGTTGTTTTTCAGAGTTGTATTTCTATTGATGTTCTTTAACCTTAGTTTTTATCAAAATTCTTAAAACCATTCAGGATCTGCTAAGAACTGTAAGAATCTTAACCAACTTCTTTAGACATTAAAACTGAAAACTACACTACTATATAGCCAATCACTATTAGGGATTTTGACCATTTTAAATTTATTTATTGGAAAGATAGAGATAGAGAGAGATCATGAGGGGGGAGGAATAAAGGGAAAGGGAGAGGAAGAATCTCAAGGAGTCTCCTTGCTGAGTGGGTGGCTCGATCTCACTACCCTGAGATCATGACCTGAGCTGAAATCTAGGGCTGGCTGCTTAAGGAACTGAGCCACCCACATGCCCCAGATTTTGACTATTTTTAATAATCCTAGGAAAATACACTTTTTTTTTTCTAAATCTGTAGCCAGTTTGAGTATGTGGGGAATCTACAGTTGTTTGCTTTTATGCTGTAAGAAGCAAGAGAAAGAACTTAACTGACCTCAGCTATCATTGGAGTCCGTGTGTGGAAAGCCTTCTGTGTATATATACTATTAGCACTTAGACTGGGTGGGATCGGGGAACACTCAGAAGGTCCCACTCCATCCCTGGGGTAGCAGAAAAATAGCCCTATGAAATTGCTGTATGTGATGAACTGAGACCAGGAGTATTTGTGTGGTGGTAATAAACAAATCTGCATGTTTTCCTTTGTTAAAAGAGCATGGATTTGGGGATCTTCACAGTCTCACACTAGGTCTCAGTGTTCCCATTTACTAACTGTGCATGTATCAGAAGTTTTCTTAATCTATGGAAGCATGTTTCTATTTTCCTTAAAAAGGAGATGAGGAACACTAACCTCAGACAACTGTTATCATAGCTAATGAAATTATACTTAGTGCATAGTACAGTATCATACTTATGGTAGCTATTCAGTAAAGAACAGTATTTTGTTGTTGTTGGAAAAATGACTACTTGTATATGTTGTTTTAGATCAGATTTAAAGCAACCCTTAATCTTGGCCAACTTTTATGAGGTAGCAACCTCCAATTTAAGTTATCTGATTGTACTGTTTGTTTTTTTTTTTCTTTGTCTCTTGCTTTCATTGGAATTCATGGCATGCAGTAGAATTGCTACAGCAACCTAAACTCTACGCATTTCCTTGTCCACACTGCTAAATATCCAGATACTTGGAAGCATCTATAGAGTAATGAGATCTGAAATTTTAATATTTTGAAATTATTTAGAGTTATTTTGTTTTTCCCCCACAAAATAAAACACCAAGAAAGAATATGCATATTAATTTTATTTAAGAGCCAAAGTATAGCATCATCTTATATTAGATACACGCTACATCATCTCAATTTATAAGCACCCATAAAGTATTTAGTCTCCCCTGAATGACACCTGGGAACTTCATAGTTGGGAAAATAATAACCTGAGACTCTCAACTACAAAGCAGAGTATGACCTTCTGGGGAATGTTGTTATATTGCTTCAGTGATTCTTTTTTTCTTGTAATTACTGTATTTGTTGGGTATTTTGCCACGTTGTTTTCAAATTAAAACCCAACATCATGGTGAAGTGCCTCTGGGAAAATGGATTCTATAGAAATGAAACAATTCATTATCATTTGAGATTATGTACCAGTGAAAGGTCAGAGATATGGTCCTTTAAAACTCTAAACCATGATAATTCATCTTCACTCTCAGCATAGAAAAAGTAGACAATGTTCTTGTATTCTGTTTTAGGTGAAATAAATTCAGGGCTATCTGTTTCACTTGGTCTTTTATTTGATATTCATGTTCACTAGTAATTATTAAAATATAAAATGAAGTTTTGATCTATAGATCTGCTGTCTGCAAATCAGAACATTCAACCTTCCTTTGAAAACAAATAATGGCATAATAAAAACTTCAATTTTCAGTAGAAAATAAAATAGCAATAGCTTACAAATGATAACAAATTAGCTAGTTTCTTTAATCTATCCATACTGCAGCTTTTTACACAATGTGAAAATATTAATAAAGTATCCATTTTTGTTGCTAATGAATCATATATATTGCTCTTCTCAAGTAAGAAAAAGTAGATTCATATGGGAGTAGAGGCAAATAATAGGTAAGGGGAGATTTATTTAAAGCACCTCCTACCCATTTTCTATCAAAGTTTCAGAAGTACTTTTCCCAATTATATGCCAAGAATCTAACTTAAAGACAGCAATGCAAAACATAAATGGTTTAGGTCATTTTATTTTTCTTTTCTTTCTTAATTATTTATCACTAGTAGCAGGGCCAGAGGGATAGGGAGAGAGAATCTCAAGCAGACTCTGCACTGAGAGCAGAGCCTGATGCCAGGCTTGATCCCTCCGTCCTGAGATCATGACCTGAGCTGAAACCAAGACTTGGATGTTTAACCAACTGTGCCACCCAGGGGCCCCTGGGTCATTTTCTATTAATTTAATCACACACCCAGCAATTTCTATTAAAGTTCTATATTTTTTCCAATTATATACTAAGCAACAATAAAAAACATAAATGGTTTAGGTTATCATACATACATTGAATTTTCATAGTATTCATACATTAAATATCATAATAGTAGTCTCTGTGACCTCTTGGTTATGAATGTTCTTTAATAAGACAATAGAGAAAACATTCCTGGAGCCATGGCAAATAGGAAGGATCATGGTAAACAGGTTTGGATATTTTTGTTTGCCATTATTTTCATTTTCCATCTCTTCATTGAGCTTTTATTTTATTTTTTATTATTTTTTTAAGATTTTATTTATTTATTTGACAGAGAGAGATCACAAGTAGGCAGAGAGGCAGGCAGAGAGAGAGGAGGCGCTGAGCAGAGAGCCCGATGTCAGGTTCCATCCCAGGACCCCAAGACCATGACCTGAGCTGAAGGCAGAGGCTTAACCCACTGAGCCACTCGGGCGCCCCAAGTTTTTGTTTTAAAGAAAAGAGTGCCTATCTCTCTAAAATGTGCTTCCTGGTTAGAAACTTCATCAGAGAAAACATCACATAGGCAACACAGGGACGTATATTCTGGGGTCTGAATTTTTCTTCCTGATAAAACTTAATGGGATCCTCCTTTTTCTTTCCTTTCCATGTATGTTAGTTGCAACTTCCTGGTGCTTTTGGTGCACTTTGGACTCACCTCATTTTGTTAAGACAGTTGTGTTCCCTGGTCTCCGGAGCCAGAGAGGTAAGAGTTATGACCCTCTCTTCTGTTAGGGGGCAGTAAAATCCACTCCCAAGTACAAATGAATCCCAAAATAGAACCAGGTCTCAATTTTTAAGTACACACGCTGTGGAAACGAAAACCAAACAACCAAAGCAAACAGATAACTTCAATTAACTTTATATTTTTTTCTGAGGCTGGACTGATTTAGTTTAAGGCAATTTTTCCCCTCAGAGGATTCATTGTTTGAGGTACAACCATAGGGAAATGATAATTCAAACATCCTTTGGTTTCCTAAGATTTAAGGCACTCTACAGCCCCCCAGATAAAGCAGATTTCTTAGAGGAAACTTCAAAATAGCCTTCAATGTCATTCCCCCAAGACTTCTTTATACAAGTCAACTTAGATTCAAGAATGTGGATGTTCTGCCCAAGGCTGATCAGTTAGTAGAGAAATGAGAAAAATTCAACCATCTTTGTTGCTAGTAAGGTGGGAGATTTCAACTTCATAATGTTGTGATTAAATTAAATGCTATGAACATGCACTGAATATTTATACTAAGTGCCAGGAAAGCAAATATGTACAAAACATGGTATTGATCATTCAAGAAAGTACGGTGTGCAGGTGGAATTCAACACGGAACCCACAACTACAGTGTTATGTGGGGAACTCATGAACTCAACAGGCTTTTGTAAGAACCCAGTCAGAAGGAAAAAATACAAACCACTCTCTGAAATTTTGTCTCATGTATGTCAATAGGTATGAATTAGGCTTGCTGGTAACAAAAGTGTACAATAGATGGAATTTTAATATTTATTTTATATCCAGGACATAAAGGAAATCAAAGTCCCACTTAATGAGCTGATGGGGAATTGTGTTCATGAATGTATTATGGCTTGTTCCTTCTCCTCCTCCTCCAAGGGTTATATCCAAATCTGTGACTTTCTGGTGTTACTGATCATGAATGACATCCTCATTGTGCAAGCCTATGATAGGGTTTTGGAATTCATCAGCTGAATTCTCTAGGGGAAGTGTGGAGTGCAGAGTCTTTGCTGAAACTGGGATTTATTATAATTTTTCTGTTTTCCTTGGAACCATACTAACTGCTTGGGTGTTCCCCTGAAGTGGTACCCAGATTCCTGCAGCTCAAGGTGCCCACAAACCTCCCTCTTCTTCCCTTTCCAGAGCATTAGGCAAGACTGCTCTGTTTCCCTCTCTTTCCTTCTGCTATGTTTCCCTCAACAATATTAAAACCTTTGTCCGTTTCTAAGACACTTAGATTTTAACAATGAAACAAGGAGTCCTTTTTCCATGCACCATCTAAATCTCACCCTGTGTCACTGTCGAATATATTTCTGATATCTTTGCTTCACTGCACCCTTTGTCAATGCAAAGTGTTCTCCTGGTGTGGAGGTTGAGGGTCACTGACACAAAGAGAGTTCTCAAATTGAGCGGCGGGGGTAAGAGTCAAATGGGCTGTCTGGTGGGAGGGAATCATTTCACTAGAGTGGTTCTTGTTTAACTGGAAGAAGTTACCTTCTTCTCTAGGAAGGCTCAGCCAGGTGACTCCACCATGCAGGATGGGGGACAAAAGGGGCTTCTTTTCAGCCTCTTGTCCACTTTCCAAGCATTGCCTGTCAGTACACCGTGGGTCACACCTGAGTCCATGTCACCAACTGCCCATTTTGTCAAATATTCTTTTAACAAAGTAACTGGAGAAGTCACATATATGAATGGCAGCATTACCATTGACAGATGTTTGTTTCTCTCCTTTCTTCATCTTTAGAAATCCTGTCCATCAATCAGTTTAATTTTGTGGTGTAAATGTACCTTATTTTCCGTCCCCACCCCCCGCTTCCACAGCACCCTGTCCATAGGCCTGTTGTATCATCTAAACTTCTGGTGTTTTTTTCCTCCTCTCCACTCCCTTCCACTCTCTTGACTTGCCCTTCTCTCCTTCTCTTCTCTTTGCCTCCCTTCTCATCTCCTTCTTTTATTCATTGTCCTGGATGTTCAAGTCTGTTTCCCTTACAGCACAATTCACTTCTTATAAACACAGGGACAAGAATGTGGCAATAAGAGGTTTCATTTGTTCAATGAATGGGTGAGTAACAAGTTAAAAGGGCAAAATAAGCAACTCTGGTTTTATGACTGAAATCTATTCTCTCTGATATGGATTGCAATTTAAAAAAGTCAAACTTTTAATCTGAGAACACATTTTTTCAACATAAGAGCACCACACATATCCTTATTCGCCTGTAGTTAGCTCCTATTTATCTACTCAAATCCCTCAAGTCCAGCAGGTAAAAGAATCAGAACTTGACTGGAACAAAATCTTTTTTCTCATCTTTGTCATGGTTTGTTCACCTCAGTAAGATTGGGAGTCTTTGTCTAGATAAAACTATCCATGAAATCAGTATAAAACACAAATTATTTGGGCAAAAATATATAAAAGTACCTGAAAAGTGCAGAATGGGAGAGTAAAGAGAGAGACTCTAATGAGTTCACATGGATTCTTTTTTTTCTTTTTAAGATTTTTTTTTAAAAGATTTTATTTATTTATTTGACAGAGAGAGAGATCACAAGTAGGCAGAGAGGCAGGCAGAGAGAGAGGAGGAAGCAGGCTCCCTGCGGAGCAGAGAGCCCGATGCGGGGCTCGATCTCAGTACCCTGAGATCATGACCTGAGCCGAAGGCAGCGGCTTAATCCACTGAGCCACCCAGGCGCCCCTCTTTTTAAGATTTTATTTATTTATTGACAGGCAGAGAGGCAGGCAGAGGGAGAGGGGGGATGCAGGCTCCCCGCTGAGCAGAGAGCCTGATGCAGGGCTCCATCCCAGGACCCTGGGATCATCCTGAGCCGAAGGCAGAGGCTTTAACCCACTGAGCCACCCAGGCACCCCGAGCTCACATGGATTCTTTTTTTTTTTTTTTTTTAAGATTTATTTATTTGACAGATAGAGATTACAAGTAGGCAGAGAGGCAGGCAGAGAGAGAGAGAGGAGGAAGCAGGTTCTGCGCTAAGCAGAGAGCCTGATGTGGGGCTCGATCCCAGGACCCTGGGATCATGACCTGAGCTGAAGGCAGAGGCTTTAACCCGCTGAGCCACCCAGGCGCCCCTCACATGGATTCTTAAATAGAATTCACTAAAGTGGAAGAGAAAGTCTTACATCAGTTTCAGAAGAGAGTGAGGATGTGTTAGAATGGCATCCAAAGGGCAAAAATATGAGCAACATTTCAAAATTCATGAAAATAAATCCATTGGTAAGTTTTGTAACTAAATTATTCCATTTCTCTTATGAAATTAATATACAATAAAATAACCAACATTTCTAATAAGGACCTAACACTTTTTAAAGGTTGGATGCCTGGAAGGAGAATCTGGTTCATAGGAAATTTTCCTTGTAACTTTCCCTTTTGCATTCTAAGTTGCAGTTGAGCGTTGCTTTAGAAAAAGCATGAAAATATCCTAATTAATTCCCTTCATGCACAATTAAGGAGATGGAATCACTAGCAGATGAAGAGAGGGTTGCTCTGTGTTTCATTATCATTATTTTCAAATAATATTAATTAAGCCACCTCCTGTGCTAAAGGGTGGAACTTAGTGCTCCATAACAGAAATGGAACAGATGTCGTCCTTGACCCTATGAATCACGGAAAGGAAACATATGGCATTGTTTCATATATGTCCAGAATAAAGAGCGACTAAAAATGTAAAGTGATACTTAAAAATACATATTCAGCAGAAAATGTCTATTTATAACTAATTACTTACTATACAAACAGCAATATTTCCTTGTACATCTTGTTGACAGATGCTATAACATAGAAATTCCCTGCAAAAGTTGAGATGTTTCAGATTCTCACCAGCAGTATATGAAAGCGCTGATTCTGGGAATCTTCAATTGCTGGCTGGATATCACAGACTCATTTTCTGTCTTACCAACAGAAGAGTGGTGTCAAATGCTTTGGTACATCAGTATGTAGTCATTGAAAATAATTTTATGGCTCAATCTGTCAATGTGAGAAAGATGTTCATGTTATGCAAAACAAAAGATTATAACTGAAAAAAAGCAAGCTAATAGTCAAATGTATGTGACCTTTATGGATCTCCAACCCATGTGATTCTGTACCTAGAATAGACCACGAATCATCGTCAAAACAACAATGCAAAAAATAAATAACAAAATCTGAGCTTCTCTTCCAAATATGAAAGGGTGTTTCTCTCCCAAAAATGAAAATGAAAATTTGTAGCCCCTGGCAATGGTCTCTACTAAAGCAAGAGGGTTGTCCTTTGTCTCAATGCCCTAGGATTTCTACCACCCCTACATGGTCTCTCATCTCTCATCACTCCTGCCCTTTTTAAAAGGAGGGATTAATCTTTCCTTTCCACCTACAGTCTCTCTGTCCAGTCTCTTCCCATTCTCTGATTCAGTGTCACAGGCTCTCCTCGAAGGTAGATAATAAAAGAGAAGCTGATCAAAAACAAATGTTTATATTGACAATATTTATAAGTAAATAATTTTTGAGACCACTATATAATACCATTCTTGTTTTTTAAGTAAAAGTAAAAAAGTAAAAAAAATGTGTTACTGTGAGTTTGTATTAAAATAGAAATGATGGAGGGGCGCCTGGGTGGCTCAGTGGGTTAAAGCCTCTGCCTTCGGCTCAGGTCATGATCTGGGGTCCTGGGATCGAGTCCCGCATTGGGCTCTCTGCTCCGCAGGGAGCCTGCTTCCTCCTCTCTCTCTGCCTGCCTCTCTGCCTAGTTGTTATTTCTCTCTGTCAAGTAAAAAAAAAAAAAAATGATGGAGCTATAAACACTGGTGTGTCAGCATCAGTTGACTGGGAGGTCTTGCCATCTCCAGCTGCATCTGTGTGTATACCCAAGAGTGGAAGGGTCCATAAGTATGGTCAGATTTAGCTATATGTAATAATCCAAAATTGCTTTCCAAAGCAGTAGTTTCAATTTATACTTCTACCAGCATTAAAAACAAAAAAACCAACTTACCTCTTGTGGGGCACAAGGGCTTTGGATGAGATAAGATCACACAGGTTGTTTCAATGGCGTGGTTGCTGTTTTAGCTCACAGAGTGAGTAGTGTGCCCATGGGTGCTTATTTATTATTATTCTTTTTAACTAACATATAAGTTATGTATATTCTTTAATATGAATCAACACTACATGTTACCTACTTAAAAAGAACAATAAAAATTCATTTTTTTCTGTGATCTAAGGAAGAATTTGGGGACTAGGAATATTTATTTGAGGTTCCAGAATTTTCTTTTAAGAAAGACGTTCTAGTTCCACTTGAAGGTGTGGTAACTATTCATTCAGATTAGAACTTTGATTAGTCTCCTCAAGGTTTAGTTAGATGCTAACCCTCCCATCCCTTTGGTCTACCTCGATTAGCAACCGGCAACCTCTAGGAAGTCATGGCCTTTTCTTGCTTGATTTCAGGAATCCTGAAGGAAAATTTTAGATGCCTATAGTAACTAGTTCTGTGTGGCCTCCATATCCACAGTGAAATATTACCCCTAGCATTGTCTTTATATTTGACATTTTATCTGGTCCACATTATATTTTTTTAAGATTTATTTACTTATTTCAGAGAGAGAGAGAGAGAGTGTGAGCAAGTGGGAGGGGCAGAGGGAAAGGGAGGAAGACTCTCAAGACTTTGTGCTGAGCACAGACCCAATGTGGGGCTTGATCTCACAACCCTAAGATCACAACCTGAGCTGAAACTAAGAGCTGGATACCTAAATGACTGTGCCACCGAGGTGCCCAAATTCAGATTATTTTAATAAACATTTTCCTCCTCAGTAGGATTATTGCATCTCTTAAATGGTGTGAAATCTATAAAAAATGATGGTATTAAACAGATCATAGAGGGTTTTATCTTTTTAAAAAAGATTTATTTATTTATTTATTTTAGAGAGAGAGTGTGAATGAGATGAAGGTGGAGGGAGAGGAGGAGAGAGTCTCAGGCTGATTCTGCTCTGAGTGTGGAGCCTGATACAGAGCTTGATCTCAAGACCCTGAGATCATGACCTGAGCTGAGACTGAGAGTCAGGTCCTTAACCGACTGAGCCACCTAGGCGCCTTGTGAAGGGTTTTATCTTAGACCTTAGGACAGGAAATTAATACGGGAAAACCAACCATTACTCTGCCAGAAAGAAAAAGATAGGAAGACCACCCAGAGCTACCATTCTGCCATTGTTCCTGTCCAAAACATTTCGTGTATTTGGAAAGTAATTAGAATATTTTTTTATTCTGTGGAATTGTCCTAAATTATCCTCATCAGACTCTGTTCTGCCCGAGATAAATATAATTCTGTTCTCATTGTTCTATTTGCTTTGGGCTATCTATGCCAGGACAAGGAAATGCCACTTAATAATGCCTCCATGTGGGTGAATCTCTCATCAGTGTTCAAATTCATACAGCTGTGTTTGTAGAGCGAAACATCTAGTCTGATGACATCCAAGCTGGTAGGGGAGCAGAAAATAAATCAAACATCTGGAAAAATCATGAGAGAAACATATGCACTTTAAGAAGAAAAGAGCCACTTAGCTCTTTTCCCTTAAAACTACCTTAAAGAGGCAAATTATAAACTCACAGCAAATGAGTTACTTTCTTCTGCTCAGACACCATTGTAGAATGGTTTCGTGGAATGATTGCCAGGCTATGACTCAGAAAAATCTCTTAAACTGCTTGCAGTTAGCTTTTGGCTTCCGGTATCCTGTCAAAACTGTTCTTGTACTGTATCTATGACACCATCTTGCTCGGTCCAAAGATCAGTTCTTCACTGTCAACTTCTTTGACCCATCACCAGCATTTACCAGCTTATTATTACTTCCTCTTTGAATGTCTTTCTTTCCTTGAATTTCAAGTCTTGGTGCTCTCTTGTCTTCCTCTACTTTCCTGGTCAATTTCTCTGTTTCCTTCCTCACACCTCTGTGTTTCTCTGACATATGTTAAGATGACCTTGTCTCAATCCCTGGACCTCTTGGCTTCTGCAGTTGCCATCTGCTTCTCTAGCATGTTGAGAGCTCATTTGGTTTTATAACTCTAAGTACGATGTCTAAAATCTAGGTGACTTAAAAATTTATATTCCCAGCTTTTATCTTTTTCCTGATTCATGTAGCCAACTGGCTACATGAAATTGCCACATTGTTTCTAATTAACACCTTACATTTATCCAGTCTGAAGTTGAACTCCTAATCTCCTCCCCCCAACCACCAAATCTGAATTGCCTAATACCTTCTCCATATCAGCTGGTGGCAATTCCATTCTTCTAGTTGTGAAGGGTCAAAACTAGAAGACCCCCTTGGTTCCCCTCTTTTACCTTTCATACCCAACCCATCCGGAAACAGGCTTGGCTCTAACTTCAGACTCTATCTAGAATTCTCACCTCGGTGTGTTCAGCCACCACTGTCGCTCATCTAAGTTACTGGAAAGTGCTTCACAGAGGCCCTTCTTCATCTCCTCTTGTTCTTCATAGCCTTTATTTTAATAGGGCAGCCAAAGTGAACCTTTAAAATGTGTGTCTGTATTGTATCTGGTCAAAATTCTGGTAGTCTCTGTTTCACCCAGAGTAAAAGTGAAAGTCCTTAAGATAGCCTGGAAGGCCCTGCAGGTTCTGGCTCTTGTTTGCCTTTTGAAGCTCTCTCCCTGCTGTTCCCATCATTTTGTCATCCCCAGCCACAGTCACTTCCTTGCTGATTGTTCCAGGAACACTATCAGCAGGCTCCTCCTCCAGACTCGGCTCCAGCTGGAAGTCCTTTCTGCATATATCAGTGTGCTTTACTCCCCATCTCCTTTCCTTTGCTCCGTGAAGCTTCTCCAAAGACACTTCTTTCCATGACATCTCTTCTTTACTCCAGCTCTTGGAACCTACTGATCCCCTTTCCATACTCCGCTTTTTCTTTTTCCCATATCACTCTCTCTCTCCTGTCTACTACATCACCTATTGTTTATGACTCTGTAAATTGTCTCTGCTGCTGTGGGGGGCAGGCTACCTGATGGCACCCAGAGATATCAGACTCTGATGCCTGGGACTGATAAATGTTACCCGATTTGGAGAAAGGGGTCTTTGTACTTCTCCTTTGAGAAGGATAGATTATTCTGGATTCCTGGATTATCTGTGGGCTTTAGGTGAAATTGTATGTTCTTTTTTTTTTTTTTTTAAGTCTTTATTTATTTGAGAAGCAGAGAAAGAGAGAGAGGGACTGTGTGAGAGTGAGTGCGCATGAGCGGGAAGAGGGGTGGAAGCAGAGGGAGAAACAGCCTCTTGGCTGAGCAGGGAGCTGGGTGCAGGGCTGGATCCCAGGGCCCTGAGGTCATGACTGAGCTGAAGACAGGTGCTTAATCAACTGAGCCGCCCAGGTGCCCTGCAATCATGTGTTCTTATAAGAGAAAAGCAGAAGGAGGTGTAGCAGACAGAAGAGATCAGGCAAAGTGATCACAGAGGAAGTGGACTGATGAAGGCATGAGCCAAAGAGCCTGTAGCCACCGGAAGGTGGAAAAAGCAAGTGGCAATTCTGCAGAGCTTCAAGGGCGAACGATGTCTTGCAGATCCCTTGACTTCAGTCTGGTGATGCTGAGTTCAGACTTCTGCCCTCCAGAACCATTAGAAAATAAATTTCTGTTCTTTTTTCTTCTGTTCTTTGAAGCCGCCAATCTGGTAGTTTGTGTTAGCAGTCGCAGGAATGAATACAACCGTTACAGTATGAAGTCCATGAAGGTGTGGACCTTTGTACTTTTGATTCGCTAATGTATCTCAAATTCTTAAAACAATGCTTGGAGTGTAGTAGGTGTCCAGCAAATATTTGTTGAAAAAAAGAATAATATCCATTTCCCTCTTTATATACTTATACCGATCTTGCCTACATTTTAGGGATGTTTTAAAACTGAATTTGTGTTCTTACTATTCTTTCAATATTCTTTGACATTTTCTATCCAGCAGCAAATTTTAGTAAACTTTTCCACTTATGCTCCAAGAATATACCTGATAATTTTCAAGCTTGTAGTGTTTGTCTCCACCATAGGGTTAAAATCCATTATTTTTTTCTTCTTCTGAAATTAGAATACAATATTCATCAGAAGGATGGTACTTTCTTTTTTTTTAAGATTTTTTAAAAAATTTATTTATTTGACAGAGAGAGATCACAAGTAGGCAGAGAGAGAGAGAGAGAGGGAAGCAGGCTCCCTGCTGAGCAGAGAGCCTGATGCGGGACTCGATCCCAGGACCCCAGATCATGACCTGAGCCGAAGGCAGCGGCTTAACCCACTGAGCCACCCAGGCGCCCCAAGATGGTACTTTCTTGATTATGATTTTATGGACTGAACAGCTAAGAAACCCATGGGAGACATACTAAATATTAACCATGTTTTAAAAAGATAACATACAATTGTGAGGAAAAATGAAAAATATATATATATGTGTGTGTGTATGTGTATATATATATGTATATATATATATAAAACTGAAGACTTTTCCCACTAATTTTCAAGCATTATTAATAATTGCTTTGCACAGCGCTGCATAACTTTTGTCTGGAACAGAATACACCTTTCTTAGTATCAGAGCCAGCATTTATCTGTAGCTTGGAAACCTTGCTGAGCTCTGTGTGTAAGGTCTTCTCAGGAAGCTTCAAAGTCATCTTTTATCTTTTCTTTAGTAAGAAACTTCCGTCTGCTTACCACACACACAAAAAAAGTTTCATTTCTCCTTTTAAGGTGTCTACTTAGGTCCCTATTTCATCCTGTAGACTTTAATAAGTAAAAGCAAAAATGAAGTTTTCAATAATGTGATCTGGAAAATCCCATGATTATTGTTCTAAACAATGGTTTTCCTGCTGGGCTCCATACTTCTAGATTTGAGCCTATTCTTGTCATCTTCCATTTGTACTGAACACACTTCCCCTAGCAACTGTCTTACTCAGAGATTTAAACACTAAACTAATTGTGCTACAGACTTATTTGAACATATAGACTTTATTTTGAACAGCCTGGTGTTACTAAGCCAAGCTATAAGCTTTATTATATTTTAAGTACAAAGGGAAAATATACTTTCAATAAAAAAGAAAACCAATACTGTCCCCACATTATTACAGCATTTTTTTAATCTTTGTGTGTTCTCTGTTGGTAATTACATGGACAAATAAATTCTGTATGCATCATTTATATAATTGTAATAAAATATATGTATAATTTTGAAAACACTGATGGGCTGGACCCCTTGATTCTTTTCACCTCTGAACAGTCCTACTTATGTTATTTTAGTTTACGCCTTCATTATATTTCCTCTGGATTCTGCTCTCAGGCTTGCCCCTTTTCACCCTCCAGGCTGTCTTGCCTTTTGTCTGGTTTGTCCCTAGTTTGTTTTCTACATGGTGCCAGAATGATCTTTTCAAAGAATAAAAGATTATCTCTATCTATCTATAGATAGTTATCTCTATTATCCCTATCTATCTCTACCTATATGCAGATAGAATAAAAGATTATCTCATATCTATCATATATAGATATGAACTCCATATCTATGGAAGTATGCTCAAATCTTGAATTTACTACAAAGAACTCTTAATCACGTGGGTCTCATTATCATTCCTTTCCATAAACCATCTATCATGTCTACTCACACACACTTCACATCAGCCAGATGTACATACCTGTGGATTTTCTGGAACTCTTTAAGCTTCACTCAGGCTATTCCCTTTATGGTTTGGACTGGACATTATCCCCTTTCTCTTCTAGTTAACTGAGCTGTAAAAATCTCAATTCAAGCCTCATGTCCTCTAGTTACTCAAGTTTCTTTCAACTTTCAGAGCAGGCTAAACATTTATATTCAACGTAGCACTCATTTAGATTCATCTGTCTGCCTTTTGGTATTATCAATTTACATATTTGTTTTTTCCCTCTATACTGCTGTCTTCTTGTAGGCATAGAAATCTGTCTTCTTGTATCAACATCAGATACCTAGTAGGTACTTAATAACTGCGGGATAAATAGATACATGATTAAGAGTTAAGAATGTTTGTGCATACATAATAAACACTTTCATGCATTACTTTTTTCTATGTAAATACATAAATACATGTATATATAAATTTATAAACATATTGTATTCTCCCTCTCTCTCTCTCTTTGTGTGTGTCTACATTCACATACTCATTTCCTCTGGACTGCCCAATTTAGAAAAGTTGAAATATTCATGATGTACTTAATTTTAAAATGAGCATTTTAGCGTTCTTTCCATCTTGCTTCTTTCTGCTTTCATTTGTTTCCTTATGAATCTCTGGGCTATTCATTGCTTTCCTTTTTGTGGTTATTCATGCAATGTCTTTCCTTTCTAAATATCTGAAGAAATGGCAACTAGAGAAGCTAGGCATACAGAGAGAAAACCAAAATTTATTTTCTTTTAGTTTTTCTTGAACATCCCATATATGAATCCATCTTAACTCTGCTTTTGGAAAAAAAAACAAAAACAAAAACAAAAAAACCTTCACGTATTCACTAACATTCCTAGATTATCTTTGAAGGGACCCTGACCACATGAGCCTCAGGGAAGAGAGAGCTGGATCATAGAATTGCCCTCATTTCTCAGACAGGATTTCTGACAAGTACTTTGGTTACTTTTGGTTTTGTTCTTGTTTTTTTGTAATCTTGAAAAGTGATATGTCATCCCAGGCATTGGGGTGGGCCATAGTTCAAGATTTGGCTGTATGAAAATCTGGGGAGAGATAACTATCCTGGCATTTGGGGGTAAGAGCCAAGTTTTGTGGGACTTGGTGCTTATACAAGTTAGGGGCCATTTTAGGAAAAATACAGTTTTGTTTTTATTCTTATTTTTTAAAAATATTTAATTTATTTATTTATGAGAGACAGAGAGAGAGAGAGAGAGAAGCAGAGGCAGAGGGAGAAGTATGTTCCCTGTGAAGCAGGGAACCCGATGTAGGACTCGATCTCAGGGCCCTTAGGTAATGACCTGAGCTTGAAGGCAGATGCTTAACGGAGGTGCTCCAGGAAAAATACAATTTTAAAAAGTTTCATTGTGTCAGTGTGTTACATTAACTGTGTAACAAATGACACCAAACTCAGTGGTTTAAAAAGCAAGTGTTTATTATTTTGCACATTTTTTTTTTTTTTTTTTTTGTGGGTCAGGTTTTGGGAGTGGCTTATCTGAGTGGTTCTGGCCACATGGACCTCTCTGTAAGGCTACTTTAGTGTATATGACATCGTTACTGGCTTTCTCCAGAACAAAGCATCCAAGATAGAGCAGGGTGAAAGCCTCAATGTCTTATGACCTTGCCTCAAAAGTCACATTCCATTATTTTCTCAGTATCTTGTTTGTTCTTCAGGTCAGCTCTATTCAGTGTGAGAGGCAGTGAGCATCATTGAGGACCATCTTGGAGACTAGCCATCACATCTATATTTGAAAATTTAAAAATAAATAAAGTTATGTAAACACAATGTTAAGGGCCCCTTTCTGGTCTTTGGGAACATGTATCCAGATGAAGAGCTCCTGAGCTTGCTGTTACCTTCTCCAGGGTAAATTTCCTTTTGCAAACATCGATATCTGCCACAGGCTTTCTTTTTCTTTGATAAAAAGCATTGAATTAAGCTCATCATCACACAGCCTTTGTGTTATCTTTCTTTGTAGCTATTATCCAAGACTCCAATTGTGACCAATCCTCAGGATTCAGCATACAGTATGGTCAGTTAGTAGCAAATTTATCCAACAATACATAGATACCAAGTAGGTAGTGATATGATGTTCTCACATTAGGGTGTTTTGTTTTGTATTTTAAGGAAATAGAAAGAACTTCATGAGTCTATGCACACAGCATCATATGTCCCAGGTCAGAGCCCTCTGACTTACCCTTATCACCTCTGAATAGTTACAATGGATTTTTTGTGTTTGTTTGATTGACTAGGCAGATGTGCCATCTATCTTGTCATAATAATGCGGTGTGATAAGTAACCACACACATGCAACGGCAAAGAACTACACATGCCTACGGCTCACTCTCTGGTGTCACCTGTGTGTTGGCCATGGGACTCTTCTTATCTGGACTGGATTTGATCACATGTCTGGAGGTTATAAGTCTGTTGGTTCATCTAGATCGACCTTGTCTATAAATGATTAGATGACTCAGCTCTGGTTTACATGTCTGTTCTCCTCCATTAGACTAACAGATATATTCTCTCTGTAAAGGCAGAAACACAGAAAGAAAGCAGAAAGACACACAAACTCTTGAATCTTTGGCTTAGAGCTTGCACACGATTCCTCTATCTCATTTTGGTGGCCAAAACAAATAAAATGGTTGATCCCTTAGAGATGGAGGATGACAAAATTATATGGAAAAATGCACGAATATAGGACTGAGACACAGATTGGAACCATTCTGCAATCTTGACTATAGAAACTTTCACTCTCATTCCTCAGGAATCCTCACAAGTACCATTTTTGAAGACATATTTTCTATGAGGCAGAAAACTTCCCACAGAAAGACAGATTTTTTTTAATTTTAAATATTTTATTTATTTGACAGAGAGAGAAACAGTGAGAAGGGAACACAAGTAGGGGGAGTCGGAGAGGAAGAAGCAGGCTTCCCGCTGAGCAGGGCTTGATTCCAGGACCCTGGGATCATGAACTGAGCTGAAGGCAGACTCCTAAGGACTGAGCCACCCAGGTGCCCCAAGACAGATATTTTTTAAGTCAAAGTTATGTGAGTCTTAAGTGGGTAGCTACCATTATGTTGGAGCATGTTGCCTTTGAGTTTTTCAAAATATTTAGCTCAAATTTTTTACTCACAGATTAGAAAGTGAGTATATATAGAAATCTATATGTGCAACCAGGATGTTGAGAAGCAAAATTCATGGCAATATGAAAATACAACTTCATTTCTGTCTCTTGTTTCTATAAGATATATTTAGTATGGGCAAATTTTCTCTGCTCTTGATGAAATCTGTCAGATAAAGTTTCTTACCAGGAAAGAATATAATAGAGTATTGCAAAGTGTCTTCAGTCATTGATTGAATGTTAAATACCAGATATTAATCTGGGTCTGACGTATTAAAATGATAAGAACATATGAAAGGGCATGCCTGAATTCTACCATCTTTGAACATTTTCCTACTCTGTGAACTTGACTTTTTCCAATAGTTTCATGGGCTCTTTGGAGATGGACATCATTGGGGAATGCTCTCCTGACATCCTTGACAAGGGCAAAACCATTTCTGTCATGGTGATGATTTGTGATTTCTTCCTCAGACTTCAGGAAACTAAAATTCATCTGCAGATTCTGGCTGTATCTTCCTAGGACCCAGTTAGACAGATGACACACTGAAGGCTCTTTCCCATGTATTCCTTATCTGGTTTATGTAAAACATACTTCTTTTTCTAAACAATTCAGGCAGATCCTTAAATAACCACTTCCAACCTGATGCCCCAGGATGCTTTTGCTTGTTAAAGTGGCAATCAGGGAAAGCTCTCTATCTCCCACCTGCAACAAAAGCTACTCAAGGTTTCCAGTCAATCCATGAGAGTTTCCCCCACCAAGTTTGGAGTAAAGGAATATCTCTCTCCTTCAGTGACTTAGGGATGAAAACTCACAGCATGTCAACAGAAATTTCTAGGACATTTCTCTATAAATATCTCTTTTCTTCTCTTTTTTCAAGCCATTTATAGCCTGAAAGTGTGTGATGGAATCCATGAATTCTGGATGTGGGTTTCAGTGATCTTTTAAAATCTAAATTTTGGTCCAGCAACTTAACATCTTTTAGGTATATTTTATTTTTGTGATTTATTGGAATATTGAATTTGTGAATCTTTTTATATACGCAAGTCCCCACTTAGACCCATCCTCCTTCTTCCCACTTCAAGTAGAGAGAAATTTTGAGTAAGAGATGCACTACTGTGGGTTGTCCCAGGGGTGTGTGTGTCCCAGTGATCATGAATAGATATCTCAAAAAAATGGGAGAGGAGAAGCAGCAAGTTAGTGGCTTATTGTTCTTCTTATCCCCCCCCCCCCGAATCTTCTCATTTTCATATAAACATTAATTTGCTGCTGTATTCCCAGTTCTAGGAAGATAATACACTGCTTAGTCCTATGTATAAAGCAGAGTCAGTGGAAGAACTTGAGAACACGTGAAGGCTCTTAAATTCCTTTCAATCCCTTAGAAAAAATAGTGTGATCCTGGTATTAATAACATGATGACCTTTCAACTGCTTTATGCTGATGAAAAATGGGTAATCAAAGTCTTATCATTGGTAAATAAAGAATATGAGGGAATTTCAAACTTTTTGATCTCACATGGTTTTGAGACTAGAGCCTTAGGCCTTTCAAATGAGAAACTTCTCTTTGAAGACCAAAGAGGGAAGAATCATAGTGTATTCTTTAAAGTCCTTGTTGTATCATACTTGAGAGATGACTGCAGAACACTGCCCTCTGGGCAATTTCTTTACTTTTTAATTGGTTAAACTATCCAAAACATAACTTGGGTCTCTTATAGGCCAAAGTGGCCTGGGGATTCCGAAGCCATTCTGCAGGAAATCTGTGTGCCTTCCATAAAATGAGCTGATTTTCTCTGAACTACACACACTTTGCAGTTGGAACCTGTAGTGTCCTGTGGTTCTCGAACAGATGTCCTAGGTGCCGGAATGATAGCTCCATTTTACGGATCCTATAATTTTGGAGGGGAGTGGTAGAACAGGATTATAAACTGACTTGGAAGAAAAACTGCCAGCCTAACAAATATTTTCTGTTGTGCTTTAAAAAGAGGAATGTATGGCAATTGTGTTTATTTTTCAACACTGTATTTACTTATTGTCAGTTGATACTTACCCGGGAACCCTGGTTTTCTTCTGCAATTATATTTTCTGTTGCAAAAATTTTTTTTTGTATTAGCTACATTAACCCCTGTTAAGCATGTTTTTTTCTGTTCATTATCACGTTTTTTATGTTCTTTCCATATGAGGTCCTAAGTGAATCTGGACAGCCAAGACGTTGGACGCTTTCTACAACTTTCATAGGCCCAGTGTCTCGGGCAGATAGAGGATAAGAAGGATGCCTGAATTCAATATTCTATTAGTCATCTCTGGTTCTGTGATGTATCATAACTTAACCACAACAAGAAGCTCCCAGATGATCTCGTTAGATTCAATCTTTCCCCTCTTTCATGTCTCCCTTGTATGCTGTCAAATTAACATTATTCAAAAGCACAATGGTCATTGTGTGATTCGCCGGATAAATTTTTTAGGCCTCCACCGCCACTTGAGCTTTTCATCCTTGCCATCATCTGCTGTCATGCTTTTCTACTCCTCTCCTTCTGCATACCAGCCGAACCGATCTATTCACAATCCTCTGAATGGTCCTCTTGTCTCTGCCTTCTTTCGTTTCTTTGTGTCTCCCCATCACTCCAGATTGCCTTGCTTCTTTTGCTAAATAAGAAGTTCAGCTTAGACTCCATCTCCTTGGAAGCCTTTCATCTCTCCTGACATTTATTTCCATGGTTTTATATTTACACACTGCCATATCATCTGCTAAAGAAAACCTATTGAGGTCCACGGCTTTGTTGTTCAAAGCTTTGGATACATTTGAGGAATCATAAATCCATGCAGTCATTGCTAGAGGTGCTGAAAAGGGACCCAAAAATACATGCATACACCTCCTTTTAGGTACTATATTATGATCTAGGTTATTTTTTACAGAAATTAATATTGGTGTCCCTTGCTTCGCTCCAGGATGGCTCCCAATCCAGGGCATTTTCCATCTACCCAAAGTAGATCATCTCAAATCCATGCTCTGTGATTTGCAGAGGAAGCTCTATCCAAAAGGAGATCAACCACATATGTAAATGAACTTGATAGCATTAAGAAAAACATATTAACTTTGAATAACCCTAGCTGAGCAATCAGTTCTGGTTTATCACAATTTGGTCTGATGATACGTTCCTTCTTGGCTGTCTGTGGTCCGACTTGTGGGTGGTTCGGAATGGCATTTGTGAGCTATTACACTGGGTCCCTGCTTCTGCCCACACAGTTTCTTAATTTACTACTGCCTTCACCAGTTGGTATCCATTTATTATTTTAAATTTATACAATAATGTCACTCAAAGTTGGACTGCTGTCTATTTCATATGCTTCTCAGATGCTGTGCTTATATTGCAAGATCAACCAAGGGAGTGGTTATGGAAATCATGCAAGTCACTGATTACACTCTGGAAGGCAGGAGTGCCTAGCTCCTTGCAAATGCCATCTGTGAAATGAGGTAGTGTTAGAATAGAATGTCTTTTAAGATGCTCATCCAGCTGGAGCCTTCAGGGAATCAGCCCTTCATTCTAATGAGTGAAAGATCGGTGAAATATTTTAGTTAGATTTTGCAGGTAAGTGGACGGTCACACTGCCAGTTCTATGGTGATGATTAAATGAAAGAATGCATGAGACTCACTTAGTCAAGGGCATGGAAAACAATTTGTTATTATTAGTAGTACCTTTGTCATTAAGATAATCTGAGGAATAATTTTGCAAACCTCACTACAATTGATCTTTTTATGGACAGAGAAAGGAAAGAGCTGCCTCTGTGGGCATACTATTTAAAAGCCTATTTCTGAAATTCAGTTAAATAGAGTGTCATCCCTAGATTGCAAATCACTTCTGGAGAGAGCTCTCTTTCTCCCCAGGATAAACCAGGTCTCCCACAACACACTCTAATGACTTTGATGTTTTGCCTTTAGTGCTCTCAGGGACGCAATCATGTCCTTGTAGATATTTACTTTATTGTTTTTATTTTTGTATTATCTATCTCCTTCAGGAAATTTTAATCTCAGAAAAATCAGTGTGTGGCTCTGTGTTGGGTATCCCCACCTCCTGCATTGAAGAAATGCTCAGTAAATTTTTCTTTTATGAATGTTGAATGCACGACTAAACGCGGAGAAACTTGGGAGCCATCTGAGAGTTGAACAATCCAGCGTCAGCAGATCCGAATTTTAGTTTTGACTTTCACACTAACTATCCATGTTACCTGAAGTAAGCCTCTAAGTCTTAATATCTTTATGAAAGGGTTTATGCTAAATCAGTGGTTATCAACCCTGCTTATACATTATAATCCCCTGGAGAGATTTTTAAAAGATTTTATTTATTTATTTGACAGAGAGAGATCATAAGTAGGCAGAGAGGCAGACAGAGAGAATGAGAGGGAAGCAGGCTCCCTGCTGAGCAGAGAGCCCGATGTGGGCACTGAGCCACCCAGGCGCCCCCCTGGAGAGATTTTTAAAAGCATTTAATTTTAGGCTCCATCCCAGTGGAATTAGATTCTCTGTGAGCCGGGCCCTGGCCTTGGTACATACACATGTTAAGCTTCTCAGGTGTTTTTAGTGAATATCCAGGCTTTAAAAATCACTGTATTAGATTAATGAAATTTCTTCCATTTCTAAGTCAAAGTTATTTTGCTTAGACTTTCGAAAGGGCTGGCTGTTCTATTAATTTATTTGAATGTCTGGAATGATTGTTTGCACATAGCAGGACCTCAATAAATGTTTTTGTTGCTGAACTAGCAGAGAGTTCTACCAAGTTCATGAATACTAAATGCAGGAGATTAATCTGGTGACTGGATTGATGTGCTCCTCTCTCATTTTATAGAAGGTTCAGGGGAATCAAGCTTCACAAATTAGCTGAAGATAAATTAGAAAACTCTGTAGCAATGACAAGGAACTTGTGGTGTCTGCACTGAAGATAATTAGATATTTTTAAGTAAAACTGGTAATCACGTACTGAACTCTTCCTGTACACAAGAATTTTAAGCATTTTTCATGTAGCGAGTAACTGAATACTAGTGACACCTTACAATATGCGCTATCGTCCACGTAGTACAGAGGAAGCAAAGGAGGGACAAAGAGGGTAAGAATCCAGGAACTGGTGGTGGGGAATCAAGATTAGAACTCAGTCTTTCAGGGCACCTGGGTGACTCAATAGGTTAAGCCTCTGCCTTCAGCTCGGGTCATGATCTCAGGGTCCTGGGATGGAGCCCCACCCACATTGAGCTCTCTGCTCAGCAGGGAACCTGTTTCCCCCCTCTCTCTGCCTGCCTCACAGCCTCCTTGTGATCTCTCTCTGTCAAATAAATAAATAAAATCTTTAAAAAAAAAAAGAAAAGAACTCAGTCTTTCTCCAGAAATGGGGCTTATTCACCCTTATTCTTGGACAGTGCCATTTCACAAAGTACCAACCAGTCAGAGTGAAGTGATAATTCAGGCATGAAATCACTCTTTCAAAAGTAAATATATGATATTCTGAGAAAAGATGGCATTTAAAATCAAATAACTTATTCTTGGTTGTCCAGTGGAAATTTCTACTTTTGACACCATGGGTTGTAACTACCAAGGTATATGAGTGACCTGTTTCCGTATAACAAATCATCCTAAATTGTAGCAACTTAAAACCATGCAGATTTCTTAGGTCATTGTGTCTGGGGCGCACGAGATTGGCATTTAAAAAAAAAAAAATTTATTTATTTATTTGACCGACGGAGATCACAAGTAGGCAGAGAGGCAGGCAGAGAGAGAGAGGAGGAAGCAGGCTCCCTGCTAAGCAGAGAGCCCGATGCCGGACTCGATCCCAGGACCCTGAGATCATGACCTGAGCCAAAGGCAGAGGCTTTAACCCACTGAGCCACCCAAGCGCACCATATTGGCATGGTTTAACTGGGCTCACTGCTTCAGGGTTTCTTATGAGGCTTTAAATAGGGATTTCCTGGGACGATACTCCTAAATGAAGGCTTGACTGCCTTCATAAGGATCCTCTCCGCATGCTCACTTACATGGTTGTGCAAAAAACTCTGTTTCTTGAGGGATGTTGGACTGGTGACCTAAATTCCTAAGTGACCTGCAGTCACACCGTGTGACCAGCAGTCACACCGTGTGACCAGCAAGTCATGTGTGAAGGGTCAAGAAGAATGTCAGCAAGGACAAAGTCCCAGATTTTTATAACTTAGTCTCAGGAGTCACATCCCTTTACATTGCTGTATTCCATCTAAGGGAAGAAAGTGGCTAAGCCCATCCCATACTCAAAGAGAGATCACATAAAGGTGTGAATGCATTGAGGTCGAGATCATTTGAAAGTCAACTTAGAAGACTGTCTGCCACAAAGGAAATGCCCACAGGGAAGGTACATCTGGCTCTCCCTATGGCGGTGGCTGTTGATATTGTTACAACTGCATATTGCAGGACCATGGAATCTTTGGTGGCTTGGCTGTGGTCATGGCTCTAACTATGGATATTGCACTATCTACATTTCTTGACAAGGTAGACAATTATTTTCTGCCTTATAAGTTTTGTACCTCTTATACATCCAAACAATGACATACTCTTATGTAAAAATTTCACAGCGTGGTGTTGTTCCATTATTTATTGGCTTCCTTACCCTTAGCCTCAGTTTAGCAGTTTCTAAGGAGGCAAGACCACAAATTCATCTCACTCTGTCATACCTTGAAATCAAACTGGCTGAAAGACCTAGTCTCAAAGAAGTGACATTGGATTTTATTATTTTTTATTTATTCATTTAAGATTTTATTTATTTGTCAGAGAGAGAGAGCGAGAGAGCGAGAGCGCACAAGCAGGGGGAGCAGCAGGCAGAAACATGCAGAGGGAGAAGCAGGATCCCTACTGAGGAAGGATGCTGACATGGGACTTGATCCCAGGACTCTGGGGTCATGACCTGAGCCAAAGGCAGATGCTTAACCCAAACAAGCCACCCAGGTGCCCCGAAGTTGGATTTTTATAACCCCCAGTTGTGTTAGTTAGATAATTTGTCTTCTGTTACACCCATGAGGAAGTGAAAATAAATCAGATTCCTAACAAACTTAGATCTAACTAGGCAAGCCCAGCATCTTTTTTTCATCTGTACACACCAATAGCTTTATAGTCTATTATATTTTATTGGACCCTAGGATTCCCACAGGGATCTGTTTTTGTGTCACATAAAGGAAGTGCACTGGATGATGAAGTTTTATTGCTCCAGAGAACTTACACCTTATTTATGTAAATATGTGCTCTCAGAATTAGGATAAGCCCTGAGTCAGGTTAGCACTTTCCATTCAACTGACAGCCCATGACAGAATCCTTGTCATCATTCAGGCTGTTTCGGGATGCAACAACACAGGATAATGACATTATAGGTCATCTTTGACTGCACATGGGGAGATGTGTCAGTGTTCATGCTATCATTTTTGGAAATAATTTTCATTAAGTCAAATTAGTACAAAAGAGTCATGTGCATGCAATATTTTGTGAGAACATTTAGGTTCTCATCATTTCATGTTCTCATTTGTACATTCAAAGACTGGAGGGATGTATCTATGAGCCAAGGAGCATCAAAGATTGCTGGCAACACTTAGGAGAAAGGCATAGAACAGATTCTCCCCTAGAAATTTCATAGAGACCATGGCTCTGCAGACACCTTGGTTTTAGACTTCTGTCTTCCAGAACTGTGAGAATAAATTTGTGTTTTTTTCAGTCCACCCAGTATGTGGTGCTTTGTTACGGCAGTTGTAGTCAATGAATATAGGACTGTGTTCTCTGTTAACTATCTCTGGCTTTTAAAATTTGTACATCTCGTATGTCTAATGTGTTTGGAGGCAAGAGTGGGAGGAAAGTACATTTTCTCATGAGAAAAAAGTTATGAAATTAGAGTTCATCCTTTTTTCAACAAGCAGCCATTAGACGGTAAGTAACTCCATTTCTTCACAAACATTCTCAGCCATTCCTGGGGTGCATGTCACCTGCAGCTCCAGTAAAGAGAAATTCATGTTTGGACTCAGAATGATGCATCTAGAGCACAAGAAGCCCATGAAAGGGAATAAACGCCAATAGCAAACAATGCTTGCTAGAGAAGATTAAGCTTCTTCATTGGAAAAGTGAAAATGTAAACATTTGGAAATATGAGCATAGGAAAAACAGGTGACAGCAGAATTAAAAACAGTTTAAACAAGAGGAGCTACAATTAAATCTTGACTGCAAATCAAATACTCAATTATTTTAGGTGTCAGGGGAGTCTGATCTGAGTGATGGGCGTAGGCTGACTCCTGTGTTTATGGTGGACGGCAGTGTGGGGTTCCTAGACAATCACCAGTTACAAATAGTGGGTAAGAAGAGAATTTCTTATCATGTGAAATTGAGCTGATGAATCTCTAGGGAATTCTTTTAAGCTGTCAAGATTCTCTTTCTTTTTTTGTTTTAAAGTTTTATTTATTTGAGAGAGAGAGAGAGAGAAAGAGCGAGCAGGGAAAAGGCAGAGGGAGAGAGAGAATCTTAAGCAGACTCTGACCTGAGTGTGGAGCCCACTTGCCCCCCTTGTCCAACTCAGGCCTGATCTCATGACCCTGAGATCATGACTTAAGCTGAAATCAAGTGTCAAAAGCTTAACTGACTAAGCCACCCAATCACCCCATAAGCTGTCAAGATTTTCAATAGAAGCAATAGATTTGTTTTCTCATAGCACAGTGGATGACGTCAGCCATTATCAATATCGATCCTAACTATGTTCATTGACTTGTCCCAGAACTGCAAAGCCCCAGTGATAGCCACACCCTAAACCCCCATACCCACAGCCTCCACTACCATGGACCCTAAAGTAGATTCCTTAATAGCTGCAGCACAGTCATGGGAGATGAGGATGGGTGAGAAAGTGCATGGTGAATGTCCAAAGTTTGACTGTTACTTCATCTGGGAGCTTCATGGAGCACCAGGAGTGTCTGTGGAAAATTCCAGGGCTCCAATTCTTAATTCCGTAAACTAATTAGTCTCAAAATGATAGCTAATTCTGGTGCATGTAAGTGGAAAAAAAGTGAAGATGACAGAATCCTTATGACAAAGTTAGGATTCTATGACCAATGAGGAAAAAAAAATAAGAGCTTTATAAATCTTTGTTTATCCTTTAATTTAAATTGAAAAATCCATGGTCTGTGTATGAATCCAGAGATTCATGTATAAACAGAACACATTCCTTTCTAGGGCTGGGGAATTCAGCTAACCACCAGAATATGCCTGACATTTCCTTTATATTCAAAGCAGATGTAACCTCTTTACATCAGTAGAAAGATGAGCATTTTCAAATATAGTTTTTTCTCACACTGCTTCTTAATACCATCTCATGGTGTCAAGCTGAAAGCAGTCATCTGGGGATGTATTGTAATGTTCTTCAGCTGAGTGTTGGATTTCATTTTTGTTGAGATACCATTCCTAAAAATAATGATTCCAGTTTCACACAATAGAATTCAGGCGTGTTACATTTTTTTAATGAACAGAGAAAATATGAGGAGAATATAAAATCTAGCATTTCTAAGCTGAGACTTTGGGAATATGTATTATCTGTAAGAAACTTAAAGCTGAAACTTAAAATACTAAGTGATTTAGCCTAAGACCCATCAGAAATATTCAGGGATAAGGGCATAGAGAGGCTAGGTACACACACATTTTTATTTGTGTGTGTGTGTTAAGATTTTTGAAATAAAAATGCAGAGTTGCCAACAGCATTGGACTATGCAAAATAAGTACCTATGAGTACATAGTTGACAGGGTACATCTGAGTTTACATCTTTATTTCATCATTACTTATGTGGCTCATAGATACATGGATGGAAAACAATTCTTCTGGGTGGATAAGAGTCAAATTTGTAACAGGAAAGTAATAGCAAGATTTTGTTGTTGTTTTTATAAGAAACTGGTCAAGAAAATTGGTAGGGGAAGTTTTGGGGGCGTGGGTTGTACCTGAAACTAGCCCCTTTCCTTTGGGAAACACCATCGTGGTCATCAGAAGGCCTCCATAGTCACGGCAGTAGAGGAAGGGAAGGCTTCCTCGAGGCACCAGCAGCAGGCAATTTTGCATGGCTTTTCTGAGCCATGATCACCTTTACATTCTACTATTTTTCAGAGTCACACAATACAAGTTAATAGTATCATAATATAAAGAGCTATGGAACTCTTGTGACTCAGTAATGTCTGAAAACTGGGAAAGTGCTTGAAAGTGAGCATTTCTATCATGAGCGTGTCCGAAAGGATACAAGGTTGGGGCACCTGGGTGGCCCACTCAGTTATGCCTCTGACTCTTGACTTTGGCTTAGGTCATGATCTCAGGGCTGTGAGATGGAGCCCCACATTGGGCTCTGCACTGAAAGGAGCCTGCTTCAGAGTCTCTCTCCCTCTTTCTGCTGCCTCCCTCCCCACGTATGCACATGCTCTTGCTCTCTCTCTAAAAAAATAAAAAATAAATAAATAATAAATGATACAAGTCATTGGTCAATTTAATGAGAGTTGATGTGATTAAATAAATACTGTTATATTTATATTATGTTTATATTTAAATAACTGATCAGTGAGTTGACTAAAAGTTATTTTATACTGTGGGTTCTAACCTCTATTTTACTTTCTTCCTTTCCTTCCTTCTTTCCTTCCTTCCTTCTTTCTTCCTTCTTTCTTTTTCTGGTATAATACTCTTAGTCAGGAGACCCATGGGAGAAATATAATTGGGTAGACCCTGATACTATTAATACCCCTATGTCTTAGGGCAATAAATCAAAGAATAACTGAAAAGTTCTCTTTGACTAAGACCTGTTTATATTTGTGTGTTACACACAGCATCTCTGAATATGGTGGAACAGGTCATACTTAAGGGTACCCACCCAAGGGTGTGAGTGGGGCTGAAATGACTCCATACTATTCCTTTTTTTTTTTTAAGATTTTATTTACTTATTTGAGAGAGAGGGACAGAGAAAACATGAGGTGAGGGAGGGGCAGAGGAAGAAGCAGACTCCCCACTGAATGTGGAGCCTGATGTGGGGCTTGATGTAGGGCTCGATCCCAGGAACTGAAGTGACACTTAACTCATAGCCACCCAAGCACCCTGCCATATTGTTCTTTTTTTTTTTTAATATTTTATTTATTTGACAGAGAGAAATCACAACTAGGCAGAGAGGCAGGCAGAGAGAGAGGAGGAAGCCGGCTCCCCACGGAGCAGAGAGCCTGATGTGGAGCTCGATCCCAGGACCCTGGGATCATGACCTGAGCCGAAGGCAGAGGCTTTAACCCACTGAGCCACCCAGGCGCCTCTTATGCCTCTTTTTTGACTCACTGTTCACTCAGATATTTTGTCCATTCTTTTTTGTTTGTTTGTTTTTAAAGATTTATTTATTATAGAGAGAAAGAGAGCAAATGAGTGTATGTGATTGAGTGGAGCAAGGGGCAGAGGGCAAAAACCTTAAGCAGACTCCCAGAGAGCATGGAGCCTGATATGGGGTTTAATCCCATGACCCATAAGACCATGGCCTGAGCCGAAACCAGAGTCAGGTGCTTAACCCACTGAGCCACACAGGGACCTCCTTTGTCTGTTCCTCAGTTTGGTTATGTGTACTGTTGAGTTGCAAGAATTTTAAAAATATTCTGATTACAAGTTTCTTATAGGATATATAAGTTGCAAATATATTTTCTCATCCTATGGTTTGACTTCCCATCTTCTTGTTATTGTCCTTCAAGGCAAAATGTTTTTAATTTTGATGAAGGTCAGTCTATTTATTTTTTATTTTGTGGCTTGTGCTTTTGGGTTGTTATCTAAGAAAGATTGCAAAATCCAAGGTCATAAACATTTATGTGTACATTTTTATCTAAGAGATTTGTACCTTTATCTCTAACACTTAGGTTTTAATCTATTTTGAGTTAATTTTGAGATGATATGAGATATGAGGTAGGGTCTAGCTTCATACTTTCTCATGTGGATAGCCAGTTAAGAATAGTTAAGCCTCGGGGCACCTGGGTGACTCAGTAGGTTAAAGCCTCTGCCTTTCGGGGCACCTGGGTGGCTCAGTGGTTTAAGCCTCTGCCTTCGGCTCAGGTCATGATCTCAGGGTCCTGGGATCGAGGCCCACATCAGGCTCTCTGCTCAGTGGGGAGCCTGTTTCTCCCTCTCTCTCTGCCTGCCTCTCTGCCTACTTGTGACCTCTCTCTCTGTCAAAATGAATAAATAAAATATTAAAAAAAAAAAAAAGGCCTCTGCCTTTCGCTCAGGTCATGATCCCAGGGTGCTGGGATCGAGCCCGGCATCGGGCTCTCTGCTTGGCAGGGAGCCTGCTTCCTCCTCTCTCTCTCCCTATGCCTGCCTCTCTCCCTACTTGTGTTCTCTATCTGTCAATAAATAAATAAAATCTTAGGAAAAAAAAAAGGAATAGTTAAGACTAGGGTGCCTGGGTGGCTCAGTCAGTTAAATGTTGCCTTCAGCTCAGATCATGATTCCAAGTTCCTGTGTTGGGCTCCCTGCTAAGCAGAAAACCTGCTTCTCCCTCTCCCTCTGCTTGCTGCTCCACCTACTCGTGCTCTCTATCTGGCAAATAAATAAATAAAATCTTTTTTTAAAAAAAAAAAAAGAATAGTTAAGCCTACTACTTACTCTTCCCCATCAACTGGTCTTGATCTACCTGTCCAAAGTTAGTTGACCAGAAATGTGTTTGTCTTAACTCATCCCAGCACCTAAAGTCTAAAGTCCCTGAAGATTGGCTTATCTAAATATCACTTAAATGAGGTGTGAGTGATATGTAAGGTATTATTCATCTTGAGGCAAATTCCTCTCCAGCTGCAAAATTGTGAAACCAAACAAGTTATGTGCTTCTACAATGCGGTGATGGGACAGACATTAGGTAGACATTTCCATTCCAGTAGGGGGAAATAGGGTAACAGGTCCTAAGGAAGTCCAAAGCCTCATAGGGCAAACAACACCAAACCTTCAGTTTTGAGAAAAATCCTCTTTGGCTCAGTGCTCTGCCCTCTGGACTCACTAAGGTGGTAATCCCACCTCTGAAGGTCTCCCGACTGGTGTGGCTTCACTGTGGCTCTGGGTGACTCTGCAACCATGGCTCCATTGGGTGCGGTCCCTACTACAGCTCTCTGCAGGGACCTCTCTCCTGATGCACTGGGGCCATGCTGGCTTGGCTGAACTGGAGAGGAATTAGCTCTGCCTCCCACCTCGGGTGCTTGCACTAAGGGTCTATAATAGGACTGATAGTCTCTGAATTGTGTTTGATTCGTTCCTCCATTGTCTGAAAGGGCAGCACCCGGCTTCTGTTGAGGTGGATAATCCACACTAATTTCCTTGTCAAGTGGTTGCTTGGCCTTACTCTTAGTGCTCTCACCTTCTGTGACTTGGATAGCAGATGTTCCTTTAGATCCTTAGTTCTGATTTTTATGAGCATAACAATTCTCTCTTTAAGTCACGTCTCTTTTCTCACATGCTACTAAAAGCAGTCTGGAGGAACGAAGCCACTCCTTCAACACTTTGCTTAGAATTCTCTACAGCCAAATATCCTATTTCATTGTTTGCATGTTCTACCTTTCACAAAACGCTAGAACACGAACACAATTCAGCCAAGTTCATGGCTGGTTTGTAAATTTGCTCCAGTTTCTAATAATAGGTTCCTCATTTCTGATTGAGACCGCCTCAGAATGTCCTTTACCACCCACCTTTCTACCAACCTTCTGCTCATGACTGCTCCTATTATCTAAGAGGACAGAGGCTTTCTCTACAACTCTGCTTCTTTCTCTTTCTCGGTTTGCATCAGAATTGACTGAAATGGTCCATTCACAGCAATGCAGTCTTTTTCTGGCGTACACCTTGAAACTCTCCCGCCTCTACCCATTACCCAGTTCCAAAGCCACTTCCAGATTTTTAGATATTTGTTACAGCAGCACGTATCCCCCCTCTTCCCAGCTTTTTGGTACTGATTATGTCTTATTCCATTCGGGCTGCTTTCCCAAATATACCATACAGTGGGTGGCTTAAACAATATTTATTTCTCACAGTTCTTTAGGCTAAGAAGTCCAGGTTCAAAGCTCCAGCAGATTTGGTGCCTGGCGAGAGCCTTCTTCCTGGTTCATACACATCTTTCTACCTTGTCACATGGCAGAAGGGGTAAGAGCTTTCTGGGTTCTCTTTTATAAGGGCACTAATACCATTCATGAAGGGCTTAATCTTGATGACCTAATTATCTCCCAAAGGCTCCACCATCACTTTAGGGTTTAGGATTTCAATACATAAATTTTTGGAGGATAAAACAGTTTATTCTATAGAATTCTGTTTCATACTTTCAGTGGGCTTTTCTCATTCTTTCTTTGTTCAGGTACCTGCAACCACATGTATCTATCATTTCACTGATTACTTCTTTTGGGAGGACATTTTTGACTTCTCAGGCTAATTTTGGATAACTGTTTTTCTTATATATTCCTATGAAATTCTTTTCCTTATTCCACTAATAAAGATAACTCACTTGCCTTTATGCATGGGCTGAGCTCTCAACAAGTGTGTTCTGGAACACTATTCACTATATATCCTTCACAGATAGGCTGACAAATTTTAATTTATATAAAACATTTGCTAATACCTTAACTGAGAATATCTCCTGCTTTCGTCATGGAGTGAGTTGTTAAATGTGCTGCAAACACAAAAATAGTCAATGCTAATGGACTAGAATGTTCTTCTTGCCCTTCCAGAGGGGTTGGAATCCCAACCCCTCTGACTGTTCAAGCAAAGCAGCCACAGGCCACACCACGGGGATAAGCTCTTAGCATCCGACGTCTCAGGAATGCAACCGGGTCTGGGCTGTCGCCCCACACTTCTGCTGCTGGGTGCCATGTGTCAGGCCCCCATGGCGGGAGGTCAACTCTAGCCCTTCCGAGATCGTTCTACAGCTTTGGCGTTGTCCTCCGCACGAGGGCTGCATCTGCTCCTGTCCCCGCGGTGTATGACTGGCTGCTTGAGGATCCTCTAATAATCTTTTTAAAAAATAATCTTTTTTTTTAAAGATTTTATTTATTTATTTGACAGATAGAGATCACAAGTAGGCAGAGAGGCAGGCAGAGAGAGAGAGAGAGGAGGAAGCAGGCTCCCCGCTGAGCAGGGAGCCCGATGTGGGGCTCGATCCCAAGACCCTGGGATCATGACCTGAGCCAAAGGCAGAGACTTTAACCCACTGAGCCACCCAGGTGCCCAAAAAATAATCTTTTTTAAAAAAAATATTTTATTTATTTATTTGACACAGAGAGAGAGAGAGATCACAAGTAGAGCAGCAGGCAGAGAGAGAGGAGGAAGCAGGCTCCCTGCTGAGTAGAGAGCCCGATGCGGGGCTCGATCCCAGGACTCTGAGACAATGACCTGAGCCAAAGGCAGCAGCTCAACCCACTGAGCCACCCAGGTGCCCCCTCTAATAATCTTTTAACAGCCAGGTGCCTGTAAAGCTTACTAAGACATCCCAAGAAAAATTGATCTCTATTTTAGTTGGTTCCTACTGATTCCACTACACTTTTGCCACTAAAATACACAATTACAATCATTTTTTTACATATCTGTCTCTGGTGGGTGAAGGCAGGATCATGCTCTATGCATCTTTCTGATCCATATCCTAGTGCTGGGTCAAGCATTGTGGATAGCTAGCAAAAGTATTGAAGGAAGTGAATGAATTGAGTAAGTACAATTTAATAATATTCAAAGGAGACAATAATACAGTATTCATATACACTTGGAAGCCCAGGAATGATAAATGTGATTGCCTAAGAAGGGATTTATTATGTTTTTAGCCAATCATATGCAAATTAAAATTGCTCTTTATAGTTGATTATATATTTCTCAATTTTACCTAGATGATATAATGACTGTAGACTATAAGAGAATTGAATTCTACCTGCTGACATAAAGTTTGGTTAATTTGAAAGGGAATAAACTGCTTATCAGAATTTTTGAAAGCCAAAGGTTTGATGTTCAATCCCTGTTCAACAGCATGTTTACATTTCATTGCCTAAAATCAGATTCATTACATATGATACCAGACTTGCTGCACGCAATTGACCTCATCCCCCCCTTTTTTTCCTATGGCTTGATATCTTAAAATAATTTATGGCCATTTTTTATTTGCCATTCACACATTCCCTCACATCTGAAGTGTCTGACAGTCTTCTATGTCTTTTCATTTTTCTTGTGATACATATTCTCATAGCCTCTGCTCCAACAAAACATACTGGGTTCTCAGACAACCCCTTACTTACTCTCCCACCTCATATCTCTTTATTCCATGATGCATTCCACAAGCCTATAACCCATTTAATCTTCTGAAGAGAATCAAATCAAACCAAACCAAACCAAAATAACAACAACAATAACAACAACAACGATAATACATCTTATTGCTTTTAACATTGTCTTGCTCAAAAATTCCATCCTGTTTCTTCTATCCCTCTTTTTTGGCATTATAATATCCAATAATTAATGCCTTCAATAACAACACTCTACCTTATTTTTTGCAGTTCAGCTTTCATTAACTTTTCCCCTCAAATCCTCAGCTTCAGTAAAACTGTGGTCCCAAGAACAGGCATGACACATCTCACTCATGAGATGTTGCTCATGTCTCACTGATGAATGTTCTATATTTTATAAACATTTCATTATAGGACATGTAATCAGTAGGAAAATAGAAGAATATGAACCTTTTTATTCATCACCTGATTTTAACAATTGTTATCATTTTGATATATTTGATAATTTCTTGTTGAAATATTTTAAAATGAATCAGAAATATTATATTTCAAAACATATAACATTTCCATATGAACCTCTATGTACTAACACTATTTTCTTATTTTTCAGAATAGCATTATCCCTCCTAACAATATTAACAACACTTCCTTTATATCAATTTGCTATGTGTTTCACTTCTCTTTGAATTCAGAATCAGTACTTGGTACTATTTACTTGAAGAAATCAGATCAGTTGCCCCATAGAATACCCTATGATATGGAATTGTTTATTTGTTTACTCATGGTATTAGCTTGTTTCCCTAAATCATGAATTTTGTATAAATAGTGCATTAGGTATTAGGTCTTAGTTTGATCGAGAATTAATATTTTGGCAAGAATGTGTCATAGGCGATGCAGGGTAGTACACATGTACTGCCCAGTTGTTTCAAATCTTTTTTGATCTAAATAATTCTCATTCCTCCACTTCTGTTCCTGGTCTGCCCATACTCACCTCCCATGCCTGCTATGAAACATCACACTCCTCATGAGAGTTCACTAGAGTTCTGACCACGGTGGCATTTATGGTCTATAATACATTGCATTTCACACTTACCTTTATGCTATGCTATATATCATTTTGAAACACATTTTCTATTTTGTGTTAAACTTGTCTGTTCAAATGGGTTGTAGGTCACCAGAAGTCAATTCCCATATCCAACATATTGTGTCTTTCCCCATGGCACTGAGGATTTTTTAGATTTTCACTATATATTTTCCTCTTTATGATTTTATGGTTGACTTTACAGGGACTTACTCATGTTTTTATCATTTCTTAAAGAAAAAAAATTCCATATGGAACTATTCTTTGTTTATGCCACCTGTAGTATATGGACAAACCAAACATGGCAAGAGAAAGGGTAACAGACAGTGATGAGGATACTTGCAGATACTAAGACTGTGCACACAGCCCATGCAAGTATGGAGACCATCCACTTGGACCCCACTCATGTGTAATTATACCCCCAAATGAATGAATGCTCAATTCACTAAAAATGTGAGGAAATGTATTATCTTAGGTCAAAAATGTTTTTTAAATTGTCTATTGCTTATTACAACAGCCAGAGTTCCTTTAAGTAGTTCCCCAAATTTTCTATGGTAAAGATATTCTACCAAGAGTTGTCTGTAAAGACATTTGTCACAAAGCACCTAGTGTGCACTCAGATGCCTAGACTCTATTTTCAATAGCTGTTGAGGTAGTGCACCTTCTTCTTCCACCTGTTCAAGGAATATCATGGAAGGTTTAGGTTAGCTGAAGATCCCAATGGTTTATTTTCCCACTTGCTGTCAAGAACATTTCTCTGTAGTCCTGCTTTTTGTCTTCATCAGAATTTATAGAAAAAGCTAATAAAGCATGTATCAATCTGGTCATAAGGGCTCCAGAATATGGAATTGTGTTTTAGTCAGTAAACAAAACTGTCATCTCACCTGACTAATGACAGCAGGCAGCTCCTTGGGGGGCTTTACACAGCATCCCATTCTTTTTCTGGGCAGCTGCATATAAATTAAAGTTATTATGTTATGTCTCCTAAAATAATCTTGGGCCCCCTTATATGGCATTGTGACATGGTGGAATTAGGTGCTAATAAAGACAAGAAATCTCTTTTTGGGATTAAAGTCTAGTATGTTTGTTAAAAATTTATGCTTGCGTTATCATTACATCTTGCTTACCTCATTTGTTTGGGTGTTGTGACTGTTACATGCTAAGACTTGCTTTGAGAAAATTGAGCAAGTAGTCCTTTCTCATCACAACATGGAAACAAGGCTAGACCAAATATAAGTAAATTAATTAAAGATAGAATGCCAACTGCTTATAAATAAATGTCAAAATCATCTATGGTAAATATTGACAAATAAATTGCAAACCAAGCGAGAGTTAAATAAAGTCATGCTCTCTAAAGCGTCTTCTAGTTCTATGGGTGCATGATTTGGTTTTCTGTTACCTTAAGCATGCTTTCAGTTTTTAAGTGTTTTTTTCATTTGATGCTATCTTGAGTCACAAGATAATATATGCTTGTAGTAATAAGTGAAGCAATACAAATATGTATAATGATCCAGTTAATTACCTTCCATCCTACTGCCCACACATACCATCCCCTCTGGGTGACCTTCTATTACATTCTCCTCCCTCTTACAGACATATGCAATTTTGTCTTCACTCATAGTTATGCATGCATAGGGTTTGGAGTTTGTGGTTTCAAACAAAAGGAAATTATATCATACATCCTGGGACCTTGTCTTTTTATCCCAATATGTATTATGGATATGCTATAAGTCAGTATATCACACACATAAATGTAAGTATATACATGATATGTTCTTCAATCTGGGAATTTTTTTCAGTTCAACTTTTGCTTTTCTTTATTTCTTACCTTTTGGTTCGCCCTTGACCTTGTCTTAATCCCACCCAACACAAGACGTCAATTCCCCCCTGCTCTCCCAGCCAGATAACCATATGCTAAATTACCCAGCATATGGATTTCCCCCTCTCTTTCTCTCTTTTTCTCTTTTAATATATACATATAAAATACTTAAGAGATTAAGTTAACGAAGAAAAAGATTTGTATCCATCTTTTTGGGACCTGTAAGGCGAGAGCACAGTCTCACAGGTGGAGAATCTGTGGATATTGCTGGAGGAGTTGGAGATGCTCTCTAGCAAGCAGGTAATCCCTCTTCCTCAAACACTGCGTTTTGGCCAGAAATTCTCACCCCAGATGGATAGTCACCAGTGGGTATGTTTGGTCTTTGTTCCTGATTAGAAGGGCTGAAATGAGAAAATCCTGGACTCTCAACCCTTAGCTTCTGGTAGCGCCCTGCATCCAATACAACCATTTTGGGTGTCACACTGTTGCTGGCCTCATAATCCTGAAGCGGTACATGAGTCTCCGTAAGCTGGATTCCAAAGAGAGTGGCTAGAGAATTACTGATTTATACAAGTAAATAAACATATAGGAAAATACTCAATGTTTTAACTAAGTTTTCAGCTGTTCTTTTTGGAGTTACAGATCTGCTGATCTCTTTGCAGCTCTTTGACTCATATGGGGGACTGGAATAAAATCTCTCTGCTCAGGAACCAAATGTCATTTATTCCCACAATATTTAGGATTTCAAGGCTGTTTAATGGGATTAGACAAAATTCAGTGTTCTGGCCATCACTCACGTTTCTTTTCAATCTAGTTAAAGCTTGACTGTCACCACTGCCCTCAGCCAGCAAGCCAGAAATTTTGCTCCAAGTTGTTGTATGTTACTGAGATTTCTTGCACAGACCATTTCCAACTTGTCATCACTACCACCATGTTAACAAACATCTCCCCTCCGGTGCCTGATGGTACTAGATTTTCAAACTATCAGAAAATGTTAAACTTCCTGTTAAAATTTACTCTCATGGCTTATAGATTCTGCATGATGTCTCAATCATAATGACATCTTTATCCACTTCCATGCAAAGCAGAGCAAATCCGGATTCTGTATTGCTGAGGTAAATAAGTAAATAATGAAATAACATAGCATAGCTTTTGAGGTTAATGTGCAGATTCAGAGAGTGATGATGGTTTTTAATTTACTCACACAGTTTTGTTGAAACAATGAACCTATTTAGACTTGACAAGAAATCAACTTCTGAGATGCCAACCTACAACCATTAAACAAGATTTTCCATGAAGTGTCTCTCAGTAGAACACAGAAGGAATTAGTCAGCTGATTACTTAAATAGGTACCTTATAATGAGCTATAAATGAGCACTCTTGCAAAGAGTAAAATGTAGCTGCCACTAGGTCCCTACAATTAGTCCTTTGAGCCCCATAAAGTAGGAAAAAAACTAGCCCTGTTTGGAAATGCTAGGAATTTCCTGGTTTAGCTTGTTTAAGTGGCCAGATTTGGACCCATTAACCTTAAGCAGAATATGGGGATCATATTTAAAATGTCTGCTTCGTTAGTAACTATGTAGATGGAGTTTGGGGTCCATTCCCAAACGTGGAGGGCTGGAGCGACTCTTCTCTAAGAGATCACTAAAGCCTCTTTTAGTGTAATTGCCTTTATGATGTGGTATTATCTCCTCTTGATTATAATTTCCATGGGGAAAGAGACCATGCCGATTTCATTGACTAACTGCCAGCATCTAGCTTGGTATCAAAATTTATGTCACTACTCTAGAAATGCCTGGAAAACTTGGTGAAAGAATAAATGTTTGAATGAAAGGTTGATCCCTAACAACGCTTTTCTAGAAAGTGTATGTGTCTTTGATTTCCCCCATACAACTCCTTCTTGACTCATTTTTTACCTTTTCCTGCTTATCTGTATTATAATCCTTTTCTTCCACTCACTACTGAATATTGGGATACATTATTTCTCAAGTTACTACCACTTTTGTCCAACTGCTTTGAAATCTCAAACTCAGTTGTCTCTTGAGTCCCAGATCTCTACAACACACTGCCACTAAATAGTTTCCCTTGAACCTCCTACAGATAACACCAACATCTATCGGAACTCAACTGAGCTTTCAGATCTCTACCCTGATGGTCCCCCAAGAGCTCCCAGCCCCATGAGCATCTGCTTTATAATCCAACAGCTTTTGAACCTTCTTTCTGGAGCTCATTGCACACTCCTTTTTATTCCTTATTATCCTTCACTTTCACACCATATCACAAAAACTGTATTTATTTTTTTTAAAGATTTATTTATTTGAGATAGAGCGAGAGCAAAGTGGGAGCAGAGGGAGAGGGAGAAGCTGGCTTTCCACTGAGTAGGGGGCCTGATGCACAGCTTGATCCCAGAATGCTGGGATCATGACCTGATCCCAAGGCAGATGCTTAACTGACTGAGACATCCAGGTGCCCCTAAACAAAAATCTTTAAAATTTCTTAAATGCCTATTTGGTCTAGGCTCTATTTAGAATCTCAGTTACTGCTTCTTTATGGTAAGACCTCTTGAATTAAAACCTGCTTGAATAGCCTCTTGAATGGTCTTGGGTTCTATGGTCATACTCACAGCCAACTGTCTTTCAGTTAGCTTCCATAATGATTTTTATAAAAGTCTCTAGGGGAAAATATCACAGTATCTAGTATGCCTAAAACAAAACATAAATGGCCTTGATGTTCTGGTTTCCCTTAACTGCCCAGGGCATAACTTTTTGGCTACTTGCTTTTGTCCCTTTACTCTCTGGGGATAACAACAATTTATAGATCTTCAATTCAATACTTTTTCTATGTCTGTGCACATTCTGTTCACCCTGCCTGGCATACACTTTGCCTCCTTCCTGTAACTCTCCTCCATCAATAATTAATTCAAAGGTAACCTTTAATGAGAACATATTTGTTTTCTGTCTTTGCTCTGAGATCTCTTTTTTGGGTGCAGGTATGCGACTTCCCCTCTGTATTTCCACTTGAGCATTATATTATCCATCTTGTGGTATATACACATTTTTTTTAAAAGATTTTATTTATTTATTTGACAGACAGAGATCACAATTAGGCAGAGAGGCAGGAAGTTGGGGATGGGGGGGGAGCAGAGAGCCCAATGTGGGGCTCCATCCCAGGACCCTGGGATCATGACCTGAGCCCAAGGCAGAGGCCTTAACCCACTGAGCCACCCAGGTGCCCCTATACATATATTTATGTACTTGTTTTCCAACTCAACACATCTTTTCACATTTTCAACACTAAGATCTAACAGGGAGTCTTATGTGTTAATTACTTAATTAATACATAATTATTTTAATTATTTTATTAAACAAATGAGTAAATAATGAATTAAAAAAAATGAACAATGTTGGCCTGGCCAAAGTAAGTTTAATAAAAAAGATGAACCTACTCATGAAATACCACAAATGGCAATTTGCCTGGTATATAATCATGAAAAAAAAATCAGGTTGAAAGAGAAAATGTAGTTAATCTAGGACGTGGATATGGATGTACCATGAATTTAATCATCTATTCTGGTTGTCCAGGATTAGATTGGATTATTAACAATTCAAATTGAGTAAAATACGGTGCAATAAAAGGATGCTACGGGAGAATTTCTGTCACACAGATGATCGATTCAACAGCAGCTATTATTCAGCTGATGCCTGGGGACAAGCAATGATCTGGTGTCAGTAGCCAAATCTACACCTATCACAGCCACAGCCACAACCACCACCCAAGATTCTAAAGACACCAAAGCCAGGAACATAACCTGGCTTTGTTGCCGCAATGGTATATTGTCAGGATTTGAGTTTTTAGCCTAAGAGAAGAGTAAGTTGTAAGCAAGAAAAAACATTAAATAAACACCAACAGTCTTTTATGCAGCTTCAGCGTAGGTACTGCAAATGGCAGGTACTCCTGACATCTTCATATAGACCAAACTTGTATTTAAAAATCTCATTAATTACAGGATGCCTGGATGGTTTATTCAGTTAAGTGTCTGACTCTTGATTTTGGCTCAGGTCATAATCTCAGAGTCATGGGATTGAGCTCTGGGTCAGACTCCGCTGAGCATACGCTCAGAGTCTGTTTGAAATTCTCTCCCTCTGTCCTCCTCCAACTTGAACGCAAGCACTCTCTGTCTCTAAAAAAAACAAAACAAAACAAAACAAAAAAAACCGAAAAAAAAACCACCCAACTACAAAAAAACTCATTAAGCTCATTTCTTTAGATAAAAAAGACTCCACATATGCATTAAAGTTGAGGTCATTTTCTTGGTATGTTTAGATCTTCCCAAAGAGTTGATGAGCTTTAAATTAAAAAAAAAAAATGCTGAATTCAATGACCTTGCTCACACTGATGCTGAATTTAACCTTTGTAACCATGCTGCATGACATCACGTGCAGAAGGCAAATGCCTTTTCCTCTGATGATTTTGCTAATAATACCCTTCATCTTATATGCAGATTTAATCAACACAGCTGGGATGTTATCTATATAAATCTTAGGAACAAATAATATATTTTTTGTACAAACTACCACCCACTCCAATCACATTTTACTCTGTGGCTTTTGTATTGCTATGTTTTCTCAAAAATAATACTGCTCTGTTCCTTATATAGTTCCCCCCCCCGTTCCTTCAAGAAGTGGTCTAGTTATTATCCTATACCTGCACCAGAGTATACACGTTTCTTTGCAGACAGGAAAAACTTTGACAATCTTATTTGACTCCAAGTTCATAATAATATAGAATAGATCTTTTTGAGGTTGAACTTGATAGAGGTCATTATTATTAATTTTTTCTTTAAGAATATTGGTTTTGTATGTATCATACACCTTACATAGACTTAAGTTTTGAGACATAGATTGATCTGGGGATTATGATTGAAAAAAATTGGGAATTTTCCTTTACCTCTATTCTCTAGGGCCATGTCTGATTGGGGCTGTTGTACTACAATCATCCACTCTTATTAGGTGATGTCACTTTATTGACAAAGTCATCTATAAGCCAGGACCAATTTTTTCTTCCTGGGAAAATGGCATAAATCCTTAAATGTGTGTTGAGAGAGACATCTCAGCAGGGTAGAAGCCGTGGAATCTGATCCACTTGTCTCTATAATCTTTCTGGACTTCCTGAAGCCCGATCTCATATATACTACTTTTGTCTGATGATGGAAGGGCCTCCTGTGTATACTCAAATTTGTGGCGTAGAAAGCCAGACAATATCTAGTTCATAATGGGCAGTTCAGGTCACATGGTAACTTGGTATTCCATGGTCAAGAGCTCAGTCATGAGCTAGAAGCTATTTCTTCAAAGGGTGGTATAAATTCACAGAGGACAGCATAAATTTGCTCCAAAATCTTAAAATCCTGTGTTGTGATTCACATATATAGACCTGTAAAAGCCTCCACATACAATCCTTATCTTCCATAGACACTTTCAGCACCACTGAATGGGCTGCTTCATAAAGACCAAGTAACCGAGCAGTATGGACAACAGCACATGACCGTCTTGGAATTTCCTCTTGCTCTTAAGTCACTCAAACTGGGAAGCCATTTTATTACTTTCCTAATGGATATTAGGAAAAAATGGATAGCATGTCCAAATGAGGGAATATATTGCCACAAAAATCCAAAGAGGCCACTAAGTATTGTGTTTGTTATTTAGTGACAATGTAACAATGTATTCTTCATCCAGATTACTGGACCTCTAGAAATTTCATTGAGGCTGGAGGCACCTAAATTTTTGTAGGATTTATTTTCCATCCTCTGTCACTCATGGGTCTTAGCAAGATGTCCAGAATAGTTGCTAATTCTTGTTTCCTGGATCTAATCACCATCACATTATTGATATAGTGGACGGATGTGGTGTCCTTTAGAATGCTGAGTCAGTCTCCGCAGACTAATTTGTGCCGGAGTGCTGAAGAATTAGCATACTCCTGAAATGGGGTAGTTTCAGAGCATTACTGGTCCTGCCTGCTGAAAGCAAACTGATTCTGCTGTTCTTTATTTTCAAGGATAGAGTAAAAAGTCTTTGCCAGATCACAAAAATTGGAAACCGTATTCTAGAGAGTATGTACATTTGCTTTGGCAAAGAAACAGTATCTGAAATAAAACCTATATTTGAAGTTACCAGTGGATTAAGTTTATGACTATTCATTTTCATTCCTCTGAATTCATCTATATTTTGTAGAGGCAAATGGAATCAAGATGTGAGGTAACAATCCCTGAAACTTTACAAACTTTAATGATAGTGTTGTGGCTTGAATTGTGTCTCCTCAACAAATATGTTGAAGTCTTAACCCCTAGTAACTGTAACTGTGACCTGATTTGGAAATAGAGTCTGTGTAGATGTTATCAAGGTAAGATGAGGTCATACTGAATTAGGATAGACCTTAAATCCAGTCACCGGTGTTCTTATAAGAAGGCCACGTGAGGACACAGAGACACACAGTGTAAAGCCATATATCAATGGAACCAGCAATTGGAGTGATGTGTCCAAGGATGTGACATGCCAAGAAGGAAAGCCAAGCATTGCCAGCAACCATCGGAATCTGGGAGAGACAAGAAAGGATTCCCCTTTAGAGCCTTCAGAATGAGCAGTTCGATTTAATTTTAATTTTAATTTTTAAATTTAAATTTAATTTAATTTTAACAATTTAATTTTGAATTTTTGGTCTTCAGAACTATGAGAGAATAAATTTCTGTTGCTTTAAGCTACCAAATGTATGGTGCTTTTTTACATCGGCCTTAAGAAATCATTATAGGTAGCATTAATATACTTAACCTTTCCAGAAATAAACTGTTGTTTTTTTGATCTACTATTTTGGTAGGAAGAGGAAGCTCTAGTGATTGATTTTTTTTTTTTTTAACCATAATAGACCTCACTCCGGGGACTCAATGTGCAGATTCCGCCAGTTATAAATATATCTTTGCTAACAATGCATACTCACAGGGAGTATTCATGGATTTACTGAGCCCATTATAAGTCAGATGTAAGCCAAAGCTCCATTAATCATTTGACTGGGCCAAAATGGTATTTTGGGACTCTAAAAAGTTAGTTAAGTTTAGAGCCAAAGTCAGGTAATCCCTGAAAATTCTGGTGCTTTTCCCTTCCTCAGTGCACTGTCACTAAAATTGTCATTTGTCATTAGTCAATTGTTACTGTCTCCAGGAAATTGTCATGGGTCCTTTAGAGGAAGGCTAAAGGGAAACCTTGCAGTATAATTTTTGGGCAATGTAGCAGGGACCTTTCTCAAGGGACTTGCCTTCCATTCTTTCAAGAAGCTCTGAGTCTGTGAACTGGCTTGGATGGAATTGATTAATTGTTAATGTGTAGTTTCTTTTGCCTTTGGTCTTACAGACTCAACTCATTTCCAAAGTTACTGAAATCAGCAACATTTTCCCCCCACTCTCTTCAGTGAGAACATTTCATGTACTTGTAATACAGTTAGGTGATTTTGTAATATGCTGTATTCCATTCTGGAACCCTCTGTTCTTCTAAAAAACTTTTTTTTTTCCAAATTACATAAGTTAAGATTCAGTTTTCGTGCTATGAACCTATATGGATCTGGACAAATGAACAGTGTTATGGATTTGCCAATACAATACCATGCAGAATAGTTTGACTCCTTAACAGAACCCTCTGTGATGTCCTCATTCCCTTCCTTCCCCTCCACTTGAATTCCTGGAAACCACTGATCTTTTTACCATGTGTCTACTAGCTGTGTCTTTTCTGGAATGTTACAAAATTGGAATAGTACAATATGTAGCCTTTTCACACATTGTTGTAATTGACTTGTTAACTCTTTTGGGAAGATTTTTTGCATCTAGGTTCATGAAAGACATTGCTTTTTATTTTATTTTCATTTTATTTTTTAAGAGGGAGACAGAGAGCATATGTGGGGAGGGGCAGAGGAAGAGGGAGAGAGAGACTCTTAAACTGGCTCCCATGGAGCCTGACCTGGGGCTCAATCCCTCAACCTCGAGATCATGACCTGAGCTGAAATCAAGTCGGATGCTTAATCAACCAAGCCACACAGGTGCCTCAAGAAATGCTTTCTAATTTCCCTTTCTTAAAATGCCTACATCTGATTTAGGTATGAAGATAATGCTGGCATTTTAGAATAAGTTAGGAAGTGCTTTTTCTGCTTACATTTTTTAGAATGTATTGTAGACAAGTGGTGTAGTTTCTTTCTTAATTTTTTTTGCACCAGTAAAACATCTGGGCATAGTGCTTTCTTTTATGGAAGATTATTAATTGTTGACTCAGTTTCTTTAATAGATATAGGACTATTAAAAGGATCTATTTCTCTTTGTGTGAGTTTTGGTAATTTGTGTCTTTCAAGGAATTAGTTCTTCTCTTAGCATGGGCCTGTGGAAATTTTGAAAGGACATTTGATTATTCAAGGACAGGATTGAATGTCCTTACAACCCCAAAAGAATAATTAAGTAGATGATTTAACTTTTCTTATTGAAATGCTAAAGAATGCTTTTAAAAAATTTTTGCATAGTTGAAGGCAAAAACTTTTCTAGTTTAATATGTATTGTCAAATTGTCACTTTCTAATTGGATATGTGTTTTCAATTCCTAATGTACTTTGATGGTCTATGAAAATTAATCAAAAACATATATTTTATTATAAAAGTATATTTCAAATACAGCCCAGGGAAATTTGCATTTCTAATACAGATTCCTGTATTAGATTTAGGGAGAAAGCCAAAATTAGTGAGAAAAACGTGTCATTGTCAGGTCTTTGAAAGAGTAGTTGGAAATACAAAATTTAGCTGCCATTGATAAAAGTGAGAAAGAAGTGGTCCAGAGTTTGATTAGACCTGGTTTTCAAAATGGTAATCACAAGTCTGTTCTTACAGATTCTCCCAGACATGAAGGACAAACAGCACACCTGCCTGTGGACACAAGATGAGGGATAGGCTTCCAAAGTTTTCACTTCCAAATTTTCACTGCTAATTGAAAAGGAATAGCCATACACACGTGAATCCTCCAGCCATACAACTTGAATGATACTGCCCTGCTCTGGGGAGGCAGAAAATTCCAATAGCCTGAGGCATTTTGGAATATTTGAGAGAAAAAGAGACTGTAGTTTTACTACCTGTGAAGCTTAACATGATGAGGTGTGGAGAGAAGTAGAAGTTGTGAATGTACGTGAAACCTGAAAATAACATATTTTTTAAAAGATTTTTTATGTATTTATTTGACAGAGAGAGATCACAAGTAGGCAGAGAGGCAGGCAGAGAGAGAGAGAAGCAGACTTCCTGCCCAGCAAAAAGCCCGATGCAGGACTCGATCCCAGGATCCTGAGATCATGACCTGAGCCGAAGGCAGCGGCTTAACCCACTGAGCCACCCAGGCACATATTTTACAATGGTCATACAAAAAAGAGCAACAAAGATAATGTAGTGACTTCAAATATACCTTCAAACTCACAATGTAAATAAGCACAGTGACAGGGATAAATGAATATAAATGGCAACAAGTGATATTACCAATGGGGAAGCTAATTAAAAAATAAAACTTTCTTGGGGCACCTGGGTGGCTCAGTGGGTTAAAGCCTCTGCCTTCGGCTCAGGTCATGATTCCAGGGTCCTGGGATCGAGCCCCACATCGGGCTCTCTGCTCGGCAGGGAGCCTGCCTCCCCCTCTCTCTGTGCCTGTCTCTGCCTACTTGTGATTTCTGTCTGTCAAATAAATAAAATCTTAAAAAAAATAAAATAAAATAAAACTTTCTCACATGATAGCTGTTTGATTAAGATTTTAACAAAAGGATAATATTACCAATAATAAAGGCAACTATCTTCTTCTTTTTTAAAGATTTATTTATTTTAGAGAGAGACAGAGGGAAAGAGGGACAGCATGAGTAAGCGGAGGGGCAGAGGGACAGAATCCTCAAGCAGATTCTGCCCTGAGGGCAGAGCCAGACTCTGGGCTTGGTTCCCAGGGATCTGAGATCCTGACTGGAAGTGAATCCAAGAGTCTGATGCTTAACCGACTGAGACACCCAGGTGCTCCAGTAAAGGAAACTATCTTTAACATGTAGGATAGTCCTGATGATTTTGGTCAGTTGAGACATGCTGAATCTAAATTTTTTTTCCATGTGTCTTAGCATATATTTACCATTGGGTCATGATGGATTTACCAAAATAAGGAACTCTGGAAGCACAATCAGTGAATCAAATGAAGAGGAATGTAGGCTGAGCTACTCAAGAAGATCCTCGTTATAACCCACAGGACCAGTATCTGCTGTGGCAAGACCTGCAGCCATTTCCCCATCCACCTGTCTTAGTCTGTTCCGGCTGCTGTAACGAAGTATCCCAGACTGGGAGCTTAAACTGCAAGGATTTATTTCTCACAGTTCTGAAGGCTGTGAAGTCCAAGATCAAGGTGTTGGCAGATTCAGTGTCTGGTGAAGAGCTGCTTCCTGGTTAATGATTGGTTGTCTTGTCATTGTGTCCTCACAGGCAGGAAAGCGGTGAGGGAGCTGTCTTGGTCCCTTTTATAAGGTCACTAATCACCTCCCAAAGGCCCCACCTCCTAATATTATCACATTGGGAGTTATGATTTAAACACAGGAATTTTTGTTTCATAAATTAAATAAATTTCATAAATTAAATCATAAAAAAATAAATTTCATAAATTAAAGATTTTTTTTTTTTATTTATTTGACAGAGAGAGATCACAAGTAGACAGAGAGGCAGGCAGAGAGAGAGAGAGGGAAGCAGGCTCCCTGCTGAGCAGAGAGCCCGATGTGGGACTCGATCCCAGGACCCTGAGATCATGACCTGAGCCGAAGGCAGTGGCTTAACCCACTGAGCCACCCAGGCGCCCTAAATTTCATAAATTAAATCATAAATTATGATTTAAACACAGGAAACACAGAAGACACAAACATTTAATGTATAGTGACACCACAGCCAGGATCACCACAGCCATAGCCGCCTCCAGCCACCATCCCCGCAGCCCTGATATGAAATTAACTTGTCATAGTAGCACATGGTCCTGGAGAAGAATGTCCATTTGAAAAGCAGGAACTGATGCTTTCAGTCTGAATGTCACCATGTGCATTGGGCCTTTTATACACCCTCAGTCGTGTCTGGAAAAACCAAAGTCAGTATGTTTACCTCCTTTTTTTTTTTTTTTTTTTTTTAGGTAAGCTCCATGCCCAGTGTGGAGCCCAATGTAGGGCTTGAACTCAGGACCCTGAGATCAAGACCTGGAATGAGATCAAGAGTCAAGACGCTTAACCAACTGAGTCACGCAGGTACTCCTGTTTACCTCATATTCTAAGTTAACTTTCTCTAGATCTTTTCAGTATTTGTTTCTTAAGGCAAGGAGACCTTAGCAAAAAGAAAAAAAAAAAAAGAAATAGCAAATATTTCTTTGTTATTGTGTAGTGATTCACACGATCATGTCATTCTTTAACAAAAAATTCATTCCTGTTTCCAAAAACCATTCTCACTCTAAATTTAATTACTTCAAAATATAGGATCAACTTCATGGGATGAAATAAAACATGGAAACCTGTCTTCCAAAGGTTTGACTTTTCTAATAATCATTTCCATAATCAGATACCCAGTTAGGAATAAAAGGGCATGTGGAAGCCAAGAAGGGGATGTTACCTACACCCACAAATCGGCAAATTCCCTGTTCTGTTTTCTCAGCAGAAATTAAAGTTGTTTTTTCCTCAAGGTAATCCTAGTCATTATTTGTGATTGACAGCTGAATATATATTCCTAGTGTTACAAAGTCATCACTTAATTCGTGTTCAATATTGTGAACTATTGGGAAGTTTGACGTCGACTGTATTTGGGTGAGTTTGCTATTATAATAAAATTTAGGCTTTACATAAAAATATGATTTTCTTATATAGAGTGGTTTGTTTACCTCATCTGAAATAAAATTTCTGACAGAGTAAAACAGAGGAAGTGCTTGAATTTCTTGTTACAGTGTATAAAACCCCACTGTCCTTGAGGAAATTCTGTGGACAACTTAGACCACATATCCCAGTTTAGCTATTGGGCTCCTACCACTGGTCCCTCTGTTGTTAGATTTCCACCAGTCCCTTGCTGCATGACCTGTCCACGCAGAGTGTTCTTTGCACAACGAGGGCCAGATCTTGATCTTGTTCAACTGTCATCTTGGGTGGGAGGTGCTTCATGCACACAGAGAGACATTCTTCCTTTTGGAAAGACCAAATCTTCACCCAGAGGAACTCCAAGGTCTTCACTGAAATGAATGTGCGTGTCTAAGAGTTGCTGTGCTCTTTACTGATACCATGAGGGAAGGAAGAGTTCTTATGAAAACAGAGATGCCCAGAGCTGTTTCCAATGGAGAGAAACCTAGGTAGGAGGCAGTGAGTATGCAATGTCATTCAAAGATTACGTCACACGTAAATATGAAAATGAATTAATAAAAGAACATTTAACATGTACTGAGAAATAATTTTATTTTTTTTTTCAGTTTGAAGTTGTTTATACCAACCTTTTCTGGTTTGTCTCTTGGTCAAGCCTCAGAGCAATCAGCATGTTCAGGCATCATTGCTCTATTTGTAGCCACAGGAAGGTCATGTGAAAGACAAAGTGTGCTCCCACTTTCTACTGATGCTGCATCCAAGTTATTTCTAACACCAGAACAAATACAATTTATATCATCTTGGAGCACTGACACTCAGCATTAGGTTTATGTGTAGGATATATGTCAATAACCCTCTTTCTCACATTCTCCTGACTGGATTACTAATTACCAATTTATCCATTTGACAAATATTTACTGGGGGCCTCTGGTGTGATGATCTTTAAAGCAGTGAATTACATGACTTCTGGTAACATTATTTTCTTATTTGTAGGATGAGAATGAAGTAATTTGTACAGGGGCATTTCAAGAAGTTTCAGCATCCCAAGGTCAAAAATATAATAGTGTTTGATTTAATTGACTTCTGTGACAGTGAAACATACAAAGAATTTCTCTGGAACATACAAATACTCTCAGTGTTTTATGGATAGATAGTGAATTTTCCCCAATTATTAATAGAAATGTGCAGTTTAAAAAAATGGTAGTTAGCTATGTAAGTTGGTTGGTCATATAGTCCTCATCATTGTTTTGTAATTCCAAAAAAATTCTTTGTCTATATATATATATACATATATATATATATAGACAAAGAATTTTTTCTTTCATTAAACATTTTCTTTCATTAAACATTTCATCCCAAAGCTATATATATATATATATATATAGCTTTGGGATGAAATGTTTCATATTCTTTCATATTCATATTTCATTTCATATTCTTATATTCTTATATTCTTATTCTTATAATATATTCTTATAAATCATGTAAAATAACTAAGTAAAATTCAATTTTCTCATGGCTCCAGTTTACCGGGTTTAAGGGAAGTTAGGATCAGTAAAAAAAAAAAAAATCATATGTGGAAAAAAATGCCTTGAAACAACCCAATGTCAAAAGAAAAGGGAAGACTGTGATCTAGTTTGCTGAATCCTGGTGCACTGGAATGAGAAAGTAAGAAGGACACTTTTTCCGTAGTAGTTTTGGACAAGTATGTCGGGAGGGTGCACTAAAAAAATATCCACAGTCATGGTAGACTTTCTAATATCTTTGGGGTGTGAAGCTTTTGATGAAGGAGAAACCAAGAAAATGTAGAAGAAACAAGTTATGTCTACAGACACTGTAGTAAATGATGGAGTCTGACTCTGTGGTGTTGGGGGACAGCCAAAGACAGAAGCTGAAAGAGCCCCTAGTGTTTTGAAAAAAATTTATTTTAAAATATTTTATTAAGACAATTTTTGGAGCACTTTCAGGTTCACAACTAAGTTGAGGATAAAGTATAGGGATTTCCTATACCTTGCCTGCTGCTATTCATAGAGTCTCTCCCACTATCATACCACCATGAAAGTAGTGCATTTGTTGTAAATGATGACTGTACATTGACACATCAAAATTGCCCAAATCCATAGTTTTCATGACAGTTCACTCTTGGTATTGTATATTCTGTAAATTTGGGCAAAGGTGTGATGACATGTGTCCATCATGAAGGTAACAGAGAGGCTTCACTGTCCTAAAAATTTTCTATGCTCCACCTGCTTGTTTGTTTCTTGTCTCCAGACCCTACAACCACAGATCTCTTTTCTGTCTTTGTCATTTTGCCCTTTCCATAATGTCGTGTTGTTGTTGTATAATCATACCATATTTTGCTTTGCAGATTGACTTCTTTAACTTTCTAATATGCCTTTAAGGTTCCCCCCTGCCTTTTTTTTTTTTTTTTTTTTGATAACTGAGTTCTTTTTAGTCTGAGTAATATCCCATTGTCTGGATGTACTGCACTTTATTTATCCATTCACCTCCTGAAGGGCATCCCTGTTGCTTTTAAGTTTAAGCAATTATGAATAAAGCTGCTATAAACATCCATGTGCAGGTTTTTATGTAGGCATAAGTTTTCAACCCCTTTTGTAAATGATAAATAGTGCGATTGCTGTATCACGTGCTAGGGGTATGTTTAACTTTGTAAGAAACTGCCAAGCTTTCTTCCAAAGTGGCTGTACCATTTTGCATCCCACTGACAGTCACAGACAGGCAAGGAGAACGTGGCAGACTGTAAGCTACAGACCAACACTCTCAGATTTTGTTTGCAGAACTCCAAGGAGTCTGAAAATTTCAAGCTAGAATCTTGCCTTGAGAATCATTAAAAAAGTTTACCATGGTAGAGTGATATTTTTGATCATATCTAATATGATATTTTGCCAGTTGAAGCATTAGGCTTGTATCTAGTCTGTAAGTTTGGTATATTTAGGTATGTAGTATGTGGACCACCATTTGGACTCATTCTTTTCTCTTCTTTTTTTTTTAAGATTTTATTTATTTATTTGTCAGAGTGAGCAGAAACATGGAAGGCAGCAGGCAGAATAGACAGAACTGGGAGAGAGAAGCAGTGTCCTCGCTGAGCAGAGAGCCCGATGTGGGACTCGATCCCAGGACCCTGAGATCATGCCTGAGCCAAAGGCAGATCCTTAGTGGACTGAGCCACTAAGGTGTCTCTGGGCTCTTGTTCTGATCCCAGCAAATTTTAATACAGAGCCTAAATAGAGACTTGGGTTTTTCATTGTTGCTGTTGTTGTTTGTTTTTTTTTTTTAGGCAAAATCTAACACTCAGGAGAGTACCAAAGGCAGTCGTTTTTTTGTTTTTTCTTTTTCTCATCACTACCACCTCTGCCTGTCTATTTTTGTTGTTCTGTTACTCTTTCTTTTTACCTCTGTGGTTGGTTAAACACACACAAACATGCAAAATCATGAGAAAACATTACATGCGATGTAAAATAGTTTGTTGAAAAACAAACTAAGATTTTTTTTCTTACATATATCTTTAAACCAGAATTCATGTGGCGGTATGGTGGAACTATAATATCAAAGCAAAAGCATCTTTTCAAAATATAAAATTTAAGTTACTCCTGATGAGTTTGATCAATGATATCAGGTCAAACTATGAATTGTGTTTACTCTGCATTAAAGAGATAATAGAAATTTTAAGGTCATCCCTAGTGGCAGCAGCATGAGTGCAATGGCCTGACTAACTCAAGAACTTTCTCAGTAGAACCGCAGGACCAGTATCTGTCACAGCAGGTTGGGTGGCAGGGGCCGTATCCATACCTGTGGTAGCCACAGCCGGAGTCAGAGCCTGGACGGTCATAATAGATGCTAGAGTAGCACCTGGTGTTAGGAGTGGAAGGTTCGTTCGAGGAGCAGGAAATTATTCTGAGTTTATATGCCATCATCTGCCCAGAGCGTTTTATACACAGTCAGTGTTGCATAGGGAAAACCACAGGCATTGCTGGGCTAAAGATTTAGAATAACTTTTACTAGTAAAATTTATTGATTCTTAAAAAAAATTATTGATTCTTCTGTTTACTTAGGAGAAGAGAGTTCCTCAGATGTAAGATTTGCTTTGCTCTTCTATCAAGTGTCCTATAATTAAATCGTATGATTTAATAGGACATTTTGGTTCTATTTTGAAAAGCAATTACTCTTAAAAATGTGATTAATTTAAAGGAGACGATCAGTTTATTATCCACTCCCCACTCTCAAGTAACAAATCTGGAAGCCCAGGGACTACATTTCCCAACATGCGTTACAAAATAAGATTTTGCATCAGATTCTACCAGTGAGAGACATTTGAATGAGATTTAGGAATCATTCTAGGTCCTTTTGAATCTTTTGGTTCGCTAGACTTAGTAAGGACCTTCATTACCCAGCCTATTTTGTTTTGATGTCAGAATAACCTTGAGGAAATCATGCACTTTTAGAAATTTCCCTTCCCCTATACTTACTCATATTTATTTACTTAAAATGAGGTGTTCTGGTGACTTGGTGTTATGAGCATATAGTTTTGGTTTGTTGGCTTATTTCAAAATTTTTTAGAGAAAGAGAGAAAGAGAGATTGTGATTGGAGAGAAGAGGGACAGCAGGACAGGGAGAGATTCTTTTTTTTTTTTAAGATTTTATTTATCTGTTGACAGAGAGAGAAAGAAGGCATAAGCAGGAGGGGTGGCAGGCAAAGGGAGAAGTAGGCTCCCCTCTGAGGAGACAGGAAAAGACTGAGCCACCCAGGCATCCCGAGAGGGAGAGAATCTTAAGCAGGTTCCCTGCTTAGTGCAAAGCCTGTCAGGAGGCTTGATCCCACCCCTGAGCGAAAATAAAGACTTTGATGCTTAACTGACTGAGCCACCCAGGCATCCCTGCTGGTTTCTTTTCTAAAAATAACTTCAGTTTTTGAATGTCTTCTTAAGGATTTAGAGTTTACATACGTGCATTTGTGAATATGGAAAGGGCAAGATAACTCAGCTGGACCAAAGTCATTATTTCTGTTAGGGTAGAAATGCTGGATTTGAGGGAAATGTGTGTGTTTAGCATTTTTAGATGCTGCCAGTTTGCACTGGGGCTGTGTGTTTACATGCCCAACAGGAAAGTTTGCGAATTCCAGTTGCTGCACATTCTCAGAATTATTGGGTATTATCAGCCTCTTTAATTCTAGTCATTTTGATGTAGTTGTAATTTGCATTTTCTTGCTTTAATGAAGTTGGTCATCTTTTGTTATAGTCTGCTATAAAATGTTCAGATTTTTGGCTATTTTAATTGTGTTTTGTGTTTTTGTCTAATGACTTGTAGGTATTTTAATTTTTGCACAAACCCCTTTTTTAGATATATGTCATGTAAATATCTTCTCCCTGTCAGTGGATTTTTACTTTTAAAAATAGAATTTTGGGGCATTTGGGGCGCTCAGTCAGTTAAGCATCCAACTCTGGATTTCAGCTCAGGTCATGATCTCAGGGTCTTGAGATTGAGTCCTACTTCAAGCTCCTCACTGGGCATAGAGCCTGCTTAAAATTCTCTCTCTCCCTCTCCGTTTGTCCCTACAGCCCCCAAATAGAAATCTTTAATTTTGATTAAGTCCAATTTATTAATATTTTATTTATAAAATAAATTTTATTTTTATAAGTTTTTATATATTTCTATATAATATAAATATATATTGTATATATTTTATATGTTTTATATATTTTATATGTTTTATAAATTTTTAAATATATTTTTATTTATTTATTTGAGGGAGAGAGAGCATAAGCGGGGAGAGGGGCAGAGAGAGAAGCAGACTTGCAGGGAGCCCAATGTGGGACTCGATCCCAGGACCCTGGGATCATGAGCTGAGCCAAAAGCAGACGCTTAACCAACTGAGCCACCTAGGCAAACCAATTTTTTTTTTATAGCTAGTGATCTTTACATGTTGTTTAAGCAATCACTGCCTTGTTCTAATTAACCAAGATATTGTCATATCTTATTTTGGGGCAAGGTATGGATCAAGATTGATTTTCTTTTATATCCTTATCAAATTAATCTGAAATTATTTATTATGAAGTCATTCCTTTCATCTTCTGCACTGCTGTGGTATCTCAGTAGTACAAATCAGGTTACTCTGTAAGTTTGAGTCTGTTTATAGCAGCTCTTTTTTTCCATTGGCCTTTGTCCTTATTCTCAAGCCATGTATTATGATCATACATAATCATGTCATTTGCTGATGGTAGCAGGTCCCCATTTTCCTTTCCAGTCTCTGTTACATGTGTGTACTTATTTATTTACATGTTATTGCACTGGCATTGAATTCTGGTACAAAACTGTACCAAAGTGGTAAAACTTTTATTAAGCTGTGGCTGTGGTTATCCTTGTCTTGTTCCTAACCTCAGGTGGAAATTATTCTGTATTTCAGCAATAAGTATGATAGATTAGCTATTGATTTTAGGTAGATGCCATTTATCAAGTTGAAGAGATTATTTTGTAGTCTTGGTTTACTGAGATTTCAAAAAGTTCACAAATGCATGCTGAATTTTGTATTTTATCTGAATCTGTTAAGATATTCACATGACTTTCTTTGTTTTTTTTTTTGCTAATGTGATGAATTGCACTGAGTTTTCATATGTTAAACCAATTTAGGATTTTGCAACTATGGAATACAGCTTGTGGGATTTGGTTTTGAAATGATACATTGTTTCAGATTTTTATAGCTAGGTTTACAAGAAATAGTCCCTTTCTTACAAAATCCTTATTAGGTTTTGATTTTGTTAGTGTTACATTTTTCCTATTCTGTGGGAGAGCGTTACTATAATTGGTATTTCTGCTTTACTTAAGTGGCTTAAATGATTCACCAGTGAAGCTTGGAGCTTTTTTTGCATGAGTGTCTTAAAATAGTGTGGGGTTCCATGGTGTAATGGTTAGCACTCTGGACTCTGAATGTCTTAAAATAGAGATTGGTCTTTTTTCACAGGTATCAGACTTTTCAGACCTTTTGGTTCTCCTAATCTGTTACTTGAATGGTCTTTCTCCAGATGAAGTTTCCATTTTCACATTGTTCCTTGTGTGTGTGAGGAGTGAAGGAGACCTAAATCAGTGTAGAAATGGGTTGTTGTGACCTCAAAGGAAAAGTCAGAACCATACATACTAGAATCATTGTATGAGGAAAGCCATGATCCTCGATGTTGAAGCCGGTGTGTGGGGAGGGTGGCCAGGGACTTTTTGCATAAGATTGTCAGGTACGGACACTGAGCCAACAACCAAGAGCCACGGCAGATTTTCAGCTATTTTTCCTCAAACTATAGAGGAGTAATGAGAAGAAGGTGATGTGGAAGAAACCAATTGCCATCACACAGAAGCACAGTGGCATCAGGAAACGGACAGCATTGATGTATATATGTGAGTAGTGCTGTTTCTGTAGGCAATATATATTTAAAGTCTGAATATATGAAGATGAGAATTTAACCAGATCAAATGTAGATGATTGGAGTGACTCAGAGTCACATGAAAGCATTTCAGACAGAAATGGTGATTTACAACTTTGACTTTTCTTTTAAATGTTTGGTGTAATTTATGTTGAACTATTCCAGATAAAAAAGTATAACACCAATACAAAGAATTTCTGTTCTCTTCACTCATATTCCTCAATTGTAAACAATTCATCACATCTACATCTCTCTCTATCTCCTCTTTTTTTTCTCTCTCTCTCTCTCTGACACACACAAACACACACACAAACCCGTCTACTTTTCTCTCTCTTTCTTTCTCTATCTACTGGAATTATCCTCCTTGTGTATCACAATCTTATAAAATGCCACTTTCCCAGGTATGGTACTAAAGATGTATCTCTTTGATGTCTCAGTTCTAGGATGGGGGCTCTTCTATACCCAATTCTGCCTCATTTTCTGGGGTCATCTTTTGTTTTATAGTTGGCATGGGCTCTCAGGAGTTACTTTCCAACAATAGCAGAGGGTATGCATTAGGCATAGGACTACTTTTCATTGTCCTCACCTTTCAGCTGAGACCAGAGCTGTTATGTGTAGATAGAGAGAAAATTTCATTTATGCAGAGTCTAAACCAGCAGGTAGACAAGACTATTTTAAGATTTTCTTAAGGCAAATTCAACAGTTTACATGTTTGATATTGTTCAGCATGGAGTCAGGTAGAAGGAACAAGAGGTGTTGGTGAGGGAAAATAAAGAACACAGTGAGTGTTGGAATAATGAAATCTAGCTACAAAGGAGTAGCTATAGAGCATCCTTCAGGTAAATCTGTTTTATTTATGTGTATCAGTGACTTATTAGTATTTTTATGTGTGTACCAAAAGGTAATTTTATTCATTAATCTATTTTTAACTGAAGTGGCTTTGCCAAATAAAATCTATATAGACCACATGTCCTTACTTTCCAGAGTGATCAAAAGGTAGAATGAGGGACAGAACCATTCTGAGCCTTGCATTTTATTTGCATTTTATACTGTTGCTGTACAGAGCTTCCCTCTTACCTGTTAAGCAAAACCATTTTAAACAGCATTATTATTTTACCACCCAGGCTCTCTAGATGTGTGGCTACAGTATCTGTAAAGATCTCTGTTTTTTCCCATGTGTCTTTAAATGAAATATTTACACCCACATGCACACATATGCATGGTAGAGAGAATTAAATATAAACACCAAGCATTTTCCAATGAATGAGAAAGTTTATTGAAACATCAACTGAAAAACTTTTTCACATCAAAATTGTTAACTGAAAATGTAGGGAGAAGGAATGCAATATGAAACATAAACATTTTTATGAATTGTGAGGTACGACATGTGGCTTTGGTCAATCAAGTTGAAGCATGCTGAACTTGTAGTGTGCTGTAGTTGAAGGAGTCTTGATAAAATTTTCACTGTTGGAAAGAGGAATAAATTGCTTGTAAGAAGAGCACTGGAAGGATCATTGGAAAGCACAGGAGGGGGAGTTCTGCAGAGCGAATGACTCTAGAAGTTTCTCAGTAGAATCCGTAGGACCAGTATCTGCCACAGCAAGATGGGCGGCAGCAGCCATATCCATACCCGCCATAACCACAGCCCAGCAGGCCACGGTAGCCACAGCCCAGGCCGCCATAGTAATTGCTGTAATAGCACATGGTGTTGAGGATGGAAGGTTCAGTTGAGGAGCAGGTTATCTATTTTCTCAGTGGGTATGCTAACATGTATGCTGGGCCTTTTATATGCTCTCCTTGGTGGGTGTGGCAAGCCACAGACAAGAGTGAGCCTCATAGTTTGCATTAATTTGCCTTTTAAACTTACAGAAAGAAGCCCTCATAACTGAGAATCCTTTGCTCTTGTGTTAGGATTCCCACAGTCAAAGTCAATGCCTTTAACGAGCAACCTTTGTTATATTTGGAATGCCTCATTATGTTTTTGTTAGTTTAAAGTCCATGGCAAGTTTGCATGGGAAGCTCATTTTTCTCCTATGTTGATGATTCTTATTTTTGTTATTTTACTTTTCATCTCATGATGAAATGTGTGGTTAGGAGTTATGATCTCTGTGTGGGTATGTGAGTTCATGAGTTGGAGACATTAATGAAGATGCAAAACCGTTAAATTACCTATTTTTTGAATAAACAATTATTTCCCCTACATAGCAGTTTTCAGTGACTATATACAACAGAATGTCTGCTTATATATTCCTTTATTGTTTTATTTTTTTATTAAAGATTTTATTTATTTGGTAGACAAAGATCACAAGTAGGCAGAGAGGCAGGCAGAGAGAGATAGGGGGAATAGGCTCCCTGCTGAGCAGTGAGCCCAATGTGGGGCTTGATCCCAGGACCCTGAGATCATGACCTGAGCCGAAGGCAGAGGCTTAACTCACTGAGCCACCCAAGTGCTCCTCCTTTATTGTTTTAATGCCTCCTCTTCTTTCACCTTGAAATTTGTTATTATTCAGAATTCTTACCTTGGTCTAGGTGATTTTACTATTGATCTATACAATTTGCTGTTTAGCTTTTCTTAATTTCCCTTTAAATACATTAATTGGATCCTTTGGAGAAATATCCAACTTAGTGAACTTACATGTCACACTGTTGTCAAAACCCCAAATTGGGATACTGATGAAGACTCATTCATGTGTAAGTACATGTATGAGATCTTTCAAACTCTCCCCACTCTGGACCCAGGATTTCCCTTGCCTGGTCAGTTGCCCATGAGAAAAAAACATGACCTCAGTAAAGAAAACAGACAAACTGGGATGCCTGGGTGGTGCAACCAGTTAAGTGTCTAATTCTTGATCTCAGCTATGTCTCGATCTCAGGGTCATGAGTTCAACCCTCACATTGGGGTCCATGTTGGGCTTAAAAAAATTCACAGGTCACTGGCCCAGTACTAGTTCTGACTGGCAGTCATTTATGTGATGTTTAGAATAGACGTAATATCTCATTTATGCAAAGTCTGGACTCTTTCCTAGAAATGCTAGGAATAAGCTAGGGGCACCTGGGTGGCTCAGTCAGTCAAGCACCTGCTTTCAGCTCAGGTCATGATCCCAGAGTCCTGGGATCAAGCCACGCATCAGTCTCCCAGCTCGGAGGGGAGTCTGCTTCTCCCTCTGCCCTTCCCACTCTCTCTCTCTCTCTGTCAAATTAAAAAAAAAATAAAATCTTTAAAAAAATGCTTAAGCTACACAAAAGAGTTTCTATTTCGTTAAGCAAACCCTGAAAGATATATCTTAAAGTGCAGCCTTATGTGCAAGACATCACTCAGGAAGATAACATATAATATATGTGTGAATTAGGCAACATGCAATTTTATTGTGTCAAAAAGTAAATTTCTCTTCCTGGTTTTAAAAGATCAACTTCCTTCATGGTTGATGCTGCTTATAATCCTATATCTAATGAAAGTATCCTTCAAAACTTAATATAAAATAAAGATTTCTTTCCAGAGAAAACTGGCAAGTAGATCTGCATTAAGAAATCCTTAAGAGCTTTCTTCCAGTAGAAGAATGATCCCAAATAGAAACATTGACATTCAAGAAGTTATGAAGATCAAAGCGAAGTGAAATATATAGCTTAATATAAAGGCTGGGTAATGAGCAGTGGGAGCAGTGTGTTTACAAGCTGGATGGTGGTGACAATGACCTGTAATGGATTGTGGAGCCTGAGCAGGGCGTGATGTCATCCATGGGTCCTAGTGTGGTAGAACAGGACCTGAGTGGTTCCACTCAGGCAGGGGTGGGGATAGCCCACTGAAGGATAGCAGTATTTGAGGACAGTGAGCACGGGAGAGGAACGATTGAAGTGGTAGCTATCCAGAGCAGATCCTTGGAGCCCTAGTTGGGTTAGGAGAGCATCTCACGATGGAGAACAGAAAGGGAAGCCCAGTTTGGGGTGGTAGAGTCTAATCTGGGTGAGAAGAAAGTCTGTCCAGTCCTGCACAGGTATTAGAGCCTGAGCAAGATAAATTGGAATCAGACAGCAGTAACTATTTGTTGTGGGTTGTTGGAACACATATGGCGTGAAGACAGTGTCTTCATAAAAGTTGTGGTAGGACATTTCATTGGTAGTGAAAATGGGTTACATATTGGAAAAGTGATCAAATAAATACATAAATTAAGCCACTGACAGTGGCTGTCATGAGCAACTATGGTGGACAGAAAACCAAAATGAACATTGTGAGGTTGGCCTGGAATCACAAGTATCAATGTGAATCCATGGTTTTCAATATCTTTATAGACATGGCATAAATATGGATGTGGATGTGTGTCTGTCCATAATAGATGTCTGCATATGTTCCTTAGACTTGGCTACTGAGAGGACCTGGAGTAGCATCTCCCAGTAACAACAAGCACGTCTGTTGTTTAGATCTTAATTTTTAAATGCTTTGTCCAGAAAAAGGAATTTTGGAAAATTGGTTGATGCCAATATTGTAGTAGAATAGTCAAAACATGAAATTGAACCATCGTTTTGTGCCAAAAGAAATTCTCAAAAACTGTTAAGAGCATATAGGATGTGTCAAAATGACACAGAAGCTAGCTTGAAGCATTTCCTGTTGGCCAAATAAACCATGGCCTGAGCAATAATTAAATAATAATATGATTTAACTATATTATAACCATTGAATAAAATATAAATGTATGTGTATTTACAGATATAAAAGAAATGTATAAATAAGTGGGAGAGAAGAAAGTTTTTCCTTATAGTGAAATACCAACGGATTACTATAGAAAGAATGATAGATTTTGAAAAAAAAAACACTCTTTGGTACCCATCATAGTGATAATCAGTTCAACTAAAAAACACCAAAAGGCACTAAGACTAGTATGTGAAAGCTTGCCAAGAAAGGGGATATTTCCATAACCTAAAAATAATTCCCCCCAAATTACAAAGCAGTAGAGAATATCTTTATAGTAGATAAACCCAGAAGCCACCACCACATCAAAGAATGAAGGTTAACATTTCTAGAAATGGGATAAATCAAAATCCTACATCATCTGATAATATGTAATGGGGGAGAATACAGCATCATTTCTGTGATATTCCTACCCAAAAGGCAAAACCTAAATCTCGCTGCAAATAAACATAAACCAAAATTGAGGCACATTCTTCAAAACAGCTGGTCTAGAAGTCTCAAAAATGTCAAGGTTGTGAAAATCTAGGAAACACTGAAAGATTATCCAGATTAAAGGAGGAAAATGAGACAGAGTAACAAAAGGCAACATACCCTTCTAAATTAATCCCTTTATATGAAAGACATCATTGGACAGTTGGTGAAACTAGAACATGGTCTGAGCATTAGAAGGTAGTAATTCTCACTGTTAATTTCTTGATTTTAATGATTGTTTTGTAGTTTTGGGGGAGAAGATCTTTGTTTGTGGAATATGAATGCTAACTTGGAGTGCTCCAGGGTGAAGGGGTATCATGTTTGCAGATCACTCTCAAAGGGTCTGGGGAATAAAATAGTATTCTGTGGTATTTTGCTACTTTTCTGTAAGTCTAGAATTATTAAAAGAAAGAAAGAAAGAAAGAAAGAAAGAAAGAAAGAAAGAAAGAAAGAAAGAAAGAAGAAAAAGAGAGAGAAAGAAAATGGGGCACCTGGGTGGCTTAGTCGGTTAAGTGACTGACTCGATTTCACCTCAGGTCATGATCTCAGGGTCCTGAGATCGAAGCCCCACGTCAGGCTCCATGATGGTTTTGGAGCCTGCTTAAGATTCTCTCTCTGGCCCTTGCTCTACCGCTCCCCCCTTCTCTCCCTCTCTCTTAAAACAAACAAACAAACAAACAATGGGAAAATGTAAACAAAATTAATATGATTGACCAAAATAACAGGATAAAAGATAAAGTATACATGGCTATTCCAACATGCACAGAAAGCATGTAATAAAACCCCAGACCTATTTATAATAACGATTTTTAGCAAACCAGAGCTAGATCAAATTCTTATTCTGAAAAAGTGTACAGTAACCTATTGACAGCAAACTTCATACCTAATGGTGACATATTTGAAATGTTCCTCCTGGGATGATAAATAAAATGAGGATAACTGATAGAATGCCCTCTCTATAATCCTGCCCTGTAGTTACAGTCTAATCAACCAGGCAAGAAAAAGCAAAAATTATACAAATAATAAAATAACATTTTCTGATTTAAAGATGACAAAAATAAAAAGTGATATCTAAATTAGGATTAATAAGTGAAGTTATAAAGATTTCTGTACAGAAGGTCAATAGATAAATTAGTTAGGTTTTTTTTTTTTTTTTTTTTTTTTTTGAGAGAGAGGGAGAGAGCAAGGGAGTGGGGCAGGAGAGGGAGAGAAAGAGAATCTTTTTTTTTCCACATGATTTAATTATTTATTTATTTTTATTATGTTATGTTAGTCACCATACAGTACATCATTAGTTTCCCATCCAAGTACTAACCAGGCCCGACCCTGCTTAGCTTCCGAGATCAGACGAGATCGGGCGCGTTCAGGGTGGTATGACCGTAGACAGTACATCATTAGTTTAAGCAGGCACCATGTCCATCATGAAGCCTAACACAGGGCTCGATCTTACCACTCTGAGATCATGCCCTGAGGTGAAATCGAGAAGTCGGCCACGTAACTTACTGGGCCACCGAGGCACCCTAAGGTCAACAGATAAAAAGTAATTCTATTTATGAAAATGGGAAACAAATAATAAGCAAATAAAATCAAAATTGAAGAATAAATCTTTTAGAATAGCACAACAAGACATCAATGTCTAGGAATAAATACAGTGAAATATATTTAAGATTGATGAACGAGATTCCACAAAACATTAATGAGAGAGATTAGAGAAGATCTAAATAAATCGAGGAATATACCAAGTTTAAGGGCAGGGAAACTCCAATTTTATAATGGCAGTTCTTTCTAAACTGATGTATAACTTGATGCCATATTACTAAAATACCAGATTTTTTTTTAGTTGCTTTTTTTGGTAAAAACCGACCAGGTGACTGCAAGTTATATAGAAATCCAAGGGGCAAGAATGACCAAGACAGTGCTTTAAAGGGCAAAGCTGGAAGTCTCACTCTACCTGATACCAAGATTTATCAGTAAAGCTCAGTAACCAAGACTGTGTGTTCTTGAGGCAAATTGGGCAAAAAGATCACAGAAGGAAGTAAAGAGTCCAGAAACGTTTACAATGTGCAGTCAGCTGATAGATCAAATGTACCCTTCAGTGCAAGGAGGCGAGATAATCTTTTTAAGAAATGGTGCTGGAAAATATTATTTGAAAATATTTGCCTACATCTTATATCATGTCTCAAACTCAATCTCATTTATGTTTATATCTAAATGTGAAATTAAAAAATTGAATGTTATAACAACAAAAATTGCTTAAATAGAACAGAAAAAGTTGGAATGCGGTGAATTAACAACTTCTGCTCATCCCCGTACAAAAGAGAACAGCGAGTCACTGAGTTAGAGGAGATAATTGTAGTATGTGTTCATGAAACAATCCAAGGGACAAATGGGCAAATAACTTGGATAAGCATTTCATAAAAGGACTGTATCTAAATGGCAACCAGGGGACACTCATAGAATGTCTAAAATAAAAATGCCTGGAAATATTCAGCATTAGCAAGGTTGAGGGAGGACTAGAAACGTCTTAGGAGGGGGGATGTAAATTGGAAAAATCATTTAGGAAAGCCGTTTGACTTCACCTGCTGAGTGAAGATAAGCATGCACACACCCTACACCCAGAAATTTCACTTCCAGGTGTACACCCCACAGAAATGTACACATGTGTTTGCCAGATGAAATGTAATCATTAAAAAGTAAAAAACAAAAAACAAAAAAACAAACACCTCCCCCAACTCCACACAATTGCCTGTTACTGAATAAATTATTACAGTCACACAATGGAATATTCTATGGAAATGAGGAAAGATCTCTTACCTGAACATGTATGTTTGAATCTCACAAAAATGAACAAAATAAGCAAGACCACATACTGTGCTTTTATTTTTATAAGTTACTAAAGCAGGCAGAACTAATCTATAATGTTAGAAAAAAGAATATTGATTACCTTGGGATAACCACTACCTTTTTTTTTTAAAGATTTTATTTATTTATTTGACAGACAGAGATCACAAGGAGGTAGAGAGGCAGGCAGAGAGAGAGAGGGGGAGGCAGGCTCCCTGCTGAGCAGAGAATCCGATGTGGGGCTCAATCCCAAGACCCTGAGATCATAACCTGAGCCGAAGACAGAGGCTTTAACCCACTGAGCCACCCAGGCGCCCCACAACTACCTTTTTTAACTGTTCATCTAGTTGTTCACTTATGATTTAAGCATTTTCCCGCATGAATTTACACTTCAAACATTTACTTGAAAGAATATGAAACAAAAATGGTCCATTGTCATTACCATTATTATTTGCAAAAGGTGCTCACTAAACAGTACCTTCAATTCAAATGGTCAGTTTTCTGGTCATTTGTTCTCTCAATTTATAGGCATAGCAGAGGTGGGTGGACAATAGTGATTATCACAGAAGCCTAAATCCCCCTTCCAGAGAAGGCCCTGTTCCTATCAGATAGTCTTTACCTCAGAGATTTTATGAGGAGACAAAATATACTATTGACTCATACAATTGTAAGTTTGAAATTAAGATAATGGAGATTGATAACTGGAAATATTTGGGTACTTTAATTTGTCATGTGCTTATTAATGGAACAGTATGGAAATACAATGAGTTTTGTCTGCCTTATTAATTCATTCATTTAATAAATATTTACATAGTATCAAAAGTATGCTGGGCAGCTGTGAATCATGTGACTTAGTTCTAGTTCTGATACCATCTCTTTTCACACTCACTACAAGAAGACATTGCAATTTTGCAAAATCATTAGAGTACCATTAACCATATCTGGGAAAAATGGAAAAAAATTCTTTTAATATAGTTCTGAAACTATAAAACATGGTTTAGTATAATTTTGAATAAATATATATTGGTATCTGTATCACTGATATTTTTAAATAGCATACACGCTCAATTTGAATGCTGTGTCTGAAAGATAGCAATCGAAATTCTATTTGTATAAGGTATTTTTCTATATTCAATTTTTTGAATGATAATTTTTTAAAAAGTGTTTAATAAAGATGAGAATTTCCTCACTTAAATCAGTCATACAGGACACACATATACATGTCGCACGGCACAAAACCAACAGAAAGAAAGAATATAAATGAAAAAAAACAATGTTATCAAAGACCGCTCATTTAAAAATGAAGTTAAAACTTGTTGTACAAGAGAAAGATCGAATTGAGTCTTACACAGAAGTAAAATGCTTAATACAACATTAAAAAGAGATATTTCTTGTTAACTGGAAGAAACACTTCAATAAAGAAGAAAGAGTTGTATCTGCTTTACATAACCTCACACTCAGGAGTTAAGATGGATTTTCTATATCTGAAAAGAGGTCAGAATTTCTGGATGCAGAATTCAGGACATTAAGAGAATACATCCAATGGGTTGAACTGTTCTGACATTTTCTCAGTAGAATCCATTGGACCAGTATCTGCCACATAAAATTGAAGGCACCAGCAATATCCTTATGAACCACAGTCACAGCCCAGCCGTCCAGAGCAATTTCTCTAGTAGCACATGGTGTTGGGAGTGCCAAGTTCAGTTGAAGAGCAGGGAATCCGTTTGCTTAGATGGAATATCACCATCTGTTCAGACCTCCTCCGTAGTGGGAAAACCATAGGTTGTGTTGACCTAATTTGCACAAGAATTTTGGAGCCTCTTGATTCATTATGCAAAAAATGATCATTTTGTTATTACATCAAGATTGCCAGACCTGCATCATGCACTTTTAAAAGGTGATTTCTCTCCTAATTTCCAAACCTGTAAGTTTTTGTTTAAATTCCAGTTGGCTAACATGTGGTGAAATATTAGATTCAGGAGTAGAATTTAGTTATTCATCACTTACATACAACACTCAGTGTCCTCCTTTAAAAAAAGAAAAAGGAAAATTTTAAGATTAAAAGATGCACTTATCTAAAATAAAAATCTGCATTAAAAAAAAACCCCTTCTTATTTCTATATTTGGTAACGTAAGTATGTCCAGGTTAAAAGGGATAGCACAAAACGTGAAAGCCATATTCCATGTGTTTGGTTTTGCTAACAAAACTTCATTTTAAGTTAGATATACTCTGACAATTCACACTGTACAAATGAGTTTGTGGGTTCATAAAGGAGAAATTACCTGACATTACATCATGTACCTAATAAATTCTCCTATCCATTTCCTTAGGGATAATGGGTCTCCAAGTTCAGGTTTTCTGAGGATTACAACTAGCTGACATACAGCCATTCCACTTTTACTGAAATCCAAAATACACGCAGAAAAGACCATAAATCGTAAGTTTTCAGAAATAGATTAATTTTCACAAAATAACCATACCAATTTAGTCAGCATTAAGATCACCAGAAAGGATAACAGTAGGACCCAGAAGGATTCTCCCATTTCTTGCCTTCATCCCTCCCCCAGGCATTTCTCATCCTCCCTTTCGAAACCATGTGTCTATTTTACCACCTTTATACTTTGTACAAATAGACTCATACCCTGCATAACTACTTTTACTTGGTTTCATTTGTTCACCTGAGAGCCATACATTTTGTTTGTGTAGAAATTGTTCATTTTCACTGCTGAATAGCATTCTCTGGTATCGTATGCCGCAATTTATTTACGCATTATTGTTGATGGAGAGTTGGCTTATTTCCAGTTTTAATCACTATGAATATTGCTTCATGAATATTCATGTACATATCTGTTGGTAAACGTATATTCGCCTCAGTCAGATATTGCCACAATAATATTGCATAACAAGTGGGCAGGAAACACAGTTTCATGTGAGAGTCAACATTTGCCTCACCCTCCTATGTCCACTTGTTACCTGCAGTTTGGCTGAACTAGGCTTGGTTTGACACAAAGCAGTGAGTTAGATCCTTTAACCTGAACCAGCCTCTCATGGGTTCATCTCCTTCTCACTACAGAAAACAGGAGGGCAGGAGGTCCAGCTGCAGTGGTGGAAGCACATTTCCAGTCTCTGCTCACGTGCCCATCAATGCCTTCATGGAAAGCAAGTCAAGAGGTGGGGATATACCTTGTCCATGCACACCCTGTCCACTCTGAGGTCATACAAGTCCAATAGCTAAGCCAAAAACATTGGAGAAAGAGAATAGAATCCTTTCATGGAGGTCACGGAGGAGGGAGTAAAAATTTTATGAAGAACAGTTTATTCTGCCACAGGTACAGTTTGTTGGGGGCATAACTAGAATTGGAATTGTAGTTTTTTAGAGTATAAATTTGTTCGGTTTTGGAGATAAAAAAAAGAAACAACTGGATAAAACTGGATGGGATTCCAGAGTCATCGTGTTATTCGATAACTCCACAAGCTGTTGGTCCACATTCTCATGAGCAGGTCACGTTCCCTGTCTTTTCTTTTAGCTATTCTGGTTGTGTAGTGATTTTACTTTGCATTTCCTGGATACCCAATACACTTGAACATCTTTTTACACAGTATTAGCCATTTCTAGGTGTCTTTGTTTTATGAAGTACCCTAACCCTGACCCTGTTTCCTATTGGCCGTATAGGAGGAATAATGAACAAACTCTTACCCCTGCTGCATCAGAATTTAATCTTATGTTTCACTGGCTAGTTTTACTCTCCTGGTAACTTGAAAGGTGACAAATGTCAATGGCATTGCAAGCATCATTGCCTATGATACAAGTTCTTGTTAAATTGCATTTGGACAAAGAGAAGCCACTCGGGATGTGATCTGGACACTTGTGCCGATGACCCAAGAAGAAAGCCTAAAACTGTAGGTAGAAGAGATCAGTGGTGTCAGTCCAGAGATGCTGCCCATTTGGTACTGACCGGAAGCAGCCAAAAGAGAGTGCTCGTGGGAATCAAGTTGTTAATTATTCTGAAAACAAAACAAAACAAAACAAAACACACAAAAAAACCCCCACAAGCCTGTTAGGATGTGCATGCCATAATATATTTTATATATATTTTATATAGGTATATATTATATTATATATATGTATGTATTGTGTATATATGTATATGCATAAAATATATAAGGGCATCTATATATAATGGCTTCAGATCACCTGAATGTACAATGCATAGATTTACACGAGTACAGAAAGAAACAGTTGGTCTGCTCTCCCCTTTGGTAACATCATCCCTACCGGAAAAATAAAAAAAGCAAAAACCTGTGCAATTATTTCTCTTTCTCTTTATTACTTTTCCTTCTATCACACTCATGACTGAACACCTATGGCACACACAAGATAGAAATGAGAAGAAATGCAAAACAGCACTATTTATGGTAAGATAATTGAATTTTTGGAAAAATTACATAAAGATGTTATAGTAAACAAGTGAGGTATAGTAACAATGTGATAATCAGAGTTACTATACATTGTGAGATATTCCAAGGAAGTTTGGCTAATTAAGTTGAAACACATTGGGTCATGATTTTATATTTTTCTTTTGTTTTGTTTTCAGGTTAGCATAGGGTGAAATTTCACTTTAGAAGAGAAAATAGAAAATCTTCAGTGAAAAGTCAGAAAACACAGGGAGAAGAGACCAATAGTGTGAGTGACTCTAGGAGTTTTCCAGTAGAATCCATAGGATTCTGCTACAGTAATATGGGAAGGGGCAGCCATATTCCTACCCACCAGAGCCACCAGAGCCACCCTCCCCCCCCCCCCCCAGGCCACCAGAGTAGTTACTGGGTAGCACATTGTGACAAGAGTGGTAGGTTTAGTTATGAAGCTGAGAATCAGTTTTCTGAGTTCAAAAGTCACCATCTACAAGTGGGCTTTCACATATCCCCGGTAGAAGGTGGGGAAAACGAATGGAAGATTGGGTCTCATACTTCAGGCTAATTTGCATTGAAAATTTCTCAAATCTATTGCTGGGAAGAGAAGCCTTCATAAATAAGAATAATTTGCTGTTGCGTCAGGATTCTCCCAACATATCAGGTGCCTTTTCTAAGCAATTCCTGTCGATTTAGAAAGCTCTAACTCAGTCTATTCTTGTTTAGAACCTCTTCATTTTCATGGGAAGCTCCTTACCACATTTTTTGAGGCATTTTTTAACCTATGAAATGTGTAGCCTAGAATTATGAAAATCTTTATGTATGAATGTGGATTGTGGATGGGATAAGTTAACGAGATCACAAAATGAGTAATCTTTGCTTTGAAAAAAATTTTAATGCAAACACTAATGCAGCTATGCATTTGCAGTGAATTACTTATGGTAGATTGCCTGTTCATTTATAGGCACTTTGTTTCATAAATCCATATTAATAGGTCTGTCCATTCACATTTAGACTTGAGATATTTTTGTGTCTAGGTGAGTGTTTTCAATCCAACTATGCAAATAACAACTTATTTATATTTCCTTTTCTTTATAAGGTATTAGTTAATTTGCTAGAAATAGAATTTAAGTTCCTTATGGGTGAAACCTACATATGTCCTTATATATTTTTATATTATAAAGAGGCAAAACTTCTGTCAAAAATCAGAGTTCTCAAAAGGACATACATATTAGAACAAGAGATGTTTGTCCAGAAAAGTAAAAGAACATTTTATATGTCTAATTGAACCCTATAGTGCCAGATTTTCTGAGAACATCCCCATACTATTCCCTACTTTCTACAGTCTTCCATTTATCAGAGGGACTAGAAACTACATTTCTCAGAGGCTCTTGCTAGAAGGATTTCAAAGTAAACTATTCAAATGATAGGCTATTGTTTAAGATTGATCAAGATTGGTTAAAGAGAGGAGAAAACCACATTATTAGAGAAGAGCAGTGGGAAAATACATGACTTTTGAAATACATGAAGTTTTATGTGAAATATTGGCTACCATCCTGACAATCATCTGTGGCTTTTGCACTTTCTTGACTTACTGAAATATAATAGAAAGTCTGAGCAGCAGGATAGATATTTCTTAACTTTTTTTTTTCCAGAACTTTCATTGGTTGAGTAAGCTCTTTTTACTTTCCTGTGGATTACTTGAACTTCTTCTTGATCTCTTCTTGATTTACTTGCACCATTATTTTCATGTATCTATTTTTATTGTTTTCTTAGTGGTTACTGTAGGCTTCACACTATTAGCTCCATTACTGGTTTGAGTCTACTTACATAAACATTTTACGACATTAAGTGAGGTGTAGAATCTTATTCTCATTGAGGAAATATAATTGTCTTAAACATTTCCCTTACATCCATCAACGCCACATCAGGCAGTGCTATGTATTTTGTTTCAACCATCAAATATGACTTAGAAAAATCATTAGAAGAAGAATAGTTTAAAATATTTACCCCAATTTCACCCACTCTAGCAACTCTTTTTATTTCTGTAGCTCCAAACCTATTCTTATCATGTCTGTTTTAGAGAACTTTCCTTAGACAGTTATTAAGGGTAGATGCTAAGGACAAATTCTCTTAGTTTTCCTTCATCTGTGAATTCCAGAAGACTCTTGACACATGTAAATTTCACAGTTAATTCTTTTTTTCTTTTAGAATTTGAAAAATGTTGTATCACTTCCTTTTAGCCTGAGTGGTTTCAGATGAGAAATTTGCTATCATTTAAATTGTTTTTTCCCAATAAGTAACACACCGGAAAAAAATGATTTTTCAAAATTCTTTTTTAAATTTCTTATTCTCTTTCTCATCAGCTAGGAGTCTGATGATACTGATGTTAGCTTTTTTTGTTATTGTCCCACAAGTCCAAGAGCCTCCATTTATTTGTTTGGTCTATTTTCTCCCTGTTGTTCAGTTTAGTAAATTCTATTGCCCTGCCCTCAGGTTTACTGATTGTATCATTTGTCATTTTCACTTTACTGTTAAACTCAGTGAGTTTTTATTTTTATTTTAGTGGTTGTATTTTTCAGTTCTATACTTTTCATTTGGTGCTTTTTATAATGTCTTTTTGCTAATATTTTCTATTTTTTAATTTCAAGAGAATTTTTAATTGCTTCTTTTTAAAGATTTATTTATTGATTTGAGAGAGAGAGAGAGGCTGCTTTGGGGAGGGGGGCAGAGGGAGAGAGGAAAGAGAATCCTAAGCAGACTCCATACTGGGCATGGAGCCCAACGTGGGGCTCAATCTCAGGAAACTGAGATCACCATCTGAGCCTAAATCAAGGGTTAGAGGCTTAACCAACTACACCACTCATACACCCCTAATTACTTCTTGAAGTAATTTTATGATGGTTTTATTAAAATTCTTATCAGTCCTATAAAAAAATTCTTGTAAGATAATTCCAGTATCTGATCAATCCTGATGTTGACATATGTTCTTTTCTCATTCAGATTGTGATTTTTGTTTCTTAATATAATGAATAATTTTTAAAATTATGTTCTTTTTTAAAAAATTTTATTTATTTATTTATTTTATTTCTTTTCAGCGTAACAGTATTCATTGTTTTTGCACCATACCCAGTGCTCCATGCAATACGTGCCCTCCTTAATACCCACTACCTGATGTTATGAATATTTTGCATAGTATAAGACTTGGATTCCATTTCAACTCTTTTTATCTCTTTTTAAAACAAGCAGTCTTCTTGTGAGGGAGTAGGGGCTAGGTGCATGTGTTTGTTCACCTTCCTCTTGGGTCACTGAAACCACTCCGGCTAAAGTGAGCTGCTAACTCACACTGGTTCCTCACTGCATATGGGTGGAGTAAAAGTTTAGTACCTCTCTTTGCCCTGCTAACACTTTCTGGTAAAAATAGGGTGCCTAATTGCATTGCCTCATTGCCACGAACTGGGAGATAGAAACTCAGATTCCCACTGGGCCCTGCTGATACTACAGTCAATGTGAATAATCTGGTTTTTGCTTATTATATCTGTATACATAACCATCTGAGTGGTGGTTTGATGAGTGACAAGCAGCCAGAGCAACATGGATCTCTCTACTGAGAAGCCCACAGTATTTTCAGCTATCACATTCTGCAGAGGATGTATAATTTGACAAAAATGCCATAATATTAAAAAAAATCAGATTCTGGAGATTGATGAATATAAATAAATAGATATTAATTGTCACATGTTTTTAAGAGAGAGTATGGGAGAAGAATGAAAAATTTTGCAGAATTGTTAGCATCCTTCATTCATTCATTAATAAATATTTGTAAAGTACTCTCTACAGTGTTTATACTTGGTGACCATTTTTCTAAGTGCTGAACTATAGGACTTGTTTTTGGTATCTTAATATAATCTTTTTCCATAGTCATACCACAAGAACATGACAAGTACAAGAGGTCATTAGATAAATATCTATCTTGGTAGAAAAAAAGGATAAAAGTTATTTTAACATATTCATAATTTTCTGTGAAGTTTTGGAACATAATGAAAATGAAGTGAGAAATAATGAATCCTGTTTAATGACAAAAAGACGCATTTCACTTAAATCTCCTCAGTGAAATTGTTCCTAGTAGCTGGATCTGTAAGAAATGACGCCTCAGTGGAAAATTATTGGCGTTGGCCAAACCAAAGTAATAAGCCTATGCAGAAGCACAGCAATAAATGGTTCACTCCAAATGTATAGTGTTACTATATATATATATATAATGTATAGGTTACTATTATAGAAAGTGTTATTAAGTAATTAAAATAATTATTAGTTACACTTATCTTCTGAAGATAAGGTTTTAGTGTGATCAAGGTGATGATGGCAGTAAGTGGCTGTAGATATACGTGAATGCACAAATTTACATTAGCATTTCCTATGAAGTGATGAGAATCCTATCTTTCTGATACTTCATCACATTGGGAATGCCAATAGAACAGTTTCTTCAGTCATAATCACCAAAACCTAATGGAGACAAAGATAAGTAAATGAAAATAAAGGAAAGCAATACTGACAATAAGAATGTTGATTTTATTTTTAGTTTTATTTTTTAAAAGACTTTATTTATTTGACAGACAGAGATCACAAGTAGGCAGAGAGGCAGGCAGAGAGAAAGAAGGGAAGCAGGCTCCCCACTGAGCAGAGAGCCCAGGACCCTGGGGTCATGATCTGAGCCGAAGGCAGAGGCTTTAACCTGAGCTACCCAGGCACCTCAGAATGTTGATTTTAAAATGAAGTTAAATTTTTCTGCCCATGAAAGCTGTTGAAATAAACTGTGCATTGAAGTAAAATGGAATTATAATTTAAGAGGAAAAAGTTCTATAAATTGTACCATATTTCAAATGACATTTTAATCAACCAAGGTGAAACATGTCAAATTTGAACCTTAGTGTTCCCTCCCACTATTCCTATAGGCTGGTTGCATTGGACTATTTGAGGGGAGAATAAAATTCTATGTAAAGAGTTCTAAAAACAGAGTCAATCACAGGCAGAGAAGTTCAATAATCTAAGTGGCTCTAGAAGTTCCTCAGTAGTATCCATAGGACCAGAATCTTCCACAGCAAGATGAATGACAATAGCTGTATCCATACCCCCACTAGCCATAGCCATAGCCACAACCCTAGTGGCTATAGCCATAATCCAGGCCACCATAGCAATTGCTGTGGAAACACATTATAAAAGGAGTGGATGGTTCAGTTGAGAAACAGAGAAACACGCCTCAGATTGAATGTGACCATTTGCATACAACCTCCTATACACCCTCAATAGTGGGTGGAGAAAACCATCGGCAGTGTTTACTGTATATTTCACACTAATTTTCATTGGAAAATTTTTAGGGTCTCTTGATCCATAAGGTGATATGAAGTCTTCATCAGTAAGATTCTTTTGATAAAAAGTTAGAATTCCTACAGTCAAATCTTGTGGCTTTAAGAAGAGGCATTTTTTTTTCCAACAGAAGAAAACTAATATTTCAATTATGAATGGGCAAAGGATCTGAACAGACACTTTACCAAACAAGATGGATGGATGATAAATAAGCATACAAAAAGATGCTCAACATTGAATGTCATTAGAGAATTGCAAATTAAAACACTGAGATACCACTGTACAACTTTGAGGATAACTAAAATCCATAATACTGACAGCGCCAAATATTGGCAAGAATGTGGAGCAATAGGAACTCTCATTCATTGTTGGTAAGAATGCAAAATGATACAGCCACTTTGGAAGACAGTTGGGCAGCTTCTTACAAACTAGTCTCTTACCATACTACCCAGTAACCTGTGTTCCTTGCCATTTACCCAAGTGAATTGAAACTTACATTTACACAAACACCTGCGCTTGGTTATTTATAGCAGTTTTATTCGTAATTGCCAAAATGTGCAAGCAACCAAGACATCCTTCAATAGGTAAACGGATAAGCAAACTGTGATGCATCCATGCAATGGATATTATTTGGTGAAAAAATGAAATGAGCTGTCAAGCCACTAGAAAATTTGGAGCAATCCTAAATACATATTGATAAGTGAAAGAAGACAATTTACAGAAGCTACATATGAAATGATTCCAACTAGATGACATTCTAAAAGAGATAAATGAAAAGATCAGATGTTGTCAGGTGTGGGGGGAGTGAAAGCAGGATGAGAAGAATGTGAAGCACTGGAGAGTTTTAGGACAGTGGAGCTATTCTGTATGATACTGTAATGGTGGATACATGTTATTACACACTTGTCTAAACCCATAGAATGTACAACACAATGTACATGGAACTGTGGTCTTAATAACAAAGTACCAATGTTGGCTTATCAGTTCTGACAAATGTACCACACTAATGCAAAAAAAATAATAATAGAAGTTATTCATGGCAAGAGGGCGTATATGGGAGCTTTCTGTGCTTTCTGCACATTTTTTCTGTACATCTAAAACTGATCAGAAATCAGCCTATTTCTTTTTTTTTTAAAGATTTTATTTATTTACTTGACAGAAAGAGATCACAAGTAGGCAGAGAGGCAGGCAGAGAGAGAGAGAGAGAGAGGGAAGCAGGCCCCCTGTTGAGCAGAGAGCCCAATGCGGGACTCGATCCCAGGACCCTGAGATCATGACCTGAGCCAAAGGCAGCAGCTTAACCCACTGAGCCACCCAGGCGCCCCAGCCTGTTTCTTAAAACAGAAGTGTTTGTTTATTTTTCAAAGACTTCGCTTACTCTGAATTTGGCCAGTGGATAAATATTACCAAATAACTTGGGATGACATAGAGCACACAAGTATTCCTCTAATTTTGTGGGTCTTCTGTTTCGGATATTTGTTCTACTCAACTGTGGATTTCTAGGAATGTTTATATTTATATAATTCTATTATACAGTCTAAGATTTTATATTGTATTTAATGTATGAGTGGATACCTTGAAAGGGAAATTACTTGATGCTGAAAGTCTGCCAAGTTTCTCCATCTGTTCTCAGATGAAAACATGTCTTGTCTACTACATCATGTTTTCTATGTAATACGTTCAGTGAACTGACTTAACATATTTTTATCTGTTTTAACAAAACCCTTTATTCATGTATATTGTATAACATCCAGATCATGAATAAATCATAAAGGTAGAACTTGATGAATTTCCAAAGTGGACATACCTGTTTAATCTGTACTTAGATTAAAAAAAATCACATATCACTAATATCCCAGATGACACCCCTTATGTCCATTTCCATTCAGCACCAGACTTTAAGTGTAACCATTCCTGATGTCCAAAGCTATGGATTTGGTTGCCAACGTTTGAACCTTATACAAATGGAATCACACGAAGAGAATTTTTTTTTTTCTGGCTTCTTTTGAGCTGCATTTTTTTTGGTAGATTCATGCTTTTTGTTTTCTCACTGCTGTATAAAATGTCAATGCACAAATACACCATAATTTTTTTATTCATACTCTTTATTGTCATTTGTATTGTTTCAAGTTTTTAGCAAAATTTTTTAAATAGTGTTGTTACAGACAATCTTGTACATGTCTCTTGGTACACTTATGCATGTATCTAAGACATGCTAATTATTACTATAATAATGCTTTTAAAACCCCTGAAATCTCAGTGTCATGTGATATTTACGTTTATGTCTTGCTCACGTATTTTGCGTCTGCTGGGATTTGGCCAATATAATGTAGATATGGCTCAAGTTGTGGTTTCATTTCAAACTTTCTTCAGGTGTCCCTCATCTTTCTTGGACTGGTAGCTACTGGAGGCATCTTTTCCAGTTGAAAAGGCTGGAATACAACAGAGGAAGCTCAGACATGCTTGCATATACCTAAGCTCAAGCCATGTGTGGCAACATCTCTCTGGCCAATGCTAATAATATGGTCAAGCCCAAAGGTAATGATCAGAGAAATACACTGTGTCCAGACCAAGTAACATAGGCTGCCATACTCAAAGGGTAAAGGATGCAGATGCCTGCCCTAAAAGTGAGAGGGAAAAGAACATACTCTGCTGAATAATAATTTAACCAAGGGATCCACAAACTCTTGCCCAGCATTTGTTTTATTGGAAAACATCCATTCATTTATGTATGGTTTGTGACTGTTTTCATCCTGCAGTGATAGAATGGAGTAATGGAGACGCAGACCATATGGCCTATAAAATCTAAAATATTTTACTATTTGCAGAAAAAGTCTGCCCACTTCTGAGTAGTCTATCAAAATAGGCATACCAATTAGGAATATACTTAGAACCAGAATTGCTGAGTTATAGAAGACACTACCAAAGAGTTTTCTGAAGTTCTACCCTTTTACCTGCAGTTTTTCTATTATCATGACACTCTGTATTTTCATCTTGTTTGTAGAATCAATGATTTACTACAATCTGTTGTGATATGTTACTTTTACTTCTTTCTTGATAAATCTAGAACCTTAGAGCCAGTTGTTTTTATAGTCAGTCTTCTGTGGCATAATGTGTAATATATCTCATTTTCTATACAGACCTCCAAAGAAATTATCATTATTTGTGCATAGTTAATATTCATATATATATATAATTCATTTCATGTTTTTGTGAATGTCCATGTTTCTGTAAGGATCTCTTTCTTGCCACCTGAGCAACTCTGTTGTTTCTTACAATTAATACTTGGTAAAAAAAATCTGTTTCAGTATTTACTTGTTTGGAAACTTTTATTTTTATTTTTGGAAGAAACATTTGATTGTATGAGACTCTGGCTTGGTAGTTACATGTAATCCATTCTTCCTTGAAATGTCATCACATTTTGCTTTGGCTTCCTTCACTTCTGTTGAGGAATCTACTTACAGTTACTTTTTGTAGGTAAGATTTAGGTTTTCTCTAGCTGCTCTGATTTTGACTTTGCATTTAATTTTCAGCTCTTGGGTCATGTCTAGATGTTATTTTATTTTTTAATTTAATGTTTTTGTTTGTATTTAAATTCCAAGCAGTAAACATACAGTTTAATATTCATTTCAAGTATACAATTTAGTGATTCTACACTTCCACGCAACACCCAGTCCTCACCACTAGTGCACTCCCTAATCCCCATCACCTGTTTCCTTCTTCCCTCTACCCACCTCCCCTTCAGTAACCACCAGTTTGTTTTCTAGCATTAAGAGTCTGTTTCTTGGTTTGCCTCTCTCTCTCTCTTGTTCTCTTTGTTCATTTGTTTTGTGCTTAAATTCCACATATGAGTGACATCATATGGTATTTGTCTCTCCAGAGACTTATTTTGCTTAGCATTATACTCTCCAGCTCCATCCATGTTGTTGCAAATGGCAAAGTTTCATTCTTTCCTTATGGCTGAGTAATATCCCATTGTATATATATATACCACATCTTTTTTATCCACTCTTAGTGGACACTTGGGTTGTTTCCATAATTTGGCTCTTGTGTATAATGCTGCTATAAACATCGGGATACATGTATTCTTTCGAATTTGTATTTTTGTATTCTTTGGGTAAATGCCTAGCAGTGCAATTGTTTGGTCATAGGGTAGCTCTATTTTTAACTTTTTGAGGAACTTCCGTACTGTTTTCCAGAGTGGTTGCATCAGTTTGCATTTCCACCAATAGTGTAGGAGAGTTATCTTTGCCAACATCTCTTGTTTCCTGTGTTGTTGATTTTAGGCGTTCTGACTGCTGTGAAGCGATATTTCATTGTAGTTTTGGTTTGTATTTCTCTGATGATGAGTGCTATTGAACACCCTTTCGTGTGTCTATTGGCCATCTGTATGCCTTCTTTGGACAAATGCCTATTCATGTCTTCTACTTATTTTTTAATTGGATTGTTCATTTTTTGGGTGTTGAGTTTGATAAGTTTTTTATGTATTTTGGATACTAACATTTTATCAGAGATGTCATTTGCAAATAACATTCTCCCATTCTGTAAGTTGCTTTTTAATTTTGTTGATGGTTTCCTTCACTGTGCGAAGCTTTTTATCTTGATAAAGTCTCAATAGTTCATTTTTGCTTTTGTTTCTTTGCCTCAGGAGTTATATCTATAAAAATGCTGCTATGGCTTATATGAAATTTTAAAGACTTAATTTATTTATTTGACAGAGAGAGAGACAGTGAGAGGGGGAACACAAGCAGGGGGTTTGGGAGAGGGAGAAGCAGGCTTCCCCTGGGCAGGGAGCCCTATGTGCGGCTTAGACCCAGGACCCTGGTATCATGACCTGAGCCTAAGGCAGATGCTTAGTGACTGAGCCAACCAGGTGCCCTGGCTTATATGTAATTTTAATTGTACTTCTTCTTGACAGTGTAGTTTTTAGAATACGTGATTTGGTACCTTTCATCAGTTTTAGAAAAGTATGGGCAATTTTCTCTTCAAAAATGACTTCTGCTTTATTCTTTCCCTTTCCAGTTACATTTCATACTATTTCATGAGGTCTGGTGTGCCCTTTATACTCTTTTTAGTATTTTACACCCAATTATTCTATTTTTACTTCAGTAGAATAGCTTTTATCAATATCTTTAAGTTTACTATTCAAATTTCTTGTAGCTAGTCTATTGAATTCCTAACGACATTGTTCATTGTTCATTTGCTTTCTTTTTAAGATCTAGAATTTAAAGTGATTCCTTGGTGATTTTCTCCAGTTATAACATCTATTTTGCAATTTTTCATTAAGTTTCTTGTATGAATTAATCATGACTGTTTAAATTTCTCGTTTCCAAATCCAGTATTATGGCTCAACTTTTGGCCTCCCTATATTGTCAATTGTTTCTTTTGTATTCTTTCAGATCGTCCCACAAGCTCAATGTTTTGTATAAACATTGTAAATGATCCAAAATGATATTGTATTTCATCACAGAGATTTTGTTTTTGTTTTTGGTCCTAGGTTATTCACAAAGTTCTGATTGCCTTAATCCCAACAAAGGGTCACATATAATTAGATTCCCAGAATTTTTGTAATTTTGGTGAGGGCCTGTCTACCTGTTTTCTTTCAGGTGATAGGGGTACTCCTTTGGATCTTCCAATTCGGAGCACTTCTTGGCAGTTCCTGAACTCTAACGATTATTTCCTCAACACCTTGGTATGAAAAAAAGATCTGGTTTTCAAATGTGTCTGCTTGGTATCTTAGGAAATTGACTCTTACAACTTCAGAATTTGGAAAATATCTCAAGGAGAAACTGGCTGGCTGTTAAGCTCAGTGCTCTGCCAGTTCACCTTGATCAGAATCTTGTGTCTCCAATTCTGTTTTGCCAGCCCTGGAAAAAGAAAAAAAAAATAACACCCCAAACTCTGGTTGTTAGTCTTTCCGCCAGCAATCTCTTGTTTGCTCTGCTCCTAGAATCAAGGACTGCAGAATTTTACTTAATTTTCTACAGTTGTCTTTAGAATCTTGGTCTTTTTTTTTTTTTTTTATTATCTCTTCGCTGTACTTAATGCTTTTAGTTTGAGTTTCCCAAGTAAAACAACTGCTTCAAGGATGGAAAATAAATTCAATTCTGGGGAAATTTAATATGTATAACATACGCATTTGATCAGGACCAGATCCCTAGGTAAACAAATGAAATAAGCTAATATTAATTTGATATTGAGAAAGTATCTCATGGTTTTCATAAATCTATATTGAATCATTTCATATATATGTGTGTGTATTCCAAGTACTTAGAATAAATTGGTATACTTTGAAATACTTTTCAGATATCATGTCAGTAGGGCAGAATGTCATTGTCAGTACTGATTTTTTTTCTAAGACTTTATTTATACATTTGAGAGAGAGAGCAAGCAAGAGAGAGCACGAAAGGGGAGAAGGTTAGAGGGAGAAGCAGACCACCCCCCTCCGCTCCCCGCAGAGCGGGGGAGTCTGATGCAGCACTTGACCCCGGAATCCAGGACCATGACCTGAGCCGAAGGCAGCGGCCCAACCAACTCAGCCACCCAGGCACCCCTAGTGCTGATATTTTAAATTTGTTAATGCCCATATTCATTCTCTGGGCAAAATACTAAAAAAAAATTTGAGAAACATTTGGCAGAAGTAGAGCTTTAACTCATGTAGTCCAACACAAAACATACAAATAAACACAAGTTTTAATGCTCTGATGTGAAATACAGCTATTGTAAGTACTGGCCATTTTTAAAGCTTAGATTAAAACATAAATCAACAGAGATGATAAAAGAGATTATAGAGCTGTATATAAAAACAGATTTCTTATGAACACTTGGAAAGAATTAGTATATTTACTCCTCAATTTTAGTCACATAAAAACCACAAAAGAGCACTCTGGAGGTGCCTGGGGGGCTCAGTTGATTAATTATCTGCCCTCCGCTCGAGTCATGATCCCAGAGTCCCAGGACCATGTTCCGCGTTGGACTCCCTGCTAAGTAGGGCTGCTTCTCCCTCTGCCCCTCACTCTGCTCTTGTGCTCTCTTTCTCAAATAAATAAATAAAATCTGAAAAAAGGAATACCCTGGCTTTTTCCTGCTCTCTTTCACTGTATCCCCACGCCCACCTGCATACACATGTGAATAATCACACCCAAACAGACAAACATACAAGCTAAACTGGTGGAGATAATTTAGTATAATGTAACAAAACAATACTTGCATTGAGATAAAGTTTATTTAATAATACATATGCTTTTTAAAGATTTGTTTATTTATTTGAGAGAGCGAGTGCAGCATGCAGGGAGGAGGGGCAGAGGGAGAGGTAGAGAGAATCTGGAGCAGGATCCCTGCTAAGCATGGAGTCCATCGTGGGGCTCCATCTCACAGCTCTGAGTTCATGACCTGAGCTGAAACCAAGAGTCCAATGCTTAACCTGCTGTGCCACCCAGGCACCTTTAATACATATGTTTTAAAGTAAAATTAACAATGCGACTTAATTAAATTTTATGTCACATTATAAAGATAATACCATATCAGAGGAAACACTTTCTTATAATCTGCAATACAATCTGATCCATAATAACGAATCAAAACGGGCATGCTGAATTTCCTTTATTTATCTCAGATGCTTTGGTACAAAGTGAGTATTTTGGAAGACATGTAAAAATTTTTCACATGAAGGAAACTTGGAGAGAATGCAAATAAAATAAAGTGATGTAGCCAATAGACTAAAAATTCCTCAGTAGAAGCCATAAGACCAGTATCTTCTACAGCACAATGGGCGGCAGCAGCCATAACCATAGTCACCATAGCCAGAGCCATAGCCAAAGCCCAGGCCACCATAGCCAAAGCCCAGGCCACCATAGCCATAGCCCAGGCCACCATAACAGTTGCTGTAGTAACACATGGTATCAGGAGTGGAAGGTTCAGTAGAGGAGCAGGAGGTGGGTTTCTTTAACATGAATGCTGCCATCTGCTGAGGGCCTTTTATACACCCTCAGTGGTGGGTGGGGAAAACCACAGGCAGTGTAGCGTCCTATATCTCGCTAATTTGCTTCAGACCACATCATGAATATTTTGATTTCTTGGCAAAACAGGGTCCTCATAACTGAGATAATTTCACTCCCACGTCAGGACTCCACCACTTATGGGCCTTTAAAATGAAACTTTTATTCTATTTTCAAGACTATGTCTCACTATTTATTTATTTGAAAAAATATGAGTTGATCACACAGCATGATGCAAAACAGGAAAATAGGAATCCCATTGTTTGGTTTTGTTTCCATTATTCTTTAAGAAGAATTTTAAAATGAGCCTTGTCTAGAGGACTAGGTTTCCTGAATCTTTCACATAAAGGATGGAAATAATATATATTTGTATACTCTTAAAAAAAAAAACTTCCTTCCAACTCAATATGACTATTTATTGGTTATGTTAAATATGGTGATAAGTACTTTCATATATGGACATATTTGGCATTTATTTATCAACCGTTCCTCTACTATGTATGACTTTGATCTTTCCAGAGAATGTGTAACCATTTTATGGGCAGAAATTGTTTATGTCTTATGCTTCCTTGTGTCATCACGTAGGAAGGTGTTGTAATTGTATCTGCAAACCAGATGGAGGTTAAGCTTGATGCTCCGTCCTCAACTCATGTCTTTTTTATCATGGCTCATTTCTGTTTTTTCCCAGATGCCTAAGATTTGCTGTAGTGATATGTGTCCTAAACAATGTGTGGATATTATCAGAGAGGCGGAGAGAGCCCTGCATCATTCTTCATTCCCTCAGTTTCAGCTGACTGGTGAAGTGCTGGTGGAGATAGAAATCTCCAGTCATGGAAGGACTCACTGAGAACACAGCAGAGTCTATACTCTAGCTTTTCTCTTTCTTTCTTTCTCTTTTTTTAAATTTCAAATTTTTAATGAAAATTAAAATATAATTGAATTTCATTAACATATACTTTGCATAAAATAAATTTAGGTCTGTTTAAGAGGATGGGTTTCTTCCACTGTCCAAAAGAACAATATTCCTAAGAAAGCTTTCTTAAATTGAAATGGCATAAAGCAAAGCAACAATTATCATTAATTTATGTGAAAAAATTCCTGAGCATTCCCAGACTCAAAAAAAACAAAAACAACCTTTCTTAGGCTTTTCTGATACTCTAGGACACATTTTGCTAACAGAGGCACGAAATAAATCAGGATAAAGCATGGATGCTCACAGACAAAGGGTTCAGAGCTCTGGGGGTGAGGCTGAGATGCCGAGAGGTCTTGGGGAAAGGGCGGGAGGCAGGGGTGTCACTCTCAGAGGTCCGCGGGCTGACTGTACCTGTAACGACTCACTGTAAAAGCAACACTGAAGGCTATTTTCACTTTCGCCCTTTTTTTCTTTGCAAAAGCAAAAACCTCTTTCAGATTTCTTTTGGTTAGAGAAAACCAGTACAAATGTAGGGTGTTTTGTTGTTGTTGTTGTTGTTTGTAAAAGCCAAGTGTTACAATGTAAACTTTTGAAAAGCTACTTGGATAACTAATGAGTTTTGACAAATAGACTAATGCAAATTTTGTATTTTCACTCTAATTATAACTATTGGGATATTTTGTAAGGTGGGGGGAGAAGCTTCCTGACTATAAAGCTACCAAACTGACATTTTCTCTGACCCCATAAACACTGCTTTGAACATTGAGAGTATTAATAGGTATGTAGATGGGATGAAGAATCCTGCTTTCCCTCAGACTTCTGATTATATGAAACGTCACAGAAAAATTTACATAGGCTTTTCAGCCTCTTTCGACCACTCAGTTGTTACTTATCTGTTGCTAACCACGGGCCAGCCATTTTTAAGACATTGTGTTTTGTGACAGTGGTTATTTTTCCAGCGTTTTCTCATATCACTGACCTTCTCATTCACAGCATGAGAGACCAGAAGTGGTAAAAGGACCTTAGAGAAACTTCCATCATTGTAAAGAAAAAGAAATAAAATAAATTTGCTTTCTTCTGGAATTGGAAAACAAATCATTATTTTTCTGTGTTGAATGAAGACTTACTATACAACCTCTTCACATCATTAAGGGAGATTTTCAGTTATCAAAACGATGCTTGGCATCTACGTTATCAAGGTGAATCTTGTTGGTAGGTTTCACTTTTCAAATGGGATAATGGCCAAACATTTTTTTTTTCTGAGCAAAATGTAGCAATTTCTTAAAAACAAAGTAGAAGGTCCATTTAATCATAATGATCTTTGTCTGACTGATAATGGATTCCATAAACCTCTGTTGTCTCTTTACCATTTCCCGATGTCATGAAATTCCTTAAGAAAAAAAAAGGATAAGTGGGCACATTCATTTTGGAGGTTTTAAATATGGGCCTAAACAAAGTGGGAAGGGGAGGTGGTAACTCAGTGCATTAAAAACCATCGTGGTGAGGTGGTGAGCAGTGACCAGGTCCTTCCTGGAGGAATTGGACATCAAATGTCGGGCAGTCAGCAGCCACAAGGCACAGAATATTTCATGAACTATTTTGTGGATGGCATGCACGATGTAGGTAGACACCTGCAAGGTATGAGGAGCAAATGACCTCTTTTTTGAGGCATGGTTTTAAGTAACTCAGCCAAAACTCAAGGCATCAAAAATGGACAAAGGCAGAGGTTTTTAAATGTAGTGATGAGGAAAAGGACTATTACGGTGGGCAGAAGTGTCATTTAAAAATTTGACCTGGGGCACCTGGGTGGCTCAGTCGGTTAAGCATCTGCCTTTGGCTCAGATGATGATCCCAGGGTCCTGGGATCCTGTCCCACATCAGACTCCCTACTCAGTGGGAAATCTGCCTCTCCCTTTGCCACTCTCTCCCTTCTTCTCTCTCCTCTCTCTTTCAGATAAATAAATAAAATCTTTAAAAAAAAAGTTTGGCCTAGAAAAGCAATTTGATAGTCTGAGCAGATGTAGTAGTAGCTGCTGATTCACATGGAAGCCTGGGTTACATATGATCTGAGATAAAAAGAATGTATGTTCAGATCCTTGAATTTGTAGCTACTGCAAAAGTTCGGAGACAGCCCAAGACAGTCTATTCCCTCATCTTGGTTTCTGCCTCATTTTTTCTACCTGTCTGTCATTTGTCTCTCTCTCCCTCCATTCCTTTCTCTCACATGCACACACACACATAATCAGAAAAAGCAAAAGAATGGAAATATTAAGGTAAATGCAATGCAGCAATATTTACAGGGATAGATTGTTGAATGCTAAAACAGCATAAAAGGCAAAACTTTTTTTAAGTAACAGGAATTTATTTATTTATTTTTAGCATCTTAATTTAATTATTTTTTTCATTGTTCCAAGATTCATTGTTTATGTACCACACCCAGTGCTCCATGCAATACATGCCCTCCTTAATACCCACCACCAGGCTCAACCATCCCCCCATGCCCCTCCCCTCCAAAACTCTCAGTTTGTTTCTCAGAGTCCACAGTCTCTCATGGTTTGTCTCCCCCTTAGATTTCCCCCAACTCCCTTCTCCTCTCCATCTCCCAATGTCCTCCATGTTATTCCTTATGCTCCACAAGTAAGTGAAACCATATGATATCCCCAGGTTGGGCTCCATGCTCAGAGGGGAGTCTGCTTGAGATTCTCTCTCTCCCCTACCCCTTACCTTGCTGATGTGAGAGAATTCTCTCTCTCTCAAATAAATAAATAAATAAATATTTAAAATGTTATTGCATGGTTTTTGCTCTGTCCCATCATTTAAGCCAGCAATATTCCATCATTTAGGCAATATTTTACTGAGGGTCCTTTATGTGCCAGATGCTTTTAAGGCAATGGATTCCATTACTTCTGTTATTGTGATTATGACTTCTCATATGATCTTCCCCCTTCATGTATAGCATTAAGATGTGTCAGGGTTGCAAAGCCATTTGAAAATATTAATCCCCAAAAGCAATATTAAATTGAATTATTTAAACACACACACATACACAAATGATGAAAAAAATATAAATGCAAGAAGTACTTTCAATGAGATAAATGTTTATTAAAATTATTCTAAACTTTTCTCTCATAAGATTGTTGATCAAAAAGGTAAGAAATTTGAAAGGCAATACAATATCAAAGGAAAAACTTTTAAAAAATCTGAAACATTCCGTATGATTTCAGTGACTCTAGTAAGGTTTGCAGAATCTGACCTATATTTTTTTAGATTTTTTTTTAAGATATCTTTGTAGATATCTTAGAATGATGTTGTCATTTTGGAATAGAAAATGGAATTATTCATAGGAAGAATCATGGAGGCAGATTCAGGCAGTTGGAGAACAGTAAGTTGAGTTTCTCTGGAAGCTTCTCAGTAGAGTCCGCAGGACCAGCATCTTCTGCAGCAAGATGGGCGGTTGACGCTGTATCCATAACCACCACAGGCATAGCCCACACCATTGTGGCCACATCCATAGCCACCATAGCCCCAGCCACCATAGCCACAGCCCAGGCCATTATAGCCACAGCCCAGGCCACTGTAGCCACATCCATAGCCACCATAGCCCCAGCCGCCATAGCCACAGCCACCGTAGCCACAGCCGAGGCCACCATAGTAGTTTCCGTAGTAAGACATGGTTTCAGGAATGGAGGGTTTTGCTGAGGAGCAGGGGATCAACTTCTGTCAGTTTGAACACCACCATCTGCACAGGTCCTTTTATACATGCCCTCAGCAGGTGGGACACATCACAGGACTTGTTGACCACATATTTCCTACTAATTTACATCAGTACACTTCCTGAGTCTTTGTTTCATTAGGCAAGGTGAGGCCCGCCTGAGCAGGATGACTTGGAATGACTTGGCTGTTGAGTCAGCTTCCCTACAATCGAATTACATGCCTTTGATGTGTTTTTCTTATACTCTTCTTCAAACCCGAATTGGGGTTTTTTTTTTTTTTAATTTATTTTGCTTAAAATATTTGAACCAATTTTTATCTCGTTTAATCATTGACAATTAAATGTTAATTTTAAAAATTCTATCATTTCTTCAAACATATGAAGATCTTCCATAAAGTGAAAAATAACTTTCTTAATGATAGAACTTATTCAGTAGAGTCAGGTAAACTTTCCATGGTTATTATTTACTTTCATAAGTAAATTTCATGTGGGCATAAAAGTATATAGAGTTGTATTTTGAAGCTTTATAAACTCATCAGCAGGATTTAATATCTGTCAGTATTCCACTATCAGTTCCTTCTGTCCCTTTTGTAGTTATTGTTATTCTTGCTGAATATTTTAAAACAAATTGAAGACAAGTAGCATTTTTCTTATAAGTACTTCAGTGTGTATGTCTATCACAAAGTGAGCTTTTAAAAGACATATAATTATACCATTATCACACAGACAATTTTTTTAAGTTCCTTAGCATTTCCTAATACTTAATTCATGCTCAGATTTTCTCAGTTGTTTCATAAATAAATTTTTACTGTGAATTTTTTCACATTGGGACTCACATTTAGACAATAAATATTGTCTCAACTCTTTTTGAACACATACGGTTCTTTTCCAATCCTTTTCTTCATGCATTTTGGTTTTTTAACAAGATCATATTATTGTCCTGTAGAATTCTTAAATTTTGGATGTGGCTGATGTCTACCTTGATTTTCTTTTCTTCTGTTCCTCTATCCCTTATACCGTCGCTATCCTGGTATGTAGGTATAGAGGGTTAAAGTGATTCTTCTTATTTGTTTGACCAAAAAAATGCTGTATAGATGCTTTGTAGCATTCTTTTCTATAATATTAGGGGGCACATGGTGTCTGGTTGTCCCATTGATTCACATTTAGTAATGTTGGGATTGTTAATTGAGTTCGTGATATAATCTTTCCCGACAACTTTTGTCTATTAACTTTTACACTTCATGATAGTTACATAGACCCATTACTGCTAGAAGTTCTGTGATGTTGATCTTAAAAATTCTATCATTACCTCCCAGACCACCATAACTGTAGTCATGACCACCACAATAGTAACATCTGTGTTAGTAGTGCAAGGTTCAATGGAGGAGCATGAAATAAGTTTCCCGAGTTTGAACATCACCATCTTCATAGGACTTTTATATATTGTAAATAGTAGATATGGCAAACCACAGTCAATGTTGACCCATATTTCAGACTAATTTGCAATAAATCTCCCCGTGAATCTCTATTTTTTTCATTTATGTGAAGTGCATCCCTTAAGCCATGACTACTTAGTTATAATGTCTGGTTTCTCACAATCTATTCACTTGCCTTCTATGGTACGGTTCTGTTATATTATAACAGGTTTGTCCACTCTGTGAACTATATAAAAATATATTTAATGTCTTGGACCAGACTCCATGTAATTCCACAAGCATTTAAGACCTTATTGTTTTTTCCCCTATTTTCGTTTGAAGAATAATAATGTCCACTACATAATCATATATGAGATGGGTGGTTAGAAGAGGAAAGTTACTTGGAGACACATGTCTATAAATTTTATGATTTTTTTTTTTTTGACAGAGAGAAATCACACGAGGCAGAGAGGCAGGCAGAGAGAGAGAGAGGAAGAAGCGGGCTCCCTGCGGAGCAGAGAGCCCGACACGGGGCTCGATCCCAGGACCCTGGGATCATGACCCGAGCCGAAGGCAGAGGCCTTAACCCACTGAGCCACCCAGGCGCCCCTTATGAATTATTTTTACTACAGCAAAAGATTTTTCAACTCTAGATAATGTTTATCACTGATTAATGATGATGAGTAATTGACTAACTGCAAGTACATTTCCATCCTATTATAAAGACACTTCTTCTTTCATTGATATTTACATTGATTTTTAATGTTTGTGTTTGAGTATATATGTGAAGTTGACCATTTACCCACACAACTTGGCATTTGTCTTATATTCTTTTCCATTAAAACACGATGGCTCCATATTCAGAGAGTCTATTTCCTATGGCATTTTATGCATTCATCTGTCACAGTGTGATCAAGTGTCACTGATGTAGATAAGAGAAATGAGGAGGCTTAGTCCACTGGTTCTGGTAGAGCAGTGTTCTGTTTTGTCTTTCTTCCTTACCACTGCTAGGTCCCCAGGGTTTCTTTTATTTATTATATATTGGTGGGGAGCTTCAGAAAGCTAACACAGGTTAGCTGAATAGTGGTGGGGGATACATGCATTATGGAACAGATGCGGTTATGCTTGGGAATCAACTGGGTGTAGTTCTTGATGCATAAAGAAAAAGAATTCCTTGTCTATAGGAGACCATGCTCTAGGTTTTCATTTTTAAATGCACATTTGATTTTCATAACTGAGCTGGGTTTTGTTTAACCAACATTAGCTGGATCCAAGTATGAACCGAAAAGGGAACTGGTATGTATCCAACTGGCTGAAAACTACTGAAACAATGCATGCATACAGTATAATTCAAGAAAGGTAAAATATATGAACATATAAGTGAATTAGTGATGTTTTTCCAATTGTGTATAAAAAAGTAATTTTGCTCTATTTTACCAGGTAATTTTAAGCACACATTTGTCTAATTATTTCATCAGAAACACCAGAGGATTTCATATCGTACACTTGTCTTGCAGGTACTTCTGAACATAGGTAAAGGATAGTGAAGTACAAACCCACTACTTTGTATTGCTACGGAATTCATCTTCCCCTCTGAGCTTAACATGAGAAGAGTCTGAACAATGTCAATTGGACAAAATAGAATCATTGAGGATCTGGAGGGGATAAATGTGCACACATCTGAACAGTCATGTATTTTCACATGCTATTAACTTTTAAAGTAAGCTCTTAATTTGAGAGCATTTAAAAAGCGGCATAAAATGTTGACAAAAGATTGTCAGCCTTATTTAGTCATCAATTTATTTTCCATTTATTCATTAAAAAAAAAACACCAGGATATAAAACAAAACTCAAATCTGTCATACTTCCAGGCTTTGTCTTGGGTACTGGAACCACATGAATTCTATAAATGGCTTTGTTTTTTTAGTGTTATTTGATTTTTTTCTCAAAACAGGCCGTGGTATTTTTTATTTTTATTTTATATTTATTTATTTTTTAAAAAGATTTTATTTATTTGACACAGAGAGAGATATCACAAGTAGGCAGAGCAGCAAGCAGAGAGAGAGGGGAAAGCAGGCTCCCCGCTGAGCAGAGAACGATGCGGGGCTCAATCCCAGGACCCTGAGACCATGACCTGAGCTGAAAAGAGAAGCTTAACCCACTGAGCCACCCAGGTGCTCCAAGGCTGTGGTAATTTTAGAAAGCCAAGAAAATTCCATTATATGAGATGGATACATAGATTAAAATATTTTACCTACTGAGAAAAATGAGAAAAGGCTTCTAAATACGTATAATAAACCATAAATGTCATCTAACCTTATGATCCAGTTTTAAAAATTAATTGATAAAAATTTGAAATTCCTAAAGAGTTGCTTGTCCATGTATATTATTCTTAAGGAATAATATTTGCGACACATAACATGTTGATATTTCATATTGATAAAATGGCTATGCTTTTTTTAATCATTTGGGGAAAAGTTTATAGTTTCAAACAAAGGTCAAATCATACAAATTGTTAGGTCAAAATAAGTCTTCAATACAGCGATGCTGAAATTCCATTCTACTAATTTTTTTTTCTGATAGGTTCTGGTGGAAAGTTGTATTTAATCTAAAAATAAATTTTGATATCTTCAGAATAGAAATTGGAAATATGAAATTCAAAATCACCATTCCACGAAAGCACTGATTTAATTTCTTTTGTCTGATGTGCTGATGTGGTAATGGGGTGGTACTTTCTGGAAATTCTTGAAGACAAATATTATATACACATCTGCTCTGTGGGCTACTATTAGATGTGGGATGTGGAGGGTCACCTAACGGACATGAGATGGAAAATCCAAGCACAACCATCAGGAACCACAGGGTGGCATGTAATATGAGGTATAAGGAAATAATCAAAGACAGAGGTGTGTAGAATGTGATGATTGGAAATAGGAGTGTCATTTGGAGCGGGATTTTTATCCGTTAATTAAAAACTCAACATACAGGCTAATGTTTAAATATAATCAGGTGGTTGCAGTGATTACAGCTTTATCACAAACAAATTTCATTTTGAAATAATTTATTCTTAGGCTTTAATTTTTTAGCATATTAAGAAAGGTGATGTTGCTATCACAAAAATACACACTCATGTGCATGCGACAGGTGTAACAGAAGTAATGTAAAAAAAGCATTATTTTCAATACAGGCGATCTTACTGAAAATTGAAATAAATGTTTCACAGGAAGAATGTTGAACTAAAATGTATGCAGAGAAGTAATTGTAATGCAGTAACAAGAGAAGATGTTTCTTTTGCAAAGCAAGACATTCCAGATGATTTTATTCAGCTGAACTGATGGATGTAGAATGGCAACTATCTCTCCTTCCCAAGTATTCTAGAATGAGAGAATCACTACTTCTGAAAGAAAAGGACTCAGAAAGTGGATTCAGGAAATGCAAGAAGAGAGTCCTGGAGTACCTCCTGAGGTTTTCCAGTACAATCCATAGGACCAGTATCTGCTACAGGATGATGGGCAGTAGCAGTCGTATCCATGTCGGCCAGAGCCCCAGCCAGAGCCACAGCCTAGGACACCAGGATAGTTACCAGAGTAGCTCCTGGTGGCGGGAATGAAAGCTTTGGTTGATCATCAGAATAAGCGTCCCCAGTCGAAATGTCTACCATCTTCCCAGGGCTTTAATTTATCTTCAGTGGTGGGTAGGACAAACTACAGAATGTATGGAACTCAAAATTCAGACTAATTCAAGCCAGAAAAAATTCCTTCAGCTCATGCCTTTTCTTTCTGGCAAAGAGAATCTCAAGGGCTAGATTTTTTTTTTTCCTTTCAGGTCAGAATTCTCACAATTGAATCATATGAGTCTACTAATAAAGAATAGCTATATTTTCAAATCTTCATCAAACTAGTTAGTGAAATTTCTTTGACCAGGTTTTATGGGCTTTCTAAAGAATGATGACTTCTCACTTGATTTTAGAGTTTCATAGGCATATATTTTAACTAAAGTAAAAATTCTGTCAGATGCCTGTGTGTTTTTTTGCATGAATCCTCTCCCCTGGGAGAATATTCCTTCAACTGAATAGATGGACAAAATGTATGTTCAAACACCCTTGTAAAACACCAGTATTTTAATATGTAATTATGTTACTTTTTTTTGTTTCTGGAAAATTTTACAATTTTGTTATGAGTGAAACACCGAAAAAAAAGTGAAACACTGACACACACACACACACACACACACACACACACACACACACACATATATATATATCCCCCCATCAAGTATTAAAAGGATGTGGAGCAATTGGAATCTCTGTAAACTTTTGGTGGGAGTGTAAAGCGGAGAAGAGGAATGGTAATTCTTCAGTAATTTAAAAACAGAGCTATTATATGATCCAGCAGTTTGACTTCTGGGCATACATCCAGATATATATATCCAAAATGATTGAAATCAGGATCTCAAGAGATATCTACTCTTACTTTCATTGCAACATCATTCACAATAGTTGAGATATGGAAACAACTTGAATGTTCTTTTGATGGATGAATGGATTAAAAAATGTGGTAGTACATATAATGGGATATTATTTAGCCTTAAAAAGAAGGTAATTCTGTCATTGTGACAACATAGATGACCTGGAGGACATCTTAATAGATGAAATATGTCAGTCACAGAAGGATATAGTGCGTGATTCTTCTTACGTGAGACATCTATAATAGTCAAATTCATAGGAACAGAGAATAGAATGGTGGTAGACAAAGATTATGGGGAGGGGGAAATGGGGTATAAAGTTTCAATTATGCAAGGTAAGTTCTGGAGAACTCTGTGCAGAACTGTGGTTAGTCATACTGTACTGTGCACTCAAAATTTGGTAAGAGTGCAGGTCTTATGTTAAGTGCTCTCACCTCAATAACAAAAAACCCCCAAAAAGCAGGACGAAGCTTTTGGAGGTGATAGGTATGTCTTTGACCTGATTGTGATGATGGTTTTATGGGTGTAATAATACCCCGAAAATCATTACGTTGTATACTTTCAATCTGTGCAATTTTTTCGTGTGTATAAATTACACCTCAGTCAAACTGTTACAGAGACTGGGAAGAATGGGGGAATTTTTTGCTTTTCTCCGTTACAGTGTGTCAAATTTGTTTCAGTATAGTGCTCCTCTCATCAGTCCATTAGAGATCCGGAGACTTCTCTACCCATTCACCTCTGACTTCCATCCATCTTATCAGCTGCCCTGGAGTGGTGGGTGGGGGCTCTGGAGTGAAGTGTTCTCCCAAAGCAGCCACGTGTCAGCATAGTGGACACATGACGACTTGCATGACTTTTGAATTCTATTCTGAAGGCAACTGGAAGGGTATGTATGATGCAGACAGAGAACATTTCTTATGTTCTTATTCATGAAAGAGGTGCTTCTTACTGACATTGGCCAGAAGAAAGAAACAAAAGAGGTTGATTTGAAAAAAGCTAAAGGCGGAAGGCACAGTGATGTTGACTGAAATCTAGCTATATGCAATGATATTCAAATAGAATCTCTCTGGACAGGTAGTGTAGATAAACATAGCTGAATTAATAAATTTAATTCATTACATATTAAAGTTATCTTACTCTTACTTTAAGAGGTGGTTTTGGTCTTCCTTACCTAAGTATTGAGAGTGATTTGTAATACTCATTGTCCTCAGTCTCTTAGGGACAGAGAATGTCCCTGTTTTCTTATGATAAAACTATGTTCCATTCTGCGTACTTCACTGAGAGCCCATAAAGAGACAATCGATACTTTCTGGGAAAAATAGCATTATCAGTGCATCAAGACCCTGGAGATAGTTTATATCCTACTTTCTCATTTTCTGCTAAAATAGAATATAAAATTCCAAGGGAACATTTTTCAACATTATTCATTATTTTTAATTTATTTATTAAAAATATTTATTAGGCACATAGCATGTGCCAGCAGCTCTCCTCGCCACAAGGCTATGATTCTTTATCAACGATATTGTGTGAAATATCTTTTTATTATTCATTACTTGAGCATGTGTCAGTTTTACGGGGCCATTGAGAAATGTCCACCATCCCAGAAGGAAAATTGGAGGAGAATTCCTTGAGTGGCTCAGTTGCTGAGAAAATGAAATAGAACTTCTTAAAATATAACATAATATAAAGTGTACACATTGCCTAAAAGTCCTTTGAATAATAATACATTTTTGAAATATCTAGAGGGCCTTCAGCCATGTGTGTCAATATCTGAGAGTACTGTCTGGTTGTTCAGAGACATTGTTCTTCATTGGAGTCTTACGGAGATTCCTTTTCCTCATTTGCTTGGGGAAGAAAGCTACAATAATTGAGAAAAGTTTTGTTTTCTTCAAATTAGAAGTTGGAAGAACAAGGTTAATATCCTTAATGCAAATGAAAGGTGATCTAGGTTGCTGAAACGTTGTTTACCAAGAAAGGAGCCAGATGGCTTTTTGTGATAGAGCTCTAAAATGAGAACGGAACCACCAGGTATGCAGATCCGTCTTTTACTCTTTTGCTGTTGAACTCAGAGGACTAGGAAGAAGTAGGAGAGGCAGAATAAAGCACTTACACATATCCAAAGGCACCTATTTGAATGATATGACCTAACTGGGGTTTTAGAAAAACAGCCAAAGACATCATGATACCCCTAGCACATGTAAATAGAAAATGGTGCTATTATTGTATGAAATGGCATTTAACTTGTTTATGTATGAACAGTAGTGCTGCCTATAAATATATATGAAAGCAAAGATTTATAGGACGTTGTTATAAAGGACTGATGGCCATATTCTTATTTTTTGAAAAATGATTATTTCAGAATAACGACAAAGTCAGGGTCCAAAGGTGGTTCCCCATAGAGTTATACAAATCAATATAAATAAAGTGCAATAATACGGGAATATGGAAAAACATTTTTTAATGAACTCAGCATTTTACATTATGAAATACATTGATCAAAAATAGAAAAGGTAGGAGTTCCTGGGTGGCTAAGTTGATTAAGTGTCTGCCTTCCAACTCAGGTCATGATCCAGGGGTGCTGGGACCAAGCCTACACAAGCTGTGGTTCCTGCTCAGTGGGCAGTCTGCTTCTCTCTCTGTCTCTGACCCTCCCCCTCTCGTGCTCATGCTCTCTCTCTCTCTCTCTCAAATAAATAAATGAAATCTTTAAAAAAATGGAAAAGTTATGTTGCTAACACAATATCAAAGACAAAAGTTCTCTGTAGTATTTGACACATTCCTGGCTATTTTCATCACTTGAGAAGTACATCAGATCTGAACTTTGTGCTTTCCAGGTTTTCATGGATGGGCTTGTCACAGTTTTTATAGAATGTAATAATAGAATTACTCTTGTGGAAAACCGTGGAAGCAGAGTTAGGAAATCACAGGTGAAGGAGTGTGGTAGAGTGAGCTGCTCTGGATGTTCCTCAGTAGAATCCATAGGCCTCTGTGTGCCCCAGCAAGATGGGCAGCCTCAGCCATGCCCACATCCACTCTCCTCACAGCCAGAGCCAGAGCCAGAGCCAGAGCCACAGGGCAGACGGCCATAATGGTTGCTGTAATAGTGCATGGTATAGGAGGAGAGGTTTCCATTGAGGACCAGGGAGCTCTTTTCCTGCATTTGAATGTCAGCATCTGCATATGAAATTTTACCCAACTTTTGTGGTGTATGAGGCAGTATGACCTCGTATTTCAGGTGAAAAGTTTAATAAGAAAGCTGCGTAAAAAACTTGTGTCAATAACAACGAGATGTCCTTATAGCAAATATTATTAGCTATTTTCCTCGGAATCCAATAATCATGTCACATGTCCTTAACTAGGTTCTTGTATTTTAGGGATCTTGTCACTCTGGTTTTGTTATTAAAGTCTATACTCAGCTTCCTTGAAATGTTGATATCTAAGCCCTTAGACCCAATTTTCCTCTTTTTTTTTCCTCTCTCAAAATAGTAATTTCTATGGCATATTTAGACATACAATTAAGGGACTGAGGTTATGTCTATTTGAGTGAGGAAGCGATAAAAGTGAGGAGTTACTTGAAGTAAAATATCTTTTAAATTATATGATTCCTTTCTGTCGGGCAAATAACTCCTCATACCAAATGCTTTCTACTACTACTAATGACGAACCGACATTGTAAATTCATGACGAATTCATGTAAATTCATATTTACATGAAAGTGCTAATGTAAAGCTGCATTTTTTTTCATCCTGAGAGTTTTATCTCTTCGTGAACCATGACTTTCTATGGGAATACACCATTATATTATGCAATGAAGCGTTTATTTAGAAATTCAAATATTCATTCTGGGTGTCCTCCCTCCTCCATCTTTTGGGTTCTCATATATTCAAATTAGTTTTAAAGTCATCATTTCATTTCTCAAGGAATGTTTTCTTGAAATAGTGGCAGAAGAAACATGGGATATGGATTTCTCATATCTGCTTCTGCATTCAGTCTGTTGTGGTCATCTGTCACACATAGCACTGAGCTGGAAAACTCTGGTGTATATTCATGGGCTTATTGGGTTGGAATAGGCAAATATATATATACATATACATATACATATATATATATTATGAAAATAGTTTGGGGCTTATGAATCCCTTGAGAAGGTCTTTGTGGGACTGGGAGGGAGACAAACCATAGGAGACTCTTAATCTCAGGAAATCACTGAAGATCACTGGGGGTTGGGGTTAGGGGTTAGGGAAAGGGTGGCTGGGTGATGGACATTGGGGAGGGTATGTGCTATGGTGTATGCTATGAATTGTATAGATTGATGATTCAGATACCTGTACCCCTGAAGCAAATAATACATTATATGTTAATAAAATTAAAAAAAAAAGAAAAAGAAAAGTGTCTTTGGATCCTGCTGGTGTCAACAGACCACAATTTGATAAGCCCTAGACTAGACCAGTGTTCTTCAAACTTTCAAGAATGCAAGCTAGATCAGTAACTATTTGGAACCTGATTCCAAAATTTAAATATGGCTATTTACTTATTATCTATTTCATGCATCAATTACTGGTAAGTAATAATTGGTTATAAAACATAAAATTATTTATACCAATAAGAATTCACATTATGACAGATTATGCTTTAACATGCTGGAAAATTTTTAGGATTTTTTTCATATAGAGATTTGAAGTTTTGGTTCTATATTCAATATATTATAATTATTAGAAAAAATGTATTATTTATTATATTCACCAAATCATTTTTTAAAAATTTCAAATCAATCTGAATCCCTCTATTTAGTTATATAATTTATTTTTGAAATTTAACTAATAAATATATATCCTCCTTAATTTCAACAGTTTGTTTTGACAAATTATTTTGAGAGGCTTTGTTTTTATATAAATAGGGGCAAAACCCACTTAAACTCTTTATTTGGAAAAATTTAAAAACGTTAGAATAATCTACTTTCACATTTTAATGTTACATAGATATCACTGCCTTCCAGATGGTACATCTATGTAAAACTCAGTAATGTGGGGTGCCTGGGTGGCTCAGTCTGTTAAATATCTGCCTTCAACTCAGGTCATGATCTTGGGGTCCTGGATCAGCCTCACATGGGGCTCCCAGCTCAGCAGGGAGCCTGCTTCTCCCTCTCTCTCTGCCCCTCCCACCCCCACTTGTGCCCCCTCTCTCTCTCAAATAAATAAATAAAATCTTTAAAAACAACAACAACTCATGACTTGATAATGGAAACAATCTCAAATAATCATTTACAAAGTGCTGTCTTCCCAACACAGCAGCGTACCTGGCATTCTTTATACACTGAGTGTTGAATGAATGAAAGGCTGAATGAACATATGAAATGGGCATAATCAAAATGATTTCACATAAAGAGATTTGCTAAAGACAGCCAGGTTCTCAGGGCTGGTACAGCATTCCCTATGTCCTATTCCAGGCTGGACATGAATTCTATGGGAATGACATCAGGCATCTGAGAAGCTTTCTTGTGAAGCTACCAGAAAGCAGACGCCTGGAAAACTCACAGAAGCACCACTTAAAATGTGGGTGTGTTCATCTGTGTTCTGGGGAACCAAGGGCAGACAGCCAACCCTGTACAGCTATCAGAATTCAGGTGTGTTTTGAACTATCTGGCCTGCAAATTAAAGAGAAGCCAAATTTACTGAGGAAGAAAAAATCAGCTGTGTCACATGGACACTCAGCTTTAAATAGTATGGAAAATATGTAGAGGGACAAAAAAAAAAAAAAAGAAAAAACAAATGGAGGAAAGTAGCGGTACTCCCTTGGAAGAGTAGCTACACACACATTTTTATCTTATAATCATCCATATGCAAAAATGAGAGTGAAAATAAATAAATGTGAAAGCACATCATCTTTGCACAAAGATTAAATTTATTGAAAAATGTAGTTATAGACCAAGAAGAAATTTCGGTTGCATTTTAAAAGATATTCTTTATGATCTTGCACAAAGGAACCAGAGAAAAATGACATGTGAACTTCTTTCATAATAGCCTAGATTTAGATTTTTGCTCTTTTGAAGAGATGGAACGGGATAAATAAGACCAGCAGCAGAATCCATGTTTCATGGGAGGACGAATCTGGTGGGTCTAGTCATTCTAGAATTTTCCAGTAGAATCCACATGACCCATATTTTCCATAGCAAGATGGGTGGCAGCAGCCATATCTGTAGCCACCATACCCATGGTAGCCACAGTCATAGGCAATGCTGTAGCCACGGCCAAGCCCACCATAGCCTTAGCCCCCATAGCAGTTGCTGTACTAGGTCGTGGTGTCAGGGAGGATGGTGCAGAAGAGGAAGATACTTACCTGAGTTTGAATATCATTATCTTCATAAGGTCTTTTATATAGCCTTAGTAGTAGGTGTGGGAAGTCATGGGCAATGTTGCCCCTTATTACAAATTATTTTGCATTACCTATGAACAACACCAACAGCAAAACTCTCATAGATCTCTCATTTCATTAAGGATAGAGAGGGCTTTATAGCCACAGCTACTCTGCTGTTGCGTCAAGATTTTCATGGTCAGATCATGTGCATTGAATGACGGATCTCTGATTTGGTTTTCTCACTGGGGGCTCAAATTTAAAGTTTGTAATGAAATTCTATGAAATCACAGAAATTGATTCCAATTGTTTTGGGCGTATTAGTAATGTCAAATTCATCTGCCCACTGAGGTTGAAAAAGTTACTCTTGTTTAGCTTTGAGAGAGAGAAGTGCATAATCTTAAATTATGAGATATATAATATTGTTCAATATTTCTTTTAAAGATAAAACAATTAATTTTATTTTAAATACATAATTCAGGTAACATTTTATTTTATTTTATTTGAGAAAGAGAGAGCAGAGAGAGAGAGAAAGAGCACGAGTGGGTGGAGGGGCAATGGGGAGAGAGAAGCAGATTCCCAGCTGAACTGGGAGCTCAATGCAGGGCTCTGTCCCAGGATCCCAAGATCCTGACCTAAGGTGAAGGCTCAGGCTTAACCAACTGAACCACCCAGGCACCCTTCAGGTAACACTTTTTCAGAAAAAAACTTTACAAGTGTACAAATATGTTTTATTTGCATATTTTACCAAATTCTATCTTGAGTCACCATTTCTACTAGATGGCAAAACATTTATTCTTGTCCCTTCCAGGTAAATAACAAAGTTCAATGACACACTAGTCTGCAGAATGAAAGCTCAATTGACTTCAAGGTTTCAGCACTCCTCCTTCTCCTGAGGTGGACTCCAATGTGTAGACAGATGCTATTGATTAGAAAGGAGTACTTTCATCTGTCCTGCCAGATATGTGTGGCTGCCATTCCCATTGCCATTAGCCAAAAAACTCCTCTGGTCAATGTATTCCCTGTCATTCAGTCCATAGCTCTACAGCCATCAAGGTTTTTCCTTGTGCTTGGGAAAATAATGAGTCTGAGCTCAAAGCCATCTGGGTAGGCACCAATTGTTATATTTTCTACCCACATGTGTTAGGTTGTTGGGTCACTCATGGGACTTGTTCCTTCTCAGGAAAATTAGAGTGTGATGTTCTCTACTTTCAGATGCCTGGCCATAAGCTAGGGCTTCTTTTTCCTTCAGCTGCAGTGACCCAGGACCCCTAAATGAGGACTTAATCGTGTCTGAGTTCTCCTGTTCTACAAATCCACTCTCCACTGAAGCTTATATCCAGGGAAACAGGGGATGAAATAAGTAATAATAATAGCAAAGATTATTCTACTACCTACTATGTGCCAGACACTGTTGTAAGTGCTTGACACACGCTAGCTAATTTGACCTTTGAAATTGTCTTGTGGGGTAGGTGTTATTATTACTATCTCATTTGCAGACAGAACAACTGAGGCAAACTCTGTTATAGTGGTTACTAAGCTACAAGTGATGGAAGTAAGATTTGAACTCAGAGAGCTGATTTCAGAAATTCTATTCATATCTATTGTGCTCTACTGACTCCTATCAAGTCATCTTATTAAGAACATAAGTTTAGAGGGCTACTTCATTTAATTATTGAGTTAAGCTCTGAACTGTATTGCATTAAAAAAAAGAAAAACCAACAACCGGCCATTAGTATGTTTCTCATAGTCTAAGATATTTTTACCAAGACTTCATTGTTAGTTGGTGAAAATCTATTAGTGTCATGAAGGACACCTCTGCCGGTATTGTTATTTTAAATGAAGAAGTACCTACATTCAACTATGAGTCAAAACAAATATTACAAATATGTTGAATTTTAAAGAAAACTCTTTCATGAAAACACAATTGTATAAAGGAAATAAATGCTCATTTCTATTTTCAGGCTATAGATTCAGGATATAAATTTGAAACCATAGAAAAAAACTGATGGTTAAAAATAGAGTCATAAAAGGAAATATTAATGTAAATGTAAATGTAAAAAGAAAAGCCCATTGACTTATTTCACTAAGCATGATACCCTCTAGTTCCATCCACGTCATCGCAAATGGCAAGAGTTCATTTCTTTTTATGGCTGCATAGTATTCCATTGTGTATATATACCACTTCTTCTTTTTTTTAAATTTATGTTATTTTGTACTACTTTCCTATTGTTTTTAAATTTATTTATTTTTTCAGCGTAACAGTATTCATTGTTTTTGCAGAACACCCAGTGCTCCATGTACCACTTCTTCTTTATCCATTCATCTGTTGATGGACATCTAGGTTTTTTCCATAGTTTGGCTATTGTAGACATTGCTGCTACAAACATTCGGGTACACGTGCCCCTTCGGATCACTATGTTTGTATCTTTAGGGTAAATACCCAGTAGTGCAATTGCTGGGTCATAGGGTAGTTCTATTTTCAACACTTTGAGGAAGCTCCATGCTGTTTTCCAGAGTGGTTGCACCAGCTTGCATGCTGAGTGAAATAAGTCAAGCAGAGAGAGTCAAGTATCATATGGTTTCACTTATTTGTGGAGCATAACAAAGGACATGGAAGACATTGGGAGATGGAGAGGAGAAGGAAGTTGAGGGAAATTGGAAGGGGAGGTGAACCATAAGAGACTATGGACTCTGAAAAACAACCTGAGGGTTTTGAAGGGGCAGGGGTGGGAGGTTGGGGGAACCAGGTGGTAGGTAATAGGGAGGGCACATATTCCATGGAGTACTGGGTGTTGTGCAAAAACAATGAATACTGTTATGCTGAAAAAATAAATAAATTAATTAAAAAAAAAGAAAGAAAGAAAAGCCCAGTTTTCTCAGACTTGGTGTTCTAGAATTTCAAACTACTGGTTTTTTGTCAATAGTCTCATGAAATTGAGTGATACCTTTTGGCTTTTCCTAGTTAGCCACTAAATCCCTGAAGGAAAAAAAATGAGTTTGGAACAGAAAAGAAGAAATGGAGAATCTCAAGTTAAGGCTGATTATTATGACCTGTTGAATGCTGGCCAAAAGAAGACTGGTTGTTTGGTTGTTTGGAGGTCAGAATGTCTACTACAAATGCTATTTCTTGTCATAAAGACTGGTTACAAATTGCCAACTTGAAGATCTTACATAAGCAGAGTTTTGAAGCTGGGACAACTGATTCTTATTAATGACTCACAAATGATTCAATGTAGTTAAACAATAGCAAATGTCATTGCCCCCAAAGCCATACCCTAAAACCAGGAGTCAACAAGTTACTCACAGAAGTCTTGCAACCAATGGGATGACTTGTGTGGTGGATCCCACCCACATCGAGGGTATATAAAAGGTCTCTGCAGGGGAATTGTCCACACTGAAGTGATACTTCTCCTCTCTTCCTTTACCCAAGGACAGCCTCAACAACCAACACCATGTGTGGCAGCTACTACGGAGGCTGTGGCTATGGACGCTGTGGCTATGGAGGCTGTGGCTACAGAGGCTATGGTTACGGAGGCTGTGGCTACAGAGGCTGTGGCTACGGAGGCCTGGGCTGTGGCTATGGCTCCAGCTATGGCTGTGGCTTCCGCACCCTGGGCTGTGGCTCTGGCTGTGGCTCTGGCTGTGGCTACGGATATCGCTCCCGCTCTCTCTGTGGCTATGGCTGTGGCTCTGGCTACGGCTGTGGCTTTGGCTGCTACTAATTGAGGTCACCCTGGGAGACTCTCACCCTTCACACCTGGACATGGGATTCACCAGTTCTGAGCCCCACAGCTTCTGAGCCTTTTCCCTTGGGTGATGATATCCTGCATGATCAAAGTCTAGCATGGTCTGTTGCTGCCTACAACCCAACCTACAGATACCCTGAATTTATGCAGGAAGTGGGAGACGGTGAAATTCACATGTAACCCCCACAGTTCTGCTTTCGTCAGGATGATGGTGTCAGAGCAACTGCCTCGATGATATTCATGCTGGAGCTTGTTTCTGTGTTGACCCAATAAACTTGTTCAATCCAAACAGCAACCCTGGTTTTATGTCAGTCATTTGATGCCTAGGATTAACATTTTTTTGTTTGTTTCTGTTTTCAAGAAAGCTAATGATTACTATATTTGGGAGATATTTTTCTCTCATTATTTTTAGGTCAGTTGTCTTGGAAAAGTACTTTTTTTCTTGTAAACTTCAGTTTTCTCCTCCTCTGATACTGAGGGAATAATGTCTTATGCTAGGTGACTGTTAACACTAAATCAAGAATTACTTATATGTTAGGTTAAGCATTGCCTGACATATAATACATAATAAAGAAAAAAAATTAATTTCCCCAAACTTCCTTATTCATGCTCCTTAAAAGAAATGAACATTGTTGCTATATACTTCTCTTCTCTTGTTTTTTCTTTTTTCTTTTTTTTAGATTTTATTTATTTATTTATTTATTTATTTATTTATTTGATAGAGAGCTGGAGAGAGAGAGAAAAAGAGCATGAGCAGGGGGGAGGGCTAGATGGAGAAGCATGCTCCCACTGAAGAGGAAACCCGATGAAGGACTTGATCCTAGGACCCTGGGATCATGACCTGAGCTGAAGGCAGATGCTTAACTGACCAACCACCCAGACACCCTATCCTTCTCTTCTTTTAATCTTCCATTTTAAAGGTATCATTTAAAAATAGACATGCACTTTAAAGGTATGAAAGACATAACCTAAGGAATAGTTCAATAATCTTTTACATCCCAAGCTGGTGATAAGTTATAAAGCTGTTTGGCATGCATGGTGGGCCATAATATTTAGATAACTGTATTTCAGGTATAGTCTGAGAAGTTTCAGGGTCTCATGAGATTTCAGTTCAAGATATTGGATGGGGCTGTGGTCACGCCTGAGGCTTACTGGGGAAGGATTCACTTTCAGACTCAAGTTGCTGTTGGCAGATCTCAGTTTATTGCATTTGTAGGAATGTAAGGCCCATTTTCTTCCTGGTTTCTGGCCAGAGGCCCTTGCAGGCTCTCTGCTGAAGTCACCCTTAGCTGCAAAATCTTGCCCACAGTTCTTGGCTAAGTAATTCGCAACATGGTTGCTTGTTTTCTCAGAGCCAGCCAGGAAGAAGAAAGACTCCAGTAAGATGAATGCTATGATCTTATGTGACATAATCACACACAACCATTTCCATTTGCGGTGTTTTATTGGTTACAAAGCAAATCACAGGTTTCCTTCTCACTCACAAGAGCATTTGCATCAGGAGGTAGGAATCAAGGGGGCATGTGGAGAATTTGCCTACCACAGACTCAATGTTATTCATCCATCATAAGAATTAGCAAATTGTCTTTCATTTTCACAGCTCTTCAACAGCTTAGGTAATATTAGCACCATCTCGTCCTCTAATTTGGTAGCATTCTTAGAGATGACGTGGATCTTGGTTTTTAGGTGAATGATTTTGTTAATGATTTTATTACTTCCAAGGAAATAGAACAGTTTTTGATTTCTGAATCTAATGGTATTCATTTTAGTAATACATATTTTCCAAGGAAATTATCTATTTCATATGGGTTTTCAAATTTATATGCATAGAGATCTGAAGAGTTGTCTCATCTGATGTTTAAAATTCTTCTATTTTAATGTTTATTTTTTATATGGTTTCTGTTTATTTTTTTATTTTTAAATAAAAATTTATTTTTTATATGGTTTCTGTCCCTTTTTTTTCCTCATCAGTTAGCAAGTTCTGTTAGTTATTTCATTTGGTTCATTATTTAAATCATCTCTTTTTTTCTGATTCTCTGCTGCATTAACTTCTGCTTTACTATTTATTTCTCTTTGTGCTTTCTTTATTTTTTCTCAAAGTTTGTGTGATAAAATATAATATTATGAAATATTAATTTATTTCCTTTCATTTTTACTAATTAAATTGTTCATGCTATGAATTTTTCTCTAAAAACTGCTTTAAATATTTCTCATAGATGCTATTATGGGCCATTTTTATTATTATTAATTATTTTAAAAACTGCAAATTCATTTGCATGACCTCTCTCACACAAAAACTTTTTAATGGAATGTTTTTTATTTTCCAAGTTAAAGGGTGTTTTTTTTTCACTGTTTAATTTTATTTTTAAAGGACTTTTTGTTCTTTGTTTTTGTTATAATTATTAGTTTTGAAGTCTGACATCAGAGAGTATTTTTTTACTAATATTTCTACTTTACAAAACTTACACTTTCTGTGTGACCAAATATATGGTCAGTTTTGTGGATGTTCTGTGGGAGCTGAGAAGAAGATTCATTCTCTATTATTAGGGAAAAAGTTAACATATAACCATAAAAGCTACCTTATTCATAATATTTTTATATTGATAATATTGAAAATATTTTACTCTATCCACTCCATTTGTCTTGTTCTGAAAGTGCTATTTAAAGCTCCCCATTATTAGTGTGTTTCTGTGTATGTCTTGGCCTCACGTAACTGTATCTTCACAAAGGGGGGTGTGCATGTTATTTGGTGTATAGATGTTGGTAAGTATATATTTTTTTTCCAAAATTTTTTCCCAAATTTTTATTTAAATTCCAGTTAGTTCACATACAGTGTAGTATTAGTTTCAGGTATAGCATTTAGTGATTTCTCATTTACATATAATACCGAGTGCTCATCACAACAAAGCGCCCTCCTTAATCCCCCATCACCTGTTTAACCCATTCCTCCTCCCACTTCCTCTCCAGCAACCCTCAGTTTTTTTCTCTATAGTTTAGAGTCTGTTTTATGGTTTGCCTCTCTTTTTTCCACCCCATGTTCATCTGTTTTATTTCTTAAATTGCACATATGAGTGAAATAATATGATATTTGTGTTTCTATGACTGACTTATTTTGGTTAACATTGTACTCTAACTCCATCCACGTTATTGCAAACTACAAGATTTACAAGATTTCATTCTTTTTTATGGCTGAGTAATATGGAACAGAAGAGAAAACTATATGCTCATATAATCTTTGACAAAGCAGGAAAGAATATCCAATGGGAAAAAGACAGTCTCTTCAACAAATGGTGGTGGGAAAACTGGACAGCAACATGCAGAAGAGTGAAACTGGACCACTATCCCATACCATACACAAAAATAAATTCAAAATGGATAAAACACCTGCCTGTGAGACAGAAAATCATCAAAATCCTGGAGGTGAACACAGGTAGTAACCTCTTAAACATGTTGCCAGAGGCAAAAAAACAAAACTATTGGGAATTCATCAAGATGAAAAGCTTCTGCATAATGAAAAACAACCAACAAAACTAAAAGACAACCTACAGAGTGGGAGAAGATATTTGCAAATGACGTCTTTGATAAAGGGTTAGTATCTAAAATGTATAAAGAACTTAAGAAACTTGACACCCCAAACACAAATAATCCGGTTTAAAAATGGGTAGAAGACATCCGCAGACATTTTCCAAAGAAGGCATACAGATGGCCAACAGACACATGAAAAGATGCTCGACATCACTCATCAGGGAAATGCAAATCAAAACCACAATGAGATATCACTGCACACCCATCAGGATGACTAAAATTAACAACACAGAAAACAACAGGTGTTCGCAAGGATGTAGAGAAAAGGGAGCCCTCTTACACAGCTGGTGGGAATGCAAACTGGTGCAGCCCCTGTGCAGAGTACTACGGAGCTTCCTCAAAAAGTTAAAAATAGACCCACCCTAAATCCAGCTCTTGCACTACTCAGTATTTGCTCAAAGGACACAAAAATACTGATTCGAAGGGACACATACACCCCAATGTTTACAGCAGCACTATCAACAATAGTCAAATTATTGAAAAAGCCCAAATGCCCATCTACTAATGAATGGATAAAGAAGATGTGGTTATATATAAGATATTTCTTGTGATTTGTTTGGAATTTTCATGAGAAAGCTCTGTTCTTTGTCATACCTAATGCTTTTTGGCCTGAATTCCATTTGGTTGATGTCAGGTTTATGTTTTCTTGTGACATTTTGCAGATACCATTGTATATGCCTTTATTTTTTTGTTATTCTGAATCACTTTTGTTTAGGTATATATATAGCATATAGTGATGCTTTCCTTCAGGAGTCAAATTCAGAATGTTTTATTTAATAGCTAAATGAAGCCAATTTATATGTATTGATAAGACTGATATGTTTCAAAACTCAATACTCTTTTTTAAAGTCTTTTATTTTTTATTTTTTTAATTTTTTTATAAACATATAATGTATTTTTATCCCCAGGGGTACAGGTCTGTGAATCGCCAGGTTTACACACTTCACAGCACTCACCATAGCACATACCCTCCCCAATGTCCATAACCCCTCCCCCTCTCCCAACCCCATCTCCCCCCAGCAACTCTCAGTTTGTTTTGTGAGATTTAGAGTCACTTATGGTTTGTCTCCCTCCCAATCCCATCTTGTTTCATTTATTCTTCTCCTATCCCCCTAACCCCCCATGTTGCATCTCCACGTCCTCATATCAGGGAGATCATATGATAGTTGTCTTTCTCCGATTGACTTATTTCGCTAAACACGATACCCTCTAGTTCCATCCATGTCATTGCAAATGGCAAGATTTCATTTCTTTTGATGGCTGCATTCAAAACTCAATACTCTTAAATAAATTAAAAAAATGGCATTGGAATGGTTTGTAGTTTTCCTAGTGGTTACTTGGGTATCTTTGTACCTATAACAAATTTAATGTGCTAAGTTCTCTCTTTTCTTATTCAACATTTTATTATGTGATATACTAGTTATTTCATATTCTTAACTTCCATTGTTGTCTATAGAACAGCAGCTTAAGTTGTTTTTCTCTCTCCATCTCCTGAAACTCCCTTGTCTTTTACCTGGTTTATTACTACTTTGTCATCACAACATATTTATATATTATTAATCCTCAAATATAATCCCTGTGTTTGATTTGGTTATATGTTACACTACATATGTATCACACACACACACACACAAACATATAGTCACCTATATGTATATAGACACACATATCTATAAATCTATATGTCTCCAACATTTTGCTGCTCAGTATAGCCTTTTGGGTGCAGAATTTCCTAATTTATTCTATGCTGAAAACTGTTGTTCTAATATATTGTTGCATGAAAGACAGCTTCACTAGATATAAAGTCTTTACTTAATACTCGCTTTTATTAGTCTTTAAATGCTCTCTCTTCCACCTGTCTTTGAATGTAGTTTTTGAAAAGTCTGATTAACAGCTTAATACTTTATCCTTTGTAAATTTATGATTGCTTGAAAAGCCTTGAGTAAGCCTTCTTTATCATTGAAATATAATATTTTAATAGCATATATCTTATAATTGATAATTTTAAATTCATATCCTGTTATCATCAGGACCTGTCAATGAGTATTTTTTGATCAAATAAAATAAAGTAAACACTAGAATATATCATAATTAAATATTTGAAAAGTAAAGGCAAAGAAAAAAGTCTTGAAAGTAGCCAGAGAGACACAACAGATAATCTGCAGAATAACAGCAATTTGAATGACAGTTGCTTTGTCACCTGAATGGAGTAATAAAATATGGCATAGTAGTTTTCAAATGGTGAACGAGAAGAACTGTCATCCATGTATTTTACATCTTGCAAAACTATGTTTCAAAAATGAAGGGGAAATAAAAACATCCTCAGAAGGAAAAAAAAATAATTTGCCATTAGCAAATCTACATTTAAAGATTGACTTGAAAAAGTTTTCCAAACAAAAAAAAAGATTCTAAAGGAAGAGATCTTGAAACATCAAGAAGGCACAATGAAAAAAACAGGAATATGAATACCTACAATAGACTAACCTCCTCCTCATGAGTTTGAGAAATCATATTTAGTGTTTGAAATAAATATTATAACACTATAATCAGGGCAATAATAATAAAAGAAGACATGATAAGGGGATCTAAATCAAAGTAAATGCCCAACACTTCACTTGTGGCCATAAATATTGATACCAGTACACTATTATAAGTTGCATGTGCATATTATAATACTCAGAGGAAACATTATAAAATCTATGCAAATATATGCACTCAAAAATACCATAAATAAATTAAGATGCAATGCTATAAAATGTTCAAAAAATAGAAAGCCAAGAAAAACAAACAGAGTAACAGGAACTAGAAGAAACAAATAGAAAACAAATAATAAAATGACAGACTTAAATGCTAGCATATCAGTAATTACATTGCATGTGCATGGTCTAAATACATCAATCAAAGGCAGAGATTGGAAAAGTAGATTGCAAAATCCAACATGACCTGCCTATATTTTGTTTATAAGAAACTCACTTCAAATTCGTTGACATAGGTAGGCTGCAAGTAAACGGATGGAAAAAGTTATGTCATGGAATCATTAATAAACTAAAGTAGGAGGTGGCCATACTAACTCCAGATAAAATAGACCTCGGACCAAAGAAAATTACTAGAGACAAAGAGACATATTACATATGGCATAAGGATTAATCCATCAGGAAGAAATAACAATTCTAAGGGAGTACCAACAATAGAGTTTCAAAATATATGAATTAAAAGAAATAGAATTGAAAATAGAAATAGAGAAATTTACAGCTATCCTTGGGTATTTTCAACTCACCTTCTGAGAAACTAATAGATCTAGTATGCAGAAAACAACTTGGAGACAGAGGATCTGAGCAACACAATAAGCCAAAAGAGTTTTTCATATTATAGAATTCTTCACCCAGCAATGAGATATATTTTCAAGGAAAGTATGTATATATTTTGAGGCCAGTATTTAAGGTTTGCCCTACACCTAGGAGGGCTCCTCTTACCTGTCATTCCCCTGGTTCTCTGAGAAAACCAGCTGGCTTATGGTTTAGCTTATTGCTATCACAGAGCAACAAAGTTCCTGTTAATTACTTATCCTCAAAATCTCTGCTGTTTTCAAGCATATGCTTAAGCTTGAATTTCCTACACACTATTCTAAACAAACTAGTTCATTTGAGAAAATGTTCAGAACTCTCTGTTTTTATGGCTTGCCTCTTGCTTTGTGCAAAATATCTGAGCAACAACTCCAGAACTGGGGATAGGAACAATTGCTTGTTTACTATCTCATAAAGACACATCTGCATTACTAGCAATCACTGGACTTGGACAGTAGCCTCTTGTTTTTTAGGCTTGATGCCCTTGTGATGAAACCTCCTTCTTATGAGTGACATGGGGTGATGAAAAGTAAGATAAGGCCTCAAGATTATTAGCTGGTTGGGTGATGGGTAGAGTTTGGCACTGCAATTGGGAACTGGATAGACGAAGGGAAACACATAACTCTTGGCCATTTTCACTTGGAATTTAGTCACTGCAACCTAGAATGAGAGAGTATGAGATATACTAATGGCCTGCCCAGATGGGAGAGATAACATAGCCTTTGACAAAGGGAAGGGGTGTTGTTTTTGTGGCTTCCTCTGTCCAGAGTTGAGCTTCTGCCACAGTAACTGGGAAGAAAGAGGATGGAAGAAGCAGATTGCGGCTTAAGTAGATCAAGACTCTCACTAAACCTTGATTAAGCTTATTTTCTTGAATGAATGTTTCTACATTTGTTTTGTTTCCTTAGGGCAATTTCCAAAGACTTGAGTGTTTTTAAGTATGTGATATATTTGAAAAAGGCCTGGTAGCTGATGGACACTTTTTTAAATATGGTGGGATTGAGTCTAAAGTCACAGCTTCTACATGGCTTCCACTCTGATCTTTTTGACCACTGTAACACAGGGCCCTCTGTTGACCTGCCTTTTAAGACTCCTATCCAGTATGGCAAGACCAAAGCCAAGTCTATTAGAAAAGGGACTTACTTAGTGTCTCTCCTTCCCCTTTTGCTACCTGCCAATGTTTGGAGATGTCAGGGTAATACAGCCTGTTGTGTTGCCTATTTTCAGCTGATGGAGGATAAACAGATAAACAGATAAACTTATATTCTTTCTTCCTTTGGATACCTTAAAAAAATCCATTTTGTCACTGATTAAGAGTTTAGCCAACTTCATACTTCAATAGCCATTCAGAAAGTAATTTTGTATGGATCTTAAATTAGTTGTAGAAGCCCCTAATTCTAACAGTAGTCACTAAAAGTTTAGAAGATAATGTTACCTTATACTTTATCATTATTGATGTCTGTCATTATTAACACTTAATAAGTGGAATTAATAAAGAGATGTTACTATGAACATCTTTACTGAACATGAACCAAGCTGGAAGGATCAGGGTTACTTTTTCCAGCCTATAGTTTGGATCAGACTTGTGTTTTGTGGATTTGGTCGACCTCAGCCCCTGCTTTGTTATGAATGTTAGAAGGTCGTGGGCTTGAAGGCAGGCAAATATCAACCTCTGTGATAAATTTAGTGAAGCAGATTTAAATTCAGTCATCTCTCTGTGCCAACATAGAATCACATGCAGAATCACATAGAATCAACATGGGAATCACAGGCAGAATAGCTACCTGTGCAGCCACCATGCATTGATTGAGTTTGAGGATATATTTTGTCAGTGAGTAAAAAGAAACAGCTATAATATATGATTTAGGGGAAAACAGTTACAGCTGCCTGGGACCACAGATTCAACAGCTGAGTATCAGGGCAAAAATGAAATTTGTTGAAGTGTTAGGAAAGAGGGTACTGTTTCTACAAATGATTTTAGTAAAACACTGGCTATACTGAAGATGAGGCTTTGATAAGAACATGTTATGTGGGGTGCCTGGGTGGCTCAGTAGGTTAAAGCCTCTGCCTTCAGCTCAGGTCATGATCACAGCGTCCTGGGATCGAGCCCCACATCGAGCTCTCTGCTCTGCAGGGAGCCTGCTTCCTCCTCTCTCTCTACCTGCCTCTCTGCCTACTTGTGATTTCTGTCTGTCAGATAAATAAATAAAATCTTAAAAAAAAAAAAAAGAACATGTTATGTTAGTAGCTTTTGGGTCTGCTCATGAAAACACCTTTTGCAAATGTGCTGTTGAATATGGCTATCAATCAGGCCTAACACCTCCATATCATCAACTGTAGATAGCCAAAGGGTGACAAAACTGTTCCTCTGTCTTTTACACATACACAGACACATACACTTTACTACAACAGACATTATATACAGATATATATCTGTGCATTTGTAATAATATATACTATATGATATTATATAATGTATATAATAGTATAGCATAATACTATATACTATATAATATTATATAATGTATATAATATATGTGCTGTGCTATATAATGTATATAATACATATGATGTGCATTTCAATGAAAAATGAATTTAGACAGTTTCCCAAATGGAAATGGTTAAGGTGGCTTATATTTAATCATGTACTAATAAAACAACATTGAGGCTTTTGTTTTCAACTATTGGAAACTCCAGATAATTGATCAAAGAAGTTCTGATGTGGTATTGTATGCTAAGATTTGGTTGTCATTGTTTGAGCAGTCCATAATATTGTTATTATAAATAATGGAGTAGATATACTTAGTGTCTCACAGGATAATGATCTAAAGAGGTCAACAATCTAGAATTTCTTAGAAGAATCCAGAAGACCAGAATCTTCCATACCAGCATGGATGGTTAGAGGTATATCCATAGCCACCATAGCCACATCCCAGCTTCTATGGCCATACCTCAGGCCAGCATAGTAGTTGCTGTAGAAGCTCCTGTGTGAGAAGAAGGCTCAGAAGAACAGAGTCAGTTTCTAAAGTTTAAAGTTTATAATCGACACAGGACCTTATAAACCAACTGAGTGGAATGTGGGGCAAACCACAGCACTGCTGGATTCATCTTTGAAACTAATTGACATTAAAACCACCTCAAGAATTTCTCATAACTAATATATCCAAGGCAACTTTGGCATGTGTCAGGAGGCCTGTAATGAAATCATGTGCCTTTGATGAGAGATCCTTCTACTTCGGTGACTTGTTTATTCCAGATTCCAAATTTAGACTGTGTTACTGCTACCATAACATCATGTAACCCAGGCAGATTCTACCTGTTGAAAATTCTAGTTTTATTTAATACTATTCTTCTTATACCTGCATATTTGCTGCCTTGAGGACAAAAGGGTAGTTTCAAAGGAAAGAGAAAGATGGAAAGAATGTGGGGCAGGAGACATGGTGCCAGGATTCACTTGTAAACACTGAATGACTACGTGTTTTATCTTTTTGGGGAGAGAAGTTATTAACTTTGGTTTATACTTCACATTTACATGTGTCCATAATTTTATAAATGACCCCAAACCATGGCAGAGACCTTGAAGTTTGACCCCATTAGCTCTAAATATATAGAAAAGGAGGGACTTACTTTACTAGAAATTTGAGTTTTAATGGATTCTAGAAACTCTCAAATGATTTATTGATGTCATGCTCCACTGGATATGTTTCACTGAAAAAGACACATCTCTTCTGGTATTCTTGCTCAAAATGTAAAACCTCAATCTAGATGTGATAAAACTTTAAACAAACTCAAACTGGGGAATATTCTACAAAACACACAACTCTTTCGAATTGTTAAGGCCATGAAGGCCAAGGAAAGACAGAGGAACTGTCACTAGTTAAAGAGACTCAAAAGGTCTTACAACTAAATGCAGTGTGAATTGGATTATGGAACAGAAAAAAGACATGAATGGAAAAAATGATGAAATAAAATCTATAGTTTAGTTAAGAATATCATATAAAGTTAATTTCTTTGACTAGATAAATATACTATGGTTATGAAAGATATTAACATTAGGGAACATTAAGTGTATACAAGAATTTTCTGCACTATTTTGGAACTTTCTATAGGTCTAAAGTTATTAAAAATATGATGTTTAAAGGAAATATAAAAATACTCTCTCATTTCATTGATTTGATCATTTTCTAATTCACTTATCAAGCTTTATTGAGAACCAATTATATGCTAGGCACTATCTTTTTATTTTAAGATTTATTTATTTATTTGAGAGAGAAAGAGAGAGAGAAAACACATGGGGGGAGGGGTAGAGGGAGAAGAAGAGTGAGCATCTCAAGTAGGCTCCATGCCTAGTGTCTTGCCTCATGAGGGGCTTGATCCAATGACCCTGACCTGAGACTCTGACCTGAGCAGAAATCAAGAGTTGGATGACTACCCAACTGAGCTACCCAGGCACCCCAATACCAGGCACTATTATGAGCACTGGGACAGAGCAATGGATAGGACAGACAAGGACACTATTGTGATGGAGCTTATGTTCTAGATTAAGCAGGGGCAGGAAATTCAAGACAGACAAAGATTGAGTGAATTAGATAATTTCTAATTGCGATGATTCTGTGTAAATAATAAATCAAGATGAGCTAAGGAAAACTTGGAGAGTTACTGGTGAAAGATTACTTCAGACTGAGTGAACAGGGAAAGCTGCCCTGAGAGAACAAAGAGAGAAGGATGAGCCATTCTCGCTATTACTTCAGGAGCTGAAAGGCAGAGCCTTTAAGATGGAAACAAGCAGGCCCATCTGAAGAGCTGAGAAGCCACTGTGATCTATATATTGTAATGTAGAAAAACAGGGTTACCAGATGAGCTCATAGTTGTAGTCAAGACTGTGACACACAGGGTCATATCAGCTGTGTTTTCCAAGCTTCTGGTTGCCAGATGCAGCAAACAAATATTGAAATTCAAATTTAATTGCATGTCTGGTACATACCCTAGCCATCCTAATGTGGGCAGACATTGAAGGATTACAGTCAGGGAGGGTCATGATTTGATCTCTGCCAGGCATGCTTTGAGACCTAGAATGAAAAAGTTTGAGTAATATAAAGAATCATCAACTCAATTTTGTTTTGTTAAACTTCTAATGATGATTAATCTATGAAGATATACATATATACACATTTATATATTAAGATTGGAAACATATGAAATACATATAAGATATATATCATATATATAATAAGATTGGAAATATAAATTGAAACTGGAGAAGAGACTGTGTCCAAAGTGATTCATCTAACAGGAGTCCATGTGGAGACTAGAGACCATAGGTGGTGTAAACAGCTAGTGAGGCATTCTCACAGTTGAGGATAAAATCTGAGGAGAAAAGAGAAAGGACACTTAGAAGGAGAAGCCACTGAGGTTGGAATTCAACCAACTGTGCATGGCAGGATGAAGGTAAAGGTTGGAGAGCCTTTCAGGAATGAGAGAGAAGCTGGTGAATCTGAATGCTGCTGAGAGGCTGACTAAAATACTTGACCTCTAGATTTGGCGAGATGGAGGTCCTGATGATCTCTGTCAGAGGGGTCTCAGGAGAGTAGTGGAGATCAAAGACCAAAACACAGGAACAGAGAGATAAAGGATTCTTAGAATACTGCTGTGGAAATACACTTGTGAAGTTCTGTTGTGAAGCAGAATACAGAAATGGGGATTATGCTGAAGAGTGTGAAGAATGAAAGAAAGCTTGTTTAATTTTTGATTATGGAATATATTTGAGAATTGAGTATATTTAGAACAGCACACCTACCAGAAAAGATAGGGAAAAAAAGAATGGCATGCCGTGCGAAGCACTCATTGCTATGACCAAGGAGAACAACTTAATTCTTCAGAAGAAACACATTAATTAAGAATCAAGGGAGAAAAAACTCTAACAAATGTTATTAGAGACATCGTTTGCACAAAATGCAATGTATTCGATATTCTTTTAAATAAAATACAGAAAACCCCAGATTAATTATAATTCTTTTAATTACCTGATATAATTCAGGTCTACCAAATTTAGAACTTAAATATTGTTGAAGAAGAATAAAAATCATGCTATTTCAACTAGTGTTGGTTAAAAACTTATTGTTCACTAGGCTCTGAACGGTGAGAATTGTGTCTATTGCAACTTTCTGTATGGAAAATTTGAACATGATGTCAAATCATGATGAGGATGTCCTCTGCCTTTAATATCTCGATCCAACAGGTAGTGACTAAAATTTCACAGTAGTGTGGTGCTTTACAAAACACATCTCCCACGAAACACACATGGAAAGCACATTCAAAGACATATGACCACTGAGTAGGAGAATGTGTTGATGGGACCATTAAATGAAATTCTTTTCTGTTTCATTAAGATGCTATTTTCTTTTGACTTATTTGAAATAGTTACCATGTAAGATGAATTGCATTATTTGAAAAACCTGTGTCCTTATTCTAAACATCTCCAGAGAGAGTAGATTAAAATGCAGAGGGTGTCTAACTTCTTAACCCATCTTCCCTGTGATATAAACCAGCATCAATTCCATTCTATAAACCCTGCTAAGATTACTTGAAGAAATATATAAAAAGATATTTTGTCTGAGAACTGTAATTAAATATCAGAAATCTGCGTGGCTGTATAGATAATGCTGTCTTCCGACATGCATTTTCTTAAAGACACAGAAGTCTATTTTTAAACTGTAACATAAAACTACTCCTGCTTTTCTTGGTCAATCCTGTTGGGTGAGCTATCGCACTGATTGGAGTAATTCAAGGGTTATGCAAGAGAGCTTGGCATGTCAGGTCACAAAGCATACTGATTTGACATTTAGAGAAAAAAATAGTTCTCTTATTGTTAACAAAAATATGTGATGCTAAGCTCATTAGGTAGTTACTTTGAATATTGACTAATCACTACATATAAAATTAGGACAAAAATATAAAAATTGGATTCCACAGAATAACTTGTATTTGCTTATCCTTCCGTAGAAGTTGGACATAAGTGAGAATAAAACTCATTCGTATAAACAGGAAAGTAGAAGATACTTTGTTCAGACCTGTTTCCTTTGATTTTAGAGAGTTAAATTATTATCAACATCTTGAGCATGAAAGATACATTATGCTTTCAATAGAGAAAAAGGAATTAAATCCTTGAAGAAATTAATTATTTGGATCAAGAGAGAAGAAAAACTCACAAATAGAAAGAAATGTTATTCTCTGTGAAATGCTATACAATAATATAATTATTTGGGGACCCAGACCCTCACAAATGCATTCTTTTTTGAAATAAGGATGATTATAGGTAGTTAAAATGAAGGTCTAATTTGGGGCAGGACTGTGTAGAGTGCATGAGTGTCTCCCCTCATTCAAGCCCTAAACTGGATGAAAAGTCCAAACAAAGTAAATCACCTTAATACCGCTGAAGTTTTATCTTACGGTTGAGGAACAACAAACTAATGCAATTAATCATAAAATTAGCCAATGACATGACACGTGTTGTGGTGACACCCACTCTGGGAGCATATAAAATGTCTCTGCAGGGAGAAATGTCCACACCACAGTGAAGTAGCACTTCTCCTCTCATCTACGCAGCAACAACCTCAACAACCAACACCATGTGTGGCAGCTACTACGGAGGCTGTGGCTACGGAGGCTGTGGCTACGGAGGCTGTGGCTATGGAAGCTGTGGCTACGGAGGCTGTGGCTATGGAAGCTGTGGCTACGGAGGTCTGGGCTGTGGCTATGGCTCCAGCTATGGCTGTGGCTTCCGCAGACTGGGATGTGGCTCTGGCTGTGGCTACGGATATCGCTCCGGCTCCCTCTGTGGCTATGGATGTGGCTCTGGATTTGGCTGCTACTAACTGAGGTCGCCGTGGGAGACTCTCACCTTCACACCTGGACATGGGATTCACCAGTTCTGACACTTTCTGCACCTCATGGTTGGAGGCTGATTATCCTGTATCACTGGTGTTAGACATGACTTTTTCTGAAGACGGGAACTCTGGTGCTTTCTTTGTCTGAACTACATCTCCTTCCTTTCCTGGTTATAACTCGTGAAAAGTAGAAGAATGTGAAAATCATCCTGTGAGCTCCTGCCAGGTGTCTCATGGGTGATGTTATCAATGATCCTGCCTTTTGATTTTCATACAGATTATTTTTCTCCATTTTTCTAATAAACTTCTTCAATCCAGCATAAAAATATTGGTTCTCTTTTCATTTAATATTCATAGCTATGCTTTGAGCTTTTAAAAAATTATTTGTATAGGGGCGCCTGGGTCGCTCAGTGGGTTAAAGCCTCTGCCTTCGGTTCAGGTCTTGGTCCCAGGGTCCTGGGATCGAGCCCCACGTCGGGCTCTCTGCTCCATAGGGAGCCTGCTTCCTCCTCTCTCTCTGCCTGCCTCTCTGCCTAGTTGTGATTTCTCTGGGTCAAATAAATAAAATATTAAAAAAATTATTTGTATAAAAGGAAACAATTACCTTCTTTAGGGGTTATCTTCTTTTTATATTTCTTCCTTTTTTTTTTGGTAAGATTTTATTTATTTATTTGAGAGAGAGAGAGAGAGATCACAAGTAGGCAGAGAGGGAGGGGGAAGCAGGCTCCCCGCCGAGGAGAGATCCCAATGTGGGCTCAATCCCAGGACCCTGAGATCATGACCTGAGCTGAAGGCAGATGCTTAACTCACTGAGCCACCCAGATGCCCCTTCTTTTTATATTTCTAATTCAATTGCTCTACCAAATCCTTGACTTGTGACATCAAGAAAGAACCAATCTTTGAAGCTGTCACTTTCTACTTTGTTTAAGCTGTAATAATGTTACAGGGTTATTGCTGGGTTATTGTTAAGATAAACGAGATAGTATTTGCCAATTTAGTTAAGCATTGCCTGGAAACACTATATATTCCAAGTGCTTTTGCATCAAAATCTCCATCTATTGAAATTTCTTATAAGATATGAGTGTTGGAAGGAAAAATAAAACAAGATAAAAACAGGGAGGGAGGCAAATCATAAGAAACTCTTAACTATAGGGAATAAACTGAGGGTTGCTGGAGGGAAGGTGAGTGGGATCGGATAGATTAAATGGGTGATGGGCATTAAGGAGGGCACTGCGGGGCGCCTGGGTGGCTCAGTGGGTTAAGCCGCTGCCTTCGGCTCAGGTCATGATCCCAGGGTGCTGGGATGGAGTCCCGCATCGGGCTCTCTGCTCAGCAGGGAACCTGCTTCCCTCTCTCTCTCTCTCTGTCTGCCTCTCTGCCTACTTGTGATCTCTCTCTCTGTCAAATAAATAAATAAAATCTTAAAAAAAAAAAAAAAAGGAGGGCACTGGGGATGAGCTCAGGGTGTTATATGCAAATGATGAATCATTAAATTCTACCCCTGAAGCTAATGCTACACTACATATTAAGTAATTTGAATCTAAATAAAATCATTTTTTAAAGATTCTATTTATTCATTCGAAAGAGAGAGAGAGGGAGAGCATGAGTTGGGGAGAGAGAGAGGGAGAAGCAGACTCCTTGCTGAACAGGGAACCTGATGTGGGACTCCATCCCAGGACCCTGGGATCACGACCTGAGCCAAAGGTAGATGCTTAACCTACTGAGCCACCCAGGTGCCCCTAAATAAAATCTTGAAAAAAAAAAAAAAAAACAGATATAAGTGTTGATGTATGATTCTGGTTTTCTCATCTTTGGTTTGGGCATATGTAAGCAAGAAGTATTTCTTACGCTTGTTCAGCTCATGAGATAAAGTGGATCAAACCACCCCCAACCTCTTTCCCCCTAACAAGTCTTGCTATGATTTCATAAATTATTTTTAAAAGATGATGCCATCTCTAACACCCATTACTTGTTTGTGTTTAAAGCTGTTTGGTGGCATCCTCCATACTTGTTTGTCCTGAGTCATTTCTTTCCTGTCTGGTGTGTGGTTTTATAGTTGTAACTGCAGTTGTTTGCTTTTTCCACAGTGAGAGAGAGTGTGTGTGTGTGTGTGTGTGTGTGTGTGTGTGTGCATGCAGGCGTGTGTGTGTGAAACTCGTGTCTGTAAACTTATCAATTATTTTTTTCTTAAAATGTGATTTTTCGATTTTGGACATGAATGAGTTCAAGATTGTATTTAAGGTAATGGATAGGCCTCAATTCACAGGGCAGGTTGTCAGGTTCAATTTCAAAATTGTTGACATCTCCAGAAGGAATTAAGATCCCTGGAAATATCAAACCCCAAAGAGAGCAATTTTCCTCCATGTACATCTGTGTGAGGACTTGTCTTTCTTTTTCACTTTATTTTTGAAGCTTAGAATTTTTCTTTAATATTAAATAGAAATTAGTTGATCTATGCTTGTGCATCTAAAGAAACAGTGCGTTTTATAACTATTTTGGTTTGCTTGGTAAGTCATAACAGTTGGACACAAGCGATGCCTTGGATGTAGGGTCACAAGCCAAGACTCTTTTTAATTATGGTTTTCCATGATCTCCCCCCAACATATCCTTTAATGTCACCCAGAATTGATTAATAATCTTAGCAGCTCTACCATATTGAAACTGACATTAAATGTTACCATTATCATCCCCAAATAAACATCCATTTTTGTGCTCACATTGGATGGCCCACTTCTTAAAGTCTTCAAATTATGTAGATCTCTAATTGCATTTGAAAAACATGGACATCTTTTACACTCTACACTATTCCTTATTTGTGTCTCTTTTTTACCACAGTGACAAGCCTCTACCTCAACATCATTGCGTTCACCCTATCCAATAGCATACACAAAATACTTCCTAAATTACCACCCTAAAACTTAAAACATAGGTCTGCCTCTTACAGGCTCATGACATTTGACAAATTGTGGACTCTCTTGGAAATTGGTGTTCTTATAAAAATGTTAGGTATAACGATAGAACCAGCCTTCTTCAATTGTTCTGAGAATGTTCATATCAAGTAAATGTAACTTTTTACTATTTCATGCATGGTTTATTTTCTGATTCTTTGCATATGAAAGAGTTATTTTTTGTCATACTTGTTCTATGCTGCTTATGTAATTCATATTCCAAAGCTCTGTGTAATAATATGTATTTATAATCTAAATAATAATAAGTAACATTTTTTTGGCTGTTTATCATAGGACAATCACTTGCCAAGTCCTTTATGCACATTATCCTATATAAGCCCCAGAACAACTCTACAATGTATTAAAATTATCCTGTTTTATAGCTGAATAAAAGAGAAATGAGTTAATTTTCTCACTGGCAGTTTTAATGTGGCAAAGAGATGTCTCATAATTACCTATTTGTTGTCTCTGTGTATGTGAATATAAAACATTGTTGGTTTTTCCTGCCTAGATAATTACAAGGACTTTATTCCCCCCACTAAATGCAAAAGAATCTCCTGGGATAAATTTAGTTACTAGTACCATTTGTTATTGACTAATATAAAATTGATATATTGATGATCAAGTTTATTTTTAACTCTTTTTCCCCATGATTTTCTTCCTTCATCCTTTACTTTCTACCTGCCAGTTAAATTATGAAATTCCAATGCTCCTTTGTGAGACATCTAGAATCTTTGGTGTACATGATTTTCTCTACTTGGCATAATTGTTGTCTTGGCCTTTTTGCTCCAAATTTTAGGGAAGCCTGTCAGTCCCTTCCCCTATCTCAGCTTATGTTAAATTTCCTATCTTCAGTAGAGGCTGCACATTTCTCATGACAAATATATATTTCTCCTTTTTGGATTTGTTATTTGCTTGTATGGTTGTAATAGCATTATCCATCCCCTGTCTCTTAAACATTATGAATTTTAGAATTAAAAAAAAAATCTGTTAAAGTGTTCTCCCTTCTTTTGCAATAGTGCTATTCTGATGGATGAGCTTATTCTGAATCCTTAGATCAGTTCTTTGATTTTTGATAACATGTTTTCTTTTTCCCAAATGGTTTTATCCTTTAAAAGAAGAATCTACATACCCAGTACTTAGGTTTAGTACTTGTTCCATCAGAATTTACGTGTGTTTATATGCAAATCTTTCATACACAGACAATTGTAAAGGAAGATGTTTAGATTTTTAATTTTATTTAGCTTATTTACAATAGTTACTATTCTTTTTTTTTTAAAGATTTATTTATTTTAGAGAGAAAGAGTGAGAAAGAGCATGGGGAGAGGTCAAGGGGGAGGAAGAGAGACTCTCAAGCGGCTCAACATGGAGCCCAAAGAGGGGCTTGATCCCATGACACTGTAATCATGACCTGACCCAAAATCAAGGTCAGATTCCTAACTACAGAGCTGCCCAGGCACCCCAGCAATATCTATTACTTTAAGGAAGACCTTATGGTACTGGCAAGTGGAGGTAGTCATTTCTAACACTGTATATTCTATTGCTATGTTTATTGTGAGCCTGTCTTACTGATGTATACTAGACATTGGTGATGTTCTACTTCAGATTCTTTCCATTTTCTCCCTAGGTGAGTTTTTCTTTTCCTTTCTAATATATAGAATTTTAATCTATTTACTTTTTCTCTCATGCAGTCTTGCCAAATAGCATGAAGAAATACTCTCAACATTCTTGCAAATAGATGACAATACTTGCATATTTACAGTAATTTCTATTAGTTTCTTGAAGCATTACAGATATTTTACAGCATTATTATCATAGTCCCTTCTTTTCTGAAGATATTTAGAACTTGGTGAATTGAAGTTATTTATGATCATATTTTTGATCCTAAAGTCAATATATATGCTATATTCTTTTTTGATTGCATATTTAGTACATATACTTTATAACAATGTTGAATCAGTCAAGGTTGCTGATTGTCAACAGCAGAACAAATATCAGATATCAAATAAATAAAGGACTTAGCAGTCTCAGATTTTCTGAAAAGGTTATGCAGCCCAGGAAAAATGAAATAGCAATTTTTAACATCCCATTATGGGGGTTCTAGGGATACATCACTGTACCACTTCTTGAGTAAAGGCATTGCAGGTTGTAAGAATGAAGTTTGGAAATAATTATCAGAAATTTTATGCCTTCCCCTGCTTATATGTTATATATTTGCCACTATTCTCAATATATGATGATTCCTTCCATCACCTACTTGCCCACAATTCTCCCTCCTGAATTTGGGCTCCAGTGAGAAAGTGTGCTACAGTGTTATATCTATCTATCTGTCCATTGATCCATCTATCATCTACCTATCCAACTAATTTCTTTCTAAAGGGATATATTTCCAATCTCTTTTTGAGGGACTTTGGTAATTTATCAGAGTAGCTAAATACTAGGAAAAGAGACTATCTAAATTTTTAGAGTGCTATTGTCATAGAATCTGAGCTCATGTTTGTATAGAGACCCTGAATACAGGAATTACCTCTTATAGGGTTGAAGGCACACAAAGACTAAATGTCAGCCAGAGTTTTGGTCCAAATATGTCTCAAAATGGGATTAATGGCCCCATAAGCCCAGTGTGTAGTAATTTCTGCAATCTTGTGGGCATAAATAGCATAGGCATACATAGAAGCTAACTAAATATTTACAAGGTTTCCTCACCAGTATATTACAGTCGAAATGTTAAAGTGGAAGACCTTGAAGAAATATTTAGAAAGAGAAAAAGGAGCATTTTTTATAGCAATTGTCTCACACAATTATGGAGGTTGAAATGTCCCACAGTCTGCCATCTATAAGCTGGAGAACCAGGAAAACCAGTGGTATAATTCAATCCGAGTCTGAAGGCCTTGAGAACCAGTAGCACCAATGTCTGAGGTCAGAAGAGGGGTGTCCTGATTCAGGAAGAAAGAAAATTGCCCCTTTTCTGCTCTTTTTTTGGTTCTATTTATGTCCTCAACAGATTGAAAGTGCCCATTCAGATCGGTGAGGGTGACCTTCTCTATTTAGTTTATGAACTCAAATGCTCATCTCATCTAGAAACGTTCTCACAGACACATCCAGAAATAATGTTTTACTAGCTATCTGGGCATCCATTAGCTCAGTCAAGTTAACACATAAAATGAACCATCACAGCATAGAATAACAGATTATTGCCACCACTAAAGACTGAAAAGATATAGGAATTGTAATACCCGTCATATACACATTTGATTCATTGTTGTTCCTCCTGCAGAATTCAGTTTTTGGCAAACCCTCCATGTAAGTTGCAGCACAGATTGCTAGGTTTCTGGAGCAAAGCCATATTGTGGCAGATTATATTCACAGCTCAAAAAGAAGCTCCTGGCATACTAATGGACCCAAGCAGAGACTGAACATCTGTCACTATGTAACATCAAATGACGATGGTGCTGACCTTCATGACTGGGTGCTCCCAGATCCACCAAGCTATAAATTCTGGTAGACTTAGCAGCAAGAATCTAATGTTAAGTGACAATATAGATTCAGAGTCAGTTGGAGCAGGTGCAAAGGTCATGAATGATTTGAACTTGTTACCTCTCTAAAAGCTTATCTAGCCCAAAGCCTACCTCTAGCTCTAAAGCCTTTCTGTAAGCTCACTGTTATAGCCCAATGGGGCTGTTCCAATGACTAAAGGGCAGAGAAAGAATATATCAGGCATGGCTCATGGATGGGTCTTCTCAATATGTTGGAATTTGCCTGAAAATGGACTTTTGTTGCACTAAGAATTGCTCTGAGAAAGAATAGTAGGGGGGAAATATTCCCAGTAGGCAGAACTTTCATGCGGTATTCCCAATCACTAATTTTATGTGGAGGGAGTTGTGGTCTGAGGTAAGAAGATACAAAGACATCTGGAAAGTTATTAATAGTTTGGCTAGTTTGTCAGGGGTCAGAAAGAGTAGGCTTACCCAAAGAAATCTGAAGAGAAATTGTGTAGATGGACATATCAGAGTGGATACAATTATGTAGATATTTGAGTTTGATGTCAGTTTTCACCACAGTGCAACTACATCAGAGAAGACTGTACTAAAGAACCAGGAGGACAGTGACTCGGCTAGGAAATATCTAACAGCTTCTGTTATCTGCAATAGCAGCACATGTTCAAGGGGGCTCAAAAATAGAATTACCATAGTGGCAGAAATGGGTCTCCTTTTACAAAATGGATAGGAGTTGGAATATCTAATCGGCAAGCCCCAGAGTATTTCACTGAGCCCTTAATGGAGCACCACACTTAGAAGATACCAACCAGGTCTTGATGGCAAATTGATTTTATCAGACTCCTTTCATATAGATGGAAGTTGCTATTTAATAGGAATGATAGATATTCAGGTATGGGTTTGCCTTTACTGTCCACAGGGGCATGACCATCACCAGTCTCTGAGATATGTGGTGGCTTATTTATCATGACAGGGTCCCACATAACATTGCTGTGGACTGAGAAGAAGACGAAATAATCTTCTTCTGAGAAGAAAATGAAATAATGCACCCATAGTTATGGGATCTGTTCATCTTAGCACACCTCACAGCAACCAGTTGAAATGGCTTCTTAAAATGCAGCTAATGAAGGAGCAAAGGATTATACTCTGTGAGATTTGATATTGTTTCTACAATGTAGAATATATATCTATATCTATATACATATATGTATATATATATACATATATATTTTTTACCAAAGTCACCCTGTCCCTAATACGTAGAATATAGAGATCTGAGGAAAAACAAAACAAAACAAACAGAGAAACCTGTTGAAGAAAACTTCTCTTTCACCACCGCTCCCTGGGACCCACTTAATAAATCGTTATAGCATTTTTGCCTACCTGGTAAGAGTGAGCTCCACAGACCAGTAGATCAGCAGAGAAATTAATTACAGTATTGATTACTGAGAAGAGATATAGTTCTGCTATATAGAGGGAGTCTGAAGAGACATGTCATAAACTCACAGGATTTGTTGGGGTTGCTTCTATTCCCAAAGGACTGCTGTATTTAGGCACAAGAACTGAGAGGAGGGCTCAGACTTCTCAGGGATACGGTTTTAGCTACCTAGACCAGCCTATGAGGGCAATGTAGAATGGGTAACACAGGACAGAGATGATCAATGTCAATTACTGCTTAGAAACCAATTTGTAGCCGAAAAGAGACATTAGCTTGTCCAACTAATCTTTTGCTGCTGTTTAATTTGGTTTTGTTTTTGAGATTTCAGGACCAGCTATTGTCTTTAAGAAGTGGTGATAGAAGAGATTGAACATAATATGAGTTATGGCTGCACCTGAATGGGACAAAGAGTAAACTCTAGAAGATGCTTGTTGGTGCTTCATCAGTTAATGCTCTGCATCCATTTCAGTCATGCTCATGCTTTCCTCTTGCAAGCTGTTCAAGTTCTCAGAATGATGCCTTTGTCCCTTCAAGTGCCAATGAGTTCATGTCTTTGGAGCAGACTTTAGCATATAGTAAAATAGCAGCTTTGGGGCACCTGGGTGGCTCAGTGGGTTAAGCCTCTGCCTTCAGCTCAGGTCATGATCTCAGGGTCTTGGGATCGAGCCCCGCGTCGGGCTCTCTGCTCAGCGGGGAGCCTGCTTCCTCCTCTCTCTCTGTCTGCCTCTCTGCTTACTTGTGATCTCTCTCTGTCAAATAAATAAATAAATCTTTAATAAAAAAAGAAAAATAGCTTTGCAGACACACACACACACATACACTCAGAAGTGTTGAAGGTAAATGAATATATGTAAAAAATACTATACACTTTCAAATGAACTTACATTTAATGAAAAATAAACAAATAATAAATAAAATCAGAATTTTCCCGATTGTATTTGTGCACACATGCAAAAATGAATGCACGTTTTTACCCCATGGAATAATTGGATATTCTAGATAATTCATGAGTTGGTGATTCTTTTATCATGGGTGGCCTAGGATTTTAGATACCAGTGTTAGAATAGAAAATAGTACTAATATAATAGAGAATCTTTATATAAATAACAACAGGAACTATCCCAGGGATCAGCAAACTAGAACAGCTCAGTAGAAGCCAGAGCACCAGTATCTTCCAAAGCAGCATGGACAGTAGCAGGCATAACCATAGCCACCCCAGCCGCAGCCATAGCCACGACCCAGGCCACTGTAGCCATAGCCCAGGCCGCCATAATAGTTGTCATGGTAGTACATGGTGTCAGGAGTGGAGGGTTCAGTTGAGGAACAGAATCAGTTCCTTGAGTTTGAATTTCATAATGTGCACGGGGCCTTTTATACAACCTGAGTGGTATGTGGGAAGACCACCAGCAGATCGACTCATTTCCGAACAAATAGACATTTATTTTAAAAAATCTGAAGAATTCTTTATAACCAATGTATTCCCGACTCTTTGCTGTAGTGTTATGTGGCACGAAAACAAAACTCATTTCCTAATTACAGTGTTTGGTTACTTAAGAACCCAGCTTCCATGAGAGCTTATGAACAATGCAAACCTCATCTTTATTTGTTATTTTTATTGTGATTGTTGTTGATTTGATTTGAATTTTTTGAAAATTTTATTTAAATTCCAGTTACTTAACATACAGTGTAGTATGAGTTTTAGGCATACAATATAGCGATTCAGCTATTCTGTACATCGCCGAGGGCTCATCACAACTGTGCTCCTTAATTTCCGTCACTCGTTTCCCCCACTTCCCCTCTGGTAATCACTGATTTGGTTTCTTAGAGATATGATAGGAAATTCCTTTTTAAAACTTTATCGAAGAATAATGGACAAATATAATGATATACATTTAAAGTGTACAGCATGATGATTTGATGTACATATTTATTGTGGAATGAATACGAAGATCAAGATAGCTCATTGAATGTCCATCACCTCACATCGTTAACTCTTTTTAAGTGTGTGTGGTAATGACACGGCTATGGAAACATAAAGATGAATGGACACACTAGTAGTTTAAGCAAAGCTTGATTTTAAACTGAATAAATTTTTATCTTTCTTATTCTTAAGCCTCCCTCTCCCTTTCACTTGTTTTTTTGAGATTCCTTTGTTCCAGAAACTTCCGTTGATACTGACGTTTCACTGACCCTGATGTATACTTAGTAAGGTGACTAAGAGGACCAGCACCAGTGGAGTCAGGAAATCACCTCGAAGTCATGACGTGCGCAGCTGGTACAGTACCTACCAGATTCCTACGGATACCACCCAGGTCCTGTATTTTCCTACAAAACCCCTCAGCCTGTTACCCCAGTGGGTCTGCAGTTTTGAAAGCATTAGTCTACTACAGCCTCCTTTGGCAAAATAATAAAACTATTGTTCTTCTTATTTTATTTTAAAGATTTTATTTATTTATTTGAGAGAGAGAGCATGAACAGGGCAGGAGTGGGGAGAGCAGAGGGAGATGGAAGAGCAGATTCCCGGCTGAGCAGGGGACTCAAGGCAGGGTTTCATCTCAGGACCCCGAAATCAGGACCTAAGCCAAAAGCAGATGCTTAATCAACTGAGACACCCAGGTGCCCCCTATTGTTCCTCTTAATCCCCAAACTCTGTCTTCATGTTACATGTTACATTTCAGCTCTGGAACACAGAGGGTGGTTTTCAAAAAACAGTTAAGAGTGTATAAGATCTTCTCTCAAAAACTTTAAAGCATACAACTGTTGGGGTGCCTGGGTGGTTCAGTGGGTTAAAGCCTCTGCCTTCGGCTCAGGTCATGATTCCAGGGTCCTGGGATCAAGCCCCCCATCAGGCTCTCTGCTCTGTGGGGAGCCTGCTTCCCCCCACCTCTCTCTCTGCCTGCCTCTCTGCCTACTTGTGATCTTTATCAGTTAAATAAATAATAAAATCTTTAAAAATAAAAGCATACAACTGTTATTAACTATAGTCACCATGTTGGACAACAGTTCCTCAGAACTTATAAATGAAACTTGTACCCCTTGAACATCACCCCATTTCCCTCTTTTTGCAGCCCTTAGCCAACGCCGTTCTACTGTCAGCTTCTATGAAATTGCCTTTTGTTTTTGTTTTAGCTTCCACACATGAGTGATACTATACAGTATTTATTTTTCTCCATCTGGTTTATCTCACTTAGAATAATGTCCTCCAGGCTGATCTATGTTTCTGCAAATGGCAGAGTTGTCTTCTTTTTTTGGCTAAGTTTGTGCCATTTATCTACATGGGCCTTTGACATTAAGAGGAAATATGTATTCTACCAGAAATCTTAGTTTAGAAAGCTATTCTACTTTGTTGATTTTTTTTTTCATTTTTTTCACTTATTATTTTTTTGTGTGTGACACAGAATAGCAATTAAATTCTTAAATAAATATATTAAATTCTGATAATGAATACTTGAAAAACAATAAAAGTCAAAGGGTTGAATAAGCTAGGGAGTAAATTTTGTTTATTTATTTTTAATTTATTTTGTTTTTTTAATTTTTTTTTATTTTTTAAAGATTTTATTTATTTATTTGACAGACAGAGATCACAAGTAGGCAGAGGCAGGCAGAGAGAGAGGAAGAGAAGCAGACTCCCCATCAAGCAGAGAGCCTGATGCGGGCTCGATCCCAGGAATCTGGGATCATGACCTGAGCCGAAGGCAGCGGCTTTAACCCACTGAGCCACCCAGGTGCCCCTTATTTTGTTTTTAAAAAGATTTATTTATTTATTTATTTATTTATTTATTTGAGAGAAAGAGAGAAAGAGGAAAAGCGTGTGAGTGGGGGTGGGCAGAGGGAGAGGGGAAAGGGAGGAGCAGACTCCCCACTGAGCAGGGAGCCCAATCCCAGGACCCTGAGATCATGACCTGAGCTGAAGACAGACACTTAAACAACTTAGCTACCAAGGTGCTCCTGGGGGAGTTATTTTTAATTTGAGTGGTCAGAAAAGACATTTGAGGAGATGGCACTTTCACTGAAACCTGAATAAAGAGAAGGATTCAACCATTCCCACTGCACAATTTCCAGATAAAGGGGTCAGCTGTACCATGGCAAAGGTCTTAAGGAGAGCTATAACTTGGTCTGAGATGCTGAAGAGTCACTATGTTTGGAATATGGAAAATGAGAATGAAAATGGTAGGAGATTATGTCAAAGAGGATAGTTTATTGCTGGATATTCTAAATGTAATGGGAAGCCTATGCAGTCATGCTCCAGGGAAAGGGTGTAATTTAATTTTTCTTGAGCCATGAGATTGAGCTACTGGAAGAGAATACATTTGGTGTTATGAGGGGGTCATGGACTGTTAGTGGGGAATATTAAATTTCTGATGACTATTTAAGATAACAATTGAATTATCAGGTAGACAGTTGACTAGACATCTATAAAAGAGTGAAGATATAGAACACAAGAAGGTCAAAAATAATGTTCTGAGATTGGAATCAAATTATGGAGAAGATAATACAAAAATTCCTGGAAAGATGAAGTTGGAGGCAAAGTAAGCAAGTACAGTGTATTGCATTTAGAGAGAGAGAATCTGCCAAGAAAGAAGAATTCAACTGACCTGAAGTTTCAGAGCTCTGATAAAATGAATACAGAGAAGGAAACCATATTTGGATTTGTCAAGACATGAAAGGTGCACCTCAGCGGAGTGGTGGGTCAACAGTGTAAATGTTTGAGGGAACAGAACATGAGACAATGGAAGCAGTAATCTTATAAATACATTTTTGAAATTAAGAGGAATAGTGAATTAAGGAGTTATTTTGGGAAACTCAAGGGAATTTTCTTGGGGAAATATTTGTTTAATGTTTGCTTTGTTTTCCATGAGAGATAGTTAGCATTAATCATATTTCAGAGCATTAGGGGAGAAATACTTAAAGAAAGAAAAAGAAAAAAAGAATGCTATGGTATATACATAGGCAGATCATGGAAGATTTTTAGGGCCATGAGGCTATTCTATATGATACCACAATGGTGGCTAAATGTCTTTACACATTTGTCAAACACCACAGAATGTATAACAACAAGAGTGAACCCTAATTTAAAGTATAGACTTAGGGTGATAATAATGTGTCAGTGTAGGTCCGTCAGTTGTAATAAATGTACCATTCTGGTTCCAGATGTTGATAGTTATGGGATAGATGGGACCTTCCATAATCATCTTAACTATTTGCAAAACTTGCTAAATAATTATTTTGTTAACTAATAGATTTCAGTCATACACATTTCTGGTCCATGAATTTATTCAATTTATAGGATTTAAGTCTAAAAAAATGATAATCACATTATTTCAACTAGTGTTAATTAAAAAATTATTCTCGGTTGAATGATAAGTGATTGACAAAATCTAAAGTATGATAATTTGAAACAAGTATCTGATGTAGTTGAGATTTTCTAATAGTTATTATCTCAGTGAAGGAGGGACTGAAATGATCTGCAACCATTATAATGTCTCTAGTTTCTGGAAATATACTTATCAATAAAGATAAATAGAAAATACATTTAAAATGCATGATAAATGGATAGATGTGTTTAACCTGATTATTCATATAAAAACATTGCTCTGTTCCATTTAGAGGCTATTTTCATTTGACTAATTTGAATTACTTATCAAAGCAGACGAACAGAATGAATTACAAAGATCTTGGGTACTGAATTCCAGAGGAAGGTAAACTGAAGTTTAAATGGTTTCCAATCTTGAACCCTCTTCACTATTGGATAACCCAACCTTAACACTCTTTGGGTATACTTTAAGGTTAATGAAGAGATATTTGCTAAAAGTCTTAAAACACAAAACATCATTGTATTGTGACCACCTTGGTCATTGATTATGGATTTATATGCATTATCATACCTTCTTCCTGACTCTTCCCAAAGACATAAAATCTATCTGTTTTCAGACAACAAAAAGATTCTCTTGGCTTTTCTGTACCCCCTAGTAGCCTGGATTATCATCCAGTGAAAAGAATGAAGTAAAAAAAAAAAAAAAAATCAGTGATTGTTTAGGAGAGTTCCTCGTGCCTGATTAAAAAATAGACTACCTATTTAACATTGTATTCCTGTATAAATGAACTTTTCTTTTTATCATGGGAAAAACAAGTATCTGAAGTTAAAAAAAATCAGTCAGAATATCAGCTGATAATTATATATCCCCAAATGTGAACAGATATCCCCGTTGACCAGTGAGCCATTACAAAAAAAAAAAAAAAAAAAAGGGAAGCACTGACATTTCAGATATAGTAAAGCCCATATGCATGTAACCGGCAAAAATTATTAAATTTTCAAAGTTAAAAATGGCAATTGATAGATGTCTCAATAAAATGGGATCCATTATTATCACTCTCTCTGGTGGTAGGGTCTGATCAGAAATTGCAATCCATAGAATAAACTATTTTTAGTGTCCTGAAGAATTAGGCATAAAACATTAAAAAATTTTTTTAAAATTTTTTCTCTAAAAAAATTTTTCCTCTGTCTTTTGGATTCTGTTTCTGACCAGAAAAATCCATCGTTTCCTATATTTAACATATTTAAAAAAATAATTGGTATAAGTAAAAAACCAGAAATGCAGTTGGCTCAGGGTAGTTCTTCAAGACATGTGAATAAGCTGACTCTTTCTGAATTGTATTACAGAGATGAATTGACTTTGTGATTTTCTTTGCTGCATCCTTTCAAAGGTGGGGAGACAGCTGAAACACTGAAGAGGAAAAAGTGTTTTGAAACAAAGTGGAGGCAAGACTCATTGGTTAAAAATGTGTGTTATTGGTTTTGGAAAGACAGGGAGAAGACTACAGGTTTTATTTTGTGCTAAGAGCAAGTCAAAATTGGCCTGCTGCAATTGCCATTTCTTGAAATGATGCATGTTTATTGAGATTAAAATGAGATTTGGTGTAATGCAGGGATTTGGGTGTATGACTATCTCCTGTCATTACTGACACTGAATTGTTTTGGGGGAGTCCCGAGTCACCAAATAAAACAAACTTCTTTAATTCCTCTGAGGTTTTATCTTATGGTTAAGAAACAACAAACTAATTAGATTAGTCATAAGATCAGTAGCATGACTCCTGTGGAGGATCCCACCCACATCGAGGGTATATAAAAGGTCTCTGCAGGGGCATTGTCCACACTGAAGTGACACTTCTCCTCTCCTCCTCTACCCAAGGACAACCTCAACAAACGACATCATGTGTGACAGCTACTACGGAGGCTGTGGTTATGGACGCTGTGGCTATGGAGGCTGTGGCTACAGAGGCTATGGTTACGGAGGCTATGGTTACGGAGGCTGTGGCTACGGAGGCTGTGGCTATGGAGGCTGTGGCTACGGACGCTGTGGCTACAGAGGCTGTGGCTATGGAGGCCTGGGCTGTGGCTATGGCTCCAGCTATGGCTGTGGCTTCCGCAGACTGGGCTGTGGCTACGGCTGTGGCTGTGGCTATGGCTGTGGCTCTGGCTTTGGCTGCTACTATTGAGGTTGCCCTGGGAGACTTTTCTCTCCCACACATGTAACATCATGATTTACCTGCCCTGAATCCCATGCCCTGTGTTCCTACACTAGGTTGGGATAATACTGATTTGTGGAATGGGGTGGTCCCTGTCTGGATCTAAAACCCATAATTATTTATTCCCAATCTTTGCTTCATGAAAGCCAGAATGTGATATTCATCCTGTGAACTCACTTACCTACTTTTGCCAGTCACTGATCCTACCTCGATAATTTTCATGCATCATTATGTTTCCCAGTGTTCCCTAATAAATTTGGCTAACCTGAAAAAAAATTTGGTTTTCTTTCTATTTATTAAAAGTAGTAGAGTTTATTTTATTTACTTATTTTAAAGATTTATTTATTTGAGAGAGAGAGACAGTGTGTGCTTATAAGCAAAAGAGTTGGGGGGAGGGATGGAAGGAGAAGGAATCCTCAAGCAGATTTCCTGTTGAGCCCAGATTAGATTATATATTAAAGAATAGATTCCTGGCTCTATTCCAGGACCCTGAGATCATGACATGAGCTGAAATCAACAATTGGAGGCTTCACCAACTGCACAACCCAGGCTCCCCAGAATTTATTTTATTTTATTTAAAAAAAATGTTGTATTTGTTTGATACCAAGAAAGGTTGCGATTATCTGTTTTTGACATATATTCTTTTGCTGTTTCTACTTCAGTTGCTCTAACAGTTCTATTATGTCTCTGTTGCTGGGAGTTTTTAGACTAAATGGTACAGCATTTGTCAATTAGTTTATTGTTGCTTAGCTCATGGTAAATATTCTGCATATCTTTTCCTTTCACAAACCACCATCTGCAAAGTTCCATGCCTCCCCAAATCTTTTTTTAATGTTTTATTTTAAAATTTTTTAAATTACAGACAGAAAAATTCACTCCCTTGGTTATATCTCTGTGACTGAAAAATGCATAGTGTTGTGGTATAACTATCAAAGTCAAGATACAAAACAATGCCATCATTCTACCCACAAAACCGCTCATGGTTTTTGTTTGTTTGTTTGTTTGTTTTGTAGTTTCAAATTTTGATTTAAATTCCAGTTAGCTAACAAATAGTATAATATTAGTTTCAGGAGTAGAATTTCGTGATTCATCACTTACATATAACACCCAGTGCTCATCACGAAAAATGCCCTCCTTAATACCCCTCACACATTTAACCCATCCCCTGTCCACCTCCCCTCCAGCAACAGTCAGTTTATTCTCTGTAGTTAAGAGTATGTTTTATGGTTTGCCTCTCACTTTCCTTCCCCACTGTGTTCATCTGTTTCATTTCTTGAATTCTACGTATGAGTGACATCATATGGTTTTGTCTTTCTCTGACTGACTTATTTTGCTTAGCATAATACACCCAACTCCATCCATACCATTCCAAATGGCAAGAAAATGTGCTCAACTTGCTCACATCAGGGAAATAAAAAACAACAACAACAACAACAATAACAAAACTACAAGGAGGTATCAACTAACACTTGTTAGAATGGCTAAAATTAACAACACAGGAAAAAACAGATATTGATGAGGATGTGGAGAAAGGGGAACCCTCTTACACAGTTGGTGGGAATGCAAACTGGTGCAGCCACTCTGGAAAACACTATGGAAGTTCCTCATGCTTTTACCAAACCCCTTCCCAATCAAGCCTTCCTCTTACTCCTAAACCTTATAAATAACTGATTCTTCAATCAACCTATACTTTTGCCTATTCCAAAAGGCCATATTGTGTTGGAGACTGTTCACAGTTTTGGAAATTTGCTAGGAGAACTAATGGGACTCAGCATATACTTATGCTTTTGGCTATTTATTATAGCAAGGTAGTAATGATACATAGCTAGATGAGGGAAAAAGAAACAGGCAGATTCTGGAAGTATCTATGTGAAGATGTTGCCATGTTCTCTCCCTCCAGGAGGGGCTACACAGAGCTCGCTCTTCCCCCAGTAACAGAAATAAAGTTTTCTATGGGTGATATTTCTGCTTGAGGAAGCCCATTAGAGACTCAATGCCCAAAATTCTAACTGGGGACAGGTTAAAAAAAGGCACCAGCAAAATCTCATTCTTCCAGAATGAAAACATGTGTCTGGCTAAAAATACATTGTTTATACAATCTAGGCACTGTGAGTCCTGCTTATCAATTAAAGAATTGTGGGAACTCTTCTGACATCCAAATTCCCAGATCTGGGACCTGGGTAATGCTGATTTCATAAAATAGATGGAGATACATTCCCTCTTCTTTTTTTTACTCTCTCTCTTTTCTGGAGAGATTCCATATAACTAGCATTACTTCTTCCTTTCATGTTTAGTGGAATTAATCAGTGAAATTATATGAACTAGGAGTTTTCTTTCTTTGGAAAGATTTTAATCACAAAATGTATTTTCCCATGAGTTATATGGCTATTCAGAAGATATGTTTCCTTTTGATCAAGTTTTTGGCAATGTCCTGCCTTTTAAGAAACAGGTCTTTTCATCTAAGTGGTCAAATTTATGAACATATTGTTCCCTATGTTCCCTTATTGATTATAGGGTCTGTAGTGATGTCCCTGTTTTATTACTACTGTTGGTAAATGTGTCTTCTTTTGTTTCTTTGTGACTCTTGTTACAGATTTATCAACTTAATTGAAATTTTCATAGAATCAGTTTTTGGCTTCACTTTTTTCCCCTCTACTCTCTGTTTTAAATTATATTGATTCCAGCTATTAGCTGTATTATTTCCCTTTTCCTCTTTTTGCACTTCTCCGTTAATTATTTTGTAGGAGTCTTGGATTACTGATTTGAAAACTTTCTGACTACTACGTATTCAATTTCCCTTCAAGCACTGTTTGATTTACATCTCACAAATTCTGGCCACTTCTATTTTAATTTTCATTCAATTCAAAATATTTCTAGCAGGGTGCCTGGGTGGCTCAGTGGGTTAAAACCTCTGCAAAAAAAAAAAAAAAACAAACACCTCTGCCTTCGACTCAGGTCATGATCTCAGGGTCCTGGGATCAAGCCCCGATCAGATCCGGATCTCTGCTCTGCAGGGAGCCTGCTTCCTCCCCTCTCTCTCTGCCTGCCTCTCTGCCTACTTGTGATCTCTCTCTCTGTCAAATAAATAAATAAAATCTTTAAAAAAGTATTTCTAGCATCCCTTTAGTTTTTCTTGTAGACACACACACACACACACACACACACACACACTATATTTGATACGATTCTCTTATAAATAATATATAGATGGGTCTAATTTTAGCAAATTTGATAATCTCTCTTTTTTCATTGATTATTTGAATAGTCACATACTATTTAATTATTGATATGGTTGGAATTAGTTGTATCATTTTATTATTTGTTTCTGTTCTCCATTTCTCAGTTCCATTTGATTGCCTACTTTGTATTATTTGAGTGTTTTTTTAATATTAGATTTTAATTTATCTAGTGACTTTTTGCTATATCTCTATATTTTTTAGTGGTTAATCTTGGGATTGCAGTATACACAACTAACATTTCACAGTGTTCTCAGAGCTCATATTTTACTACTTTAAGTAAAAGGCATAGCCTTACAAGCCTAAATATCCCTTCACCATTACCTACTTATAATACATTTATTGTGTGTGTGTGTGTGTGTGTGTGTGTGTATATATATATATATATATATATAATGTGAACATACCTTGAGACCCCCTCATTCAATATTTTAACACTTGCTTTTAATAGTTGTATATATTTTGAAGAATTTGAGAAAGAATAATCTACTTTATTTACCCAAATGTATAAAGCTTTTCTATTGTTTTTCCTTTATTTCCAACTATCTTTTTAGTATTATTTTCCTTTAGCGTGAAAAATTTCTTTTAACGTAGCTTTTAGAAAAAAAATCTGGACATAAATTCTCTTAGTTTTCCTTTAACAGAGAAAGTGTTTAGTTCACTTTTGCTCCTAAAGCATACTGTTAAGAATAGAATGTGGGATTCTTTTCTATCAGCACATTAGGAATACTTTCCTCTGTCTTTTGGATTCTGTTTCTGAACAAAAAATCAATCGTTTCCTATATTTAACATATTATTTATCTCTAGCTGCTTTCAGGAATTTTTCTCTTTTTTGTTTATGATGTCTGTGTGTCACCAGCTAGAGACCCTAAGACCTGGCCTTTATTGCCCACCTTCTTGTACTCACTAACGTTTGTCTTAAACATTTTCCACTAAACTCTTCTTTCAGGGATTCCCCTTAACTCAGACAAATGAGACCTCAAACCATCCAGGTGATGGCAACTGCCCTGACAAAATCTCCCATCTGTTGACCATCCAGATTCTTTGAGCTAAACCTGATTTGTACCTGTGCAGATGAACCATGGGTGACCTCTGGAACGACCTACAATCACCTTTATCTCATTATAATACTAATATCTCTGCCCAGTGAGAAGACTCAGGCTAATTTACATAGCATACGATGTATGTTTAGGTATGTTTCCTTTTTTTTTTTTTTTAAAGATTTTTTTTATTTATTTGACAGAGAGAGATCACAAGTAGGCAGAGAGGCAGGCAGAGAGAGTGAGAGGGAAGCAGGCTCCCTGCCGAGCAGAGAGCCCGATGCGGGACTCGATCCCAGGACCCTGAGATCATGACCTGAGCTGAAGGCAGCGGCTTAAACCACTGAGCCACCTAGGCGCCCCATTAGGTATGTTTCCTTAAGGTGTATGAGCAATCTCATGACCGCCTCTACATACACAACAAGGCTTCACTAACTAAATATTCATCATAACCCTAAACAAAAAGAGTCTGTTCACCTTCTCTTGGGCATCATGGCTTTGGAAGCCATTCCCCATGATTCCCTTATTTACTGCAAATAAATTTCTTTGTGTGACAACTCAACCTCGTGCAGTTTCTGACTCATCCAGGAGCAAATTCACTTTGGTTCATTTGCATATGGACATAATTTTTTCAGTTTATTCTAATTGAGATTTAAAATTTTTTGACTACCTAAATGTGTGAATTTTACCAAATTTGAGAACATTTCAAACATTATTTCTTTAAATATGATTTCTGTGTCAATCTGTATTCCCCTGCATTGAGATTCTAGTGCTATGAAGGTCAGAAATTTCTGTATGTCCTACAAATTACTGAGACTTTTCATTCATAGTTTATAGTTGGATTCTCTTGGTTTTTGTTTTTGTTTTAGTTTTTGTTTTTGCATTCCATAATTTCTCGTGATTTATCATCAGATTTTCTGGCTCTTTCTTCTGATATCTCAGTTCTGCTAGTAAACCCATCCAAAGGATCTTTTTAAAAAATTTCAGATATTGTATTTTTTAGTTATAAACTTTTCATTTGGCACTTTTTACATTTCTATTTCTCTGTTGAAGATCTCTTCTTCTTTTCCTTTTCTTTTCATTCTTTTTCATTTCCTTTCTTTTCTTTTCTTTTCATTTATCTGTACCCCATGGATCATCTGTATAAATTTGCTTAGGGGCATCTGGGTGGTTTAGAGGGTTAAGTGTCCAACTCTTGATTTCAGTTCAGATCATGATCTCAGGGTTGTGAAATTGAACCCTGCATCTATAATAGTCTACCTATTGTTATTACTGCAAACTTAACAACTTCAAAATCTCACGTTTATTTTTCACATTTTTTGTTAGTCTCTGCTCAACATAACATAGCTGGCTCTGCTGCTTAAGGATTTCTCACAAGGCTGTAGTCAAGGTGTCAGCTAGGTCTGAAACTCAGGATTGACTCAAAGATTGACTTGGGAGGGATCCATTTCTAAGTCCACATGGTTGTTGGCACAGTTCAGTGAGTCCTGGGTTGTGGGACTGAGGGCCTCAGTTTATTTCCTTTTTTTTGACAGAGAGTGCACATGAAGAGGGGAGGGACAGAAGGAGAAGGAAAGAGAAAATCTTAAGCAGGCTCCATACTCAGTGCAGAGCCTGACACGAGGCTTGATCTCACAACCCTGAAATAAGACCTCAGCTGAAGTCAAGAGTTGGATGCTTAAATGACTGAGCCATCCATATTCCTCTAGGGTCCCAGTTTCTTGCCAGCTATTGGCCAGAGGCCACTTTTAATTCCTTCCCAAGTAAACCTCCATTAGGCAGCACACAACATAGCTATATTCTTAATCATAGCCTGCAAAGAAGAAAATATGTAAGAAAGATGGACATTATGGTCTTATGCAACATAATCATGAAAGTAATATCATATTACCCATTTACACTTTATTGATTAGAAGATGCCACAGGTCCTGTCATACAGAAGTGGAAGGGGTAACATAAGGGTGTGAATATCAGTAGGTGGGAAAAATGTGGGCCATTTTAGTATATTTGCCAGAGTGGGGTATGTCTCAGTTTTCTTCCCCTTTAAGAACTGATCACAATTACTAGGTTTTTGTACATCATATGATTTTATATTTTATCTTGGACATTTTGAATTTTGTGGTGTGTTAAAAATCTTGACAGATTGTTATTTGTTGTTATTGTTGTTTTCTGTTAGCAGCAGATTAGCCTGGTAAGCTACAACCCACTACAACTTCTCTCTCAAAGTCATGATTGAATATGTTATATATAAAAGGTAAAAAAGAAACCTGAAGGCAGAAGGTAAGATTTTATACATTCAGCTATGTTCATGTAATATGTTCTCAGGCTGCAATATCTCCTGTCTATTATGAACCTATAAAAATTAGTGTCAAATAACTTGCCGAAATACTGATATTAAACCATATCTATGACAGATTCTTAATCTTTTGTACCGAGCAATGGGGCAACCTGAACCATATTATTTTCCCCTCCATTCCTAAATATAATTTTCTTTGCCTGATCTGAATGGTTGATAGGGCTGTGAGCAACTAGGAATAAGTCAAGCTAGGGCTCTGTGTGAATTCCGGTGGAGAGAATTGATCTAGGGCTTTCTGCATTGTAGGTTTGGCATGCACCTGACAAAATCCCATATGTCTTATCTAAGCACTATAAATGAAAATTATTGACAATATCAGCACTCATAGATCTCCAGCCACCTAAGGGAAGTCAACTTCTGCCCAACATGCCAGGTCCCTATTGAGATTAGAAGGAGCCTGAAGCACTAATTAAGAAACTGTAGAAATCTATAGGACAAGAAATATAGAGCTACAATCATTATAAAAAAAAAAAATATGTTCCCCTCTCTTTACCAGACAAGAAACTAAGATTTACAAAGGTCAGAGATTTTTCTGTAATCACAAATATTAGAATCAGTACAGCAAAGGTGAGATGGATACTGAGGAAAATTATTTCCAAAGAAAATTAATTGTTACCCTATTAATAACCCAGAAAAGAAGTCAAACTCTACATAATAAATTAATTAAACAAGTTTTCTTTCTCATATTTATGAGGAAATTCAAATTTATTAGGAAAACAGAGAAGCAAATTTAGCATAAAATTACAAAAATAAGAGCTATACCAATATTATCTTGTTGGAACATGAGTTCACAAGTTGAATTTCATATTCTTTCAGGTATCATGTGGTATCAGTTCCAGATATCAGACATTTACCAAATCTTATCAGAAGTTTGCAGTGTAAGATAGAATAAACATCACTTGGGCGTAAGACAAAAATTTGTGTGGTTCAGAACTGCTGAGTCATTAAGTGAAGGTGTGGAGGGTGAGAGTCTCCCATGACGGCCTCAATAGTAGCAGCCAAAGCCAGAGCCATAGCCAGAGCCGCAGCCACAGAGGGAGCGGGAGCCATAGCCGTAGCCACAGCCATAGCCACAGCCGTAGCCACATCCCAGTCTGCGGAAGCCACAGCCATAGCTGGAGCCGTAGCCACAGCCCAGACCTCCGTAGCCACAGCTTCCATAGCCACAGCCTCCACAGCCGTAGCGTCCATAGCCACAGCCTCCGTAGTAGCTGCCACACATGGTGTTGGTTGTTGGTTGTTGAGGTTGTCCTTGGGTAGAGAAGGTGAGAAGTGTCACTTCACTGTGGACATTTTCCCCCTGCAGAGGTCTTTTATATGCTCTCAGAGTGGGTGTCACCCACAACACGTGTCATGTCATCGACTAATTTGCAGGGCCACTGTGAGTAATTTGTTGACTTCTGGTTTTAAACATGGCTTCGGAGGCAATGAAGAGATCTGCTTTGTTTCACCACATCTGAACCATTCTTTGGGCTATTAAGGAGAATCAGTTGTCTCATCCTCAAAGCTGTACTCATGAAATCTTTTATTACCCTTTGTAATCAATCTCTATGGCAAGAAATAGCATTTTTATTGACAAACTCTGACCTGCTCCAGATAAATAATTTTACCTTCGTTGTATTGACATTCAGCAGATCATAGTATTCTTCCTTAACCTTGAATTCTCCATTATTACCTACTGCCCCAAACCTATTATTTTCCATGAGGGAGTCTTCTCATTTTCATGCAGGAGATGCTTTACCACTAAAAGCCAAGAATCGATTATTTAGTTTCATGATGTTTTTGATAAAAAGCAAATAGTTTAAAATTCTGAAATACCAGGTCTAAGAAAACCAGTCTTTCCCATTTACACTAATATTTCTTAAACTTTTAACACTCTATTTTAAGCATGAAATATTTCCCCCATGGTTTCAAATTTATACCCTGAATTCAGAGTCAGAAAAAGAGAAGAAATGACGAGGTTTCACTGGATTTATGAAATGACATTTTTATGATTTTTAAAAAAAAATTTGAACTCTGTGATCTGACTGGAGTATGGTGTTTTTAATTTAAAACAATAATACTGCCAGAGATATCTTTTCATGGAATCTACTAGATTTTCCCTAACAAACTGGCTTTTGATAAAATATTTCATACTCTGAAAAATATGAGAAATACATTGCTATCATCATTATTATTATTATTTTATTACTTTTACTACAATGAAGTTCACTGTTGAGTTCAATGATAAAGTCAAATAACCACTCTGAACCTCTATGTTCCTAGAAAAATCAACTCCTAAGAGTCAGTAATAAGTATAATTCTCAGTACATCTGATAAGTATAAAATGTGTGTTACTCTCTGTTTGCACATATTCACCCAATTTTTCTTCAGGAAAAAATTCTTATTTATTTTTGTGTTAAATATAAGTTCTTTTGGAAGCATATTTTGAAATGTATATTCATTTATTTCCACCATTTCTTTGTGTGAATGTATTGATTAATGCAAAGGGATAGGGTTGAGACACCAAGTATCTCCAACAAGAATCTGAAGAGTGTTGTTTGCTGACCTATCTACAAAAAGTTAGGATGAAAGAACATTGCAATAGCTTAGAATTCTTTGTATAAGAAAGAAAATCCCACTTCAGAAGAAGACAGAGAAACCTGAAGTACAACATCAATGACCATGTGCAGAAAGTCTTTTACATGGTATTAGAAATAACTAGCTTTGTCTATTGCATTGTCTCCCTTGATAATAATGGATATTTCTAATTGGGCAAACTAAAATGAGGGAAATCTCAATATTTTTCTTTAAGTTATCAGTGTTTGAGAGGTTTACATATGAACACAAGTAAATTATGATAGAATAAATCTCTAGTCTCAGTACTAGGTAGGTATAGATAAATCTTTTTAAGGATAGAACTATATGAAAAGAACTAGCTATTCCAAATCAGGACATCAATCTGAGGACTCAGAATGACTCCAGATTTTGACATAGTTCTATTATAAGACAAGAACAACACTCTCAGACATTTTTTTTTAAACTTAGTAATGTTTAAAAGCCACATAATTTAGAAAAGTAGAATAAGCATGCAAGCAAATGGCGAAATCTGGAAAGAGAAAATATATATTTGTCATGAAAGAGTTGACTTCCAAATGTAAAGATTCATTAAAGGCAGACAAATACTGATATGAGGTAAGACAGGGGACAAATTCAGAATTCTTCTAAAATTTAGAGTAAAACATAATAAGAAAAAAATATACAAAAATAGAAGAGATGTGTAGAACATATTCTAGGTATCTAATATTGTAGAGTAAGGATCACACATATAAAAAGTGACAAACAGAAAAGAGGAGCAGGGAAATGTTGAGAGAAAGATGTTTTTAGGTAGAGGATTCTTAGAACATAAACATATATTTAGTTTCATATCAGATATTAATAATTAAAGGATACTAATATTTAAATGTCCTGGGAGTTTCTTTGCCTTTTCTGGGAAAAATATTACCTAGGCAGAATAAAATATTTTACATTTATACACAAAGAGACAAAAATCTTGTAGTTATGAGAACTGCCACTTGAGTATATTTCTTCATCACTACTTATTTGCAGTTGCAAACTCTTCATAGCAGAACATAGTACATACCAGACTTGTTCTGAGAATGATGTGAGATAATGCATGTAAGGGATTTCACACAGTAACTGCTCTGTGGTAAACAGCTTGTAAACGCTATCTAATTGTTATTATTATTAAAATAATAATTATAAATTGTTACATAGAGTTCTGACACAAAAATTCCATGAAGAGCACCAGGCAAGATAAACAGAGAATATTCTTATATATAGGAAGAAGCAGAAAAAAAAAAACCCATGTGTATAATAGTACCTGATAACACATACATAGCATTTATTAAATTCCAGGCATGGTTTAAATGCTTTACATATCTTGACACATTTAATTCTCATAAAAACACCAAACTGTAGGTGGTGATTTTTGTGTAAGAATAACAAGGCCTAAGAATTTACATAATTTAACCAATGTTATCGGCAGCTAAGTGGGAGAATCTAAATCTCACACAATGCAATATATTTATTCATACATTTTGCCTCATGAGAAAGCCTAGGAGTTGCTATCCCTGTTATAATAATGGGTTATTTATAATAGAAATCCATGAATTTAGACTGATGTAAATAAGTGAACAATGAAGTGGAAAAACTTTCTTGAAGAATGCCAGCTAATATATTTGGGAAAAGAAAAAGATGAAAATGAGAAAAATCAACATTCGCAATCCATCATCATAATAAATAATTCAGGCAAGAAAGAAAAATAAGTGCTAAGACTAATAATAAATTTGGGGATTTGAATGGAATATTTATATTGTCACAAAATATCTCTACCAAAATATTTCTTAATGGCTAAAAGAATAATAAAAGTAACTTTCAGGTAGAGGAATCTGGTACTCACCATATTGGTGAAGTGTAAAATTATCCCCATCGATAATGGAACTCATCAACCTCAAGTGCCACCCAATAGAGTCCAACAAAAACCAAACATCATCCTTTCCTTTATTCCCTTGACAAAATGAATAACCTTGTTCTAGGAAACATTAGGAAAATCAGAACTGTGGGATATTCTAAAGGAAAATATCTCCTATAATCTGTAGAAATACTAAAGTCAGGGAAGAGACTTTAAGACAGTGTGACAACTGGGCACATTTGTGACCCCAGATTAGATTATTTTTCTATCAGAGCATTATTACAACAATTAAGTTCTTGGAATGAATACTGTAGAAAGGAAGAGGAGGATGCAGATTGGGGTAAGGAGGAGATCTGAGTTGTCAGTCAGCTCAATGGAAGGCTCAGGAAGCAATATGGAAGATTCTAAAGTTGGGATTTCCCAGAAGAATTGTTGGAGGTTGGGGCAAGAAGGTGTGCCCTTATACCCTCCAGTGATCAATCATGGGAGTCTGTTTTGTCAAAGATTATTTGACCATAGAGTTGAGGGTCCATATCTGGGCTCTCCGCTCTGTTCCACTGGTCAATGTGTCTGTTTTTATGCCAGTACCACGCTGTCTTGGTGACCACAGCTTTGTAGTAAAGCTTGAAATCGGGTAACGTGATGCCGCCAGTTTTGTTTTTGTCTTTCAACATTTCCTTAGCAATTCGGGGTCTCTTCTGATTCCATACAAATTTTAGGATTATTTGCTCCAGCTCTTTGAAAAATACCAGTGGAATTTTGATTGGAATGGCATTAAAAGTATTGCTCTAGGCAGTATAGACATTTTAACAATGTTTATTCTTCCAATCCAAGAGCATGGAACAGTCTTCCATCTTTTTGTGTCTTCTTCAATTTCTTTCATGAGTGTTCTGTAGTTCCTTGAGTACAGGTCCTTTACCTTTTTGGTTAGGTTTATTCCCAGGTATCTTATGGTTCTTGGTGCTATAGTAAATGGAATCGATTCTCTAATTTCCCTTTCTGTATTTTCATTGTTAGTGTATAAGAAAGCCACTGATTTCTGTACATTGACTTTGTATCCTGCCACGTTACTGAATTGCTGTATGAGTTCTAGTAGTTTGGGGGTGGAGTCTTTGGGGTTTTCCTTATAAAGAAGAACCAAGATGCCCTTCAACGGATGAATGGATAAGGAAGATGTGGTACATATACACAATGGAGTATTATGCCTCCATCAGAAAGGATGAATACCCAACTTTTGTAGCAACATGGACGGGACTGGAAGAGATTATGCTGAGCAAAATAAGTCAAGCAGAGAGAGTCAAGTATCATATGGTCTCACTTATTTGTGGAGCATAACAAAGAACACGGTGGACATGGGGAGATGGAGAGGAGAGAGAGTTGAGGGAAACTGGAAGGGGAGATGAACCATGAGAGACTATGGACTCTGAAAAGCAACCAGAGGGTTTTGAAGGGGCGGGGGGTGGGTGGGGTGGGAGGTTGAGGAACCAGGAGGTGGGTAATAGGGAGGGCACGTACTGCATGGAGCACTGGGTGTGGTGCAAAAACAATGAACACTGTTACGCTGAAAATAAGCAAATAAAAAAAAAATCATGGGAGTCTGGCTGCAGGAAATGGGTGCTGTCTTCTGTTGAGGGTGCTCTTCCCCTGAAGGTACTCTATCCGTAACACCTCCAACAACTGGACAGTTATTTCTTCATTGCTGAAGAGGAATAGAGTGTTGTTGTACCAAGTGATCCCAGAAGATTTGGACTAAAGGTGATAACATAACATTTAAACTTACATATGTTAGGGGTGATCCAGTTATAAATATTAAAAAAAATGTAAAGTTCTTAAGTAATTCATCTATTACCCAGGATGCTCACTGATAGAATTTTGACACTTGATACTTGGATTTTGTTCTCAGAATTTATTATGGAATATCAAGCTGCCCCCCCCCAAAAGAACACAAAGTTGTCTTATATTGACTCAATGCTTGATTGACCTAATTTTGGCACAAATTTCCTTATTTTTGGCATGTCGAATGATCTTAATTTCTGTCTTAAAAATATTGGTTTTGGAAATATATGATTATTTTAATTGCTAGAGTCAGAAAAAATAGATTGTGATGTATTTTAGTAAATGATTATCTTGCAATGTTAAAAATGTACTAATGTGTTAATCTCATGAAATAATAAGAGGTTGGGAAGTGCTCTAGATTATGACAGACAACAAAATGCAAAGTATAGTAGTTTTCACCCATTGGATTCTCTATCAAAAATAAAAGAGAGAGAGAGAGAAAGGAGAGAGCGAGCAGACAGGGATAAAGGGGAAACCAAACTGGCAAAATACCAGCAATTGCCAAATCTAGGTGGAGAGTACTTAGCTGTTCATTATACCGCTTTCCCACCTTAACTGAAGGTTTGAAATTTTTCAAAAGTAAATGCTGGGAGGAATGAATCGATATAGAGAAAAACATTATTTTTTGCTGTACTGAAATCTGTGGTGAGTCATTTCTTGAATGCCTAAATGTAAGTGACTCCTGTTTGAAAGCTTGAATATGAGTATAAAAAAAGTAAAAGGGAAAATAAAAAAAAACATAAAAAATAAAAATGAAAGAGTGCAACCTCTAGGAAAAAGCATGCGACCTCTAGGTATCACAGAGGGAAAATAAGAACACATAATTATGAGATGTACGCTTGCTTCTGTACTAAGAAAGCAGAAGAAAATGAAAATGCAAATGGGTGAGCAGGAATTGGTAGAAGGAATAAATACAGGAGCGAGACTATTACTGAGTGTATCTTTATATATAGTTCTGATCTCTGAACCATGGAAACACTGCCTATATTTTAAAAACAGAATAAATACACTTGAAATCGAATATAAATGGAAACAAAAGAACTCTTTCCATAAGATGAATAGCATAACTACTCAGGAAGAAAATTAATTCATATAAATGTTGAGCACAATATTCTGTCCATTCTTAGTGGGATCCCTTCTAATGCTAAGAACGCTGCAAAGAAATTTTAGGTTGCTTGGTGCATTGCTTTCAGTATGCAATTAAGAGTGTATATTGTACACAGGTTTGAATAGAGTTAATACAGTGATGCTGTTGGGATCTGGAGTTTTCAGTGTAAGAAAGAAGTAACTGTGGCATGGGGTAAAATGTAAAAGAATTTTATGTTTTTCAGTTTTAGTTGGAGTTATTCATAATTTGAAGCTTTTAAAGAAGTGAACCAGCCAATATGAATACAAAGTAGATGCTTGTTTGGGGCTGTTAGTGGTGGCATTTCACTTGATGCAAAATACTTAGAGAAGCTAACATGTCAACCAAATATGCTTATGCTAAGACAGGGTAAGGGGCAGATCTTGGAAAGCTATAATCAGTAACAGCCTGATCTCATGAGTCTCTAATTTAGGATCTGTTCTCTAACTCAAGTCAATATCCAATTTCTTTGTGTTTCATTGTTATGACTTACCAGGTAGGCCAAAGGAGTTTTAAAAAATCTGCCATTGCTTGAGATAGACAAACATAAACCATCTAAATTCTGCATAATATTAAAAGAAAATTGTAAGCTTCCAGAATAAATAGGAAAGAGAAATCTTCATAAATAATGGTTTTAAAGGAAAAGGGCTCTCTTCTGAGTAATGATTTTTCCAGAGATCTTGATTCCATGGCTTCAACTTTTTTTTTTACTATGTCAGACCAGTCAAAATGAATTGGGACAGATCCATTATCTTACACTAAAACCCTACTTAAACTCATTCATGTCTAACACAAAAGCTTGAAATACTCTATCAAGAAAAGACAATTGCCAAGTTTACAGATGCATTAGTCATAGAAAATTAGTGGAGAAAGAAATGATTATGGCTACAACCATGAAATCATATATATCACAGGAAAAAGAAATCTCAAGAAAACCACCAAGTGACTCCAAGCTTAAATATGTAATAGTTGGTAGAAAAGGTATCACTTAAAAAAAGCTATATATTTCCAGACACATAGAGGTTAGGTACAATAGTAGGTTTAAACTTCTCTAATTCTTGCATTGAGCAAGGGTAGGAAATGCATCTTTTTCTTCTTCTTCTTCTTCTTCTTCTTCTTCTTCTTCTTCTTCTTCTTCTTCTTCTTCTTCTTCTTTTTTTAAAAGATTCTATTTATTTATTTGGGAGAGAGAGAGAGTTCACAAGCAGGAAGAGAGGCAGGCAGGGGTGGGGGAAGGAAAAGAAGGCTGTCAACTGAGCAGAGAGTCTGATGCGGGGCTCAATCCCAGGATCCTGAGATCATGACCTGAGCCGAGGGCGGAGGCTTAACCCACTAAGCCACCCAGGCACCCTAGAAATGTTTCTTCTTTAAATATGCCCCAAAACATTGGGGTGCCTGGGTGGCTCAATTGGCTAAGCATCTGACTCTTGATTTCAGCTCAGGTCATCATCTCAGTGTCCTGACCAGCACAGAGGCTGCTTGGGGTTTTCTCTTTCGCGGTCTCTGCCCCTCTCCTGCTCATGGTCTCTCTCTCAATATAAGTAAATAAATAATAAAACAAACAAACAAACAAACAAAAAAAAAAAACCAAGCCTCCAAACAGGCTAGAATTGGAGACTTCTGGGCCAACTTCTGCATCTTCTAAAGGATTTCGCTATGAAGGTTTTGGTATAAAAGTACTTTGAATATATAGTGTTTCCAGGCAATGCTTAACTTGCACAAATGCTTAATTGACAAATTACCTGTTTTAATTCTCACAACACACCAGTGTAACATATGGTATCAGTATCAAACTTCAAGTTTGATACTTCCTTAGTGTTACAAATCAAGGATTTGGTAAAACAACTGAAGTAGAAACATTAAAACAAGACGTCTCCCCAATAAGGCAGTTGTTTCCTTTAATTCATCCAGGAAGAAAAAAAAAAAGGCAAAATGACAAATACTGGACTTTAAATGACAAGAAAGCCAGGTTTATTATTCCATGCTGAAAGAGTTTATTAGGAAATTAGAGAAATGGTTCCTTCATGAACATCGAAAGGGAGGACGTGGCAGCATCATTTCAATGAGAGACCACACAGTTCTCAGGATGAGTTTCACAAGCTCCCACTTCTCATGAGGTAAGTACAGGAAGGAAGAAGATTGCTGTATCTGACACAAAGGGCTCCTGAAGGCCGGTCTTCAGCAAAGTTGAGAACGTGTGGGGCTCAGAACTAGTGAATCCCATGTCCAGGTATGGAGGGTGAGAGTCTCCCATGGCGACCTCAATAGTAGCAGCCAAAGCCAGAGCCGTAGCCAGAGCCATATCCATAGCCACAGCCACAGAGAGAGCGGGAGCCATAGCCGTAGCCACAGCCCAGTCTGCGGAAGCCACAGCCATAGCTGGAGCCATAGCCACAGCCCAGGCCTCCGTAGCCACAGCCCAGGCCTCCGTAGCCACAGCCTCCATAGCCACAGCCTCCATAGCCACAGCCTCTGTAGCCACAGCGTCCGTAGCCACAGCCTCCGTAGTAGATGCCACACATGGTGTTGGTTGTTGAGGTTGTCCTTGGGTAGAGGTGGAAAAGAGAAGTGTCACTTCAGTGTGGACAATTCCCCTGCAGAGACCTTTTATATACCCTCGATGTGGGTGGGATCCACCACACGAGTCATAGCACTGGCTAATCTTATGACTAATCTAATTAGTTTGTTGTTCCTCAACCATAAAATAAGTCTTAGAGGTATTTGGGAGGCTCGCTGTTTTTGGCTCCATTTGGAGCCAAGTTTAAACCATTTGGACTCCCATCCAATCAAGGGCTTCAAGGAGAAGAGATACACACTTACACCTATGCAGCCCAGCCTCAAATCAGAATTTCATTTTAGCCTCCTATAACCATTCTTTGTATCAGGAAAGAAAACATTTATCAGTCTCAATCTTATTTGCTCTTGGCTAGTTTCACTAACATTTTAAACATTTCATAACAATATTACTACTTTTGACTCTGTTCTTTTGAGCCAAGTTAATTGTTTTCTGCAGGGATTCAGTTCCTTCTTATACTAAAACCATCATGTATCTTTCATCCCCATGATGTTGATAATAATTCAATTAAATTTTCCAAAATACCAAGTCTGAGCAAGACACATTATCCTTTTCTATGTGTACCAATGAGTCTAATTCCCATTTATATTCAATTTGAACTACAACATAAATTATTCCTTGGACTCCAATTGTTCTGCTTTTCTCTCTCTACATTGAGCATACAATTATACAAATAAGTATTCTCATTAATTTTAGAATAATAATCTAAGGAGCTGTCCAATAGGTTTAACATTGCATATTTGCGTTTACAATGTATTAAACAGAGATCTGTTCCTTTATCAAAATGCCCAGTCATTATTCTCTACGTAACTGATCATACTGCATTCTCTTGCATAGCCCTACCATTATTAGTCTTTATTTAAATTAATGTGGTAATTCTTCCCATTGGAAGGCACTGGAAAAGTGAAAATAGATTCATGTGACAGTTAAAAAAATGTACCTTTGTGTCTTTACAAGAATATGTGTGTGGAGGTGTCATCCACACATCATGTGGAATCTGTCAGTGTTTTTGTTTTCTCTAGTGTTATTTCTGAATCAAACTATTATTTTTATGTATCCCCTCATAACCATATGTGGATACAGGGAGTAAAAGATGATGGACACTCTCTGTATTTTAGTTAACACTTCTCCATAAATTATAAGAATGAAGACGCAAGATTTTTAAAATTTTCCAATTCATCTGTCTTTTAAGTATAACTAAGGAGTCAACAATGCCTCAATAAAATAAATGTTTTCATACTGAGGATCTGATCAAACACATTCAACCTTTCATCTAGTGTGTGTTTTTGAATGTTCTTTGCATGTGTGTCATTTGGTAGCTTCATTTTTGTAAAATGGACATATTATTGTGTCATTTTATTCACCATTTACTGGATTGACATCTTAGAAGGAGAGGATATCTTCACCATACCGTTTTCAGATTTTCCATACAGAAATTAAAAGTAGTCTCAACTATCACAGTCAATTAAGTAATAAGTTAGAATAAGTTTTTGGTAAAAACTAATTTAAGAAACATGTTGATCAGTATTCCTCTAGGTCAAGTTCTTAGAACATCATCTGAAATTGATATTAGTCAGTTAAAAAAAACTATAACTTTTTTTGGATATTTGATTAATACATCTATAAAAGACATTATTATTTTGTGCAATACAATGCCCCTAATAATATTATTTATGGGGTTATATCTCTATAGAATTTACTTCCTGGGGCTAATTTGTTTCTTTTGAACAACCAAGTTGTCTCTCTGATCATAACTGAGAGCTTGCACCCAAGGAGATTCCATTAACAATTTGTTTTCTGCTGTGATTTTCTGAACCACATTTAGTTCTGAAGTACATTCCATGGTCAAAAGCAGAATGAAACAACACTCCTTGTGATCTTGGTCCTTGCCAGCTGCTCTCACATTTTCTTCTGTTTCACTGCAAAACTTCATGTCTTTTTCCATGGTAGCTTTCTCTTTACGTCTTTCCTCACACTTTTGGTCTTTGGTCTTCACCACTCCACCAAAACCGCTCCTGCAGGGGTCACCAACACCCCAACCTTGCCAAAGCTAGAGAGCCAGTCTTCATTTCACTAAGACTCTGAGTAGCATTCAGATTCAACAGCTCCTCTTCTCATTTCTGAAAAACTCCCTGACGCTTATCTACATCCTACTGCACACATTGGATTTAATTGTAGTATCACCAGGTACTTCTGGTATAGCATCCCTTTTCTTTTCTCCTCTTCAGATCTTATTTTCTAATGTGAAGGTGCCCAGCTAGGTGCTTGCCCTGCTTATAGTTTACATTTAAACACTTTTTTAAAAAATTAAGTGTTTTTTTCTTTTAACTCTGGTGCAGATAACATACAGTCTGTGTTATATTAGTTTTGTAGTATTCAATACAGTATTTAAACTTTCTTCCAGGATTACTCTGGATACATTATTTTAGCCAATTAATCTTCATTCACATTTCCAATTCTGGTATATATCCAAACGATCACTTGACATCTCCTTAGAGTGTTAAATGTCATCAAAAATATAATAAAATGAAACTAAGTTCTAGATTCTTCATAGACTCAGTTTCCTTCCTTTCTCCTTTCCTTCCTTCCTTCCTTCCTTCCTTCCTTCCCTCCCTCCGTCCCTCCCTCCTTCCTTCTACATCTTAAAGCATACAAGACATAAATCACTTGGGATTCCTCCCCCTAGTTTCTTCTTTACTGCATTTCCACATTAAGGTTGCTAGTTTACACATGACACCCAGTTAAATTTGAATTTCAAAATTTGAATTCAGAATATTGAATTTCCCAAATATTACATGGGATATGCTTATATATATAAATTATTTATCTGAAAATCAAATTCTTATTTCTTATACCTAGTAACTGGAAGCTTAGAAACACAGCCTTTATGGGATGCCCTGTTATAGCCTTGACTAGATCTATGAGCGTTTCTTGGAACACTCTTTCTCTCTTTATAATACACAGAAATCAGTAGTCCTTTTGTTCTTCAGATGTACCAAGCCTTTTTCCAACTTAAAACTTTGCTTGGTGGTGCAGCCACTCTGGAAAACAGTATGGAGGTTCCTCAAAATGTTGAAAATAGAAATACCCTATGACCCAGCAATTGCACTACTGGGTATTTACCCTAAAGATACAAACATAGTGATCCAAAGGGGCACGTGCACCTGAATGTTTATAGCAGCAATGTCTACAATAGCCAAACTATGGAAAGAACCTAGATGTCCATCAACAGATGAATGGATAAAGAAGATTTGGTATATATACACAATGGAATACTATGCAGCCATCAAAAGAAATGAAATCTTGCCATTTGCGGCGACGTGGATGGAACTAGAGGGTATCATGCTTAGTGAAATAAGTCAATCGGAGAAAGACAACTATCATATGATCTCCCTGATATGAGGACATGGAGAAGCAACATGGGGGGCTAGGGGGATAGGAGAAGAATAAATGAAACAAGATGGGATTGGGAGGGAGACAAACCATAAATGACTCTTAATCTCACAAAACAAACTGGGGGTTGCTGGGGGGACGTGGGGTTGGGAGAGGGGGAGGGGGTTATGGACATTGGGGAGGGTATGTGTTATGGAGAGTGCTGTGAAGTGTGTAAACCTGGCGATTCACAGACCTGTACCCCTGGGGATAAAAATACATTATATGTTTTTTTTGTTTTTGTTTTTTTTTTATGCAATACACTTTTTTTTGCCTTATTTTTCATTTTATTTATTTTTTCAGCGTAACAGTATTCATTGTTTTTGCACAACACCCAGTGCTCCATGCAAAACGTGCCCTCCCCATTACCCACCACCTGTTCCCCCAAACTCCCACCCCTGACCCTTCAAAACCCTCAGGTTGTTTTTCAGAGTCCATAGTCTCTTATGGTTCACCTCCCTTTCCACATTTTTTTTTTTTTATAAACATATAATGTATTTTTATCCCCAGGGGTACAGGTTTGTGAATCACCAGGTTTACACAGTTCACAGCACTCACGATAGCACATACCCTCCCCAATGTCCATAACCCCCCCCAATCCCTCCTCCCCCCAGCAACCCCCAGTTTGTTTTGTGAGATTAAGAGTCATTTATGGTTTGTCTCCCTCCCAAGATGGGATTGGGAGGGAGACATTATATGTTCATACAAAAATAAGAAATAAATAAAAATTTAAAAAAAAGAACAACTTCTGTTTGGGGGTTGCTGATCTCTTGAAAGTAATAACAAAAATAGCTAAGACCTTTTCTTCCTTTCCCCTGACCATCTAGTCTGAAGTAATCTCTCACTAGCGCTCTTTTAAAATTTACCTTACTTTGCCTTTATTTGTAATATAAATAGATTTATCCCTATCAGAAATGATCTCCTTCCCTTGTCATGTGCTTTCAAATATCTGCCTGCATTTCCTGCCCTTGCTCAATCTAAAACTTAAATTCCATAACAATAGGGATCTTGTCTGTCCTGTTCATTCCTCCATTTCCAATGCTCACAGTAGTGCCTGACAGATAATTGATTCTTAAAAGTTTGATGCATGAAAAGGTTAATAACTGGCCAAATCAATGAAATCAAGTATAATTTTAATATTCTTTTATTTTGAAATAATTTGAGTTACTAAAAGTTGCAAAAAGATACAGAATTTTCTCATTTACTCTTTACCCAGTTACACAACTATGTTAATACCTTTCATAATCAAGTACAATTATCAAAACTAAGAAATTAACCTTGTACCATATTCTTAACTAACTTGAACATTTTATTTGGGTTTTGCCATTTTTTTTTTTCGCTAGTGTCCTTTTTCTGGTCCAGGACCCAATTCAAGGTCCTACATGGCATTTGATTGTCTTATGTCTTTAGTCTCCCCCAAATTGGTGACAGTTTCTGTATTTTTTAACTTTTATAGCATTAACAATTTAAAAAGTTAAATGCTCTATAGTATGTTGCAAAATTTCAGTTTGTTTTCTTATAACAAAGTTGAGGTTACATGTTTTGGGCAAGAATATCAAAGGAGGTATACCTATCTCAGGTGTCATAGCAGGAAGTACATGTTGTCAGTAAATCTTTAAAGTTTTCTGGAGTAGATTTTTAAGCTCAAATTACTAATACAATAAATCCTTCCATTTCTCTATAGCCATGGTTCATGGATTGAATGATTGATTGGTTTAAAGATTTTATTTATTCATTTGAGAGAGATAGAGAGAGCACGAGCAATGCAGGGACAGAGGGAGAGGGAGAAACAGACACCCCCACTGAGCAGGGAGCCCTATGTGAAGCTGGCTTGATCCCAGGACTCTGAGACCATGACCTGAGCCAAAGGCAGACGCTTAACTGACTGAGGCACCCAGGCGCCCCTGGTCCATGGATTTAAACTTTAGGGATTCTACTGTGGTTTTGATCATATACAAAATGATAGATGCATATACATGTGAAGTATAAACCAAAGTGGATAATACTGCTTCACACACATAAAAAAAAAAAAACCAAAAACACATTAAAACACATTATCATTCAGATATTTACAAATGAACCTTGCATGTTTTCTCTGTGTAGTCTACGTGACTTCTGCCCTATCTTCTCCACAAATTTTCCCACCTTTCCTACATCTTTGAAACCATACTTTTACTCCCAAGGGTGCATATATGCAGATAGGAAGGAGGATGTTATTAAAGGAAAAAAGGATTTTGAAGAAGTGGAACACGTATGGGTTATGTGATCTCATGGTAGCCAGTAATAGAGTTTAGATCTCACATCTGGAATTAACAAGTCACCAAAGTAGAAGAAAACCCTTTCATTAAAGGCACATGATTTCATTACAGGCATCCTGACACACAGCAAAATTGTCTTGGATATTTTGGTTATGAGGAATTCTTGAGATGGTTATAATGCCAATTAGTTTGAAGCACGAATCCAATAGTGCTTGTGGTTTGCCCTACATACCACTCAGTTGGTATAGAAGGCCTTATGTTGATTATAAACTTAAAACCCTAGAAACTGATCCAGCTTTTCAACTGAGACTTCTTACACTATGAGCTTCTACAACAACTACTATGGTGGCCTGGGCTATGCCTATGGTGGCCTGGGATGTGGCTATGGATGTGGCTATGGTGGCTACGGATATGCTTCTTACGGTCCATGCTGCTATGGAGGATATTGGTTTTCTGGCTTCTTCTGAGAAATTCTAAAGTACTGATTTGTTTAGGAAAATTTCCTATGAGATCCTATATGTATTTCCTATATTATTTATAATAAACTATATTATTGTCTGTTCAAATAATGACTGTCAAATCTTAGACTACTATGTAACATCAGAAAGCTTTTGATTGACATCACTTGAGTTTTCAACAATTGAGAAAAATATCCATTTGTTCTTTACTGTTACATGGTTGAACACAAACAATATCCACCATTTTCATTTGGGAAAAATGTCTAAATTCATTTTTCATTAAAAGTAGTGCTTTCAGGGCACCTGGGTGGCTCAGTGGGTTAAGCCTCTGCCTCTGGCTAGGGTCATGATCTCAGGGTCCTGGGAACAAGCCCCACATTGGGCTCTCTGCTCAGTGGGGAGCCTGCTTCCCCCCCTCTCTCTGCCTGCTTCTCTGCCTACTTGTGACCTCTCTCTCTGTCAAATAAATAAACAAAATCTTAAAAAAAAACACACACACACACACAAAAGTAGTGCTTGCAGGGCACCTGGGTGGCTCAGTCAGTTAAGCATCTGTCTTTGGCTCAGGTCATGATCCCAGTGTCCTGAGATGGAATCCCACATCGGGGCCCTACTCAGTGGAGACTTTGCTTCTCTCTCTCCCTCTGCCTGCTCCCGCTCTGCTCATTTTCTCTCTCATGCACACACTTTCTCTCTCAAACAAATAAATATCTTTTAATTAAAAAATTAAGTAGTGTTTGCATACCTACAACATTTAGTGTATATTTATTTATCCAGGTTTCATGTGTGTGTGTGGACGTGTGTGTGTGTATGCATGTGTGTGTGTGTGCGTGTGTGTGTGTGTGGTTTTGACCCTTTTGGTTATCCATAGTTCATAAGCTAGATGAATGGTTGAATATAGTCATTCATGCAGTGCTTTTTTAAAAATTTTATTTTAATTCCAGTATAGTTAACATACAGTGTCATATTAGTTTTAGGTGAACAACACAGTGAATTAACAATTTCATACCACCCAGTGCTCATCACAAGTGCACTCCTTTATTCCCTACATGTATTTCATCCATCCCCCTACCCGTATTTCATCCATCCCCCTACCCCCCTCCATTGTGGTAACCATCAGGTTCTTCTCAATAATTAAGAGTCTGTTTCTTGGTTTATGTCTCTCTTTTTTTTCTTTGTTTATTTATTTCTTAAATTCCATGTATGAGTGAAATCATGTGGTATTTGTCTTTGACTGACTTATTTCACTTATCATTATACTCTCTAGCTCCATACACGTCTTTGCAAATGGAAAGATTACATTTTTTTTAATGACTGAATAATATCCCATTGCATATTTGTACCACACCTCTTTTATCCATTCATCTGTCCATGAACACTTGGGGAGCTTCCATGATTTGGCTATTGTAAGTAATGAGGCAATAAACACGGGGGGCTCTATCTTTTTGAATTAGTGTTTTTGTATTCTTTGGATGAATGTTCAGTAAAATTACTGGATCATATGGTAGTTCAATTGTTAACTTTTTCAGGAACCTCAATACTATTTTTCAGTGTGGCTGCACCAGTTTGTATTCCCACCAACCGTGCATGAGTGCTCCTTTTACTCCACATTTTTATACAATACTTGTGGTTTCTTCTGTTTTGAATTTTAGCCATTTTGATAGGTGTGAGGTTATATCTCATTGTGGTTTGGATTTTTATTTTTCTGATGATGGGTGATGTTGAACATCTCCTCATGTGTCTGTTAGCCATCTCTATGTCTTCTTTGCAGAAATGTCTGTTCATGTCTTCTGCCCATTTTTAAACTGAGTTATTTGTTCTTTTGTTTGATTTGTATACTTTTTTAACATATTTTTGTTCACTAGTCCTTTATTGGATATATCATTTGCAAATATCTTCTCCCATTCAGTAGGTTGTCTTTTAACTTTTTTGACTGTATCCCTTGCTGTGCAAAAAAGATTTTTTTTTTAAAGATTTTATTTATTTATTTGACAGATAAAGATCACAAGTAGGGAGAGAGGCAGGCAGAGAGAGAGAGAGAGAGAGAGAGAGGAGGAAGCAGGCTCCCCGCCAAGCAGAGAGCCCGATGCGGGACTCGATCCCAGGACCCCGAGATCATGACCTGAGTCGAAGGCAGCAGCTTAAACCACTGAGCCACCCAGGCGCCCCAAGATTTTTTTTTTTTTGATGTAGTCCTAATTTTGCTTCTATTTCCTTTGTTTCAGACCTATCTAGAAAAATTTTTGTATGACTAATGTCAAAGGCATTATTGCCTGCGCTCCCTTCTAGGATTTTTATCATTTCAGGTCTCATTTTTAGTCCCTTAATCCATTTTGAGTTTATTTTTATGTATGATGTAAGGAAGTGGTCCAGTTTCGTTCTTTGGAATGTGGCTAATCAGTTTTCCGAAGACCATTTGTTAGAGAGACTTTTCCTCATTGTGTATTCTTTCCTCCTTTGTCAAATATTAATTGACCATATAACTATGGGTTTATTTCTGAGCTTCTCGTTCTGTTCCTTTGATTTAGGTGTCCACTTCAGTGCCAGTACCATACTGTTTGGATTACTATAGCTTCGTATATAACTTGAAGTTGGGAATTGTGATGCCTCCAGTTTTGTTTTTCTTTTTCAATTTGCTTTGGTTATTCAGGATCTTTTGTGGTTCATAAAAATTTTAGGATTATTTGTTCTAGTCTTGTGAAAAATACTGAGGAAGATAAAGAATTTGAAGCTTATTTCAGTGAAAATTTCAAAGGGTCAATTTCTACTTGCATCTTGGAAAGACACTTGTTTCATAATAAGGCAGTGGCTTGTACAGACAAAAGTTATGTAAATTTTAGTCTGATCCAAAATAGAGGTAGCGAATGCATCCTTGATCCTGGTAGTCTGTTCATTAAAGCTATTTATAATAACCTCTCTTAATTCACTTGATTTATTTCTACTAAATAACAATAATGCCAGCAATTATAAAATACAAATCAGTTGTGTCTATTAGTATTTTAGAAAGTAATGCTGGAATTTGGCAAAATTAAGACTGACAATGGATCCATCAAAATTACTTTCTGAGGGCACCTGGGTGGCTCAGTGGGTTAAGCCGCTGCCTTCGGCTCAGGTCATGATCTCAGGGTCCTGGGATCGAGTCCCGCATCAGGCTCTCTGCTCAGCAGGGAGCCTGCTTCCCTCTCTCTGTCTCTCTGCCTGCCTCTCTACCAACTTGTGATCTCTCTCTGCCAAATAAATAAAATTAAAAAAAATTACTTTCTGAATAGAGATCAAATTATGAGGCTGGCCAAAATCAGTCAAAATTTGAATAGAGATCAAATTATGAGGCTGCCCCCAAATGCGTGTTCTAAAAGCGTCTAGAAGAGAGAATTAGGTAGATACGTTTTCTTCTATAAGCTGAAGATAGCACATAAGACTATATACAATTTCAATTATTGTAAGTTCACTGACTCTTGACTGATGAATGGATAAAGATGATGTGGCATGCATATATATATATATGCAATGAAATGTTACTCAGCCATAAAAAAGAATGAAATCTTTCCCTTTGCAGTGACATGGATGGAGCTGGAGAGGAATGAGAATGCTAAGCAAAGTAAGTCAGAGGAGGAAAAATACCATACTATTAATTTTCATTATAGTTTGCTCATCTTCCATTGAATTGATTACATTCCTGCCTTTATTTTTAGGCCAAAAACAAGAGTCAGTGAACTATTTATATGGAGAACATTTTATATGTATACTTGAAAGAATTTTGTGTTTTCTTGCAGTTGGACAGAATGCTGTCTATAGAAGAATGTTAGTTCTAATTGGCTTGTAGTGTTTTTTTTTTTTCAAATTTATGTATATTATAATCTTTTATTTAGTTGCTATATCCATTAATCAACGTGAGATTTTGATACTTTCAATTATTATTATTCCAGTACTTTTTTCCTTTCAATTCTGGCAAATTTTCGATTTGTTTACTTTGGTGGTCTGTTTGCACCAAGCGGATTTAACACCAGTACATACTGAAAGATTACCCTACTTATCATCACAAAATGTCCCCTTTTATTTGTATTAAATGTTTTTGTTTTTAAAGTATATTTATTCTAATACTGTTATAGCTACTCCAACTTTCTTAACAGTTTCCATTTGCATAATATGTATATGTATTTCCATTCTTTTACTTCCAAATCATTTGGTTCAAGAGATTTTGATTGTTGAAACATTTTAAAAAATTTTTTATTTTTATTAACATATAATGTATTATTAGCCCCAGGGGTGCAGGTCTGTGAATCTCCAGGTTTACACACTTGATCATTGAAATATTTTTATGACAGTTACTTTAAAATCTGTATCATGTGATTGGAAAACCTGATTAGTATTAGGGTCAGCTAATTATCTTTTCTCATTCAAGTTGTAATTTTCTTGTTTTTTGGTATGATGGCTATGATAGTAATTTTGTGTTTTTGAAGCATCTTGATCTCATTAAAAAAATTTTTTTTTTTCAAAAGCACATAGTCACCCTGCTTGGCCTTAGCACATGGGTCTTGCGGATTGTGATTAATAATTTTCAGAGTTATTGTGTTATTTTGGTCTCTTTGGTTTAACTTGCACCACTTACTGTCCCACTGGTCCCTGTCATTACTACTTGAAATTGTGCAAGGAGTTTGGCCAGCCAATCTGCTGTGTATCTTTTGGTGTAGTAGTGCACGGTGGGATTCCCCACCTACCTCCTTCACTGCAAGAGGTCTCTTACAGGAGGCGGGAGAGTCTCAGATATGAGGACACAGTCTTCCTGGACCGGGAAACAACTCCCATTAAAAAACATATAGATGAAAAAAGAAATCACATGGGAAGTTAGAAGATATTTTGAATTGATTAATAAAGAAATACAACATTCCAAATGTATGACTTACCACTGAAGAAGTGATTAGAAGGAAATTTATAGCTTTAAATATTTATGTTAGAAAAAAAGAACACGTTAAAAATCAGTGCTCTAAGCTACCTTAAAGAAGCTAGAAATGAAGGAAAGATTAAATATATAGTAAGAAGAATGATAGAAAAATAAAGGCAGGAATGTAATCAATTCAATGGAAGATGAGCAAACTATAATGAAAATTAATAATATGGTATTTTTCCTCCTCTGACTTACTTTGCTTAGCATTATCATTCCTCTCTAGCTCCATCCATGCCACTGCAAAGGGCAAGATTTCATTCTTTTTTATGGCTGAGTAACATTTCATTATATATATATATACACATATATATGTATATATATATATATATATATATATATATATATATATATATATATGCATGCCACATCTTCTTTATCCATTCATCAGTCAATGGATACTTGAGTTGTTTCCACAATTTGGTTATTAGAAGTAATGTTGCTATAAACAAAGGTGCATGTATACCTCTGAATTAATATTTTTGTATTCTTTGGGTAAATACCTAATAACACAATTGCTGAAAGAGGGTGAAGAGATGGGTGAAATAAGTGATGGAGATTAGGGAGTACACTTGTGATGACCCTGGGTGTTGTATGGAAGAGTTGAATCACTTTATTGTACACCTGAAACTAATGATACACTGTATATTAACTAACTGGAATTTAAATAAAAACTTAAAAAGAAAGGAATATGGATAATACCCAAAGTTGGTACTTTGAACAAACCAACCAAATAGATAAATTCCAGAGAGATTGGTCAAGAATGTAAGAGAGGGAATACAAATTACCAATAAGAAGGATAAAAGAATTAATGTCTTTTAAGACTCTATAGGCATCAAAAAGGATGCCATTATTATGAAGGTTGTTATGCCAATAAATTCCACAATACAGATGAAATGGAAAATTTCCTCTAAATATACAAATTACTAACATTGACTCCCATCTGAGTAGCAGTATATCTAATAAAGAAAATGTATTAATTAAAAATACATTTCCAAAAAGAAAATTCTAAGTCCAGGTGTCTTCACTGGAAAATTCTATTAAATACTTATATCCCATTATTTTATTTTTAATTAAAAATTTTTTTAATTTTAATTATTTTTTCAGCGTAACAGTATTCATTGTTTTTGCACAACACCCAGTGCTCCATGCAAAACGTGCCCTCCCTATTACCCACCACCTGTTTCCCCCAACCTCCCACCCCTGACCCTTCAAAACCCTCAGGTTGTTTTTCAGAGTCCATAGTCTCTTATGGTTAGCCTCCCCTTCCAATTTTTTTTTTTATAAACATATAATGTATTTTTATCCCCAGGGGTACAGGTCTGTGAATCGCCAGGTTTACACACTTCACAAAGATTTTACTTATTTATTTGACAGAGAGATACACAAGCAGGATGAGTGGGAGAGGGAGAAGCAGTCTTCCCACTGAGCTGGGAGCCGGATGTGCGGCTCAATGTGGCGCTTGATCCCAGGACCCTGGGATCATGACCTGAGATGAGGACAGATGCTTAACTGTCTGAACCACCCAGGCCCCCTTATATCACATTCTTATGGGGAACTTAAGAAAACGGCAGAAACCTTGGTACTTGAACCCCAATGTTTTTTCCATCAGGAGTGATACTGAGCAGAGATATAGTACACTTGTATTCTCTTTTCTTTTCTTTCTTTCTTGTTTTTTAGTATTTTATTTTCATACCCAGAACACATAAAAAACACTGTTTTTATGAAGACTACATATGTCCATCTCTAGCTTTATCTGTATCACCTACCTATCAAGGAGATATAGACAGAAGCACACTAAAAATGGAAGACTTTAAGATACCACTCGCACAAAACAGGATCAAGTAGAAAAAATAAGTAAGCAAAGAGAACATTGAAGCAATATAATTAATAAAAGGTAGCTATTATGGATATATATCCACCTCTACACTGATAGTAGAGGATAAACTTTCTCAAGTTTCTACCAAAAATACACAAAAATTAATCATATATTAAATCACAAAGAAAAAAATTAGCAAACTTCTGAAGTAAAAATACTGCACAAACACTCTCTGATTTCTATCCAATAAAGTTAAAAATTGTTAATGAAAACAAAGAACGGAAAATTCCCTTCACCTGAAAGTAAATCTTCTGTTAAACAATTCTTGAGTGAAAAAGAAAATATAATGTGAAGCTATAGCATTTCATATTTTTTTAAAGATTTATTTATTTGAGAGAGAGAGAGAGAAAGAACATGCACAGGGGGAGGGACAGAGGTAAAGGGAGAGTGAGAAACTCAAGCAGACTCCCCACTGAGCATGGAGCCTGACACAGGCTTGATTTCATGATGCTGAGATCATGACCTGAGGTGAAACCAAGATTTGGATGTTCAACTGACTGAGCCACCCAGGTGCCCCAGGGTATAACATTTAAAAATAAATAACAGTAATGAAAATAGTAGTTAAGAGAATGAAAAAATTTCAAGCAGTAATTAGAGAAAAAATCATAGTACTAAACACTTTTGTCAATGAAAATGAAAGAAATAGTGTAAATAACTTAACATCATAGTTAAGATAAATTTCATAAAGAATAAGTAAACCAAAGAAAGTACAAGGAAAAGATTTAAACAAGAGTAAACAGATAAGCAGAAATTAATGAAGTAGAGAAAAGACAAATAAAAATTTAAATGACTCAAAATGCTATTATTTGAAAAGATTAACATTTCTAAATCACTTGCTAATTTCATCAAGGATAAAAGGGAGATTTATTTACAAAATAAATAACAATAAAGAAATAAATATGGAGGGGCACCTGGGTGGCTCTGTGGGTTAAAGCCTCTGCCTTCAGCTCAGGTCATGATCCCAGGGTCCTGGGATTGAGCCCCGCATCTGGCTCTGCTCAGCAGGGAGCCTGCTTCCTCCTCTCTCTCTCTGCCTGCCTCTCTGACTACTTGTGATCTCTGTCTGTCAAATAAATAAATAAAATCTTTAAAAAAAAAGAAAGAAATATGAAAATAAGAAGTTTTAAAATTGAGAAACTTTATTTTGCTGATCTTTAATGGACATAGATTTGAAAATTTACATTGTTAGGGAAATACAGATTACCAAAACCAATACCATTACATATTATGTGCAGATTCCTCAAGAAATTAAAAATAGAGCTTCCCTATGACCCTGCAATTGCACTACTGGGTATTTACAGATGTAGTGAAAAGAAGGGCCATCTGTACCCCAATGTTTATAGCAGTAATGGCCACAGTCGCCAAACTGTGGAAAGAAGCAAGATGCCCTTCAATGGATGAATGGATAAGGAAGATGTGGTCCATATACACTATGGAGTATTATGCCTCCATCAGAAAGGATGAATACCCAACTTTTGTAGCAACATGGACGGGACTGGAAGAGATTATGCTGAGTGAAATAAGTCAAGCAGAGAGAGCCGATCATCATATGGTTTCACTTATTTGTGGAGCATAACAAAGAACATGGAGGACATGGGGAGATGGAGAAGAGAAGGGAATTGAGGGAAATTGGAAGGGGAGGCGAACCATAAGAGACTATGGACTCTGAAAAACAACCTGAAGGTTTTGAAGGGGAGGGGGGTGGGTGGTTGGGGGAACCAGGTGGTCGATAGTGGGGAGGGCACGTATTGCATGGAGCACTGGGTGTGGTGCAAAAACAATGAATACTGTTACGCTGAAAAGAAATTAAAAAAAAAATCTTAAAAAATTAATTAATTAAAAAAAATAAACAGAACAAAACCCAAGGAGAAGGGTCAAATAGGAAATACAGTAAACCACACATTGCGTATTGAAAAACTGTATTTCCTATTGGTAACTTGAGAATAAAACAAGTTAGGTATTAAAAAAAAAGAAATTATGAAGAGATTAGTTTTTGTAGAACAAACAAAAAATTAAGGAAATGACCCACAAAAAAATTCTAGGTCCAGATATTTTTCTCCATGAAATTCTACTAAATCTTTAGAGACAAAATATTCTTCTGGATGTGCAATAAATGGTTCCAGAGCATCGCAGGTGAAGGCAACCTTCCAACATCCTATTAGGAAGGATGTATAGAATTGATATTGGTGGTGGACTGACAATTATGATTATTATGATTTCTGCCTCTCGATGTCAATGCCTTGTATGATCTCCTCCTCTTGAGTGTGAGCAAAACTTGTAATTCACCTCTAATAAATAAAATATAACAAAGATAGTAAAATATATATCATCATGTCTATGTGATTATATTGCATAAAGTCGTATGGAATTGTAGCACCTTTCTTTTTGGAGTACCTCTCACCTTCTTGCCTAACGTTGAGAAAGCCAGCAACTGTATATGGGAATCCACATGGCAAGGGGCTATGAGCAGCTTTTGGAGCTGAGGGTAGTCTCCAGCAGATACCTGACAAAGACCTCTATGTGATAGTCAATGTTGAGCTTTTCAGTTAAATATAAGGAACTGAATTCTGCTAATTATGCAAGCTTGAAGACATTCCTTTCTCCGTTGAGACCAAGATGAGACCAAACACCAGGCAAACATCTTGGTCTCTGCATTGTGAGACCTCAAATTTTTTGTGAAATGCTATTTTTATCTAGTTATTATGGCCCACCATACACATCAAATGGTTTTACAGTCTACTACTAACTTAGGAAGTAATACACTATAAAAATATTCCCTGGGTTGTTTCTTTTATTAAAATATTTTTTAAAGATTAGAAGTAGAGAAAATATTATAACATCCATTTGTTTTAAGAGATACATGAATATAAAATTGGGGAAATTAATATTTTTCTTAATTATTTACCATAGACCTCACAAAGCTTAATTTCTGATTCATAAATTAATACTACATTTGGTTTTAAGAATTACCCAACATAACAAATATTATTCCCTCAGTACCAGAGGAGGAAACTGAAGTTTACCAAAAATAAATTACTTTCCTAAGACAATTGACAAAGGAACTGGTCAAGAAGCTGACCTAGAAAAATTAAGGAAATAGCTCCCTAAGGAGATAATTGTTAACTTTCTTGTAAACTGAAACCCAAAAATTTCAGTAAGCACTTGGGACATCAAACGACTGACATAAAACCAGGGCTGCTGTTTGGATTGAACAAGTTTATTGGGTCAACACAGAAACAAGCTCCAGCATGAATATCATCGAGGCAGTTGCTCTGACACCATCATCCTGACGAAAGCAGAACTGTGGGGGTTACATGTGAATTTCACCGTCTCCCACTTCCTGCATAAATTCAGGGTATCTGTAGGTTGGGTTGTAGGCAGCAACAGACCATGCTAGACTTTGATCATGCAGGATATCATCACCCAAGGGAAAAGGCTCAGAAGCTGTGGGGCTCAGAACTGGTGAATCCCATGTCCAGGTGTGGAGGGTGAGAGTCTCCCAGGGTGACCTCAATTAGTAGCAGCCAAAGCCACAGCCGTAGCCAGAGCCACAGCCATAGCCACAGAGAGCGCGGGAGCGATATCCGTAGCCACAGCCAGAGCCACAGCCAGAGCCACAGCCCAGGGTGCGGAAGCCACAGCCATACCTGGAGCCATAGCCACAGCCCAGGCCTCCGTAGCCACAGCTTCCATAGCCGCAGCCTCCGTAGCCACAGCCTCCGTAGTAGCTGCCACACATAGTGTTGGTTGTTGAGGTTGTGCTTGGGTAAAGAAAGAGAGAAGTGTTACTTCACTGTGGATTTCTCCTTGCAGAAGGCCTTTTATATGCCTCAGAATGAGGGGGCCCCACCACATGGGCTCATGTTAGTGGCTATTTTTATGACTCATCTAATTAGCGTGTTGTTTTAAGACCAGAGCCTAATGCCTGAAGGCATTAAGGAGGCTTGCTTCAACCAACTGAAGACCTTTAATAAGATGGTAGAGTCAAACAAAGCTATCTTTCATAACAAATCTTCACTTTAATATTCTATAATCAGATACCATATAATGCAGGGGACATTTTCAATGGTTTCAATTGACTTGCTTTTGATCGTAATTCTTTTTTCTCTTTGATCTCCCCAAATTAGACTGTCCTCCATAGTATAGCTTTAACTCTAGGTCCAGCCAGAGTCAAATAGTGTTGTGTGCTTTATGTAACAGTGATGAGATTAAAATATAGAATAAAGATTAAAATACAGTATAGAGGTAATTTGGGAGATCCTCTGTATCTCATTCAGCTCTGTCCTAATTATCAGAGGGATGACGACACAAAATCTTTATGTTACTGATTTCATCTGCCTTGATAAGAAATTCAAATAAGGGAATTATATTTTAATACAATCAAACTTACAAATGAAATAATTTTTTTATTCATTCAAAATGTTTCCTTTCTAAGTATGTGTCTTTGTGAGTATATTTTTGTAAGCAAAGTATATAAACAACTATTGTGACAAAATGTTACTTAATGTCTTTCTTGGTAGAAACATTATTAGCAGACAGGTTTTGATTATATCAGTATAATTTTTGCTCTACATAAAATAGAATTTTCACTCTGGAAATGTTATACCAATATGGTTATTGTCTGCACAAATTGGACCAAATCCAATCTTTAACTACAAGGGATCATAATTGCACTGATAGGTGGAATTTCCTATCAACTGTGGGGAACTATTCTTTGATATTTTGTTACTCTCATTTGTTTACATATAATATTAAAAATTTTGTGTGGGAAAATTTCAGTTTTGTTTTTCAATAAAGCTAATAACATTCACAATATGTAGTGTGTACCATAAATATTCATTTCTCTCCATCATTTGCATCTTCTTGTGAGTGTATGTGTACATATGTAGCGGAGGAGGGAGAGAGAGGGGAAAGAGAGAGAGAAACAGAGCGAGATACTTTTGCCCTTCTAGTGATTGAACTGATGTGGCAAAGCAGGTAAATCATGGCTGATGATTTTTCCGCTGAGTGTCTGTGTAAAAGTATTTCCATGTGCAGCTCCAAGAGCTACTAGCTCTGTTCTGCATTAATCTAATGTACGTTTCATTGGAGGAAATTTCAGTGTTTGATCCAGGTCATTGGGTAAAAACAGTAGCACCACCATCAAATACTGTATTTTCTACTGCTGTTTCTTCTGTACTGGGAGTCTATATTTAAATATGTGCCTTTGTACAGATATAATTCCACCGCTGCCTCATGTATCCATACTTCTTATTTTCACTTACAGATAAGACTGTATATGTAGCTGCTTGATATGCCTGATAATCTGATAGTCCCACAGCAAACATCACCTCATTGTGAGGTCTCTCTCAGTGAGTCTTCTGAGTGTGTCAGACACTGGTCATCTCCTGGCAGAGTTCCTGCTACCAGAAGGTGGTAGCTAGCATAGAATAACATCAGTCAAAACACATGTGTGGCCCAAGCGTATGTTGAATAACATGGTCTCAATCTTGGTAGTTTAACTGACTTTCAGTGGCACTCCTGGTGATGAATTCTTACTTTTATTTCCTTTATTTATTGATAGCTTTAATTAGTCACCAATAATATAAAGAAGTGGCAATAAGACATAAAGAAACAATAGTTACTATTTTTTCATTTACTACTCTTGAATGTAGCAGGTCTATCAACGATAAAGTGTCCATGTAGGGATTATGCTTAGTAGATCAACATGACCTACTGGTCTTCTCTTCCCTGGTCCCTAACTGTGGGCTTTCTAAAAGCAAACAGAGGCAAGAACTTCTTGGTCTTGTGTTGGTTTCTATCCTTCTTCCACAAAGTGAAAAAGTCCGTCTATTATGAAGTTCTAACTTTACTTTCCCAACCAGTGACTGGGTAAAGTTGGTGATCATTCCTTTGAGGAACTATGAAGACAAAAAGGAAATATTTTCTTCTTACTAAAAAGTATGTTGAGCCTCTGCTTGGTATTTGCATAAATTATCCCATCTAATGGATCAACACATTTATAGGTTAATCATTTTAATTTCTATTTTAGCTATGTCAAATTAAACCAATTCTCAGAAAGGTAAGTTTGAAGGATTTTTTGTTTAAATTGTGCAGAACTGAACATCATAGGTATTTATTCCTGCCCACCTATCTGGTTCCTGATACAAGTTGGTGATCTAGAATGTGATAGAAACCATTGTAGTTTTATGTAATATTTCTTAATTATTAACTTATTGGGCAAATGGGTGTCAAGCATTTATTCTGACAGCTTGCAACACAGGGACTTTAAGTTAGTGAAAAAAATATTTTGTATCTAGGATGATGGTACCAAATATACAGACCTATATTATTTGTATTAAATTATAGGAAGTTAAAGAACAGGCAAAACTAATTATTGGTGATAGAAAAAAGAATAGTGATTATCTCTGGGGAACATGAGTATGAATTAATTTTTTTAAAGATTTAATTTATTTATTTGACAGAGAGAGAGCAAGTGAGAGAGTATGAACAGGGGGAGGGGTGGAGGGAGAGGGAGAAGCAGTCTCCCTACTGAAGAGAGAGTCCAGCTGCACTCAGGCTTGATCCCAGGACTCCAGGATCATGACCTGAGATGAAGACAGATGCTCAGGTCATGAGCCAAAGGCAGATGCTTAACTGACTGAGCCACCTGGGAACCCTGAATTAATTTCTTTAAATGTGTTTTCTGCATCTGTTGGGATGATTGTTGATATTTTTTGCCTTGTTTACTCTGTTTGTGTGGTAAAATATATTGTCAAATGGTAAACAAGTTTTGCTTTCATAGTTTAACTTTAATTTGACAAAGATTTATTATACCAATATTTCTTACATCTCTGGTAATATTGGTCTCAGGATTTCTCATGGACAAATGTTTCCCTTCCTTCAATATGAAATAGATACTTCTAAATTCAGTGTTTGATACATCATTTAAGCCATCTTGGCTTGAATATTTGGAGTGTGTGTGTGTGTGTGTGTGTGTGTGTGTGTGAACACTCAAAAATACATGTATATTTTAAAGATATAAGGCTATTCAGATATTATATTTGTTTTGTACTATTTTTGATGTGAGTCTTTCAAGAAATTTTTCTATTTCATCTGAATTATTAAATTTATGGTTACAAAATTATTCACCCATCCGTGTATATGGTGATCATGTCTGTCAGATCTGTGGTGATGTCATCTCTTTTATTCCAGTTATTGATGATGTAAATTTTTAATCCTTTTAAATTGTCAATTTAGATTTAGACTTTTGGAAAAAGCACATGTTAGTTTCACTGTTCTTATTCTTTTTCTCTATTTCATTGATTTCTGCTTTTATCTGTTTTATTGCCTTGTACATAGTTGGATAGTTCGTTATTTTTTTCTAGCTTTTAAGATAAAAGCTTAATTGTTGATTTTAAAACTTTCTTCTCTTCTAACATAGGCATTTAAAGTCATCAATTACTCTGTAGTCGCTGCTGATATATAATCTCACAATTTATAGTATCTTTTTTATTGTCACTTTAATTCTTTCAAAATTTATTTTAATTTCCATCGTGTTTCATATTTGATCCACAAGATTTAGATTGTGTTGTTTTGGAGGTTTTCCAGAGATTTCTGTATTTCTGATGTTTCATTTAATGTCAGTAGAATTCATTCCTTTTAGTTTATTGAATTTAATTTATCAGATCTTATTTTATGGACCAGCTTATGATAGATCTTGGAGGATCCCAGAAGCATGTGGAAACTATGTACATTGTACCACTATTTGGTATAATACCCTGTCTGTGCCAGTTAGGTCAGTTGGGTTGATCTGTTCCTGTTTCCATAAATATAGTGATTTTCTGTCTATTTAGTACTATCAGTTGTCAAGATAATTGTTATGAAATCTCTAGTTAAAATTATGGATTTTTCCATTTTTCTTTTTGACATTTCTTAGTTTATGCTTTGCCTCATTTTGAAACTCTGTCATTAAATGCAGACACATTTAGAATTGTTATTAAGGAATTGATCTATCATTATGAAATATTACTCTTCAGCTTTAGTATTATGCCATAATCTGGGGTTTGCTTGATTAATAATGATATATCCACTCCAGCTTTATTATTATTTAGTCTTTCTGTGTCTTTACATTTAATGTAGGTTTATTATAGATAGGAGACAATAAATAAATATTCTTATTTATAATTAATATATTTTAACTTGTTCAATGTCCTTTTGACACAGTTTTATTTAACTCTATATCATCTCATTTGTTTTCTATTTCCTAACCTGTCCTTTTCCCCCATATTTTTATTTTTTTATTGGTTTATTTTATTTTTTAAAATTCCATTTTATCTTCTCTTTTGGCTTATTAGATATAATGTTATTTATTGGTTGCTACAGATATTACAATCTTAATTTATCAGTTTTTTTCAAGTAATATTATACCACTTCACATAAATTCAACTGAAAGCAGCACACATTCTTCTTTCATCCCATTCTTAATGCTATTGTCAGGCTTTTTAGAGATTTTATGTTTAATTGAGTAATTTAGTTTTCATATTATTTTTTGTCTTGAGGCTTACTTTGATATTAATATCACCATTCTACCTTTCTTAAACTAGTGTTTATTATATATTAATAATTTGTGTTCATAGTATATATTTATTTATTCTTTTCTTTTTAACTCCTCTGCATTTGTATATTTGTTGTAGGTTTCTTTTAAAGCATAGATGTGGGTCTTATTTTTTTTAAGATTTTCTTTCTTTCTTTCTTTCTTTCTTTCTTTCTTTATTTATTTGACAGACAGAGATCACAAGCAGGCAGAGAGGCAGGCAGAGAGAGAGAGGAGGAAGCAGGCTCCCTGCTGAGCAGAGAGCCCCACCTGGGGCTCGATCCCAGGACATTGGGATCACGACCTGAGCCGAAAGCAGAGGCTTTAACCCACGATGTGGGTCTTATTTTTAATGACAGTGTTCAGACCATTTCAATTAATGTAATTGCTATCATGGTTGTACAAGAGTCTATATCTTGTTATTTGTTTTCTGCTTGCTACAGCTGTTATTTCTTATTCTTACCTTATTTTCTTGCCTTCTTTTGCACCTTTTTAGTGTTCCATTTTATTCCTTCATAGATTTATTTGATATATTTATTATTTTAACGGCCGTTCTAAAGATTGCAGTATGTATCTTAATTTGCCACACTGTGGTGGAAGTAATATATTTTTTTAAAGATTTTATTTGTTTTTGTGTGTGAGGAGGAGAGAGAGAGAGAAAGAGAGAGCGAGAGAGGGAGAGGATGAGTACAAGTAGCAGGCGAAGGGGAAGAGGGAGAAGCAGACTCTCTGCTGAGTAGGGAGCCCAGTGCTGGAATGGATCCCAGAACCCTGGATTCATGACCTGAGCCAAACGCAGGTGCTTAACTGAGTCATCCAGGTGCCCTGTGCTAAAGTTATATTATACCATTTTATGCATATGTACTGAACTTATAGCAGTTTACTTCATTCCTTCCACCTTTTGTTATTATAAATTTTAATTTTATATATGCCATAAACTCACTGATCATGTTTATTATGTGTACCTTAAGGTTAATCATCATTAAAAAATGAAAAAATTATTTCAGTTTACCCAAATATTGATTATGATAATACCTGTCTTCATTTTCTTTTTGTTCTCATTACTTGGTGCTTGTTGAGTTCTTCAGTCTTAGTTTAAATTGTCTTTCTTAAAAATTAATTTTAGAAATATTTCTTTTTTTTAATATTTCATTTATTTATTTGACAGAGAGAGAGAGATCACAAGTAGGCAGAGAGGTAGGCAGAGAGAGAGGGAGGAAGCAGGCTCCCTGCTGAGCAGAGAGCCTGATGCGGGGCTCCATCCAAGGACCCTGAGATCATGACCTGAGCTGAAAGCAGAGACTTTAACTCACTGAGCCACCCAGGAACCCCAATTTTAGACGTATTTTATCCATTCATTATTCAAATACTTTTTCTGAGCCCTCTCTGGATATGGAAATATCCAGACTGTGTGCATTTCTACATGTGTACATATATGTATATCAGATCACTCAATACTGTAACACAGATAACAAAGCATCTGTTCATCTTCTTTTTTAAGTTTTTTTTTTTTCCTTTGTATTTAGGTTTTAGTAATTGCTGTTGTTCTATCTTCAAACTCACTGATCTTTTCTTGGAAATATTTGATTTTTTTTTAATTTATTTATTTTTTCAACGTAACAGTATTCATTGTTTTCGCACAACACCCAGTGCTCCATGCAATATGTACCCTCCCTATTACCCACCACCTGTTCCCCCAACCTTCCACCCCCGACTCTTCAAAACCCTCAGGTTGTTTTTCAGAGTCCATAGTCTCTTATGGTTCACCTCCACTTCGAATTTTTTTTTTTTATAAACATATAATGTATTTTTATCCCCAGGGGTACAGGTCTGTGAATCGCCAGGTTTACACACTTCACAGCACTCACCATAGCACACACCCTCCCCAATGTCCATAACCCTCTCCCCCTCTCCCAACCCCACCTCCCCCCAGCAACCCCCAGTTTGTTTTGTGAGATTAAGAGTCATTTATGGTTTGTCTCCCTCCCAATCCCATCTTGTTTCATTTATTCTTCTCCTATCTCCCTAACCCCCCATGTTGCATCTCCCTGTCCTCATATCAGGGAGATCATATGATAGTTGTCTTTCTCCGATTGACTTATTTCACGAAGCATGATATCCTCTAGTTCCATCCATGTCGACGCAAATGGCAAGATTTCATTTCTTTTGATGGCTGCATAGTATTCCATTGTGTATATATACCAAATCTTCTTTATCCATTCATCTGTTGATGGACATCTAGGTTCTTTCCATAGTTTGGCTATTGTAGACATTGATGCTATAAACATTTGGGTACACATGCCCCTTCGGATCACTGCGTTTGTATCTTTAGGGTAAATACCCAGTAGTGCAATTGCTGGGTCATAGGGTAGCTCTATTTTCAGCATTTTGAGGAACCTCCATGCTATTTTCCAGAGTGGTTGCACCAGCTTGCATTCCCACCAACAGTGTAGGAGGGTTCCCCTTTCTCCACATCCTTGTCAGCATCTGTCATTTCCTGACTTGTTAATTTTAGCCATTCTGACTGGTGTGAGGTGATATCTCATTGTAGTTTTGATTTGTATTTCCCTGATGCCGAGTGACATGGAGCACTTTTTCATGTGTCTGTTGGCCATCTGGATGTCTTCTTTGCAGAAATGTCTGTTCATGTCCTCTGCCCATTTCTTTTTTTTTTTTTCTTTTTTTTTTCCATTTTATTTATTTTTTCAGCGTAACAGTATTCATTCTTTATGCACAACACCCAGTGCTCCATGCAAAATGTGCCCTCCCCATTACCCACCACCTGTTCCCCCAACCTCCCACCCCTGACCCTTCAAAACCCTCAGGTTCTTTTTCAGAGTCCATAGTCTCTTATGGTTCGCCTCCCCTCCCCAATGTCCATAGCCCGCTCCCCCTCTCCCAATCCCACCTCCCCCCAGCAACCCCCAGTTTGTTTTGTGAGATTAAGAGTCATTTATGGTTTGTCTCCCTCCCAATCCCATCTTGTTTCATTTATTCTTCTCCTATCCCCCTACCCCCCCATGTTGCTTCTCCATGTCCTCATATCAGGGAGATCATATGATAGTTGTCTTTCTCCGATTGACTTATTTCACTAAGCATGATACGCTCTAGTTCCATCCACGTCGTCGCAAATGGCAAGATTTCATTTCTTTTGATGGCTGCGTAGTATTCCATTGTGTATATATACCACATCTTCTTGATCCATTCATCTGTTGATGGACATCTAGGTTCTTTCCATAGTCTGGCTATTGTAGACATTGCTGCTATAAACATTCGGGTACACGTGCCCCTTCGGATCACTATGTTTGTATCTTTAGGGTAAATACCCAGTAGTGCAATTGCTGGGTCATAGGGTAGTTCTTTTTTCAACATTTTGAGGAACCTCCATGCTGTTTTCCAGAGTGGTTGCACCAGCTTGCATTCCCACCAACAGTGGAGGAGGGTTCCCCTTTCTCCACATCCTCTCCAGCATCTGTCATTTCCTGACTTGTTAATTTTAGCCATTCTGACTGGTGTGAGGTGATATCTCATTGTGGTTTTGATTTGTATTTCCCTGATGCCGAGTGACGTGGAGCACTTTTTCATGTGTCTGTTGGCCATCTGGATGTCTTCTTTGCAGAAATGTCTGTTCATGTCCTCTGCCCATTTCTTGATTGGATTGTTTGTTCTTTGGGTATTGAGTTTGCTAAGTTCCTTATAGATTTTGGACACTAGCCCTTTATCTGATATGTCGTTTGCAAATATCTTCTCCCATTCTGTCAGTTGTCTTTTGGTTTTGTTAACTGTTTCCTTTGCTGTGCAAAAGCTTTTGATCTTGATGAAATCCCAATAGTTCATTTTTGCCCTTGCTTCCCTTGCCTTTGGCGATGTTCCTAGGAAGATGTTGCTGCAGATGAGGTGGAAGAGGTTGTTGCCTGCGTTCTCCTCAAGGATTTTGATGGATTCCTTTCTCACATTGAGGTCCTTCATCCATTTTGAGTCTATTTTCATGTGTGGTGTAAGGAAGTGGTCCAATTTCATTTTTCTGCATGTGGCTGTCCAATTTTCCCAGCACCATTTATTGAAGAGGCTGTCTTTTTTCCACTGGACATTCTTTCCTGCTTTGTCAAAGATTAGTTGACCATAGAGTTGAGAGTCTATTTCTGGGCTCTCTATTCTGTTCCATTGATCTATGTGTCTGTTTTTGTGCCAGTACCATGCTGTCTTGATGATGACAGCTTTGTTATAGAGCTTGAAGTCTGGAATTGTGATGCCACCCTCTTTGGCTTTTTTTTTCAATATTCCTTTGGCTATTCGAGGTCTTTTCTGGTTCCATATAAATTTGAGGATTATTTGTTCCATTTCCTTGAAAAAAATGGATGGTATTTTGATAGGGAGTGCATTAAATGTGTAGATTGCTTTAGGTAGCATAGACATTTTCACAATATTTATTCTTCCAATCCAGGAGCATGGAATATTTTTCCATTTCTTTGTGTCTTCCTCAATTTCTTTCATGAGTACTTTATAGTTTTCTGTGTATAGATTCTTAGTCTCTTTGGTTAGGTTTATTCCTAGGTATCTTATAGTTTTGGGTACAATTGTAAATGGGATTGACTCCTTAATTTCTCTTTCTTCAGTCTTGTTGTTGGTGTACAGAAATGCAACTGATTTCTGTGCATTGATTTTATTTCCTGACACTTTACTGAATTCCTGTACAAGTTCTAGCAGATTTGGAGTGGAGTCTTTTGGGTTTTCCACATATAGTATCATATCATCTGCAAAGAGGGATAGTTTGACTTCTTCTTTGCCGATTTGGATGCCTTTAATTACTTTTTGTTGTCTTATTGCTGAGGCTAGGACTTCTAGTACTATGTTGAATAGCAGTGGTGAATGGACATCCCTGCCGTGTTCCTGACTTAGCGGAAATGCTTTCAGTTTTTCTCCATTGAGAATGATATTTGCGGTGGGTTTTTCATAGATGGCTTTGATAATATTGAGGTATGTGCCCTCTCTCCCTACACTTTGAAGAGTTTTGATCAGGAAGGGATGCTGTACTTTGTCAAATACTTTTTCAGCATCTATGGAGAGTATCATATGGTTCTTGTTCTTTCTTTTATTAATATGTTCTATCACATTGATTGATTTGCGGATGTTGAACCAACCCTGCAGCCCTGGAATAAATCCCACTTGATCGTGGTGAATAATCCTTTTAATGTACTATTGAATCCTATTGGCTAGTATTTTGGTGAGAATTTTTGCATCTGTGTTCATCAAGGATATTGGTCTGTAGTTCTCTTTTTTGGTGGGATCCTTGTCTGGTTTTGGGATCAAGGTGATGCTGGCGTCATAAAATGAGTTTGGAAGTTTTCCTTCCATTTCCATTTTTTGGAAGAGTTTCAGGAGAATAGGAATTAGTTCTTCTTTAAATGTTTGGTAGAATTCCCCTGGGAAGCCGTCTGGCCCTGGGCTTTTGTTTGTTTGGAGATTTTTGATGACTGTTTCAATCTCCTTACTGGTTATGGGCCTGTTCAGGTTTTCTATTTCTTCCTGGTTCAGTTGTGGTAGTTTATATGTCTCTAGGAATGCATCCATTTCTTCCAGATTGTCCAATTTGTTGGCGTAGAGTTGCTCATAGTATGTTCTTATAATTGTCTGTATTTCTTTGGTGTTAGTTGTGACCTCTCCTCTTTCATTTATGATTTTATTTATTTGGGTCCTTTCTCTTTTCTTTTTGATGAGTCTGGCCAGGGGTTTATCAATCTTATTGATTCTTTCAAAGAACCAGCTCCTAGTTTCATTGATTTTTTCTATTGTTTTTTTGGTTTCTATTTCATTGATTTCTGCTCTGATCTTTATGATTTCTCTTCTCCTGCTGGGTTTAGGGTTTCTTTCTTGTTCTTTCTCCAACTCCTTTACGTGTAGGCTTAGATTGTGTACTTGAGACCTTTCTTGTTTCTTGAGAAAGGCTTGTACCGCTATATATTTTCCTCTCAGGACTACCTTTGCTGTGTCCTGCAGATTTTGAACAGTTGTGTTTTCATTATCATTTGTTTCCATGAATTTTTTCAATTCTTCTTTAATTTCCTGGTTAACCCATTCATTCTTTAGAAGGATGCTGTTTAGTCTCCATGTATTTGGGTTCTTTCCAGCTTTCCTCTTGTGATTGAGTTCTAGCTTCAGAGCATTGTGGTCTGAAAATATGCAGGGAATGATACTAATCTTTTGATACCGGTTGAGACCTGATTTATGACCCAGGATGTGATCTATTCTGGAGAAGGTTCCATGTGCACTAGAGAAGAATGTGTATTCTGTTGCTTTGGGATGAAATGTTCTGAATATATCTGTGATGTCCATCTGGTCCAGTGTGTCATTTAAGGCCTTTAGGAAATATTTGATTTTTTAAGACTGAATTTTTTGGAGAAGTTTTAAATTCACATAGAAATTTAAAAGGAGTGAATAAAGATTTCCCATATACTCTGTCCCCTGAGATACATTGCCTCCCCCATTACCAATACTCTCTACCATTTGTTACAATTAAGGAAGCTACATGGACATGCCACAATCATCCAAAGCCCATAGTTTACATTGGGGTCACATTAGGGTGCGCTCTTGGTATTGCCTACTCTATGGGTTTAGACAGATGTATAATAACATATAGCCTTCGTTATACCATTATAAACTCCTCTGTGCTTTGCCTATTCATTCCTCCTCCATCCCTTGGCCACCACTAACTCCTGGCAGTCACTGATATTTTTACTGTGTTCAGCTTTCCCTTTTTCAGGACGTCATATATTTGGATCATACAAAATTGCTTCGTTCACTTAGCAATGTGTGTTTAAGGTTCCTCCATGTCTTCTAATGGCATGATAGCTCATTTCATTTTATCATGGAATAATATTGCACTGTCTAGATGCACCACAGTTTATTTACCCATTCTTTTACTAAAAAACATCTTGCTTGTTTCTAAGTTTTGGCAGTTATGAATAAAGCTACTGTAAAAATCCCTGTGCAGCCTTTTGTGTGTACATAAGTGGATACATTAAATCATGTAAGAGTATGTTTAGCTTTGTAAGAAACCACCAAAATGTCTTCCCCAACTGGTTGTACCATTTTCTATTTCTACCAGCCATGAATGAGTGTTTGTATTGCCTTACATCCTTGTCAGCCATTGGTGTTGTCAGTGTTCCAGATTTTGGCCATTCTAATAGGTGTATAGTGGTAACACATTGTTATTTGATTTGTATTTCCCTGAGGACATACGATGTGAAGCATCTTTCCTATGCCAATTTGTCATTTATATGTCATCTTAAGTGAGGTTTTTGATAAGATCTTTGGCCCATCTTTAGTTGGGTTATTGTTTTTCTTATCACTGAGTTTTAAGAATTCTTTGTATATTGTGAATAATTGTTCTTCTTCAGTTATGTTATTTACATATGTTTTCCCAGTTTGTAGCTTGTCCTCTCATTCTCTTGACATTGTCTTTCATAGAATAAAAATTTTTAATATTAATTTTAGTATTAATGTAGTCCAGCTTATCAATTCTTTCATAGATTTTGCCTTTGATATTATATCTAAAACATGACCAATCCGAAGTTTACCTAGGTTTTCTCCTATGCTGTCTTCTAGAAGTTTCATATTCTTGCAATTTACATTTAGTTTTATGATCCATTTTAAGTTAATTATTTTGAATAGTACAAGGTCTGTTTCTAGATTTTTTTTTTTTTTTGCATCTGATGGTTGTTCCACTATTACTTGTTGAAAAGACTGTCTTTTCTTCATTCTATTTCCTCTGTTCCTTTTCTCAAAGATCAGTTGACTATGTTTATGTTAGCCTGCTTATGGTCTCTCTATTCTGTTTCATTGATCTATTTCATTTGTCTACTGTTTTGATGAAGCTTTATAGTAAGCCTCAAAGTTAGAGAATGTCTGTCCTCTAACTTTGTTCTTTTCCTTCAATAATGTGTTGGCTCTTCTGGGTCTTTTGCCTCTCCATATAAACTTTATAATCAGTTTGTTGATATCCGCAAAAGAACATGCTGGAATCTTGACTGAGGTTCCACTGAATCTGTAGATCAAGTTGGGAAGAACTGATATCTTGACAATGGCAACATTTTATCCATGAACATGGAATATCTCTTCTTTTAATTTAGTTGCACCTTGATTTCTTTCATCAGAGTTTTGTACATATATATAAACTGCTAATGTTAGTGGGATTACATTTTTAATTTCAAATTTCACTTGTTCATTGTTGATCTGTAAAAAACAATTGACTTTTGTATGTTAACCTTGTACACTGCAAGCTTACTATAAATTAGTTCCAGGAGTTTTTTTTTTTTTTAATAATTTCATTTATATTTTCTACTTTATTTCTAAACAAACATGTCATCTGTGGAAAAGACACTTTCATATTTTTTTTTCCTTATCAGTGTAAATCTTCTTTTCTTGCTTATTGCATATATATATTTTCAGACATTCTTTATCAAGTCAAGGAAGTTCTCCTCTATGCCTGGTTACTAAAAATGAATGGTTATTGGATTTTGTCACATGTTTTTTCCTAAATATTTTGAGATAATCATGTGATTTCACTTCTCTAGGCTGTTGATGTGATGGGTTATATTAAAACATTTTTGAGTATTGAACCTGCCTTGTGTAATTGGGATAATCCAACTTGGTCATGGAGTATAATTCTTTTTATACAATGCTAGATTCATAAACTAATATTTCATTGAAAAATCTTTGCATCTATGTTCATTTAGGTGTTGATCTGTAGTTTTCTTTTCTTATAATGTATTTATTTGGTTTGATATTAAGTTAATAATATTGGCCCCATAGAATGAGTTATCAACTATTCCCTCCATATCTTCTGGAAGTAATTATAGAGAACTGGTTTATATTATTCTTTAAATGTTTTGTAGAATTTTCCAGTGACCCATTTGGGTCTAGTGTTTCTCTTTTAGAAGATTCATAATTATTGACTCAATTTCTTTCATAGATATAGGCCTATTAAGATTGCCTATTTCTTCTTGTGTGAGTTTTGGCAGGCCATATGATACTTTTTATAGCAAGTCACTATTTATTTTACTAATAGCTATAAAAACTGTTTAAAATCTGTAATTTAATAATTTTATTCAGTCATTTAGATGGCTGGTTGTTCTTTAAATTTTTGTCTATCTTACTAGAATATGTCCTCTGTGAGTACAAAGAATAATTGTTATTGATCAATATTACATAATCATTCACCACAAAAGAAATCAAACAAGACCTAAATATATGCAGTGATATACCATGTTTATGAATTGGAAGGCTCAGTATTGTTACGACTCCCATCCTCTCAGAATTTGTGAATAGATCTAACTCAATCTCAATAAAAATATCAGCAGAATATATTTATAGATATTGACAAGCTTATTCCAACATTTAGATTTGTATTTTTTCAAGAATAGCAATCTATCCATTTGTCATTTTTTTGCCTTTCCTCTGCTTAAGCCTGCAATTTCTTTCAGGCTTCAAGGGATACTAGGAACACTGAATTTAATTAACATGGATGGTTGAATTTATTTAACATAAGCGTCAAACTCCCATTCTGACAGTCTTTCTACATCCCAAATAAAGATAGGATTTGTAAATCCAAACTGTATTATAATTGGATTCTTTTGTATATGGTGACATAAAGGGTTTTATTTTTGTATTTTCCAGGTATCAGCATCACTATTTTCATAATCAGTCTTCAAAGTTCAAATTCACTCCTAACTTACAGTATCTTAGAGTAGGATGAGGGTAGAAAATGGATATGTAAGATCAGCTAATTCCATCCCTCTTCCTGAATTTATAATTTTCTCCTGAATTAACTTCATAATGGCTGATCCTGCCTGGGTTTAGGTCTGTCCAGTGATAGAGCTCCTAATGAGAAATCTTGTTTCAGATGGTGTCACATATTAGAAAAAACACTTGTGTCAAGAAATTTGTATGTCATGATCATCATGATCATCACCTTAGCCAGTTTGGTGTCTCTAGAAAGACACAGAGCACATCTATAACAATGGTTCTAATAATTTTGCAATGCCAGTCTTTCAGATATGTATCTGTATACCACCCTAAATGCCCCACAATTCTCAGTGCTAAGAATAAATATATGCTTTTTTAGTACTTAACTTTTCTAGGTTTTTCTTCCTTGTCCTTCATCGTTGATGTTTGAAATCTTATACATTCTACCTTCAGAGAGTTCCTGATGTTTATCTATTCCCTTTTATTATCTATGCCACCATCCAAATTCAGCCAATATCTAGGTCATTTATATACCAATTATTGAGCTGTTGTGTCTCTTCTTCCAACTTGCTTTTCATCATTAGCATTTTCCAAAATAGATTTTTCTGTGGCCTTTGTTCATGTGTGTGATATATGTGTGCATGTGCTAATGAGTGGCTAAGTGTTTATTAATATGGAAAGAAAGAAATGGATAGATGTAGGATCACAAAGCACAAACATTGAAGACAAACCCTTGAGTACAATGAATTAAGAACACAAGACTCAGCCAATAAAAAGCTTCTTTTTTTCAGGGAAAAAATTCAAGATTTGTAACATTAATATGACATGGATTTGGTCTATTAGCATGAAAGCCAGATATACACAATTAAAATAAACAGCTGAGCCTTATCCCTGCCTATTTTTGAAGTCAATAGCATGTCAATGATAAAAGGCACACAAGCTTGTTAGGGCCAATAAAATAGTTATTTGGAAACTGTCACAACATAGAAAAACAGAATAAGAGGGTAGAGGGTTTATACTTGGAGTATGATCAAAATAATGTTTTCTGCCTGCCATCCCCATCAATAGCAAATTGGACTTTTAGGAAGATGCTGGTTCTGACTACTATTTCTTCAGTGTGCTCTAATGTGATTATGAGACATTGAAACAGAAATGATCTTGGAATGATCACTTTAGAGGAAATGGTGCACTGTGGTCAAATTCTTTCACCCAGGAGTATAATATCTTTTATAGAAAAATGGCTGAAAGCCATGGCAGACAGCCATAGCCAGACCTATATCCATAACCACAAAGACAGTGATATCCAGAACTGTATTCAGAGCCATATCCATAGCCATATCTAGAACCATAGCCACAGTCAGAGCCACAGCCATTGCAATAGCTACACATGAGTTTCTGTTGTAGTTGTAACACATGGTGTCTAGAAATTGGGGTTCAGTATTTCAGGAATGAAGCAGGTTTCTGGAGTCTGAATGTCATGTCCCATCCTGAGACCTTTATATACTACCAGTGTGGGTGAAATACACAACATAGACTCACTGGTCTCATCACTACAGGAATTTTCATTAAAACAAAACAAAACAGAAAACCCTCAACATTCTAAGGACAACAATTTTTTTCAAGTGGCCGTGCCCAAGATTTTCCCCTAGCTAGTCCAGAGAATTGTAAGGAAATAGACATAACCTATACATTGAACATGTCTTATAGGATGTAATTAAACCTAATTTAGGTTTTCATTCCAGGGAGCATTAATTCTCATGTACATCAGGTACACCTGTGTGGACACCAGGAGTTGCAATATCAACAAGGAAGCACCTGGGCTGGGAGGGGGAAGCAAACAGCAAGGATATAAGGTGAATTTTTCTTACGTTATACATGCAAGATGGCAGACTGGATGAGGTCCAGGTAAAATAATCACAGTAGTGGTGGCTGAAGCAAGAGTTAGGTGAGGCAAAGAAGATCCGATTTAGTGCATCAAATGTGTCTTTTGCAAATATCTTCTCCCAGTAGTGGCTTTCCCCCCTCATTCTCATGGTTAGATTTAATTTTTTAAAAATATTTTACTTATTTTTTTATTCGAGAAAGAGTGAGAGAGGGAGCTGTAGTGGAAGGAAGGGCAGAGAGGGAGAATTGCAAGCTGACTCCAAATTGAGCATGGAGCCCGAGGCAGAGCTCAATCTCATGACCCTGAGAACATGAATGGAGCCAAAATCAAGAGTTGGACAGTTAGCCAAGTGAGCTACACAGGCATCCCTTATATTTGATTTGAATACATCCATTGAATTTTTTATTTCAGGCATTGTATTTTGAGATGTATATTTTCAATTTTTTATCTTTCATTTACCTTCACATTTTCATTTTTTTAAATATTCTTGAGCACATTTATAACACCTCTTTTAAGATCATGATGTGTTGTTTACATTATGTCTTTGATTCTTTGGTTTGTTGTAACTAACTGATTTGTTTTATAGTGACAATTTTTTTCTGCTTCTTTCTTTGTCTAGTAATCTTTAAAAAGATACCAGAGAATGTTAGTAATATGTTTTTTACAATGTGGATATTGTTGTCTTTCTCTAAATAGTGTGGAAGTTAGTTTTGGCAGACAGCTAAGTTACTTGCCCATCCCTTAAATTTTGCACAATTTGTTAGATCTAATGCAAGCTCTAGGGCTAGTTTGCCCAATTACTCAGGTCCTCTTTTGGATCTACTTTTTAGTGAAGTCTTTTTGCTCTGGCTGATGGATCTCAAGTCTTTCTCAGTTAAGCATGATCTCAGGATTAGTTAGCTAATAGATGTGCAGTTTTTTTTTTTAATTTTCTTTTTTTTTCCCCCTTTTTATTAATTTTTTCAGCGTAACAGTATTCATTCTTTTTGCACAACACCCAGTGCTCCATGCAAAACGTGCCCTCCCCATCACCCACCACCTGTTCCCCCAACCTCCCACCCCTGACCCTTCAAAACCCTCAGGTTGTTCCCCAGAGTCCATAGTCTCTTATGGTTCGCCTCCAGTTTTGTTCTGTTTTGTTTTTTACCTTTCTTATGGAATTAAGCCATACATTTGAGTGTCTTAGCATTCAGTAGAGCAGGCAGAAGAGGCCCCTACGTGAATATCTACAGTTCTTTCTCTGTGTAGCTCTCATTTCTTTAAAATGATTATTCAAAACTTACAATCACTCCTTGAAATTTGATCTTTCTTCAATATTAACATCATACTTTTATTGGGTTCCCCTTCTTGAAATGTGGGTCTGAGATAATTACAGGCAGAAAGCTAAAGTGATAGTAGGGTTTAAATAGTTTGTTTCCCTTTGGAAAAGCATTGTGGTTCTGAGGTCCTTGTTGGGCAATTTCTGAAAACAGTTATTCATTTCATTTATTTTGTCCAGTTTAATATGAAGGAATATAAGTGCAGTATTAGATACTCTGACATCACTGAAAGTAATTGTTTCTCTTCAATGCACATTTCAAAAGAGTGAGATAAACTTCTAATATTTTTGGGAAAAAAATCACATTACACTTTAAGTGAAAAAGCAAATTAAATAGTAATATATCTAATGATACCATTTTTATCAAGAAAAATATGTAAAATGTGACATTTATTGAGACAGAAATATGATATGATTGATTTCTTCAGCGGAAATGAGATGTAATTCCTAAAACAAGAATGGGAAAGTCAAAAAAAGTTTTTCTTTAATATGTAATTTCTTATCAATATTCAGCCTGTTTTGTCTTTATATCCAGAACTCTGCATGAGGATTGGCTTTTCCAAACGTGTCTAGAGCAGAAGCAGGATTTATCATCCACTCATAGGTAAGTCTTTGCAAGTTAAGTGAGTGCATGTCCTATAGACGGGCACTTGTCAGACCCTCTTCATTACAACTTCTCTCAGAACAGATGTTGTGTGCCCTTGTTCACATCCAATTTCAACACTTTTGTTTCATGTGGAATTCTAAAAAAATAATAATAATAAAATAAATATTCTCTAATAGAAAAAAAAGTTAATTGACAAGTGTTAACTTTGTCCTCTCTCCCAAAGTTTTCTGTCTTCTGGGAGAAGGACATACCCATCTTGGAGTAGCATGCTAATCAACACAAAATTGTCACAGATGTTCATCTATTTAAATGAAGCTGAAAAACATGGTTCAATGTGATGACAGTAGGTCTTTATTTCCAGAGGGATAGTCCCTATGGTCTGAGACATAAAGATACTCTACAATATAGAATTGTTCTGAAAATCATGAAATATTTTGGAAATCCTATACAGTCATTTAAATGAACATTTGGAAAATATTGGTGCCATCAGAAAATATTACCTACATAATACCAAGTGGAAAGTTGGCCTAAAAACATGTGTAATATTTTTCAAAATATGTAAAATAATTTCCAAAAAATGTTAAAAATAGAAAACTATAGGAAGGATATACATCATAACACCAGCATGGATTCTTGTAAGGTGATGTAAATGTGTAAAGGTTTTACTTCCTTTGTGTTTAGAATTTTTCTTAAAAAAAAAAAAATCTAGTATTTTATTCATTTTAAGCTTTATCTATTTAAAACAAGTAAATTTAAATCAACCTTAAATTTTTATTTGAATTAAAAATAAAACACAGTCTATATGTGAAAGAAGAACTATGGTCTTATTACCTTAGTAGGTAATATTGATCTTGCATCTATTTCTAACCCTGTATAATCCAACCTGAGCAAAATGGATGTCAGCTTTCACTTATTTATTTTTCTTAAGATCATGTTCCTTTGGAATTTTAAATTCTATAATATTTAGATACTAAAATATATATATTTTATTTATCCTTTTTCCTTCCCTATTGTATAAGAAAATAATAGAGAAATAAGGAATTTTATTATTTATTTTATTATAATAATATTTATTATTAATAAGATGAGCTAAAAATAAAATTATGTGGAGTTTTAAAAAATTTAATTCTTAATAATTCTTACTTATGGCATTTCTAGAAAGTCAATTTAGCATATTTACCTCTGACACATTAAAGAGAAGTTGATTAATTTGAAAAAAAAAAAAAAAAAAACAGAAACAAAACAAGGCATAATAACGCATTCCGTTTCACGACATCTTCATCTGAAGCCAAAGATTTATTTCCTGTTTTCCAAGTGATCACAAATAATAATTTTACCAAATATTTTGCACAACATAACATGGGTTAGTTTTTCTATCCTCTGTTGAGAGCTTTTCCATTTGTTCAAAGCCTAAACCTGAAAACACTGACGTGTGGTTTCTTTCTCATACATTAACATTTCCTTTCTTTGAACAAGTTCTGTTTTAGCCAGTGTTGTGGAGATGACAATTTCTTCACAGCAGATTACCAAAACAGAATGTTTCTCACTCATGCTACAAATTTGTGTCAATTGCTCCTGGTCTGATCCTCATGCTTTCTCATTCTGGGTTCTATGCAGAAGGAACAGCTCCCTTAAGGACACTTTTGTTGCAAAGAGGAAAAGTGGGATGATTGGCAAAACTTGTGATGTTTCTGAAAGGGTGTGTTCATACGTGATACAAATCATAGCGGCTCATAGTCCTCAACCAGACGCATCACGTGTCAAACCCAGCGTTAGTGGAATTAGGAGAATATAATCACTTTACCAAGAAGAATAGGGAGATTTTTATGGGAACAGTAAAATAGTTGACTACACTGTACCTTGGCTGTTACAGATATCACTCTGGTGAAAGTTTTGTCCAAAAGCACTTGCAATGTGCTGAGCCTTTTATGTAGAAGCTTCATCAGTGTCCGCTTAAACAAGAAAACTTCCATTCAGGTGAGCCCCTAGTGCTTGTCAGTGTGTTCTCTGCTTCTTTCCCTCTAATGTGTATTCTCCCATGGCTGCCTTTTCTTCTAGCCCTTTCTACGTTGACTTTCAGTTTTCACAGCACATTTGAAAAAAATCCCCTAAGTGAGTAGCATGCAGCATTTCGATGCAAAATTTTAGTTTAAGAGGAAAAGGCTTTTAGACTCCACATTCAACTTCTAATGGCATGGTGATGATAAGGATGATGGTGAATGTTAACCCCCACTAGTGCTCTGCAAATCTCTCTAAGTGTTTGAAATACATAAATTCATTTCATACTTTATATAACCTTATGAAGCAATTTCAAATGTCATTTTCATTTTATAGATAAGAAAAAGCCAAGACGCATGTGTACAAAACAATAGTCCAGTTGAAAAATATGAGTAACCCACGGTAGGAAAAGGAGATGGAATGTGATGGTTTTGTTCTCTCCAGTATTTTAAGCTAACCTCTTTAGTCCCTTACTACCTGCTGCCTTTTCACCCCCCATACTGAATCAAATGGTAGGGAAGGAAGAGCGTAAGAGGATAGAATGATTTTTTTTTAATTAATTAATTTATTTTTTCAGCGTAACAGTATTCATTGTTTTTGCACAACACCCAGTGCTCCATGCAATACGTGCCCTCCCTATTACCCACCACCTGGTTCCCCCAACCTCCCACCCCCACCCCTTCAAAACCCTCAGGTTGTTTTTCAGAGTCCATAGTCTCTTATGGTTCGCCTCCCCTTCCAATTTCCCTCAACTGAGGATAGAACGATTTTATCTGGCTGGGTGCCTTTGCGTTCTCTGTGCTTAGCAGATGGTTATAGCTGGCATTTCTGCCTGCATCTCCTGGAAGATAATAAAGATGAATTTTCTCCTATTGGGTACCATCAGACTTCTCTTCTAGGTCTCTGACTCCTTACTTTTCTTGATCTAGCATCTTATCACACTTTCTGATATGTGTCACTCACCACCATCACAATCTCTAACTCAAATCTTGGAAGACCGTGGCACCTGGCACTGAGTTCTTTTCTTACATTTAATGCACCAAATTACATTTTTATGCAGACACCCATTCAAGCAATCTTGCCTCAAAATTCCTTGATCCCCTCTCACATTTGCTTTACTAACAAACCACTCCCAGATCCCCTCTTGTTAATATCTCAAGGTGCTCCTTTTCTGGAAGTGAGGCCAATATTCCTAAATCTCTTATTTTCCCAATTCTTCACACCTGGCTTATGGCCATGCCATTGTATCTACACAATCAGCAGAATTGTTTTCCTGCATCACCTCTTTTTAATGTTATGTTTTTCACATAATGTCTTGTATGTGCTATGGTTTACATCTATCATCCCGAGATTATTATTAATAATGCTGTCTTTCATATTCAAGTGTACTGGTCTGGAGAATAAGTCATATGGTCTTCTACCTACAGTTTATTTCATCAATTACACCTCTTTCAGCAAGCTCTTTCCTCCTTCTGTTGCCCTGCCTTGTAAACTTTCATCTGTGCACTAATGCAAGTCTTCTCGATTCCAAACTCGGGCTCCCGTCTGCTGCTGGAGGTAACCACAGTACCACACGGAGGGACGCCATGTGCCTTCACAGCATTCTCGTCCGCAGTGCTGCTCCATCCTCTCTCAACCTTTTCTCAGGCTTCTTTTTTTCTTTCCTCCCCTGCAGCTCTTCTGCCCTTCACCATGCTCCCTAAAGCCTCTTGTTCAACGCTCACTTCTGCCTCCACCCTCCTCCGTCTGTAACTCTCGGTTCATATTTCATAGAGAAAAGAGAATCTATCAGGGGAAACCTCTATCAACTCTCTTCCCACACACTTATCTACATTTGCACCTGTCTCTTAGCCTTTTATCTTAGTCTCAGAGGAAAGCATATCCTCCCTCCTGTCCAAAAAATCATTCTTCCACTTTGCTTTAAATGCCATCTCCTTCAGTGCATTGCTTGATAAATTATCCTCTGTCTACTATATTTCCAGCTCCTTTTCCCACTGACACCTTCCCTTTAGTCTATAGACATGCTCAAGTCTTTTGATAGTAAAAAGCCCGTCTCAACGCCAGATCACCCCTGGCTAGCTTTTCCTCAACTTCTTTTTTATCCAAGGTTTTTAATAGTTTGCTCCAATGCCTCTGTGTCCTCAGTTTCTCTCAACGGTCACCTGCCCTCTATAACCCAAGCATTGTTCTCATTGGGTCACCAACAGCCTATTGAGTACTCCGTCTCCTTGACTCATCTCATTGTTTGTCCTCTTTGTTTTGTGGCATTTGGTGCTGATGGCCACTTCTTTCCTTGGCTTCTATTTTATGCTTTTTTCTAATTTCATTCTCTTGCTTTTATAATATTTCTTACTAATCTATTACTTGCTGTTCTTCCTCTGTCAGCTGGAGGTCTACTCTTGGGCCATGGTTCCATCACTAAATATGCAAAATGCAATCTCATAAGCAGGACATAAATTCCATTACGCTGCAGCCCCTGGTTTAGTACCTAATGCCATTTCCAGCTACTCCGTCATATGCCAATAGCTGTTTCATCCTGTTTCTCTTACTAGAATTTGCTGATCGTGACGGCTTTCGTAGACCTTCCTGTCTATGGATAACATGCCATCTGGGGTAATGCCTCTTCCCATCTGTCTGCCAGCTGATATCTGAGTCAACTGGCAAATCTCAGCTTGAGCATCACATCATCTGAGGGAGTTTTTTTTTTTTTTTTTGTCTGCCTCACCCATAATTGACTTAGTCACATCAGTAGACCCAGTTAATTTCTTCAGACATCATCCACAGAACCCTAAACTTTCTTTACTACAGAACTTAACATTTTTATTATAGTTGCTTATTTTAGGTCTACTTCAAAGGATTAATTAATTCATTAATAAATTCATTCATTAATTCATACACATAATATAAACTGAACACCTATCATGAAAAGAGAAATAAGACATATCCCTTAGGAGCTTATAGCCAAGTGAGTTAGACAGACAGGTGAGTGTATTACAGGGAAGTGCTCGGAGAGAAGTAGCCATGAGGGTTATCATGAGGGCATTAAAAAAGAGACATTAGACTGATGGGCAGGTGAACCATCTAAGAAGTAGAAACACATAGACTGAGTTTTCTATGACAGTGATGGTCATCAGATAACAAGGCAGGAGGTTATTCCAGGTAGAGGGCATAGCATATAGAAAGGCATATATTTACTAAACAACACTGTTTTTCAAGAGTTACAGAGTAATTATAAATTCTTTAATTTGTCTTGCCTTCTTTATTTCTGTGTTCTCAGCACTCAGCTGAGTTTCTGTAACAGAAATTTGACTCCCAGGTGCATAAGTGGATTAACAAGTCAATGAAAATTATCTATGATACATATAGTTTATACATAATATTTTTAAATACAAAATATAATTTTTATGTGTATAAATGATGATGATGATGCAGCTAAAAATACCAATGAATGTGCTAAAGTTGTTTTCCACAGAGGATGCATTAAGAACCAGGTTCCGCATGGCACTGCAATAATTGACATTAATTATTTCTAATCATGATAAGCTTTCAATCTCATCTAGTCATAGCAAAACCAATGCTATTGTCCCAAACAGAAACTCCGTTCTCCCTCATACACCTTGGTTCTTTGCCTTTGGATCTTTTCTGTCAGTCTGAAGTTCTGCTGCACTTCTTAATGTTGAGCTTTGTGATGGCCATAATCTACATTTTCTACTTCGATTTCTTTTTTTTTTCCATTTTATTTATTTTTTCAGCGTAACAGTATTCATTCTTTTTGCACAACACCCAGTGCTCCATGCAAAACGTGCCCTCCCCATTACCCACCACCTGTTCCCCCAACCTTCCACCCCTGACCCTTCAAAACCCTCAGGTTGCCCCAACCTCCCACCCCTGACCCTTCAAAACCCTCAGGTTGTTTTTCAGAGTCCATAGTCTCTTATGGTTCGCCTCCCCTCCCCAATGTCCATAGCCCGCTCCCCCTCTCCCAATCCCACCTCCCCCCAGCAACCCCCAGTTTGTTTTGTGAGATTAAGAGTCATTTATGGTTTGTCTCCCTCCCAATCCCATCTTGTTTCATTTATTCTTCTCCTATCCCCCTACCCCCCCATGTTGCTTCTCCATGTCCTCATATCAGGGAGATCATATGATAGTTGTCTTTCTCCGATTGACTTATTTCACTAAGCATGATACGCTCTAGTTCCATCCACGTCATCGCAAATGGCAAGATTTCATTTCTTTTGATGGCTGCGTAGTATTCCATTGTGTATATATACCACATCTTCTTTATCCATTCATCTGTTTATGGACATCTAGGTTCTTTCCATAGTCTGGCTATTGTAGACATTGCTGCTATAAACATTCGGGTACACGTGCCCCTTCGGATCACTATGTTTGTATCTTTAGGGTAAATACCCAGTAGTGCAATTGCTGGGTCATGGGGTAGTTCTATTTTCAACATTTTGAGGAACCTCCATGCTGTTTTCCAGAGTGGTTGCACCAGCTTGCATTCCCACCAACAGTGGAGGAGGGTTCCCCTTTCTCCACATCCTCTCCAGCATCTGTCATTTCCTGACTTGTTAATTTTAGCCATTCTGACTGGTGTGAGGTGATATCTCATTGTGGTTTTGATTTGTATTTCCCTGATGCCGAGTGACGTGGAGCACTTTTTCATGTGTCTGTTGGCCATCTGGATGTCTTCTTTGCAGAAATGTCTGTTCATGTCCTCTGCCCATTTCTTGATTGGATTGTTTGTTCTTTGGGTGTTGAGTTTGCTAAGTTCCTTATAGATTTTGGATACTAGCCCTTTATCTGATATGTCGTTTGCAAATATCTTCTCCCATTCTGTCAGTTGTCTTTTGGTTTTGTTAACTGTTTCCTTTGCTGTGCAAAAGCTTTTGATCTTGATGAAATCCCAATAGTTCATTTTTGCCCTTGCTTCCCTTGCCTTTGCCGTTGATCCTAGGAAGATGTTGCTACGGCTGAGGTCGAAGAGGTTGCTGCCTGCATTCTCCTCAAGGATTTTGATGGATTCCTTTCTCACATTGAGGTCCTTCATCCATTTGGAGTCTATTTTCGTGTGTGGTGTAAGGAAGTGGTCCAATTTCATTTTTCTGCATGTGGCTGTCCAATTTTCCCAGCACCATTTATTGAAGAGGCTGTCTTTTTTCCACTGGACATTCTTTCCTGCTTTGTCGAAGATTAGTTGGCCATAGAGTTGAGGGTCGATTTCTGGGCTCTCTATTCTGTTCCACTGATCTATGTGTCTGTTTTTGTGCCAGTACCATGCTGTCTTGATGATGACAGCTTTGTAATAGAGCTTGAAGTCCGGAATTGTGATGCCACCAACTTTGGCTTTGTTCTTCAATATTCCTTTGGCTATTCGAGGTCTTTTCTGGTTCCATATAAATTTTAGGATTATTTGTTCCATTTCTTTGAAAAAAATGGATGTTATTTTGATAGGGATTGCATTAAATGTGTAGATTGCTTTAGGTAGCATAGACATTTTCACAATATTTATTCTTCCAATCCAGGAGCATGGAATATTTTTCCATTTCTTTGTGTCTTCCTCAATTTCTTTCATGAGTACTTTATAGTTTTCTGTGTATAGATTCTTAGTCTCTTTGGTTAGGTTTATTCCTCGGTGTCTTATAGTTTTGGGTACAATTGTAAATGGGATTGACTCCTTAATTTCTCTTTCTTCAGTCTTGTTGTTGGTGTACAGAAATGCAACTGATTTCTGTGCATTGATTTTATTTCCTGACACTTTACTGAATTCCTGTACAAGTTCTAGCAGTTTTGGAGTGGAGTCTTTTGGGTTTTCCCCATATAGTATCATATCATCTGCGAAGAGTGATAGTTTGACTTCTTCTTTACCAATTTGGATGCCTTTAATTTCTTTTTGTTGTCTGATTGCTGAGGCTAGGACTTCTAGTACTATGTTGAATAGCAGTGGTGATAATGGACATCCCTGCCGTGTTCCTGACCTTAACGGAAAAGCTTTCAGTTTTTCTCCATTGAGAATGATATTTGCGGTGGGTTTTTCATAGATGGCTTTGATAATATTGAGGTATGTGCCCTCTATCCCCACATTTTGAAGAGTTTTGATCAGGAAGGGATGCTGTACTTTGTCAAATGCTTTTTCAGCATCTATTGAGAGTATCATATGGTTCTTGTTCTTTCTTTTATTAATGTGTTCTATCACATTGATTGATTTGCGGATGTTGAACCAACCCTGCAGCCCTGGAATAAATCCCACTTGATCGTGGTGAATAATCCTTTTAATGTACTGTTGAATCCTATTGGCTAGTATTTTGGCGAGAATTTTTGCGTCTGTGTTCATCAAGGATATTGGTCTGTAGTTCTCTTTTTTGGTGGGATCCTTGTCTGGTTTTGTACTTCGATTTCTTTGGCTGTAGTCCTTCAGCTCCTTTGGAGAAGATTTGAAAGACCAAGCAGTGGGCCTCATGATTTTATGGCTGGTCAGCTTGCTTGTTTACTCATGCTTAGTGTGGTACTGCCCTTTTTCAAGGTGACTTTTAGTGTGCCTTCACATGATGACTTCATTTTTTTTTAAGATTTATTTATTGGGGCACCTGGGTGGCTCAGTGGGTTAAAGCCTCTGCCTTCGGCTCAGGTCATGATCACAGGATCCTGGGATCGAGCCCCACATTGGGCTCTCTGCTCCACAGGGAGCCTGCTTCCTCCTCTCTCTCTGCCTGCGTCTCTGCCTACTTGTGATCTCTGTCTGTCAAATAAATAAATAAATAAAATCTTTAAAAAAAAGAGTTATTTATTTATTTACTTGACAGAGAGAGAGAGACACACACACAGTGAAAGAGCGAACATAAGCAGGGGGAGTGAGAGAGGGAGAACCAGGCTTCCCTGCTGAGCAGAGAGCCTGATGTGGGGCTTGATCCCAGGATCCTGAGATCAGGACCTGAGCTACAGGCAGATGCTTAACTACTGAGTCACCCAGGTACTCCCACATGATGACTTTAGAAAAAGAGCTGGAAGTTGTTTCAGTTTCAGTCTTCGTACCTGGTGAGTGGAATAAGTTTCCAGACGTGTTTCGGTCATGTCTGGTCCAAAGAAGTGTGCTGTGGAGGGAAAAAAACCCAAATATTTCATCTCAGTCCTTCTGAGAAAGAGGAAGTGACATTGATGGTAGTAGGAATACCATAGAGAACAAGAGAGAGCAAAGCCAGAATCATGGAACTGGGCAGATTTGAGTTTGGTCCATCACTCTTGTATTTGTCAATTGCATGATTTTTGGACAATTACATCTCTTGGTGGTGCCTCAATTGTTGATATGCCAAATTGGGGATCTGTCTACGCCTATTTCTTAAGACTCTATGACATTTAATGAGATAAGATGCAAAACAGTGCCCAACAAATGTTAGTTCTCCAATAGTCTGGACATTGAGAAAGGTTTTTTAATAGTTCAAAACCAGCAGAGGAGTGAGATTCACGGCACCTGATGTGTGAGCTCTACCGCCATCACTTCTGTGCCAGCTGATAGCTGAGTTTGGATTTGATACATCACCAGTGGGGGAATGTGATAGAACTATAATTTTGTGGGATGCATGAGAAACTATGTTACAGATTTCATATTTGTAAACAATATAGTGCACATATGTGTCTGATGTCTCACACGTCCTACTTCTTAAATTAAAACATTTTTCTTTTTGCCAGAAGGAGCTGCCTTGTCAGTGAGACTGTCAAAGACAATGACAGACTGTAACAGCTCTATGAATAAATTCCAGCAAAACCTTATAGTGTGAATGCCTCTGGAGGGGAAGTTGTTTGCAAGAAAGAACTATTCTTAGCCAAATTTGGAGATGTAAATGTAGTAGCTAAGTTGGAAAGGAATCTGTGCTCTAATCAGAATTCAGAGTCTGAAGGAATATTTCTTTAAGAAATTAGTAGAATGTCGACCAGAATAAAATGATTGGGTAAAATGTGACAATAGTTCTATTTATCTTGATCCTGGGCACTTTTTGGGGGGAGGGTATCTGTTATTAGTCACATTAAGGTACTAAGCAGTATGTGTGTGTGTGTGTGTGTGTGTGTGTATATATATATATATATATGTATATATATATATGTATATATATTTTTTTAAATGAATTTGTCTTATTTTATATAAAACTTTAAACTTTTAAACAATCTTTCTCTGATAATTACTTTAATGTAAATATATGTAAAGCTTACTGAGGTGCCTAAGCTGTTTAATTATAGCTTTTAAATACTTGCCTTTTGCTTTCCTTCTGGTACTAAGGTCCGGGAGCACAAGGTCATATTGTTATCTAAATTTGCTATTATCCGGATACAACATTGCTGTAACACACTCATAACAATAGCATTGATGCCTTTAAGTGACATGGTGTTGTCAGCATTCCTCGATTCCTACATATAAAATATATGTATATCCCTATCTCATAAAGGATGTTGGCTGCCTAAATTCTCAATCAATCCTTAAGTGTCTGGAAAGATTAAGGTCTCATAGGTGGTGTTCATGCCAGCTAATCAATATCTGTTAAAATACAAGAAGAGAGAATGGTCTTTTGGGTGTAGAACAATTTTGGTCCTATGACAATAAAATAGTTTGTCAGAGTATGCCTTACGTGCTTCTCCTCGTACCTCCAATAAAATAGGTGTTGTAAGCTGTAAACTGATTCTGTAATCTCAGATGTTATTAAGAAACCACTCAAAACGGGGTGAGCAGAATACAAATGATGCTTTGAGAACTGGTGATGGATTTAACCGAGGGGGGGGAAATCTCATTGTGGGCAAACAATTTAATTGGCAGAATTTTACTATAAAAAGTAGTTAAGGGGCACCTGAGTGGCTCAGTGGGTTAAAGCCTCTGCCTTCGGCTCAGGTCATGATCCCAAGGTCCTGGGATTGAGCCCCGCATCGGGCTCTCTGCTTCACAGGGAGCCTGCTTTCTCCTCTCTCTCTGCCTGCCTCTCTGCCTAGTTGTGATTTCTCTCTGTCAAATAAATAAAATATTTTAAAAAAGAGTAGTTAATATGAGTTACTTCATGTAAAGAATTTTCTTTCTCTAACAATATTCAGAGCAACTAAAACATTTCTCATGAAATTTCATCCATCCATCCATCCATTCATTAATTCATTCAACATATATTGAAGTACCTACCATATGCCAGACACTTTGTGTTTAGGGATGGGTAACGCAGGGTCTGTGTCCTGAAGAAGCTCATAGTTTCTTATGTGAGACAAGAATATAAGCAAAGAAATGTCTGTTCATGTCCTCTGCCCATTTCTTGATTAGATTGTTTGGTCTTTGGGTGTTGAGTTTGCTAAGTTCCTTATAGATTTTGGACACTAGCCCTTTATCTGATATGTCGTTTGCAAATATCTTCTCCCATTCTGTCAGTTGTCTTTTGGTTTTGTTAACTGTTACCTTTGCTGTGCAAAAGCTTTTGATCTTGATGAAATCCCAATAGTTCATTTTTGCCCTTGCTTCCCTTGTCTTTGCCGATGTTCCTAGGAAGATGTTGCTGCAGATGAGGTCGAAGAGGTTGTTGCCTGTGTTCCCCTCAAGGATTTTGATGGATTCCTTTCTCACATTGAGGTCCTTCATCCATTTTGAGTCTATTTTCATGTGTGGTGTAAGGAAGTGGTCCAATTTCATTTTTCTGCATGTGGCTGTCCAATTTTCCCAGCACCATTTATTGAAGAGGCTGTCTTTTTTCCACTGGACATTCTTTCCTGCTTTGTCAAAGATTAGTTGACCATAGAGTTGAGAGTCTATTTCTGGGCTCTCTATTCTGTTCCATTGATCTATGTGTCTGTTTTTGTGCCAGTACCATGCTGTCTTGATGATGACAGCTTTGTTATAGAGCTTGAAGTCTGGAATTGTGATGCCACCCACTTTGGCTTTCTTTTTCAATATTCCTTTGGCTATTCGAGGTCTTTTCTGGTTCCATATAAATTTTAGGATTATTTGTTCCATTTCTTTGAAAAAAAAATGGATGGTATTTTGATAGGGATTGCATTAAATATGTAGATTGCTTTAAGTAGAATAGACATTTTCACAATATTTATTCTTCCAATCCGGGAGCATGGAACATTTTTCCATTTCTTTGTCTTCCTCCATTTCTTTCATGAGTGCTTTATAGTTTTCTGCATATAGATTCTTAGCCTCTTTGGTAGGTTTATTCCTAGGTATCTTATAGTTTTGGGTGCAATTGTAAATGGGATTGACTCCTTAATTTCTCTTTCTTCTGTCTTGTTATTGGTGTACAGAAATGCAACTGATTTCTGTGCATTGATTTTATATCTTGACACTTTACTGAATTCCTATACAACAGACATTTCTGCAAAGAAGACATCCAGATGGCCAACAGACACATGAAAAAGTGCTCCACATCACTTGGCATCAGGGAAATACAAATCAAAACCACAATGAGATATCACCTCACACCAGTCAGAATGGCTAAAATTAACAAGTCAGGAAATGACAGATGCTGGCGAGGATGTGGAGAAAGGGGAACCCTCCTACACTGTTGGTGGGAATGCAAGCTGGTGCAACCACTCTGGAAAACAGCATGGAGGTTCCTCAAAATGTTGAGAATAGAACTACCCTATGACCCAGCAATTGCACTACTGGGTATTTACCCTAAAGATACAAACGTAGTGATCCAAAGGGGCACATGCACCTGAATGTTTATAGCAGCAATGTCTACAATAGCCAAACTATGGAAAGAACCTATATGTCAATAAACAGATGAATGGATAAAGAAGATTTGGTATATATACACAATGGAATATTATGCAGCCATCAAAAGAAATGAAATTTGCCATTTGCGATGACGTGGATGGAACTAGAAGGTATCATGCTTAGTGAAATAAGTCAATCGGAGAAAGACAACTATCATATGATCTCCCTGATATGAGGACGTGGAGATGCAACATGGGGGGTTGGGGGATAGGAGAAGAAAAAATGAAACAAGATGGGATTGGGAGGAAGACAAACCATAAGTGACTCTTAATCTCACAAAACAAACTGGGGGTTGCTGGGGGAAGGGGGCTTTGGGAGAGGGGGAGTGGGTTATGGACATTGGGGAGGCTATGTGCTATGGAGAGGGCTGTGAAGTGTGTAAACCTGGCAATTCACAGACCTGTACCCCTGGGGATAAAAATACATTATATGTTTATAAAAAAATAAATAAATAAATAAAATTTTAAAAAAAGAATATAAGCAAAGAGTCATAATAGAGTTGTCATTTTAGGGTGTCAGGATGATGCAGTGTGGACCTGCTGAACTAGTTGGAGAAGGTAAACAAATGAATTTAGAAATGGTGGGTCATTCAGGCCATACCATTAGGAAACCAGGAGTTTCAGTGGATACTCTTTTATCTGAGCAGATAAAAGGTCATGTGTTGATAATAACACTCAGACTCGGGAGACTAACTCTGTTCTTTGAGTTAACCATCTGCTTTTGATACCATGTGTTATTAAAGCAGCTACTATAGGTTAGGCTGTGTCTGTCATGGCTAAGGGGGCTGCTTATATGAGTCTGGGGGTTATTTTTATAAATGCTGCCACCCTTCTTGTGGTGGCAGATGTGGTGGCAGAAATTTTACCGGGGAGCCTCCAAAACCACTCAGCCTATTGGATTCATCTTCCTGTGATGTGCTAGCTCTTTTTCTATTGCTTATCATTCCATTAATGTTACCAAAAGATAAATAACTAATCTAGACCTATACTTGAATTACCTTGGAACAAATTTATATAATATGGGTTGAGCAATAAATGTAAGTTTTTTTCATTTCTTTTGAAATTGCATTATTTTAATAATCCCACACATTTCCAATTAAAATTATTTGTGTGATAAATTCTTCTTTTTCTTAATTAAACATTATATGATCTTACAAGGATGGTTTTATTTTTGTTTGTTGCAATAATCTTACATCAGTGATTTTTGTTTGTTCAGGGTTTTTTTTGTTGTTTTTTTAATATTTTATTTATTTGAGAGAGAGAGAGAGAGAGAGAGGGAGTGCGAGTTGGGAGGAGGGGCAGACGAAGAGGGAGAAGCAGATTCCTCACTGTGGGGAGTCAATGTGGGGTTTGATCCAAGGATGCTGGGATCATGACCTGAGCTGAAGGCAGATGCTTAATGGAATGAACCACCCAGGAGCCCCCCCTTTTTTATTAAGAACTTATTTATTTATTCTAGAGAGAAAGTGAGAGAGAGTTGGAAGAGGGCCATTGTGAGAGGGAGAGAACATCCTTACTCCCTGAGCCTGATGCAGGGCTCTATCTCAGGATCCTAAGATCATGACCTGATCTGAAATCCAGAGTTGGACACTTAACTGACTGAGCCACACAGGCACCCCTTGCATCAGTTTTGTATTTTCATGACCACTAATACTACTGGTGCTTTCAAGTTAATTTGGCTTAATTATATAGGTATTTGTGGAATGATTGCCTGCTGTATACAACTAATCATCCAGACCCCATAGATACAGAGATGTGCAAGATGGATATGGTCTCTCTTCTCTTGGATGTACCTTCTACATGGGAAGGTACTGTTGTCTATTAGGCAATGATATTACAACTTGATACTTGTAATTCTTAGAATAGCATAAAATATTCTGGGATCATAGATTGTGGGGAAGTTGCAGCCTTCCCGGAAGAAAGTTCAATAGGTGAGTGGGAACAGTGGTGGATAAAAAACGTGGGTCTTCTGTGTGTGTATGTATGCATATGCATGCAAAAGAAATGCTGGCAAGAGGACTGTGGGATCTAGAAGGAGGTAAGAGGAGAGAAACAGAAAACATCACGAATTAAAATAACTGGAAGATACTCAATGTGATGGACTCTGAAAGACTCAGAGAGAATGAGAGAAAGGGAAATTTAATATTGACATGACCATATTTTAAATCTTTGAATTACTCTGAAACTAAACTGTAATGTGTTTTCAGCCATTTTTTTCCCAAGAGTGTGTATACAAACATCACTCTTGTTGCAAACAGGGCTGCAACTATTAACCACAGCTGAATAGATTAAATCATCGACTTCCCAGACTCACCTTGGGGTGAATGCTATTGCCACGGAATAGGACATCTTTTCTTATTGTCATATTTAATTAGTTCTGCTATTAATTTGTCAAACATTTATTGAATATGAGCTCTCTGTCAGGAATTGCACTGAACCTGGGGAAAACTGAATAATGGACTGTCTCATGTAACAGGATTCTCATAGTCTTGTAGGTCTTTTATAAGTACCCCTTTTTCAAAGAGGACACCTTCTTAAACTTACTAGAACCTAGTCTTTCCACCATCACTTCCTACCTCACTATGAACTTTGCTATTCTTATGGCTTTAATACTAAATTTCCAGTGTCTTCACATTCTCTACCTTCTGTTTCTTCCTGTAATTCAAGTGTTATCCAGATAATGTAATATGTGGAATATGTAACATACAAATACACCAATAATAAATAAACATAAAATTATAACCTAACAAAATCCCAAAAGAAAAGAATATATAATACCTACTATAGATATCACATTTCCTAAAGTCTCATTTCTTTACTTTCTATCAGAGGCAAGTTTTTCAAAATAATCATGTGCACATATTGTTGCCAATTCTATCTACCCAGATCAGTTTATTCTAGTCTTCCTTTTTCTTTGTCCCAACCACCACTGAAGCATCCCTAAATGATGCGAAATTTGATCCACCTACAGTTTCTTTCAGTCATCTGTATTATTTACTGGGTCCCTATGGATATTTTCATGTGCAGTCTCTGCTTTGTACTTTCTTCATAGTTGTCTTAGAATATGTTCTGCCAAAGTGGAACTTGAGAATGGGATTTGTAGGCAAGTGCTTTATTGGGGTACTCTCTAAGGAGAATTCTCTAGGACAGACATTCTCTAAGACCCAAGGAAACAGGATAGCACATGGAAGAAGCTAAGCAAATATGTTCTTGAAGCTGGAGTATAGCCTCTTCCTGAAACCACAGGAATTGATAAAATATGAGGGGGTAACACAGAATTGTCTTCCTTTGAGGCATGAGGGCTGGGATTTGTACTCCCATATCAATTAGCCACTGGCAATGGGCTACTCTTCATTGAGGAATGGGTGCATCTCAAGGAGAAGTAGCTCTTATCAGCTGAGAGTAATTCTCTGAGGAAAAGGACAGCTATGAACCTTCAGTATCCAACACAGTGATCATCGAAGTGTAACCCAACTGGCAAGGCGGGTACTGGCTGATGCACCAGCAGCATCTTCTCCATTAAGTAATCTTGGCCACCCTCAGTACTTTACATATGGACTACATGGGACCCACTCCCCTTGTCATTGCTAGTCCAGACCTCTCAACAGGACTTGCATATCTAATTACCACCTTGCCAAAGCTACATTTATACATTTCAAACATAATCCTTTTCTAATATCTTTAATCTTCCTTCAGTATTTTAGATCTCAGAAAGTGGAACTATATCCTCCAAATTTGTCATGCCCAACCCAGGAGTTTGTTAAAGACATGTTTTTCTGACCCCTAAATTGAATCCAAAGTCAATATTTATTGACTGTATTTTGAAAATATATCTTAAAAGTATCTCTGTCTTCACTGTCATGTTCCTAGTCCCAAATGCATCATTTCCCACATGGACAATTGCCATAGACTTTTGTCTATCTCTTCACATTACTCCTGCTCCCTCTCTACTGAATATTTTCTAAAGCCCATCTTGCCTCTCACCCATAGCTTTTCAAACCTTTTCACAAAGGAGTTTCTAAGGACAGAATATGTAAGATTCATGATAACAAGGTGTTTATTTAGTTTTTGCTATATCATCAACTCTAAAATAATACTGTTTCAGTATAATGGAGCCTCAACAAGTAATTTTTGAGTGAATTACTTAAATAGGGTTTGAAATCACAACAGCAGTGCCAGGGATCCTCTCCTAAGCAACTCATGCCAGGCATGATATTTATAGTTATTTTTGAGATTTTATATTCATCTTGTTCAGATTTTTGTATTATATTTGCATACAATAATGTACAATCTAAAAATACATAAATATCTTGAATTACATAGGATTTTAAAAGTTCATTCAAAGATCTGAGTAAAAGGTGTGTTCAGGTAGATGCTCCTTTTTATTTTTTTAAGATGCTCCTTTTTTGTTCTGTGTCTAGGGTAATCCAGACACAATGAATGAAGTTTTCAGTTTGGACAAGAAAGATTTACTGGTAGGACATTGCTTAAATGCCCCAGCAGGGCATACAAACTCACCCACCGTTTTCCTTTTGCTTGATTTTTCTAGCCTCATCTCCTCCTGTTTCTGTCATAGAATTTACTGATTTAATCATACACATATGAGTTTTAGTAGAATGAAATTCAGTCACAGGAGGTTTACAAAATTAAAACTACTGGAATGTCAAGCAACACAGTTTAATAGGGTAAAGGTATAAAGGTTGTAATAATGGTATGTCATTGTTAAAGTCAGTGCCTCTTTACTGGATTGATTTCTCTCTGTCCTAGTAGGTGATAGAGTGGAGTGATGGAGAGGGAATCCAGAACCAGGATGTTAAGCTTCATATGCTCTAATACAACTACTTGTGCACATTGGGGAAAATTCTATAAAATGAAAATATACACATCTGGAGTTTTGTTTTGAGAATTAAATGCAATTATGTGTCTAAAAGACCTAGCAGTGCCTGGAATGTAGTAAGTGCTCAAGATATATTAGCATTTGTCATTAATACTAGCTCCATACTCCAAGCTAATGGGCACATATTGCTTTTAGACACTTGTTTTCTGCAAACTATAAATGGAATATTTTTTTTTCTTTTATAACACTTCTACTTCATGAAGAGCTTGACCTCTTTTTAGGTGTGTAGATCATTGTTGCATGGGACTTTCTATGACATCTGACTATGAGATTGGTTATAGAAAACATAGCCCCAGAATATACCAAGTTCTTGGTAGCTTAGACAAAGAAAGTTGAAGTCATTTTAAGATTTCCTGGTGTTAAGGTATTTTACTGCCTGGGAGCTTGTAAGAAAGCATTTTTGTTTTCTTGTATTTCCTATGTAATGGATGTTGATTTTGCCATTCATATCATTTATCTATTTGTGTAATATCTCAGCTTCTGGAATACAGGAGGAGTATAGGAGAGGATTTAGGCAGCGGTAATGTTAGAGATCACCAATGACTTTTTATTCAATGAAACTTCCAATGGTGCCATCAATGGTAAATTAGGTTGTTTTTATTTTTTGACCTTGGATTATGAGCAGAAGCAAAAATGAAGCACATTGCCCTCATAACCAATCAACTAGCTATCAAAGCTCTACCTCATACCCAGTAAATTTGTCAGGAAGTAGGTTGCTTTGATTACAATGATTTTAGCTATTTTGTAAAAGTGATTGAAGTTTTAATGTTTACAGCCTGAAGTTTTATTGTGCATAGGGTCAAAAATAAGCATTATACAATGTTTTATGCCTGCCACTCCATCCGCTGTACATTGTGTCCTTGAGAATTATACAGGCAAAGGAGGAAACAGAAGGTAATATGTGGAAGTGAGAAAAGGAGTAAAATAATATGGGGTCACAAAGATTCACAGTTTCCCTGAGGATTAAAACTAGAAATAGTTTTACAGTTCTGTTTCAAAGACTGTCTGTGAAAGTTTAGATACAAGGGAGTCTCATAGCAAACCCACGATAAAACGAGAACAATATGACAAAAGACTTAAGAGGAACCAAGTTCAAACAAACATTTAAATATATCCAGACTATGTCACATGTAGTGATTTTGGGGGTCAAGTGAGGGTAGTGATAAAAAAATGTTATTAAAGTAACTTACACTGAAATAATTTAGGTCAGTCAAGAGTTGACTCTATTTTCGATGTTCTTCTGTCTTTGAATCTCCCAGTGAGATGCAAACTATTATTTTCAGGACATAGGTAGGCAAGGCACAGCTTTTATTATATACATGAGGTAACTGGATTTGAAGACAATGTGTCAGGAACTCTATCTTGTATCTCCCTTGCACGAATCTCCCTTGTATCTCTCTGTGCCTAATCCTTAGCACAGTGTCTGGCACATGAAAAAGGATTATATATTTGTTATTGATGAATGAGCGGTGTCTTGTTATGAACTGGGGTAGGGAGAAAGTGAAAGCTTTGCAACAACGTTATCATTTTTCAAATAAAAGTATCTGATATGAGAGCAAAGTAAGCTTGATTCTAATGAGCATGCAAGCCTTATTTTGTCTGAAGAAATATAGTAATGACAATTCCATCCCCCATAAAATTAGTCTCTAGACTGTGAAGAGTCCTTGCTTTATATCCCCTCTACTAAGTGACTATAAGAGGACTTGTATAGGTGGTTCTCAGGGGACACATATGCTTCTATGGTGGCCTGAGGTGTGGCTCTGGATGTAGATGTGACTTCAGCTGTGGTGGGTATAGGAGAACCTGCTAACAGCCATGCTATTTGGACCATGCTGGTCCTGTGGATTCTACTTAAAATCTTTTAGCATAGCTTAAACCTCTGGATTCATTTATCTCTGAACCTATGATTTTACTTCTACATTGTTTTGTGCCTTCTGATTTATGTTCATTTTGGTAATAAATCCTCACCTAAACACAAAAAAACTAGGATTTCAACCTCTTCCCTCAGATTGAGCAAATTATTTTTTGAAAATTGGAAAAATAGGTAGCTTCCATTTTATTTAGAATTTAGCTTTTTACTCTTATGTAACTGTCATACATTGAAATAATTGTATTTTAATGTCTAATTTAGAAAATTTTTAATCTTATATTTCATTAAGTGTCATCTGATTTGGGCATCAAGAAAAGACTTTACTGTGTTTATTAATCTCATTGATATTTATTTACATCTGGGGTTTTGTGATTCTGTGAGTGAAAATTTTCTCTTAATAGTAAGAGGTATACATGAAGAAGATGGTTTATTTTTTTTAAAAGGTTGATTTATTTATTTGAGAGAGAGATATAGAGCACGTGTAAGGAGAGGGGCAATGGGAGAAAATCTTTCAATCAGATTCTCTGCTGATCAGGGAGCCTGACAATGTGGGGCTTGATCTTACAACCCTGAGATCATGACATGAGCAGAAACCAAGAGTCCAAATCTTAACCAACTGAGACACTCAGGCATCCCAAAGAAGGTAGCTTAAATGATGTTGTTGTTGTTTTCTTTTGCAAAAATAAAACTTGGTTTTTACTGTAAATAGTTTAATTTTTCTTTACTGGGGGTCTTGGGGCATATAATTGTCACTCACCTCAGAAAGTGAAATATAAATTACTTATTGATTGATAAATAGACACAAGGAAACCACTGTAATAAATCAAAAGGTTATTAGTGAGCAAGGTGGTTTTACATGACAAGTTAGCTAGAAATTCCTCCCTCTCTTTCTTCACAAAATCCTGGAGACCTACAAGATTTATAATTCTTTACTAAGTTGAAGGAATAGAATTGGAAAGAAAAGACCATGGGCTGCCATTACAGAGATGTTATTAGATATGTGTTCCCAGGAGCCTGAGCAAAAAGCAGGTCTGAGAAGAAAAGGAGGAGTTAGGACTTTCTTTTAATTTTCATAAACCAATCAGAACAACTTTTCCTTAATCTCATCAAACAGAATTCACTTCCTCTCCTAGAGGGAACTTATTAATCTGAATCATCTCACTGATTTTTCAAAGCCGGTGATCTCATTTACCTTAAGAGTGCTAAACATCATCTATCTGGCCATGACATCTTTCTTTCTTTCCAGCCCAGATTCCTCACTTAAAAACCAGACTCATATAGCTATTTAAATGAATTTTACATATCTCACAGTTATCTTAAGTTAAGCATGTCTAAAAATAGAGTTTTCACCTTACTTCACTCCAAAGAAAATTTGGTGTAACTTTCCCATATATGTTAATGTCATATTCATATTTTCAGACCAAAAGTTTTGGAGTTCCCCGATTGCTCTCTTTCTCTTGAAGTCTACATAGAATCTCTCAAAAAGTTCTATCAATGCTACTTTATAATCTGTCCAGGATCCAACCATTTCTGACCACCTCCACCGCTATAACCAGAGTCGCTGTCCAAGCTACACAGAGTGGATGCTTCTAGTGTTCTGCACATACCTCCCTGGATCCCTTTGCCATTTTCTGTGCACAATGCCTCCTTTATGGCTTCTACCTCTCCACACCCTTTTTGTTAGAGGCTGCTGGAACCTACTGCCGCCTTCCCTCAGGGACAGCTGGACCTGCCTGGAAAGTTATGCACTCTTCTTAACCCTACAGGCAGACTTGAGAAATGAAACATGGAGGAAGGGATATAAATAATGTAAGAACATAGTATTTCTTTCTTTCTAAATACTCCACTGGCTGCTCACCCATTCGGAATAAAAGCCAGAATCCTCCAATGGCCCCCAGAGGCACCTCTCCCTGCCCTCCAATGGCTTCCCCCACTGTGGTGTTCTCTGAATATGTCAGGCACACTCTCCCCATCAGTGCCTAGTGCTCAAAGCCCCTTTGATCTAGTGCGTTTCTTCCAAACATCAACACAGTGTGCTCCCCCATTTTCTCCAACAATTGTCTCGAAATGTCCTTCTCTGTGAGTCTTCCCTGACCACTTTGCTGAAAATGTCAACTCCTTTGTTGCACTTCCTAACTCCCTTCTGTACCCGGTTTTCCTCCATATAATTGAACACCATCTGATATATTTATTCTCATCTAGACGAATGTGTACCTCATAAGGACTGGGGCTTTTTTCTGTTGATTTTTTTTTTTCCATTAGAGTATCCCCAAAGCTTCAAAAAGGACCTTATGGTACATGTACAACATATTTTTTTTTTGAGTGAATAAACATGAGAATGAATGAATTTAAAGCTATCATGACTTACTAATTTTGTGTTATTTCATGTTGGAGAGCTGACTTCAGGGTCTCCTCAGAAGAATTTTGACACCTTCATGTCTGCTGCAACTCCCTGGTCTGCTCAGTTATGTTTCCTGGTAACCCAGAATGCTGGTAGTTTCTGTTTTCAGTTATGTGCCCTCAATCTATTTTTGAATTCTTTTAAGTAAGTGTTCCGTCTCAACTCCTCTTGCCAGCTGCTTAAGTAGCATCCTCTCACAGGGCATATGCATCCAGCTGAGAGGATTATCCTGGAGAACATTACCCTTACTCTGGTAAATGAGTGCTTTTTTTTTTCCTCTGTGGATTAACACTTTTAGGTAAATGTTCTCTATATGCACCTACCTTACTGATGATGTCTGTGTTCTATATGTTTTAAGAAGAGCATTTGTTTACATTTTGCACAATAATAAAATCCAACACTTAATGAGTGCTTATGCTGTAAGAACTACCATACAGATCTCTCTACTCTCATATCCTTTTTGTTTTCACAACAGTCTTGCAAGTTACATCATTAACTGCGTCCCCATATTCTTATTTGAGATTGTATGTAACTCAGATCATTAAAACCATGTAGTGCTTTTTGTGTACGGCTTTTGTTAATTAGCATTATACCACTAGGGAATTCCCATGGTATTAAAATGCCTTATAAACCATGATTTTAATCATAACAAAGTATTCAATGTTGTCAATGTACTTTATTTTACTATTTTTCTATTTTTGTACATGTAGATTATTTCCCATTTTTGTTCTTTTTGTTGTTGTTGTTTAAAGATTTTGTTTTATTTTTTCCAGTAGTCTGTACACCCAACAGGGGGCTCAGTCCTACAGCCCCCAATATCAAAGGTCACATTCTCTACTGAACCAGCCAGGTGTCCCTGTTCTTCTTAGCATAAAAACTATTATTGTAAAAAACTGAAATGAAAATCTTTGTGCATGTACTTTTACCATTGTTTTGTGTCAGCCTTAAGATGAATTATCATGATCATGACGTGTATTGTATACTTTGAAGTCTTTTTTTTTTTTTTTTAATTTTCTAGGAGTGATCCTTGTCTTTGGCTCAGAAAATATGGGTAGGTATCACAGAAATTAGTTATAGGATTTAGTGTGCATAGGATAAAAGTAAATCGGCTTCTCAGATGATGCTAGGCCTGGTCCTGAGAGTTGAGAGAGCATATTTCCACGAGTGTTCATACTTTATATTACATAATGTTGAATATTATATTTATACAGTGGGTAGAATGTCGTGTGAGGAGCCATACTCCTTGAAGTCAAGTCTTATTTTTCTTGTCATTACAGGAATAAACTTCAGAAAACTTGTTCTTATCGGACTGCTCAACAATAACAGATGGCATAACTACAAAGAACAAATCGATACATGCAATCCTATTGTGGCTGGAGAAAAATGTCATCGTCCAGATGTTTAACTCTGCCACTTTAAATTTATCTTAGGGTATATTTTAGAAAACTCTGCATAAGAAATTGTGAGCATAATATTTAAGAATCCTGTATAAATTTTGTTTGCCTCACTGAGTTCAGACAACTTTCTCATCCCACCAATTCTAGGTTAAATTTCTGGAGAAGTACCAGGGATTTAGAAATTCTACATTGTGCTTAAGTGGGAAGTTTGTGCTTCAACAATTAACTATGTTAACCAGAATTTTATGAAGGTCACTCTGTCTGTCATTGGTTTTGTTTGTTTGTTTTAAGAATATGAGGATTGTGTTTGTGATACTACAATACTGTGGAATTTGTATCAATCTGTTTTTTGGTCTCAGAGGATAGAGTTAAAGGAAACTCAAAAATAAAAACTGCCCCCCCCATTGTCGATGCATTTTGTGTTTTACTTTACATTATTGTTTATATGTGAACCATTTCAGTATTTGCTGAACAGTTAGGTTTAGGCTGCTAAGATACAGACATAGGAGTAATGGTCTTACAGCGTAAAAGACATCTGAGTAATATGAGGGAGAAATTGCAAACATATAAAACAAAAGGTCAAGAAGTCCTGATGGTTAGTTTATGGGGTTAAAAAATGGTAAAGAAAGATATAATGAACTCTTGAATTAAGCAAAGACATCAAATGTAAAGGGAATACAATATTTAACCTACTCATATACCAAAGAAGAGACCTGTGACAACAGGAGAAAAAGCAATCTGTGGTTTCCATAGAAAGGCAAGTGGTTGAGCACATCACTGAGGCGTGCACAAGGGCCATGGCAGGAACTGGTCATATCATGTCTTTGTGCTAGTCCATCTAGGGTATTCCAGAATATCACTCAATAAATGTTTTAAAGAAATTTGTTGGGTAAATATATACCATGGGATACAATGGACATAGGGTTTAGCCCCAGTTACATGTTGACAAAAATAATTTCATTCCATAATACCTACTTCTTAGTTCACAAAAGACAGAAAGAAGGATCCAGAATCTCCCGAGGAGAGGAAAATAAAAATCAAATCTGCAGAAGTCCCTAGGAAAACATTAATTGCCCTGATAAGTTAATACCTTTCTAAAATCTAGCATTTCAGCTTCTAGGCTCAGTTAGAGGGTTTGGTTCAGTTAGTACACTGAGAACAATTTCATTTCTCAGGGGCTGACTAACATTAACAAGTTCAAGTGAATCATCTATAAAACATAATGCCAACTCATTAATATACAATAAGAAATAATTATTGCAGGAACTGTAATACTTTAGTTTCCTTGATTTTCAAATCCTCCTTATAGCAAACCTACATGGAAATCCAAATTATAATCAGATCATTTTATTAATTTATGAGACAAATTACTGTTATAGGGAAATGGAAATACTCAAAGACCATGTTATCACCGTATCATCTCTATTTTATTTGGGGAATGAAATCATAATCAGAGGCCAATTTATTAATGTACCCTGAGAAATCGCTGTCAGAATGGCCAAAAGGCTTAAACCCAATACAATCAGCTTACTTTCTTCCCGAAAGGAATGGCAGGACTGATAATAATCAAAAAGTTGTCTCTGGGACATGGATTAGGACATAGGGAGTTACAAAAACTGAATGTTTAATGATATCAGACTAGGGTAACTTAATAAAATCATTACACAATGTATTTGATCATGCTAATGTGACTAGATATACTTGAAGTCTTATATTAAGGTCACTTTTGTCCTAAAGAATACTTGTATTCTTCCCTCAACATAACCCCAGCATCCCAAAGAACCTCCCTAAAGCCTTGATAGCTCTTTTCTCAGTGAGTACTTGGACTCTGCTAGATGAATGGTTTCTAATCTATGCCTAGTTTCCAGTCAACATTTTCCTCATTGACTGTAGTTATTACTAGCATAAGACTCTAGGACTAACTTCTTCAAAAAATGAGATAAATTTCCCTTCTAAAACCATAACTTTGGTTTTCAAGTGGTTAATCTAGTTAGCCCTCGCTGAAAGTAATTACATAATTCAAAAATTTGTAACAAATATGTAGGAGAATGACTATTTTCCTAGGTCTATGAATGAAGGGAAATTAGAAATAGCAAGATTAATGCTTTTTGTCATTTAAAAAGAAATACTTCAGTATCTTAATACTTCAGTAATTTGAGTGCCCTGCATTAGGGTCCAAGGTGCCTGGCTTATGACATCATCTAAATTCATGTGCCTTGAACTCCTGGCTGTCCATACATCTCTTTAGATCATATTTATTGGGAAAATGATAGGGTACATGAGTCAGGGGTAGAGTAGAGAGAGAGAGATAGGGGATGCAGACACCCCACTCAGTAAGGAACTGTATACAGGGCTCAATCTCAGGACCCTGACTGAAATCATGACCTGAGCTGAAAGTAAGGGGTAGATGCTTAACCAATGGAACCACCCAGATGCCCCTCTTTAAAGATTTATTTATTTATTTATTTGACAGAGAGAGATCACAAGTAGGCAGAGAGGCAGGCAGAGAGAGAGGAGGAAGCAGGCTCCCTGCCAAGCAGAGAGCCCAATGTGGGACTCAATCCCAGGACCCTGAGATCATGACTTGAGCTGAAGGCAGAGGCATTAACCCACTGAGCCCCCAGGTGCCCCAGATGCCTCTCTTTAGATCATATTTAAAATGTTGTGTATACTTTTCTTTGTAAAAATGATACCAACGGTTTTCAATTACTTGATAAATTGAAGATACATGACCTTCAGAACTTTGTGAAACTGCCTGAGACACCATTACTTAATTGCTCCAAATGTACTATTCATCTAATAAGTAATACTTCTGTCAAAAAATATAATCACTTCAAACATTTGGAGTATACTGCCACAAGGTATTGGTAGTGGTCATCAATTTCAAACATAAGAAAGGTCAATATATATTTTAAAAAGATAGCCAAATGAATTCTACCAAACATTTAAAGAAGAGTTAATACCCATTCTTCTCAAACTATTACAAAAAGAAGAAGGAAAACTTACAAATTCATTCTATGAGGCCAGAATTACCCTGACACTGAAACCAGATAATGTTCCCATTAAAAAAGAGAACTACAGGTTGATATCTCTAATGAACCATGAATGTAAAAATTCTCAATAAAATACTAACTAACCGAATCCAACAGTACATTAACAGAGTCATTCACCATGATCGAGTGGGATTTACCTGGTTTGCAAGGGTGCTCAATATTTGCAAATCAATCAACATGGTATATCACATTAATAACAGTGTAAGAACCATATGATGCTTTCAATAGATGCAGAAAAAGCATTTGACAATGTACAACATCCATTCATGATAAAAGTCGTCAAAAAAGTAAGATTAGAGTGAACATACCTCAACATAATAAGCACCATATACAAAAAACCTACAGCTAATACCATCTTCAATGAGGAAAAAGTGTGAGCTTTTTACTACAGTCAAGAACAAGACAGGGATGTCCATTCTCACCACCGTTAATTAACATAGTATTGGAAATCCTAGCCATGCAAGTGGACAACAAAAAGAAATAAAAGTCATCCAAACAGGCAAGGAAGAAGTAAAAATTTCACAATTTACCCATGGCATGATATTCTATGTGGAAAACCCAGAAGATGCCCCCCAAATTGCTAGAACTCAATACATGAATTCAGTAAATTTCCAGGATACAAAATCAATATACAGAAACCTGTTTCATCTCTATACACCAATACTGAAGCAGCAGAAAGGGAAATTAAGGAATCAATCCAATTTACAATTGCACCAAAAATCACAAGATACCTAGGAATAAACCTAACCAAAGAGGTGAAAGACCTGTACTCTGAAAACTGATGAAAGAAATTGAAGAGGACACAAAGAAATGAAAAGACATTCCATAGTCATGGATCAGAAAAACAAATACTGCTAAAATATCTATACTACCCAAAGCAATCTACATTTTTAATGTAATCCCTATCAAGGCACCATTTTTCATAGAACTAGAAAAAACAAACCTAAAATGTTTATGGAGCACAAAGACCCGAATAGACAAAGCAATCGTGAAAAAGAAAAGCAAAGCTGGAGGCATCACAGTTCTGCACTTCAAGTACTATTACAAGGTGTAGCGATCAAAACGGTATTGTACTGGCACAAAAAGAGACACATAAATCAATAGAACAGGGTAGAAAATCCAGAAAGGAACCCACAACTATGTGGTCAATTAATCTTTGACAAAGCAGGATAGATATCCAATGGAAAAAAGACCGTCTCTTCAACAAATGGTGTTGGGAAAACTGGAAGGTGACATGCGAAAGAATGAAACTGGACCACTATCTTACATCATGCCCAAAAATAAATTCAACATGGATTAAATAAGAGGCAGGAAACCATCAAAATCAAAGAAGAGAACACAGTCAGTAACTTCTTTGACATTGACTGTTATGACTTCTTCCTAGATATGTCTCCTGAATCAAGAGAAAGAATAGGAAAAAATAAGATACTGGGACTTGATTAAGATAAAAGCTCCTCAGGGGTACAGGTCTGTGAATCGCCAGGTTTACACACTTCACAGCACTCACCATAGCACATACCCTCCCCAATGTCCATAACCACCTCCCCCTCTCCCAATCCCACCTCCCCCCAGCAACCCCCAGTTTGTTTTGAGAGATTAAGAGTCATTTATGGTTTGTCTCCCTCCCTATGTTTATTAAAAAAAAAAAAAAATTGGAAGGGGAGGCGAACCATAAGAGACTATGGACTCTGAAAAACAACCTGAGGGTTTTGAAGGGTCAGGGCTGGGAGGTTGGGGGAACAGGTGGTGGGTAATGGGGAGGGCACGTTTTGCATGGAGCACTGGGTGTTGTGCAAAAAGAATGAATACTGTTACGCTGAAAAAATAAATAAAATGGAAAAAAATAAAAAATAAAAAAAAGATAAAAGCTCCTGCGCAATGAAGGAAACAATCACCAAAATTTAAAGTTAACCTACGGAATGGGAGAAGACATATGCAAATGACATATCAGATAAAGGGTTAATACCCAAAATATATAAAGAACTTATCAAACTCAACACCACAAAAATGAACAATCCAATTTAAAAAATGGGCAGAAGACATGAATAGACATATTTCTCCCAAGAAGACATACAGATGGCCAACAGACACATGAAAAGATGCTCAACATCATTCATCATCAGGGAAATACAAATCAAAGCCACAGTGAGATACCACCTCACACTAGTCAGAATGGCTAAAGTCAACAACACAGGAGACAACAGATGCTGGCGAGGATGTGGAGAAAGGGTAACCCTTTTGCTCTGTTGATGGGAATGCAAATGGGTGCAGTGGCTCTGGAAAACAGTATGGAGGTTCCTCAGAAAGTTATAAATAAAACCACCTAACGACCCAGCAATTGCACTTCTGGCATTTACCCTAAGTGTACCGGAATACAGGTTCAAAGGGATACATGTACCCTGATGTTTATAGCAGCATTATCAACAACAGCCAAATTATAGAAAGAGCCCAAAATCCCTTGAATGAATAAATGAAGATGTGGTATATATGTACATACATATATATATACCTGTATATGTGTGTATATATGCATGGTGGAATATTACTTAGCCATAACACAAATGAAATCTTACCATGTGTAATGATGTGGATGGAACTAGAGAGTATTACAGTAAGCAAAGCAAGTCATTCAGAGAAAGACAAATAGGATTTCAGTCATATGTGGAATTTAAGAAACCAAACATGAACATCAGGAAAAAAAGAGAATGAGAGGCAAACCAAGGAACACACTGTCAACTCTAGACAGCAAACTTGTGGTTATCAGAGGAGAGGTGGGAGGGGGTGCGGAAAGTAGCTGATGGGGATTAAGGAATACATTTGTTGTGATGTGCACAGGGTGTTTTAAGTGTTGAATCACTATACTATACACCTGAAACTAATATTACATTGTATGTTAATTAACTGGAATGTAAATAAAAACTTAAACAAAAAATAAAAAATAAAAATAAAAAGATAGTCCAAAATATAAAAGGCCAAACAGAATGAAAGCAAGTGTAGCAAAAGTTTTATGAAATGAAGTATAAATAAGAAGCATCACATAGTCTAAATATATTATTACACATTGATAAGAGTGGAATTGCTAATAAAGTTATAACAGCTGTTGACAACTGTGAGCCAAACAACACAGCTTGAAAGAAAAGGAAGGAAAATATTAAAAATAAGCAAATTAAAAAAAAAAACACAACTGGCATTAGCTATCACACAACTATAAATTTAGGAGAGATTATGTTTAGAAAAAATAGACATAGGTGAAATGAAAAACAAGTGGTTCTATAGAAAAATCTTAACTGTTTTTAATCATAGACTTTTTCTTTTTAAGAGAGAGAGAGAGTGAGCATGGGCCAGAATGGGGGGAGAGGGACAGGGAAGGAGGAGAGAGGAAGAGAGAGAGGAACAATCTTAAGCAGTTTCATGCCCATCATGGAGCTCAACGCAAGGTTTGATTTCCTAACCTTGAGCTGAAATTAAGTCTGATGTTTAACCGACTGAGCCACCCAGGTGCTCCAATATGTCATGCTTAAGAAATGTTGATGCATATAAAACTGAACACCATATAACCACATAAAAACATACAAACCAGTGAGAATTATAGTACTATGAATTAAGCTAAAATATAATTTGTGATCAAATACCAAAATCAACCTTGTCAAAAAACTAAAACAAAACAAAACAAAACAAAAAGCCCAAGTATTTCTCTGGACATAGGGCTCTCTCTCAAAACAAAAATCCAGATGATGTTGGTCTAAATCTTGCTCATTGCTACCTGGGGATTATGTGCATTAATAAAGCATTTGTACTTTAAGACTGAAGAAGGATGATGTTATTATTTCATGGCAAGCTTCCTTGTTACGTGTGGTTTTCAAGACATGCAAACTCATGAAGCTTGGTATAGAGAGTAAATAAGGCAGTAAATTTTTTTTCATTATCAAATGTATATTACGTACTTTAAAGAATTTGGAAGCAGCAGCAAAGGAATTCTGAAATTAATGGGTGTAAGGGCTTCTCCTCCAAATTAACACAATGTTAATGACATGGTTTCCATACAAATTAGTAGATAAAATGCACAGGATGATCACTTGTGGTTTGTCACACCCACTAGGGAGGGCGTATAAAAGGACCCCATGGAAACAGAGAAGTTCATGTTCTGTAAGCAGGTGCTCTGCTCTTGCCTAAATCCTTAACTCTTGACACCATGAGCTATTACTACAGCAACTACTATGGCAGCCTGGGCTGTGGCTATGGCTATGGCTATGGCTGTGGCTATGGTGCTGGCCATGGAGGCTATGGATATGGCTGCTACCACCCATGTTGCTATGAAAGACATTGGTTCTCTGGCTGCTACTGAGAAGTCTTTCACACAGTCTTGCACGTGATGAAGGACTTCCAGCATGTTGTCCTCTTGCTAACTCTGCCTTCTAGATATTTCGTTCCATTCCATTGGTGCCTCTCTTCTGTAGAGTAATTGAGGAGCCAAACCTAGGTTAATGTGATAAAATTTCAAATTCCTCTTGCTAAGACCGACCTGCTAAGAATCATCTGTGTTTGCAATTCTAATTTGGGGGAGGAGGGAGAGACTTACGTAATGAGTCTCCTTTTGTATACATTTTTTGTGTAGAGCTCTCATTCGAAACTGCATGGGAGATATGTGAAAATTTACTTTACATGAAACTTACCCTACCTGCCATTTTAAATGGTCATAGTGTCTCTTCCATCCACCATAGGGAGGTGTTCTACATGTACAAGCACTGAGTGTGAGTTTAGGCTCATGTTTGCTGTCTGTGTCCCTGTGCTTTGCAAAAGCTCCTGACCATGGTGTCTTACCTGTAATCCTGTGTAACCATGAGAGGAGAGAGACTGTCCAGCAGTCCTTTTCACACTTTTTACTCAACACATATCAACACAGCTGCCGCTGCTCTTACCCAGCCTCACAACTTCACAGTGGGATTGTTACACAACATTTTAACACCATTTTCCACTGTTATACTCAAAGCCCTGCTGTCTTTTACAGTTTCCAAGCAGGACAGGACTCTGTTGTGTTATTGGAATCTGTGTTCTTTATGGATTTTGTCTCCTGCAGTGGCTTTTTCGGTCTCACTTAAACAACAATTGTAGAAGTTCAAACAGCCCTCAGAAGTACACAGCAATTGGTTAGCTAAAGTGCCATACTAGTTTCTGGGTGCCCAAAGCTCTGCTTTGTAGCTGGATAGGTAGCTCTGTAAGTCCTGCAGTTGGGAGTCCAAACAGATGTTTGTCCTGCTGTAGATGTTTGCTCCTTCAAATGTCCTACCTTGGTGAATTTTACTCCCTTGTTAATCAGACCCGATGATACTTATGTAAAGTAGTGGGCGATTCTATCTGAAGGGCTGAAAGTCCCAGTCTATAATGGGTGTGTGTTGGAACCTCATTTCTATTTCTAGGTTTCCAGAAGTACCTGCATTGAAAGTTTTATGTATTGGGAGCAATGGGATCTTATAGGAGAGGCATCTAATGAAGACTTGTGTAGTCAAAATTTTCACAAAATCTGCTTTCTGAACTCAGAATTAAAGGAAAGTACAAGAAGAGAGGATTTGGAATGTGTTGGAGTATAGGGTTTATGCCAGCTGTATACTCTGGGCAGCCCATTTTGTTATAAAGACTAACTAGAATGTCTACCAGTACATGTACTCTGGGCAGCCCATTTTGCCATAACCACTAACTAGAATGTCTACTATACATGTCTAGTAGAATAAGTATTAATGCATTACTTATTAATTAATTACTAAGTAATTAATATTTATTTATTTATTAATGAATAAGTATTCAGCGTTTTCAGTACAGATTCATTTAGAAACTAGAAATTGGAAGTTGGAGTTAGATTGCCTGGGAAGCCCTTCCCCCCCATCAAAAATAATGGTAGCCATGTTCTAGGACTCGCTGAGAGTAGGGATAAGAGATTGAAGACAGGTAATTTAGAAGAATCAGTGCTCTGTTTTGTAACCATGACAAGCATAAAGAAGATAAAACTTGTAGAACCAATCGTAGCAGGAAGACATTACTATTCTCCCTCTACCCTATCTGTAAGGAGAGCATTCTTAGGAAAACTTTCATTAGAAAAAGTGGGACCATTAATTTATACGGAAAAAACATTGAGCACTCCTACACCCCAAAAGTAACCTCTTTCAGTCTTCTCTAATTCCTTGGGACACATCTTGCTAATGGAGGCACAAAATCAATACACATATAGCAAAGACACTCACAATCACAAGTCAGAGCTCTACTGGCTGGTGTGGAGATGCTGAGTGTTGTTCCCGGGGAAGGAGCTGGGGGATGCCTGTCTTGCTCGTTGGGGTGCCCACTGCCTCTATAATGACATACTGCAAAACCAATGTGGGTGCTATTTTTACTTTTTGTCTGTGTGTTTTTTGTTGTTGTTGTTTTTTGTTTGTTTATTTTGTAAAAGGGAAAATCCTTTTCAGATTTCCTTGGGTTAGCAAAAACAGGCACAAATGTATACGTTTCACAAAAGTGAAGGGGTGTAACACAAACTTTGGAAAGGAGAGATACCTGTATTTTTGTAGTCATAGCTTTTCATCAGAAATATTTTGCTGAAAGCTTTCATTAAATTCTTCTTAGGTAACTTTACTTAAGGCTATTGTTATTTGGTAATAATATTATATTATTTTTTTCCATTTTCAAAGCACTTTTCCTGTATTATATTTTCTTCTTTAATATTTGCAATAGCTCTTTGAATTGTACAAAGCTATTTTTTATCCTACTTGCCAAAATGAATTTCAACCTAACATCCAATGTCATTTAAGTGATATAATCAGAACTAGAAGCCACTCTTCTAACTGTAGTTAGAAAAATTCTAAATTTTCACTTTAGTTTATTGATCTGTAAGGAGAAGAAAACTTTCTTTGGGCAAAGAACAGCATGCTTTCTTGAAGTTTGACAGGTGGAATGTGGGTTTAAAGTAGTATCCATCTCCTATCCATGCAAAATAGTCACAAAGCAGTTTCTTAGGTCAACCTCTAATATATTTACTTTTGACATGTATAATAATATACATAATAGTCTAAATTTCACATGATACCATTTTCCCAATTCTCCTTGAAGCCTTTCTGAATCGTAAGTGTGCGACAAAACTTATATGATGAAGTTCAGGAATATTAGCAATGATTTTAGGAATTGAGTTAAAAACATTCAGGATTGAAAGGTTAAGAGATTGTTAGTTTTCTATAGCTATTTAGCAAATCATGCATATTTATCAGTTTATTTTATTTTTTAAAAGATTTTATTATTTATTCACTTATTTCATTATATATATATGTATATATATTTTTAAATGTCTTTTTAAAGATTTTATTTATTTATTCAAGACAGAGAGAGAGACAGCAAGAAAGGAAACACAAACAGGGGGAGTGGGAGAGGGAGAAGCAGGCTTCCTGCCAAGCAGGCAGTCCAATGCAGGGCTCAATCCCAAGATCCTGGGATCATGACCTGAGCCGAAGGCAGACCCTTAACGACTGAGCCACCCAGGCATCCCTTCATTTATTTTGTTTTAGAGAGAGAACACGTGAATGGCATAAGGGGCAGTGGGGTGGGGAGAGAGAGAGAAAGAATCATCCAAAGCAGGCTCCGCTCAGATGGGGGCTTGACACGGGGCTCAGTCCTACCACCTGGAGATCATGACCTGAGCCAAAACCAAGATCCTGACGCTTAGCCAACTAAGCTACCCCAGCACCCCCATATTTATCAGTTTAAAACTGTGCTCATTTCCTCATGTCTCCCCTGTAGGTCAGAAGTCTGGCAAGTTGTCATTGGGTTCTCTGTTCAGCGTATCCCAAAGCTGGCCTGAATTCTTACCTGAAGGCTCTAGAAGAATCTGTTCTCAAGCTCCTGCTTCTTGTTGACAGAATCCAATTCCTGTGGTTGTTGGACCAAATTCCCTTTTCTACACCGGCTGCCAGCAGGGGGCTACTGTCAGCATCTAAAGGCTACCCCCCTCCTTGGCACACGGACCCCTCCACCTTCCAGCCAGCAAAGACATGTCAAACCCCCCTTACTCTGAGTCTGCTACTAGCCAGCGAAAATTCCATTCTTATAGGGCTCCTGTGATTAGGTCAGACCCACTCAAATACTATTTCCTTTTTAAAGCCAACTGTGCCATATATGAAATGGCCTAATCACAGTACTCAAACCCTTTACATTCACAGTGCTGAAATAAGGCAGAGCCAGTATACCAGGAAGGAGTGGATTTGGGGGCCATCTTAATGTGCTGCCTAACCACGTGACATGTTCTCTGGCTATCCTGAACAACCATGTCCTACCTCGTTCAGAGTAAATGCAAAGCCTTCCCTATGTATAAGTGTGAAATCCTTGTTTAAATGGCGCTGCTAAGAGTGTAACAGCACACACCTAATGATCTCACATCTCTCATGTAATTGTCCTCTCTTCTCCTTCTAGTTTTTTCCACTTCAGGCAATCTGCCCCTCAGGGAACCTGGCATGACCCCATGTCAGAGCCTGTGCGTTGGGTTCCCTCTGTGGGGCATGCTGTTCCCCAGACAGCTACATGACTCAAGAAAAGTCACTTATTTGGGATGAGCCTTCCCTACCCATCAAAAATTTCAGTACCCCCAATGGTCATTGCATATGCCCACCTCTGCTTTATATTGTGTTATTAGCAGTTCCTATTATGATTACGAAACATACTCTTTTGATGGATGAATTGATTGATTGTCCTCATCTCCCACAGGAATGCAATCTTCAGGAAGACAGGGTTTTTGTCTGCTTTGTTTACTGCCTCAAAATCTGCTTCCCAGTGCCTGGAAATATGTTGAATACAAACTAGCCACTGAGTAAATATTTGTTGAAAGAATACATTAAGTATCTTTTGTTTATGGTCTGCCTCCCCCACTAAAATGTTAGTCTCCTGGAGACAGGGGATTTGTTTTTCTTCCTACTACTTTAGGTTCAGGAGGAGTAGGTAAATGTTATCATTTATTTGTTGAGTGAATGAATGGGAATTACTTTGGAGAAGTGAAAGAAAAAAAGTTTGGTTCAAGCACGAGTCCAGGTTCTTAGTTGGATAACTGGTGATTTCTGAAGCTCTTTGTCAAGATAGGAACCATGGGGAAGGGGAAAAAAAATTGAGCGTGTGTGGAGTAAATGGTAAGATGGTCAGCTTTTTTTTTTTAAATACATTTTTCAGATATTGAATATGAAATAAATTTCAAGGCAAGTAAGTGTATGGAGGAGACAGAGGTGGAAAGTTGAAAGAGTTGTTGCTGATACGATACGGACTGTCTGCTCAACTCTGTGCAGCTGGGTCAGAGAGCAAGAGAATGGGACATAGGGGAAGTGATTTGAACGACATCAGATAGGTATTTGACATGACACGAGAACCAGGGAAGAAATGAACTTGGGCACAAAGACAGATTTCCAGCAATGGTGAGTGCTTCATTGGGACAGGATGCAACAAATTTGTGTTATGTTCAGTTGTCAGTTTTATCCCTTTTTTTTTCTTTTTCAGCTATGCAGAATAGATCTGGTATAATTAACTTGCTAATGTACTTTACCACTTAGGTTCACTAGTATGGCATTTTCTTTAAATGTAAAGCCTGTATGTGAGCGATTTTTTTTTTTTTTTTTTTTTTTTTGGTTAGTGCTAAGACTTACTCGAATGTTAAATCTAGGCATTGGTGGGGGAAATGCATACAAATACTGTGGACTGTATGAAGGGGAAAAGAATTACCAAAGAGATAACATTTGGAAAGTTACACACCTGGATTCCTGGAGGCAGGGAGAGAGGGTGTATTTCATTCCCTGGTGTGTGCTCAGGACATAGTCGCATGTGTGGACTATATTAGGCAACTCAGGAAATGTTTCTAGAGGAACAACTTATAATTTGATCAGATATAATACAAACCTAAAATGAGAAGTATGTTTTCTGACTGGCTCGAGCTGGCACATCTAAGCCCCACTGACATATTGAAAAGAAAGAGCAATAAAGAAGGGAAAGGAAGGAAAATAATTAAGAGGGGAAATAAGGATAAACTAGTTTTCAAAAGCAGAAGGATGAGACAGTGAGAGAAGTTTCTGATCTTTTAAAGCAAATCATTTTTTTGTGTGTCAGATTATTTGAAAGTATCAAGAAGGGACAATGGAAAAGCCCTATGATCCTGACAGAAGAGAGAGAGGGAAACAAATCCAGAAGCACAGAGTGCTCTGTAGTTACTAAGCTAAAAGACAACCCAATCTCTGAGTCAATATTCAATGATTATGTTACATACTATACCATAGGTAAGGTAGCTGCCCAGACCTCTAAACAGAACTCTTTGTTTTCTTTTCAATTCATTTTTTTTAACAATTCATTAGTTATATATTGCTTCTTTTTTAATTAATGCTTTAATATCTATTTCCTATACAAGAATGCAGTCTCCATTGACTCATGGTTCATGGGCTGGCTTTTCTTTTTTACACTGAGTTTATTATTACCTGAAATACAGTAAACATTAGATAAATGTTTGTTGAATGGATTAACCACCAAAAGGTTGTGTACGCTGCCTTCAGCAATCCAATACCTTTCATAGATATTTCTTTTTTTGTTTAAGATTTTATTTATTTATTTGATAGACAGAGATCACAAGTAGGCAGAGAGGCAGGCAGAGAGAAGAGGAAGCAGGCTCCCTGCTGAGCACAGCGCCCTATTCAGGACTCAATCCCAGTACCCTGAGACCTTGACCTGAGCCGAAGGCAGAGGCTTAACACACTGAACCACCCAGGTGCCCCCTCCCACAGATATTTCTAAATGATAGTATTATCGTGGGGTTGCTCAAGAGTTAAGAAATGTTCACTTAGAACTAGCTTGCTTTATTTTATTAAGTCAACTACAGTAAATTTAAAAAGATATTTAAAACATTTATTTTAATTTCCTTTAAAAAGTCATAATATTTTTTCTTAAATAGTTAAAATATTTCTTGTTTAAAAGTTAAATACTTTTATCTGAAGTCATATTCTTTCTGAAGGCCAAAAGACTTTATCCTTACCTAATAGTAATAGTAGAGACAGTGTTATATAGTGAGTAAAAGTAAAGGCCCGTTAACCAGAAAACTGGTTTCGAAACTCGGGTTAAGCACGCATTAGCTGTGTGACCCTGTGTGGACAATGGTGCCAGATGGTAATCGTATGACACAGGATTGTTATGAATCTAAGCTAATACATATAAAGGACTTCAAATCGTGTCCTGGCCCATGTTAATCTGTTGGTAAATATATGTACTATCATTGTTTGCTTTAAAATAAAACTTTGGGATGCCTGGGAAGCCTAATCGGTTAAGCATCCAACTCTTGGTTTTGGTGCAGGTTGTGATCTCAGAGTTGCGGGCCTGAGCCCAGTGGCAGGCTCTGCATTCAGCGAGGAGTCTGCTAATGTTTTACTCTCCCTCTGCTCCTCCCCCTCTGTATGCTCAGAGGCATGCACTCTCTCTCTAAAATAGATAAATAAATCTTTTTAAAAGAACAAAAAAAAATAAAAATTCTATACACGGGATCTGTAAGTATCTTCTCTAGTTCTTTTTTTTTTTTAAGATTTTATGTATTTATTTGACAGAGAGAGAGAGAGAGATCACAAGTAGGCAGAGAGGCAGGCAGAGAGAAGGGGGGAAGCAGGCTCCCCACTGAGCAGAGAGCCACATGTGGGGCTCGATCCTGAGACCCTGAGATCAAGACCCGAGCCGAAGGTAGAGGCTTACTGCACTGAGCTACCCAGGTGCCCCTCTTCTCTAGTTCTTTTCCAATCAATGAGTTGTTCACATCTGTACTCTCCATGGAAAATCATCCAAAAAATTTCTTCCTCTGGATTGCCAATGAAAACACATGACTAATTTTTAAGTCATGTATAAATCCTTGTTTTGCAGTTCTTGGAAGTAGAGTCAAGTAAGGCTTATATATGATTACTTTAAAAAATTGGCTGATATCCAGAGTCTACTGAGTTGAAACACATTTTGAAGGAATTAGATTTTCTTCATTCCCCTTGCAGTTTTTGTTTGAGTGTTTGATTTTTCCATAGTTGATTCAAAACCACAGAATAAATGGACAGAATATATGGACATTGGGGAGGGGAGGCGAACCATAAGAGACTATGGACTCTGAAAAACAACCTGAGGGTTTTGAAGGGTCAGGGGTGGGAGGTTGGGGCAACCTGAGGGTTTTAAAGGGTCAGGGGTGGGAGGTTGGGGGAACAGGTGGTGGGTAATGGGGAGGGCACGTTTTGCATGGAGCACTGGGTGTTGTGCAAAAAGAATGAATACTGTTACGCTGAAAAAATAAATAAAATGGGAAAAAAAAACACAGAATAAGGCTGACTTTTAAGTGAATACATTTTAAAAATATACATTGATTAAAGAGAAAGTGAAGAATTCTTATAAGAGAGAAAAGAAGCCTGTAACACTGATATTTGGCCAAATCTTGAGATGAGAACACAGAAAACTTGGAAAGATAAAAGATGGGACTAAGTTTCTGTTCCTCAACAACCAGCATGAGTCCTTAGGTGGCTGGGGGAATCTGGTCCTTTCTGTGCTTCATGGGAGGCAGTGTAGCCTGAATGAAAAGAAAAGGCAGATCACTTGGAATTTCAAGCACAAATAAAGCTTAAGCCTGGAAGTTGGCTTCTTCTTTAGGACTCAATAAAGCAGAAGAGAGGAAGAATTTCCTAGGTCGAATCTTGTGATATCTTCTATTATTGATGTCTTTTATGAGGCAAAATACCTGGCTTTATCTAGGTTATGACAAGGATTCAAGATAATAGTTGTTTTTTTTTTTTAATTTACCTTAAATTTTATTGAACCAAGTTCTTCTAGTGGAGCAGAATCTAAAACAGCAGTTCTTTACCATTAACAATTATTTTTAGTTGTTATATTGCAATGTTCCATCCATGTGGAAAAAATAAGCATTTAATTACATTGTACTATTAATAAGCTAGTAGGGAAAGCAAGCATAGTAAGTGTAAATGAAGTTCCAAATCATCTATATGCTTTTTTTTTTTTTTAAGCAGTCTCCACACCTAGCATGGAGCTGATGTGGGGCTCAATCCCACAACCCTGAGATGAAGACCTGAGCTAAAATCAAAAATTAGACTCTTAACACATTGAGCCACTCAGGCACCCCTCATATGCTTCCTGATATTCAACTGTATTGAGCATTCAGTTGTTTAGAGCAGAACTAGCTAAATAAATGTGTTAATGTGTTTCGTGTCACTTGTACTTACTTCTAATGATAGCAGGAATAAACAATAAAACAAAAATAAAAGGCAGCAGCACACTCTGGGAGAATAAACTCCCTCACCTGCAAGCTTAGCCTCAGTTTCACATGTATCTGTTGAATTAAGGCTGAATTGGAGCACTTAGGTTTAGTCCTTGTCTGTCATTAGAGAGGTGTGGTATATACATATAATGAATATTACTCAGTCATAAAAAATAATGAGAGCTTGCCATTTGCAACAGTATGGTTGGACTTGGAGGTATTATGCTCAGTGAAAGAAGTCAGACAGTGAAAGACAAATACTCTAAGCTTTCACTCATATGTGGACTCTTAAAAAAAAAAAGCAAATGAACAAATAAACAAAAAAGCAGAAACTGACACATAAATACAGAGAACAAAGTGGTGGTTGCCAGAGGGGAGGTGGTGGGGATGGGAAAATGGGTGAAAGGGAGTGGGAGACACAGGTTTCCAGTGATAGAATGAATAAGGCATGGGGATGGCAGGTTCAACATTGAGAAATTATCAGTGTATTGTAGCAGAGTTGTGTGGGGACAGACCTTACCTACGCTTTCGATGAGCACAGCATAGTGTACAGAGTTGTAGAATCATTATAACGTACACCTGAAACTAAAGTCACACTGTGTCAACTATGTGTCAGTTAATAAAAGAAAAACTCAGTATAATTCTGTCGTCTGAATTGTAGTTTTCTCACTGGTTAAAAAAAATAAACGGTGTCCCTAGTCTCTTTGAATTCTGCAATCCTATGGTCCTATGATAATATAGAATTCAGACTCTGAAATAGGAATATATGCATGGGCAGAGAGCTATTCATTATAGTCGGTAGGAACTCCTCCTGCAGTCTTCAGTGGGACCTACCAAGCAGGCTTACTCTAATATGAGACATGAAGCTTGAGAAATTCCTTGACTTCAGTTGGTGGCTCTTAAAAATTAAATATCATCCTTGCACCAGCAAACACAGTTCTCAGCTGATGCCAAAAGCACATCGTATGTAGATGGACGTCACAGCTGGTGGTCATTGTCATAGGACTAGTATTTCAGGGAACAGCTCTGATTCACTGTATGTGAATTCTTGGGAAAGAAAGAGGACACCCTTGGCTTAGAAAAGAGTCCACAGCCACGGAATGGCAAAGGACAAGGTACAATTAGAATTAGAGAGCAATTTCAATCTTATGTGATGCATGAAAAATGCCTGAAGCTATAGAGATTTGCTTATGAACTGAAACTATGAAGCCCAAACAAGTATGGGGGTTATAAACACAATGGTGTCTTCTTAGCAATAAAGCATTTTTCTAGGCATTCAAATGAAGCAGGAAATCAGACCTGTTGCATAACTTTTAAATAACTAGTGACATAAACAAGTAGAGGACATGGTTTGGTGTTAGGAAACAAGTCTGTTGACATAGTTGCCAAGTAATGTGTTTTATCAGAGGACACTGAGAGGTGTGGCCTTTTATGCCCCTTAGTGGATATAAATGTCCTTGTGCAATCACAGTCGCAAAAAAATTGGCCCACAATACCAAAACACACTCGCCACCCTGACACCATGGGCTACTACAGCAGCTACTATGGAGACCTGGGCTGTGGCTGTGGCTGGGGATGTGGCAGCTTCCGCAGATGGGGCTATGGCTGGGGCTGGGGAGGCCACAGATGTGGCTGCTATTGTCCCTGTTACTGTGGAAGATACTGATCTTCTGGCTTCTACGGAATACTTGAAAATTGACAGTTCGTGGAGTGGTCTTTTGTGAGGCTCTGATTAATCTAGAAAATGTTATTCCATAACCTTCTGCTTTGTTTACCTTGTCTTGGTAGTTAAATTGTTACTGGGATGACCTGGTTTCTGACAATACTGTGATGAAAACTTGATGAGCTAGATGTTGATGTTTCGTTGGTAATGTTCTTCAGGGATTCCCCTTCTGTACAGGATAAAACATCATGACACCCTAGCTAGACTTTGCCTTTCTATATTGGATATTTATAATAAACTTGTTCTGACATAGTAAATGTGTTTTGAACTTCAACTTTATCACAAGAAATTTACTGTGATGCACTAACATAACTGTCATAAACAATGGCAACATTTTCTTCTTACATCTAATTTAATAATTATATTAACTTATTATTAATTTATCAACACAATATTAATTTATTAAAACCATCAATATTTATTTATTATTAAATATAATAAAATATATTTATTGACATTTATCAATTTATTTAACAAATACTATTTACTCATTTAATAAATTTAATAGTTTAATAAATAAATTTAATAAATAATATTTATTAATTTATTTAATACATAAATAAATTTATCATTTTATTTTGTTTTGTGATTATCTCTTCTTCTCCTTCATCTTATCTTCCTTCTCATCATCAGCAATGTCTATTTGTTCTTCCCCACCAGAACGGAAGAATTCTATGTCTAAGCATTAAAGAGTTTCTATGATGTTAATCAAACCTCAGTTTCATTTCTGAAATTCATTTTTCCTTGGAAATTACCTTGTTAGTTCCAAAAGAAAATAATAAGGAAAAATGTCAGTTTGCGTGTAAATTATTTGAGAATACTTGAGAAAATAAATATAAAGGAATTATATCAACATATTAACAATAGTTAAGTCTAGAAGATGGGGGTATGACATTTGTTGTAATATTTATTTGCTGTAATATTTCTTCTTTTGGTTGTGTTTAGAATAGTTCATAAAATAAAAGCAAAAACTATTTATCATGGCCTCAAATATACATTATCATATTAAATTCAATTCAGGAAAATTAACCCAAGGAGAAAAATCTTAATAGTTCTATATCTTGTGTAGAAATTGAATTCATTGTTGGGGCGCCTGGGTGGCTCAGTGGGTTAAAGCCTCTGCCTTCAGCTCCTGTCATGATCCCAGGATCCTGGGATCGAGCCCCACATTGGGCTCTCTGCTCAGCAGGGAGCCTGCTTCCTCCTCTCTCTCTCTGCCTGCCCCTCTGCCTGCTTGTGATCTCTATCTGTCAAAATAAATAAATAAAATCTTAAAAAAAAAAAAAAGAAATTGAATTCATTGTTAAAAAATCTTACCAAAAATGCCACCTTAGGGCCAGATGGTTTTACTGGTGAATTCTAAATACTTTCTGTTCCAAAAATAAGAAAAAAGAGAACACTTCTATACTTTTCTTGAAGTTAGCAATATTTCAAAATAAAAATGTAATATCATCAGGATGGAGAACTATAGGCCAGTATTTCTTACCAATATATATATGTAAAATTCTTAAGAACATATAAGCAAATTGAATACAGCACTATATGAAATAGACAATACATCATGGCCAAATGAGTGTTATTTGAAGAGTGCAAGAAAGTTTGTCATTTGAAAATTATAAACTTAAGCCAATATATTAACAGAGTAAATGGAAAAGTATGTCATACCCATAGATTATTTTAAATTCCCAGCCTGTTAATTGCAACATCCTTGTTATATCTGAGTCTAGTGCCGATGATTTATTTTCTCTTCAGAGTGTGTTTTCCCTTGCCTTTTGATGTGCCTTGTACTTTTTTGTTGTTGTTGAAAGTCAGTTGTGTTTTATTAGGTACTTGGAATGGAAGCAATGTAGCCTTTCATTTATGGTAATGTGGTTGGGAGTGGGGCCCTGTTAAAAGTTTGCTGTAGCTGTAGGAGCCAGAGGTTTGCTTTTGGATCTCAGGCTTTCCTAAATACTTTTCTTCAAAAGAGTCTGTGTCTTGCAGCTCTTTCTGCTATAATCCACTCTTACACTGGAGTACCATTGGTGTTATGGTATAGTTTAGGCAAAGGAGTCCTTCTGTAATTTTACAATTAAATTTCATTCTCTTGTGGATTGTGTCTCAAGGCTGATATTCATAATGTTTCTTCAGTTGGTACAGCCCTTATTGTCTTCTTGGCTGTAGGGTAGGGCTCTCTGTGTATTTAATTGAAGTCCTGAGCCCTGTAGACTCGGGTTTTTCTCCTCGTTTAGGTGAGACAGAGAGGCTGAAAGGCCTGGAGTAGGATTCCCTTTTCCCAGGTGGATCTTTTGCCTTGGTGAGTTGGTCTCTGTTATGGAGAAGTTTCTGGATGCATTTTACATTGATTACTTTTTCCTTCTCCTGCCAGAGCCATGATGGGATCTTTCTTGGGTCTTCATCATGAGAACCTAATGAAATGATTGAAAGTGAAGCCCAGTAATGTAGCCATCCCCTTAACACCTTGGTCCCTTGGTCCCAGGAATTTCTCAATCTCACATGACCAACAAGTTATCATAATTATCGTTCAAGTGCTCCTTTCAGTCCATCGTGCCAGTGGTTTCTGTTCCAGGTAAGCAGACTGAAGCTGTAACTCTAGAATCACTCCCTGTCTGTCCAGACTCAAGGTGGCAATTTACTTTGAACTTCAGTTACCTTGTGGGTCCAATGGAAGTCATTAATTTTCAGTGTTTTCACCCTTGCTTTTTTTTTTTAGAAGGATGGGAGTGATGACTTCCAGTGCTTTTCATGTTGCAACAGAAACCAGATATAGATAAAGGGCATCTAAAACACAAAACAAAGATAAAACTTGCAATTAATATGCTACTTCTTGGTTAAATAAATGCTTTCTTCCTGAGTTTGGGTAGACATAGACTTCTTCTTTCACCACTTCTGTTCATTATTGTACTGTGGTTCCTAACGGCTACCAGTAGGCAAAAATAATAATGATAGTAGTAGTGATAATAATGGTAATAATTAATATTTGGAAAATTATCTGTTTAATTTATCATACATTTACTGTTTCCTCAGGATATTTAATTTATAAAAATTCATTGCATTGCTACTTATGAAGAATTAGAAAACAAATTTAAAAATCAATATAGTTTACAGCAGCATTAAAACATTTAATACATAGTGGGGAGAAAAGGATTAATGGGAAATCTCCCACATCTTCCTCTCCTAAGAGGCATGACCTCTAGTGACTAATGGAGTTCACTGGCTGAAAATGAAAATGAATGAAGGAATGTTTTGGGAGGATTATTCTGTCCAACAGTTGACTATTCTAGGAATGCTTTTAGCAATATATATCTAGTTTACCTAGATAGTTTATTATAAATAAACCCTGAATGTACTATATTTCTGTTAAAGGTTGGAAGTTAGTTAGGTACCAGATGAAGGCTATGTGTGTAGCAATGTTGAGATCTGACATATCCTAAACCTTGTTTAGCCTGTGCTAACTGAATATTTATTCCATTAGTTTTCCTCATTTGGAAAGAAAAATAGGTGTGTTATGGAAAAGAGCATTCTGAAAATTGTATCAGTAGTTTTTTGTTTTGTTTTGTTTTTGTTTTTAGGAGTTTTACTACTATTTTTTATCCTTTTTTCTTCATTAGTAAGGTTGACTCTGAATCAAACTTGTATATCATCATAATCTGACAATTCAAACCTTTGTGATTGCACATACATTAATAAATCTAACAAAAATGTCCAATTCCTAGTAACCTTTGAAACATTACCTAGCGAAAAAAGAAGGTTTAAATATAAGAAATAATATGTCACAATTGTGGACTGGAAGAATCCTCATTATTGACAGTCCTGCCAAATTTGATTTATAGATTCAGTACAATTATAACAAAACATCTAAGCAGAAATTTTGTAGATATTGAAAGGTGATTCTAAAATTTATATAGACATGTAGAATGCCTGAAATAACCAAGAAAATTCTTGAGAAAGAAAAATGTTAGAAACTCCTAAACTTCCATTCTTGAAAAGACACCATAAAAAATTGAAAAGATCTGTCATAGACTGGGAAAAAATATATTTTTTAAAGATTTTATTTATTTATTTGACAGAGAGAGATCACAAGTAGATAGAGAGGCAGGCAGAGAGAGAGAGAGAGGGAAGCAGACTCCCTGCTGAGCAGAGAGCCCTATGCAGGATTCGATCCCAGGACCCCGAGATCATGACCTGAGCCGAAGGCAGTGGCTTAACCCACTGAGCCACCCAGGCGCCCTGGGAAAAAATATTTGATGTGCATTTATGTGGCACTGGCATACATTAGGTAGCCTAGAAATTTTAAATATTTTAAATGGTAATATTAAATTAAAAAATATATTATTTTTGAATTTTTAAAAAAGCTGATAATTTTTTAAAAATTGTGGAAAAGCTTGAGCAATCATTTCACAAGAGATATTCCCAATGTCTAACTGGCACACCAAAGGTTGTGATCACTAATTCTGACATGTGGGTGTGTGTGTGTGTGGAGCGGACTCTCTCTACATCCGTAAGCAATTCTCCAACACCGGCTGGATACTTTACAATGAAACTAGATTCTGACACCATCTCTATGGACCTAATGTTATATTCCACCTACTAAGTGATCAGTCCCAGAAGGCTGCTTTCTGGCACTTCAGACACCCGTCACAAGTCCAGGTTAACATCTGTACTTCTGACGGACCAGCTATAGGTTGGAGGCTCCAATAACTTACTTCTTCCTGTGTTCAATTAATTTGCTAGAATGGCTCACAGAACATTTTACTTACTAGATCATCAGTTTATTATAAAAGGAGATAACTCAGGAAGTCAGATAAGAAGAGATGTATAGGGCAAGGTATGGGGAAAGGGTGCTCGACTCTCCCCAAATCTCCACATATTTACCAACAGGAAATGCTCCAAAATCTGTGTTTTTCAACCTTCTGCTCCTCTCCCCTCTCTGGAGGTGGAACAAAAGACTGAAAGTTCCAATCCTCCAATCTAGGATTGGTTCCCCTGGTAATCAGACCCTTCTTAGGTGCCCTAGGGGCATCCCAAAAGTCACCTCATTAACATAAAAAAGATATATTTTCTGTTTATCACCAGTTAGGAAATTCTAAGGGTTTGAAAGCTCTGTGCTAGAAATGTATATTTCTTATTATGAATTACACACACATAAAAAGGTGTGCAGCATTGTTAGTTTTCAGATAAATATACTTCAAAACCAGAATGAGAGCACTGTGTACACATCAGAAAGGCAAAAAATTGAAGGGTCTTTTTATATAGGTAGGAATGCAAAGCAAGGAGAACTTTTACACATTACCATGGAGAACATGAATTAGCACAAGCACTTTCAGAAACTGGTCATATCTATTAAAGCTGAAATCATATATATGTATTCATTTTTTATATTTTAATTTTCAGTGTCTTAAATTTACCATAAAAACAATTTTAAAATGCACAGTTTTCCCTTCTTAACAAACTCTCATAAAACATAAAAACCCCAAACATCATTCTTGACACTTACAATTCAAAATCCAATTAGAAGAGTATTAAATATTTACAAAATTCTATCTTTTAAAAATATGAAGTTACTTGAAGTTTTATAGAATTGACATAAAAGTGGCTTAAAAATGGGATAATTTTCCTTCATTCCTAAAAAGAAAATATGTCGGCTAGAAGCTATGGAGATTTTTGAGTATATGAGGTCTTAAATTTTAGTACTGAAACCTTACTCTTTTTGTGGGTATAAGAGCTCATGCATAGAAGAGTCTTGTAACACTATCAGGTACCAGCTCCCCTCCAGGCATTAACAGTGTAACAACATTGACTTTGGCCTCTACAAGACCAGTCTGTGTTTCTGCCAGTGTTGCCTAAAGATACTCACTTTCATTAAGAACTTCTGAATTTTTCAGTAATTAAGCCTCTTCAATAGTTACATGTAAAAGAATGAAACTAGACTGCTTTCTAACACGAAAATGAACTCAAAATGGATTAAAGGCCTAAATGTAAGACCTGAAACCATAAAATCCTTGATTTTTCTGACATTGGTCATCGCAACGTTTTTCTAGATAGGTCTCAAATAATGTGATAAATGTCTATTTTCTCACCTCTCTTTATATTTTTTACACAAAAGAGCCTGTAGATCCTTTATTGCACTTAGTTTTCTTCTCACTTAACAATGTTTCCTAGAAGTTGTTCTCTATCAGTTTCAAGATGTGTTCTTTCTTTAAAGTTCTTATGTTTCAAGTTGTGTACTACTCCATTTTGTGGATAGATTTAGTCATGCTCTCTCCTGGACACCTGGGTTTCATCATTACTTGCAATTATACACAACAGTGCAATGAATAACCTTGTACAGATTACATTTGTATTGCTAGAGGTATATCTTCAGGGTAAATTGCTGCAGAGGAATTGCAAAGTCACAAATTTATGCATTTGTAGTCATTGCCAATTTCTTCTATATACTAGTTTTTGATTCCTGCTGTAATAAATTACTACAATCTGGGTGGCTAAAACAATCCATAGTCATTATCTTAGAATTCTAGAAGTCAGCCAGCCAGCACAGACTTGGTAGGGCTTCATTCCTTTCTTCAGGCTGTCCAGGAGAATAGATCCCTTTGCCTTCTCCAGCTTCTATAGACTGCCTGCATTTGGTGGCCCAAGTCCTCTTCCTCCATCTTCAAAGCCCACAACAGAACTTGGAGCCCTCCTCATGCTGCTATCCCTCTGGTTCTCTACATCAGGGAAAGGTTCTGTTTTTTGGAACTAATGTGATAAGATTGGACCTACCTGGATAACAAGGGTAATCTTGTCTCACATTCCATAATCGTAATAATGGTTGCATAGTCTCTTTGGCTGCATAAAGTAATGTTTTATAGATTATGGGACTAGAATATGGACATTTGGGTGGGGGCATTATTCTCCCTACTACATACTTCACCTAGATTTTAGAAATTTTCATTATCATCAGCAATGTACAAGAATGACTATTTCTCCATAGTCTCACCAAAAGAACGCATTGTCATATATTTTACATTTTTACCGATCTAATAAGTGACAAATAGCATAGCATTTTTTTGCTCAACTGCATTAGCTAATATCTCCAGAATAGGATTTAATAGTGAATACTATGGGCATCTTTGGCTTTTTCCTAATCTCAGTGAAATGACTTTCAGGTTCCACATTTAAAGAAAATGCTGACTTTAATACAATCTTATTAGGTTGAGAAATCATCCATCAATTCCTATTTTCTTGAGTATTTTTATTACGAATGAGTGTTGAAATTTGTCAGAAGTTAATCAGCATTTATGGAAATAGTAATGTGATTTTTCTTGAATTTGTTAACATGATGCATTATATTAACAAGTGTCCTTATATTGAGATCAGTTATATACTTAAATGCCACCTCCTCATGATGCATTATTTTTTTATTATAGTTTTAGATTTGATGGGCTAATATCTTACATAGCATTTTTTTATACATCCTTGGGCTATACTCTTCTTTTGTGTGTGTGTGCTCTCTTTATTGAGTTTGGGTGTTTTTTGTTTTGTTTTGTTTTAGGATTGATTTTATTTATTTATATGTCAGAGAGATAGAGAGAGAGACAGAGCCCAAGCAGGGGGAGCAGCAGAGGGAGAGGGAGAAGCAGGTTCCTTGCTGAGCAATGAGTCTGATGTGGGACTCGATCCCAGGACCCTGGGATCATGACCTGAGCCAAAGGCAGGAGCTTAACGGACTGAGCCACCCAGGCATCCCTCTCTCTGCGTTCCTTTAAACAATTCCTTGCAGTTTGACTTCATCTACTAATTTTTTTTCAGTTTTTATTTAAATCTCAGTTAGTTAACATACCATGTTATTTTAGTTTCAGATGTACAATTAGTAATTAGTAAAGCAATTAGTAAAGTAGTAAGCTAATTAGTCTATTAGTTTCAGATACACAATTTAGTGACTCCACACTTCTGTACATCACCTGTGCTCATTACAACAGGTACACTCCTTCATCGCCATCACTTACTTCTCTCACCCCCTTACCCACTTCTCCTCTGGTAACCATCAGTTTGTTTTCTATAGCTAAGAATCTGTTTCTTGGTTTGCCTCTCTCTCTTTTTTACTCTTGTGCGTATTTGTTTCTTAAATTTCACATATGAATGAAATCATATAGTATTTGTATTTTTCTGACTGACTTATTTTGCTTAGTATAATTTTTGTTTTCTAAAATAGTACTTTCCTTTAGGGAGAAGGTTTTCTCTTTCTTGAGGGATTTTTGTTGCTGTTGTTGAGTCTTTGGCACTCTACTTCTCTGTTGATTATTGTTTGTTTGTTTGTTTGTTTTGTTTTGTTTTAGGGAGAGAGAGAGAGCAGGGTGAAGGGCAGAGGGAGAAGCAGACTCTCCACTGAGCAGGGAGCCCTATGTGGAGCTCCATCCTGAGACTCCAGGATCGTGACCTGAGCCAAAGAGCCAGACCCCAGGACGTGCGGAGGGCTGTGCTTGAAGGCTCTGCTGACTCATCTGTTCTGGCTTTGGTTGAATAAAACACTGAGCAAGCTGACTAACCGTTGTTGTGTCCTGTGGGTCTTTGATAAGAACTTGGCAGACCCTGATGGTAGGATAGGGTGAGGGCGGGTCAGTAGCTGTGGTCCAAAAGACTCTTGTGGGGAGGTAGCCTCACAGTCTCTTCCCCAAGGCAGCCTTGCCTTTCATGTAGCTACTCCAGCACCTCTGAGCTCAGGAAGGCCTGCCTTTAGGAAGGCCTAACCTGCACCAGGAAAGCCAAAGTGACCCTGTCACTGCTCAGGAATGTCAGTGGTTCCCCACTACTCTCAGAATAAACTTAGAAGACCCCTGGCATGGCCCTTTAGGACCTGGGCCCTTCCCAACCCCATTCCTCACCTCTTTTGACACAAATTCCCATTCCTTGTTCTTCACATTTCCTTCCTCTGCATCTGTTGGATCATTAGAAACGTTCCTCCCCCATCTGTAAAAAACAAAACAAAATAAACAAACAAACCAACCAACCCTCTTAACCAACCGAGCCAACCAGGCTCCCCAAGTTGTTTTGTTCTTACAAAGAATTAGGGGAAAAAACTCAAGAAATACATCCACTGGAAATGGATGCTTCTTCTTCTCCTTCTTTTTCTAATTTGTACTTTATAGAGCCTTCATCTTGTAGTTATGTTGAAAGGATAACATTTGTGTGGATTTATAATTTTCTTTTAGTAGGTCTGTGTATTTGTCAGGAGGTGTATTGGGAGACTCAGGCCTGTGGGGCTGCCATTTCACTTACCCAGGAAATCTAAGATGCCAGTGACAACCAGAAACAACATTTCTGGAATTATCTTTTAATTTCAATGTATTTCACTTAATAGAGCAGAAGACTATTAACAAGTTGAAGTAAACCTTTTGATGTTCATGGGTATTGACCACCAAGGCAAGGAAAACCCATAAGATTCAAAAAAGCAGAGGTTGTACAGAATTTGTTTTCTGTGGATCTGCTCATTTCATAATGAGCAACTACCAATATATTACCAATTATATACCAATATATTACCAATATATTACCTACTCTCTTCCATCCACAAAAGTTATAAAATGTGATTATAATAAACTTTCTTGCCCTGAAGGGGTAGATAGTATAATGGAAAAGACAGTGAACAAATTAATTAGTATACTAAAATCTGAAGAAATGCAAAGATAGAGTTTTGTTCAGGGCATTGGGCAGCACTCTGGTGCATTTTCTAAATCAGACAGAGATAGAAATAATTTGTGATGTCTTTGAAGTGTTCTTGAAGAAGGTTACACTTGACTTACATTTTGAAGGATTAGTTGGGATAAGGTGGGTGAAGAAGTACAAAGAACTCCAGATGAAGGATCAAATCCTGTAGGCTCCAAAGCATGTTGTAGAACAACGTCTTTGTTACATATGGCATAAAGGGAAATAAATGGTCAATTGTGAGAGAATGAGATGGAGAAAAATAAGTTTGGTGATTAAAAAAACCTTGTTTGTGAATTTAAGAATTTAATCTTTTCTCTAGTGACTTAAAAGATATAATGGCTGAAAAATGAAATGATTAGATTTGGGATTTTGGAACATTCATTTGGATGCAGTATGAAGAACAGATCAGATGAGGGTCCTTTCTTGGGGCAGTGTGACCATGGAGAAAGTGATAGAGGACTAAATTAAATAATTATAATCAATAGGAATACTTACAAGTAATATTATAAGGGAAGAAATTATGTGGTTCATTTGGTGACCAACCAAGCACATTGCATGTTCCTGATGGTACGAGTCATTCCTTTCTCTAGAAGAATCTGGAATCTTTCCATTGGATCAGGATTTCAGTCACCAGTGTTTAGTCACTAATATCTGTTGTGATCTCATGTAACCTGCGTTTTTAAATATTTTAAATAAACATATTTAACTGGCATTGGGAGTGGAGCTTAATCAATTCATTTCTGTACATTTCTAATCAGTTAATGGGATTTCAATCAGAATGTTAGTCTTCTTTCTTCTGAATTGGTGTTTCGATTCAACCATGTTTTGATTCAGTAATGGAGTTGATCGAAAAAAGCTTCACCACTTGTCACAATGCATTGGGTAATGTTTGAGGTCTTGAGGACATGGGAGGACAGGATGCACGAAACCTATATGTGCTTTTATATATCCTACCTTTCATTTGTTTTCAGTGGTTTTTATACATGATTTCATTAAAAAAAAATCATACTGTGAACTTCACCTTTTATGACTTAAAAGAAAATAAATTGCAGACTTTATTTCAATAACATGGTTTGTACTCTGAGACTTATTATGGGACCATAAATCTATGGTGAGCAAAGAAAATATTTTTAAACATTGAGCTGATATAAAATAAAATGTATAATAATATGTAAGTAACAAAAAATAGTATTAAAAAAAAACCCCTGTACCAAACACTGAATTTTGAAATTTCTAATGTTCTTTATATGGAATTAGGTCAGTTTTATTTCTTAAAATAAACATGTAAAAATAAAATGTATAAACATATATAAAAATACATACATACATATATGTGTGTGTATATATATATATATACCTCTATATGAAAGTATATTCTGTTTCCTTGACAAGTTTATTTACTTAATTGGCTTTCTGTTTCTCACATGTAGAGTGAGGGTCTTGCTTCTCAAACAGTATTGTTTCTCAAAGTAAGTGTGAATTAAAAATACTGGGAGTGTGTGACCAATTTAGTTTCTTGGGGTATATTCTTAGATAATTTGTTTTTAATAGGTTTGTTATAGGTCCCCAGCCTTTTCATTACTCAGAATTTCCCCTGGAAAGCCGTGGCTCTAGATGGTACCCAACTGTGTTACAGCAATGTTTGATGGCCATTTCTACCTGTCTTTCCAGAGAACAATGTTTTCGTGGTAGCTTTCAGACACTTTGCACTCTCCAGGCCACATCATCTGGAAATTAGTACAAGAATTCTGTAACTTGGAAGATCTTCTGATCTGGGCAAGATCTGACATGACAATCACATCAAAAGATGAAATAATAAACTGAAATTATACCATGTTCTTCTGGATAGTTCATGCTGCATTTATATCAAACAAGTTCTTAATAATGATGGAAATGGTACTGTTTGGTTTATATGATATGGTTTATTGTTTAGCTGCCTTTTCCTACACAATGGTCATTTGATAACCTCCTTAGAGGCATCTGCCTGATATTTAATTTTAACATATTCACTCTTGCTGGGGACATTGGGTTCCAGGAAACTTGTAAATCATTTAGTCTTAAAAATTTTAGTTTACAGGATTGAAAATAAAACTGACAAAAATTTTATCAGTCATCAAATAGATTTCATGTTACTGCTGGTTATTTTCTTTTAAGTCAAAGATAAGGAAATTACCTTAAATTAAAAAAAAAAACACACTCTTTCTAAAACTTCAGTTGTTGAAGAATGTAGGCTGTTATTGTTATGGTTTTGGTTTTTAAATTACAGGCATACCTCAGACACACTGTGGTTTGGTTCCAGACCACCACAATAAAGCAAATATGGCAACAAAGTAAGGCAAATGAAGTTTTTGGTTTTCTAGTACATGTAAAAGTTATGTTTACATAATACAATTAAGTGTAAAATTGCATTATGTGTAAAAAAAGACATACCTTCATGAAAAAAAACCTTTTTTGCTCAAAAATGTTAACCATCATCTGAGCTTTCAATGAGTCATAATCACTGATCACAGATCACCATAACAAATATAATAATAACAAAAAATTTTTAAAATATTGCAAGGACTATGACACAGAGACAGGAAGTGGGCAAATGCTGTTGGGAAAAAAAAATGCCTCTAATAGACTTGTTTGATATAAGGTTGCCACAAACCTTCAATTTGCAAAAAAATGCAATATCTGCAAAAGTTTAAAAAAGTGAAGCACAATAAAATGAGGTGTGTTTGTAATAATGAAGTGTGTAAAATTGTTGTGAGATAAAATTGACACTTTTTTACTGAGACAATTAATTTGGATTTAAAATGAGCCATCCCATGTTTATTTGCTGGAATGGAGAAATATGGAACAGACTTGTTAGTGTCCATCATACATAGTGGTTGTGGATTGGTGGTATTTACAAATAGTGTCTCTCTCATTGTACATGCTTTGAGGTCAGGCTCTCTTTGTTTTTCTTTGTATTGTATTGATACATTGCCCAACACAGACAGATGCTCAATGAATATTTGTTAAAAGAAAAAATGTCATTAATATAATAGAATTTTGTGACCCAAAGAGGTTATTGATTAGGACTGATTAGGACCTCCAATGACAGAATTAAAGTATTAGCTAAAAATTGGACAAGGCATTAACTGTTGATTTCCAAATCCTCTTTAGAAACCAAATTGTATTTTAACTATTATATTTTGATTTTTAAAAATTAATGTTTGATGCATTCCTTCCAAGTAATCTAAAGTAGGAGTGAAGTGACATGAATCACACAATAAATTCTCATTTATTTGTTTATATAACTTAAAGAAAATCTCCTAGTCTCTCAAAAATGATCATGAAGGTGCATAATTCTATTTCCAAATGCAAAGAAAATGAAGAAAATGAAAACATGAAGAATGAAGAAAATAACATTTTCCTGCCCAAACTCAGCAAGTTGTGCATAGGACCAGAGGAAGCTATGTAAAAGAAAGTGTTTTCATATTGCTAATTTCATGTAAATAAATGATTTTGCAAGTCTTTTTGGTGTAGCTTATTCAGAAAAAATGCATAGCTGTTAAAAAAAAAAATCCAAACTTGTACTTAGTATATCTTCCAAATGAAATTTTGTTACCTTTAACAACGCAAATTCTGATCTTTCTATTTCCTACTAGGTCAAAGAGATTGGCTCTCTATCACACATGCATTTCACCTTGGGTCAATCCTGTGTCTGAGAGTTCCTGCAGGAAGTGATATAATTGGTGTCTTTTCAGGACATTTCACATTAGAGGCTCAAAAGGCCTAAGTTGCTTGAGGACTTGCTCACAGATCTCTTAGATATACGGAGCTTTATAATACTGACACCACTTTCATTTAATGAATAATGAATATTTATTTCATTTATGAAATAATCGATGCATAATTTAAATTCATAGTTAGTGGTTTGAATGTAAAAATGTTTCCTGTTGACCCACTGACAATGTTGTTTTCTGTTATCTTTAGTGCTTATGATTAATACCCATTAAATAACGTAGCTTCTTGTCTTGTAGATGCTTTTATTATAAAATGAACCTTGGAGATGTGATCCTATCCGGACACAACCAACAGAGGAAGTCTAACTATTCTTACTGACGTTGGATCTTTTTCCGTTTATCTTTTTTTTTTTTTTTTTTGGCTCAAATAAATCCAACAGGTTCTAGACAGGTAGCACATAATGGCAAATGGACATAGCATGTCTATTATGTTTTCCTAAAGAATGAAAACAAGAGTCCTGTGTTGGTGAGAGTTTTTTTTTTTTTTTTTTAAGATTTTATTTTATTTATTTGACAGAGAGAGATCACAAGTAGGTAGAGAGGCAGGCAGAGAGAGAGAGAGAGGGAAGCAGGCTCCCTGCTGAGCAGAGAGCCCGATGCGGGACTCGATCCCAGGACCCCGAGATCATGACCTGAGCCGAAGGCAGCGGCATAACCCACTGAGCCACCCAGGCGCCCCTGGTGAGAGTTTTTTATGATTTTTCTTTGCTGATGATTTTGGACATTCAAGATCAAGTGCTAAAAGAAAAAGATATGCTGGATTTTCATGGCTCTGACCAGTCAGGTTCAGTGAATTGACATTCAATACCAAATTCACTGACAGTGGTTTGGGAATTATTTTCTGAGTGTATTGTGAAAAAAAAAATCCCACAATTTATATTACAAAAAGAATAGAAAACTGATGACAGTCAAACTTTTAAGCAACTCAATTTTTGTAAGAAAAGAATAAATTGTTCAAGACCTTAATGGAATAGAAAAGTGACATATTTGACATATTAGAACTAGAAAAGTGACATATTTGGGGATTTTGAACAAGGATCGCCAACGTTTTTTCAGCCTCACTGCAAAATTAGCTAAATTTCCCATGATACTGACTTCATTCAGTAAAGAATGTCTCCATCATTTTGAACAGAGATGAGATGCTATGATGTCTGGCTAGAGGAGTTTATGGATGGCCATCATCGTATGTGTGGTCTTTAGAGATACCATGATCATTGTTAACACAGTCAGGGCATATTTCATTGGAATCTGTGTAAACTGTCCTGAAGTAGAAAACAAAGAAATTAATGAGTCTGATTTTCATGTCATTGCAGCCATGGAATGAGGATTATGCAAGTCTGTTTTTATTGCCACTCCCTTTTTGGAGATATACAAGAGTCCTAGGGCAGATGGCAACATTCACACTTGGGAAACACTCGTCCATATCAAACAAAATCCCCAGCTCCTGACACTATGAGCTACTACTATGGCAACTACTACGGTGGCCTGGGCTGTCGATGTGGAAGCCTGGGCTATGGCTCTGGCCTAGGCTATGGTTGTGGTTATGGTGGCTTCAGAGGCTTAGGGTGGGGCTGGGGAGGCCACAGATGTGGCTGCTGACGCCCATCATGCTATAGAGGATATGGATTTTCTGGCTTTTACTGAAAATGAAAAAGACTGTTGCTTTGGGACTTCAGAATTCTAATACCACCCCACAACTAATTTTTTCAAGTCTTTCTCTGTCCAGTGAAATTCAGATGCTGCTCTGACCATCTGGCTCTATGTACAGTGAAAAGGACCAGAACTCACACCGAATCCCTGAAACTGACCAACACCACCACCTCATTCCACGAATTCATTGGGAATTTTACAGATTGTCGCCTGTGGCATTTCTGTGGCCAATTTTCAATAAAGCTGTATTCTTTTACTTGATCTCGTGTCAATGTTTGTTAATTTTTAAAGTTACCACATGGACTGATTATTGTGCTTTAGGATTACTCTTTTAGGGATCACTTCTCCAGAGAACTTTGTGTTATATTTTTGTTAAAAGTATAGTTTCTTCTTTTGACCTCAGCTTTAAAAGTTAATTTTTTCTCTGGTTTCTTTAAACATTTCTACCTATTTTCTAACAAAAATCATCCTATAGGAAGCAAATACATTTTTTTTCTTCTTAGTGATTTTTGGAAGCTGGGTATTTCTTTACAGGGCCAACCAGAAAACTTTTAATTACCAGACAAGGAAGGATAACAAGGGAAGTTGAAGAAATTGGGGGTTTGGCAAGAAAGAAGAACACAGATTTGAAAGAGATTGTCCTAGACGGTTTACCATATACGACTGTGGTTTTTGTTTTTTTGTTTTTTTTCCTCTTTCTCTTAAGCTGCAGCAGAAGAACAATGAGAGAGACTGCTGGTTTTTATTTCCCTAGAGATTTATATGTAGTTCGCTGAAGGATGATTGAACCAAAGAAAAACCAAAGATGAAAGGAAGAGCCTTTGGAAGTGATTTGAGGCTAAGCTGCTCTGAATCCGGCATGGATAGGGTTCTAGAACTGTGCCTTGCACAAAACATGAGCTCAGTAAACATTCATTGCATAAATAGAATTAATTAGTGAGAACCTACGGTGTGTCAGATATTTTGCAAGGTGCTTTATATATAATATAATCATTTAATTTTCTTAATACTCCAAAACACAGGAATTAAAGTATAAAAAAGCTTTTTAAGTTTTCAAACAACTCTAAGAGGTAGTTAGAAGAGTGGAAAAATAGAGATTTTGGAGACAAACAGGTTGACATTGTGTTCTTTTCCCTAATTGCATGACATAAGACAAGTTGCTTAACTTCATTGATACAATTTAATCAATTAAATCTGATCATAATTTTTACTTTCAAGAACTGTTGTAAAATAAACCTACCCTTCACTACATGCATATGTTTGCAAACAAAAACTATATATCATGGTGTATAGAGCAGTAGGTAATTGTGTTAATTTCCTAGGTTATTGTAACAAGGTGTCACCAACTGGGTATCTTAAAATAAGAGAAATTTATTATCTCACAGTTCTGGAAGCTAGAAGTCCAACCTCAAGGTGTTTGCAAGGCTGTACTCCCTCTCTACAAGGCTATAATCCTCCCTGGTCTCTTCCTAGCTTCTGGAGGTATGCTGGCCATCTGGCACTCCTTGGCTTGCTGCTCCAGAAGTAACAACTCCAATCTCTAGTCATTGTTACACTGTAGGCTCCCAGTGTGTGGCTACGTCTCCCTCCCTTTATGACTCTCTGTCTCCGTGTCCAAATTTCTCCTTCTAATGTGGACACCAGTCATATTGAATAATCATATTGACATAGGGCCCACCCTAATGAATGTATCTTGACCTCATCTCAACTTGATTCAACTGCAAAGACCTGATTTCAGATCCACAGGTATGGGGTGGGCAGGTGAGGTCTCCAATAAATCTTTTGTGGGACCATAGTTCAACCCATAACTGTGACCAATATTTTATGTTTAATATTACTTTATTTAGATTATATAAGTCAGTGGAGGATAGACTAGGAGCAGATGATTCAACCATTAGAGTTTTGACTTTAGTCTTAAAATTCTTTTCACAATTCTAAGTATCTCTTTCTGTAACTGAGAGATTTGAGAGGAGATGATGACTGATTTAGAATGGATTGTGTTTCAGCTGACAATTAGGAGGTCATTTATAACTGCCCATTAGAGAGCTTGTGGTTTAATTTATATCCTCTCATAAATATGTACAGCCAAGCAGCCTCATAAACAAAAGCAGAGACATTAGCCCAAGGCAGCTCATAATTGATTTCAGAGAACTGGTTTGTGATTTTTTACTATCTGCTCAAATTAACTACGCAAATCAAGATCTTTCCCTAAATTTGCATTGTCAAAGAGATGTCACCTTTATAAGATGATGCAGACTTTCCTCCATGTCTTTCAGCTGACCTCTTAGACAAACCTAGTCACCTCCAAAGCCTACTTCAGGCTTTTTTCAATTGTCTATTCTTGGAAATAACAACATAAATATTATGTCGCACCAAAATTGTACTTCCTTCATTTATAGAATTTCTCAACTTATTCTTTGATTTTTCAATAGGAAATAATTGGGTAAAGCCATGTCTTGGGCCTTGGAGCAATATCTTTTACTGCTCTCTTACGCAAATTCCATGACAAGATTTGTAAAATCGAAAAACTGGAAGAAATAATTAACTCACAATGCTTCTTTTTAGTTGTAATAGCCTATGATCCTTTAGAAGAATCCAGGTGATTTAAAATATAAGTTAGTCTTTTCAGGGTTTGGGGTGAAGCAGGGGAGTTGGTGAGCCTTCTGGCAGAATAGCTTTTTTCCATATCCTGAGCACCTCTATTGTTCCAACAAATTCCTGCTGGGTGTATGTTTGGTTAATTGAAGAATTATTTCAGAACCAGCCTGCCCTAACACTTGATTAAAGCAATCTCCTGCATCCACTTCCCATGAACAAGGCCCTTGGTGCCCTTAATTGTTAATATTTCCAACAATTTTGTCGGTCTAACAATTACAAGCACTCCCTCCACAGATTTTTTTTTTTTTTTACATTAAGCTCTTAGATTTTCTTAATGTTAATAAAACTAGATCTTAAGAACTTTAGGGAAGAACAAAACTTTCTAATTCTTTTTGTTTGCCTGAGAAAGTTAGAGGCAAAGGGATAAACACTTTTGCAAATGTTCCAGTTATTAAGAACATTTGATTTTGTCTAATAAATGTTAATGTATGTATTCATTCATGGATCCTTTATTTTGCAGACTTATTTTTAAGTCATTTATTATTACTTTTTTACTTAAGATGCATTGGTTTGCATGCTGTTATTTATTTATTCATTTATTTTTTTACATTTGGAAAAATTTAAGATGATATAAAAATTATGCCTTAAAACTGGTGGCTGACTATAAAAGGAAATTAGGAGACTGATACATTTTCACCACTTTTATAAAAAAGGATCATGGTTTTTTATCATTTTCCTGAGTAAATTCTGTGCTTTTTATTTAATGATAAAAGAAAAGTGATGTGGATAACAGGTGACATTTAGGAAGCACTTTAGAAAGATAATATAATTAATGGTTGGAAAGTATTGTTATTTTATAAGAGAACTACTTGGTGTTATGAAACCTGTTTTTAAAACTGAAATGTAGAAAGGAGTACTTTGAAGATAGAAATATCATTTCATCGTAGCCACAGATTTGTTTTGAAAAATGCAAGCTAAACAAAAAGAAAATGAACAGAGTGCTTTACAAGCAAGTTCAGACCTTCTCTCAAATATGAAAGGAATGGTTTTATAAGCTCATCTGTGCAGTTTTTACAAGAAGAAGAATTTGGTGTATCTTCAAGGATTCTTAATCCCACTCTTACTTTTTTTAATATTTCATTTATATTTGAGAAAGAGAGAGAGCACAGGTAATCAGAACGGAAGGCAGAGGGGCAGGAGAGGCAGGCTCCCAAGCAAGCAGAGAGCCTGATGCAGGGGTCAATTCCAGGACCCTGGGATCATGACTTAAGCTGAAAGCAGATGCTTAACTGACTGAGCAACCCAGATGCCCCTTAATCTCACTCTTAAAGGGAAATGGAAGTTCCCACATAGATGGTTGCAATGCAGGTTGCCCTGTCCACCCAGATAATTCTTTGCTCCTGACACCATGAGCTACAACAGAAATCCCTAAAGAGAAGCCTGGGCTGTGAGTTTGGATGTGGATGGGGCGGTTTCCATGGACTGGTCTATGGATGTGGCTCTGGGTATGGGTGTGGAGGTATCCCCCATTTAGTAGTTGGTTCTCTGGCTTCTACTGAATTACCGTCTTGATTAACTGATGACTGGGTACAAGAGGCAGACTCGACAAACAGACTGCAGACTGAAAAGTCACTATTAGCCTAATAGGTCCAAATACTCAACAGCTACATCTCCAAAACAGCTTACTCTGTAGTTGTACTTATGTCTTCAGACAACTTTACTTGTTCTTCAAAGCTGAGGAAAAATAGACTCACACTTAATCATCAAGGTTTGGTGTTAAAGAGGCTTAAGATTTGAGTTTTGGCTCCACTACTCCCTAACTCTTGTAAGCTTGAACGAGTTAATCTCTAGATGCTTTCATTTCCCCTCAGCAAATTGTGTGGAGTGCCCTTCTCATGTGGTTTTGATAGTTAACTGGAGTTGATTCCTCATCATAGAATTGGGATGTTCAAATGCTATTTATTAATTTATTTTAATTAATTGAGTAATTAATTAAAAATTGTGAGTTTTATACAACTTAGGAATGAATGATCATTGTAAGTTTCACTTCTTTAATGACCTTTGATTTAAAAAAATGAAAACAACAGCAAACATGGATTTTGCCTCCATGCACTTATTTCAACAAGTTATTTTCTTATTTTATTCCTGATGAAATGAGCTACTAAGAGCAATTATTGTGGTCTCTTGGGCTATGGCTGTGGACATGCCAGTTTAGAGACCTAGGTCCTTCCTTTGTTGGCTATAGGTACAGCCCTGGGTGAGTGTGGGTGTGACAGCTGCTGCCAGCCTTGCATGATGGAGTTGTTAGACTAAAAGTTTCTATTGGAGGACTGCCATATTATAAATGTGATATTTCAAAGAAGCATCAGAAATGTCAAGGTTAGTATCTAAGAATCCATGTATCCAAACATGAGATACAGATGATTTGAAAGAGTAGATGTGGGGGTGCCTGGGTGGCTCAGTGGGTTAAGCCCCTGCCTTCAGCTCAGGTCATGATCTTAGGGTTGGAGTCAAGCCCCACATTGGGCTCTCTGCTCGGTGGGGAGCCTGCATCCCTCTCTCTCTCTCTGCCTATTTGTGATCTCTCTCTTTGTCAAATAAATTTAAAAAAAAAAAGAAAGTGTAGATGTGAACTTGGTGAAGACTATTTATATTTAAAGAAATATGTTGGTGTCCTGTGAGTCCTCATCCTGAAGAGGAGCAGGATATTCTCTCTTCCTTGTTTGAACAAGCAGGGTTCTAGTAAGACCACTCATAATGCATGTTATTATTTTTCTTCATTTATGTGCACAATACATTAGGATCTGACTCCCATCTGTGGAATCTAATGGGTGAGAAGGAATGTCCAGCTGGCCATAAAAATGAGGTCAAAGAAGAAGACATTACTTTGGCATCAGGGAGTAATATTGTAAATCATCAGAAAAAGAATACATGTGTTATTTGCAAAATCTAAGCAAGAGCTCATTGATAGAACCGGCATGAAGCCATTTTTTGCTGCAGCCAAGAGTACCACTTAGCATACAAAATTAGACTCTAAAGTCGTATTAATAGTGGCTTTATAAATATATCCTGATTTATATACTTCTGAAAAAATCTTCCCTTTGAGGTGCTAAACAGATATGTACTTAGTGATTTTGGCTTCTTCTGTAATCATAATTTTGGTACATCTTTGGAATTGCTTGCAGAGTTGAAGCTATGTTTCCTCATTGAGGGTAAATTTAGTGTACATTTTTAAATAAAAATATTTAAAAGTAATTTAAATACCCAAATGTTCATGGCAACATTGTTGGTGGCAGCCGAATGCTGGAACAGCCAACTAGGTTTCAAATATTAGTCTATTTAGACAGCTGTGCCGCATACACATGATGGAGTTCTACTCACAGTGAAAAGGAAGGAACTATTAATAACATTGCAAAAACCTCAAAGACGTAGTTCTGAATAAGCCAGTCTTAAGGATTACATAGTGTATGATTCTACTTATTTGATATTCTTAAAAAGTCTACTCTGTAGTAATAATGAAGAGATTAGCAGTTGACGAGATTGTGGACAGGAGGTTGGTATCACTAGAAAGTGATAGTATAAGGGAGCTTTGGGAAGAGCAAAATTGTTCTGTATCGTGATCATTTCCACTGATGCAGAAAACAAATTTCAACATATAAAATTCAACATACATTAAAAAAAAGACTCTTAGCAAATTAGGAATAGAAGAACATGTCTTCATTCTGATAAAAATATCTATAATGAACCTGATTAAAATCATACTTGATGGTGAGAGACTGAATGTTTCTTCCTAGGATTAAAAACAAGAAAGGTATTCACTCTGAATACTCATATTTAATATCAAACAGGAAGGCTGGCCAGTAAAATAAGGTAAATAAGAGAAATTAAAAGCATATATGTTAGAAAAAAGAGTAATAAAACTCTCCCTGTTCACAGATTACATGATTATATATGTAGAAAATCCTAAAATATCTGCAAAAGAACTCCAGAATAAATGAGCTTATCAACATCACAGATTACAATGTCTAAACAAAGGCAGATCTCTGAGGGAATCAAAGCATAAAATTATAGTATAAATAAATCAGAAATATCACATTTCCCCAGATTTTTTCACCAGTTGTGCAATACCAGTTAGAGATACTAACACAGAAAGCAGTAGAATAGTTAAAAAGAAAATTAGTTTATCTTACAAATGACTAAGTATGGCATAAACTAAGAAAAAGGAAGAATCTTTGGGATGTGTCCTTTTTTAAGGTTTAATTTATTTATTTGTTTAGGGAGAGAAAGAGAGCGTGAGTAGGGAGAGGGGCAGAAGGAGAGGGAAAGAATCTCAAGCGGACTCCACGCTGAGCACAGAGCCTAACACTGGGCTTGATCTCATGACCCTTAGATCATGACTTTATCCTCAATCAAGAGTTAGTTGCTTAAATGACTGAGTCATCCAGGCACTCTCTGTGGGATGTGTCTTGAGCTTATATTATTATGGGTTTAGGAAAAAGAGTCTTATCTTCTAATTGTTTAAAATTTGAAGGTGAGGACACTTCAAAGAGTAGGGGGCATCGCTACTTCATTTGTCACTGTTCCCAATAGAGAAGAGTCTTGTCCCAGCATGGTACAGTGCCAGCAAGGTGCCAAAAAAGCCGGATATTATATCTAAATATGGTAGTAGAGAAGAGTCTCAGATGCCCCAGGGACCTCAGAGCAACACAGGAGTTGGTCCAAGAGCTCCTGGCCCTTGGGAAAAACAAAGAAATTTAATTCCAAGATCTTTTTAGTAATGAGTTCCCATGTCAATTACTTTGGCAGACTTAGCTGTCACCTTGACAATTTGGGAAGCTGGAGATGTGACTGTGGCAACGGCTCTGGCTATACTGGCTATTGTAAATTCAGCTAGTGCCGCTGTGGTCCCTCTTTCCATAGAAGATATTAACTCTCTGGGTTCTATTGAAAAATCTGCCAATCACTAAAACAGTACAAACTTTTCTTACTGTAAATGATGACTTTTTTTTTAACTTCCCGTCTTCAAAGCCAGGCTTCTTTTTCACCTCGTTACTTGCAAAAATGGCTAACCTCATACACCATTACAGAATTCACTTGGAAGAAATCAGGGCAAGAAAGACTCATTCCTCTCAAGAGAACATCATCACAGAAACGAGTTCTTTCCCAAAAGGCTGCATTTTGGAACTGAGCTGCTGCTTCATTGGTTCGTAGACAGCTCTGTGTCTGTTTTCCTATAAAGTGACTTCATTGACATAACAAATTGGTTTCATTTTGTTTTGTTTATGTTAAAGACACATTCTAGTGTATTTTTTTCCAAAACCTAAATAATAATTCTCTGAAACAAATATATGCCAGTATTTGTCCATAGATATGATTATTTTTATTGTTAATGCCTTTTAAAAATTATGACCACAGAAGTGTTTAAAATTAATGCTTATTCTATCTGATCTTGCTCAGAATGATGTTATCTGACTTGACACACAAGAGAACCAATGAAATTTGATATTTCTAATATCCTCCAAAATTTTACCCTCTTTTCCCACAAATACACATTTTAGCTTGTCATTTCCCCATCTATAATATAATTACTGACCACTAATAGTCTTCATTGCTAAATGGGAGAGGGCTCTTCCTTTGTGTACATTAATTATCTCCTTGCCTTAACTACACATCTAAGGGGAAGGCATTTGTCTGTGTTCTGGGGGCTTGAGTGGTATTTGTCTTCTTGGGTGTTCAGTTGTTGACTGAACTATGCCTAAGGTCCTGTCTCTGCCACTTCAATAGATACAGATTTCTCAGAATTTTTTCTTACTCTTGTTGAAAACTTTTTATACATTTGGATTTAGACACTGAATTAATCCTTTTCCCCTTGTTTTACCACTGTTGTCAGCCTCTCGTTATTCCCTTAGGTTTCCTATGTTCCTTGTCTGTGCCTTCAACCTTCAACTGTTTTTGGTTTCTACTTCCCACTTTTAGGGGTTTATACTAGATTCCTCATGTTTAATTTATTTTTATTTTTATTTTACCTAGAGTGCTCTGCATGTGTGAGCAGGGGTGGAGGAGGGACAGAAGGAAAGGGAGAGAAAAATCTTAAGCAGGCTCCATAGTCAGTGTGGAGCTTGAGTGGGACTGTCTCACCACCCTGAGATTGTGACCTGAGCCAAAATCAACAGCAGGCTGCTTAACTAACTGAGCCACACAGGCATCCCAACATCATTAAAAAAAAACCAACAACAGCCAAACAAAAAACTATTCTTGTCCACTCTTTCAACTATAAACTATGGATCTCATCAAATGTCTACTGTATATCACCCTTGTTCTCATTTCACTTTTGCAAAGATAGTATTTTCAATGGTACAATTTTCTAATCATGGCTTTCCTACATCCTTATATCTCTCAACTCACTTTACTGATGGTATCAGTCTTTTGAAATTCCAACTTTTATTTAACTCTGCTTTTTTTTTTTAAAGACTTTATTTATTTATTTGACAGAAAGAGAGATCACAAGTAGGCACAGAGGCAGGCAGAGAGAGAGGAGGAAGCAGGCTCCCCGCGGAGCAGAGAGCCTGATGCGGGGCTGGATCCCAGGACCCTGAGAGCATGACCTGAGCCGAAGGCAGCGGCTTAATCCACTGAGCCACCCAGGCGCCCCTAACTCTGCTTTTTCCGTGCTTGCTCATTTACAGGAGCATTGGTCTAGAGAAGTACAGCCTTGTTGAAATATCTATTAAACTTCCAATTTCAAGTCCCAAGTAGCATTCAGCCAGAAATTCTCCATTTTCCTAACGAATTCATTTTGCCATTGTCTAAAATTTAGCTATGGCATTCCTCATCATTTTTTAAACTTCCAACACAATCTGCTTTACTCTTCATCCAATTTATGACTTCTTTCCAATTCCACTGAAAAATTAAGAACAGAGAATTAAACATCAACCAAGTATCTATTGATTTCCTATTGCTGCTGTAACAGATAATCACAAACTTAGTATTCAAAATAACTCAAATTATGATCTTGTAGTTTCTGTGGTCAGAAATCCGGGCACAAAATAGCACACTTTAGTCTTACAATGCCAGAACAAATTTGTTGGCAGGCTGCATTCATTTTCAGAGGTTCTGGAGATGAATTTGCTTCCAAGTTCCCTCTAGTTGTGACAGAATTCAGTTCCTGTGGTTCAGGCCTGAAGTCCCATATCCTTTTTCAGCCTCTGGAAGCCCCTGGTGTTCCATGCCTCATAGACCTTTTCCTCCATCTTCAAAAGCAGCAATGGAAGGTCAGGTCTTCCTTACAGGTTTAATATTTGACATCCATTTCTGCCTCATCTCTCTGCCTCCTCTTCTGCTTTTAAAAGCTCATGTAATGACATTGGGCTCACTTGGATGATTGAGGAATAATCTCCCTATTTTAAGGTCAGCTGATAAATAACTCCATCTGCAAAGTCTCCTCAGAGTGGTATCTAGATTCATCTGTGATTAAATAACCAGGAGATAGAAAAGTTGATGGGATGTATTTGGAATTCTGCCAAGTACAATCATCCTTCAGCAAACATATGATCTACCTTCTGCATATTATAGTGCATGAATGACCCTTGTTCTGTCTAAAAGCCATTCTTCCACTGTGCACTGGAAACCACACCTTCTCTCCTAGTCATGTCTCTTATTTTTCAATTACTTTTCAGCAGCATTTACACTAAATTTACTACTTACTCTTTACTGATAAATTTTCTTCATTTATCTTCTGATCACTGTGATCCCACTTTCCTCCAATGACACTGACCACCCTATCTCAGGCTCCTTTGTTGGGTTCCTGGGTTCCTTCCTACTTTTGCATTCAGGGTTCCCCAGGGCTGAACTCTTATGTGTTTTATCTGCTTACTTTTTCTCCAGCCATGCCATGCAGTCTCCTGTTGTAAGCACCATTCGAATAATTATGTATCTCCAGTTTATGTCTCTTGTCCTAACCTCCTCCCTCAAGCTTCACATTCAGATCCTACTATCTTTCAATATTTTAAGTAAATATTTTTGTGTCCACACCAAATCTCTTGATCTTTTTACATTCTGTCTCCAACCAGGCTTCCTCTCAAATATAATGCCAAAGACATTCAACAAATTAAAGTACGAAATCAAGCAACCTTAATTCCTCTTTTTCTAATAATGATAAATAAAATGTATTTCTAATACATTTTTAAATAATCACCAACATGCCCTTATACAGTCAACCACCAACTCTGCAATAACTTTGGGCTCTAAGCTTCTGTACTTGAGCTCTTACAATTCATAAACCATACAGTAGCAAGTTGTCAGTTAGATCACCCCTTTTTTCTTAAGCATCTTCCATAGATTTCCACTGCACTTGAAATTCTATTAAAAATCTTCATCAAGGGGCGCCTGGGTGGCTCAGTGGGTTAAGCCGCTGCCTTCAGCTCAGGTCATGATCTCAGGGTCCTGGGATCGAGTCCCACATCGGGCTCTCTGCTCAGCGGGGAACCTGCTTCCCTTCCTCTCTCTCTGCCTGCCTCTCTTGTGATTTCTCTCTGTCAAATAAATAAATAAAATTAAAAAAAAAAAACAAAAAAAAAAAACAAAAATCTTCATCAAGGCCTGGGAGGCCCTGTATAATCTAAACCTTCTCTCCCACTATTATTTCCTTCCATTAGCTATAATCTAGTCATAGTAACTTTCTCTCAGTCATCATACTAAAATAATTACCATTTCAAAACATTTACATATGTATTTCCTTCTTTCCAGTTTGTTCTATGACTTAAACATGCATACATGTGTCTTCTTTACTTCATTCTTATGTTAAAATATCATCTCATAGAGACTTTTCTGGATTATCTCTATTATGGCATTTCCCCCATGCTGCCACTCTGTATATAATTACTTCATTTCCTTCATACACATCATATCTAATAGATAGACCAGTAGATTTATTTACCATCTTCTCCCTGGAATGCAATATTAATAAAGATAGGCATTTTGTTTTAAGCTTTACCTCTAAACATAGAAAATTGGCATAAAGTGAACTCTAAGTAAATATTTGCTGAACAGCTGAATCCCAAGATAGGATCTCTGTCATGCTCCTTCATTATTAATGCTCACCCCTTGGCCTACTCTAGAATCCTCCGGGGAGCCTTTAATAATATTGATGCTTGAAGCTTATTCCAATTATTTTATTTTTTTCAAATTCAATTTAATTAACATACACTGTATTTTTAGTTTCAGAGATAGAATTTAGTGATTCATCACTAAACATACAACACATACAACACCTAGTGCTTATAACCTCATGTGCCCTCCTTAATGCCCATCACCTACCTACCCCATACCCCTGTTCAACTTCCCACCAGCAGCCCTTGCTTTATTTCGTATAGTTAAGAGTCTTTAACGGTTTGCTTCCCTCTCTGCTTTTATCTTATTTTATTTTTCCCTCCTTTCCCCTATGTTCATTTGTTTTGTTTCTTAAATTCTATATTGGATTGAAATCATATGGAATTTGTCTTTCTCTGACTGACTTATTTTGCTTAGCATAATAAACTCTAATTCTATTCACATTGTTGCAAATGGCAAGGTTCATTCTTTTTGATGGCTGAGTAATATTCCATTGTACATATAAATACCGCATCTTCTTTAATTCTGGATGTGGAGTCGGCCACTCCCTTCACTGAAAGAGTATAAAAAGACCCATGTATATTGGTGGCATTATGAGCTTCTATAAATCTACCATGGTAGCTTGGGATCTTGGTTCTGTCTCTGTCCCTAACTACAGATTGATAGACATGGTGGATATGGCTGTGGCTTCCATCGTCTTTTCTATGGAAGGTATTTATTTTTTCTAATGTTTTATTAAGAAGTTTTGTGATGACAGATGGTATCTACACTTGTGGTGAGTATACCATAATGTATAGAGTTATCAAATCACTATGGTGTACAACCTGGAGACAATGTAACATTCTGTATCAATTATACTTCAATAAATTTAAAAAATACAAATGCAAATACAAATAATATAAGCACAATAAAATGAAACTAATATCTTTTATATGATTAGTATGATCTATTCTACTGAGTTCTTCAATATTGTCAATATTATTTTCACTTTGAATTTACTTAATTTCAACTAGTTTACTTGGAGCCCGCGTTCGGCCACAAAAAGTAGGAGCCTACCAAAGCCACTTACCTTGGAAGTAGCTTTAATATCAAGGATGGATTCCTTTCATTATTATGGCTCATTAACACAACATTAACTTCCTTATTTATTGTAATAATCCTGGTCATATTTCCAATAAACTTATTACCATTGCAAATTTGGTTTCTTGTCTGTGCATTAAGATGAATATGGTTTATGTAAGTTTTGCAATGTTTAAGTAATATATTTTTATATGGAACAATTATTTTTCCCCTGAGATTATTTATCTTAGGAACAATTCTTTAGATATTATCCTCATAATAATTGAGCTGAGACACTTTCTTGAAAGAGAGCTTTTAGGACTATTAAGTATTTCTCACACCCTTGACAGTATTCTAATTTTAGGTATGGGGCTTGGCTAACTGCCTTAAAACTTGAATTTAGTTATTTATCCCTGATTTGCATTCCTGTAGCTTAAGTCTTCATAACTTTTCCCTCTTTCTGTAAGTTACACAGAACTGCAAACTCTGGCACTAATTCATGGCAAATGTTATTATAGAATTTGTTATTTTGGCTACTTTAACTAACCAGGTTTTTCACTGCTCCTGCAACTTTATGAAAAGCCCTGCCCTTAATGTCTTGCATATTTTTGGAAGTTCTGTGGAAATAATTGTTAACAAGTAAGGCCAACTATATTGCAGCTATATATACCTAGAGAAAATGCATATACCTCTTCCTTACCCTTTTAAGTTCTAATTTTTGAGAACCCATTTTTAAAATTAAATCATTACTCAATCTTTCAGAAAAAAAAACATTATTATCATCACAGAGATAAGAAAACAGAAATAGGTTAAGTATTTTATTTATTTATTTATTTTTTTTAAAGATTTTATTTATTTATTTGACAGAGAGAGATCACAAGTAGGCAGAGAGATCACAAGTAGGCAGAGAGGCAGGCAGAGAGAGTGAGAGGGAAGCAGGTTCCCTGTCCAGCAGAGAGCCCGATGCGGGACTCGATCCCAGGACCCTGGGATCATGACCTGAGCTGAAGGCAGCGGCTTAAACCACTGAGCCACCCAGGCGCCCGGTTAAGTATTTTATTAAGGTCAAATAGCAAGGATGCAGCCCTAGCAAGAGTTTATAAGAATCTGGTACTGAATCAACCACAAAAAGTATTAAATGAAATAAACTGTAATAAAATTTAACCTTAGCTAAAGTCTGGGCACCCAAATGGCTCTGTCGGTTATGTGTCTGCCCTTGGCTCATGTCATGATCTCGGGGTCCCGGGATTGTGCCCCACATCGGGCTCCCTGCTCAGCGGGGGAGTCTTGCTTTTCCTCTTCTTCCACCTCTGCCTCCCCCCACTCATGTTCTCTCTCTCTCTCTCAAAGAAATAAAATCATAAAAATAAACTTAGCTAACATCATAAAGCAGCTACATATTTTTTGTGCCTTTTTCTTAGGAAATTGATTAAAAAATTACTTACTAATACTAGCTCCTATTCTCAAGGATGGATTAGGATAATCATGCTGAAGGTATCCTTTGAACTCAAAAGGTATCTTCACCACCAAAACTTAATTCTTAGCTCCTATGAGCTACTGTGTAACAAGGAGGGTGGGCTAGACTATGACTGGTCTTGATGTATTGATGGTCTGGGTTCAAAATTTGGTGGATTTGGTGATTTAGTCCATGATCAGCAGATACTTAGTTTCTGCGGAAGAAATTGTTTCTTTACATTCCATTAAAATTTTTGTTGAGCTTCTTCTGGACCTTCATTATTGTAGTCTGTTTCTTCTGTTCCTTCAATGATGTTAAAATCATGTATAGTCTTAAACTCTTTAACGCAACTACTAGCCTACCAGGGACTACTAATGAAGCAACCCGCAGACTGCATAGTCAGGACGAAGCTGGAATAAGAGGGCGTATTTCTCTGACTTAGAATTTCACCCATCTAGATGGAATTTCTTTTATTACCATTGTGCTAACTTCCTTATTCCATCAACATATTTGTTCATGTTTCCAATAAAGATACTTTATTAACAAAACAAATGTGATTTAAATTTTATTTATTTATTGAAGTGGACTTTTTTCACTTGGGTTTTGCCAAAAATTTTACAATGAACAATGTATTTCCTTTTGAGTTATATTTATTAATGATTTCTTCTAAAAGATATAAGTAAAGTTTCCTTATATGATGTCATCCCTTCTTAGAATTATACAATCTTACTGTAATTCAAATATATAAGAACTAATTAAGTATAATTTTTTCCCAAAATGATAAAGACATTGTTCTTTCATTTAGCAGATATAAATTCTAATATATCTTTCTTTCCTGGCTGTTTCAATTTCACTGGGCACCTTTAAGTATCTTCAAAGCTATATAAGAAAGGAATCTTCTATGACGCTGTTTTTATTCCTTTGATATAATTACTTTTGTGTGTTGAGAGAGAAATAAAATATGCAGGGCTTGATGCTTTATGCTTAGGGAGTTTTGATGCAAAGGTCAAAAACAGAGGTGGAAATTATTATTGTCTTTGCACATATGTAAAAACTGATATTTAAGAGATTGAGAAACTGAATTTCATATAATGTGTGATGGGTAGAACCAGGGTTTGAACTAAAGGCCTGCATGGCTCCATATATGAGGCTCTCCATCAATGTGCTTTAACACCTTCAAACTCATTCCAAGTAAATAGAAAAACAGTTTCTGGCTTTGGAGGAGAGCTTTGGCTCTTTCCAAAGAAGGAACATAACAGCCAAAGACTAGAACAATTAATATGATGGAAGAAGAGGGCACATTACCTGCAGTAATCCAGTTGGGTTATGTTAATCAGTCATAGGCTTTGAAGACGTGATAGTAATTACATTTTATTGAAAGACTCTGGCTGTAAGAAATGTAGATGAAGCAGATAAACAAATAAAATCATGCATCAGGAACATTAGACTCCTAAAATCACAAGGCAAAGGGATAATTAGGCTGTTTTGCACATTTGTGAAGAGAGTAAAAATGAGAAATATCTAAGGAGTGGGGCACAGCCCCTATGAAGAAATGTAAAAGTCTGGTTTCAAGTAGTGATGTTCATTCTCTGAAAAGTCTTCTTCAACATCAAACCAAATCCTGACACAATGAGCTACTACTACGGCAACTCCTATGGTGGCCTTGGCTTTGGCCTTGGTGGTTTTGGTGGCCTGGGCTATGGGTATTGTTCTAACTATGGTCTTGGAGGCTTTGGTGGTTATGGTTGTGATTTCTTTTGTCCTGTTTTCTATAGGAAATACTGGTCATCTGGATTTTACAAAAAATATTTACCATGGCATAAAAGTTTATGGAATTTCTATTATTTTCATCAAATGGCTCTTCTGGTTTTTTTGCTACAATCTTTGACATGTTTGAGAGACTGCCCTAGCCATTGAAGAAGACATCTAAAACTAATCTCTGAATCAGTGGATAACTATTTTCTTGATCAAGAATTTCATCTCTAGCTGAATATCCTCATTTCTCGTCCATCACTGACATGCAGCTTCCTTCTTTATTTCTTCTGTGATATTTCTGGGTATATTTCAAAATAAACTTCACTCTTAAATTATAGAACCTTATTATATTTATTTTAGTCTAAATTAAATTTTATTTATAACATTGGCATTTATCTTATCTCATTGAAAATATGTTCTTATAGTATTAGTTCATCTTTAAAAATGTACTTATAAAGGGGCATCTGGGTGGCTCAGTTGATTAAGCATCTGCCTTCAGCTCGGGTCATGATCCCTGGGATCCTGGGATCAAGCCGGAGGTTGGGTTCCCTGCTCAGCAGGGAGTCTGCTTCTCCCTCTGACTCTGTCCCTCCCAGCTCTCATGCTCTCTCTCTCTCTCAAATGAATTAGTAAAATCTTAAAAAAATAATACTCCTAGAACTTTAGCCAGCAACTTCTTCATTTCACCGTGGTGCTCCCTTTTCTTTCTCATCTCAATAAACATCAAAATTAAGGTTAAATAAATTGCTGCTCCAGATAAATTTAGATAAATCTAACTGGATAAATTTTGAGTTTCCTAACTCTAATTATTATTCTGATTAATATACAAAATTTAAGCTTAATGTAATCACTAGTCTGACCTTTATATGAATTTGAACATAAAGTGAGGTGCTACGTATGGAGGAGAATCTACCTTGGGGCACATGAATTGTTATTTCATGGGCTTTGCAAAGTGCAGGGCCCCACTGCTTGTTATGTCTCCAAGGCTTCCCTGTAAGTCAAAAGCAAGGCCACAGGTTGTTTGACTCTGTCCCCCAGCTTCTGCTTTTATAAAAAGGTAGGGCATGTGAGGATTTTTATCTCTGTTCACACCTTCTTGATTATTTTAATATTGCTGGATGCAAAACTTAACTTTTCAGACTTTATCCTTTACCTTTCTTCTTGTTTGAATAACTAGATATTGATTTCAGATTAATGTTTCTACTGCTTTGCCAAACTCAGATTGAGTAATTATATGTATTCTTCATTTAAATTTTGAATAAGTTTTTTAAAGATTTATTTATTTATTTTAGGGGGCGGGGGAGAAAGTGAATGAGCAAGAAGGGAGGGGCAGAGGGAGAGAGAAACCTGAATCAGACTCCACACTGAGCACGGAGCCCAAGGAGGGGCTCAAGATACCAGGCCCCTGAGATCATGACCTGAGCTGAAATCAAGAGTCAGATGCTTAACCAACTGAGGCACCCAGGCACCCCAATTTTGAAAAACATTTTATGCAGATTTTCTTTTTGCCTCCCTAATTCAAATATGAGACTCATCGGAGACTTCTAATTCATGTATTGGCTTCTTGAGACTTCAAATCTTCATTCTTTGGTCTTATATGATACAATTCTTAATTAAGTGAATTTCATTGATCTTGATGGTTTTTAAGTGATTTTCACAGTATTGGTAACAATGTGTTCAAGAACTACAATGGATATCAATAAAAACTCATACATATCAATATATCTACCTATAGAACATATATCAGCATATATTAATATAATATACATCACATTATGTAAATCAATGTATCATATAGTTTGTACTGTTTATTCTTGATAATGATAATAGAGATAATGTATAAGATTATTCTCATGGATTACATCCAGAAGCAGCCATTTTCAACCCCTCAATGTGTCAGGAATTTAGTGCTGTAAAATGAATCCTGGGGCCTTATCCACTCAGTAAGGAAATATGTAGTTCAACAATTCAACTGAAACTGATTGTTTTTTTAGAGTCCTTTATATTTTAGAGATATGTAGTGAAACATTTGTAGAGGCAATGATATGTTATCCAGTACTTACCATGTAATAATATAATAGGGAACAAGTGGGTGGAGGTATGCATTAAGCACAATTTACCGTCTATTGTAACAGGGATTTCTTATATGGCTCTTTCACTTTTATATGTGCTTAAAATTTCACAGTGGAAAGTTTATAATAAACTAAATGTTTTATTTTGTGGAAAGGAAAATATCCACATTATGCACTAAAGAACATGCAGAAGTGGATAAACCTTGCAAAAAAAATTGAATGAGTTAGTTAATTATATAATGAAAAGGATAACTTTGTATTAATTGCCATGGAAAAGGAAAATACAATGTTACTCATAGAATGATATAGACATTACAATTTAAGAGCCGGTTTTGGGGACACCTAGCTAGCTCAGTTGGTCAAGCATCCACGTCTTGATTTTGACTCAGGTCATGATCTCAGGGTCATGAGATCCAGACGCGCCCCCCTCCCAACGTGGAGCCCCATGTCCAGCTACACACTTAGTGTGGAGCCTGCTTGGGATGCTTTCCCTCTGCCCCTCCCTCCCTAATAAATAAATAAATCTTTTTTAAAAAGAGCTAGTTTTGGATTACTAAAATCAACATAACTTATTAGCCTCCTCAGATGAAAGGAAAAATGGTTTTTTTACTTTATACCATGTTATATTTTAAAGAGGTTCATAGCACATAAATAATGAGCTTAGGCAAAGAAGATTGAAAGTCAGATAAATACTGATGTCATAATCATGGTCACGCCACAGAATGCCCTGCTCAGACTCTGTGTGTAGGTTTGGAGGTCTGAATGAAAACAAGGGTTTAAAGAGATACATTTCAAAGATGTCAAGTAGACTGATAGTACAGGTGAGGAGGAAAAGGCTACAGAAGGTGTGCATGTTTTCAAGGACTGAACAGTGCTGTTATTACTGGAATCAAAAGATAAAGTAGGCACATATTTGAATGGAAATTAATGGAAGTTTGATCTTGGACTATTCACATTTTTTTTGGTTTGACTGTCAAATAAACTTACTTTACAGTATGTTTGTGATTGGTGTTCTTAAGTAATTTGGGCTCTACATAAGATTCAGTATCATTACCAAGAAACATATCTAAGCTTGGCCTTTGCTCTCCTGTAGAAACAATTTAATTTTGGAGTCAAAGCAACTTTTCAATGCTGGTTTCAACAACAAAATAGTAATCTACCTTTTTATTTTTTCCTGTATTTTTACATTGATCCCTGACACTATGAAAAACTAATTTTGTTACATCTTTTTTTTATGTGTTTCTTTTTTTCTCCAGATTTTTATTTAAACTCCAGCTAGTTAACATACAGCACAGTATTAGTTTCAGGTGTAGAATTTAGTGCTTCATCACTTACATGCAACATCCGTGTTCATCACAGCAAATGTCCTCCTTAATACCCATCACCTGCTTACCATCCCCCTGCCCACCTCTCTCCTGGTAACCCTCAGTTTATTCCCTACAGTTAAGAATCCTATTTTTACATATGCTTCCTAATATCCTTCTCACCCAAGTGATTGTCAGCTGCATAGATGTCCCAGCAATGAACTTGAACATAAATGTTAAAACACATGCATCTTAATAGAAGCAAAAAGGCTTTGGGCCTGGTGCTGTTTTGTTTTTGTTTTTAATTTTTTAAGAGATATTATTTGTTCATTTGAGAGAGAGAGGGAGAGAGAGAGAGAGACCAAGCACCAGCAGGGGGAGAGGCAAAGGGAGAGGGAGAAACAGATTCCTTGCTAAGCTGGAAGCTCAATGTGGGCCATGATCTCAGGACCTAGAGATCATGACCCCAGCCAAAAGTAGGTGTGTAAACATCTACATCCCTCTGATTTTTATTTTTGTTGTAAAGCTAATCTACATTGGTTTCTAATATTGCCTTTGAATAGGAACAAAAACAAAATATCTAGTTTCAGTTTTCTATTTATCCATAAAAATCATGCAAGTACTATTGACTTTTCATCATGTATCTAGTGTCTACTACTTTTTTTGAAGATTTATTTATTTATTTTAAAGACAGAGTGAGAGAGCTGGAGGAGGGACGGAGGGAGAGGGAGAAAGAAACCTAACCCAGACTCCCTGCTGAGCTCAGAGCCAGCCATGGGACTTGATCTCATGACTCTGAAATCAGGACCCTGAAATCACAACCTTAGCCTAAACCAAGAGTGAGAGGCTTAACCAATGGCACCACACAGGCACCTTTTGTGCCTGCTACTTGTGTGTGTGTACCACTTTTTTTAAAAAAATATTTTATTTATTTGACAGAGAGAAATCACAACTAGGCAGAGAGGCAGGCAGAGAGAGAGGAGGAAGCAGGCTCCCCGCGGAGCAGAGAGCCTGATGTGGAGCTCGATCCCAGGACCCTGAGATCATGACCTGAGCCAAAGGCAGAGGCTTTAGCCACTGAGCCACCCAGGTGCCCCTGTGCACCACTTTTATTGCAACTTAATTTCAGCCTTGACCATCCTTTTTTTGCTTTCAAGAATTTTACATATAATTCACACTTCACAGAATATAAGCTGCCTAAATTATCACTTCACTCTTCTCAGTGCCCTGATAAAAACATAGAATGTAATTCATAGTTCATACTGATTGTAACCTAATTGATTTGTCAGCCATCAGCTATTCTTAAACTCAGTGCTAAGATCATATTGTTTCGCTCATTGCAGACAAACCTTGCTTGCTTTTGTCTCTAATTACTCGCTGAAGCCATTGTGCCTTGAAGGAATCTGCACTTGTCTTCTCAGTTTATTGTATTTTTACCTGTACTGCTAGCCTTAGATCTTCTCTGACTTATTTTGTGGGACAATTCAGGTGTCACAATAATAAGTAACACTTCTATACTACACTTAAAATCAGCTACTCCTCATTTTACTCTTCTCTAAATTGCTATCCTGTGTTTATACAAAACCATACAAATGCATATTTACACACTCAAATCCAACACATAGAATATATCTACACACACACATAAATATACATATGTGTGTGTGTGTGTATGTATATTACTACAATGAAACAGTAAGCTTTTCTTGTTCATGGGGTAGTCATTTATATTTTTACTATCAACCATATTGCTGCCCTAAAGCCCTTCAAATACTTTTCAAGAATAAGAATTCAATTAAGTTTTGTTTTGTTGATTGAATATCAATTTTTTTCACAATCTTTTCCCCTTGAAACATGAAATTTGGTGTTTCATCATGTAAATGTCTATCAGGTCTTCTATAAAATAATACTATATTTTTAAATTGGAGTTTCAGGAAAAAAGAAATTTAAGAAAGTTCACTGATATTCGTTATGGGTACTTTTACAAGATATTTAGGTCTCAAGGATGTAAATATCAAATTCTTGAACTCGAAGAGTTTATAAGGGTTACAAAATGGAAAACTTTTTTTTTTTCAAAGTGGCAAAGTCATATTAACAACACACGGGAGAGTTGAAGGGAGTTAGTAGGTATTTATGGGCTAAAATTATTTTGTGATACTATCAGAAGAAAACCTCATGATGAGTAAAATTCTCTGAGTGAAAGTGTAGAGCAAAGAAACCATTTGAGGTTTTAAGAAACAATTTGGAGGATTCATCTAGGTAGAACAGTTGTTTCATATAAAGTTTTAGGGAAAATGGTGTTGAAAAATTAGCCTTTGGCAGCGTTTTGACAAGATTTGAATATTGTCTCCAAATATAAAGGTACTTAAAAGTATCCACAAAAATACACAAGCCAAAAGGGAAAGATAACACTCATTCATGGTTTTACATGAGCGTGTTCCTATATAGAAGCACCTTTGTGCTCTCAGAGTAAGAATATTCATTGAGATTTTCCCCCAAATTCATTACATTAACTTAATGAATCACAGAGAAAAAAATACTGAGAAAATATTGTGTTTAATGAAAATCCAGTCTAAGACAAAGTGAGGGAGACAAAATTTGACAATCAGTCTCTGAGAAAAGGAGAGAGAGAAAGAGAGAAACTAAGAGACAGACTGAACTGTAGAGAACAGACTGGTGGTTGGTGGGGAGGTTGCTGGCAGGATGGGGAAAACAGGTGATGGGGATGAAGTAGTCTACCTGTTGTGGTGAGTGCTGGGTGTTATATGGAAATGTGGGAACACTATGTTGTACACCTGAACTAATATTACACTGTATGTTAACTAATGGGATTTAAAATGAAACCAAAAAATTACAGTTATCACGACATAAAAAAAAACAACTTATGTGAAATAAGGATCCTAAGTACTAAGATTTTCATATGAACTACATGTAAATATTAGCTTTGAAGTTAGGAAAATAATTATGCTTTACTAAAACTGGTTTTGAGAGATTAAAATTTCAAAGGAAAAGAATATTTGAAATTTTATTCGAAATTATCCTTAATAAGAAAGGTTTGGCTTACTGGTACTGCTTGTTACCATTTACTTCATCTCTGAAGATGAGTTCTGTATATAATGGTTCCTTTTACCATACTGTATATTCTATTACCTCTTTTTGTAATAAAATCAGTTGGAAATAGGACTATAAATAAATGAATGTTCTGTTGTGTGACATAGGAAAGGTATAGCATCTGCACTTAAAAAAAATGCTTTTGAGCTAGTGGGGAAAAGGAATATTGGATGAAAAGAGCAAAATGACACTGTCATGGACATAAGGAACAGAATATAGTATCTATGAAATAATGGAAAAATGGTCATTTGAGAAGTATTGAATTCTCAAAAAGAACACAGTTTATAGGAAACTTTAAATGATTGGAATAGGATTTGTTTTCTTCATATTTTATAGACTTTTAGGGGAAGATACTGAAGAAAAACTAAGTTTAAAAAATCACATTGATATCCAGACATAGCTTTTCTTTAGTAAATAACAAAGAGAGATGAAGGAAGAAAGGAAGGGAGGAAGGGAGGAAGGAAGGAAAAAAGAGTAGAAGAGGGGAAGGAAGGAAGGAAGACAAGCGGGTGGTAGGGAGGGAGAGAGGAAGGGAGGGAGAGAGAAGGAAGGAAGGAAGGAAGGAACGAAGGAGAGATGGAAGAAGGAAGGAAAATTGACAGTAACATGGCCTAGTTAGCATGTGTGTATATGTTGTTTTTTCAAATTCAAAACAATGAAATAGGGCAAAACTACACACTAATATTTTTATTTGGTAAAAACAAATATTTTTCAGTTATTTTTGTTTAAATTTTCTTATTAGTTAATGGGCAATGATATAGATAATCTACATATTTGCATTTTTTTTCTTTTTTTTTAAATTTCTTTTCAGCGTAACAGTACTCATTGTTTTTGCACCACACCCAGTGCTCCATGCAATACGTGCCCTCCCTAATACCCACCACCTGGCTCCCCCAACCTCCCACCCCCTCCCCTTCAAAACCCTCAGGTTGTTCTTCAGAGTCCATAGTCTCTCGTGGTTCACCTCCCCTTCCAATTTCCCTCAACTCCCTTCTCTTCTTCATCTCCCCATGTCCTCCATGTTATTTGTTAAGCTCCACAAATAAGTGAAACCATATCATACTTGACTCTCTCTGCTTGACTTATTTCACTCAGCATAATCTCTTCCAGTCCCGTCCATGTTGCTACAAAAGTTGGGTATTCATCCTTTCTGATAGAGGCGTAATACTCCATAGTGTATATGGACCACATCTTCCTTATCCATTCATCCATTGAAGGGCATCTTGGTTCTTTCCACAGTTTGGTGACCGTGGCCATTGCTGCTATAAACATTGGGGTACAGATGGCCCTTCTTTTCACTACATCTGCATATTTGCATTTTAATAAAACATTTTTCACTGTGCATTTCATTTCTGGCCAGTATAACTATTTTTTCCTGATTATTACTAAATGTAACTTTATTATATTGAGGAAGGGGTATGTTGAGGGAAAATTATTTGATGGTATCATGAAATATGCTAGTCAAACCAGTCTTAGATTTCAAAGGTAAGATATCATTAGAGGAAAACATTATTTGCTTTATTGTTTATAATTGCTATCTAACTATTCATTTTTTTTAAGACTTCTTTTATTTATTTGACAGAACAAGAGGGAAAACAAGCAGGGGGACTGGGAGAGGGAGAAGCAGGCTTCCAGTGGGGCAGGGAGCCTGATGGGGGGTTCCATCCTGGGATCATGACCTGAGTCATAGGCAGACACTTAACTAACTGAGCCACCCAGCTACCCCTAACTATTCATTTTATCCACTAGCAAATATCTCAAAATTTGCCTTTAGAAGCTGAGGACAGTATGCATCATTGGAATCATGGTCACCTTCCAAAACTGTTGTTCAATGAAATATTTGTTTATCACTAGATAGCCAAATCTCTTAAGGTTGACTTTTGGTACCTTCCATTGCGAAATAGAGATTTTTTCCAAAACACATTTTTTGTTTTTATTGTTCTCAGATACTTTTCTCACCAAAATTATTGAATAAATATAAAATGCTCTGGACTTCTGCATATGTATTACTCTACATATGAGGATTTATTCATTCTTTTAAAAAGTAAATTTTGGTCAAAATCCTCTTTACTTTTGACAGGAAGTCAATTTTTATTAGCTTCTATTCACTCAAAAGTTATCCTTCTTTGATGGAAGCAAAATAATTATAAAGAATAAAAACTTTAGCTTGGTCATGTCTCCATTTTTCTTCATTGAAGCACATAAACATTATTCCTTTACCAAGATCCATCTTGTATCTGTCCAATCCTGGTCACTCCCCTTGCTACAGGATCTAATTTCAGCTCTCACATAATCTCCCATGATAATTGCCACATCATCTAACTCTTCTTACTCTTCAGATTTTCTCACATCATCCAACTTGCAGCAAGACAAGTATTTCTAAAATTTCACCTTTTTTCAAAGTACTTCCCTGAACAAAAATTAGAGGATGATTTTCCATAAACAGCAAATTTTCCAACCCCAAGTCTAACCCAACCTTTTTTTTTTTGCCATTTCATTTACATTTTTCCCAGCTTTATTGAAATATAATTGGCATAAAATAATGTGTAAGTCTGAGGTGAACAACATGCTGATTTAATACACTACATGTGGTGGAACAATACCACAATAGGGTTCGTTAACACTTACATCACCACATATAATTACCTTGAGTGTGTGTGTGTGCTGGGGTGTGGGGTGAGAACGTTTAAGACCTACTCTCTTAGAAACATCTAAATATACAGTACTGTAACTGTGTCCATGGAGTATATTAGATCCCAGAACTTATTCATCTTATAACTGGAACTTTATGGCCTCTAACCAACATCTCCCCATCTTCTCCAGTCAGAAGCTCCCAGTAATCACCGTTCTACTCTCTGTTCTATGATTCTACACACAGATGAGATCATTATTTGTCTTTCGCTGCCCACTCCCTTCTTGTATGGGAACCTGTTTACATATTTAACATTAAACACATTTAATAGTGTTTATATCAGCTTTGCTCCTTGCTCATGGAGGTTACACAGAGCCTAGTCTTGCCTCAGATCATTAGCTAAAGTCATTGCCTCCTTCTGGTTTCTCCCCCTCCTTTTGATGTTTTATTGAGTCTTTCACATCCTTCTTATCCTGTGTATCCCACCTTCTACAGAGTTCTGAGTGAAGCTAGCCCATGGAAATCTTAAGCTTTTTTCAACTGCTTTTGAAATAGGGGTCTCTATCTCCATTTCTCCAGACTCACTCCTGTGACTCAATCTCTACCCCACCCCACCTCCTCCCTGTATCCAGCCTAAAATACTCAGAAAACCATGGGCACCCCAGACACGCATATTTTGAGATCACAGCTAAAAGGTAGGCTTTCTAAGACCACAAATGGTCATTTATATCTTTCCCTTTTATCATCTACTTTTTCCAAAGCAGAGTGATATAACTTTCATATTCCATATATTCAATACAATTTATCATTTGACTGAATCTTCATTTCACTTGTAATCCTTTCCTTTTGTAACCCATAATGTAGAGTCTTCCATTCTATAAATAACTCCTCTATTTTCTATAAATAAACAGAACTTCCCATTTTAGCTCTGATTAGCAAGAGCCTGGAACTTGTCACTCTAATCCTTACAACAGGAAATGGATGGCCATACCAATAAGCAATGACTTTTCTAGAATCTAACAGAGAACTGAGTTTGCAGGACAAACCACCCCTAAAAATCCAGAGAGATGAGAGAATCCAGAGTTACAGCTGAGATCTGCTTACCAACAGAAGTAATAAACTGGTATAAATACTTAAACTGTGATTGTGATAAATGGCTGGAGGTTAAGTGTGGGTTAGTGTAAAAGTGAGAAACTCTGAAAAACAACCTGTGGGTTTTGAAGGGTCAGGGGTGGGAGGTTGGGGGAACAGGTGGTGGGTAATGGGGAGGGCACGTTTTGCATGGAGCACTGGGTGTTGTGCAAAAACAATGAATACTGTTACACTGAAAAAATAAATAAAATGGAAAAAAAAAGCAAAAAAAAAAATGTGAGAAATTCCGAGGGGCTTCAGTCTCAGAGGGACCTACACTTTTATGGACTTTATCTATAGTAATTCCAATGAACATTTGAGAAAGATACACTCTTTTCTCTGACTGGGGGAGCAGAAGAAGAGTAATCCTTGTGAAATACATCCAGAGCCTTCCCCTTAAATGTAGACATCTAGACCAAGGGACTACCAGAGAGCCCTGGGGTTAAGGGATTCCTCTTACCGAACAACTGGCTTTCCTGCCTCACAAGAGGTAGGGCTGAGAAGTTAAGTTTTTGTTAAATTTCTGTCTTCCAAATCTCATGCAAAACATTTCTTTCAAACCTAGGACTAATCTACAACTATACAGGAAGGGCACTTCTTAAAAACTCAACTTACCTAAATTGTTACAATACCATCTGACAGAAGAGGCGTGTTTCATAGGAAAGACAGTGTTGAAGGATTGAACTACATCCGCTAAAAAGAAACCTTGAAGTCTTAACCTTGGGTGCCTGTATATGGGAATTAATTTGGAAATAGGGTCTTTATAGACATAATGCAGTTAACATGAGGTCATATTGGATTAGGATTAGAATCAGGAATTCAGGTTAGAATTCAATGTGTGGTGTTCTTATAAGAGGACAGAGATGTAGACACACACACACACACACACACACACACACACACACACGAGGATGAAAGGCATGTGATGATCTAGGCAGAGATCAAGTGATCTAGCAGCAAGACGAGAAATGCTAAGACCTGACAGCACCATGAGAAGCTGGGCAGAGGCAAAGGATGATCCTTTCTTAGAGCCGTCTTAGGGAGCATGTCACTGCCAATACCTTGGTTTTGGACCTCTAGCCTCCAGAACTGTGAAAACATAAATTACTCTTGTTTTAAGACACCCCATTTGTGGTAACTTTTATAACATTCCTAAGAAACCAATACAAGAAGTAATACTTATATTGTGACTTTGATATCCTCCTATAGAGTTTGTCTTTATACATTAAAGAGCTTGAAATGTGATCACAGAGAAAATACAAACAAAAAACACTGGTAAATATTTTCTACATTTTTTTCTGAATAAGCTGTCTTTAATTTTTGGATTAATTTGGATTAATTCAATCATTGATGATTATTTAATACTCAGTACCCTGGTTTTTTAAAAGTCAAAGAGAAAAAGAGACAGAAAATATAGTACTTAAAATAGACAGAAATTGAATTTAAGGAAACATGAAGAAGATATCTGGCGATGACAAAAATCTTAGAAAAATGCCAGAAATGGTCTACGTATTGCAAGGGAGCTTCATAATTATATTTTAACTGTAGAAATATGTGTAATTTTAAATTCTGATGAAAGGAAAATGAACACTGAAATATTTTCAAGGGAAAAAATAAAACATTCCATGCATTTTTGAAGCTACCCTTTATAAGAAAGGTTTGACTTAATTGTACTATTTTTCACCAAAGATGGGTTTTTAAAGAGAATGAAGCTCATATGTTGTGGTTTACCACACCCACCCTGAGGGAGTATAAAAGTCCAGTCACAGGTGGTGATATTCATTCTCTGGAAAGTAACCTTCAACCTTAAACCAAATCCTCAAGCCCTGACACAATGAGCTTCTACTATGGCAACTACTATGGTGGCCTTGGCTATGGTCTTGGTGGCTTTGGTGGCCTGGGCTATGGTTATGGTTCCAACTATGGCCTTGGTGGCTATGGTTATGGCTGTGATTACTTTCGTCCCTGTTTCTATGGAAGATACTGGTTCTCTGGATTTTACTGAAAACACTGTTCATCTGCAATGATCAATTTCCCTGATCCAGAATTCATCACCCGGGCTGACTATCTTCACTCCTGTTGTGTTATTGACATGAAGCTTCCTTCTTTTTCTCTTCTGTGATAATGCTGAGCATATTTTCCAATAAACTTTGTAAACTTTCTAAATTTTGTTTCATTCGTGTTTGTCCATCAGAATGCACTTGTTATTCATAATTTCAGCATATTTGAGCAATCTATTTCTTTGAAACATATCTTCCCTATTCAGTTATTTCCTCTCTTACTTCCTGATTTTATTAACTGTTAGCCTGTAACTCCTATGTGTGTCTCATGTGATTAAATTGCTCAGATATTTCTCCCTTTTTGATTCAATATCCTGTAGAATCAAGTATTTGGCTATAATCTTATTCTTATGAATATAAGAATATTTCTTTTACAAAGTTATTAGCTTAATGTAATAAGTACTTCGACCTCAGCAAATCAGGGAAAATATTTCTGAGTACATTTGCTCTCTAAAAATTTATTTTCAACAGCTTCATAAGGAAGAGCTGTGCATGCCTTTTTTGTTCAAACTCTGTTCAGGGCTCCCCCCTACCAGGTGCTTCCTTGGAAAATAATGACGGGGGTGCACATTGTTTGACTCTTCCCCATCCAAACCCTGTGTTCCCAAACATTCACACTGCCTACACCATTACCCTTTGTTTTTAAAGGAAACAGAGAACCTGAGAAACTTTACTGTGTTCAGATTTATTTTATTATTTTAACATTGTGATATGTAACTATTTAACTTTTGGGGTTTTACCCTACTTCTATTCATAACTTGTAAAAAAAAAAAAAAGAAGTTTGAATCAATGTTTCTGTCATTTTTCTAACTCAGGTTGAAAACTGGCATTTTCCCCCTCATTTTAGTCATGAGAGGGGTTTTATTGCAGGTGTTTTCTTTATAGTCTTTCCTCAAACCTGAGACTGGCTATTCATTTTTATATCATATTTTAGTGACTTCAGTTCCATAATCTTCATCTTTTATTTATTTTTTTTAATAGAGAGGCAGAGAGAGAGAGAGAGAGAGAGAGCAAGAGCAGGAGTTGGGGGGAGAGGGCGAGGGAGAATCCTAAGCAGGGTCCATACCCAGCACAGAGTCTAGCTGGATCTCACAACCTTGAGATCATGACCTGAGCTGAAATCACGAGTCGGACACTTAAACAATGAGCTGCTTAGGCACCCCTTCATCTTTTAATTAAACACGATGTGATTACCAATATAACTCTCATTTAATTAGGTAAGTTACACAAGTCTTCATGGATCTCCAGTGATTCTCACTAGTACTTCTGTAACGTGTTCACACGCTGTTTGTGTTGACATTTTTGATGACTTAGTGAAACTGAAGAATGATTTGGATGATGTGTTTCACTGGTTCAAGCTTGAAACAGGACTCTTCAAGGCAAACCATAAAACAGAGTCTCAATGAAGAATAAACTGAGGACTGCTGGAGGGAGATGAGTGGGCGATGGGCTAGATGGGTGATGGGTATCGAGGAAGGCACTTGTTGTGAGGAGCACTGGGTGTGGTATGTAAGTGTGGAATCACTAAACTGTGCACCTGAAACTAATATTACACTGTATGTTAACTAGACTTCAAATAAAAACTTGACACACACACACACAAAAGAAACAGGACTCTTCAAATTGATCATTAGCAGTTTTTTTACACAGTGCTAAATCCAGCCTGACAGAAAATTTTAATATGAGTCTTAAATCCCAGGGAATACAAAATAATTAAAAATCATACATCTAATATTTCTTTAAAGAATGTTTTCACCTACCAGATCTACTGGAATATTTATGGATCCAGAAAAGCACCACATCTCAAAATGATGCAGCAGCAAGCCAAGTATGTGAGGCTACACTTGAAACAATTAACCTTGAATTGATTTTTTAAAGATTTTATTTATTTATTTGAGAAAGAGAGAGACAGAGATAGTGACAGAGATAGAGAGAGCATGGACAGGCTTGGGAGGGAGAAGCAGGCTCCCTGCTGAACAGGGAGCCAGATGTGAGGCCCCATCCAGGGCCTCGAGGTGATGACCTGAGCTGAAGGCAGACACTTAACCAACTGAGTCACTCAGGCACCCTGTTTTGATTTTTTATTTTTTTACATGAACAAATGATTTATGGAATATGTTTCTATGGTACTATCCACTTTTCTGTATTTAAAAATTTTTTTCATACCATGATTTCAAAGTCAATTAAGTGTTTTATTTTGTAAGATGGTCTATATTATGTAAAGAATATGGGAGATATACAGTATGGAATTGTATTTCGTGTGCACCTTGCTAAAATGTTATTTTAAATAAGTTGGAGTTGGGGTGCTGGGTGTCTCAGGTGATTAAGTGTCTACCTTCAGCTCAAGTCATGATCTCTAGTTCCTGGGATGGAGACCCACATCAGGCTCCCTGCTCAATGGGGAGTCTGCTTCTCCTTCCCCCTCTGCCTCTCCCCTTGCTTATGCTCTGTCTCTGTATCTCTCTATCTCAAATGAATAAATAAAATCTTAAAAATAATAAGTTAGAGAAAGGATATGGGCAACAAAGAGAGAGGCATATGCACGGTCATGGGGGAAGAAGAACATATTACTCAGAGAATAAAGAAGGAACTGGAGATTTAGGGTCAATGTTGGGTTGTTTAGAGTGAACAGAGCACAGGGACATCCTTAAATAGTAAGTAAAATGATTTTTATTTCATATTGTCGCAAATTTGAAAACAGTAGTGGCATAGAATAAAAATGAGTTTAAAAGAAAAAATCATTGAAAGCCAGATGAAATGCCAGAATCTTGGCACTTGGCAAAAAAGTCCCAACTCAAATATGGTGTCTACAAGTGGGGTTTAGAGTAGAAAGCACAGGTGTTTAAGGAGATAAATTTCAAAAAATGCCATGCAGACTGATTATCTGAGTGATGATAAGGAACAGAAATGTGAGTGGAGTCCACATTTTCAGGGTCAGAGGCCTGAATGAAACTGCTGCCCTCGCTTATACAAACAGAGAAATAGATAAATATGTGACTACAAGAAAAGAAAGTTTAACCTCACACTATTTGCCTCTACACTGCCACTTGATTTCCAAGTGAAAATACCTTATTGAAAGAATATTATAAGGTTGAACTTATCTAATTATACTTTTATGTAATTTCTACTCATATATGAATTATAATTGCCAAGAAACACCTCAAAATTTACTCTCTGGCCAGCAGATAACTACACCTTAAATTCTGAGTAAAAGAACCAAAATGACCTTCCAAAGTAGGTTTTGGCACCAAATAATTTATTTTTATAAGGGTTTCTTTTTATTATTATAATTAAGTTGCCCAGGGGCACCTGGGTGGTTCAGCTGGTCAATCCTTTGGCTTGGTTTAGGCTCAAGTCATGATCTCGGAATCCTGGGATGGAGCCCAGCATGGGGCCCTGCACACAGCAGGGAGTCTGCTTGAGATTCTCTCTCCCTCTGTTCTTCCCCTCCTACCACCACACACACACAGGTATGTGTTTGTGATTGTGCTCTCTCTCCCTCTCTCATAAATAATAAATAAATAAAAATCTATAGTTAAGTTGCCTGGATGAGTTCTTATTCCTGAATGTTTACAAACATATTTCCCTTCCAACTGATTGATGGCTGACTAGAAACCAACGAAATGAATTTCATCACAATTATTTAAATTTATGCATTTTAAACAAACATTGAGCAATCTTAGAGCCTGATATATGTACATATATATTTAATAAAACTAATCTGAAGACGTATGAAACAATACATTTAAACATGAGGAAAAATAATATAACCATGGCTTATAAGGTTTATACTTGTCTCCAAATATCTGCACTCATGTTATTGATCTTTAATAAGATATGTTAGGGTCATCCTTTCCAGTCCATTTTTCTTATTTTGTTCCGTAAGAGGTTATTGCAAGAGCTTCTCAAGTGGTCCTCCTGCTTTCAAGGATTCATCATACAATCCACATTACAGAGAAAATATGTCTTCCTAAAACATCAGTACTTTGCTGCCATTGCCCTAAACTATAGCATATAATGTATGGTCCACCTTGGTCTTACGTGAATTTGCTCCCCAACCATCAATTATTCTTTAAATAGTTTTTTTTTTTAAGATTTTATTTATTTATTTGACAGACAGAAATCACAAGTAGGCAGAGAGGCAGGCAGAGAGAGAGGAGGAAGCAGGTTCCCTGCTGAGCAGAGAGCCTGATGCGGGGCTCGATCCCAGGACCCTAGGATCATGACCTGAGCCGAAGGCAGAGGCTTTAACCCACTGGGCCACCCAGGCGCCCCATCAATTATTCTTTAAACTCTGTGTGTGAGCCACACGGTGTTTTGCTCACTGAGGACACATCTTGCTTACCTCTGCCTTGGGTCATGAGCTAAAACTGTTTTTCTTTGCTGAAACCTCCTCCTCTCTTCTTACTTTAAAGAATTCTTATATATTCTTCTTGATGCAACTCATTTTATACTTCTCAGAATTATTTATAAGACACGGCAGCACTGGAATGGTTAATTCCTCTGATTCAGTCTTGAAATCTGTGTAACTAACTATCATTTTAACTTTTCCATACACTCCTTTATGTTGTTCATAAGAAAAAAAATCATGTGTATGTATTCATGAACACACACCAAATACACACACGTGCATACAACATGAAGAGATGTGTGCACGAACTCCTCTGTGACTACAATGAAATTGTAAGATTTAAAGTACATGGAGTGATTATTTATATATTTATCATCTATCATTTCTCTGCCCAAAGGCTTAGCATAGTTTTTCTTCCTCATGATAAGATATAAATAGAAACTTTTAATTGTGATTCTGTTGTGCAATTTGAAATATGAAGCATCCCTTTGTATAAATAACTCTTCAAATAAGCATATACAAATTTAAATTGGCATTTCAAGTCGGGTTCTCTGCTCAGCGGGGAGCATGCTTCCCTCTCTCTCTCTCTCTCTCTGCCTGCCTCTCTGTCTACTTGTGATCTCTCTCTGTCAAATAAATAAAATAAAAAAAATTTTTAAAAATGAAAAACACATTTTGCAAGAGGCAGTGTCAATATGGAAGATTAGTAGTGTGTTAGTAGGCATTTGTAAACTCGAAGTGTTAAAGGAAGCTAGAAGGAGAGGAGAGGAGGTTACTTTGGAATGAGAGAGAATGTTTGAGTTAAAGCCCTGAGTGAGAAAGCCATTTGAAGTTTTAAGAAATGATTCAAGAGGCTCACTTAGGTAGAATGGAGGTTTAATACAAGTTGCAGCAGGAAAAAACTTGAGAGAGAAGGCTTGATTTATTTTATGACAAGAGTATTGAATTACAAATATTATCTTTACAAGTATGAAAGTGTTGAATTTATTACACAAACATGCAAACAAGAAAGTAAAAGCACATACTTGTTCCTATTTTCTTTCTGAAAAATAAGACTTTACAATCATTATGACTATTCAATAAATTTACCTTAATTTATTTAATCGTAAATATGAAGGAGCAATCATCATTGACTGAATCCTATCTGAGGCAAAATGGACATATCATTGACAAATATAAAAATCTCAAGTTCTCTAAAGTAAGGAAGCCTGATTATTATTTTAAAAAAATATGAAAATTAAACTAAAAGAAAAATTCATGCTGCATCTTTGGGACTATCTTAATAGGAAAAGTATGGCATAATAGTACTGTTTTCAACCAAAATGGATTTTTGAAAAGAATGAAGCTCATGTGTTGTGGTTTACCACACCCACCCTGAGAGAGTATAAAAGTCCAGGCACAGATGGTGATATTCATTCACAAGAAACTCACTTCAACATCAAACCAAATCCTCGAGCCCTGACACCATGAGTTACTACTATGGCAACTACTATGGTGGCCTTGGCTATGGCCTTAGTGGCTTTGGTGGTCTGAGCTGTGGTTATGGTTCCATCTGTGGCCTTGGAGGCTATCAGGGTTATGGCTGTGGTTACTTTTGTCCCACTTGCTACAGGACATACTGGTCTTCTGGATTTTTCTAATACTTTTTATTACCCACTTATCACTTTGTAATAATTTTTAATGAATTAGTTATTTTTTTTCCTTCAAAATCAGCAGTGAAATTTTTAAGAGAACAATGAAGACTGATATCTTGAGTGGGTGGAGACATATGTTCCTGAACGGGACCTTCATCAGTCGAGCCGGACAATCTCAATCCTATGACATTACTGACATGCAACCTCTTTCTGTAACTATCCTGTGATAATTTGGGGGCCTAGTCTCTAATAAACACTTTCCACAAACATGAAAATGGGTTCATTTATTTTCATTCCCTCCAACACAATTGATTTCCAAATTTTTCAGTATCTTAATGTTCATATGCAAATCACCCTCCTGATATCAGAAAATTATTTCTAAAGAGTCAGATCTTTTGTGGCAGTGCTCTGGGTGAAGCCACAGAATTTACAGAAATGACAGGAAATATGTAAAGGTCTTCATTGGTCTGGAAACACCATACTTCTCAATCTTCAGTCTTTTTTGCAGAAGTTTTCTGTCCTGTCTACTTTCGCACCTTGCTTAGTATTTCCCCTAAGTATTTGTTAAAACCACTGCATTTAATAGGGTCTCCTTCTCTCTTCTCTGTTAAAGTTTCACAAATTGTGATGCAGCCTTATCTAAACCTTCCCTAGAACCGATTTTGCAGGACAACTCAGCCTACTCTAGCTTTGCTTTCTCAACACAAACAAACAAAAAAACCCAAAAAACTTCTCAAGGAATTTTAACTCCCTCTGATTTTGTACTTCCATATATTTAGCTTTGCACCTGCACACGCAACACATATACATGTAGAAATACACACACACACACACACACACACACACACACACACCCCTCTTTTGACTGTAATGAAAGCATCATTTTATCAGACTGTGAAATGATCATTGCTTTCTTTCTCATCGTCTTGTCTGAAAGTTTGGCAAATTACCTTTCACATAATAAAGACTCAGTAGTGTGGTAAGAGTTAGAGTAGTTCAGTAGGTGACTATGGCCTGAAATCCTTGAAAGAAACTGTAAGGAGAATATATTTCACAGGCATAGGAAATATAAGACCATTCAGTTGAAAGGTGTGAGAATAAGCTTAGGACTTAGGTAAAAATTTAAGTTTTAGAGACAACTGGTTGATCTTTCTGATTAGAATGGATGCTTCATGGAAGCTAGTAATGGGAAGTTGGGTTGTGTTGGAACAGGGTTTGAATATAAGCTAACAGAATTTGGCCAATATAATTTGTAGGAAGTTAAAATGTTTCAGGGAAGGGGCGCCTGGGTGGCTCAGGGGTTAAGCCACTGCCTTTGGCTCAGGTCATGATCTCAGGGTCGCAGAATCGAGTCCCGCATCGGGCTCTCTGCTCAGCGGGGAGCCTGGTTCCCTCTCTCTCTCTCTGCCTGCCTATCTGCCTACTTGTGATCTCTCTCTGTCAAATAAATAAATAAAATCTTAAAAAAAAAATGTTTCAGGGAATAGGTGAATGAATGAATGGTCAAATATTTGTTGTTTTCTCTCAATAAATTCTGTCTTGTGCTTCAGAATTATATAATTATACATGACAATTTTATAACTTGTATGCTAGTTCACTGAATTTTAGAAAGAAAGAAAACATGATATCTGGCACAAATTGAACCTTATAGCGGCCAAAGTGAGGAACTATCATTTGACAAACCCAAATTTTCAACAAATGCCAGGAAGCAGCTGCCTGATGCAAGGGATTATGATTGTAATATTTAAATATGGAAATATGCATAGTCATTAGCTTTAAACATAAAGCTTATTTTTCTATATAAAGACTGATTCTCTAATTCTTAAACATGGCAAATTCAGATGAAAACTTGGCTTCAGGGATGATTGGAACTACTCTTAAATAATAAAGATATGGCCTAATGGTACTTTTTTTTTTTAACCATGGATTTATTTTCAAAGAGAATGAAGTTCATGGGTTATGATTTGCCTCATCTTTCACTGCGAATGTAAAAATGTACTAGTTTCTTTGCAATTTTCTTTCCTGTAGCATTCATTTTACTATCAAATTGAACCTTCAATACATGACAGATGAATTATTATAGCAACTACTACGGTGCCCTTAGATTTAATCTTAGTGTCCTGTGTATGTCTCTGGTTCCAGCTATGGCTTTGGAGGCTGTGGCTTCTACCTTCTCTCTCTCTCTCAATGGAAGATTCTGTACCTCGAGGCTCTACTATTTTTGGTAAGTTTTGCTGAACTCCTAGGACCTCAGAAATTGCACATGGCCATGGATTGACTCAACGTTTCTGTTCTCCTGCATTATAAGTGCCGTACTGTATTTATCTTCTTTGGCTTGTAGCTAGTTATTTGGGATCCAGGGTCAAAGAGAAATAGGGCTGGACATTGGTTAAAGACTTTACTCAGTACGACTTCAGTAGGGAAAAGAGACTTCATAAAACTGAGCTCAATTTTGTTCTGTGCAGAGGTGACTGGGTGGTGCAGAGGGAGAATGAGAGAGGGAGTAGGGACGGTGAATGAGTGGGGGCTGAAATAGAGTCAGAGTTGTGGAAAATTACCAAAAAGCAGGAAGGGGTGGTTAGGTAATGGGATTAGGCCATCTGGGTTTGTTCATTAGTGCTTTTCCAGAGGAGAAACAAACTTTTCATATTTCAGGACAGAAGGTAATTTTGCAGATTGGAGCAAGACACCCAGTGAAGCCAGGCCCTTACCCTCCCACAGGGACTGGAGGCAATGCAAAACTTTGGGAGTCTGCATTTAGAAGAAATGGCTCCCAGATCTTTAAGACAGTCCTGGCTTGTAGAAGGTACACCTCAAAGGGACAGAGGAGGGATTTACAGTTGCAATTTCTTTAAGTAAATGCTTCTAAGAAAAGTGAGGTTAGAGCCCCAGAGTCAGGTTTGGGCTGGAACAAACAGTAAATTTTCCTGGCATTTTGAGGCTCCTCAGGCAGTCATTTAAGGGGCAGGGCTGAGAGCTGCAGTTTTTGCAGCCAAGGCTGAGGCCCGTTTGCAAGAGAGCTCAGAGGAGGCTTAATAAAGTTTGGTCAAAGAAAGAGTCTGTCACAAGCAAGTCTAAATGATGAAGAATGTGTGCTCTCGAATGAGTGTCAGTGCAGAGACTGTCTTAGCAGGAGGTTAAGCCTCAGCCATCTTCGCCGATTGCGCTGTCAGGAAAATGCTCTGCTATGCCCACATTGTCAAAAGGCTCTTAAACACAGGTCTCCAATGTGTAGCTTTTGCTCAGTGATAAATAAAAATCCTTAGTTTATAAAGAAAAAAAAGTTTTATTTTTATTCATTCTTCTAGGTGAAGTTCTTACAGATACTGGGTTTTGGATACAATACCATTTTAAAACATTTTTATCAGTTTTATTTTCCTGCATTATATCATTTTTTATCACTGTTCTATGAACGTGCTAAGTCTAAAGAATTAAGGTTAAAATACACTGGGGAAAAATATATTCTTATCTCACATGTCTATTCCTTGAATGCCTCAGTACTTTTTCCTTACTTCACTTTTTTCCCCTTAAATAAATTTTCTTTTTTCCAGTGTCTACTGATCTCTTATACATCTCAAAACATAGGTCAATTTCTGATTCCTCAATGACCTCTGTTTTCTTTGTTATAAGTGACACCTTCCTCTAGATTTGGGTATATTTTTATTTATACTTCTATTATTAAACATACACACGCTGCCATCTATTAAAATAAATTTTATTCTTTACTTATCTCTCCATTCAGAATGAAATATGTTGAGACTGGATCATCTTTCAGTCATTTTTGTACTCTGTTCAATTTAGTAAACATACTACTTTTTTCTACAACATTCTAGAGACAATTTTAACCACTGGAACTATGAAGACGAACAACCTAAAATCCATTTCTTTTTTTTTTTTTTATTAACATATAATGTATTATTAGCCCCAGGAGTACAGGTCTGTGTACTTACACACTAAAATCTATTTCTTCAAGGAGGATTAAATATTATGTCATTTTTGAGAAGAGAAAATACATAGTAGAACTATCAGTTTCAGCATAATAATTTTTAAACTCAACTTTGGGTAAAAACTTTTCACAGGAGATGTGAGGCCTTGGTTAAGTATTGAATGATGCATTTTATCCTTGGCAAATAAGAGTTTGAAAAAAATGAGATATGCTTATAGGAATGAGAAATGATGTCCAGGCATGAGCAATGCAAATTACAGTATAAAGTTTTATTCTTCTAAGGAGTCAGATAACCTTCAAGTGACCTTATTAGAAAATTCTTTAGCACAAATTAAAGGTGATATATAGGACTTCTTGTTTCAGTCCTGGCATGTAAAAAGCTGGGAAATCTTCACTATGGTCCTTACAGCAAGAAGTCTGGCCAAAACAAAAATCAATACATTACTTTAGATATGTCAGAGAACTAAGGTCACTAGGCAGACTCCCATCCCCAAACTAGAAAGATCCATACATTGAAAAATACAGAGCTTCAAAAATGTGCTTATATGGAGAAGAAGCTGCTTGAATCATAAACTGGTAGGAATATTCAATGTTCTTTTTTTTTTTCTCCCCTAAGTTTTTAAAGGCTACATACAGGCAAGCATAAGAATGAGAAACTACCAGGGAAACAATATGAGGCCGTTCCCATACTTCAGTGGGCAGATTTTCCCTGTGAACAACCAAGAAATATGTCCTCTTGATTCTGAGTAAAAGGGGAAGAATAACTACTGTGCGATATGCCCAGAGTCTTGTGGATAAAAGACCCAATCTTTAGGAGAAAACACAACCCTCCCCCCACCCAAAAAACAAACAAACAAAAACCAAAAAAAAAAACCCTCAAAAAAACAAAAGCCAAACAAACAAAAACAAAACAACAACAACAACAAACCAAAAAACCACATTCTCAGAGAGTAATTCTGAAACCATACCTGAGCTGAGAAAAGAGAAATTCTCACCGTCCAGGACCTTCCAGTCTTCTTGTCTCACCTAACATGGGAGAGGTATACTGTCCACAGAAGACAGGACTCCAAGGAAATCCATGAAGAACGCTGCAGCCAAGAGATAGAGAAAAGCTGGAAAAAGCTTGTGAAGAATTAATATAAGGGACCATCACTAACATAGACTTAGGAAGCTAGAGGGAGAGTCTGATAGGGGAGACTTTCCATTCTATGTAAGATATAGCAAGATTTAGAGTTAGAGACCCCTAACCAAAGAATCTCAACAGGAAAGAATCATCAGTTACATGCCCCAAAGAGAAAGATATACATTGCATCTTCTACAAGACATCAGCCACCCCCTCTCCAATTCAATGAATGAAAAACCCTCATCACCCTAGGAGAACTCTTGCTTTTCTCGATGGAAATTTGTTCAAAACAACCCCTCCCAACTGCCCCCTTCTCCATAAAATAATGTTCTTCTCCTTTGTGCGCTGTACTTGCCTATGGTTTTGTCACAGCTTATTTGTCCCAGATAGCAATTCTTTGTTATGCCCAAATAAACCCATTTTTGCTGATAAAATAACTGGCAGTTTTATTTTAAGTTTAATGAACTGTAAAACTGGAGAAAAACTTACGAAGTTCACAGCGCTAAGATCGCTCCCACCCAAAAAAAAAATAAAAGCTGATATATATATTTATAAACCTGATATTTAATAAGAAGATTATAGAATGGTCCCTTTCCTCAGCTCTTACCATCAAACCAATACAGCTTCAATATAATAAATTCAAGTGAATTCAATCAAGAAGGAGTACAAGACACAGACTGACTCTCAGGGAGTGATACATAGAGAAACCAAAGTCCAGAGAAAACAGCAAAAACAAAGAGGATACTAGAGGAATTTGAAGACTTCGGCATTTCTTGTACAGTAAATATTTTAAAAAGCCAAAACCCTAACCAGTTTAACATAAATCCTTACACTGAAATCCTCTTTCCTTCAATTCAGTTTTTATTAACCAATACATCATGTCCAACTTTCAACAAAAAATTGCAAGGCATGTCTAAGGCAAGAAAAAGCAGATTCTGAAAGAAGCAATGATCTGAACCAGACTCATAGATGGCACAGATGGAATTAATAGACATGAAATTTAAAATAACAGTGGTGAATATGTGAAGAGCTCTAATGGCAAAAGTAAGTGCCTTACAAAAATGGTTACATTGAGGGAAGCAGAAAGATGGATACTTTAAGATAGTATTTAAAAGAAATGCTAGAAATAGGAAAGGTAGTCTCAGAAATGAGGGGTTCATCAGTGGACTCAACATAACTCAGGAAGGAATCAATGAGCTTCAAGATAGATCAAAATAAAGTGACAAAAATGAAGTGTAAACATGGAAAAAGAAAAACAATAAAACACCCAAGAAACTGTAGGGCAATATTAAAAAGTGTATTATATGTGTAACTGTAATGTCAAATGAGAAGAGATAACAAAATAAAAAAAAGAAAAATTTGAAGCAATAATGGCTGAAAGTTGCAACATTATTAATATGCCAAATCATAGCTCTAGATTATTCTAAGAATATCCACCCGAATAAAACAAAACAAAATTAAGCAACACCCATACCTAGACATATTACATTCAAACTAGAGAAAATCTAAGACAGGCAGAAATTTCTTAGGGAAAAAAAAAAACCTAAATTCTCAAGGAACAATGGTAAGTATTATGTGGATTTCTCATATAAAATTATGCATGTAAGAAGAGGGTAAGATGGAATACTAGTATATTGTCAGAAAACTCCATGAACCTAGATTTCTATAACAGAAATCAACCTTCGAAGATGGAGAATAAATACTTTCTTTCTTTTTTAATTTTACTTAGTTTCTTGACAGAGAGAGAGAGAGAGAGAGAGAGATCACAAGCTGGCCGAGTAGCAGGTAGAGGGAGAAACAGGCTCCCCGTTGAGCAAGGAGCCCGACATGGGGCTTGATCCTAGGATCCTGGGATCATGCCCCAAGCCGAAGGCAGTTGCTTAACCGAGTCACCCAGGTACCCCTAAATACTTTCTAAGACAAACAAAAACTAAGGGAATCCATCACCAGCAACCTGCTCTGTAAAGAAATACTGAAAGAAAAATTTTAAGCATGAAGATGATAAAGAAATTTGGATCTACATAAAGAAAATGTGGGACATTTCCAAAAATAAAGTAAGCATTGCTAAGAGTCACTCAAAACAGCCACGAAGTTATTGAGGAAGTAGGGCTTATGTGGGTCTCCTGTTTCAATTAACAAAAGACCAAAAACTTCCAATTTTTGTCAATTTCAGCTTCACCACCTGTTAAAACACATCTTCCTATTTTAGACTGAAATAGATAATGAAACAACCATTAGCTAAATAACCAATCACATACAGTCAGTTTAAACTCTGCCAGCAGCAATCAAAATTCTCACAATACAAACTTATGAAACCTTGTGGGATTCCTTTGCCTTTATAAGCCTGCACTTTCTGCTTGCAACTTGGAGCACACTTTTGATTTCAGATGACTGTCTCCTGGTGTGCAATCCCTATAGGCCCAAATAAACACTTTCAGTTGCTTTATAGCCTCATTGTCTTCTTGGAGACAGAATGGAATGGAGAAAGAATCAAACAGGGTGAGGTAGAATCTTTTTTTATCATTAACTGATCTAAAATGTAACTGTTTACTTAAGGTAATAACAGTAACAATGTATTTAGTAAAATAGCACAGGGATAAGTGAAGTGTTGTAAGAGGCAGGGGAGTGGAATTTGGAACACTCTGTTACGAGGTATCCATAGTACTTGGGAAGTAGTACTGCTATTTGAAAATGAACTTAGATTAGTTTAAATGTGTGCTGTAAACTCTAAGGTAAACACACACACACAAAGTATAGTTGAAATGCTTTCTAAGAGAGGAGATAAAGTGTAGTCATATAAAATGCTCATTAATAGCAGAGAAAGAAGAAAAACAAGAGAAGAAACATAAAGACCAAAAGTCTATTGATAGAAAGCAATTACAAACATGGACATTAAATTCAATCATATAAACTATACAAATAAACACTTTTAGTGTGAATGATATAAATACATCAGGGCAAAGACAAAGATTGTCATCATGGATTAAAAACAAACAAATAAATAAAAATACCACCTAAGACTCAACTACCATGTTACCTACAAAGAAAAACACACTTTAAGTATCAAGATTCAGACACACTATGGTAAAGGGATGGAGAAAATACACCACGCAATCACTAATAGAAAGAAAACTAGGGTTCTTGTTGCAGATAAAAATACTGCAGAAAAGGGAAAATGAACAAGAACAAAGAAGACAAAATGATGCTAAACTGTATGCACTTGGCAGAAGAATGTAAAGATAACTGAGACAAAACCTGAGGAAACTTATGGAAGAAACAGACAAATCCAGGGGTGCCTGGGTGGCCCAGTTGGTTCAGCATCTGCCTCAGGTCATGATCTCAGGGTCCTGAGGTCATGGCCTGCCTGGGGCTCCCTGCTCAGCAGTGTGTCTCTTTCCCTCTCCCCTAGCTTATGTTCTCTCTCTCTTGTAAATAAATAAAATCTTAAAAAAAAAAAAAGAAATATACAAATCCAATCCTGTAGCTGAAGACTTAACAGGTTTTGTCAGTGACTGATAGATTCAAGCAAAAAAATCAAGAAAGATATAGATGACATGAAGAATATCATATAGATGACATGATCAGTTTGAAAGAATTCATATCTATAAAATATTTCATCCAATAAGAGTAGAATACACATTCTTCAAAAGCTTGCTAGAAATATTCATCGAGATAGACCACATTCGGGGCCATCAAACACATTTTAACAAATTTAAAAGGAAATAGAAAACATACAAGGTATGTTCTTAGACCACAATGAAGTTAATTTAGAAATCAATAATGGGGGTGCCTGGGTGGCTCAGTGCATTAAAGCCTCTGCCTTCTGCTCAGGTCATGATCCCAGACTCCTGGGATAGGGCCCTGCATTGGGCTCTCTGCTGGGTGGGGAACCTGCTCCCCCCCCTCTCTCTCTGCCTGCCTCTCTGCCTACTTGTGATCTGTCTGTCAAATAAATAAATAAAATCTTTAAAAAAAAGAAATCAATAATGAAAACATAGTTGGAAAATCCCCAAATGTTTAAAAAATAAATAGCATACTCCTAAATGATGTATTAATTAAAAATATGTCTCAAGAGAAGTTGAAAAGATATTTTAAACTAAATAAAAAAAATGCAACTTGGTGAAATGTGTAGGATTCAGCAAAAACAGTACTTAGAGGAAAATTTATAGCATTAAATGTCTATATTGGAAAAGAAACAAAGTGCTCTAAAATTTATAACCTTGTTTCTACCTTAGGAAACTAGAGGGGAAAAAAAAAAAAAGTTAAGCCCAAAGGAAGAAAGGAAGCAAAAGAAAAATACAGGAAGAAAAAAATACTAGAGAAGAAACCAATCAGCTTAAAAACAGAAACATAGGGAAATCAACAAATCCAAAAGCTAATTCTTTGAAAAGATGCAATAACTGATAGATTTCTATCATGTCTAGCCCTGGAAAAAAAGCTGAGAGACACATTACTCATATTAGAAATTAAATAGAGTTCATGACCACTGATTTCATGGACCTGAAAAGATAGTAAGAAATGTACAAATAGTTCCACACCCATAAATTTGATAACTTAGATAAAATGAAATAAATACTTTTAAGATATGATCAAAACTCACATGTGGATTAATAGATCATCCAAAAAGGCCTATATCTATTAAATTAATTTTAAAACCATAAATAAAAACTTTCCAAAAGAGAAAGCACCTGGACCAGAACATTTCCAGTTTCACTGGGGACTTTTACCAAACATTTAAGGAAAACACATGACTTCTCCATAATCACTTTTAGAAATAGAGGCTGAGGGAACACTTACTAACTCATTCTATTAAGACATTATACTAATATCAAAATCAGACAAGAGCATTGGTAGAAAAGGAAAATTAATGAACAATGTCTCTCATTATTTTTTTTGCAAAAATCTTCAACCAAATATTAGCAAATCTCATCTAACAATCTATAAAAAGAATTATATGTTGAGGTAGGATTCATTCTAAGTATAGAAAGCCGTTTTAACATTTACAAATCAAGTAATGTTATACACCTAAAAAAATCATATGATCATATCACTAGATGCAGGGAAAACCTTAAACACCCAACTCCCTATTATGTTAAAAACTCTCCTCCAGGGGCGCCTGGGTGGCTCAGTGGATTAAGCCGCTGCCTTCGGCTCAGGTCATGATCTCAGGGTCCTGGGATCGAGCCCCACATCGGGCTCTCTGCTCCGCGGGGAGCCTGCTTCCTCTTCTCTCTCTGCCTGCCTCTCTGCCTACCTCTCTGCCTACTTGTGATCTCTCTCTCTGTCAAATAAATAAATAAAATCTTTAAAAAAAAAAAAAAAAAAAAAAAAACTCTCCTCCAACTAAAAGAGAAGAACTTCCTCAACTTGGTAAAAAATCGAGCAAACAAACCAACAAAGAAACCAGGCACCAAACAGATATATATATATGCATTCATGTCTATAGGAAGTTTGCCGGTTTGACCCTCTTAGATAGGAATTACTTCTAGGTGACCAACCATCCTAGCTTACTCGTGACTGAGAGTTTTTCTGGTACTTGCAAATTTAATGCCCAAACTGACACAGTCCAGGAAAACCAGGCCAGTTGACCACTCTGCCATTTTACCTTTGGATCTCTTAAATATTTAAATATTTAAATTTAAATATTTAAATTTAATATTCCAGATTTTACAATTTTAGATTTTACCACAACTATGATAATATCAAATTATAACATGTATGCTATTTTCTATATGTTTTCCATGATAATAAATTCTATAACAGTAAGTTATTATTTATGCTTTATTATCCTTAAATATTATATAGTTTCTAAATGTTGAGGGAAAATATGTACATATATGTATATGACATTATATAGATAATATACAAATATTTGGCATTAGAATGCAATTAAGAGCAAGAGTGGAAAACAAGAGTGGAAAAATGAAGGAAGGAGGGAGAAAGAAAGGAAGGGATATCTCTATGTAAATGGGCTATAAATGAAATACAATTTCCATTTTAATAATCAAATAAGATTTATAGTAAAAAATATAAAATTGTTTGACCTTGTAAAATGTAAAGAAAGACTCTGGTAGAAATGCTAATTATTCTTATGACTTTTTGCTATAAGGAATTAAAGTAATATTGACAGAAGAATATGAAGATATGTTATTTCTTGCTATTACTGGAACATAAATTATTATAAATTATAAATATTAAACAGTGGTCTCATTGATTGCCTACTAAAATGCCCAGCTCAAAATCTTCACCTCTCAAATACTCTTGTGTTACCAAAAGATTAAAACATGATCAAGTAATAAATGTTAAAATGTAACACGAGAGAGTTTACAAAACTTGAATGGGAAAAAGTTTTAAAAATACATATTTGTTGCTAAATGATTGTCCTCTTATCATGTTCAATTAATTCCAATTTTATATAGTATTATAACTTCAACCAGCAATAGATCTAACAGGTGTCTTAACAGTGAATAGATAGAAATAATGTATACAATTAAATTTGGTGAAAAATAAGTGGCCAAGGAAATGGACTGAATAAGGAGACACTATTCCAGGTGACATCATCAGAGGGCTCCAAGCCTAGCTTACAGTTGACTTCTTGGAGAATTAAGTCATGGTTGGCTTTGCAAGGCCCATGAAATCTTTTCATTATGGGCAATAGGTTTTGTAGAAAGCAAACTCAGCAGGAAAATCAAATTAAAAATTTAAGCTTCCTTAATTGGGTCTTTTCTAATTAAGAAAAGAATCATTTAATTGGATTTCTATAGTCAAACAGTCTTGGTTTTGAATAAACTTGAAGTAAATCAGCATGGTTTGCCACATGGACTGTTGAGGGAGTATATGAGCCTCTCTGCAGGTGCTAGTTTATCCTCGGAGGAACTTGGACAACCTTCAACCAAACCTCCAAGTTCTTATACTATCAGCTGTTATGGAAGCCTGAGCTGTGACAACGGTGGCCTGGATTCTGGTTCTGGTTGTGCTTGTAGAAGCCCCCGTGGTCTGATCTGTGGCTTAGGGTCTAGTGATGGAGGTCTTGGTCCCGACTTTGGTCTAGGAGATGTGGATTTAACTTCTACTGAAAAATCTATTGATGTTTCTGCACTGCAGAAACAGAAAGCTTGACTTCGAGATCCTTTACTCCAAAGGGTTTTCTATTATGCTCTTCTTGGAGTCTATAAAAAGCTTTCATAACCCTGGTGGGACATTCCACAAGAACTAGGAGTGACAACAGCATCACCAACAAGACTGTGGAATCCATGGTTGAAACCAATCATGGGCTCATCTCTGAACCATTCAGCTACTCATATATCATCATTGCTTCCATTTCGGTAGCGATTTTTCAATAAAGGTTTTAGTGACATCACAAATTCTCCTCTTCTCTCCCCACCTCCAACTGATTAAAAATAAAGAATATATCCAATCAGGAAGATAAACTTCCTTTTTGGAGTGGGATTTTGTCCCCTTATGGTTTCTTACTTATCCATGACCACTTAGGTGATTGAGCCAACGTATTCCAAGGAATATTTCAACTTGCTTATCTGATGGTACTTAATTTTTTAAAAGAGCTACAAGTTATGAGTATTAACATTTTCATGTCTTCAGATAAAAGGCACAGTAATATGGACTCTCTTCCAAATGCATCTGAGGCTTCAGAGGAGGCTTTTTTCCCATTCCCTGCGGTGTAAAATAAGGGCAAATGGGAAAATTGTGGCACTAAAAGAATTCAATTTTTGATATGCTCTTAACAGATTCAAGGAAGAATTCGTTCAGGAATTTTGTCTCTAGTAAATTAGTTTGAAGTTTAAAGAGTAGGAAAGAGGAGAGAAACTCAAGCTTGGATGAAGATCTGTTATCCTTGCAATGCCAGAGAAGAAAAGTTGGACTTTTCTGAAGTGGGCATGAATGAACTTCTGATGGAAATCAGAAACCTATTGCTTCTAAAAGTACCAAATACACTATCATGGTGATGGAGATCTGTGTATGTAATTGAATCAAATGAAGGTACATTCACTCAATAAGACTTATTGAACACAGAATTTATGTCCTAGGCATTCAACTGATAAAAGATAAACTTATATAGAATTAATAGACCTTATCTGGTGCTTACAGATAAGTTGTAGAGGCTGACCTGTCTTCATATATCTACAACAAAACATGATATAGTCAATGGTAGAAGAGAGATAGAGACAAAGTTTAAAATGGGTGTTTAAATGGATTTATAGATTTTTTTCTCCTAAAAACAAAATGATAATATCATTCATGGGGAAAGCACCAAATGACCCCAATATATATATTCAGGATTATCAACAGCCTGGTATTCTTGTTTGAAGATCTAATAAAAAAAAATTATACTGAAGGTGAATATGTAGTAAACATAATTAAAACCTAATAGCACTAATTGTAAATTGACTGATCCAATCCACCAAAGCAAGCTTAGTTTTAGTCGATGTGAGGCCCCCTTTTTTTGTAAGAGAAAGCAAATTACTAAGGTGTTCTTCCATATGTCCTTTGGTATAGCTGTTATATAGAGAGTACCTACGACTTGTCATACTTAAATGTCTTTGAACATCAATTCAACACAATGAACTAACTGGAAACAAGAAGCCTGGATGCCAGCTTCCATCATCAGGACTAATGCAATGACCTTGGATGTGACAGCTTTTGAAAACAAGGTATGACAATTGTGGATAAAATGTTGCCATCCAATTTGTTGTGGAAGATGTTGGACACTTGACTTCTACTAAGTTTTCAGACCTAAAATTCTTGGGAGAATGATCCAACAATAAGATTTCGCTTCTCAAATGTTTAATTTGATCAAACTATTTCCAGCTTATATCAGGCAGAGAAGATAAATTGGAGGCTTACCAACTTGTTGGCATAAGATTTAAGATCTGTCTGTGTATGTACAGCTGTTCAATAACAATTCAAACTTATTCTATAAATATTGGATATTTTGCCACAGCCATTATTTCTCCTTTCACTCTCAAGACACTCATTTTTCATCTGAAATTTCTTTAGTGTATTTTACATTGGGAAAGATCTCTATAATCATTTTCCAATAAATGTGTTTAATGTGGCATTACAATATGGTCTTAACTTTAGTCATTTATCTTAATAATTTTCCTTTGTTTTATGATATTTCAAATGAAGGCAACTGCTTCTTTTCCTGAGGATATCATTTATTTCCATTATTAAATCAGTGAAAAACAAATATAGATTTAGCTTGAGAGGGAGAGGTTGCTGGTCTTTTCTGGCTTGGTATTTTTTTTCTGTCTTCTGTATTTGTGAGTCACTATCCCAACTTCCGTCCCAAGTAGTCTCGTCAGGGATCATTGAAGGTACTTATTAAATAGTAAATATGTCTTAGATTTTTTTGAATTCTTAATAAAAATTTATATTGGAGCAAACTCCAAATTATGGCAGTGATTTGGGATGCTAAGATCCCTGGGCTAAGATTCTGGTTATAAATAGTCTTCATTAAAACTTTAATTTATTAAAGCCACTTAGCCACTGGTTCTATCAACATCTGAATCACCAAAGAGAAATTGAAATCTAGGACCTGTGTGAGTGCTTCATAGTGAACCACGTGACCAAAGACTCTAACAATCCTATTACACAGACCCTGTTTTTTCACTAGCTACCTCATGAGCTCTTTGTAGGGGAGGACTACTTAATCTGTTCATCAGCCAGAGCTTTTTGGGCCCGATGATTTCCCCCAAATATTTGTTTTTTTCCATTAAATTAAATTTAATAGAATTCTTTAAATTAAGCATGCTAGTAGAATTTTTTGAAATATGGTACTATGTGCCAAAATCTTAGGCTCTTTTTTAGTCTCTTTTGAGACTATATCATAAGATGATAGATAATTCCAGTGAAGACATTATATTGGAAATTGTATTAGAAGTCACACTAATAAAAATTGAAACATTTTAAAATCAACTTAAATTTTATGTAAATTAATCTAAATCATAGTCTATCAAGTAAGAAAAACATTTTTTTTTAAATCTTAGCTCTTCTAGTGGGTGAGTGGTGTTATATAATTGTGGTTATAAATTGTGGTTTCCCTTATAACTCTGATAAATAATAATGTCCCACAACTTATTTGCTTATTGTATATCTTCCTGTCAATGTTCTCAGGTTTTGGGTATATTTGTCTTTACACATTTGAGTTGCAGGAGATCTTTACATATGATGGATTTCTCTATATCTTTACCTCTATCATCTCTATCCTCTATCTCTAATCTATATCGACACCTATCTGTATCATCTGAACTGTATATCTATAACTACACATTTTTTCCTAGTCTGTGGCTTGCAGTTGATTAATTTCACTTCATAGTGGGTTTTTTTTTTGTGTGTGTTTTTATGGTCAGTGCTTTCTGTGTCTTAAAACAAAACAAACAGAAAAACTTCTACACGTCTTAAAGTTTTAGCTTTTATGCTTAGTTCTATCATACATTTGAATTAATTTTTGTGTAGACTATGAAGAAATTAAGGTCCTTTTCTTCTTGTTCCATAGAAATGTCCCATCGTTTCAGTACCATTTGATGAAAAGTGTTTTGGTTTTTTTTTTTTAATCTTTGCGGGAAAAAAAGCCTAATTCTAGGCTCTCTAATATTTTCCATCAACTTGTGTATCTTCACACCAATAACACACTTTCTTGATTACTCCAGCTTAAGTGTTAAAATCAGTTAATGTAAAGTTTTTTCTTTTTAAATACTGCATTGGATATTCTAGGTTTTTTGGATTTCCTTATACACTTTAGAATCTTTTGTAAATATATACTTTATACTGTCATTTCAATTAGGGATTTTATTTAACATATAATTTGGGGGGTATTCTGTCTATAGTCAATATGTAAACATTTTATATATGTCTATATGTGTATATATGTATCTTTATTAATTTCTTCCAGCATTAATTTGTGACTATCAAAATCTAAGTCTTGCACATATCTTTAAATTATCTTTATTTTATTTTTCTGATATTGTTAGTGATATTCTTGCATTTTATTTTCTAATTTTTCATATATAATTGAATTTTGGAATTGTTGATTTAGTTTATTTTCTGAAATAATTAGTGCAAAATTAATACTAGTTCTTGCAATAATTAATATTATGTAAGTAGTTGCTAAAATTCACCACTAAGGCAATGTGAACCTGGAGTTTTCTTTGTTAGAAGTCTGTTTTTTTTTTTCTTTTTAATACAAACTTTATTTCCTTAAGGGATATACTCATTAAGGTTTTTATTTCTTCTTGTGTCAGTTTTAGTAAACTTTTTATTTGAGAAATTGTTGACTTTGATACAGTACAACTATATCTCAGTATAGAAATCAGAATGCAACTTAGGACTTCTATTTCATTTGATGTTAAGAAGGTCTTTGGAAAATTGGGCTAGTTTATATTCTATCGTATTAGTCCTGCCTGGGGTGGAACCAGTACTAATGCTTTGATTGACTGGTCAATATACACAAAACTATAACTTTGATATAGCTCAACATAATTCAAAATCGAATTGTTGAATAAAGCAATGGCATTAAGTATTTTTTGACTTTTTAAATCACCATAATTATCTTAGAGTCATGTGGTAATATCTCCTCCAAAGAACTTTAAATATGCCCCTAGTCATTAAGTAGCAGGTTTTTAACACATGGATATCAGGCAGTAAAATACCAAATACCCCATTAACATTATGTGTAAATCCTTAACAAATATTTCTTTAATTTTCTCATCCTTTGGGGTAATTGATTTACTATGAGTGTCCAAATTAAACACACACATACACAATATTAAAGATATCCTTAGAGTCTTTGAGAGAAATCATTATGACTATCACTTGTCTACATTTTTGTTTCTCTTCCTAATTCCTGCACAAAAAGATCAGTAGAGCTATGTATATTCTTCTATAACCTGGATCCCATAAAGAAGTTCCTAAATTGCCAGGATACCCTCTTGACATCTTTCAAGTCATAATTGTAAAGGATTATTGTCATTTATTAAGCTGAGGCACCATTTGTTTTGACTAGAATTAAATACAGAAAACAAAGAATATATATTTGTTTTGTTCTCATTCCCTTTCTTCTTCCCTCTGTTTTTTCATCAAGTTTTGAAGTGCCTTCTTTAAGGAGGCATAAAGATTTCAAATATTGTGTCTCAAAGATTAAGAAATATGTCTAATGAGACACTGTAAAAGTAACTGGTTCGATACTGGTTCTGAATGGCATGAAAGTAAAGTAAAATTTTTTTGTACCTCAACATGTCTGGATATTTGACATCTAAGTGGTTATGGTCTCAAATGGGGCATGGATTTAAGAATAACATTAGTGTCCTGCTTACTTCAAATAATAAGAGGTTGTCATCTCCATGAAAAAATAGACAGCATGTGCAGTAAAGTAGCAACATCTAGATGATATTGTCAGGCAGCCCTTGACTGAGTTGTAGAGATCCTCAGAAACCAAAATAAGAGTTAATATGAATCTTAATGTTGGAATAGTCTTTGAAGTTGCAAATAAATATTTCTCATTATAAAGACAACTTAATAAAAGGAATTGAGGTAACTGAACTAAAGATTAACTTAGAACTTTCACTTCAGTGGAAGATCACTCCATGCATATTAAACAAAAAAGCCAGAAATACTTGTTTCATGAAATTTCTTCTGTGGGAGGAAAATGAGGTGTATTTGGGATCATTTACCACATCCATGGCTTAGGGTGTAAAAACCTCTGTGCAGATGCTGAGATTCATGCTCAGGAAACAGCTTTCATAGCGAACCAAGCCTTCAACCCCTGATAGCATGGGCTACTACAGCAACTACTATAGAGACCGGGGCTGTGGCATCTCCTGCAGATGGGGCTGTGGCTGTGGTTGGGGAGGCTACAGATATACCTGCTGCCTCCCACCTTGCTATGGTGGATATGGATTCTGTCTTCTATTAAAATTCTTCTTTATGAGTCTAATATTTGGTTCCATGAATGGACTTTCAGAATCTGATTTCAACCTCTGAGTCAACCAAGATTTTGCTCCATTTATCAATGGTCCATTTATCAAAATAGCACCTAAAGCTTCCAGTACATTTAGAGTTACACAGTTTTGTATCTATCATGTCTCCTTGGTTCCTTTAATAAAGTCTCTTAATTTGAAAGAGCAAATATAGCTTTTGTTTATTTCCTTATTATCAATTATATATGTAACTAAACATAGATCTTACTCAACTTTCAATATAAGATTCTGATATATGTTTTTGTGTATTAAATACTTATTTCACAAATGGAGACATAAAAAAGAACAATAAATTTAGATTGAAATGAATGATAACTTCTTAAATACCTGTTGATTTTTTTCTTTATTTTAATCAGATAATGTGTAGATTTAAATTAAACAAGAATAAGGATGCCTGGATCACTCAGTCTTTGAACGTCTGCCTTCAGCTCAGGTCATGATCCCAGGGTCCTGGAATCGAGCCCCGCATTGGGTTCCTAGTCCATAGGGAGCCCGCTTCTCCCTTTCCCACACCATCTGCCTGTGTCTCTCTGTCAAATATATAAATAAAATCTTTTAAAAAATTAAACAAGCATAAAAAATTAAGTCTAACAATTGTGATGTACTCATGACAATAAATAAAAAAATAATTTATATGTTTAACAATTTATGCAATTCCTTTTATCAATGCAATCCAAAATGAATAAATAATTCATCGTACTTTCAAAATGTGTCCTTTTTTAATTCTTTCATGCCAAGAAAAGAAGAGTGATAGATCAAAATATTTCTCTGAACTTCTAGGAAAAGAAAGTATTTTTTAAATTAATTTCTTGATTATATATAATATTTTTCTCTCTTTCCTCTACTTGGCATTCTCATGAAAATAATTATTTTATAAATGTATTAAAATTACTTCAAATTAGTTAATTAAAATATATGTAGTACTAGGAATATATTTGGTTTAGATATTTACCATATCATTGTTCCTCTGTAGTATGCAGTGACATTCTTTTTTTTTTTAAAGATTTTATTTATTTAGATAGAGCACAAGTGTGGGGAGGAGCAGGGGGAGGGAGAAAGAGCATCTCAAGCTGACTCCATACTGAACATAGAGACCAACATGGGGCTCGATCCCATGACCGTGAGATCATGACCTGAGCTGAAATCAAGAGTTAGATGTTCAACTGACTGAGCCACTAAGGTGTCCTGATATTCTTCTTTTTTACTTTCATCATTATCATCTTCATGGCATTCAAGACTTTTGTAACTGTAAATGAAATGTAAACACCTAGATACAACCAGAAAATATATCACTCTGTAGCTTTCCTTGATGAGAGTCATCATTCATCCAGAGGATTTTTTTAAGTAGATTTCCAATCAATTATTACTCATCAAAAGCAAGCATGTTGTTGTTGGTATTTTACATAGTAGAGAATGTAAAATATGTAATAAAATTTTTGCCTTTTCAAATTTAAATGGAATATTCAGGTAATGCACAAGATAAAGTTTTTTTGTTGCTGTTTGAGTTGGTGAAATCCAATAATAAAAGGGCAACAGCAGACATGAGAGCTGACCTAGAATTAGAGATTGTGCTGTGCTGGCCCTTATATCATACAAGTGCAGAAACTCCAGGTGGTTAAGTGTTTCCTGGAGTCACAAATACCACAAGTGTCAGAACCAAGATCAAAAACCAGTTCACTGAAACCTGGTGATCTACCCCATCATGCTGACTCTCTTCCATTATATATTTTCAAATGAATACCATCTGGAAAGTTCTTGTCATATTTCCATGAATAGCTACAATTTTATAGCTGAGTTTATGGGGAATAGTTCCCTCTGTTAGATTAACTACCTCTTATTGTGTTTTCTTTTACAATTTTGTTGTGAAAATTTTATTTTATTGTATATAATCTACTTCTCAATTTGTAATTTAGCTGTACTTCAAGGCAAATGAAGAATGAATAGTGTTAAAACTTAATCCTCATCATAGTATTTTATGAGAAAGATTTGGATTTGTTTATACAACCTGAAGATAGAAAAAAAAAATCAGTCAACTCCTGTCACTTGTCCTATCAAACATTGTATTTTCATAGGTAAGGACATCAGGAATAGAGTTTGGTCATGCCTTTAAAGAACTTTGGCTCCTATAACTAAATAACATTTGAAACTATTCTATTCTCACGCAGGTCAGTACTTAGCAGCCCAATGAAGATGTTACAAAGAAAAAGAATTATCAGTATACTTAGAATGAGAAAAAAAAAAGTAACATTCCTAGTATAATGTAGTGTATTTTTGTGACCTAGAATTTCATATTTTTTGATTTATGTCTGAGTTACAGGACAACGTTTGGAATTTACAACAGAAATTTCCTTTATTGATTTGTAAAGACTATTATTTATCCCCAGTGAAAACAGATTTTCTTTTTCTTACTACCCATTATCAAAGTGTTATTTAACATGTATTTCGAAGGAAACTTCCTAAGAGTAAAAAGAGAAAAAAAAAATCTACTTTGGGTCCAGCAACTGAACATAAAACAATACTTCTACAAAGAAATATATAGTCTTCATTTTGCAATGGATACTTTCATTTTAATAATTTTTCACTTATAAAAAAAAGACAAACTTTTTAAATGTATTTTATAATACTTTAGTATTGATATTTTGCTGCTCATTAACAGTAAAATTGGTCTTGTGTAAACTATCACATTTTATCCTTGAAACTATTTTTATTTCTTATTTGACTATTGAGGTTTTTCATTTTTGTTTTTTAGTGCTCTATCTCAGGTGGACACATATCTTTCAAATCCAAATGAACAAAAAGAAGCCATTAATCACTCTCACATGATGTGGCTGAGTTATATGGACAAGAGGTGATATCCTTAATCCTGTATGAGTTATTTATGGTTATGTGTATTTAAAAGGACTTATTGAGAATGAAAAATTCAGCTTACCAACTATTTCTAGTTTAGGGTGAGAAATATTGAAATAATATTTGGATAAAAGAAACTTGGGGTATGTTGGGTTATGACATATCAAACCACATTTTGGTTTTAAAATGGTAGTTTTCTAAGGTGGAGTCAGAGAGTTGCACTGGTTGTTGTAGCCATGATAGCTACTATCAGTTCACTTACAATTTCTCCACTAGTTCTACAAGCAGTGTTTAATTTCCTACTCGTTGTTTAGGATTAAAACATCTGAGGAAATTTACCTTTGTTAAAATAATTGAGAATCTTATAAAAACTCAACTGTATATTCAAAATCATGTAAGTTAAGGGGCTCCTGGATGGCTCAGTTGGTTGAGTGGCCTACTCTTGATTTTGGCTCAGGTCATGATCTCGGGGTCCTGGGATTGAGTCCTAGGTCAGGCTCCACACTCTGCTTGGAGAGTCTCTCTCTCTCCCTTTGCTGAATATAGTTCTTAAAACCAAAAGTATTGTAAAGGTTATTATAATTAAAATGCTAAAAATCAACATGGACCTTCTTTTTAAAAATGTTTTCTGAACAGTGGCACTTTCTTCAGTCCTCATCTTGATAAACAAATTTCCTTTTTGAAAAATACTGATTTAACAGCTGTAAGTTGAACAAATATCTGTGAATTTATTTGGGGATGGAATTATCCACTTGGGAGATGACAGAAAGGAGAAAATTTTTAATTATAAAAGGAATGTCATCAAATGTAAATGATGTAATATACCTGGTAATAAGCAATTCAATTTAGGGTTTGGAATGTACAAAATTTAAAGAGGTAGGCATTTCTTCCCATAAAAGCTCAACAATGGGTTCAAGGACATTCTAAATAAGACGCTAAGTAAACCGAGGTATTTTAATGGGAATGAGGGCCTCTCCCTGTGTCAAGAGACAGAAGAATAATGAGTTACAACACTACAGATAATATGCAGCATGACACAAGGGAAAAATATACATGTGATTTATCATATGTTCTGCTCAGGGTATATAAGCATCTCTCCACCCATGCTGACATTCACACTCAGGATCTGGACTTGAACAACAAACCAAACTCATCACCCCTGACACCATGAGCTACTACAGCAACTGCTATGGAGGCCTGGGCTACGGCTGTGGAGGTTTTGGTGGCCTGGGCTGTGGTCGTGGCTGGGGATGTGGCTGGGGATGTGGCAGCTTCCACAGACGGGGTTGTGGCTGGGACAGCGGCTGGGGCTGCAGAGGCTACAGATTCGGCTGCTGCCGCCCAACTTGCTATGGAAGATATGGATTCTCTGGCTTCTACTGAAATCCTGCTCCAGAAGCCCACCATCTGAGGCCACAAAAGGATTATCCAAATTTGACTACAATAACCAAACCAAACAAGATCATCCAGAGCCAAGCCAAGATCAAAAACATTTGGTATCTAAGACTTTAGGAATATTTATCATTTTCTAATGGTCTCTTTCATGTTTCCTGTTGTCCTTTATTTCTGCTTTTATAACTGTGGGATTTCTCTATTCCTTTTGCAATAAATTATCTGAAGTTGAAATAGCATACGTGGCTTTCATTTTTTTTATAAAACTCAAAATATCAAAGTGATTATTTGTAACTGCACCCAACTGGCAATGAAGAAAATAAATTACTCCACGAAAAACCAAAGTTCTAGGAGAGATATAAACATACACCCATATGCCTCGATAGATATATTCCAATCCATAACACTCAGTTGGAATGAATTTTTTTGTCTCTGAACACTAAACCAAATCTTATCCAATGTTTTTAGTTAGATAACATTGGTATATGAATTTGGTACTGAACTATTAACTTTACATATTTTCATATCTGAAGTGAGGCTGACATGCAGAGTAAGCACTTTGATGTTTTGTTCAGAATTTATTTTTATTTAGCCATTTTAATAAGAAGAAAAAGTAGTGATAGAATAAAATATATCTCTAAATGCACAGTGAAAATAAACATTTTTTATATGAAATACTATCATATTTTCCCCATAGTCCTCCATGATGGGACATGGCATTGTTCTTCAGTATTGTCAGTACACTGAAATATTTTGCTATCCATCATGGAAACTTAAAAATCACTGTCATCACTTGTGAAGTAATGGGTACAAGGCTATTCCTGGCCTGAAGCTTTATGTATTATAACAAGTGTCTTGTAACGCTGACCTTGAAAGAGTGAGCTTTTCATGTTAGTACTTCACATACGTATTTGTTTATGAAAAATACAGAATGAAGTATCATCATTTCTACCTCTCCCCCCCCCCAATTTTATATATTTAGGTAGTAAAACAAAAGTGAATGTTTTCTGTTTGAGTTAACTGAATTCAGTAAAGCCATTAGAATCATGAAGCTGGCAGGGGCCCTTTAAAGCTTACTATAATGCCATCTTGGATGGGAAAGGACTCCAGAAAGAGAAATGAGTTGCTAAGGATCAAGAATGGCATGAGAAATAGAGCCTCATACTGCACCAGGCCTTGCTGAAGAGCATGTATCTGCTTTACCATGCGTTCTGCCACACTGATTGCATACTTCCCTCCTTGAGCGCTCTTAAATAGAGCATCTTGCTCTGGTCCTGCACCTTTGAAGAGCTTAATTATCACAGCTGATTGACCATATCCATTTATTTTGATATGCAAATATTCTGATGTAGAATCTTAAACTATGAATTTCTAATTTAGCTGTATCTGAGTAACAATAACTAGTAAGAGGGTTAAATCCAAACTCTACTTTAAAAACCTATTATAATGCATGTAAAAATCTCAGACTTGTTTACTGAATGCATGGATGAATGTGCTCAGCCAGCTTGTGTCCTTTCAGTCAATTCAGGAGAAGTATTGCGGCTTCACTGTGAGTTGATCAAGGTAAAGATATTTTAGAGTCACCATGAGAGGACTGAACTCTTTCGTTTCAGTGAGCAAAACATAATTACACATAAAGCTATTTTACTCTCTAATTGGAAAGTAGCATCAGAGTCTGAGGAAAAACCTTATATATATATAAAGAAAAACAATAATTAATATAACTAATTAGAAAAACTAGCACTCTTAGTATAATGCAGTTTTAGCATATTAGTATCCCTCTTATTGTTAGATTGTATTGATTCATGTTGGAATTCAGAGAAGAGCTCTGGAACACATTTCCTTCCATGGGAAGCTGTCACCTGTTCAGAGAAAATCCATCATCAGATCATCAGCAGCACAACCGAGAGATCTGTCAGAGTTAAATAGACAGTGTGACATCATTAAACCTGTTTGATTTATTTGTGTTTTTATGGCTTCTTGTTGACTTAATGAGAATGAAATATTCAAATTAACAACTGTCTTTTAATTTAGCATGAACAATAAAACTGGAACAAATTCTGAAGACAGCAGACAAGGAATGTGAGGCAGCCAAGAATTTCTTAAGATAAGAAAAAGCATTAAGCATAAAATATTTTTAAATGAATGAATCAGGGCAATTCATTCTATTAAGAAGTTTCGCTCATACATAGACACCATTTTAAAGTGAAAAAAAAAAATAAGGCATGTACAGGAAGAAAATATTTCCAGAACACAGATCTGACAAGATACCAGTATTCAAGTATATAAAGAGCTCCTAAAAATCAATACTAAAATATTAAAAACTGAACAAAAAACTAACAAAACGCTTGAACAGACATTTCAAAAAAGAGGATACCTAAGTGATCAATAGGCATGTCTAGTGGAGCCCCATATTGTTACTTGTCAGGTAAAAAAATAAAACAGTATTCCAATATTGTCACATGTCCACAAGAATGATCAAATTAAATAGTCTGAAAATGACATGTATTGTCAAAGATATAGAACAACAGAAATTCTTCATTGTTGGTGGGATTGCAAATCTAACAACTGTTTTGGAAAATCATTATTTTTTAAAATATTTACTTATTTGAGAGAAAGAAAGTGAGCATGCACAGAGAGAGGAGCAGAGGGAGAGAATATTCAAGTCAATCTCCTGCTGAGCATGGAGCCCATATCATGACCCATAAGATCATAACCCAGGAGATCACAACTTGAGCCAAAATGAAAAGCTGGCTACTCAACCAACTGAGCCATCAAGGTACCCTGCCTGCCCCCACTTTTGGGAAAATTATTGATAGGGTCTACAGAAACTGTTGTCAAAATCTAGACAGATGGTTATTTCCAGAAAGTAGATATTGACCAAAAAGGAAAAATAGAGACATTTTAGGCATTAAGGTATGCTTGGAATAGATAGTACATGCTTATTTGCAAGAATGCATCAAATTTTATGCCGAAATTGATATATAATATAGAATTCATTATTGTGCTTGAAAAAAAGAACCAATGCAAATGTATGATGGTCACACATTCCTCTAAAGACAGAAAGCCATTTGAGATCATTCCTCTTTTAAATCCCTATTGTTTAGATGCAGCCATATCTTACCCATACCTGGGAGAAACATGGTGCTTATGTTTACAGACCTTAAAATTCATTCATCCTTTCAGCACTTATTTTTTGTGTTTCTATTACATGGTAGCTATTAAAGAAAAGTAATCAAATCCAATTGGGAAATTGCATCACTTGAAAATTGCTTGTAAAACAAAGAAAACCTGGGATGTTTGGGTGGTTCAGTGGGTTAAATGTCTGTGCTCCACTCAGGTCAAGATCCCAGGGTCTTGGGATTGAGTCATGTATCTGGCTCCTTGCTCAGCAGGGATTCTGCTTTTCCCTCAGCCTGCTGCTCCCCATGCTTGTGCTCTCTCTCTCTAACACACAAATAAATAAAATTAAATTTTAAAAAAATGAAGAAAACCTGAACACTATATTTGAGGTCATATGAGATTCTGAAGAACTTAAAGATTCAAGCTTAAATTTAAGGGCACTACTGGAAGAACCAACCAGTTTGAGTCAGCTTTGATAAGTGACCAACTTCTTAGAGTTAGCTGAGTGACTTTTGCCCTCAACTTTTCCCCACCCTTTATCTTTTAACACTATATCTACATTTCAGAGATTCTGAAGGCATTTCCAATGTATAAGGGAATCTTACCGAATTTGACAGAGCCTTTGGATTTGGATGATCTTTTTGACACTGAGACCTTAACAACACATATTTGTTATCTTAGTAGAGATTAGTATGGTATTTCCTGAGAAGAAAAGGAAAAAAGAAAAAGAGCACAGACTAGGCAAAATGAATTCAAGTGGGAAACAGTTGTTTTAGAAGTGAAGGTACAAGAGGAAGGAAGAAAATGGAGCTGGAGAAAGAACAAGAAAGAAACCCTAAACCCAGCAGGAGAAGAGAAATCATAAAGATCAGAGCAGAAATCAATGAAATAGAAACCAAAAAAACAATAGAAAAAATCAATGAAACTAGGAGCTGGTTCTTTGAAAGAATCAATAGGATTGATAAACCCCTGGCCAGACTCATCAAAAAGAAAAGAGAAAGGACCCAAATCAATAAAATCATGAATGAAAGAGGAGAGATCACAACTAACACCAAAGAAATACAGACAATTATAAGAACATACTATGAGCAACTCTACGCCAACAAATTGGCCAATCTGGAAGAAATGGATGCATTCCTAGAGACATATAAACTACCACAACTGAACCAGGAAGAAATAGAAAACCTGAACAGGCCCATAACCAGTAAGGAGATTGAAACAGTCATCAAAAATCTCCAAACAAACAAAAGCCCAGGGCCAGACGGCTTCCCAGGGGAATTCTACCAAACATTTAAAGAAGAACTCATTCCTATTCTCCTGAAACTGTTCCAAAAAATAGAAATGGAAGGAAAACTTCCAAACTCATTCTATGAGGCCAGCATCACCTTGATCCCAAAACCAGACAAGGATCCCACCAAAAAAGAGAACTACAGACCAATATCCTTGATGAACACAGACGCAAAAATTCTCGCCAAAATACTAGCCAATAGGATTCAACAGTACATTAAAAGGATTATTCACCACGATCAAGTGGGATTTATTCCAGGGCTGCAGGGTTGGTTCAACATCCGCAAATCAATCAATGTGATAGAACACATTAATAAAAGAAAGAACAAGAACCATATGATACTCTCAATAGATGCTGAAAAAGCATTTGACAAAGTACAGCATCCCTTCCTGATCAAAACTCTTCAAAGTGTAGGGATAGACGGCACATACCTCAATATTATCAAAGCCATCTATGAAAAACCCACTGCAAATATCATTCTCAATGGAGAAAAACTGAAAGCTTTTCCATTAAGGTCAGGAACACGGCAGGGATGTCCATTATCACCACTGCTATTCAACATAGTATTAGAAGTCCTAGCCTCAGCAATCAGACAACAAAAAGAAATTAAAGGCATCCAAATTGGTAAAGAAGAAGTCAAACTATCACTCTTCGCAGATGATATGATACTATATGTGGAAAACCCAAAAGACTCCACTCCAAAACTGCTAGAACTTGTACAGGAATTCAGTAAAGTGTCAGGATATAAAATCAATGCACAGAAATCAGTTGCATTTCTGTACACCAACAACAAGACTGAAGAAAGAGAAATTAAGGAGTCAATCCCATTCACAATTGTACCCAAAACTATAAGATACCTAGGAATAAACCTAACCAAAGAGACTAAGAATCTATACACAGAAAATTATAAAGTACTCATGAAAGAAATTGAGGAAGACACAAAAAAATGGAAAAATGTTCCATGCTCCTGGATTGGAAGAATAAATATTGTGAAAATGTCTATGCTACCTAAAGCAATCTACACATTTAATGCAATCCCTATCAAAATACCATCCATTTTTTTCAAAGAAATGGAACAAATAATCCTCAAATTTATATGGAACCAGAAAAGACCTCGAATAGCCAAAGGAATATTGAAGAACAAAGCCAAAGTTGGTGGCATCACAATTCCGGACTTCAAGCTCTATTACAAAGCTGTCATCATCAAGACAGCATGGTACTGGCAAGAAAATGGATTGACTATAGACTGAATGAAAATTGATGGGTGGCAAAGAGAAATTTCACATACTTTACATCTTGATCTAGCTGTCATAGCCTATTAAAGGTTAATGGAGGACAGAGGCTCAATGATACTCTAAAAGAAGTTGTAACATACCTATTAGAATGGCTACAATTCCAAACGCTGACAACAACAAATGCTGACATGGTTGTGGAGCAACAGCAGCTCTCATTTATTGCTGACCCAAAGCACAATGGTGCAGCCACTTTGGAAGAAAATCTGCCAGTTTCATACAAAACTAAACATACTCTTACACATAAGATCCAGCAATAACTCTCCCTAGTTTTACACAAATGAGCTGAAAACTTGGGTCCACACAAACACCTGAACGCATGCATTTATTGTTTTATTCTTTATTGTCCAAACTTGGAAGCAGTCAAGTTTCCTTCCATAGGAGAATGGGTAAACTGTGGCACCTCCCGACAATGGAATATTATCCAGTGATAAAAAGAAGTGAGCTATCAAGCTGCAGAAGATGTGGAGATATGATGAAAGCTTACTGCTGAGTGTAAGAAGTCAATGTGAAAAAGCTACATACTGTAAAATTCCAACTATGACATTCGGGCAAAGGCAAAACAATGCAGAGAGCAAGTTTTGTGGTTGCAAGAGTTCGGGGGAAGGGAGGGAAGAATGGGTGGAGTTCAGAGGATTTTTAGTGGTTTAATGATGATCACATGATATTATGCATTTGTTAGAACCCATAGAATAGTATGACACAAGGAATGAACCGTCATATAAACTATAAACTAATAATAACTAATAATAAATAAACTATTAATAAATAAACTAATAATAACATATCAAATTGGTTCACTAATTGTAGTCAATATACCATACTAATTCAAGATGTTTAATAATGGGGAAAACGTGTGTGTGTGTGTGTGTGTGGAGGTGTGTGCGTGTGGTATAGAAACTGTACTTTTTGCTCAATTTTTCTGAAACTTAAAAGTATACTAAAATGTTCTGTTAATTAAAAAATAAGAGATTAAATGCAGTATTAGACATATGGGTGAAGAAATGAGAGGAAATAGTGAATGTAAAAATAGAGAAGAGATACAATCTGCATTTTTTTTAGATTTTATTTATTTATTTGACAGAGAGAGGGGGAGATCACAAGTAGACAGAGAAGCAGGCAAGAGAGAAGGGGACATAGGCTCCCTGCTGAGCAGAGAGCCTGATGTGGGGCTCCATCCCAGAACCCTGAGTTCACGACCTGAGCCAAGACAGATGCTTAACTGACTGAGCCACTCAGGTGCCCCATGATCTGCATTTTGGGAAACAACCTGGGTAGATCTCATACCAGAGAAGATGGTTAGAATTTGGAAGGATAACTTTTAGTCAGATTTGAAAGCTACTCTGAAATAAATATTTGATTGCTGTGACTTGCCTTCAGTTTGTGAACAATTTTGTCCCATGCTTGTCAAAGCCCATGGAACAGTACAACACGAGCAATGCAATATAAACTATGGATTTTAGTTAATAATTACATATCAATATTAGTTCATCAATTATAATAAGCAAAAATGGTTTTTATTTTTCAAAGTAATATAAAAAGTAAAAAGTGTATCAGTTATGTAACCAATGTTCTAAAATCAAAGAAAACATAGATTATTTATGTATTTAATTTCTAAAATTCCTTACTGATATCACAACAGTCACGCTGATTCTTCTTGACTCTCAAATGTTCCCATTTCCTTATCTCTGAAAGAGGTAAATAACTCACTTTTTAGCCTGAGGAGTAAGATGCTTTAAAAGGATAGGGTAGATGATAGAGCTTTGACTTTGACCCATTTCTTTGATTTAACTTGTAAATGAAGCACAGCAATCTAGAAAAAACAAAAACAAAAGCAAAACAGAGATGAAGAAACATTTCATTGAGAAACATACCACCAGCAGATATGATTGGCATGCCTAGCTATGAAGAATTCTGTTTAGGGTCTGATATATTCAGCCTTTGAAGATACTGCATTCGGTCTTAAAAGTGATGCAATAACTTTTAGAGGCCACCCTAACTAGGCACCAAAGCAATCTTAAGCATTTTAATGAGTGTTAGGGCCTCTCCCTGTGTCAGGGGACAATGAATGAATGAATTGTGTCAAGTAGATAATTGAGAAATGACACAAAAGGAGAGTATACACGTGATTTTTTACATGCTTTAACCAAAGTATATAAGCATCCCTTTACGCATGCTGACATTCACATTCAAGATCTTGCCTTGAATATAGCAAACCAAACTCAACGCACCTGACACCATGAGCTACTACGGCAACTACTATGGAGGCCTGGGCTACGGCTGTGGAGGTTTTGGTGGCCTGGGCTGTGGCCGTGGCTGGGGATGTGGCAGTTTCCGCAGGCTGGGCTGCGGCTGGGGAGGTTGCGGATGTGGCTGCTTCCACCCTCGGTGCTATGGAGGATATGGATTCTCTAACTTCTACTGAAATCCTGCCCTGGAAGTCCAACGTCAGAGGCCATAATGTGCTTAACTCAAATTAACCAAAACGTGAACGAAGCAACATCAGCTGGGACCAAGCTAAGATGAAAAGTATTTCGCACCTTAAGATTCTAGGTGCCTGTTTCTGGTATCCCTGACATGCACTTTCATAACTGTAGAATTTCTCGGTTTCCTTTGCAATAAATTATCCTAATTTAAAATTTGCCTGTTTCTGGTATCCCTGACATGCACTTTCATAACTGTAGAATTTCTCGGTTTCCTTTGCAATAAATTATCCTAATTTAAAATGGAACATGTGGCTTACTTTATTTATTTATTTATTCATTTTTTTAACTGAATTCTGACTTTATCTTTCCCGGTGCATTTCCCATCTTGCGTCCTTTTAAAGAAATAGAAAGAAATAGTCCTGAAATTCTGGTTACATATTCCTGCAATTATCATAGCAATATAAAGACAGAGTTTATGAGGACTCATCTGCTTTCCACCTAACCACCTAATTTTGGTTAGTGGTATTAATTTTTATTTACAATCTTGAAGCTATTAATTTCTAGTTTAGGGGGATCTGAAAAAAATAATTAGCAAGCAATGCTAAGATCAAATGCTATTTAAAATATTTAAGGTAGATGTTAAAGAATCAGATTTGTTTACTAAACGTAAAAATAGTTTTATTTAGCCAGATAGTAAGGTCTACCCTTTCCGTCAAACTACTCAGAGTTTATTAGCTTTACACTGGCTAGATCAGCGAAAGTAATAGCTTGATGACTTCACTCATGACTATATTATTTAGCTTGACAGAGTAAAACAATAGCTATTCTATTTTCTTAATGGTTAATAACATTTCTCCAGATTTTGGAGAAATGCCTTCTGTAGCTATAAAGAAGAATAATCAACACCATCACTTGGAACAGATGCTTGACGTTTCTAGTATAATATTATATTATTAGAATTTGAAATGGCTGTTTTTATGTTTCTCTGCTAGATTTGGAGAAATGCTCCAGCACATCTTTATTTCCAGGGAAAAGCTATTGCTTATGTTAAGGAGAACACATCACAGCCAGTTCACCAACCCCAAAACCGAGGCATATTTGTCAGAGTCAAATAGGCAGAGTGTGACATACAGAATGAAATGTGTTTGACTTATTTGTAATTTTATTGTTTCAACTTGGCTGAATGAGCATGAAATAGTCAAATTATCAACTATTTTTATTTTTAGAATGATCAATGAAAATGAAACAATTCTGGAAAAAAGGTGACAAAAATAACTAACATTGTGTGAGGTCATCAAAAATTTGATTAGAACCAAAAACATTTAGCATAAAAGAAAAATAGAATAAATTAGATGTTACTATGTTACAACATTATGTTTCTATATAGAGAGAATTTAAAGTGGAAAAATTCCAAGTCACGTGTTAAGTGGAAATAATTTTAATATATAAATCTGACAAAATGCCAACATCCAAAAATGTAAAGAGTTCCTGCTAACCAATTATAAAATATTGATTAATTGATTAATAGCAAACAAGCCCACTTAAAAATGGACAAAATACTTGAACAGGCATTTCAAAAGAGGATATTTAAGCGGCTTATAAGCTTATGTAAAGTTCTCAATGTCATCATTGATCAGGAAAGCCAAATCAAAACAATATTCAGATATCACTATGTACCCTAAAGATGATCAGATTAAGATGTCAAAATGGCCAATGTGCGTAAGGTTGTGGAACAACTAGAACTTTCATAAGTTGCTGGTGGTATTGTAAATTTAGCAACTGTATTGGAAAATTATTTAGTAGAATCTACTGAAGTTAAATATATACAGTATAAATTAGTAATGTGTGTCCCATGCATGCCCAAAGTAAAGGAACACCTAGGTCTACAAAAAGAACCACTAGTAAAAGTTTTTTAGCAGCTTTATTCATATTAGGAAGAAAAGAAGGAAGGCAGGCTGGCAGGCAGGCAGGGAGGAAGGAAGGAAGGAAGGAAGGGAGGGAGAGAGGGAAGGAAACTACACAAATATAGATTTACCAGAGCAAAATAGTAAATAAATTGTGCTTTAGTCATACAATGGGCTACTTTGCAGTAATGAAAACAACAAAACTACAATGATGTATTTCACAGAGACAGTGATGTACAAAATCATTCAGGAGAGAAAAGCTACTGGTATGCCATCTGACGCCGTTCATGTGATGTCCAGATGGGACAAACTTCTAGAAAGTAATACTAACTTGGTAGGGTCAAGAGAAAATTTGGGGAGCTTGAGTGTGATTGATGTAGGTGGTCTGTCAATAAAAGCAAAATATCACTAACTTGTCCACTTAGGACTTGGGTATTTTATACTATGCTTTAAACAACAACAACAAAAGCAAATGAAATGATGGTTTTATGTTCCTCTAAAGCAGGAAAACTATTTGAGACAATTCCCCCTTTAAATTCTCAGATGCATTTATAGAGATATCCATGTCTATGGAAGACGTGATCTTTACCTTCAAGAATCTTAGAGTGCATTCACCCATTTAAATTGTCCTCACTGGTTTTCTGCAGCATGCTAGTAGTTGTTCATCAGTCAGCAAGTCCAGCTGGGAAAATACATCATTTCATAACTGCTTATAAGCTCAGAAAAGCTGGATGGTATATTTGAAACCATAAGAGTTTGAAAAGAATTTAGAAGTTCCATTCAATTAAAAATGTATCTCGTGGGGCTCAAGCAGGAGTCAGGTCAGTCTTGGGTTTAAGTGATTAACTGTTTGGAGTGAGCTGAAGGACTTTTTGCCTTCAGTGGGTCTTTTACTCTACCCTGTCTTTTTACATCATACTTATATTTTTGGAGAGTCTAAAGACATCTCCAATGTTAAAACCTCTTTTTCGCAGGGTATTAGGCATTTTTTTCTCAGTGTCTAAGATCTTAATAAGCATTTCATATCTTAGCAGACACTATTAGCTATTTTCTGAAACAGAAAACAAAACTCACAATAGGCAAAAAGATGTAATGAGCACTGGGTGTTACATGGAATTGGTGAATAACTGAACTCTACGTCTGAAACTAATGATATACTGTATGTTAATTAACTGAATTTAAATAAAATAAGATAAAAAACACAGGCAAAGAGAATACAAAGGCAAAAATATTATTGTAAGAGTGAAGATATATATGGAAGAATTTAAGTATGAATTGTATAAAAAATGGAAGGAAGCCGAAGAGAAATTGTATATATTTCATTATTTCCCCTATTTCCCAGACCCTAGTGGGGACTGAGAGGAACTGAGGCAAAGTGATATTTGAAAACTGATTGGACAAGAAGGTAAATAATGGACTAGGGGAAAGGGAGGAAAAGGTGTCTATACAGCAGGAGGCAGATGTAATCTATTTTTGGATAGAAGATGTACCAGAAAGAGAGTCTAGATGTGAAAAAAAGGAATTTTGAATAATCTTTAATGTTGCTTATGATTTTTGATTACTCTGATTTGTTTTTAATATTTGAGCAATATTACTTCATGTTGTTAATCCAAACGTTCATTTTCCAAACTAGTATGCAAAATCAGAAAAGAGAATATTTTTTATGGTGGCCAATGTTATAAAATAAGAGAAAAATGATAGCTTTATTTCAACTTCGTTTTTTTCCCCTGAAGTTCTATACTGGTGTTCACAGCAGGTGAACTAATGCCTCCAGACTTTCAAATGTTTCTTTAGCTTTGAAAAAAGACTTCACCATGAAGTATTAGATGCCTTTGAAGGGCTATAGTAAATTTTAGCACCTTGAATTTAACCAATTTCTTTCATTTAATCTTAAGTGAAGCATAACAATTCAAGATAAGCCAGAGATGATGCAATATTTAATTTTAAAACATAACACTACCAAATGTGTTATTTAATATCCCTGGCTATAAGGAATTTTATTTTGTCTGGGATGTCCAGATTTGGAAAATACAGCAATTCTTTCTCATTAAAAAGGATGCGGTATGTTTAAGGGACCCCGCACCTAGGCAACAATGCAAGTTCAAACACTTTCATGAGTTTGAGGGGTTCCTCATATGTCAAAATTGTGTCAAACACATAGAATGACTCAAAAATAGGTGGTATGAATTTTACCACCTGATCTGCTCAGGGGATATAAGCATCACTCTAGACATGCTGCCATTGATACTCAAAATCTTCTTTGAACAGAAAAACAACTCACCACCCCTGATGTCAGGAGCCATTGCACCAACTACTATGGAGACCTAGGTTGTGGCTGTGGAAGCTTTTGTGGCCTGGACTATGGATATGGCTGGGGATGGGCTAAACTCCCCAGACTGGGCCATGGCTGTCGATGGAGCGACCGCAGATATGGCTACTGCCTCTCACTGTGCCATGGAGGATATGGATTCTCTGGCTTCTACCAAACTCCCGTGTCAGTAACCCAACATCTAAAATTACGGTGGACTTCCCAAAACTGAGTGCAGTGTCTGAACACTTAATATCATGCTGGGATTATTTCCGCAAATGTATTTATCTTTTCAGAATTTTGGACTTTTCAATATATTCCTACATCTTCCTCATAATTTAAGCATCCTCTTCTTTTGCGTTTATAACTGATTAGATTATCTGTTACCCTTCTAATAAAATATCAACTTTGAAAATGAAATATGGTTTTTATTTTGTTCATGGAACTCAAGTGCATGAAAATGATATACTGCTTTTATTTTTAGCCCTGTAAGACGCATCCACAGACTTTGGAACCATTACCTGATTAAGTGTGGAGTGATGGAGACACAATAGTTATTTTACCTGCTCTGTACATTGAGATGCTACAAGACTGAAAGGAAAATGTTACTCAACTGTCAATGAGGGAAGCAATCTCCCTGGTTTAGAACCTTGTTTTTTCATATACCTCACAAATATGCATACAACTAGATGTAAAAACTAATAATTCTAGACTGAAATGAAATAAAAAGTTTAAATGGTTATAATTTAATATTTTTCAAACTCTTGCTTTTATTTAGGTAATGTTTAGATTTAAGTCAACAACAAAAAGCTAAGGCAATTTAATATATCCATGTATTTATTTATCAAATATATGTGTTTTACATAAGTCAAATCACATTTTTAATTCAGAATAATGCATAATAAATCTTTCCACTTATTCAAAATTCATATGGCTTTTTTATTTTAAGGACAATCAAATGATAATAGATCAAACATTTTCACTAGTCTAATTATAAAATAAACCGCCTTTCCAAGAATTTTTGAATTTGAATAATCTCATCCTGTGTATCATACTCTTCAGCACATTATTTCATTTGACATTTGCATCAAGCAGCTGACCTATAAGTCAGTAATGAATTGGGATAAATTTTTTCCTGTGAGATCATTTAACTCAAAGCATTTTAATTAAGACTTTTTAGTTAGTTCTCTTACATTCTTACTGTATTTTCACAACTAGACATGGCATTCTTCTCTAACACCATTCTCATATTGAAGAATTTTTTCAGCTCAATAAGGGAAAGAAACAACCAGACATAATTTTGAACTAATTTATTTTTTAGCTTAAACTGATGCTAAACACAGCTGAATCCAGAGTCTTCTAATAGATCTGAATTTTCTCTGATAAAAATAAGCAGGAGTGGAGATCTTACTGATGAAATAAGAAAAAAGATATAAGAAAATACCAATTTTTTACCCTAAAATCAAATGATATACTCAGGTAACAGTTAAAAATTAAGATATTTTTTAATGTGTCAAAATTGGTAAAATATATTTGATTCAATTAAATAGTAGTATCATAAACTTGCCAAAACCAGACATTAAATGACAGCAAGGCTATGCATCATATCTTGCAGGTACACACACACACACACCCTCAGAAAAAAAACAGGCTTCTATAGAGTTAGGTAGGCTCTAGTAACAGAATCAGGACCAAGGCCAATGTCTTCTGAATCTAGGTGCAATAATGTAGCTTTCTCTGCCCTGTATTTTGTCCCTGTGTTTTGAAAGTTCTGCTGAGCTTCCATGAACATACATGCCTTTATGAGGATGTGAAGGATTACATTTTTAAAATAGAAAAACCATTTCTGTAACATTTTGTTTTTATGATATAGAGAATTAAAACTTACTTTCAATGTTAGTTTTATCTGGATTTCATCTATATCTCTACACATCTCTCTATCTCTATCAGAAGTCTTCCTTCAAAGGCACAGACTTATTCAGTCTACATAAAAAAAAAAAAAAACTTTTCTGGCCATCAGTTATCACCTAGACTTTTAGTTAATCCAGTCTGGGTGTTGTGGACTATCAGTGTACACAGCAAATGAGATACAGTTGTATCTCAGGAGTAGAGTTCCATTGTTTCACACTTGAACAGGTAATAGTTCCATAGTCTATAAACAGTACCTCTAGGGCTATAAAACCCACACACACACAAAAAAACACAAAAACAGCCATCCATATCATTAGATTGAGAAACACTGTCTATGACACTCCTAGTAAGGTACATTATCATATACTATTACACCCTATTTTATGATTTAATTAATTTTTTTCTGAGTGAAGGAAAAATATTTTGAATTTATAACAGAAGTGCCACTTTGAAAAACAGTGTGGAGATTCCTTAAGAAATTAAAAATAGAGCTTCCCTATGACCCTGCAATTGCACAACTGGCCCAAAGATACAGACTAGTGAACAGAAGGACCTTCTTTACCCCAACATTATTAGCAGGAATGGTCACAGTGGCCAAATTGTGGAAAGAGCCAAGATGCCCTTCAACAGATGAATGGATAAAGAAGATATGGTCCATATATACAATGGGGTATTATGCCTCCATCAGAAAGCATGAATACCCAACTTTTGTATCAACATGGATGGGACTGGGGGAGATTACGTTGAGTGAAATAAGTCAAGCAGAGAAAGTCAATTATCACATGGTTTCACTTACTTATGGAGCATAATGAATAACACAGAGGACATTGCGTGAAGGAGAGGAGAAGTGAGTTGGGGAGAACCGGAGGGAGAGATGAACCATGAGAGACTGTGCACTCTGAGAAAAATACCGAGGATTTTGGAGGTAGAGGGTTGGGTGAGCCTGGTAGTGGCTATTAAGGAGGGCATGTATTACACGGAGCACTGGGTGTAGTGAATAAACAATAAATCTTGGAACACTGAAAAAATCAAATTAAAGAAGAAAAAGTGCCCTTAACTTTCAAATAAAAACTATAATTCGGCCAGTGAAGAATATATTTTCATCATTTCATACATCAGTACAGGATCTGAGTTTCATATCAAGTCATTGTTTCCTTGTAGAAAGTTCCTGAAAAGAGAATGACAAAGAATCATCTAAGTCATTGAATCCACCAAATTAAGAGAAAAACAAACAAAAACTTTCAAAAATATACATTTCTCAGTTTTCAAAGATAATTCATATCCAAAGGATATTATCATTTTTCTATTTTTTAACTCAGAAAAAAAAGCAATACAAGTATTTAGTTTATATATTTGATGGTATTATTTCACAACTTTTTGTTCTTAATCACATACTCCTTTTCTTCTTTGAAAATACCAGAATAAGGATACATTTCATTATTGAGCTTTTTAAAAAATTTGTGAAATATATTGATTTTTATCTTATATGGACATAGTTATTTGCACTAGAAATAAGTACATAAGTTAGTCATCACAGTCAAACAATCTAGCAGATTTACTTAACCATTCCTGGGATTCTTAAAATCACTGGATTTATTTGTGACTGTTTGGCTTCAAAATGACTTTTTGAGAATTAAAAATTTTTCCAACTTTTTTTCAAAGTGAAAAGTAGAAATAGAATAAATTTTGATAAGAAGGCAAAAGGATTTAACAGTCAAGGCGAATACTGGGTTAAATATTCCTTTAAAACTTGAAAACCATTTGAATCCATATTCCATCTTAGAGAATTGCTACAAGTTATAGCTTGTAGAATACAACTTTTCATTAATTCATCAAATGTTTTTGTTTGTAAGAACAATTTACAAATCCAGCTGGGAGAATGAATTATCAAAAATGGTACTGGAATGCCTGAGTGGCTCAGTTGCTTAAGTATCTGCTTTCTGCTCACGTCATAATCCCAGGGTCTTGGATGAGCCCCAACATCGGGTTCCTTGCTCAACAGGATGTCTGCTTCTCCCTCTCCCTCTCCTCTGCCCCTCTGCCTGCTCATGCTCTCTTTCTCTCACTTTCTCTCTCTTTCAAATAAATAAATAAAATATTTTAAAATGTTACAAAAACACTAAGTCGGGAAGTTCTGTGCACCCCTTGTTCTTTGCAGCATTATTTATAGTAGTCATGTGTGTAAGCAACCTGCATCCATCAATGGATAAATGGATAAAGAAAGAATAACACACACACACACATGCATGCACACATAGAATGGAGTATTACGCATCTATAAAAAAAGAAGGTAATCTTGCCATTTATAAGAACATGGATGGACCTTGAGAGCATATGCTAAGTGAAGTAAGTCAAGAGAAAGACATATATTGTATGATCTCATATATATGCAGAATCTAAAAAACTAAACACTGAACTCATAGATTGGTGGTTGCTAGAAGCAGAGGATGGGTGTGGAGTAGTAAAAATGGGTGAAAGGGGTTAAAAGGTATAAATCAGTTATAAAATAAGTAAGTCATAATGATGTATTATACAGCATGATGACTATAGCTAATACTACTGTATTGCATATCTGAAAATCTCTAGAAGAGTAAATCTTAAAAGTTCTCATCACAAGAAGAATTATAACTATGTATGGTGGTGGGTGTTATTTAAACTTATTGTGATCATTTCACAATATATATAAATATCAACACATCATGTTGTATACCTGAAACTTGTGTAATATTATATGTCAATTACATTTCAATAAATAAAATGTTACTTATAAATGTAACTTATAATGTTACATTTATTTAATGTTACTTATAAATTGTTACTTATAAATTTCAAAGCCAAACAATACAATACAACAATAACAAAACAAAGAGTTCTGTAACATGTCTAAGGTCATGTAAAGTAAACACATTGTTAAAACCCAAGTCCAAGATCTGATCATGCTCCAGTGGGGCTTAAACTTTGGATTTGGTTTACTGTCTTCACAGAGTGAGCTGAGCAACCAGTGAGCAAAGGCCCTCTACCTTCCTTGTTTCCTGACTCGGTCATTTCCTGATTGCACATTCTTGGGGATTTTTAAGTTAAGAGACTCTGTTAAAAATGTTATATGATTTTAAGAGTATATATCTTAAAAAAAAAAAACTAAAGCCTTAATAAATAAGTAATAGCATAAAAAAGTTTGCGTATTGCCTGAGAGAAAATAAAAAGGTGGACACACACATAATTGTAAAGAAAATATAAGAATAAAGATATCAGGATGAAATTAGGGATATGAACAGAGGGATGGAATACTGAATGGAACACATGGGTAAGAACAAAAGGCCTAACTGCTGCGAGTATGTATTGGGGAGGAATGTAGAATGAGATTATGAGATTTAAGGAGAGGTTTGATAAAAGATATGACATATGGATTATGAAGAAAGGTAAAGAAAAAAAGGATTATTGTAAACCATGAGGCAAGGTCATCTGCATTTTTAACTAATACTTTGGGGCTGGCCTGGTCTGGACAAATGAGTAGTGTGTAAAGACAATATTTTTGAACTGCTTACAGATTGATTGATTGATTGATTGATTATAAAAGTGAGTTTAGTCTCTTGGATGGTCTTTCAGTTTCTGAAATAAATTTGCCTATGTTGATTAACCAAAAGTATGTTTTACAAGCTGATGTATAAAGTCAAAATAGGTTTCTTTTGTGTGTGTGTGTGTGTGTGTTTACTCAACTTGAGAACTAAACTTGACATTTGGAGAATTTGATAAATTTAATAATCTTAAATATGATCAGTATATTTTAATCTATAAGATACAAGTACCTAGAGAGTGATATGAAAATGGGAAATGAGAAAATAATGAGAAAACACCATCAAATATGAATGATGCAATATGTTTAGTGATGAAGAATTCTATGTAGGGAATTTTTATTTTGTGACTTTGAAGACAGATTTCTTTTCTCATTAAAACAGAAAGAATGTAATGAGTTCAAGGGTGTTCTAACGAGGCAGCTAAGCAAGCTCAGAAATTTTAATGAGTGTGCGCCTCTCCTTGTGTCAGCAAACAGATTAATGAGTTGCCTCAAGTGAATGAATAATTTGTAATGATACAAAGGAATGGCCCCATGTTTTATCACACTTTCTGCTCAGGGGATATAAGTACAGCTATATGACATTCACACTCAGTATTTTGCTTTAAACAGCAAACCAGCTCACCACTCCTAACACCACGATTTTTTATAACAGCTACTACGGAAGCCCGAGCTATGGCTTGGGGGTTCGTAGTCTGGGCTGTGGCTGTTGCTGGAGAAGTGGCAGCTTTCACAGATGGGACTGGGGCTGGGGAGATCACAGATATGGTTGCCAGGATATGGATTCTCTAGCTTCTACTAAACTACTGCCCTAATAACCTGAAATCTGTTGCCATGAGCAGATTGTTCACACATTCTTCAGTCAACACACTGGGATTACCCTGGGTTATTTGCCAAGAGAAATCTGAAAATTTCAGAGAATTTTTATTTTAAGGTATCTGATTATGTCCTCTGGCATCCCGAGTTTGGGCACTAACAGATGATTTATGTTGAATACCAATAAATGACCCAACTTGAAATAGAAAATATGGTTTAGCGGGGTGAGGGGGTTATGTGCACATACTTATGCACTCAGTTATGTGCACATACTTATATAAGTTTTGCCCTTTATAATTAGAAATACAGTACACACAATTACAGATGTGTGTGTACATATTAATGTATAAAAAACAACTCTGGTTTGAGAATTACTAATTCAAAGCAATAGAATGTTACTCTTTTTCTTTACTTTAGTTATATAACTTTCAAAATTGAATTTGGCAGCAAAAAATCAACTGTGGTGTGTTAAATCTTCCTGTATCTTAAAAAATATAGTTGTTTTACATATTTCATATTTATTTACTTCTATTTTTTTTTAAAGATTTTATTTATTTATTTGACAGAGAGAGATCACAAGTAGATAGAGAGGCAGGCAGAGAGAGAGAGGGAAGCAGGCTCCCTGCGGAGCAGAGAGCCCGATGCGGGACTCGATCCCAGGACCCCGAGATCATGACCTGAGCCGAAGGCAGCGGCTTAACCCACTGAGCCACCCAGGCGCCCTACTTCTATTTTTTTAATGGAGTTCAAAATTTGCAACTAATCTTCCACATCTATTGTCTTCCTTTATTTTGTCTTATAAAAACAAGTGGTGTTTCATCTAGGTATTTGTAGTTACTAGACAACCACACCATTACAACTCCAATCAGAGCAAACTTTCCACACATCTCATAATCTACATTGCTATATTTTCATAGAAAATAAGCTCTGTTTTCCTATGAATCTTTGAAATATATATTATCTTCCATTATTCATGGTCTGCCTTCATCTATTTGTTATGCATGCAAAATAAGACAGACATAAAAGTTATTGATAAACTGGATAATCAAACATGAACTTGGGTCATTCATCTCCCTCATCTCACTTGTCTTATGGGGACTCTGCTTGACATCATCATCATCATCATCATCTTTACACTGAAGTATTTGTAATCCAGTAAGAATAATATACAAACAGAAATAGCATTATGAAGCAAAATGTTGTGTGGCTCCAACTGACCCAAAATACCATTCAATAATTGTTTTAAAAAATTATATCCCATTCATCCCTTCAAAAATGACCATTGTATTGACATCAGACAGTAGCGCCCCCACCCCCCACAATTATCAGTGGTTTTATTTTTGTGTTTTCAGTTACCTGAGGTCATCCATAGGTGGAGGCAAATGATTCTCCTTTAGGCATGTGGTCAGAAGATCAAAAGCAGCCTCACGCTACCTCCAACGCCTAGGTCACTCACCTCATGTCATCTCATCACGTAGACATTTTATTATCTCAAGAAGTAGGATGAGTACAATAAGGGTATTTTGACAGGAACCACATATACATCACTTTTATTACAGTATATTGTTTGTTTCAACTGTTCTATTGAATTATTAGTTACTACTGTTAATCTTTTCTGTGCCTAATTTATAAATTAAACTTTATCACAGGGATGTATGTATAGGAACAAACATAGTCTATGTAAGATTTGGTACTATCTGTGGTTTCAGGCATCCACTGAGAATTTTGGGACATATGCCCTGTGAATAAGAGGGGATACTTTATGAGAAATAAGAAATAAAATAGGTAAAATACCAGAATTTCTAAATTTTTCCTAAAACTGAATGGCATCGACAGGTAATGATACGAACCTATTGATACTTACTATAATCTGGGCCAATGTAATTAAAAAAAAAGGATAAAATGAAATTACAGAGTTACAGATCTGAAAGGGACATTAAACTCCATAATGCTGTCCCACAGACTTGCAGGCAGGGAACCTCAGAATAAGCCATTTTAAGACTAGAGTATTCGACTGTACTATAGTCCTACTCTTTTTATCTATTTTCTCCTCGAATGTTGTCAAATAAAACATTTTGAAATTTCTGGTGATGCTTATAAGAAAAGTTAAATTATCACAGCTGATCTTATGGAACTTGATCCCTTTACTTAGATAAGACCTTGTTTCTTTAACATTTTTATTGTTCTGATATAGAGAACCGCACCTGTCAATTTGTGGATTATCTGCCTTTGGATGTAACTAAACAACAAGCAGTGTTAAAATTCAACTTTAGGTAACAAAACAAACTAACATAAAAACCCATGATGACCTTTTCTTTCAGTCCATGCTGTCTAGGGGTTGTTGGTAACATCACTGGGCTGAGCAAGGGAAACAGAGCTAAGTCACTTACCCTACTGAAGGATCACACTGTGGAGTTTGACATTTCCATTTAGTTAGTTACCTCTAAGGACAGGCACTTTGGGCCTGACAAGCAGTAATCAATACAGTTATTACTGCTATTGACATTCTTAGTATAATCAATATTATCATAATTTTGCTCTGCTTAGATTATATGAATCTGTACCTGAGGTGAGATAAAATGTTTGGAATTTATAAAAGACTTCTTCACTGCTAGGAAAATGTGAGAACATTTTTCACTCCTCCATCCAACAACATGAATAGCAACTTGGATCATGAGTGAAAACATAATAATAATAATAATAATAATAATAGTGATGATCTACATCTGCTTTTGATCCACTGAATGGATGAAAAATAATAACCCCCAAAGAAATTTCCAAAGTACATTTTTCACTTATGCATATGGGGAAAAACAGATTTGTTTCATATTTTTCAAATTCTTTTTTTCTTTTTTTAATAATGGATGGGCATTTATAAGTGATAAATAACAAAGTCTTATGTTTTCTTTTTTGAAGATACATTTAGTGTTTATTGTTAATGAGGTTTTTCATTTGTGTCCCATATTGTTTCCATTTATAAAGTAGAGATAGTCTTAAATGTTAAAAAAAAAATTAAAAGCCTTTAATCATAGTTCCATGCTCTGACAGAGCTACACAAGGAGACTGTAGAATCCTTAATGCTATGCAATTTATTCATAGTTCTAAATGATTCATTAAAAATGAAAATATTCATTCTATCAATTGGCTGATTTCTGAAATGAGGAATAAAAATGGAATGCCGTTGGGTTAGAATAGCATGGAGATTAAAGGTTAATATTGGGGTTAGTGCCACTCTGAAACCAGAAAGCCTGTTGGAACTCATGTCAGCTGTAAAACATTTCCTACAACAGCAGATCAGTTGCTTAGGTTATAATATACATGATCCTTGCTTTAATACCAGTGAAAGTCATACAACTCTTTCAAAAAATACTGAGTGCCAACTAAATACTAGGTTTTGTTTAGATACTAGGTCAGGTCAGTGGAGAGATCCATACAAAGACTGTGTCATATTACTTATAAATCTCAGCAAAAGCTTAGCAAATGGTTGTTGTCATAGAAAACAAGTTTCTGGAGTCCCAAGTGTCGAGGTACGGGCATGTTTGCATAGGGCTTTAGGTATCACTGACTAACTCTCTGGGCTCAGGTGAAGAACTCTGTGAATATCAGACCATCTGTTTCTAATGAGTAATTCCTTATTTTCTTATTTTTATTTTTTTAAGGTTTTTATTTATTTATTTGAGAGAGAGAGAATGCATGATAGAGAGAGTACAAGCAGGGTAGAAGGGCAGAGGAAGAGGGAAAAGCAGATTCCCTTCTGAGTGGGGGCCCCCCCCCACCAAAATGGGGCTCAATCCCAGGACCCTGAGATCATGACCTGAGCTGAAAGCAGATGCCCAACCAATTTAGCTACGCAGGCACCCCTCTTGCCCTTCTTTAAAATTGTTCCACACATGTAGGAAATTTCTTACTTATTCCAGGTTGTACATATTCTTCTAAAATTTAAGATGATTTTATGAGTTTTAACAACATTGTCAATATCCTAGAAAGGTCTAGTTGATCGCTCAGGAAAGATGAGTTAGAAGTTACCTACAGGGGGCGCCTGGGTGGCTCAGTGGATTAAGCCGCTGCCTTCGGCTCAGGTCGTGATCTCGGGGTCCTGGGATCGAGTCCCGCATCGGGCTCTCTGCTCAGCGGGGAGCCTGCTTCCCTCTCTCTCTCTCATTCTCTGCCTGCCTCTCTATCTACTTGTGATCTCTTTCTGTCAAATAAATAAATAAAATCTTTAAAAAAAAAAAAAAAAAAAAAAAAAAAAAGAAGTTACCTACAGACAAAAAATGGGCACAGAGTAAACAAAGAGAAGACGGAGGCAAATCCATAATATTGACTATGGAGATCTAGGAGGAAGGATGCTGTCTGTGTTCTTTTGAACATAGAGTTAGAGCCTAAACTATTTTTCCCACTTCCCACTTATACCTGGATGCAATAATGAATCATGGAGGAAGAAAGTTGGGTGATGTTTGTAGTAAGATTTGAAAAAGATCTAAGATACATGGATAAATGATGAAGGGCAGAGAAAGACGGGGAAATGATGTAGGGAGGCAAATATAATCTGCACTTGTGACTAGAACGTATTCTGGAGAAAGGGCCAAAAAAAAAAAAAAAAAAAAAGGTACTGTGGGAAGGTTTCCCACAAGACAGATTTTTGATTGCGGTGATAGGCTTTCCATGCGTGATTCCAATTCTGTATTTAAACCCAAACAAGTATGCTGGCACTTAAAGCCGGAAATAAATCTATTAATTGTACATGGCCAAAAATTTAAAACTCTAGAAGTCAGGTGCCCTTTTGTAGTGGTTGTTTTCTGGTACACATGGCAAGACACTTTCTGTCTTGACAGAAAGTGTTCTTTTATATTCTTTTATATTCTAAAGAGCGATGCATCTTCGTTTCTCATGATACAAAATATATGTGCCTTTTAAAGAAATTGATAAACTTAAGAGACTTGACTTTATTTTGTGTGTGTGTTTTGTAGAACCAATTACAAAACAATTACAACTCAAATGCCAGTGAGGAGAAGATATTTAATTAGGAATTCAACAATATGTAATGTGACTGATGTCAAGTGACTGGCAACCAAGAATTTTATTTAGGCTTTGGTATGTCAATACTTTGAAGAAATAGCAATTCATTCTAATATTATAGCAGCAAGCTCTGCTCCACAACCTAACTATGTAGCCAAGCAGGTTCAGGCATTCTTATGCCTGTGGTTGGGGGAACCACAGATTACTTAATTGTGTCAGGCAAATATAATTCATGGAATGACCCCAAAGGAGGGGTACATGTTTTGTCACATTCTCTGATCAGAGTATATAAGCCTCCTTGTAAAGGGGTCGACATTCACACTCTGACTCTTGCATTGAACCACAAACCAACTCACCACCCTTGATACCATGAGCTTCTACTACGGCAACTACTACGGAGGCCTGGGCTACGGCTGTGGAGGCTTTGGTGGCCTTGGCTATGGCTGTGGAGGTTTTGGTGGCCTGGGCTGTGGCAGTGGCTGGGGATGTGGCAGCTTCCCCACACTGGGCTGGGGCTGGGGAGCCCGAAGATATGGCTGTGGCCGCCCGCTGTGCTATGGAGGATATGGATTCTCTACCTTCTACTAAAACTATTCTTGAAACTGGATGCAAAGGGAAAGCCTCCACATTTATTTGGTCCTATTTTTGTACTTCAATTCCTCAAACATCTATCCTATATTCTCCAGGACCAATCGATAGCTATTTGTCAATGATTAAACTGCTTTACAAATATTTGGTACTTTTACCTCCAGAGCCCAACAAATTTTTTTAAGATTTTATTTATTTATTTGACAGAGAGAGAGAGAGCACAAGCTGGGGGAATGGCAAGCAGAGGGAGAGGGAGAAGCAGGCTCTCCATGGAGCAGGGAGCCCAATGTGAGGCTCAATCCCAGGACCCCAGGATTACAACCTGAGCTGAAGGCAGATGCTTGACCAACTGAGCCACCCAGGTATCCCCAGAACCCATCACCTTAAATGAATATTCAATATAGAAAGCCGTCTGTGTTGGCCCTCCTCATTTGTTTTACTTGTCTTGCCACCATTACCATAATGGTATCTTTCTAGAAGATCTTAAAGAAACTTTGTATTTTGCTTTGTCCAATAAAATGGTTTCTCAAAATCTAAATACTTTGGTTTTGTTTGACGTTTTAATTTTTATTATGTAACAGCTTCTTTTGCAACTAATATAAAAAATTGCTTGTGAAGCAATAAGGTCTGTGGCTATTGGTACACAGAGTATGATGCAGCAGTTTCTAGTTCACCACATTGTACAAGCTTGAGAACACAGGGAGTAATACTAAGTTAATGAAAATGACTTGGCCTATCTCTCCTTTAACATGTGTGTGTGTGTGTGTGTTTGTGTGTGTGTGTGTGTGTGTATGTATCAGTCCTCTCAAATGTCCTGTAAGTGTTTCTGGAACAGGGCGCCTGGGTGGCTCAGTCAGTTAAGCATCTGCCTTCAGCTCAGGTCATGGTCTCGAGGTCCTGGGATGGAGCCCCACATGGAGCTCTCCCTTCCTTTCTCCCCCCGCTTCAGCTCATTTGCTCTCTGTCAAATAAATAAATAAAATCTTCAAAAAAAAAAAAAGTGTTCCTGGAACTACTAAGGATTGTGTCATTCTCATATTTCCATTTGAGTACATGTTTCTGTGTGACATTGCTACTAACTAAATATTTTCTTTCTTTTTAAGGCATTGTGTTAGTTTCACAATGTAACCAAGAGGAAGATAGTGAGATTTCCTATATACCCTCTGCTTCCACACCTGCACAACATCCCCCAATATCATTATGCCCTACTAGAGTGGTATATCGGTTGTAACTTATAAACCTGCATTGACACATTATCATCACCTAGCCCATACATGAGGGCTGAATCTTGGTGTAATACATTCTATGGGTTTGGGCAAATATACAATGACATGACTCTATCATTATAATCATACAGAATATTTTTACTGTCCTAGATATCTCCTTTTTAAAAGTTTTTATTTAAATTTCAGTAAGTTACCATACACTGTATTATTAGTTTCAGATGTACAATGTAGTGACTCATCACATTAAGTGTAGCCCTTAATACCTACCTCCTGTGGTCTTCCTATCTATCCCTTCCCTTGCTGAATACCTTCTTGGTTCCACCAGTCTGGCCAGACATGCCTTTGCTTTCTTATAAACTTTGTATTTGAGCAGGGGAGGATATTGGAAAGTATCACTCATTTCCTGGGCAGGAAGTATACTTCTGCAGTTTGTATCTACTGAGGGCTATTGTCCCTTATAAGGCTGGTCTGTCTAGCATTGGCATGGTACACTGGAACGCAATGGTACCATGTTCTATGGAGATAAAGGTGTATGGGAGGGTTCTTTTCTGATTTCTTTTTACACTCTGTCAGAAGGCTCTTAATATTCTGTAGATGTTCTCATGAATGAACAGAGTCAAACCTTAGGCACATACGAGATGTTTTACTGACAAGAGTCTCCCATGGATGGAAATTCTGGCTCCATTGTTCAGTTAGGTCAAACAACCTGGCTCGCTCTTTCTTCAGAATTTATCCTCTCACAGAAAATTCCTCAATCGCTCATGAGGAACTTTCTTTTTGGCTTTTTCCATCAGTTCACCCTTTAGAACAAGCCTCTTGGAATATCAACAGTGAGCACAGATTGAATTCTCTTTTAGAAGGTTTCTTAGCCAACTTTTAAAGTGCCCAGAACAGCCTGTTTCACCAGTTTGCCTGACATGACCATACATGTCTGAATCCACTCAAATTCATACTTGGACCCCTATGACTTATGTCTTGAGGAATTCTTTTTATCCTTCTGTAAACTGAAAGGGAAAACATTACTGTAAGAACAATTTGCCACCGCAAGAACTGATACCTTTTTACCTGCAGTGTAGTTTAGATTTTATTTTATTTTATTTTATTTTATTTTTTTAAAGATTTTATTTATTTATTTGACAGACAGAGATCACAAGTAGGCAGAGAGAGAGGAGGAAGCAGGCTCCCTGCTGAGCAGAGAGCCGGATGTGGGGCTCGATCCCAGGTCCCTGGGATCATGACCTGATTCGAAGGTAGAGGCTTAACCCACTGAGCCATCCAGGCGCTCCTAGATTTTAAATCAGAAAAACCTAACAAGGAAAGTAAGAGAAAAAAGAAAAAAAAAAAAGAAGAATTCATAAATCAGGGCCTGGTGACTTACAGAATATGCTTTACATATTTATGTGAGGATAACCTGAGAACCAGATGATTACCTGCCCAAGAGCTGTGAAACCAGAAGTTGTCAATTCAAAGGATCTCCAAAAGATCCCTTCTGCATGCATTTAATCTCACTATTAATGCAAAAAGCCTAGTGTGTTCATACATAAAACTTAATGTGTTCTAAATCCCTGTGATAAAATAGAACAATTTTTTATGTAATTAGTTTATGGTCTAACCAAAAAGTACAATGGCATGATGCCTATAGATTAATAATAATGATAACTATAGCTATTATTCTATATGATTTATAAGTTTGGTTGTTTATTTTCCATTGTCTAAAATGTAACACGATGTGAACCAGTTTGCACACTTATGTGTGCTCTATAAGAGGTGTAGGTACATATAAAGTTTGCCTTGGCAAACATACATAAGAAATTATAGGCCTTTTAAAGAACCATTACTTGGTACACAGAGTATGTGATTGCGCAACATAATTACCTCCAGACGGACAGTACAGCGTACTGAGTTTGACCTTGTATATCATGCATATTAGATTTAAATGCTGCCCTTATTTGAAGGTCTTTTTTGATTTTTGATCCGAACTGTCCAGATGCTATTAAATTTGATTTGTGGCCAAACATAATTAGTAATTCTCCTGAATGTCATGGCTTTTAGAAGCATATTGTAAAAGCTATGTTGATGTTCTGGGTTACATTGTTAGACACTTGGAAGCTGGGAACATGAAACACATTTCTAAATTGCAGTCACTAAATAGTTCTACTGGGAGAAATTTTGTTTACATCTCTTATATCAGTAAGATGTTACATTCTTCAGAGTATGAGCAGGGGGAAAATATCCTGATTAAAGATAAATGTCCTCATTTCAAAGAAGCCATGACAGTGTTAGGTGTGCCCCTTGGGTGTGAGTGAATAGAAATCACATAATTTTGGATCCAGGATTAATGTTAAAGGATAGAATGAGAGAGAGAATTTCTTAAAACCCAGATGCAAAAAGTAAAATGTATTACCTCCAATGAATATAGTTTTAGAGTCATAATAATCATAATCACATCTCATTACTGATTTCAAATTGGTTATAAGCAATCTAATGATAAAAATCAATATAAATGGGGTGCCTTGTTGGCTCAGTGGGTTAAGCCTCTGCCTTTGGCTCAGGTCATGATCTTAGGGTCCTGGGATTGAGCCCTGTGTTGGGCTCTCTTCTCAGTGGGGAGCCTGCTTCCCCTCTCCCTGCCTGCCTCTCTGCCTACTTGTGATCTCTCTCTCTCTCTCTCTGTCAAATAAATAAATAAAATCTTTAAAAAATCAACATAAAAACTCTTTAACCAATAAAAGCTGCTCTATTAATATGAAAGGGCAATTTAGTAAATATTTTATCATGTGTCTGAATAGAATAAAAACAGTATAATGGTTAAATTTTCTAAGTCTGAATAAAAGGTTTTTTTAAATTTATATTCAAGAAATATAATTGCTGTTCTCCAAAATGTGGAGGACTAGGGTGAAGCTATGGATCTCTCTATGGCCCTAGCTATGAACTTGGAGATTTTGAGGCTTAATATTTTTATACATTTGGTTATGTTTCCACCAAGCACCTTGTTATGGGCTATAGGAACCATCTATTGGTTTTATAGTCCGATTGGTTGAGAATGGTATTGTGACCCATACAGCCACTTAGGTCAGAACTTGTGGAGGCTTACTGTATCTCTTCTCTCATCTCTGCAAGCAACTGGTAACATTTGTGCTTATATGTCATTAATATACTTACAGCATTTTACCCATTTTCTTAAGTCTGTGGTCACCATTTGCCTCTTGGACCATGGCTATACCTTCTCATCTATTGGTTTCCAGGATGCCAAGCTTCCGTTCACCCTTTAGTCTCTTTGTTAAAAGCTCTTTGTTTGATATGGCTCCATATGTGTCTTGGGATGGCATGTAATTTTATTATGAAGAAAACAATGCAGCTCTCAATGTGCTAGAGTGGAGGAAATCTAAGACAATTCAGTTAAAAATCAACTTGCAAAAGAGCATGGACCAGAGAACTGGTCCATCAGACGTGGAGTTCAGTAGACATCGGCTGTATTAGTGTGTGCCATTACCTAAATAATCCAGAATTCTTCTCAACTATTTGCCTTTATCCTAGTTCCTGCATCACCTCAGGTGGTATGCTCTCTCTTTCCATCATGAGTTCCTACTCAAATTAAAAAATCAACCCAATTTTTATCTCTGTTCTATTGCTCAAGATACCTGGTAGCATCATTTATGACAGTATCATGTGACTTCCTGACTATGCTACTGGCCTCTAGTCCCTTATATAGTTCTTTTCTCATAACACTTATCACCAATGAGTATTATGTATTTGCTTGTTTGCTCATATATTTTGTGTCTTTCTCAGGGAATGCAAAATCCTTACGGGCAAGGACTTGTTCTGTCTTATTCACCGCTGAATCCTAAGTGCCTAGAGCAATGCCTGATCCATTGACAGTATTTCATAAAATATGTACTGAATAAATCTGTGATAGTACCAACCTATTAATTATCTATATATGCCAAATTACCCATTATATTATGAGTCCTCTTATTATAATATGAGCCTATCAATAAAAAAAAACAAGATTTCATTTTTATTTTAAACTTTATACTTCATTCATCATTTCCATAGATACAGATAAACCATTTACGATACACTCGGCACTCTGCTTGGTGTAAAGCCATAGCCACAAGTCAGTGTCAATACAGCTAATAATGATAACTTATATTCATTGTGTACTTACTTAATCTGACATTATTACCCCTAAACTTCAAAATTTAAGAGATAGTTATTGTTATTCCATTGGAATAGGTGAGAAAATTGTAATTTGAGAGTTGACATTACTTTTTCTAAATCATAAAACAGTGAGCTATGAGTTAAGAATAACCAATGACAAATTTAAAAAATAGAGGGTGTTCAACTTCAGCACAAGTTTGTGTACCTCAGCACACATACTACACATGGTTATAAGAAGGCTTCTTGTCTGTTACCATGACAACCACAACCACCTCATTGTTATATAACCATAAGTTTGATACTCATCCGAAAGCTGTGTTCACTAACAGGACTGGGGGTTGGCTGAGAGTTGGTGTGGCTAAGTGTGTTACTTGGCTCTGCCCCACAAGTCTCTTATTCTGCAATAGGTGACCAGATGTGTTCTCATGAAGATGGCACGAGTATGACAGCAAAATAGACACCTGTAAGGATATTGGACACCTATACCTAGAACAGGTACACCATTAATTATGTCTCGTATTATTGGTCAAAGCACATTATATGGCTGAGCCAGGAGGCAGATTGGGAGAACGCCACAAAGTCACAAGGCAGAGTAGATGAGAGAGGGGCAACGCTTTGCCTTCTATCACAGACCCCACACTCTACCTTCTCTTTTGAGAAATTCTTTTTCTTAGGTTAATGTCATCTACTCAGAGCAAACCATAGTCTCCTCTCTGTAAGCTGATGACTCTCAAATCTACAACTCCAGGCTGTGGAGATGCCAGATAAAATAATAGTACAACCCATGAAACTTGCATTTCAGATAAACAAAAAAAAAGTGTTTTAAAAATAAGAATGCAAAATATCACTTGGAACATACTTATAGTAAAAAGAAGTCATTTGTCTGAAATTGAAATGTAACTGACACTCTGTGTTTTCATTTGAACAATACAGTATCTTTTTCAATCTGGTCTCTCTTCTGGTGTTTTCCTGCTTGAAGAATGTTTCCGAATGTGTATCAAAATAGGCAACTGAAACTCAACATGTTCTGACAATAGATTATTCTCTCACATGTTTCCATTTCTGCCTCCAGACCTTCCATTCCAGCATTTCTATGACCTGGTACTCCAAGATTGAAAAATCAGTAATGAAAGTAATTCTCAACTTCTCTCCTCTCTTCATTCATTGATTATTAATTCTCCTTAATTTAGCCATTTAAATCTTACAGAAAGGGGGGGTGCCTGGGTGGCACAGTCGGTTAAGTGTCAACTCTTGGTTTTGACTTAGGTCGTGATCTCAGATGGTGGGATCAAGCCCCACCTGGGGGCTCACTCAGAGTCTGCTTACGATTCTCTATTTCCCTCTCCTTGTGCCCCTTCCTGCCATGTATGCATGCTTGCTCTCTCTCTCTTTCTCAAATAAATTTAAAAAATAAAATAAAATAGATCTCACTTGGAGAGATCCCATCTTTTTCATCACCATTTCTCCTTCCCTCCTTCAAGTCTTTCCATATCTTCATCCCCGTTTTCTCTCTTAAGGGTCATCCTAACTCCTCTTTTATCCTGTTCACACCTTAAGGTTCTTCTTCATGGACATCTTATTGGTTAGAAACCCAAATTTTTAAGTCAGACTGCTTGAGTACCAATATCGATGTTGACTAACTCCAAGACCTTGGGCAATTTATTTTATTTTACTAAATTTCACTTTTATTATTTGCATATTAAAGATGATTTCATTGTTTTCCTTATAATGTGAAGAGGATTAAGTGAGCTAAGGTTCATAAAGCACAAAAGAATGGCCAGACACACACTAAACAATATTAGCTATTATTGTTACCTTAATGATTTTATCTCCTTAAAATATCTCCCTCCCCCCATATTTCACTCCATAGAAATACCTCCTTGAAAACTACCCTTATGTCTCAGTGGGTTAAGCCTCTGCCTTCTGCTCAGGTCATGATTCCAGCATCCTGGGATCAAGCCCTGCATAGGGCGGGGCTCTCTGCTCAGTGGGAAGCCTGCTTATCCCTCTCTCTCTCTCTGCCTGCCTCTCTGCCTACCTGTGATCTCTCTCTGTGTCAGATAAAGAAATAAAATCTTAAAAAACAAAAACAAAAACAAAACAACAACAAAAAAACTACCCTTATGTCATGGTACAGAGGGGGGAAAAAGCCTATCCTCAATGTTATTCTTTTCACCTACTTTCTTTTTCCACAACAAACTTTATTATACCAAGTGATGTTTGCTTATCTTTCTCTCCTCAATAGTGAGCTTTTCTATTGAAATTTGAATTCACTCAGCTTTAATGCATCTGTACTGAAGTTCATTACAGACTCGTGTGGTGAAATGTCTCACTTTCTTATTTCACCCCTGGCTATAATACTAGATGGTTATTAAACTTGATATGATCCTGTTGTAAGTTGAGTTTCTTTCATGCTATATTTTTATGTTGAAATGATAACTGAAATAATTTGCTAAAAATTTTTAAATAGCCCATATAGAACACTGGATGGCTTCTGGGCTGACAGTAAATGTACAAGGCAACTGCAATAAATTATTAGAAACTTCATTCCAACCTCCATTTGTACCATATGAAGAGATCCAAACCCAAATTCTCCCCACCAGACTACTCCAAGGCTCTGTTCAGGGGTCCCAGGGCAGTGCTATTAAATTTGCAAGGAAGTAATTCAAAGAAAGATACCAGGCCAGTATCATTATCTTCACTGTGTAGAGGTAAGACTTTTGTTCCAGAGGTAAGACTGTGAAGAAAAAGACAATTTACCTGACATGGTTCTTCATTGAAAGAGATGGAAATCATTTTTAAAAAGAGAAACTTTGAGAATGTGGGTAACTCAAAGAACCTGTTGGTAAGTGGCGGGATGAAGTTGGCAGGGTATACAGGACCCAGGGATGTAAAGACTGCGGGAATATTGACCAAGCTAACATGCTAGTAACAGTTTTGTTATGATACCACTTTTTCCTTTACTGTCACAGCTGCTTTAAGCCACTACTGGACACCACAACTCTGAATGAATTTTTTTTTCAGCGTAACAGTATTCATTGTTTTTGCCCCACACCCAGTGCTCCATGCAATACGTGCCCTCCCTATTACCCACCACCTGGTTCCCTAACCTCCCACCCCCCGCCCCTTCAAAACCCTCAGGTTGTTTTTCAGAGTCCATAGTCTCTCCTGGTTCATCTCCCCTTCCAATTTCCCTCAACTCCCTTCTCCTTTCCATCTCCCCATGTCCTCCATGTCATTTGTTTTGCTCCACAAATGAGTGAAACCATATGATACTTGACTCTCTCTGCTTGACTTATTTCACTCAGCATAATCTCTTCCAGTCCCGTCCATGTTGCTACAAATTTGGATTATTCTTTTGTTTTTTCATCACTTTGTCTCAGATCCAAGACCAAGTGACATCCTAATTCTTAATTCATGGATCCAATGATATCACTACTAGGAATAATAAAAGGAATTGTTTAGTCCTCCTCAGGGCCTGTCTGTATTGGGAATTACAACATTTCCTCATTCTGGAACAAAGCTTAGCTTCTGAAGAGCCCCTTCCCCCTCCCAAAAAAGCAACATCAATGACACAGAGCTGAAATTAATCTACATTAGATGGTTTCTTCCATACCAGATTCAGCCCAGAAAATATGTACATTGTCCTCTTAGCTAAGTGATATGGTAAACTATTTGATCTCTCAATCATACCTCCTGTGATGGTTTGTTTTATGTGTCAGTTTGACTGGGCTATGGCACTCAGTTGATTTATCAAACGGTAATCTAGGTGTTACTGTTTTGGGGTGCTGGTGTTAGACTACCAATAACCAATGTTGTGGTTGGGCTAGCCTCGGTAGTTCTTATTAAGATTGAAAGATGCCCTTCAGTCAGGGGTGGGAGGTTGGGGGAACAGGTGGTGGGTAATGGAGAGGGCATGTTTTGCATGGAGCACTGGGTGCTGAAAAAATAAATAAAATGAGAAAAAAAAAAGAAAAAAAGAAAGATGCCCTTCAGTGATAACCATGGTGAAACTTAAAAAAAAAAATGAAGGGATATTGCTTATAAGATCTAAAAATTACACAGCACATCTGGGACCACACAGTGAGGTCATTGGAGGAGGAGAGAAAGAGAGAAGGTGTGCGCAAGAGAGAGGAAGACACACACACACACACACACACACACACAGAGAATGGACCTGGGCTTCTGCTTTTATTTGCTGTTGGTGAACTTAAAACATGAGAGGAAATTTAAAGCCAGGAAAAAACAAATGGCCAAATGGGCAGTTACTGCAATCAAGTAATATCCCTAAAACCACTAAGCCTTAGTGTGGGAAGGTGGCCTGGCCCTTTATTCAGTGTGTTTATTCAGGATCACTATCTTTGAAGTGGATGCCTCTTTGAAGTGGGGGCAAGCAAAGCTTAACTCAGGTACTTGAATTAAAAGAGAAAAACAACAACAAACAACTTGTCAGGGTTTACACTACACTGTGATGATATTTTGAAGATGTATTTAACATCTATAATCAGTCGACTTTAAGTAAAGGAGATTATTGTGTATAATGCAGGTAGATCTAATCCAATCAATTAGAGGCCTTAAAAGTAAATCGAAGTTTCCTAAAGAAGGCGTTCTGCCTCAAGATAGCAGTGTGAACTCCTGCCTGAATTTCCAACGGGCCAGCCTTTCCTTCTTGTTTCTGATTTGCCAGCCACCACAATCACGTAAACTGGTTCCTTAAAACAGATCTCTCCATCTAATTACATGAGATCACCCACCACATATATATACACACACTATATATGTATCCCCATATATATATATATATATATATATACACACACTATATATTGTATTTTTATACTCTATATTGTATATTTTACTATACAATATAATATACAATATATTGTATATTGTATTGTATCTATGTACAATATAGAGTAGCGCATACTATATACAAGAATAAATGTATATATTAAAACAGCACACACACACACACACACACCCAATATTGATTCAATTTATCTGGAGACTCTGATAAAGCTCCCAAACCACTCCTCCAGTTTTCTATAGTTGATGAAAACTCCCCTAAATCAAAAGTTATGACATGGGATCATGGATGGAACTAGAAATTCATTTCCTGGGGTTGAGACGAAGACCGACTGGCCGTACACACCAGACAAAAGTCTGGGGAGGAAAAGTAAAGAGCAGTAGGAAAAAATAAAGAGACAAACTTCAGTGAGAGATGTAGTATCAAGAGAACAGGCTCACTGGGAAGGCTACAGTGAGAGACCTGGAACCCAGGAGAGAACCTGTAGTGAGTGAGTGTGAAGAAGAGATGTGACAAGGGGGAGGGGCAGACACCAAAAGGAAATGGAGAAGGAGTCAGAGATCAATTATCTCTACAAAAATTATGCCCCAAGCTCTTATTGATAAAAATGTATTGTAGATAATACCATCAATTGTCTATCTTACTCTCCTTCTGGAGGGCTTTCTCAATCAGCAGGGCAGGCAAGTGGAAAACACATAGACTTTTGACTCTAAGGCTCACTTACGTTTATATCCATCTTGTGTGCTGAATAGCTGTGATGCCCTTGCATATATTATTACTGAAATTCTCTGAATTAAGGGCAATAATAGTATCTACCTCACAGGATGATCATATTAAATGAATTAATTAAATGAATTAATACATCTTAAGTTCCTGGTACAAAATAAGTATCAATAAACACTTAATGTTCATATTCTCACTAATATCACTACCAAGCTGACAGATGTGTCTGTCTCAAGGACTCAGTTGAAGTCATTAACTCTTCAACAGAGGTTTGTTTTGAAAAATGGTTAAACAGATCTTGGCATTTACATAAGATATGTTCTTACAGAGAGTGTCATAAGCAGGAATATATAATTAGTGAACCCAAATAATCTTTTGAAACACAGTTGGTATATTACCTCATGTCAAGGAGTGAGTTTATGGGAATCTAAACCAAGGTAGGATAAAAGCTAAGGCTTGAGGATGGAAAAATTACCTCTAATAGGCACAAAGCTGATTAAAGGAATACTAAATTAAAACATGTTCACATGCTAGAGTCAAGGGGATATTAAAGAGTTTGAGGGGTTCAGATATCATTTGAACTGTAGAGGCTGCAGGCTTTCCCAGCTTCACTTCTGAGGATTTGTCAAGTCCCTGTGCAGAGAGTGACATTTAAGCTCAAATAACTCAGCTTTTACTACCCAACTGAATTCATTTCTGTAATAGAGAGTAAGCTGAGGTCATTGACAATCTGGGATTCCACACAAATTTTGCAATGGGTATTGTGGCCTTAGGGTTTTAGTCACCACTCTCATTTGGACTTGAAGAGGAAGACTTTGGAGGACAGGGTGAAAATAATATTCTGGCTCTCCAGTCATGGAGGGTATATGTTCCCAGCAATCAGTTCAACACTCATTAACAAGATGTTAACATTCTGTCTTCATTGAGTTAATATTATCATTGCCCCTTCACAGGGACCTATTTTGATCACAAGTAGACTGGGATCTTTCAGGCATGACATTTGTCCACCAAATTATTTCATTGAGTGACTATTTAATTGTATTTAATTTTTAGTATTTATCATAGACTCTACCTCAACTTTGATACCTTACAAATCACATTGCAGTATTCCAGGCTGCTTAATTTCTACCTTAGACAATGTGCAAGGAAGTTTTTATGGGAAGGAGGAAATAAACTCATGAGGTACTTTCATGCCTGAAATGAGATGTGATAGCATTTTTCAAAGGTGTTATTTTTCTGGTAGATCCTTTCATGTGAGTGTTTTATCAGTTATGTTATTTCCTATGTGGACACTTGGTTGCTATGGACAGTCTTTTTTTTTTTTTATTCTAAGTGGTGGAAAATATAGAAACACCATAATATTTTAAACCCCAAAAAGCAAACATTTAACTAGTACTCAGGGGCAGCATAGGATGTTAGTGAAAAACCAAGTCTATACCAATTAAAACAATCAGTCCAAGAAAATAATCAAACAAGCCATTTTTGCAACATGTTGAGCAATACGATTATTAATTTTTTCTTTAATATTTTTGATGCATTAAATATTTAGTATCTGGGGGAGAAAAAAACCTACATGTCAAAAGACTTATAGGATATGGCATCCTAATCTCAATGAAGGTTTAGTAGGAAAGAACATAATGACTTTGCATACAATCTAATTGGCCCATTTTTGTACCAGTTCTTCCATTTAGAAAGTCAGTTTTACCTACAGCTTTTAACTTTGTGATTGTATTTGCACAATCACTTTGTTACATTTGCTGAATTGACCCCAAGTCACAACGACTGCGAGCCATTAGTTTTCTCCTTATAGTTTCAGTTGGAATCTACTTGTTATTGTTATTAAAAAAAACATTGATTTCTGAGTATCATGCTTCTTTGGTGTTGATTAGGTCTTCTAAACGAGCAATGATTTCTTATTTTTAGAGATAATATATGTTGTTCCCATAAGCACCTGATTAAAATGACTAGGTAGACACAAGTGTTTTTCAAAGCCAATTTAAAGGACGTAGCTGATATAATAATATTTCAACTCAACAAAAACACATCTCTTTCTTTTTAGAAACAACAGTAACTAGTCCATCGTAAATTTAAGTGTGACTTTATCCGAGGAGTTAATTTTTTTCACCTTCTTTCCCAAAGAGTGGCACAATACAAACATCGTACATCATTTATGCGCCATGCTCACGTCTGCATACTGCTTCCACATTTCACCCAGGTACCCTCTCCACATCTGTAAATACATGCGTTGTACCAGATTCATGACCAAGGTATTTTGACATTCTGTGATTCTTGTTTTTACTCTTGCTACTGAACAGAGTTTCTTTTTTTTTAATGTATTTTTTTTTTGTATCTAAGAAGATTTTTTATTTTTCCACTTAAGATTAAAATCAACATCTGAGATTGACACAAGAATTTTTAGAGTCCTCCTACTGGAAGGGGCACGATTTTTTTTTAATTTTTTTATAAACATATAATGTATTTTTATTTTTTATGTATTTTTTAAATTAAATTAAATTAAATTTTTTTGGTGTATGTGTTCCAAAATTCATTGTTTATGCACCTGACCCAGTGCTCCATGTAATATGCGCCCTTAATACCCACCAGAGTTTCTTTTTGAATATCAAAATTTTATTTAGAAAATAAAACCAAAAAATCTCTAAAATTAGATATGTCTTTTGGGTTTAAGACAACTGGCTAAGAATTTTTATGACTACTACTACAAATTATTACCTAATACATGTTTTTGTTTTTTTTTAATTTTAGCATAACAGAATTTACTGAAATGTTGATTGCCTGCCTCATTTGGCTGTCTGATTATCTGTTAGGTAGACTGTAATATCTTAAGGAAAATGCTACATTTTTTCAAACCAAATACATGTTTCCAGCTTCTCCTAAAGTACAAAGCTATAAAAAAATAACTACCCCTTAGTGTTTACTGAAGAATCTAGTGAGTATTTAAATTGATGCCTTGAAATAACTTGGGTTAACTGATCTTTATTTTCAAGACATTTTCTTTCACTTCATAAATTGGTATTTCCTGCTAAAAATAAAATAAGAGAACCTATGTATTTTGATGAATTTGAGTTATGGTGCTCAGCACTTAGTCAGGCTGGCTTCAACTTTAATCACCTGAGATCAATTCATTTGGATTTAATAAAAAATCCACCATTTAAAGCTGAATAATTTGCAACAACATGGATGAACCTGAGGACATCATGTTATGTGAAATAAGCCAGATGCAGAAAGAAATCCTGCATGATATCACTTCTATGTGGAACTTAAGAACATCAATATAATAGTAACAGAGAATAAAATGGTGGTTCCCAGGAGCTGGAAGTGAGGAAAATGGGGAGACATTGGTCAAAGGGTATAAACTTTCAGTTAAAAGATGGAAGTTATGGAGACCTAATGCACAGCATGGTGATTATAGGTAATAATAATGTATTGCATACTTGTAATTTGCTAATAGAGTAAATAGCAAGGGTTCTCCTTACCAAAAAAAAAAAAAAAAAAAAAAAAAAAAGTAATGATGGGAAGCAATCGATATGTTGGTTGGATTGATAAGGGTAAACATTTCACAATGTAGATATAGCTTAAGCATTACGTTGTCTATCTTAAGCATGTACAATGCTTATTTGTTCATTATACCTCAATAAAGCTGGAAAAAAAGCCCACCATCTAAATATACAATTTTAAACTAAACATTTCATCCTCATCATACATGTAAGGCACGGAAGTGGAAGCCAGAAGGCTCCTCTGCTTATAAAACTCGTGAATAGTTTTTATCCCCTTCATAACAAGGCAACAGTTGCCAAAATGCTCTTGGGTTCAGCAACTTTCTTTTATTTGTCTGATTCCTTTCTTCATTATACCTTCTACATCACTTTATCTTATCACCTTGGTCTGAATTTCTTTTTTCCTCTAAATATTTACATTAAGCATTCTCTTTACTGAAACAGACAGAAAAGTATTCCTTTCCAACATATTTCCCTCCTTAAATTCTTCCTACAGTATGTTACATTTAAATTAAAGTGATACAAAATACACAGAATCAAGTAATACATTTCTTGACACATTAGACACCACAAGTACCAAAGATAACTCTATTTTTGGTAAATATCAAGAATGTGTTTGCATTTGAATAAATACTTATGTATGTATACCTTTGATTTTAACTTCCTATATGTGAGGGCCACCCCTTGCAGACAGACTACTTAACTGTGAAATCTGTATTAATCTTCATCTGAATCAATATTAGGAATAGATTAAATTTTAGATGGCTGAAAGTTTTTTGAGAATCTAACCTAAAAGAGGGAAAAGAAAATTTTAAAAAAGTACTTTTTATATGAGTTGATAAAATATTAAAGTTGATTGTTTCAGCTTGAGTGTTCATCAGCTAGTGTCACTGAAATCATGAAGACATAATTTTAGGTTGATCCCAAATGTCTTTTTTTTTTTTTAAATACCCTGAAGGAAGAGAATTGGGTCTTCAGAAATCAAAATGGGAAATGCAGAGAAAATAGAAATGTTTTCCTAAGTTGCTTTTACTCTTCTTACACAAAGGTTGGGAAACGGTATCAAAGTTGGAAGGAATGTGCTAGTTTCCCATATGTACTTTGATTGCTCACCAGGAATTAATCACATTATCTATTATCTATTAATAACATTTATCTTTCATCTAGTGATTAAAAACAAGCTTCTGGTAAGTTTAATAAACTCCTGTTTATACAAGCAATGTTCTTCTGAAACTGCAAGTTACCATGATTAGTATTTGAAAATGTATATACGTTTCTAGACCTAGAAAGAAATTTTATACATCTCTGTTAGTCCTTACTTGGTGCAATACTTCCCTGCCTTGTTATTTCTTTCTTTCTTTTTTTTTTTCAAAGCCTATTTTATTGAGGTATGACCGACATTCAAAAGCTGTGTATTTTTAATGCATACAACTTGATGAGTTTGGAAATAAAACTATGAAACCATCACCACAATCTATGCCATAAATGTATCGGTAACTTCCAAAAGTTTCCTCCCATCCTCTTGATGATTATGAGGGTAATGAAAACACTTCATATAATAAATTTTTAGGTGAGCAATACAGCATTGTTATCTATAGGCTCCACACTGTACAGAAGATCTCTGGTATTATCATCTTCCATAGCTAAGACTTCGTACCCTTTGACTAACACCTCTTCATTTCTGCCTTGACCCAGTCCCTGGCAATGACCATTCTACTCTTTGCTTCTAGGATTTTGACTGTGCTAGAGTCTGCACGTAAGTGTATCAAGTCATATCTGTCCTTTTGTATCTGTTTTATTTTTTTATTTTAGATTTTTATTTATTTGAGAGAGTGAGAGAATGCACACAAGTAGGGGGGAGGGCAGAGGGAGAGGCAGGATCCCCACTGAACAGGAGCCAGATGTGGTACTCAATCCCAGGACCCTGAGATCATGACCTGAACTGAAGGCAGATGCTTAATGACTGAGCCACCCAGGTATCCCTTGTATTTTATTAACCTTAACATAATGTCTTCCAGGTTTATACATGTTGTTACAAATGACAGTATTTCCTACCTTCCTAAGGCCCAATAATATTCTATTGTTTGTGTATACCATATATTTTACTCCATTTTTCTGTCAACAAACACTTAGCTTACCTTTATGTCTTGGCTATTGTGAATAATGCTCAGTGAACGTGGAAGTGCAGATATTTTTGTTTCTATTTCAGGTGAAATGTATTGAAGTTTCCCATGGGTTTCTTTACAAAGCATTGAACTTATACAAGAAAATTAATAAAGAGAAAAGTGTGGTTGCAGAGAAGAGAAATGAGATTAGCCAGCATTAAAGATACCAAGAACCTTAGAATTTGTGAACATAATAATAGATATATAACATATCAAAATAGTATAGTCCTCACTTATTCATTACCTAATTTAAGTCAAAAACTGAATACCTTACAAAATCTCTGAAAACATTATAATTTCCAATTGCAAGGATAAAGAAATGGAATCAGAAAATTTAAATGAGTTATTCAAGACCACACAGCTAGTAGGTGTTAAAGTTAGGAATTGAATTGGGATCCAAAACCCATGTTTGTTCTGTTTACTATACCCGCTCTTGTCAGAGCACATCAGTAGTGATATTAGTAACGATATTAAAATAAACTCTCACCGTGGACTATTAGAGATGGTGCATTGTACTCATCATTGGTCAGAGTTTTGTTAAGATTTTATTTATTTATTTGACAGACAGAGATCACAAGTAGGCAGAGAACCAGGCAGAGGAGGGGGGGAAGCAAGCTCCCCGCGGAGCAGGGGGCCCGATGTGGGGCTCGATCCCAGGACGCCGGGATCATGACCTGAGCCGAAGGCAGAGGATTTAACCCACTGAGCCACCCAGGCACCCCCACTGGTCAGTTTAGATTGAACATAAATTGGTAAAACTCAATCAAGTTTTAGAAACAAGAATAAAATAGAGAGAAAAGTGAGTCTTGCTTAAGATCACAATTTTTGACTGGAGCACAGCTGGGTAAAATCCAGGAGACACTTGTGTCAGTTAACTATCAATAGTTCTCTAGAACATTCTGTTTTAGCAAACCTGGTTTTAGATAATTTCGAATAGATTATCAATAATACTTTGTATAGGCTGTTGAACAAGAACCATGATTCTAAATAGAGAATGGGCAAAAAGGTCACCTTATTAGAGGAAAATTCTCTAGGCTCAGGACCTCAACAATGGGACTCAGTCTAGTGGGACATGATGAAGGAAAAGCAGACCATGTTAATCTTTCCTCATTCTCCTCTTGTCCTTCTCCTTTTCACCATGGAAAATATGGTGCCTCAAACCCTACCTGATACCTTTTAAGGAAGATAAGCATTTTGCAAAAATGCTCCAAGGAGAGCGAAGCATTTTATGGGAGATAGGCTAGGTGTTTGGAAGGAGGAAATTTAAAAGGATAACCCAGAAAGATGGAAAGATCTGAAAAAAGGAAGGAGTCTCTCTTTGATAGAACATTTTCCTAATTTACAATATTGCTTAGCACATAAAGTCTAGCTTCTCTATGCTAAAGGTGATTGGACTTTACTAGAGGGCGGATGATTTGAACAGCAGAAATAGTGTAAATGAGGTGCTCATTAGATAGGGTTGTAAGGAAAATGACACTTTAAAGTAAAAAAGAAATCACATTAAGGAAGAGAATCTATACGATTTTCTCACAATTAGAGATTCTATAGAAATCTCTGATACAGACACCTGTAACTTGAGTCAAGCAAAATGGCTGCAGTGGTGCTTTTGTACACCAGGGGGCGTATTACAATTGTTCACTCTTTGTCCACCACCTTTTGGGATTTCTAAATAACTTTCAGAACTCTTTCATTCACTAGTTCTGTCATCTCACTGATCATATGAATATCTTTCAAGACTGCTCCTTGTCTCTTCTAATGTTATTCTGGAATCCAAAGACCTGATGTGAGCTGGAAGTTTCTACTTTAAGTATCATTTATAGGCCAACTGAGAGCCATTTTAAGATTGGAATAAAACTTTTCAAACTTCCCATTCTTTATTTCCAAGCCTAAATACTTTGTTCTATGAAGCCTGACATTTCTGTTGAGGTAGAAACTGGTGCAAATTAGGATGAGCACGACCTAGTTTTTCATAACTTATGCTTTGGGTGTTGTCCTCCAATGTTAGCTTGCTGAGGAACTTTTGGACTTTATTTAGAAATATTCTCATTAAAAATCAATGTCAGATTGGGACACAAATGTACTAAAATGTTGTTTAATGGCTCCTAAAGAAAAATTATTCATTAAGAAAACTCCTTTCTTTTTACCTACTAAAGAGTATAGATTTTTGAATCTATTATAACCTATGGTATACAGTAACTACTATTTAGTGAACAAAAATAAAAGGATATATGAATATCTGTATATTTTATTGCAATACATACAGTTTATACATATAAACTTTTATATATAAGTTTATATATATTATATATAGTTTTTTACTATATATGGCATATATATTATAATATGCAGTTTATTATAATTTCAGGACACATGGAAAATGTAAAATTGAATACAAGAAGTTATTCTTATACTTTTTTGAAGAAACAGTTCACAGTTTTAGTGTGTTGGACACCAATATTCTAGAGAAAGAGCTTTGTCAGCCAGTTGATTTTTAACACTTGAACCGAAAGGAAACAGGAGTTGTGTGTCAATAACAGAAAACATGATTTCCTATGTTCCTTGCAGAGCACAGCCTTTGTAAGGCAAGTACCTCCTACAGATCAGAATTAGGAAACATATCAGATAGCAGCAACTAACGTAGCTTCTGAGGCTTGTCATCAATCATACTCCATTTACACTCTGGAAATGTCTCCGCTGGTAGTCACCTCTGTTTTCAGAGGTCAGGTGGAATACTCTTCTCCTCTTAAATGCAATGCAAGCTACAAAGCAAAGCTTAGTGGCTGGATTGTGGTTTATTTCTCAAGAGACTCTGATAATTACAAGTGAAAAAATCCTGGACTGTTCTCATGATAGAAGGTTTTGGAAAGAAATACACCAATGCACAAGTGTTGCCTAGCAACATGGTTTTCATAAGGAAAAGCCAATTGTTGAACCTTTCAGAAAGTCATCACTGAGGATATCATATTCCTACTCCTTTAATCAAAGGGTGAGAGAATTGATAGAGGACTAATTCCTTTTTGACCTCACTATCAATACTGAACTAGTGATGCTTACATATGAAATTCCAATATTTATTTCCTTGTGCAATAATTCACATCTTTTGGGACATTGCTGACAAGCTAAGCATGTATTTCAGTGTGATGTCAACCCCTCACACCACCAGATCATCTCCACTATCTCTTGAAGAAGTAGAAAATGACAAGGAAAATGATCATTACATCAGAGTATTTCTGTATTACTTAATGTCTTAAAATTGGCAAGGAGAGTAATATTGCAAGGATCATTATTTAAAACACTGACTGGGGAACCTTTTCTAATTACAAATGCAATAAGTATTAATGGAATATCTACTATGTGATTTAAAAAAAATTGGGCTGGATGTTGTATTAGATTTTTAATGAAGATAATACTCAAATGGTAGGAAATAAACATACATGAGTGGCCATAATACCAGGAGAACACTGGTAAGTACCATCTCCTTAAGCAGAGGGACTCTTCTGAGGGGATGAAAGTATGAAAGGCTAAGAGTCTAGCATTTCAAAGTATAAAAAGAGTAATGTCCCAAACAAAAACAAAGGTATATCAAAGCATGGTGTGAAGAGAAAATTAATGAACAACTTGGAGTGTGGTAAGAAATGAATCTGCAAAAGCAGTTTGGGACCAAATCAAAGACTCTTCTGAGAAAGAACTGTACTGAATAAAAAGCAGACAGAGCTAAACCCTGGCTTCAAAAACCATTAGGCATGTATCCTTGGGCATGTTATTTGTTTTCTCCTATCTTGGGTACCTACCACAAAGAATTATGAGAATTAAGTAAGATACTTCATGCAAAGACCAGACTCTATAGGCACCCAGTAACGGAAGCTCCGTAGTTTATGCAAATGAGTATGAGAGAGCCACAAGAAAGGATTCAGGACATCTTATTTCAAATACTATCTTAGGTCACATTTGTTTTGTTTTGTTTTCACCCAGACACACTTAGCATATAAATTATATAGACATAGTCTTCTTCACAAGGAAATATGCTCTTTTGTTTTGTTTTGTTTTGTTTTAAAAACACAGAGCTCTCTCTTGGGGCATGTTCGTGGCTCAGTTGGTTAAGCATCTGACTCTTGATTTTTGCTCGGGTCATAATCTCAGGGTCCTAGGATGGAGCCCCTTGTGGGGCTTCATGTTCAGAGGGAAGTCTGCTTAAAGATTCTCTCCCCTCCTTCTGCCCACCCACTACACTCTTTTTAGTTAACATTTAACAGAGCAATGGGAGGGGTCAGACTAAAGCCAGAGGTAAGAAGGGGCCAGAGACCTGGTATCACTTTGTTAAGGGCAAACCAGTAATGGGTTAGCCTCTATGCTGAAATCAGCACTGGCATGAATGCCATGAATTGTTGATTTAACGAATCTGCCTGGTAATGGTACTGGAATGTAAGCTCTCTGGGGTCAGGAACCTTCTTGGCCTCATTCACCACTCTACCCGGCACTTGCCTGATGTAATGGGTTAAAGAGTGTTGACTGATTGGCTGCTCATTGATGCAGAAGTCCTTTCTTACTCACCCACTCTAGGGTTCTACTCACAACTTATTTCCTTAATTGGATTCTAAGTATTTTAATGGTGGGAGGTGTTGACTTTTAATTCTTTTGGTTTCCCACAGTTCCTTTGAATGCCTGTGATATTTTTTAAAGGTTCTCAAGAAAAGTGGGTGGCAATTAGTTTAAATTACAGCTTTTCATGTGATAAAGCTGTATGATCAGAATATTTTCAGGCATCCAGTTACCTTTGGTCATACTAGATGCTTAGCCATGGAAGACTCCAACTCAACGTTTGAAAACTAATGGCTAAAATTATGTTGAACAATTTCTTTAAAAAGATAGAAGATTTCCAAAAATAAAGTATTTTATAAGATTTGTAACATGTAAATATGTTTCCCTCCCCACAAACTTGCAGGAAATTCAACTAAATATTAATGTATTTGACAAATTCCTGCCAGCAATTTCATTAATGTAACAGATTTCTCCAAATCATCATATTTAGATGTCATACCTACTAATAACCCTTTATGGGTTAGAACACCAGGTGATACTCTATCTTAGACCAGTTTCTAAAAATGAATTCAGCAGAACGACTATCATCTGTTATTCTGGAAACTTCAGTCAGGTCGCCGGGGGCTCCCTGTGGCATCTGTCCTGCAGTTTTCCCATCCAAGCCACTTTATTGTCTTCCTAGCACTTTTCAAGATAATTACCAATTCCACAGTGACTGCCATGATTCTTTCCACAATACCAGTGGCTACCAGTGTTGTGGCCAGTCCCTGTATTTCCAGCTAAGACTTTCTCCCTCTCCCATCCTTGGCAAAGAATGTATAACAGATCTTGGGATTCTGGGAGTGGGTTCTACCATCTGAGCAGAGTATCCCTGGGGTTTCTACCATTGACTTATGACCATCTGTGATATCTTACCATGGGAGAAACTGGTCACCTGTGACTGATTCAGAAGCATCTGGGAACTACCACTAAGTTCGCAGGAATTCTCAATCAATGCCCTGGCCCTCTTTCTAGAAGTCTTCTAGTAATGTGTATTAGTAACTTGCAAAGTCTCCATGCTGAGGAAATTACAAAGCAATGCCTTTATGAAAGTAACAAATATCTTCTATAATACAATAAATGGCGTTCATGAGATAATGCATGTGTATTAAAGTCCTTATAAACTGTAAAACACTGCACAACATTAAACTTTGTTGAGTATTACTTGAAAGAATTTAAGCTCAAATATCTACTTAATTAATCTCTTTCTTGGATTACTAATATAAACAGAGATATATGTGGATTATTTTTAAAACATTGATTTAAACTTGCATCAATGTATTTTCTAATTTTTACTTATCCTAAAAAAGGTAAAGGCCCTGGTTTTGTCTTAACTATCTTTCAATCTAAGGCTTGCAATTTCATTGAATAAAGAGTGTCCAGAAATCTAAAATTTCTTCAGTGGACATTTAGTGACCTGTGGTTGAACCTTGGTTTGCTAGAATTTTTTTCCACTTACTGGGGGAGAGATAGTGGGCAGTTATATAAAGGAATGGAAATTTTTTGAGATCATTTCAAGCAGGAAGACGCAGAATTAGTTGCTTTAATAACTCCCATGTGGGCAATCCCAATACCAAAAATATCCAATATCTGAGACTTATATCATTAGTGGGCCACAAAAATCTATTTTTGATGGTGATAAGTACTTCTTTTAATAAGAACTAATAGAATGGAATGGAATGAGATGGGATGAGAGAGGATAGAAGATGGTAGAGTCATCTTACACATTTTTTTTTTCCTTAACATTTGGTTCTTAGGAAACAGTAAGAGAGAGAGAGAGAGAGAGAAATACACACAGAGAGAAAAAGAGAGAGGCAAATAGGTTCAGAAGTAAAATGTGTTTCTCAGTATGGATTCAGGTCACACAAGTTTGAAAGCCTCTGCTCTATAAGAACCTTTCTTGACACCTATCCCTATGGTGTGGACACTGCAGTAGGCTGTTCTGGATGCAGTTTTAAAGACACACATACATAGAGGGAGAAGTAACAAAATTCCCATGGCAAGTGTCCATTTAAATTATACAGCATTTGAAAACAATTTTCTTCTTTAGCCAGGTAAAACTTGTTTCTAATGCACTTAGACACACATGGGGATTTTCTTACTACTACTACTTTTTTTTTTTTAACTGCCCTGTAAGTTGTTTGAGGGTAAGAACTATCTTCTTATCTTTGTAAACACAAAGGCAGTGCAGTGACTGCTACAGAGCTGACATTCAGTAAATGTTTCTTAACTATCCACTGCAGGAATCTTCATGGTTGAAGACATATAAATTAAAGCCAGTAAAATAATAGTGGATAGAATCTAGCATTTATCAGCTGTCTTCCATTAGATAACACGTATTGTCTCCTTTAAATCCTTAGACTAATCCTACCACATAGATGACTTTATCCAATTGTAAAAATGAAGAAATTGAGGCTAGGATGTGAGTCACCCAAGATCACCAGCTCATGGGCCAGAAAAAAAGCATGCTTGACAACTAAATTTAACAGGAAAGAAGAATTTAAGTAGATTTCTCAAGAATGTATGTACACTAAATGATGGGATCTTAAGTCATCTTTCTACCACATTCCAACTCAAAGGACACTCAGGCTCTTAGCCTATCAATAAATACCTCTCTCTCACTTTCTCTATCTCTGTCTGTCTATCTTTCTCTCTTTGGTTACTTAGTCTTATTGAATTTATTTTTTTAAAGATTTATTTATTTATGTTAGAAAGAGAGGGTGTGAGTGGGAGGTGGTGGGGGGCAGAGAAGAAGAAAAGGGACAGAGGGAGAGAGAGAATCTCAAGCAGACTCCACAATGAGCATGGAGACCACACATGGGGCTGGCTCTCATGACCCGGAGGTCATGACCTGAGATGAAATCAAGAGTTAGACTCTGAACCAACTGAGCCACCCAGGCACCCCAGTCTGCTGGTTTTAAGAAACTCTTTTAAAAAAGGGAAACGTTTTTACTCTTAATAGAGCTCATGTCCGGGTGCCTGGGTGGCTCAGTGGGTTAAATGTCTGCCTTCTCCTCAGGTCATGATCCCAGGGTCCTGGGATGAAGCCTCACATCAGGCTCTCTGCTCAGTGGGGAGTTTGCTCCTCTCTCTTCCTCTGCCTGTCATTCCCTCTGCTTGTGCTCTCTTATGCTCTCTTTCTCTCAAATAAATAAATAAAATCTTTAAAAAAAATAGAGCTCATGTCAAGTTTTATTTTTCATAAAGTCTATTTTATACCTCAAATGTTGTGTATGCAACAGAATAATAAAATATAAATAAATACTGAGTAGTTAAGTGTACCCATTGAAATATAGGGTATCTTTGGGGGTTAAGGGGAGCAATAGACAGACAAATAAATCTTAATTTCTCATAAAAGAATCTGTACAAAATTGACATATTTCATGATTTTTAAGGAAATAGAATGAATTTACAATTAATTGACCACAGCTTCAAAGCAGCCTTGGTACTATGAGCTTGAGCAATTTAGGATTTATCATTATAGACTTTCATTAGTTTGTTTCAATATGCAGCAAAAATATTCTGAAGATGATATATGAAAGAGCAAAATTAAAATGTTTCCTATTTTTAATTTCCTTGCTGGTTCTTTCTGTGTTCCCCCTGTAATTATGTAAAATCCAATTACTTAAGTCAATATCATAATAGTTAGAAATCTCTAATTTAGTAGTTATGAGAATGTAGTAGCCAAATGGATTTACTGGGAATGCATTGTATTTTATACAAGAAAGCCGGCTCTTAGTTCTTCTGCATGAACATTCCTATTTTTGTGCAGATATGTAAATCTAGGTAGGAACTTTCTCCAACTGTATGTAATACCATCCAATTCTTCAGACTATTTCATATTATTGTTCCTCAATTTGTGCTCCACTTGCCCAAATATATATTCTTAAATATTTCATCATATGTCCTGCCATATCCATTTAGGATTTTTTTTTTAAGGAATTCATTTACCTTTTGAGGAGATTTTATTCATAAAATAAATTTGTGGGAATGCAATTTGTTAATGGCACAGATTCCTAATAACCAAATCCTACATTATCTAAGATCTTTGAAAAAAAGTAATGCTCACTATTTCTTTGATGTCAAATGCTTGGAAACGTTATTAGTCAAATAGACATTTTACTACCTAGAAGATTGCTGACAATTCACCATCATAAAGATGAGTGCTTTCTTGTTTGTTTGTTTGTTTTTACTCTTTGTGTGGGATTATATTTTTTAATAGAGTTTTAAAAGTAGAACTGAGTTTATAATATAATATTGACTAGCTGTATGACTTTGAACAAATAAATTTCTATGTACCTAAGATGACTTATTTAAAAAACAGACAAACAAATAAAACCAAATATGAAAACCAACTCTTTGTACTGTTCTATGGACTATAAGAATTTATTGCTATAACATGCATAGTTAAAAATAAAAGCCCACAACATTTTGACAAGTGTTTTTAAAAATAACATAAAGGTGAATAGAATAATGACCTCAATTTTCGCAACTTATTTTTATTTTTAGGTATAATGATGAATCAGTTGCTAACGTTCTATTAAATGAGACTCCGAAAGTAATGAATTATGTAGAAGATCACATTTCTGTCTTAAGGGTTCCTTTCAGACAAGGTGGCAAGAGTTGGAAAGTAGCATATAGCCCATAACTATAAAAATATTTCTAGCACATTCTGGCCAGAAGGATTCCAATGACAAAACATGGGGGGGAAAGTGAATTAGAAATATTATTGCAGGGGCGCCTGGGTGGCTCAGTGAGTTAAAGCCTCTGCCTTCAGCTCAGGTCATGGTCTCAGGGTCTTGGGATCGAGCCCGGTGTTGGGCTCTCTGCTCAGTGGGGAACCTGCTTCCCCCTCTCTCTCTGCCTGTCTCTCTGCCTGCTTGTGATCTCTCTCTCTCTGTCAAATAAATAAATAAAATATTTAAAAAAATATTATTGCAAATGAAACATCAACTAAAACAACCAAGTAAAAGTTCTTATTTAAAACATGCTCCCCAAAAGCATATTAAATTTAGGTGACAGAAGGAAATTCTAGAATTACTCAGAAATTTCCACTGTTCTCCAGTTCTTTTTGTCATCTAATCTAAATTTGTTAGCATGATATCCATGGACAAATAGGCTTTCTAGTTCAAACTCTTTTCCAAATGCAAAGGTTCCTTGCCCTTCCTCAAACAAGTACTTTGCACACTGTACTTGTCCTATTTCATTTCCTGTGACTTTATTCTGCCTGATCAAATGCATTATACTCTAGATCCTAACTTGAGCTTCACTTCTTCTGGGAAAAGTCCTTCAATCTCCATCTCTTTTCTCATGAGACTACGCAGATCTGATTAGAGTTACAGTTAATTCATAATATTGATAGGCTTGTGCCAAATTCCATTGCATTGTTGTTTAAACTTACATCCTCCAGGACTTAACATAAACTCTGTCATGTAGCAGGGATAAATAAATATTTGTTTAATGAACTTGTTTTCTTGTATTTGAAATATGAATCTCTTTGAGCAGATGCTTGTTAGCATGACATATTTGGTAGACACAGCTGAAGAAGTTCGAAGTCAGTAAAGTGCTCATATGATGAATTGAAATGAGGTGTTGAGATACTTAAAGAGCGAAACCCGTGGTATCAGCTTCCAAGCTTCAAAATGAAGAAAGGTAGTTTATGATCAGCTCCATCACTGCTGGTTGATACTAAGAATTGAAGTCTTTTTTCATGGAGTACACAGAATGAGTCAGACAAATTGAAGAATACCCTGAGAATACCCAAAGATATCAAAGCAAAGTCCATAAACCAGGAATTGGTCTCAGTTGGTCTTAATTGTCTGAAAATATAGTGAGAAGATAATCCAAGTCTTGCTATTTCTTCTTGGTCCAGGATGATCAAAGAGTGAGTAGGATTCCCATAGAGAAGTTAAATGTTCTGGGACTGAGAAACTGGTCACAAAAAATGCCATCTTTTTTTCTCTAATTGCAGTTGAACAGGTCATTACAATTATCAACATCATCACAATTACTACATTCATGTGTGATAGTGGAATAGTATTTACCAAGTAAGTAGCTCAACATTATTTTAGATTTACGAAATTACATGCATTTATCCAGTAGTCATCACTTATAATACCTTATTCACGCATGGAGTAATACCATATTTTATTTTCACTGCACTATCTCCATCCCAAATCGGGAATATGTTCAGTGTTCATGGTTAAGAACTATCCCAAGCACCTCATTCCCCAGACGCCATCTCAATCAGTGGTCCTAAATCAAGAATAATTTTGCCTCCAGTAGACAATTGGTAATGCCTGGTGACATTTGTGATTGCCACAAGGGAGATGGGGTGTGTGTGTTGGTGGGGGGGGGGGTTGGCGGTGCTACTGGCATCAGGCGGAAGAGGTCAGGGAAACTATAAAATATCTTACAATGCACAGGACACCCCTATCCTGACAAAGAGGTACCCAGTGCAAATGCTAATAGTGCCAGGAGCTCTGGAAACTATAAAGAGAATGAATGCCAGGTTAAAGTGCAGGAAGCAATGCAGAAAGGTAGAGAATGATAAAAGAAGGGCATGACAAAAATGGGTTGGTATGACAAAAGCCAATGAATGAAACAAACATGAGAAATATTACGACCAGAAATAGCATAAGATGGGCAAATAGATTATCAGGGGGTGGGGAGGGAGGCCATGCCTGGGTGGCTCTGTTGATTAAGTGGGTGACTCTTGGTTTCAGCTCAGGTCATGATCTCATGGAGCCCTTCATTGGGCTTGGTTCTCCATGGGTTGGGGGTTTGGGTCTGCTGGAGATTCTCTCTCTCCCTTTCCTTTGCACCTCCCCTGCTCATGTGCTCATGTGCTCTCTTGCTCTTTCTAAAATAAACAAATGAATCCTTCAAAGAAAATTTTCTTGGAAATAAATTCCTTGAACATTGTCCTCTGCCCGAATATGTCTCATGTGCACAGATAGCCAGAGTTGTGTTCCTATCAGGACTGCATTGGAGAGATCATTAGCAGAAAAGAAATTGTTCTTATCAACACACACAGATATGTATTAAGAGGTTTCCATATTCCAGTGGGCAACTGTGAAACTGCTAGAAATCTCTCTTACAAGTTAGACTTAAGAATCTGAAAAATGGGGGCCCCTGGGTGGCTCAGTTGTCAAGCATGCCCCTGTGGCTCAGGTTATGATCCCAGGGTCCTGGGATGGAGCCCCGCACCTGGCTCCCTGCTCAGCGAGAAGCCTGCTTTTCCTGATCCCATTCCTCCTACTTGTTTTCCCTTTCTCATTGTCTCTCTTTCTCTCTGTCAAATAAATAAATAAAATCTTTAAAAAAAAGAAAAATGATCTTAAAAAAGTATGAAAATAATTTTATAAACTGAGAGGAAGATTACTTACAAGTAAAATTTTAATTTACTCCTGCTTAAGGTCTCATGCACTAATTTATACTGTATATGTTATACAATAGTTATCCTCAGTCCAGATTTTCAAGAGAATGGAGATTGTGGTAGGTAATTTCTATGTGTCAGCTGTATTAGGGTATGGTGCCTAGGTGTTTGGCTAAGAACTAGTTTTGCTGTTCTTGTGAAGACATTTTGTAGATTTGGGGTGCCTGGGTGGCTCAGTGGGTTAAGCTGCAGCCTTCGGCTCAGGTCATGATCTCAGGGTCCTGGGATCGAGTCCTGCATCAGGCTCTCTGCTCAGCAGGGAGCCTGCTTCCCTCCCTCTCTCTCTCTGCCTGCCTCTCTATCTACTTGTGATCTCTCTCTGTCAAATAAATAAAATAAAATCTTAAAAAAAGATATTTTGTAGATTTAATTTTCATTTACAATCAGTTTTCTTTTAAAGAGATTATTCTAGGTAATGTGGGTGGGCTTTATCGAATCAGTTAAGGCCTTAAGAGCAAAAACAAAGTTTTTCCTAGAGTAAGTAATTCTGCCCAAGATGGCAAATAGAAAGCCTGCCTGAGTTTTCAGCCCCCTGGCCTGCCCTAGTAGTTTTGGACTTGCCAGTTCTTAAGTCATATGAGACAATTCCTTAAATCTCCGTGTGTGTGTGTGTGTGTCTGTCCATATGTATCTCTCTTTCTCGAGTCACATCCTCAAGAGAAGACACAGCCAAACCATTTTATAGTTTTTGAGAATGTTTTAACCTTCAAGAGAAGCTTAGACGTTCCTAAGGCTTAGACATTCGTTAAGGGGGAGAGATTTACTTTCAAGTAGTTCATTCTGATAAAATGATATCACCCCTCCCCCACAACACACACACACACACACACACACACACACACACACACACACACAGTACTTCTCATTTCTTGTGAAGGGAGAGGTCACAAGTACCATCCGTGGACAATGTGGTGGCTTCCCAGAAGTGGCGACAGTAATCTTATCCTATACAATAGGAATATTTTATATAATAAGAGCTTAACAACGGTTTGTATAATGAATGTCCAACAACAACAACAACAACAACAACAAAAGCCAAAACTGAAGCAATTAGATGAATAAGGAGAGAATAAGATGAATAAGGAGAGAATATACATCTCTCAAACATGAGCTATGCCATAGATTTCAACTCTTTTTTAAACTCTCTCCTTTCTGTCCAGCAAAAATGTTAATAAAATATATGAAACAAAATATATGAAAAGAAATATGAAGCAAAACAAAGAATGTTGACCCAGGGAAGACAGTTGAAGAGTATGGATGCGTTTGCTAAATGTGCCGTGTTAATAAAAAGAGTGGGAGGGGCGCCTGGGTGGCTCAGTGGGTTAAAGCCTCTGCCTTCGGCTCAGTGGGATTGAGCCCTTCATCAGGCTCTCTGCTCAGCAGGGAGCCTGCTTCCTCCTTTCTCTCTGCCTGCTTGTGATCTCTATCTGTCAAGTAAATAAATAAATCTTAAATAAATAAATGAATAAATAAATACACAAATAATGAAAGAATGGGATATCTGTGGGATTTTGTGCCTTAGTGTCACTGAGGGGACAAGGCAGAAAATTGTCTATGTTTCTTGGAGGCTGTGAGTTACAGTGACTAGTATTCCCTGTATCTCTCCCAAAATGCTTCAGTGAGTCATCAGTGTTGGCTGAGTGGAAAGAAGCTGCTCTAGGAGCAAACTCTGCTTCCATGGATAGGCAGATAGTGTGTGTGTTTCCTCTCAGCCAAGAGGTCTGTCTCTAGAGCAAACAGATGCTAGCAGAAGAAAGCAGGATGGAGCATAGCTCTGGTGACGGGAGGGACGGAGAGTGAGGAACTAACGAGAAGCTGTGGAAGAGTGTGGTCACCGTCAGGTGAATGGTTCAGTGGAGAAGGTTCCAGGCAGTGGTGTAGGGTGGTAACAAGATGCTTTCTGGAAAACACACCACAGTCTCCACTAGGGAAAGAGCCATTATTCAGACACCTGTGAAAACTGAGGATCTTCAACAGCAAAGACAGATTCGCAAATAACACTAGCTAAGTGAACACTTTTACGTCCCTTTGAACACCTTTGAATATCAGCCAGTATGTTACTTAAGCAAAATGAAATATAGCCAAATTTCCTGCATGAGGGGAGGATGCTGGGAGTTTGAGCTGTTGACTCCCGAGAGAGGTGTTAGAAGTGAGATTCTAGGTTCAAATGGTGTCAGGGCAGGAAATTGATTGGGACTGGGCAAATTTATTATGTGATATTGTAGGACTGGCGAGCATAGCAAAGAGAACATACTGGCACAGGTCTCTCGATAAGCAAATGGTTACTTACTTTGGGCTCTGTTTTTCCAGGTCTACAGACCACTTTGTCCAGTAAGCGAGTCCATAAAAGTTTCCTGAAGAATACAGTGAAATGATTCATTGGTTTAATCTCACCTTTACCCAGGAAAAGTTTCCTGAAACAAAGAAGTCACGTTGACACAAGAAGTCTAAGGCATGCTACAACGGATGACCTGAGTCTCACTTTCTTTCCTCCTGTCTTTTCTGTCTGGCTTGAACAGGAGAAATTGGGAGTAGCATATTGATGGAAGACAAGGGAGAGCAAGGAGTTTAAATCAAAGATCATGTCATCAGTGGCCTGTCAAATCACATGACAGGCCTAAATTAAAGAAAAAGGGAGGAGGCTCGATGTAGCTATAATGCTGATTTTTAATTTATAGTGGATTGAAATTAACTACTAATGTGAGATAAAGATGTTTCTTAATATCTTAATGTGATCATAGATCTGCCCATGGAATTGTTCAGAGATCCAGGCTAGTTAGAGCCCTCAGGTCAAGTGTGAAATTCAATATCACAAGAAAGATGAAGCAATGTCTTAATTACACACTATTGGGTCTAGCATGTTTAATACATTAGTTATATTTAAAATCAAAGATGGCCATCCAGTAATTCTCAATTCCTTCTCATACTCAGCAATAGGGTTAGAGTTTCACTCACTGAGTCCTAGATAGGGTCTGTTTCAGGAATTAATTTTTTGACCAAATTAAGTAAAAAAAAAATTTAATTCATGAAAAATTCCATCTTTTTATTTATCATTTCACCATTTATCACTATTTTGCCTTACTATAAATCAGAATAAACATCATGGAAGCTCTGATGATGTAGTTCTCACACCTGCCTCTGCAGGGAAGATAACTGACTGACATCTCTAGTCTCCAGTCTCTGAATCTACCACCACATGCATGCCAACGTCATACCGTGCCCTCTCCTTGGCCAGTTATTGAGCTTGGCAGGGATACTAAGGCAGGCCCAGCTCTGTCTGTGAGACACGGAACTACTTTAATGGATAGCTTATCAAGGCTTTCTTGGATCTGCTCTGAAGAAGGTTATTCTAAGCCAACATTCCTTCTTTGCTTCTCTCTTTCCTTCACTGAATTCAGATCTTCATTGTGGTCTGATGACTCTCCCAGAATTCTCCAGCTACCTCTCCATTTTCCCTGACAGGCATTTTCTCCAAAAAGTGTCTTTTAGATCAAACCCTATTTGGCAGATATTTCTCAAAGGACAACAACTAACACATTAAATCAATAAGATTTTTTTTTTTTTTTTAATACGAAATGGTAACTCTTCGGGTTGTCAATGATGAGTTTTATGTGATTTCCTCACACATTTTTTCCCCTCACACTTTTTTTGAAGTTCCTGTTCTTTGTATTCCTATTGAAACTTAATTTTTTGTCCCCATTATTGCACTTGCTACATGACAGTAAATTAGAATGGTGTGTGTGTGAACTTCATGAAGGCAGGGAATTTATGCCTTTATTCAGGATGATGCCAGGTCTATAATCAAAGCTCAATAAATATTTTTGCAGTGAATGCCTAACTAGAAACAAAATTTTCTGAAGCAATCAGATAAACAAGTTCATCTATCAGGGCACATAAATCCTTAACCTGTAAGATATGTCACGTAATTTAAATTATCCTTTAAATTCCTTGTTTTCTATTCAGTACCATAGTAATAAAACCTATGAAACAAACAAAACAAAAAGGTGCTTACCTAATGATGACAGTTGAAGGCACTGGCTACATTCAACAAATGGACCATATGAAAAAGAAAAATGGAGTGCCATAATTCATGGTACAGAAAAATTTATTTTAAATGCCAGCGCTATTTGAAATATACTTCAGTGAAAGAATCCTAGGAGAAAAATAAAAGAATTCTTGGAGAGGAATGAAAGGGACACTGAGAATTGACATAAAAATGAAAATCCAAGATTTATCTCATATGTCTGATTTAGAAAAGGTCACAGGCCAAGGTTACTTTGTCCACAGTGAATCACATACTCTGGGAGAGATGGTGATGGCAAGTCCTGGTGACGCAGATGGTCAGTAATTGCAGATACTGGACAGGCTACATGTTAAGGTTTCATAAGGCACAGACACAATGGTGAAATAATGGGGAATATTCAGCAAGTTGATCCAAAAAAGCGAGAGCTAAAGGCTGGTTGGTAACAAGTTGACTGGCAACTCCTGGAAGTAAAGTAAGTTGGGTCACTGAAGCTGGACCCACAGCCCAGAGACTGGAAACCAGTGCTTCCACAATGAAGAGACCCAAGGCAAATATTTCCACATCCCAGAGACCCCATGTAATTTGTGTGACAGGGACTGAAGAAGATGGATTTCTTTGGGCAGAAGCAGGATTTCTGGTAGGATCTGGCTCCAGCACAGGATGTCCCCAAACTTGTAGGCTCACAGCAGATCTCCTGATAGCCACCGAAGACAGAGGAGCCCAGCTGGCAGGTGCTGGGAGACTAGACTACATTGCTGGGGTAGAAAGAATCATAGGTGGAACATGGGTACCCCAGGTAACCTCCAAGAGAGTGGGAGAAGTTTCCAGGGCTGCAGTTGTAATGCATGTCGAGTTCTGAGTTCAGCTGAGTTGCAGAGAGGTTTGCTGAGTGTGACTGTTACCTTCTACTGGACGCTTATATAGCCCAGCAGTGGGTTAGTAGCATGTGCCCATTTTAATAAGAATGCTTAATTAGTCTCCAGTCAAAACGAAATACATTAACCTTCAAAGACCTTTTTTTTTTTTTTAAATGAAGGCAGACTTTTAAATTTTCATTAGGTTTTCAAAGCAATTGTTTATGAGCAAAGATGTCATCTCTCATTCAACTAGCTTGGGTAGATGAATATAATTGTAAGGTAATTGTCCCTATAAGATTGGTGTTTTATTCATCCTATCCCTCAAGATATTGTATCGAATGGGTAACACAGCGAGAATTTTGTTCTGCTTAAAGTTCTAAAAAAATACTTTGTGGTCTGGAGGGCATATTTATTATGTCCCAAGTTTAGGAACCCAGTTGAGAACAGAAAACAAACAAGCAAACAAACAAACACCAAACCAAAACAAAACAAAACAAAAAAACCTACAATCCTTAATATCTGTTTCATTTTCCAAATCTTGTGGACCTTACCGAAGAAATAACCCACTAAGAACACTTAATTGGTAAGAAAGCTAAATGTGTGCCCTACATATTTGGATTTTGGTTTTTTTTATAGCACAAGTACCCAAGCTGCTTTTGTGTGTACAGGTTTTTGATTTAAGAATGAAGGGTCCAGGGGCACCTGGGTGGTTCAGTCAGTTAAGTGTCTGCCTTCAGTTCAGGTCATGATCTCAGAGTCCTGCAATCCAGCCCTGTTTGGGGCTCTCTGCTCTGCGGGAAGTCTGCTTCTCCCTCTCCCTCTGCTGTTCCTCCTGCTTCTGCTCTCTCACTCACTCATTCTTTCTCTGAAATAAAGTAAAGTAAAATAAAAGAATAAAATAAGATAAAATAAAATAAAAGAATAAAATAAAATAAAGTGCCCAGGAGCACCTGGGAGGCTCAGTCAGTTAAGTGTCTGACTTCTGCTCAGGTTGTGATCTCAGGTCCTGGAAGAGAGTCCTGTGTGGAATTCCCTGCTCAGTTGTGAGACTGCTTCTCCCTCTCTCCCTGCCCCTCTCCCCCACATGCTCATGCTCTTGCTCTCTCTCAAATAAATAAAACCTGGGAAAAAAAAGCATAAGGGGTCCAATATTTGCAGGAGTACATTGAAGATTAATTATAAAAATACTGCAGTTGAAGAATCCTAGCCATGAAGTTGACTTGGTTTTTGAAAGAAGTCATGGATAAATTATCAAAAACTCTTCATCCCTATAAAGTTTAAATAAATTTTTGGTAGGGTTGATGTTTTGAGAACAGAAGAATAAGGACTACACATAAAATAGGGGATTTTGTTCTCTTAATTTCCTTTCATTGTGTAGGAATTTTACTACAGAAGGTCAATAAAATCAAGTAATTAGAAAAGTGTCTACCCCATGTAGACTTCAAAGAAAGATCAAGTGTTGGAAGAATTCATAGTTACAAATGATCTTTATAAGTTGAAATGGGGTGGGGGGATCAGAACAGATGATAATGTGAAATAAAGAATGAATGCCCTTGGGACCTCTGATGTGACCCATGTATCAAGTGATATATATATTCTGCCTAGAAGACTAGTATTATAAGTATTTTTCTAAACCCTCCTATCAAGTGCAGCATTGATGACCGCAAGTAGAGTAGTCATGGGTGCAGGAAATGGCTTAAAATAACCTATCGGAATCAGCAAACCTCATTTAAGACACCCATCTTCAAAAACCAATATGTTGTCCAATGGAAATGGGCTGAGACTTACTCTAGAAAGAACTGAGATTGCTAGGTGGAAGTTTTAAAGGAAGATTCAGTTAAAAATCTAAAACAAGTCACTTCTGTAGGTAATGAGATTTCCATCTTGAGGGCACTGGGAATACCTTGTCAGGATATTATAAACAATTTTTATTTTATTTTATTTTATTATTTATTTATTTATTTGACAGACAAAGATCACAAGTAGGCAGAGAGACAGGAAGAGAGAGAGGAGGAGGAAGCAGGCTCCCTGACAAGCAGAGAGCCCGACGTGGGGCTCGATCCCAGGACCCTGAGATCATGACCTGATGATCATGATGTCATGAGATGATGACCTGAAAGCCTGAAGGCAGAGGCTTTAACTCATTGAGCCACCCAGGTGCCCCCCTTGTCAGGATATTATAAATGTGATTCTAGTCTGGTAGAGGACTGGGGATAATTGCTAAACCCCCAAATTGTAAACTTTATGGGTCTGAACATTTTGAGTAGACAAAATGGTTTTCAAGCATTTTCATTTATCACTCATATCAGCTTTTTCTGTGGAAGAATATTCTGTGAGTTAGATATTAGGTAATTCTTGAACATTCTTTTCTCAACAGAATGGAGGTTTTTGCACTCTAACACTTTTGTTCAGAAGTGGAAGGGTATGCTTTAGTGTGAAAGGAATGAGTCGAACAGCCCAGAAGCCATGGCAAGATGAACCTTCTCAATCAAATATCAATCTTCATTACCCTACTATGTAGAAGCGGAACGCAAGTCATAGAACAAGAAAAAATATGACCATTATTTTAGAAATTTTGTAATACTTGTCAGAAACACCTGAAAACAATTTAAGTCAAAGTGATGAATGTTGCTTTCTGAGGCAAGGAAGACTCTCCTTAAGATGGCTGCTTTGGTCCAATACTTCAAGGCAATTACCTTATAAACTTTCTTTAGAACAAGAACATTTTCCAGGTGCTGGGGAATTTTTTTAGTGATAAGCACTGCCTCTGGTTAGAGATAGAAATATATGGGAAATGTTTGCCACACTTTGTCATTTTTAATGCTTTTTTTTTTTAAAGATTTTACTTATTTATTTGACAGACGTTGATCACAAGTAGGCAGAGAGGCAGGCAGAGAGAGAGAGAGGGAGAAGCGGGCTCCCTGCTGAGCAGAGAGCATAATGTGGGGCTCCATCCCAGGACGCTGGGATCATGACCTGAGCCGAAGGCAGAGGCTTAGCCCATTGAGTCACCCAGGCGCCCCTTTAATGCTTTTTCAACATCTTAGATGAATCTCCTCTAACATTCAAGAATAATATAAAACAACTTCAATATTTAACTTATACCAAAATAAATGCTTACACAAAAGAAAGAAAAACTGAGATCAACTCTTACCAGTCTGCTTACGGTTTAAGCAGGAACATGGGAAATGAGGAAACCTCAGTTAATATTTCACTGAAGCTGTTCAAATTGAGAGCTGACTTTAAAAAAAATCCTCCTACATCTTGCATATTATCACTGCTACTTTCTGATGACACTATTCATTAAGTAAACTTGCTTGGCCACAATCAATGTGTGTTTTTGTTTAAAAGAAATGACTATGAATAGATCAGTTAGTTAGCAACTTTGCTATCCAGATGGCAACAATTTTGAGACAGATTGTGAAAGGGGTATCAATTATTTTTAATTAAGCCGGCCTTTCCTCATCCTAGACACTGTCAACCTCTGAAGCAGTACTTTGAGTGATCTGCTGGGTGACCTTTGGTAGAGAGAGATGACTAATAGCTTTGAAGATTCAACACTATTACCTGAATTCCAAGGCACAAACACTACTGCATTTTCCAGTTGTAAAACCACAAACACTACATATGTTTGAATATGATGATCTTTTCAATTCAGTTAAAAGCAGAAGGTAACCTGTTTTTATGGGTCATGTGGGTGGCACACCCAATGATAAGGGTATATAAATGCCCCAGTCTGAGAAGTGGCATTCAAACTCAGAAGCTTCTCATTATACAACACATCTCCTGTCACCATGTCCTACAACTGCTGCTCTGGAAACTTCTCCTCCCAGTCCCTTGGGGGATACCTGCGCTACCCAGGATCTTTCTGCGGCTCATCTTACCCCAGCAACCTGTTCTGCAACACTAACCTCCAGTCTCCCAGCACATACCAGCTGGGCTCCTCCCTCTCCAGTGGCTGTCAAGAGACCTGCTGTGAGCCCACCAGCTGCCAGACGTCCTACGTGGTGTCCAGACCTTGCCAGACATCCTGCTACCCCTCAAGAACCTCCACGCTCTTCAGTCCCTGCCAGACAACTTATACAGGGTCTCTGGGCTTTGGCTCCAGCGGCTTTCAATCTTTTGGTTGTGGCTCTCCCTCTCTGGGCTTTGGATTGGGTGGTTTCCAGTCAGTGGGCTGTGGTCCCAGTGCCTTTTCATCCCTGGGTTGTAGATCCAGCTTTTACCGTCCACTCTACTACTCTTCTAGAAGCTGCCAGTCTGCTTTCTACCAACCAACCTGTGGATCTGGCTTCTACTAATCTTATGTTGGAAAATAATACCTACCGTGTCTAGACATTTACCACAATACCAACTATGTCAAGATCCATGCTATCTATTGATGTCTGTCCTTATCATTAGCTTACAAATTTGACTTCTATTGTGACCTTCTATGGTTTAGAAATAATTTGAATTCCAGTAATTGGAAAATATGTTCATGGAAGAAAGATGTTGAAACAAATTTCTTATAGTTATATATGCAATATTGAAACATATTTCTTTTTTAATCTTTCTTAATATCTCCTAGTTATTTCTCTTAATACATTTGTTTCAAATTTTACAAGATGGAAAAATCTAAGTTTAAATAAAAGTATGTTACATGACATTCACATATATATTTTCGTGTTATTTGTTTACTCTGTGTCTTCAAAACTACTTCTAAATATCTGACTGGATATTTATGTATTTGTATTTATCATTCAATTTTTTTTTTTTTATTTAAGGGATTCCTGGGAGGCACAGTTCATTGAACATCTAGCTCTTGATTTCGGTTCAGGTTAGGTCCTGATCTCAGGGTTGTGGGTTTGAACCCCATGTTGTGCTCTGTACTTAGCGCAGAGTGGGCTTCTCCCTTTCCCTCTGCTCCTCCCCACTCATGCTCTCTCTCTCTCTAAAATATATATATATGCACATATATATACATTTACTTTAAAAAATAAAATCATCAACTGTCTTTTTGGTTTGAAAGAAATTGTTTTATCTTTAATGTCCACTCCATACCTTCATATGATAAAGCCTAGAAACACATTTTTAAGACTACAAACCATTGTGGCCTTTTGTTCTGTATGGAGTTAGAAATTTCAGTGTTTTCATATAAAATAATTATAAATTATAATGGATATTAAATACACTACAGAATTTTGGAAGGAAGGCAACTCTAATAAAATATATCCTAAATTACATGCAAAAGTGGAGTGAAGCTCTCCAGTCAGAAGTTAGACGTTAGTGAGTTAGATTTGGTGAGGTTCCAGTCACCGCAGTCAACTGACATAGGAAACCAAGTCTCAAGTGTTGAGTCACTATATGGTGCCCTTGAAACTAATATAACACTCTGTGTTAACTATACTGGAATTTAAATAAAAAGTAAATAATAATAACAATGATAAAAAGAAATAAAGTCTCTAAATGAAATATCTAACGCATTCTAATATTTATTAGTAAGTAGCCCCACTATAGTCAGTCCCATAGGTTTGATGAAATCCCAACTTGCTCCTGCTTTTTGGTTGTTCAGTTAATAACACTTGTTTGAAAACACAACAAAACAAAACTCAAGACCAGTGCAAATATTCTGTTGTTAACAGCATTCAGCTAAACATCCAGGTAGCTGATGACCTGGGAATCAGTTGTGCCCCAGACTTTTATCCACTAAGTCAAGGACAACATTACTAAAGATACAGATAACTAGATTCTCACCCACAGGGTAACCATATGTCTTGGTTCATTCTGTTTGTTTCAGCATCCTGTCTCCTCCGGTAATGGTCTTAGAGTTTTGTTTGTTTGTTTGTTTGTTTTTTCCTTTGTATTTATAATGAGTGATAATTGAATTAATGTAAGTGAGATTGGTTTGGGAGACCTCCAACTTCGGTCATGCTTTTAGCTCATGGAGTATAAGATGTATGCATAGTGAGCAGTGGTTTTACTTTAACCAACGTTAAATCTGGAAGAAGACAAGACTTCTGTCCTTCCTTTGTTCATCCTTTTTTGAGTAAAATAGAACTGTCACTTTTCTGGCAAAGAGAGTGTGCAGAGGGATCATTGAAAGACAAATTACACTCAGATACAAGGGATAGGACTGCTTACACATTCATATGCTGGTGGCAGGTTATTTGTTGGTCTAAAGCAGCCAGTAAATACTGATAGGGTGGGTTCTTTCCATAGGCTGCAGCATGCAATAATATACACCAAGTGACCAGTAGGTGGAGACAGTGAGGAACTTGAGAATTTCGGATGGGTTGTGCATGAAGAGCAAGAAATTGAGGCTGCCACACAGCATATAAAGAATAATTTACATGCTCTTGCTGGAGTGGCTTGACCACATATTATATTGTTTAAATCTGCAACTATTTGTTTTGTCTGGGAATATCCTTCTTTAAACTTTGCAAAAATTATTTTTAGGAACAATGAGCTAAAATGGAAGAAGCTCATCTTTAGTGAAAAAGTGAATAAGTAATTTCTGTTCCTAAAGCAAGTTGATGGTGAATATTTCATTTGTACAACAATTCGATGCCATTTACTATCTACCATGGGGGTCAGCAATGTCATGGGCCACATGAAAATTCAGAGACAATTTTGCTGAATAAGCAACAGTAACCACTTCAAAAGAAAGCAAAAGTGTTCTTTGAGGTGTTTGTTTGTTTTTTTTTCTGTGTACCCATGTGTGTATTTACTTATTTTGTATTTGTGTAAGCAAGTACGTAAGTAATCTTTACAACTTTTCAAACTCATGACTTGCAAATCAAGAGTTGTATGCTCTTCCGACTAAGCCAGCCCCCCAAAGTAGTTTTTTTTAATATTGTGATGAAAGAAAAACTCACCTAGGAAGCCATTTTAGACTTCTTTCTAAGTCAGCATGACTGTATATAAACTTTGCTCAAACCACAAGTCTGATTTATGGCCCACCACGCATGCATTGTACATCTGCTTTGTGAATGAGGAGCCTAAAGAAAAACCGTCTTGTCCTTGAGATATCAATCAGTGCTCCTACTCTCCGAATTCCTTGATGTTAAAACTTAGGATTTCTACCTATATGCTCATCTGCAATTTTTTTTGAGCTTTTCCAAGATGTAGAAAAGCATATTATCCTGTAAAGACTGTTCATTCTCTGGAGCACTGTTTCCTGGGCAGCTGTCCTAATTGGGGCTCTATTTTCTTCCGTATTGGAGTTCTCTTTCTGGTAAATTTACATCACCAGTTGCTTCCAAAGATGATGACTTATCATTAGCAGTTGCAAAAGATTGTTATTAGATCACTGAGATGCATACATTTTCATTGAGGTCAAATAATTCTTCTAAATGATTTTCACTCATGTTAAACCCTAAATTTTCCTGTGTACACAAAACAGCACACACACAAAAGCAATGGTTGTTGATGTGCTCTTCTATTAGCAGCAGAAAAACTTCACTAAGGATTAGATGAAGGCAGTTTTATGTCCATATTATCAAAGGCTTACGCAGAAAATGAACTAATTCTAATAACCATTTGATTTCTTCATCCATTTGAATCTGCCACCTCAAAATATGCCTTCTTGTCCTGGCGATTATTTTAAGCTCGGTATTTTTAAGAAAACACAGACACAAAAGAAGATCTGAAAATTGAGTAGAAGTTACCCTTTTATAAGAGATATTTATATTCATAAGGGAAACCTCTGTAAGAGTGCCTCCTCTGCCCCACCCCATGCCAGGAAAAGGGGAAAGACTCAACAGTCCAGAAATCTCAATCTGTGTAACAGCTTCAGCCTTTTTTTTTTTTTTTTTAAGATTTATTTATTTGACAGATAGAGATTACAAGTAGGCAGAGAGGCAGGCAGAGAGAGAGAGGAGGAAGCAGGTTCCCCGCTAAGCAGAGAGCCCGATGCAGGGCTCGATCCCAGGACCCCGGGATCATGACCTGAGCTGAAGGCAGAGGCTTTAACCTGCTGAGCCACCCAGGCGCCCCCAGCTTTAGCCTTTTTTACTGGTCTTTTCCTGGTCACCTCTATAACTGACTCCTTACCTCCAAAATCTTCCTTTGTCTTGAGCTACAGATGGTATTTAAAGTGATGGTTTTGGCCATTTCAAGGAGTTACTCCCCACCTGGGAGTTATACAATAATTATTAAATTTTTGTCTTACTCCAGTTCATCTGGTTTTTAAAAATTTTTTTAAATATTTTATTTATTTATTTAACAGACAGAGATCACAAGTAGGTGGAGAGAGGAAGGGAAGCAGGCTCCCCGCTGAGCAGAGAGCCCAATGTGGGGCTCGATCCCAGGACCCTGGGATCATGACTTGAGTCAAAGGCAGAGGCTTTAACCTACTGAGCCACCCAGGTGCCCCAGTTCATCTGTTTTAAATCAATTTAATTATTAGACCAGCCAAAGAATCTCAAGAGTAGAAGTAAAATGTTCCTCTCCCCAGTACAGTACAAAGAATCCAAGTAAAGTTCATAATGCTCTATTTGACAATGTTAATGTAAAATTATTTAAAAAGGTCAACATCAAAGATAAAATTATTGGTTGCCTCAGTAATAATAAAAAGTGTAAATCTGGAGAAGGACAACATCTTGATAAAGACAGGTAAGATTCCTACGAAGAAGAAGTAACAGTTGGAAGTATTGTAAACAAATAACTCATAATTGTATCCAAACAAACTATAAAATTCTGCTAATGAAAGAGAAAGTTGTAGTTTTAAAATTTTTAAAAGCATTCATGAATATCCACAGTAGGTTAGTTTGGCAATCAATGCTTTTCTTTACCTCATAAATCACATCTGTTGTATTATTATCCTTGTGCCTTTGTGTTGCTGGTTTTTAGGCTGTTAGTATGCTGTTTTATATAACAAAGCACACACAAGAGATTTTCTTCTGTTTCTTGATTGGGCTACGACTCTGCCATGCTAGATTCTAAATCTTCCCTTCCCCGTCCCCAAGCTACTTCTGCACAAACAGTACTCCTTTTCTCTACTCAAGGACTTTCCCATGATTTTACTCAGATTGCTTCCACTCCTTCAACCTGACTCACCAAGATGGGACTGCAGTTTACAGTTTGTGGAAGATATCACAAGATTTTGGCAATTTTACTGTTTCTCTTTTTTAATTTTCATATAAAAGTTTCTAGGAACAGCAGTGTTTATGTTTGGGAATTTGAAAGAAAATTAAGAAATCTGCCAAGTTACATAAGAATCATCTTTATCTTTTCATTTATTTTCTTTTTTTTTTTTTCCATTTTATTTATTTTTTCAGCGTAACAGTATTCATTCTTTTTGCACAACACCCAGTGCTCCATGCAAAACGTGCCCTCCCCATTACCCACCACCTGTTCCCCCAACCTCCCACCCCTGACCCTTCAAAACCCTCAGGTTGTTTTTCAGAGTCCATAGTCTCTTATGGTTCGCCTCCCCTCCCCAATGTCCATAGCCCGCTCCCCCTCTCCCGAACACAATTTTCTTTTTTAATTAAAAAAATATTTTAATTATTTGACACACACAAAGAGACATAAACAGAGAGAAGTAGAGGGAGAGGAAGAAGCAGACTCCCCCTGAGCAGGGAGCCCAATGCTCGATCCCAGGACTCTGGGATCATGACCTGAGCTGGAGGCAGATGCTTAATGACTGAGCCACCAAGGCGTCCCATTTTTAAAGGCTTAAACAAGAAGTTGATCATCTCTAATTGCTGGTATTGAACTTGAATATACAAAGTGAGGTGTGAGAGTGCTTTTTTTTAAAGTTATTTTTGTTCATGATGTTAGTATTAAAGAAAGGAACATTGTGATGTGACACTAATAATAATAATTAAAGTGAGGAATATAGGATTTGTCACAGCACTCAGGATTTCCAGGGATCTCTTCCTGAGAGGTAGTCATATATTTCTCTCTCACTCCTTTATTAAGTATTATAGTTAATACAAATATTTTCAAATAAAATTAGCTCACCTGAAAGACAACTATCATATGATCTCCCTGATATGAGGACATGGAGATGCAACATGGGGGGTTAGGGGGATAGGAGAAGAATAAATGAAACAAGATGGGATTGGGAGGGAGACAAACCATAAATGACTCTTAATCTCACAAAACAAACTGGGGGTTGCTGGGGGGAGGTGGGGTTGGGAGAGGGGGAGGGGGTTATGGACATTGGGGAGGGTATGTGCTATCGTGAGTGCTGTGAAGTGTGTAAACCTGGCGATTCACAGACCTGTACCCCTGGGGATAAAAATACATTATATGTTTATAAAAAAAAAAATTGGAAGGGGAGGCGAACCACAAGAGACTATGGACTCTGAAAAACAACCTCAGGGTTTTGAAGGGGGGGGGAGGTTGGGGGAACCAGGTGGTGGGTAATAGGGAGGGCACGTATTGCATGGAACACTGGGTGTTGTGCAAAAACAATGAATACTGTTATGCTGAAAAAAAATAAATAAATTTATAAAAAAAAATTAGCTCACCCTTCCTTCATGCATTTCTCCTAAATGCTAAATTTATTTTCATTTCTACTCTTTTTTTTTTTTTAAAGATTTTATTTATTTATTTGACAGAGAGAGATCACAAGTAGACAGAGAGGCAGGCAGAGAGAGAGAGAGGGAAGCAGGCTCGCTGCTGAGCAGAGAGCCCGATGCGGGACTCGATCCCAGGACCCTGAGATCATGACCTGAGCCGAAGGCAGCGGCTTAACCCGCTGAGCCACCCAGGCGCCCCATTTCTACTCTTTATTCTGGGTACTATTCATGAGGCTAATGAAACAACCTCCCATAGGAGTTGAAGCCTATTCATTAGAAGAAATTTCTGTAGTACAAGGGATACTCAGCTACTCTTGGGTTAAACAAAGAATTGCATATTAAAAAACAAAACAAAACAGAAAGAACAATAAAGGATAGATTCAAGAGGTCAGATTCTATAAGATCTTTGACTTATGAACTTTGGTAAGCTTCTAATCCTTTTGAGTTTTTATTCCCTTATGTCTGGAAAGGTCTATAGGACATAATGTTTATCTTTCCACAGGGATGTTTGAGCATTAAATGGAAGTGGTATATCTGATACCTCTTGTGCCCTCCTTTATATCCTCATTCTCTTGGCAGATCCCAGGCACAGCTATAGTGAACAATTTCACCCAGACTCCAACTCTCTTTGCACAGAGTTTCTCCACCCAAACACAGCATTTCCTTCACTCTCTCCCTGAACTTCTCTGAGATCACAGCCAGGAAAACAAACATAAGCCATGTGAATCCTCCTTTTATACTGAATGACGTTCCAGGAAGTTAACATACATCTGGCTACAACACTGAGCCAATGAGAGGTGGAGCTGATGGATAAATGCTTCTACCTGTTGATCAGATCCTGAGGTAAATAATTCTGAGAGTCATTCCTTAAGTCCCTAAAAAGGTCAAGAAAGATTACATTCCCATTGCCCACTGTAATATTAACTAAAAAAAGGTGTCCGTTTATGAGATTTTCCTCCCTGATTCTTTAACCTTCCTTTATCTCCCATGCCTGTTCCCTGGGATCCTTATACCAAGGAAACCACCTGCACCCAACTTCTTGACTTCAGCTCTATTTTGGGGAGACAGCAATCAAGACTAATATTAATAAACATAAATGTTTGTTCAACACTGCTCAGGTGTGTTGCTCTTAGCTTGAAAGGCTGAAACTTGGAGAAGCATCGGGAGGTTATTCACACTTCCTTGACCTTTCTTAGGTAGGTACCCCCTACCTAAGATTTCATAACTCACATATGTTTATACATAAGGGTCAGGAACACACCACCTGTGCTAGGCAGGGATCGTGGCACTTAGACTAACCAACAAAGTGCATATATAGCCTCTATCCTGGGAGTTAAGGCTCATCTTCTTCCTGCTGAAAATCCACTCAGATGTTAGACTCTGAAGTACATGTCTATTGATGCATAACTTTACCTTAAAAATTATATCATATTCTTGTTGTCTGCATTTCTAGTTTATGTACCAATTTCTTTGTTTTCCTTTATCAGAAAAAATTCATGACCTTTATTCTCAGCTGTGTCACTGACGTTGAGACATACAAAATATGGACCTTCAGGAAATGAATACTTCCCAACAAGAAACGTAAAGAATGTCAACAGTTATTTCTTCAAATCTATCATATTGTGTGTCCAAACCCAGTCTCAGAGTCATATTGATCTTTACAAAAATCTCCCAAATCCATGAAGCACAAAACTACAGGCAAATAATAATAATAAAAAGAAGATCAACAATATATTTGAGTGCCAGCTTACAAAAATTTATTAGATTAAAATGTTCATTTTTAATTACTTTTCAATGAAAATCCAATAGCATATATTCCATCAATTGTACAGAATTTAGTTCATTTGAGATTACTCATTAAGTTCAGTTGGCCGAAATTCAGAGCTACAAGAAATTTATGATTTAAGAATAGAATAATAGTAGTAAATGGTGGAAATGAAGACGATGGCTGTACTAAATAGAGACTTCGATTTCAATACTCAAATGTATCTGGACCCTCAAAAAGTTGCTCTGTAGAAGCCAGATCCACAGGGTGGCCTGTAACACAATGACTGATAGCTCCTAGAGGTGAAGTAGGTTGGGTGGCAAAATCTGGATCCATAGCCCAGAGAAGGGAAGCCACAGACTCCGTAACCCAGCGATCTGAAGCCCTGGGATCTGCAACCCAGTGAGTAGCAGCTTCTGGATCCATAGCCCAGGGAATGGTAGCTGCTAGACCCAATGCCCACAGACCCGGGGTAAGCAGTCCATGAAGGACTACAGAGCGTGGAGGTCCTCGGGCAGTAGCAGAACGTCTGGCAAGGTCTGGACACCACGCAGGATGTCTGGCAGAGAGTGGGCTCACAGCAGGTCTCCTGACAGCCACTGGAGGAGAAGGAGCCCAGCTGGCAGGTGCTGGGAGAGCAGAGGTCAGTGCGGTAGACTAGGTTGCTGGGGTAAGAGCCACAGGAGGATCCTGGGTAGCGCAGGTAGCCTCCAAGGGAGCGGGAGGAGAAGGTTCCAGAGCAGCAGCTGTAGGACATGTTGGTAGGTGATGTGGGTTTAGCTGAGTGACCGTGAGGAGATTCTGTGTTTGAATTTCATCTCTGGACCAGGGTATTTATATACTCTCAGTCACAGGTGTGGCACACTACAGAATCATGGTTCCTATGTTAAATCTGGTCTTTTGCATATGTGTAACTCAATAATCTCCTTTTTAATTGCAGTTGAATAGTTTCCCACATTTGGATTTATGGGTGCTATAATTTTGGTGTTACAGTCAAAGCCAATGAACTGCTCCTGTGTCAGAAATTCCGTGACTGTTTGACATTAATGTTCATCCCATCATGATGAGGAAACACCACAACCACGACAGCTTTTCCTTGGGCTTGTTACCTGCATCAGCGTCCTGTGTATCAACATCTTTCCGCCTGGATGGAGACTTCCTGGAATGATCCACCTTGTCACCATACTCTACAAGCTCCAAAATTACTTGCTGGTAATTTATTATGGCAGCAATAGAGAAAGAATGCATTAAGTAGTGGTTACCCACTGTGTCTCTTGTCCAGTGAAGAGAGAACAAAAATAGATAAAACAAAGAGAGAGATGGCTAGACACTGACAGACATCTTGCCGCATATCTAAAGAAAAGCTGACACACAAGGGCTCAGCTGAAGCAATCCCAAGGAAGGTCAATGTAGGCCCATTTCTAGGCGGTCAAGAGGAAAACACTAGTGTGCCGAAGGCAGGGAATAGCTGAAAGAGAATAGAGAAAACAGATTTCATCCTTTTTTCTGATGTAATCCTAAATGATGATCTGTTCCATCCCAATGTCTTTGGAATTAGAACCTTTCAAATTTAGTATTTTTTATGAAGAGTGATGTATTATCCATTTTATCATCTACATTTATAAATATCCAGGGCTTCTAATGTTTTAGAAAGTCTTAGCTTTTCACTACAAGGGTTTTGAATGATTTTCTGGCACTTCCACAATCTGGTACCACTCTTCATTTTCCTACCTAAATGTTTCTTTTCCAGATCCCTTTTCCTCTGGGGGTACATGAATCTGTGGTGTCTCTCTCTCTCTCCTCTTTCACTCTCCTCAACTCCATCTGTCCCCTTACCATTTTTCGTTGTTGTTTTTTTTTTCTGTGTTTAAGTTTGGTTTTCTCAGTTTTTCTTGTTTTGTTTTGTTTTGCCATTACTTAACTACAGTTTCATTTTTTTTTTAAATTTTGATAATTTATCATATTCTTAGAGTGTAACTGGCTGCTTTCTAACTTCAAAGTTAAAATAAAATCAGTGAAAAAAAAAAAAAACAAATAAAATAGGAGTGCCAGGGTGGCTGAGTTGGTTAAGCATCTGACTCTTGGTTTGGGCTTAGGTCATGATCTCATGGTCATGGGATCAAGCCCCATGTCAAGCTTCACTCTAGGTATGGTGGCTGCTTAAAATTCTCTCTCTCCCTCTCCCCTTCGCACCACCCACTCTCTCTAAAAGTTAACTAATTAATTAATTAAAATCAGTTAAATGATATTCTAGGCCCAGGGGAATGAACTACTATGGTTGATGGCAAAATTTTGTTTTACCAATAAAACCATAATAAACTCACAATAATAATGTTAAAAGTATTTAATTTTTCCAATAAAATTTATAACAGTTTTAAAAGAAATATTGTAAACTTTCTAGAAGGAAGAGGACTAAGGAAAGATGTAAATGAACCCAATTCAAATACCTACTTTGTGAGTCCTTGATTTTCTGTTCATCAAAATCAGAATTTCTCCTTGCTTTGTGCCTCAGCAAGTAGGTAAAGGTTCCTATCGATACAATACTGTGGACATTATGATTTCCCCAATTTTTCTGTTTTCAAACACAATTCCTTAAAATAAACTTGGTCAGAAAGTACAAGATTTCAGTCATGTAGGATGAATAAATTCTGGGGTTCCAATATACAATATGGTAGCTGTAGTTAGTGAAACAATTAATACCACTTTTGTATACTTAAAATTTGCTAAGAAAGGTGTTCTTAAGTGTTTTAATCACCAGTGCAAAAGTTGTAACCATGTGAAATGGTGAATATTTTATTAGTTTTATTTTGATAATCATTTCACAATGTAGACTTATATCTAAACATCACATTGTATACCTTAAATACATATAACTTATTTGTCATTTATACTTTAATAAAGCTGGAAAAAAATAAAATAATATTGAAGGTAAAACTTACGGGTTAAAAGGGGAGTGTAGATTTATGAGGCAAACCATGAAGTTTAGTGAATTTGTTTTCAATTACTCCAGGCTCCTTGTGTAAGGATCATTCTCTGAAAAGAGGTATTTTTCTCTTCTCTTTACTTCTAAATTTCTGAAGCTTCATCCACAGTAAGCTAGTATAAATTTCAAAAGGATTTGTTAATTCCCCACCTGTAGACTAATTCATTAACCTTAGACCCAGTGAATATATTGTTTGTTCTATATAGCATAGAGCTCCACCATTTTTTGAACTGATTTATTTCTCAACAACTAAAAATTGAGATATTTCACATAGAATTGATCACTCTGGGCTATGTGTCCAATGACTTCTCATTTTTTGTTTTTTGTTTTTTTAAGATTTTATTTATTTATTTGACAGAGAGAGAGATCACAAGTAGGAAGAGAGACAGGCAGAGAGAGAGGAGGGGAAAGCAGGATCCCGCTGAACAGAGAGCCCGATGTGGGGCTCGATCCCAGGACCCTGAGATCATGACCTGAGCAGAAAGCAGAGGCTTTAACCCACTGAGCCACCCAGGCACCCTGACATCTAGTCTTTTCATTGCAAAGTCCCATCACTTAGGCTATGAACAAAATTGTTTTGATATTTGAGTCATGTTTCCAACAGAATCTCATCCATAGTTGAAAGTCACAACTTTGGACACCCACCTGCTCGTCTTCTTCAAGTTGCATAACAGGCTGGAGATCTTTCTTTCACTAATTATCTAGGTTAGACATTCAATAAGCAAAAACTAATATATTTTTTAAGATTTTATTTATTTATTTGACAGAGAGAAAGAGCACAAGTAGCAGAGAGGCAGGCAGAGAGGGAGGGGGAAGCAGGCTCCCTGCTGAGCAGCAGGAATCCTGGGGTTCCATCCCAGGACCCTGGGATCATGACCGGAGCCGAAGACAGACGCTTAACCGACTGAGCCACCTAGGCGCCCCAAAAACTAATATTTTTAACTTAAAGATTCTAATACTATTATTATTATTTATAGTGACAAAGTGTGTTATTATCTAACATAGATTAGATTCTGTATTCTTGAAAATATATTTGTTATACAAAGATATCATGGCTGCTTTTCTTAAATGTGCTCCATGAAATATTAAAGCACATTTCTCCCTGTAATATATTCTTGGTATTTCTCCCTAAGTATCATTTCATTTAAATTTTTTAAGGTGGAGAAACACTGAAGATTTTTCAATTAACATATCAGTGAGGTATCCAAGTATGTATTTTTTTCCTATAAATTATCCAGAAACAATGGTTGAGAACATGAATTCAAATGGAAGTTATTTTGGAAGGGATACCAGTAATTACACGCAGGGGAGTGGGAAATATGGCAGACAATGAAAGGAAGGCAATGCAGGGTGCGTTACTAAGCCAGGCACCACTGCAAACAACTGAAACCCAATCTTAATGGAGAATTCCCCACATAGGGTGCAGCAAGCCCTTGTGGAATGAAAAAGTCCTTGGGCAGAATTTTATAGATACTCCCCAGTAATCAGCACACTTCAGAGTTTACGGATGATTACCCAGGGGATGTAGGCTGGGTGTGACAGCTTCTATTGGGAATGAAGTATTACTAGAAAAGCAAAGATACAATAAATATGGAAAGGAATAAGATAAGATCTGGAAGTATGAAATGGGAAAAGAAAAGCAGAAAGGTGTGAAGTCATATGGTGAATTCAGGTCATATTGAGGACACAATGTAAAGCATATAAACCATATAAGCATGGAATAGGAGACAGGTTTGGAAAGAAAGGCTGAATACCCACAACTGTGGCATTTGAGTTTCCTGAAATTTGGAAGGTGTCATTTATTACCAGTGAAACTGCTACAACAGAACTTTTCAATGGCTACCTTCACTGTAGCTCCTCACTTAATTTGAATCATTCCCTTGTATTTTTAAAATAAGTATATCTTTCAAAAGTATGTAAAATTAGCAAGTTAACATTACTTAAAACATTGAAACCTTCTCGATAGGAATGGAAACTCCAGTGAAAATATGTCATCATCATCACCTCTGTTTGGAAACTTCAGAGAAATACCGAAGTATTTCAGAGTCCCATTGGTAGTCTATGGGCCAGAACCTAAGTCAAAAGAAATAAGCCTCCATCTGGAGTTGCTATTCTCTTAAAATTTTATGTTGATTTTGAAAGTAGTGACCGAGAGGCTAAGAGAATTCTATAAACTCAGTGGGCTTAAGAAGTAAAATTGGAATTCAGCATCTATCAGAGTTGAGATCATGGCAAATATCCCAGACCTTAGAGATCCAATTCCTAGAAGTAAAATTGAAGTGCTAATAAGCAGCTTTTCATAAGGACTGAAGCCCAGTTTTGAATTATCTCAATCCCTGATTGAATTAAAGTGATCTAGGATGCTGGTGACCTTATCCTAGCAGCCTGCCTGAAACATAAGTAAATTCTTTCTGGAGGAAAGTAATCATTCTGGGTGTGTGTGTGTGTGTGTGTGTGTGTGTGTGTGTATTTCATATATATTTCTACTACTCTCAAAATATAGTAGGAATTTGAGAAGAAAAGATTGAAACAAAAGAGAACACCAGAAAATAGAATCTGAAATACATGGCCCATGTGCCAAAATCAGACATTAAAATGCCTACGTGAAGAATTTAACCTATTAGGAAATAGGAAGATATTATCAAGGAATAATTATATTTAAATAAATGAAGATATGTTTGAGAATTTTGACAGAAAACTGAAGGTGATGCAACAGAACCTCATCGAAATTTTGGAAATTAACAATATACCAACTGATCCATAAAATTTAATTGATGTACTTTTTCAGGAGTTGAAACAGAGCTGAACAGACAATTACTGAATTGAGAGATGAAATAGAAAGAAACTCCCAAAGTTAAGTATAAAGAGATAAAAAGAATGAAAACAAAGAAAAGAGTCTAAAAGCATATGTAACATTATTTAATAGTATATTTTGCTTATAGTTAGAATTTCAGAAAAAGGGAGATGAGAATGAGACAGAAACAATCTTTGAAGAGATTATGGTTAAAAATTTACCGAAATTGATGAAAGGCATGAGTAGAGTTGGCTTGACACCAAGATGGAGTGAAAGGCACAAGGATTTACCCAGGAAATGTCTGTGAGAGAACAGTTGGAGGAGTGGGTGAAGAAGGCTGGGAGAGCTGTCAGACTGGGTAAAATCTGACCACAGTGCCTGAGGCAGCCACACAGACTAGTCCTAACTCCCTGAGGCCATTGGTGAATCCTCCGTCATTGGCCATCAGAGAAGTCCATGTGTCCCAGCACAGAGCTTATCTAATGTCTCTGCTGCACATGGTGTCCTTGGTCAACTCAACCTCCTCCAGTTTAAGATCTGAGAAGGGAAGTCTCAGAGTTGATATGCATATGGAGAGAATCTGTTAAGATTACAGGCCTCATATCATATACACTGAACCTAAAATCCAATTATTCCTTCCCTCCTTTCTATATTGTTTAGCTCTTTGGTTCTCTTCCTAAGGCCCCTGATTGATCTCTACTTGTGACTCTGTCTTGGTTCTGTCCTTCACTGTAACCACGTCTCCAAATAAATGCCTAGGTTTCTCTCTGGCTTTAACCATCAATGATATTTAATTTGTATCAGCTGACATTTTTGCCCCTTTCCATTGCATCTGAGACATACTGTATAATAGAATGTGGATATCGTTGGACAATAATTTTGGAAAATGAGAAAACATGGTGGCAGATAAGGTCAGTATTTAGTCTGTTCCTACTAAAGCCAAAATTATACCTCTAATCAATTGACAAAGCAGAAAAATAGTTATATTTCATTTCTTGCCATTTAAGAAAAGTATGTGCCCATTATTGCCAGGAATAAAACACATGAAGGTTATGGCAAGAGGAAAGGAAGGGCTTTCCTGGCTGAGATGGGATGAACATTAATGTCAAACAGTCACAGCATTTTTTACATAGGAGCTGTTCACTAGCTTTGGCTGTAACACTTAAATTATAGCACCCATAAATACAAGATATGGAAACTATTTAGCTGCAATTACAGAGATTACTGAGTTACACATAAGCAAATGAGGGTGCACAAATGTGTGAAGAATGACCATGCAGGCTACCACACCTGTGGCTGAGAGTATATAAACACCCCAGTCCAGAGACGAAATTCAAACACAGAATCTCCTCACACTCACTCAGCTCCTGCACCACATCTCCTGCCAACATGTCCTACAGTTGCTGCTCTGGAACCTTCTCCTCCCGCTCCCTTGGGGGCTACCTGAGCTACCCAGGATCCCCCTGTGGCTCTTACCCCAGCAACCTGGTCTACCGCACTGACCTCTGCTCTCCCAGCACCTACCAGCTGGGCTCCTCCTCCTCCAGTGGCTGTCAGGAGACCTGCTGTGAGCCCACCCTCTGCCAGACATCCTGCGTGGTGTCCAGACCTTACCAGACGTTCTGCTACCGCCCGAGGACCTCCATGCTCTGTAGTCCCTGCTGGACTGCTTACCCCGGGTCTGTGGGCATTGGGTCTAGCAGCTACCATTCCCTGGGCTATGGATCCAGAAGCTGCTACTCACTGGGTTGTGGATCCCAGGGCTTCAGACCCCTGGGATTTAGAGTCTATGCCTTCCCTTCCTTGAGCTATGGATCCAGTTTCTGTCACCCAACCTATTTTCCTTCTAGGAGTTTCCATTCATCCTGTTACTGGCCAGACTGTAAATCAGGCTTCTATTGATTAGCATGTTGAAGAGCGAAATCCATTTGAGAAAGGCAGATTCTGTCCTGAGACTACCTGAGATTACCTACTATCTTAATTTCTTCCATTAAAATGTATCTAATATTCCCTTATCACCAGTTACTTTACCTCACCAGCCCTCAAACACTGGCTGATAGAACTCTGTTAACTATGATTAATGAGTAATTCAAATTGCATTGTTGATAGAAGTTACAGTTTGCATTGCATTTCTGCCCAAAATAGATGGAAAGTCAAATGATTTTATTTTAATAAAATCTTTATTCTGCTATCCAAATATGTTGTTAATATTTTTATTTATTAGTAGTGTGTCAACTAGGATTTGCGTTATCAATGCTTTTGTTAACAGGCTTCGGAAAGCTCAGGTTTTAATGGCCATGCACTAATTATTGTTGGGTTTGAGTATTTTCTCCTGTTTAAGCAGTTCCTTGGATGCCTACATTTTCTAGGTATAGCCTTTTTCTCAATGAAATCCCAGAGGTTTCAGTGTCTTATTCACACAATGAATGTAAACTATGCCTACAAAGACATAATAAAGACATTATGTATCAGAGCAATTTGAGGAGTGTAAGAACAAAGTTTAGACTTACATGATGAGGTCTATGCATGCAGGTTATTCAAATGGAAGACTGGTGTGTGGGTGTAACATTTTAGAGAAAAAACACCTATGAGTTTTAGCTAATCAAAGTGAAAGGATGCCACATATTTTTTTAATTGACTAAATCCCTGCACTACAATTACTATTCTCAATCTGCTCAAATTATCCCCATTTGTGTAAGAAAAACTTAGATGGGAACAAACTTAGCTGGGAAGGAACTAGACTCAGCAGGTGTAAAGTTGCGCCTGTGTTCTTTGCCAACATATACACCAAATCTAACTAAATGAGAATCTTTTCTAAAAGAAAAACTTTAAATACCATTGAAAATTATTGTTTCTGCTGTATATTTAAATAAAAGTGGGTATCCTTTAATTACACCATTCTTCTCTTCTACATCGGAGTGTTATAAAGGTAAGGTGCTAACATGTAATGTAGAAACTAACCATATAGTAGGTAATAGAGACACCATAACATACTAACATAGCATGATAACAACTGGAGACATGATATTCATATAGAACAACTAATGTTTAAATATTTTCCCCTAGTCTTTATTTTATAAGATCCTCAAACCTCCCTGGAATTAGGAAATGGAATGCAGAGTACTTGAAACTTGGATAAAACCCAGTCTGCTAAGTTTATCCCAGTATATCTCACCATGTTTTCTTTATTTCCTCCTTAACTACTGACATAGTAATATATGAAATATAAAAGGAGTGATAGGGGCCAATTAATTAAATCTACTTACTCCACAGAGGGGGAACTGAAAGTTAGAGAGCTAGATAGAATTTTACAGGATTACACAGCAAGTTATTAGTAGAATTATTAGTAGAGTTGCTCTATTCTATGCATTCTCTCCAATTCTCTCTCCCCTCATATGCTCCCTTTCTTCCTCATCTTTCATTCCTCTTCCTCTTCCTCCACTATGTTGAGAAAATAGTCATGACACATAGCTAAAGGAAAACATAAAGGAATAATGGAAGGAGATTTGGGGAAATTTTCATTAGCCATTGTGCTATAAAATTTAAAATAGTCAACACCTCTGTAAACAGTCCTGATCATGAATTTTAATGATCTAAGTTGGTCTCATGCCCATTATCTTCAACCAAGGGAAAGAATCCAATTTTGTACCCCAAAACATAAGCAATGGCAGAGTAGTCATGAGGAGCAGCTGGAGCTTTTTGGCTAACCTGAAGCCACGTCTATTAATGTCTCCAGATTTTACATGATGGAATGGAAAATTTTCTGGCTTTCAGAAATACATTAGTGCCTTAGTTTTCCTGTTATTGATAAAACAAATTACATCAAAATCAGTGGTTTAAACAATACAAATTTATTATCTTACAATTCTATGGGTCGAAAGTCAGATATAGTCTCACTGGGCTAAAATCAGCATGTGACAGTGCTATATTCCTTTTCAAGGGCTCTAGTGGGGGAATCTGCTTTGTTGCCTTCTTTAGCTTCTGAAGGCCAGCTGCATTTCTTAGCCCACACTCCCCTTCTTCTGTCTTCAGAGCCAGTAATGATGGGTCAAGTCGATCTTGCTCTATATCACTCTGACCAACACTTATGCCTCTTTCTAAGGATGCTTAAGATTATGTTGTGTCCACCTGCTAATCTCCCTATTTTATATTTTTTAAAAGATTTTATTGATTTATTTGACAGACAGAGATCACAAGTAGGCAGAGAGAGATGGAGGGAAGCAGGCTCCCCATAGAGCAGAGAGCCCAATGGGGGGCTCGATCCCAGGACCCTGGGATCATGACCCAAGCTGAAGGTAGAAGCTTTAACCCACTGAGCCACCCAGGTGTTCCTAATCTCCCTATTTTAAGGTCAAATGATTAGCCCCTTTAATTCCATCTGCTACTTTAATAACCCTTTTTACATAAAGTAACATATTCATAAATTCTGAGGTTTAAGATATGACTATGTTGGAGAGATCATTATTCTGCCTACCAACACTAGTGAACAAGCCAATTTACTAAAAAATAACAACAAAAACCCAACCAAACCAAAAACAAACAAACAACAACAACAAAAACCCCTCAAAGACTGATTGACTGTAAGTAGGTAGCCATGTGGTGAAATGCTCACAAATGGAGAGCAAAATTCAATGGTGAGGACAGCAAACTTGCAACACCAGAGCTACACAGGAAATTACAGTATCCCATTTCATGTTGGTAGCCAAGATAAGAAAACTGTAATATTTTACAAGAAATGTAACTCCTGAGCTGATATCTCACCATGCTCATTCAAGAAACTGCCCTTTCATCTATTCCATGTCTCTGGTACATACTAAATTTCCCAGAGTATAGACTTTCTTCTTTCTATATTTTAGTACAGTGAATTGTGATCTTGCAATTTTCACCAAATTAACTCCACTCCACGCAAAGAACAAAAGACCCACTGGTACTTGTTTGGCTTCCTCCTGCTGCATTGTTTGACAGATGCCTAACACCTTGGATTTTGAACCTAAGGGTTTAGGTCCCAAGCTTCTGCCACCCCACAACTATAATTCCAGAAGCTGTAGATCCTTTGTCTGCCAACTGGTTCTCAATTCTGACTTCTAAGAATAAGTGTGACCAGTTTCCCGGGAAATATGCCAATGAATCATTCCTAGGCACTTGATCTCAACAATTTCTATTTATTATTGTTTATCTCATTAGTGATTACAGATATTTATCCTCCCCAACTCCCTGCCCTCATGTTTGTTTGTTTCTCATTAATCATGGCTCAGAACACATTGTCAAATTTTTTTTAAATATTTTATTTATTTATTTGACAGACGGAGATCACAAGTAGGCAGAGAGACAAGCAGAGAGAGAGGAGGAAGCAGGCTCCTCGAGGAGCAGAGAGCCCAATGTAGGACTCAATCCCAGGACTCTGATATCATGACCTTAAGCTGAAGGCAGAGATATCATGACCTTAAGCTGAAGGGATAATAATCCCTTATTATTAAATATTTTGTTAGTACCATTAGTTTTCACATTTTCACTGAGCCTTTAACATGAGTCAGAATCCATGGAATGGAAATGTGTTATTGAATGTATTTTTAAAAATAAGATTATAATTGTGTATTACTGCATAATTTAAAATATATTAAGGAAATGTGTAGGGTCTCTGCTCTAACCGGTCTGAAAATCAAAGACAGAAAACAAATACTAACTAAAAAATTATTTAACTACAGTAGTAAGGAGCTATGAATGAGTTTTGATACTAAAATAACATCAAGAGAAACTCACCAAGTCTTAGAGGTCAAGAAAATTTTCCCAGAGGAGTAGCATTTGGAATAGGTTGGAAGAGTAAGTAGAGAGGATGGATAGGTAGGGTTTGGAGAAGTATTTTTAGGACCCAACTCTTAAGATGTGCATTATAAAACTGAAAGGCAGTTTGTCTTGTCAGTGAGAGAAAATGAAAAAAAATTACTTGAAATTAGGTCAGAAAGATTTGAGGGCCATTTTTTTTTTTTAGGTCTTCAGTGTTCTGGTTCAGGATTGCATTTTCTTCAGAAAGCAATGAAAGCCACTCAATGATTTTAGGCAGAGTTATAAAATTGTCTGATTTGTTAGTTTTTTAAATAATCTTTGTTATTCAGTTAATATTCACACAAAATGAAATGAACAGATTTTAAGGGTAGAGTTTGATGTTTTTGACAAATATATACACCTATGTTACAACTACCAGATCATATATAGACCATTTTTCCTCCTCAGAAAATATCCTCGTGCTTCTTTTAAATCAATCTCTGCCAGCTCAAGCCAACTACTGTAATGATTTCTATCATCATAAAATGATTTTGCCTCTAAAATTTCATAAAAATTAGACCCTACCATATGCTCTTAGGTGTGTCCAACTTTTCTTATTCAACATAATGTTCTTGAGATTCCCCATGGTGCTTATGTTTTATTAATTTTATTTCTGTGCAATGGTCCCTTGTGGGAATAGATGATGATATGTTCATTCCTTCACCTATGGATGGATATCAAATTGTTTCAAGATTAAAGGAAACTTTTCTTAATCAATAAATCTGCAATTGAACATCAATTCTTCCAGTCTTTTTGTGGGCATATGTTGTTAGTGTTTTTGTGTTTGTTTGTTTCTTTTTTGAAATTCAAATTGAATTTCTGGGTCATAGAGTGAGCATAAGCTTAACTTCATTAGAAATTTCTGAAATTTTCAATGTTGATTTTACCATTTTACTCTACCACCACCAATGCCCTGGATTTCTGGGAGCTCCACATTCCCATTAACATTGGTATTATCTTTCTCTTAACCATTTGCTGAATGAGAGTGGTATCTCATTGTGATTTTAAGTTTCTTTTTGTGTGTGTGTGATTTTAAGTTTCACTTGCTTGGTGAAAAATGATTTTGAACAGCTTTTCTTGTGCTCATTGGTTATTCTCCTGACTTCTTTTGCTTAGTGTTTATTCACGTTTTTCCACATACATATATATTTATATGTGCGTTTGTGTGTGTGTATATATATATATATATATATACACACACACATACTTTTTTTGCTAATATGCTGGATTTCTTTACATACTCTGAAAATAAGTCCACTGTTTGATTTATGTATTGTTAGTAATTTTATATTTGTGACTTGCCTTCTTATCTTCATGATGACATTGGATAAACAAAAACTTTCATTTTGATGAAATCAAATTTACCAGTTATTTTCCTTTTGTTGTACTTTTTGCCTCCCACTAGGTTGGAAAGAAGTTCTCTTATTTTTGTTCTAGATGCTTTAAAATTTCATCTTTTATATACAAAGTCTGTGACATATATCAACATACATATTTTTTTTAAGTTCTTTACATGTATTCATTAGTTCAAATGCCATGTGTTGAAAAGATACTTTTCCCCACTTGAGTTGACTTGACATCTCTATAAAAACAAACTTGTCAGTATACACAGGAGTCTATTCCAAGGTTAATTATCTATACTTATTTCATTACCACAGTATCTTAATATACCTTTATACTAATGAGATTAATTAATTAATGAGATTAATGAGATAATGAATGTCTTCCAACTTTGCTTCTATTTCAAGATTATTCTTGCTCTCTTGCAAAATATAAATTTTAGAATAAGTTTTTTAATTTTTATAAAAATGCCAGTTTATAAAAATGCCTACTGGCATTTTTGTTCAGAATGTGTTGAATCTATAAATTAAGCATAATAAATATTTTCAAACTAAGGTGCCTATTTTCTTGGGTCTTACTTCATTTCTTACTGTAATATTTTATAGTATTAAATTTGAAATCTTGACTCTCTAAATGTATCTCTAAGGTTATATGCATTGTTATTATAACATACTTTAGATTTGATGTTTCACATTTTTTGGTTATTATATAGAAATAAAATAGATTTTTTAATGGTAATTTTATAGATTCATTGGATTTTTTACATCATTCTACCTGTGAATATAGAATGTTTCCTGCTCCCTTGCTCATGCTTATGCCTTTTATTTGTTTTTATTGCCTATTTCTCTGGCTAAAACCTGTAGTGCAATGATGACTAGAAATGTGGGGGAATGTTAATGTGGTTGATTTTTTGTGCATATGTATGAGTGTGTTGTGAGCTACCTTCTCTGCTCACATTAACAGATAACAGATTAACTTTTTAGTTTTAAGAGCCTGTTGTTTATAGTATCAAATTATATCCAACCAGGGAAATGGGGGAAAGTTGACTGAATATTAATTGGGTTAATTTACAGGACATTTGCAACAAAATCCTTGCGTTCTCCTCCCCAGTGCACCTGGGAACTCTGTTTTCAAACTCCCCTCACATCAGGAAATGGGAACTTTACACATAGCAATTTACTAACTAAATTTCTTCTAATTCAAGATTGGCATACTCACTCTACCACCCCATTCCTATCACCTCCCTCTTAAAATTTCACTGTAATTCAGTTTAGCCCAATTTTAGAAGATTGAAAGATAGCCTTTATTTGGTGAGGGAAGCACTATAAATGAAATGGCGTTTAAAAATGAACCTAGGGGTGCCTGGGTGGCTCAGTGGGTTAAAGCCCCTGCCTTCAGGTCAGATCATGATCCCAGGGTCCTAGAATCTAGCCCCACATCGGGCTCCCTGCTCAGTGGGGAGCCTGCTTCCCCATCTCTCTCTGCCTGCCTCTCTGCCTACCTGTGATCTCTCTGACAAATAAAAAAATGAAAACTTTAAAAAAAATTTTAAAATGAACCTAAAAGCTGGGACGTCCTTAAATATGAAAGACATGAGAATTATGAGAAGAGAAAGGGGACGTATAGGAAGACGACATGAAAGGACCAAAGCAGGGTGAGAAAATACACATTATGTGTTCAGAGAAGAATCGAAGTTCAGTTGGTTTATAGTAAAAGGAGGGTTTATGTAGAAATTGGGAGACAGATTTTTAAAAAAGAGTAGGACAGGTTGTGTACATGTGAATATGCTGACTACTGGACCTCATTATCATAGATTTTCTTATTCTCACTCAAATTAGTGCAATCATCTTCTAATCGGATGTCCTTGCTCCAAGTTCTACCTTGATCAAGCTATATTTGCTCATCCTCCAGGTGCAGCTTGTAAATTACTTTCTCTGGGAAGCTTTGTTGACTTCTAAGACAGTTGAGATTTCATTGTTAAATGTACTTATATGTTGAAGATTTGTTTGTTTACAGCTTTAATCACTGCTGTAATTAAGTGATTATTTGGTTAACCTTGATAGAAAGTAAGTTCAAAGAAATAGGAACCACATTTTTAAATATTATTTTTTAATTTTTTCACAGTATAGTAGCAGATGAATGAATGTATTCTCCTCAAAAGAAAATATGATGGAACACTTGTGCATCATGCATTCCCTATGAGCAGAGCTGAATGAATATTATTTTGAGAAGTGACTAGTATCGACAAGATGTTTGACAACATACTACTGAGGCATGACTAATAAAAAATATGGAAGTCATGGTTGAAGGGGAACAAAGCTGTTATCTGTAATCACTAATGTGACAAGAATAAATAAATAGGAATTGATGAAATCAATTGCATAGAAATGACTCATGATGAGTTTCCTGGGAAACTGAAAACATCAATCTCTAGAAATCAGAACCACACACTGGCTGGTAAAAAAAGATGACTGGCAACTCCTGAAAATAGAGTTGTTTAGGCAGCAGGAGATTGGGAATGGAATTCCTGGGTTTGAAATTTACAGAGCCAGTGAGTGTAACAGAAGGGCAAGAAATAGAGCAGGACAAAGTCAGAAGTCTGATAGGGACAGGACCTATGGGAGATCTAGTAGGGATCTGATAGAGAGCAGGGCTGCTGTGTAGGAAACAAGACCCAGAATCACTGTTACTAGAATTTTGAGGGAACTTTACCTTGAGCATGGTAAACTAGAACGTTGCAAAAGACTTGAAGGGTAGATCTTGACTGTTGCTAGAGCAGCGGTTATATGGGATTGAGACAACTTCTTGAGATGTTTTAATGATAGTTTTTATGCTTTGATGCTGATATCCTTAAACAAGATATTGTGTCTATCTTAAGTATCAGTTGGGGTATTCCAAATTTACTGTCTTCAACACTGTAATTGGGAGTTGTGTGTATTTCATTATATTGTGATGTGATGACTGTTGAATCCATCCTTGATTTGTCTATAAAAGGCTGTTTTCTTTTTTAACTAGAGTATGTCCTGGGGCCAGAAAACCACTTCTACATTTTTAATCAGATTATGCTTTTAATCATCATAGATAGCTCTGATTTAGCCAAAAAGTATTTTTCCATTTTAATGTTATTTTATGTATGTTCCAGATCTCTAAGATGACTGGCCCACACATGGAAATGTGCATGTGGGGATCATTTGTGTTATTCTATTTTCAAAAATCATGGAAATTATAAACAAAATAAGATTAAATTCATAGGGGCGCCTGGGTGGCTCAGTTGGTTAAAGCCTCTGCCTTCGGCTCAGGTCATGATCCCAGGGTCCTGGGATCGAGCCCCGCATCGGGCTCTCTGCTCCACGAGGAGCCTGCTTCCTCCTCTCTCTCTGCCTGCCTCTCTGCCTGGTTGTGATTTCTCTTTGTCAAATAAATAAAATTAAAAAAAAGATTAAGTTCATAGAAGAGTATTGAGCATTGCCATTTCTATTTCTGTCAGAGAAAGCTAAATGAAAATTTCTGTATTTTCTCTCATAATTTCAATCCCCTTTAGATCTCCCAGTAACAATCTAGAAATCATGATAATTTCTCAAGTGATCTAGTGGTGATGATGATGAGTTTTTCAACTTTTCTGCTCCACTTTCCTCAACATGATGACTTTGAATCTTGCGTTTGTTGCCTTATGGTCTTGAATGATCACAACACTGAGCAAAATGGATGAGCTGACTTGTGCCTCCCACCCCAACATTCTTAAGTTAGAGTCCTAACCCCCAACACCTCAGAATGTGATTGTATTTGGAGATGGGATCTTTAAAGATGTAACCAAGGGAAAATGAAGCTATATGGGTGGGATCTGATCCAACATGGCTGGGGACCTTACAAGAGGAGATTAGGATCCAGAAACTCATGATGATAATGTAGAGCAGGAGAAGGAAGTGGGATGACTGCAGGAGAGAGAAGATGAAATCACATGGCACAATTGAAATTTCACTAAAATGAAACTTAGGAACCAGATGTCTATCCTTAGCTTTACAATTAACTCTCTGTAAGACCTAGAAACTAACTCTTCTAGGTCTCAAGATCCATGCCTATGCAATAAATTAAGCCTAAATCAGTGATCTATACAGTTATTTAGGTCTCTTATATTTAATGCATTCAGAAAGTGAGTGGGACATTTTCATTTCCTTGAAGGAAAGCCACTTTTGGCAAATCTATGATTTTCTTTGAGCTTCTATTTTCTCATATGCTAAAAGAAACTTAGAGTATAATGAGTGAATTCTACACTGGTATTTTTGTATGATGAAATAATGTATAGAAAATTTCTTTAAGTATTCCCTGGCTTTACACAAAGGTATCATTTTATTTTTATGTTTGGTTCATTTGCAATAAGCTTTATTTTTAGCAGCTTGTCATTTCCTGAAATACTGTATTTATAAAAGATTAGAAAGGAACCAGAAAAAATTAAAGAAGATCCAATTTCATATAGAGATACAATTGAAACAGATCTATAGGCTGCTTTAGAAGCTCTTTTGGAAAGGTCTAAGATGGAACGCATGCCTTCTGAAACTGGACACCTCCCACCTAGCTTCAGTGATTACCTCCTTATACACAGAGAAATGAATCAGGCTAGAAATTGGTTTTTGGAATGCAAGGTTTAGACATTTTCAACCAAAATGAGGTATAATTAATTCTAGTTACATAAATCTGAGAGTCATTTTTCTGTCAATTTTACAAACGCATAGTAGTTTTCTATTTACTTATTTTTTATTTTTTTGGACCAAACCATATAACTAACTTATTTCCTTGCTTTCTGTATGCCTGGTATATGTGTCAACTTCTTCATTCCCTCATTCTGTCAGCCCAGGCACATGGTCTGTTGTTCACTGAGTGAATCCTACTCTCCTCTGCTCCTGAGACTCATTGTCAGAGACATTTGTACCTTCAAACTATGAGCTTCCAGAAAATTACTGCTTTAAGAGAATTGAAACTCAAAAGATAGCCTGATGGTGGGTATTAAGGAGGGCATGTATTGCATGGAACACTGGGTGTGGTGCATAAACAATGAATTTTAGAACACTGAAAAAAATAAAATAAAATGAAATAAAAATAAACAACAGATTTCTCTGGAAGATTAAAAAAAAAGATATCTGTTAAGACCTTGCACACACAGACTTTCAAAACCCATTCGCATAAAAATATAATCTTTCATTTTAATTTCACAAATATGCAACAAACCAAAAGTGGAAAATAAACAAGTAACAAACTACCACATTATTTTTGGATTAAGGAGCTTATTACAGGGGCACCTGGGTGGCTCAGTCAGTTAAGCGTCTGCTTTCAGCTCACATCATGATCCCAGGGTCCTGAGATCAAGTCCCATATTGGGCTCCTGGCTCAGCAGGGAGTCTGCTTCTCCCTCTCCCTCTGCCTCTTCCCCCTGCACATGCTCTTTCTCCTTCTCCTGCTTTCTCTTTCAAACAAATAAATAAAATCTTAAAAAAAAAAAAGGAGATCACAGCTTTGTAGTAAAACTTGAAATCAGGCAACGTGATGCCCCCAGTTTTGTTTTTCTTTTTCAACATTTCCTTAGGAATTTGGGGTCTCTTCTGATTCCATACAAATTTTAGGATTGTTTACTCCAGCTCTTTGAAAAATGCCTGTGGAATTTTGGTCAGAATGGAATTAAAAGTATAATTTCTCTAGGCAGTATAGACATTTTAACAATGTTTATTCTTCTGATACATGAGCATGGAATGGTCTTCCACCTTTTTGTGTCTTCTTCAGTTTCTTTCATGAGTGTTCTGTAGTTCCTTGAGTACAGATTCTTTACATCTTTGGTTAGGTTTATTCCCAGGTATCTTACAGTTCTTGGTGTCATAGTAAATGGAATTGATTCTCTAATTTTCCTTTCTGTATTTTCCTTTTTAGTGTATAAGAAAGCAACTGATTTCTGTACACTGATTTTGTGTCCAGCCACATTACTGAATTACTGTATGAGTTCTAGCAGTTTGGAGGTATAGTCTTCGGGGTTTCCATATAAAGTATCATGTCATCTGCAAAGAAAGAGAGTTTAACTTCTTCATTGCCAATTTGAATACCTTTTATTTCCTTTGTTGTTTGATTGCTGTTGCTAGGACTTCTAATACTATGTTGAACAAGAGTGGTGAGAGTGGGCAACCTTGTTGTGTTCCTGATCTCAAAGGGAAGGCTGTCAGCTTTTCCCCATTGAGGATGATATTTGCTGTGGGTTTTTCATAGATAGATTTTTTGAAGTTGAGGAATGTTCCCTCTATCCCTATACTTTGAAGAGTTTTAATCAGGAACAGATGCTGTATCTTTTCAAATGCTTTTTTCTGCATCTATTGAGAGGACCATGTGGTTCTTCTCTCTTCTCTTATTGATTTGTTCTATCACATTGATTGATTTGCAAATGTTGAACCACACTTGCAACCAGGGATAAATCCCATCTGGTCATGGTGGATAATCTTTTTAACGTACTGTTGGATCCTAATAGCTAGGATCTTGTTGAGAATCTTAGCATCCATATTCATAAGGGATATTGGTCTGAAATTCTCCTTTTTGGTGCAGTCTTTGCCTGGTTTGGGGATCAGACTAATGCTGGCTTCAATTAAAGAGTCTGGAAGTTTTCTTTCTGCTTCAATTTTTTGAAACAGCTTCAGGATAATAGGTATTATTTCTTCCTTGAAAGTTTGGTTGAACTCCCCAGGGAATCCCTCAGGTCCTGGGCTCTTGTTTTTTGGGAGGTTTTTGATCACTGCTTCAATCTCATTACTAGATATTGGTCTATTCAGTTTGTCAATTTCTTCCTGGTTCAGTTTTGGAAGTTTATAGCTTTCCAAGAATGTATCCATTTTGTCTAGGTTGCTTAACTTATTGGCATATAACTGTTGGTAATAATTTCCAATGATTGTTTCTAGACAACATGGTACTGGCACAAAAACTGACACACAGACCAGTGGAACAGAGTAGAGAGCCTAGATATGGACCCTCAACTTGATGGTCAAATAATCTTGGACAAAGGAGGAAAAAAATATAAAGTGGAAAAAAAGTATCTTCAATAAATGGTGCTGGGAAAATTGGACAGCTATGTGTAGAAGAATGAAACTCGGCCATTCTCTTACCCCAGACACAAAGATAAACTCAAAATGGATAAAAGACCTCAACGTGAAACAGGAATCTATCCGAATCCTAGAGGAGAACATAGGCAGTAACCTCTTCGACATCAGCCACAGCAAGTTCTTTCAAGATATGTCTCCAAAGGCAAAGGAAACAAAAGCTAAAATGAACTTTTGGGACTTCTTCAAGATCAAAAGCTTTTGCACAGCAAAGGAAACAGTCAACAAAACAAAGAGTCAATCCATGGAATAGGAAAACATATTCACAAATGACACTATAGACAAATGGCTGATGTCGAAGATCCATAAAGAACTCCTCAAACTCAACACACACAGAACAGATAATCACATCAAAAAATGGGCAGAAGATATGAACAGACACTTCTCCAAAGAAGACATACAAATGGTTAACAGACACATGAAAAAATGTTCATCATCACTAGCCATCAGGGAAATTCAAATCAAAATCACATTGAGATACCACCTTACACCAGTTAGAATGGCCGAAATTAACAAGACAGTAAACAACATGTGTTGAAGAGGATGTGGAGAAAGGGGAACCCTCTTACACTATTGGTGGGAATGTAAGTTGGTGCAATCACTCTAGAAAACAGTGTGGAGATTCCTTAAGAAACTAAAAATAGAGCTTCCCTATGACCCTGCAATTGCACTACTGGGTATTTCCCTCAAAGATACAGATGCAGTGAAAAGAAGGGCCATCTTTACCCCAATGTGCATAGCAGCAATGGCCACAATCACTAAACTGTGGAAAGAACCAAGATGCCCTTCAGTGGGCAAATGGATAAGGAAGATACGGTCCATATATACTATAGAGTATTATGCTTCCATCAGAAAGGATGAACACCCAACTTTTGTATCAATATGGACAGGACTGGAAGAGATTATGCTGAATGAAGTACGTCAAGCAGAGAGTCAATTATCATATGGTTTCATTTATTTGTGGAGCTTAAGGAATAACAAGGAGGACATGGGGAGATGGAGAGGAGAAGGGAGTTGGGGGAAATTGGAGGGGGAGACAAAACATGAGAGACTGTGGACTCTGAGAAACAAACTGAAGGTTTTGGAGGGGAGGAGGATGGGGGATTGGGTGAACCTGGTGGTGGGTATTATGGAGGGCACGTATTGCATGGAGCACTGGGTGTGGTGCGTAAACAATGAATGCTGGAACACTGAGAAGAAATTTAAAAAAAAGACTTCATCACATTTTTTTTCTCTTTTAATTAATTAATTTATTTTTTTCAGCGTAACAGTATTCATTGTTTTTGCATAACACCCAGTGCTCCATGCAATACATGCCCTCCCTATTACCCACCACCTGGTTCCCCCAACCTCCCACCCCCACCCCTTCAAAACCCCCAGGTTGTTTCTCAGAGTCCATAGTCTCTCATGGTTCATCTCCCCTTCCAATTTCCCCCAACTTCCTTCTCCTCTCCATCTCCCAATGTCCTCCATGTCATTTGTTATGATCCACAAATAAGTGAAACCATATGATACTTGACTCTCTCTGCTTGACTTATTTCACTCAGCACAATCACCTCCAGTCCCATCATGTTGCTACAAAAGTTGGGTATTCATCCTTTTTTTTTTTTTTTTATATAAACATATAATGTATTTTTATCCCCAGGGGTACAGGTCTGTGAATCACCAGGTTTACACACTTCACAGCACTCACGATAGCACATACCCTCCCCGATGTCCATAACCCCCTCCCCCTCTCCCAACCCCACCTCCCCCCAGCAACCCCCAGTTTGTTTTGTGAGATTAAGAGTCATTTATGGTTTGTCTCCCTCCCAATCCCATCTTGTTTCACTGGAGGGTTAGGGGGATAGAAGATTTCATCACATTCAAATGATGTGAATTTCATTTTGAGGGGAAAATCTGTTGAAATAAATTCTATCACCAGGCCAGCATTAGACATTAAATTGGGTTCAGTGCTGGCAATACATATTCACAAAAGAAGACATCAGTAGATATAAGACAGAGATAAATTACAAAATTTTAACTTAAAAAAACCCTCATATCCAGGAACCTAGGTGGCTCAGTAGGTTAAATGTCTGCCTTTGGAGTCAAGTATCATATGGTCTCACTTATTTGTGGAGCATAACAAATAACATGGAGGACATGGGGAGATGGAGAGGAGAGGGAGTTGAGGGAAACTGGAAGGGGAGATGAACCATGAGAGACTATGGACTCTGAAAAACAACCAGAGGGTTATGAAGGGGCGGTGGGAGGGGGTGGGGTGGGTGGGAGGTTGAGGAACCAGGTGGTGGGTAATAGGGAGGGCACGTACTGCATGGAGCACTGGGTGTGATGCCAAAACAATGAACACTGTTATGCTGTAAATAAGCAAATAAAAATAAATAAATTAATTTAAAAAAAAAATGTCTGCCTTTGTCTCAGGTCATAATCCTGGAGTCCTGGAATTGAGCCCACGTTTAGATCCCTGCTCAGTGGGGAGTATGCTTCTGCCTCCCCTTCCTTCCCCCCACCCCACCCTCCTGCTCTCTCCCTCACTCTCTCTCTCTCAAATAAAGAAGTAAAATAATAAAAAATTTAAAAATGTCATATGATTATAAATTAATCAATACCATTCATTATTATCCAAATATTAAAGAAAACCCCAATGGAAATTGGGAAATATTTTAGAATGTGTAATAATGATGATACAACTCAGTAAAATTGTAGAGATGCTGCTGTTTAGAAGGAAAAGTTTAAATTTTAATCTACATATGAAAATACAAGAAAACTTGAAATAAAATTTTTGTTCTCTATATGAGGAAGCTTGGGAAAAATAGTTGAAGTCAAAAGAAATTTTAAGATAGGAAATTATAAAGATAAAAATATAAATACATGAAATAGAAATCAGACACAAAACAGAGAAAACCAACAAGTTCACAAACTTCAGATTTATTTCATTTAAAAAAAGTCACACAGGAAAATAGGTGACCAATAGCTTCAGAAAATTTACAGAATCATTTGGAAAAATATTTATTTCATATATTCCAAAGCAGAATTCATTTTTCCTTCATTCCCTCCAGCAAGTATGGTATGTGTCTTTGTCTTCCAAATACTTTTTCAAAACAACCTCATGACAAAATTAGAAGTCACTAACCACTAGATGAATAGGCTGCAGAACTACTCTTAAGCAAAAGAGAAAGGTTAATAAACATTTTTTCAGAGTACCAAATCCTAATTCATATCCTCTGCACCCATCAGAGGGACTTGTGACCTCATTCTCTTCCAGCTAATTCTCATCTCTGATTCTACATGTGTGTAATGGTAAGTGATGGGAGTTTGGTTGAAGAAGACTTCCCATGCTCTCAGATCCTGGTCTGCCCAGCCCAAACTTGTATATTGGTCAGGACTGAACACTCTAGGTCTCCAAGGCATAGTTTTTTTAAAAAAGAAAAAAAAGAAAAAAAAATCCTAAATTATTTGTCAACATTATACAACTGGATGGTTTCAAAATATGGGTGCTGTGTACTATGGAAATACTTTCTTGCATTTTTTGTTTGTGGGTCTGCATTCTTGAGGTATCAATTTAGTTGTTTCTCATCTGAATGGTGTCATCCACAGATTTCAGTACTTACTTTTGCACATGCATACACTACTAGAAAGTTTTTATCAAACCAGCCAGGATCGAACTAATTATTTGTTAGATAATTTTTGAGGCTACCCATTTTCTGAACATATTTTTGTTTTTCTTTCTTTTTTGAAGGATATTTTGAACTGATATAAAATTCTAGGAGGCTGCATATTTTTTTTTCTTTTCTACTTTTTAAAAATATCATTGTTTTCTTTTTTTTTTAAAGACTCCATTCTTTTATTTGTCAGAGAGAGAGAAAGAGCAGCAGACATAGCGAGAAGCAGACTCCCCATTGAGCAGGGAGTCTGATGTGGGACTCAATCCCAGGTCTCCAGGATCATGACTCCAGCTGAAAACAGAAGCCTAACCCTCTGAGTCACACAGGCGTCCCTATCATTCTGTTTTCTTCTGGTGTTAAGAACATTAGCTGTATTTCTTATTATTGTTCGCCATATAAAATGTCTGTTTTGCCTCTAGTTACTTTAAGATTTTCTTTTTATCTTTGCTTTTAATCAATTCACTACAATGTGCCTAAATGTGGATTTCTTCTGATTCAAGTACCTAAGATTCTTGGATTTTAAGTTGGAAGTTTTATTGATTTGCTCAATCCTGACTTTTTGTTGTTATTAATCAAATGTACAAAAGTTTTTGCTACAGTTTTTTTTTTTTTTCCTTTTTTTCCCCTGATCCATTCCCCCGCACCCCGGGACTTTTCTTACATTGTTTTTAGATTGCTTGACATTTTTCAACAAGTTTCCAAATCTTTACTCTGTCTCTTTTTTGCAATCTTTATTTCTCCAAGTATTTGAATTGTGTAATATATTTTCTCAAAAATCTATTTTCAAGTTCATTTATCCTTGCTTCTGTTTTGTCAAATATTCCTTTAATCTAATTCTAGTTTTAAGTCTTGAACTTAATTTTGTCTTTAACTTCCTGTTTAAGGATAGCCATTGTTTTTTAAAAATTATTTTTAACTCTTAAAATTTCCCTTATACATATAACTATATCCATCTTTTTTGAAATTATTCACATATTCATTATAGTCCCTTTAAAGTCTGTGCCAACTAAGTCTAGTATTTGTAATAAATGTGAATTTGCTTCTATTGATTGTTTTGATTGGGTAACAGCTACATGTTTTTTGAAATATCATGTTTTATTGCATTATAGATAGTGTAAATAAAAGACTAGTGGATTTTGAGATATATTCATATTTACATACAATTACAATTGTATTTGTATACACTTGTGATTATATGATCAATACACGTATACACACAAAAAATATACATATGCAAATATATTGATTTATCATTTTCCAGAGAACCTAAGTCCTTCCTTCTGCATGTTAGAAAAGCAAAGGACTTAACAGTAAGATTCTTTAAAGAATTAAGATAAGAAAAAAAAAAAAAGAAGTTAAGCAAACTGTCCCCAGTTTATGCATCTCCACACTGCCTATACTCCTACTAGATTTGTTGCCACTCTGATCTGAGCTTATTAGTATATTCTATATTTCAGTTGAGGGAGAGGCTGGCCCATAGTTTTAGACTCTTTTAGTTTATCTTGAATTTGTTGAGTTTCCTTCATTTTAGTTATTGTATTTTACAGTTTTAGTATTTCCATGTTCACTTTTATATATTCTAGTACTATTATTAAAATTCTAAAACTTTGTCTTTAATTTCTTTTTTTTTTCATTTTATTTATTTTTTCAGTGTAACAGTATTCATTCTTTTTGCACAACACCCAGTGCTCCATGCAAAACGTGCCCTCCCCATTACCCACCACCTGTTCCCCCAACCTCCCACCCCTGACCCTTCAAAACCCTCAGGTTGTTTTTCAGAGTCCATAGTCTCTTATGGTTCGCCTCCCCTCCCCAATGTCCATAGCCCGCTCCCCCTCTCCCAATCCCACCTCCCCCCAGCAACCCCCAGTTTGTTTTGTGAGATTAAGAGTCATTTATGGTTTGTCTCCCTCCCAATCCCATCTTGTTTCATTTACTCTTTTCCTATCCCCCTACCCCCCCATGTTGCTTCTCCATGTCCTCATATCAGGGAGATCATATGATAGTTGTCTTTCTCCGATTGACTTATTTCACTAAGCATGATACGCTCTAGTTCCATCCACGTCGTCGCAAATGGCATGATTTCATTTCTTTTGATGGCTGCATAGTATTCCATTGTGTATATATACCACATCTTCTTTATCCATTCATCTGTTGATGGACATCTAGGTTCTTTCCATAGTCTGGCTATTGTAGACATTCCTGCTATAAACATTCGGGTACACTCTGGAAAACAGCATGGAGGTTCCTCAAAATGTTGAAAATAGAACTACCCTATGACCCAGCAATTGCACTACTGGGTATTTACCCTAAAGATACAAACATAGTGATCCGAAGGGGCACGTGTCTTTAATTTCTTAAGAATAATAACCACAATTATTTTTCTGTACATTTCCAATATGTACATTATCTGGATATCCTGTAGGTTTGTTTGTGCTCTGTGTCATCTCTTGGTTTGGTTTAGTTTTGACATTTTGTAGCATTGGTAGCTTTAATCAATTACCATAAGTAATTTGGGTCTATTTGCAGAAGAATTTACTTTGGTTGTACCAAGCTGAGGTAAGATTACTAACACTTTAAGTATCAAGATTGATACAATTTGGAGGTTGACTTCAGTTCCTATGAAATATATTCTATGTTTGCTTACTCGTAAAATTCTAATAGAGTCTGTAAAAGTCTAGAATGTTTACCTGTACTTCAAGATCTTTAATAAAAAAAAAAAAAGGCCCTGGAATCTGTTCTATTCATTCATACCAGGAGCCCATTATTACTTTTGGAATCAATGGACAACTCAGGAAGAAAACTGCCCAGACACCAACATGTATTTTTACTTAAAACTTGTCCTAATTTTGATTTAGCAATTCTTAGCAGATAGTGCTCCAGAGTTTGTGCATAGACTGTTTTATCAAGGTTTACTAAGGTTCTTATTTGTAAGAGTGATTTGAACTATCCAGTTTGATGCTGTCAAAAGTTATATTTGATATAAGTATCATGTTAATTTTCTATATCTGAGGATGATTAGTAAGAATATTTATTCCATGATATATGCAAAATTATTTAGAATAGACAAGAAACTTGGCAGATTATCACTAGAAATCTGTTCTAGCAAATTTAATAGGTGAATATGAAAATTAGGATTATTGCCATTCAAAACTCAGATTTTCAAATGATGGGGTAATGTGCAGACATTATTAATAACTAGTGCTATTTGCCAAATATATCCCCCATTCATTGTAAATTAACTGTCCAAACGTTCCCTAAACATACCAGCTAACTTTCTGCTTTGTTTTTTCCATTTTATCTTCCAAATCTCTCTATTCCATCCTATACTATTTCTGTTTTTGTTTTTTATCACAGCCTCTACCTTTCAGGAAATTGTGAACATTGATTTCTTTTTTTTTTTTTTTTATTTCTCTATCAAACAGGGATCTTTGGCCAGACCTTGACTCACTTTGAGCTTCCACTACCTCATGTTTAAAAGAAGCACATACAATGTATCTCCCTGTTGGAGCGCTGCTTAAGATTCTAAAGAAATAATGACTTGAAAATCTATTTGAACATTTATTTAGCTCAACATGAAGGTAATTCTTTTTATTATTATCAGATTTGTCTCTTTATCAAACTGTGTCTCACATAGCAACGTATTGTTTTTTGGAATACATACCCTTTAAAAGACTAGCGCAGATCTATAAAAAAAAAAATGGATCTCCATTTTTTGCTGACATGAAGGCTGTGGTTCTCAGCCATATGTAGTTTGAGTTATCAGGAAACATAGAAGCAAATACATATACTGAACCAAAAATCTTTACATCAAGCATAATTGGTCTCCTTCTTATATTGCTATAAAGAAATGAATTCCATTGAAAAATTCTCTCTGAGATTCAAAAATTTCAATACTTTTCCCAACCAATACTGGATGAGTTTAATAGAAATTATTCAAGCTTTATATTAAGTATTTTCTGAAAACATAAAGCCTCAAGTTAGTTTTATATTTAATTTTTGTTTCATGTGCAGACCTACCAGAATATCTAAATTTTATTCTTTCACTCTGCATTTCATATCTACCCTCCAAATTTTGTACTTTTCTTCTTCTATGAGGAGAGATACAGAGACTTACATGATTTAAAGAATTAGGCTTTCCTAGGTCTTGAGATATTTATTTATACAAAGTTTATATGAAAAGAAAAAAAATCTAAAGATGAAAATTTTACTTCAAATTCTCTAACCTCTGTGATTTCAACGCTTACTTTGTGAAGAAACTTAATCTTATTTTAATCTTATATTATATTTATATAATATTTTATTATATATAAGATTTATATCTTATATAAAGATATGTATCTTTATATATTTCTAATAAAATACATAAAGATACAAAATATATATTTATATAATCTTATATTAATCTTTACATATATATATCTATACATTTTTATATATTAATTAATATACCCAATAACACTAAAAGAAATTCCTACTATTAAATTATTAATTTATTATTATATTGTGATATTATATTCTATTTTATGATATATTTTATGTAAGATTATATAATGTTAAATAAAATATATTTATTACAATATATATTTTATATCATATTATATTATTATTAAATACTTATAAATGAAATATATGGATGCCAGGATAGATGTACTTCTTTACTTAAAAAGATTTTTTAAAATTTTTGAATGATGTGTTGTAATTATATGATTTCCATCACCATTGCAGGTATATGATTTAAAAGTTAGACTTATTGGGGTGCCTGGGTGGCTCAGTGGGTTAAAGCCTTTGCTCTTGGCTCAGGTCATGATCCTGGGGTCCTGGGATCCAGCCCCCCATCAGGCTCTCTGCTTGGCAGGGAGCCTGCTTCCTCCTCTCTCTCTGCCTGCCTCTCTGCCTACTTTTGATCTCTGTCTGTCAAATAAATAAATAAAATCTCTTAAAAAATTTAAGAAAACAACAAAAACTTAAGCTTATTGCTTGTTTTACATTTCGCAGGAGCCAGTCTGAGAGCTAGACTGGATGACCATAGAATGGGTGAGCAATTAGTCTTTGGAGACCATAGAGTTGTTTCTTGTGAGAATAAAATAGCTAACATTCTGTAAAAAGATCCGGACTTTCAACAAGTTAGTCTGTAGAAGCCAGGTCCATGGATTGGCTTGTAGCAAAATGGCTGGGAATTACAAAATTACAAAATGTCTGGGAATTACAAAAAAACAAAATAACTTGGGTAGCAGAATCTGGATCCACAGCCCTAAATCCGGAAGTCACAGACTCCATAGCCGGGTGGGGAGGGGGGGTCTGAAGGTACAGGACCTACAGCCCAGGGCGCAGCAGCTTCTGGATCCAAGGCCTACAGAACAACAGCTGCTAGACCCAAAGTGGGACCCAGTGTAAGTCATCCAGCAGGGCCCTCAGAGTGTGGAGATCCTCAGGAGGTAGCAGGATTTCCAGCAGCTGAAGGTCTCTTGACAACCACTCTATGGAGAGGAGCCAGCTGGCAGGTGCTGGGAGAGCAGAAGTCAGTGCGGTAAACAAGGTTGCTGGGGTAAGAGTCACAGGAGGATGGTGGGTAGCGCAGGTAGCCCCCAAAGCGGTGGGAGGAGAAGGTTCCAGAGCAGCAGCTGTAAGACTTGTCCGTAGGAGATATGAGTTCAGCTGAGAAAACACTGTGAACACTGAATTCACAGAGAATATTCACAGACAATAGTCTGAAGTGTACTCTATTTCCTGGACTGTGGCGCTTACATACTCTCAACCACAGGTGTCGAAAGTGATGAAAGCTTCATCCTTGTATTTGTACTCTTTCATTTGCATAGTATTAACTCAATCGTCATTTCTGTAATTGCAGCTGCATAGTTTCCTACCTATTACATTTATGAGGGCTATAATAAATTTCATTATAACACAAAGCCAATGAACTATTCTTACGTCAGAAATGCTATGACCTTTTTGCATTAATGGCATGTCAACTTGGCCACGAATGTTCCTCCTTTTCTTCCTGGTGTATACTGGTACATGTATTTGATCCAAACTTTGCTGGGGTGTGAGTCCTTCTAAGGGTGGAGATGAAAATGACATCATCTTTCTGGGGCGCCTGGGTGGCTCAGTGGGTTAAGTCGCTGCCTTCAGCTCAGGTCATGATCTCAGGGTCCTGGGATCGAGTCCCATATCGGGCTCTCTGCTCAGCGGAGAGCCTGCCTCCCTTCCTCTCTCTCTGCCTGCCTCTACTTGTGATTTCTCTCTGTCAACTAAATAAATAAAATCTTTAAAAAAAAAAATGACATCATCTTTCTTTCTTTCTTTCTTTCTTTCTTTCTCTCTCTCTCTCTTTCTTTCTTTCATTTGGTTACAGGCATAGCTTCAACCTTGCCAAAAAGCCTCTGAAAGATTGAAAACTACTTGTGACCATTCATTTTTATCCAAAACTTGTTTTCTAACCATTAACTATTAATGCAGAGTATTTCATACTCTATGGAAAAGGCCCAACGATGTTAAAAATTGAATGGAGAAAGGCTAGGAACAGAAGGAACTCTGGACAAATATTTGGAAACAAAATGCAAGAACAGTACATTGACAGAGTTTCAAATAGAGACCAGTTTGACAAGTTTGAGTCCCTCAGAGAATGTTTATCAATTGAGGTGAGAGGAAGAAGTAAGTGACAGAGGACAGAGTGAGACATTCAGGTTTCTCCTCTACCTTATTTTAAACTTCTAATTTGTTTAATTTAAATGTTATATAAGGCATTTTAAGGTTTTAGCATTATTGGGGAAATTGTAAAGTAATAGTTTATATTAAAGCAGAAATAAATCAAGAAAGTACATTGAAATTTCTAAGAAATTCTAAAATCAGTAAAACAATGCAAGTATTACACTTAAATGGGGGAAATGAGAATATTAAGGTTTTTTTTTTTTTTTTAAAGATTTTTTTTATTTATTTATTTGACAGAGAGAGAGATCACAAGTAGGCAGAGAGGCAGGCAGAGAGAGAGGAGGAAGCAGGCTCCCTGCGGAGCAGAGAACCCGATGCGGGGCTCGATCCCAGGACCCTGAGATCATGACCTGAGCCGAAGACAGCGGTTTAATCCACTGAGCCACCCAGGCGCCCCGAGAATATTAAGGTTTTTAAACTGATATTAAAAAAGCAGAATAAGAAAGCAAAAGTAATTAAAAGATCAAATAATAAGAAAATTATACATTGGTAGATATAAACATTAGTAGATATAAACTCATATATACATACATACATATACATATATATACATATACATATACATATATACATATGGATATATATATAAAACATGAAAGGACTAAGAGGTCCAATGTAATGACTTGGAATGCCAGATTGAGATACAAATAGAAGAACCATAATATCCCACTTTTAAGAATAACCAATAAAGAGAGGCGCCTGGGTGGCTCAGTGGGTTAAAGCCTCTGCCTTCAGCTCAGGTCATGATCCCAGGGTTATGGGATCGAGCCCCACATCGAGCTCTCTGCTTAGAGGGGAACCTGCTTCCTCTTCTCTCTCTGCCTGCCTCTCTGCCTACTTGTGATCTCTGTCTGTCAAATAAATAAATAAAATCTTTAAAAAAAAGTAAAAAAAAAAAGAATAACCAATAATGAGGGGCGGTGGGGGAGCGCTCAGTCGGTTAAGCATCCAACTCTTGATTTTGGCTCAGGTCCCCACCTCAGAGTTGTAAGATCAAACCCTGCATTGAGCTCCTCACTGAGAGTGAAGCCTGCTTAAGATTCTCTCTCTTCTTCTCCCTCTGCCCCTGTCCCTCACTTGTGGCTTCTCTCTCTCTCTCTCTCTCAAATATGTATATGTATACATATATAAGGAGATGTTATATTAAAATGTTGGCTCTGAGTTGTGGAGCTAATGGCTTCCAAATATGTATTTGAGTCCCATCTCTGTTTTCTACCTAATTCTTTCAGATTTGTAGCTTGAGGAAATAACAGATTTCCATTTTCTATTTTAGATCCTACTTTTGCCACCCATCTAATGGTTTTATGAGAGTTGCCGTTCAGCATGTTACTGGCCATCCAGAGGATTCAGTTTGATTGATCATCTCACCAAGTAGCCAGGTACTTAAAAGCCATGACTTTGGAATATTAAGATTGACGCTATCAGGTAATGTGTTGTCTATTTGTTATCTAAAAAGTGCTTCTATTATATTTGCCCAAATAGGGGTTACTTATATATTTGCCCACATATAGGGGTTACTTGTATCCCAGAAAACAGTAAATATGTCCACGGAAGCCATACCATGACCAAGAAAATGTAACGGTCTTAAGAATGAGAGGAGAAGTCAGCTCATATCTGAATTTCAGAATTTTTCCTATGATGGGTAAAGACATTTTCCTTCTTACTAACAAACAACTTTTACTACATATTTTTGTGTCATTCTGCTGCTGAGATGTTCTCTCAATTTTTTGTCGTCTGAAATATCTTCAATTTTAAAGCACAAATTTATTCAGCATATTCTTTTAGGATGGCATCTGTGTTTTTTTCAGAATTTCGAACATTTCATTCAATTATCTTTGTAAGTAATTTGTATTGTAGTCTTATTGCCACTTTTATCTTTTAAAAAAGAAATCAGCTTTCCCTCTCAGGTTTTTTAGAAATGTTTCTGTCATTGGTGTTCATTAGATTTACTAGTGTGTAGGTGTGGTATTCTCTGTCTTTAACTTTTACTTTGTTGCCTTTATTGACTTTGGGAAAATTTTTAAATTTTCCCCAATATATTTTCTCCCCACTTCTCTCTCCTTTCTGTTTTAAAACTCCAAATACAAGTATGTTAAATCTTTTTACTATAGTCTATTTTTTAATAAATTCCTTTGCTATTTTTTACCTCCATTTCTCTCCATGCATTAGTTTATATAAATTGTTCTCAACCAAGAGTATCTGGGCCTTCTATCCCCCAGGGAATAGTTGGCAACATCTGGAGAGACCATTTTGGTTGTCATGGCTAAGGACATGTTTTGTGTTCATTTCTTTCTATCTAAAATAACCTGGGGGTGGGTGGGTGGCCTAGTTGATGAAGTGTCTGACTCTTGATTTCAGCTCAGGTTATGATCTCAGGGTTGTGAGATCAACCCTGCAGTGGGCTCTGGGCTGGACATGGATCCTGCTTAAGAGTCTCTCTCTTCCTCTTCCTTTGCCCTTCTCAAATAAATGAAAAAATAAAACAGATAAATAAAAAATAACCTAAATTTTAAAAAATAGTCTTTGTCATAGATCTATTTGAAGGTCCAAGGAAGTAATGAGTAGGATATTCTTTGAGCCTTAATTATAGCACTATTTAGGAATAACATCTTACGTAATTTTATTCTTTAGTAACCTGTTGTTTATCTTACTCTCAGATGGGTTTCTTTAAGTATTTGGTCTGCAAAAGCTGAGAATACTATCAAAAGAGTAAAGATACAGTGTCCCCAGCTTTACAGTGAGATCCAAATGAAATAGTTAAGTCCACTGCTATCAGGTGCTTTTTGTTTTCATCTATATTTACTTTGGACTTTCAAAAAGCATCGAAAAGGAATCACACATATTCTTCTGGCTAAGAATATCTTTCCATTCTTATAGAAAAGCAAATTATATTGGCTATTCAACAATGGATGTCTGAGTCTGGTCATTTTTAATTAGATTTAGGTAAACTCATTAGAATTCATTTGAGGCTCATATATATTTTTAAACTGGCATTTAGTTTTTCTGTCATTTATTATATTAACCTTGCAAACCTGAATGATATTCTTGTTTATGAAATTCCTGAAGAATCTGTCAACTTCATAGTCACATTCCCTCTTTCCACATAGATAAAACCCATGTTCTTTGAAGTACTCAAAATATATCCTAATTCTCAGATCTTCATTCACAAGATTCTAAAACTAAAAAAATGAATGTTCAATAACTATAGTTTGAATGAGAAAAATATCCATAATCCAAAGAAATTAGATCAAATTCACAAGTTTTTAGACTTCCAAAACTTACTGAGATGCATATTGAGCTTTTATTAAACCTGTCAAATCAAACTTAACACAAACTCTGCTTGATAATGTATAAACAATAACATAAAAATATTTCAATACAGAATAAATTAGATTAGTGGATTATAATGATTGAACTTTTTATCCATTTGGGGCAGAAAATAAATTAGCATGAACTTCATCCATAATGCTGATACTACACTTATTTTGGAGTTAATTCATTAAATTAAAAAGATGCTAGAATCAGCCTGTTAGACTATGCCTGATAGAAAGCAATTGGGTAAGGAACTGGTGATTAAAGACTAAGATAGTTGTCGCTGGATATAGCGAGCATGATGGACCTCTGGGTAGACGTTTTGATGACTTTGCATAAATGTACCAGAATTCAACAAGTTGATTAGCAGAAGCCAGACACATAGGTATGTTGGCAACAAGATGGCGGGAGGCTACCAGAAGCAAAGTCAACTGGGTGGCCGAAACTGGATCCATAGCTCAGGAAAGAGAAATCAGCCTAGTAAGTAGAGGCTACTAGATCCATAATCCGGAGAAAAGATGCTGCTGGACCAATAGCTATGATATAAATTAATTGGTAGGGACTGCAGATCATGGAGATCCTTGGGTAGTAGCAAGACCCTGCCTGAGCAGAGGCTGGACACCACACAGAATGCTGGGCAGCTGGGCAGCTCACAGCAGGTCTCCTGACAGCCAGTGTAGAGAGAGGATCCCAGCTGGCAGGTGCTGGGAGAGCAGAGATTAGTGCTGTTGGAGTTGTTGAGTAAGAAGAGCCATGGGAGGAGCCTGGGTAGGTAGCTCAGAAAACCCCTTCCCCAAAGGACTGGGAAAATAAGTTTCCAGAGCAGCACCTGTGAGATACGTTGACAGGAGATATGAGTTTAGATTGGTCACAATGAGAAAATTCTGAGATTTAAGATGATTTTGGGCACTGAGTATTTTATATACTCATCAGTTGGTACAGCGCAGTGCAGATATGGTTCTCTCATATCATTGGCACACCTTATTCTGCATTTGTATATTTCATTAACCATCTCTGTCATTGCGTTGACTAGCTTTGTACCTATCGTACTTAGGAGTACAATGGGTACAATGATGATTCCTATCTCAGAAATTCCAGAACTATTTGTCCTTAATCCTCAACCTATTACAGCCAGAAAAGCCCCTTCATTTCTCCCTGGCTATGACTCCATGTACATCTATTCCTGCTTTGCTCCGTAATTCTTTTTGTCACTTTTCTACTACGTCAAGTGATAAGTGATATAGCTTTATTTTTTATAAGGATACTTCTAATGATTGATTCTACTTGTCACCATTGATTTACATTCTCTAAATTTATTTTCCATCTATCACATACTATACAGTACTTCTCACATCCAATGGAGGGAAGAAAAATAACACATAATGGGAAGTGGCTAATAGAAAAGAACCAGACAAATATTTAAAGGTGAAGACTGAATTGAGATGAAGCCACAAGAAGAAGTTGACTCGGGCCCTATGAAGAGGGAACAGGATGATGGTGACAGTGTGGGAATCTGGAAAAAGGGAATGAAGAGACAGGGATTTCAAGTATCTCTTCTACCTACTTTTAGCCTATGGATCTTTTCATCTAAATGGCATTTAAGGGGTACCTGGGTGGCTCAGTTCATTAAGCATCTGCCTTTGGCTCTGCTTGTGATCCCAGGGTCATGGAATTGAGCCCAACATCAGGCTTTCTGCTTAGCCAGGAGCCTCCTTCTCCCTCTTCCTCTGCCTGCTATTACCTCTGCTTGTGGCACTCTCCCTCTCTCTCTCTGCTAAATAAATAAATAATATCTTTTTAAAAATGTCATTTAAAACAAAAAAATACCATTAATGCATTTTTACATATTTTCATTCACATTGTCCAAATTTTTTTTTGTACACAAATGTTTATTTCTCAATTAAACATTCCCTTTAAACACAAGGAATGAATTCTAAGTTCTCATAAAGATGAATTAAAAATGAAATCCCTCCAGGATAGCGTGTGTAATCACTGTGTTCTTGGTCACTACTGGCGTTTACTGTTTAACATCAAGAACAAGACGGGTTACTTAAAGATCATGCTACTGATTGCTCGCGCTTCCTCTATGACCAGGTCTACTGCTCTGCATTGTCCAAATTTTAAAAGAACCTGGGGCCTGCCTCTTAGAACAACTTTTCTGTGTTTAGAGTGAATGAGCTTTGTGCATTTTCAAAGTCAGTTCGTTCCCAATAATTTCCACCAAAATATAAAATAAGGGTGCCGGGAGGCTTGGTCAGTTAAGCATCGACTCTTGATTTCAGCTCAAATCATGATTTCAGGGTTATGAGATTGAGTGCCCTATCAAGTTCCACATTGAGTAGAGCCTACTTAAGATTCTTCCTCTGTATCTTCCTCTGGCCCTCCCCCTACACTCTCCTCTCTCTCTCTCTCTCTCTCTCTCTCTCAAAATACATATGTAAAATAGCCCTCTTTTTTCACCCTTCTTCTTCATTTTATTTTTCTTTTGAATAATATAATAACTGAGTACTAATTTCCAGTCACTTCACTGTATCAGATAAATTTGCACTGAGATAAATACTAATAAGTTTTTTGGGCTGAAGGAAAATAATCTTAGGTGGAAACAATAAACTCCAAGAAAGAATAAAGAGACTATTTGATAGTTGTATTCTCCAGGAAGCAGGCACTGAGACACAGATAGAAGAACAAAATGTTTGTAAGAGAGTAACACCTGTGAGTGAAAAAAAGCCATTCTACCACCTTGTTCTGTCACTGACCAGGTGCTGCCGTGAGAAAAAAATTGACCTTGGCTTGAAAGCTGACACAGAGCCCAAAGAAGCCAACAGAGAAAGCCTGTCAGCTGGCCTCACTTGTCACAGCCAGCCAGCCATTCCTTTTGTGAAGTGGTGTGATGTGCGTTCCAGGGTAGATCTGTACCTGTCATAGTCCACAGAGTCAACTTGTCAGGAGAGAGATTCTCCATGGCTCTGTTAGGGCTCTATTCTGAGGGGAAATAGAAAAGAGCAAAGCCAGTGGCATGAAACAGTCCCCGTCGCTGCATTTGGTCTTGGAGCTGCAGCTGGTGCTCACCATCTCCTTCCTTCAGCATAGTTAGAAATTTGTCTCACCCTTAGTTACCACTTCTGGTGTTCATGGTAGATTTCTTGGTGGTATTAACCAAATCTTATTCCTGAGAAGTATAAATCTTGATAACTGTACCTTTTTCTTGTTAGAGTCACTGCATTTGACAAGTCATGTGCACAGTTGGATGGGAGGTTCCAAGAGACACCCAGGTAGATCAACTGACCTTCCCACATATTCCCCCTTCAATAACTGTGTAACAGTAACCCTGCTGCTTTCTACTAATCAGGATCATCTCCTCTTGGATAGATGACAAGTCTTTTTTTTTTTTTCCCCCATTGGTCCCTGAGTACAAGAAGCCCAAAGTGCACAGGCAGCAGTCATAGCTGTAGTTCAATGAAACCCTTGACGTGTTCCTTAGGAAGTCTGCCTATGAAAACTGGGCCTCTATCCTTGAAAATTCCAGCTGTAGAAATAGGAAGCACGAAGTTCTTGAATGGGTCTTTGGAAGTAATAGCAGGGGGATTTTGGAGACCAGTCTTTTGAAGATATCGCCTCCATGCCAACACTTCGACTTTGCAGTCAGTAGGCCAGTCCAATTCACCAACAGGCAGGGAGCTTCAAGGTGGAGTGTTTTTTGATAAAACTTATGGATCTCACTTATACTCTCTATACTGTGAAGTGGATTACCTGCATGGATTCTACACTATGAGCAATCCCATGCTGGTAGATCAAGCTATTCATTAACTCCTAAAAATGTGCTGAGGCAAACATTAAAAGCGAACTCATACTCTGAAAATGTATCTGTCCATTTGAGAATGGACACTGATTTTCCAGGGCAGAAGGAGAACACTTTCTATTTATAACCAAGCAGCTAGTTGGTCTTCTTGAGGACAAATGTCATACTGGGAGTTTACTGTTAGCCTCCATTGCCAAGATGGAGATTCACAGGTGGCAATGATATCAGCATTGTAAGTAGGAGCTTATGCTGGGGGACCCATTCATAGCCTCTGTGGTCACTTGTTTATCTGGTCAGCATTGTAAGGACTGCTGACAAAGGTAGGCTCACATCAACTAGCAGAGTCATTTTGTCTACATGGTAGTTTCATTCCTCTTCCAAGATGGATACATTCTGGTGGGCACTAAAAAGAAATACATAGATTTTCACATTTTGTGCCCACCTGCATGTGCCTACCCACATATTTCTACACCAGAATTTTTTGTGTCAATATTCTAATCTTCTATTTTCTAGGTCCCTAACTAGATGGTCAGGTTAATTGCTAGTGCCCAGGAATCTAGAGATGTCAGATGTGTTTTTTCCTTTTGTCAGCAAACGTCAAGATCCCACATCCTTTGGAGGAAACATGCTCTATATTGCTCCTGAGATTGTTATTCCTTTAAAGAAAGAAATGTCTAAAGCCAAAATAAATTAGTTCAAATTCAACAATCTATTAGATTTCTAAAGTTGTTCCCAGAGACACTGTAAACATTAACTTGAATAGCCTCCCAAAAAACAAAAGAAAAAAAAAAACTTACCCAATTAAAACTAACAATAAAATTAGCAGAATATTTGGAAACCAAAATGAAAGAGTTTATTACATTATATGCATTTAGGTTTTCATCTCTCTTGTGAATAAAATGTATGAATGAGAATCCCATTAATTCATTAAAATTAGTTCATGTTTATTAACATAAATTCCATTAATCGATCTTGCAATTTATTTTATTAATTCCACTAATTCTATAAATTCATCCAGTAAAATTAATCATTAAGTTCAGTATATGTTAGAGACAGTTTTTGGCCAATACTTTGTGGTTGGAAAAAAGGTGACAAGAGTTTTTCCCAAAGATCATGAAGATGATAAACTCTCTGTTTAGAGGTTAGACATTTTGCTCAAAAGGTCCAGACCCTCAACAACTTGATGTATAGAAGGCAGATCCACAGGTTGGTCTGTAACATGAAGACTGGCAACTTCTGGAGGTGAAGTAGGTTGGGCGACAGAATCTGGATCCATAGCCCAGTGAAGGGAAGCCATAGACTCTGTAACCCAGTGATCTGAAGCCCTGGGATCCACAACCCAGTGAGTTGCAGCTTCTGGATCCATAGCCCAGGGAACGGCAGCTGCTGGACCCAAAACTCAGAGACCGAGAGCAAGTTGTCTGGCAAGGACTGCAGAGCGTGGAGGTCCTTGGGCGGTAGCAGGGTGTCTGGCAAGGTCTGGATGCCACAAAGGATGTCTGGCAGCTGCTGGGCTTACAGCAGGTCTCCTGACAGCCACTAGCGGGGGAGGACCTTAGCTGACAGGTGCTGGGAGAGCAGGAGTTAGGGCGGTAGACCAGGTTGCTGGGGCAGGAGGAGCTTGGGTAGCACACGTAGCCCCCAAAGGAGCGGGAGGAGATGTTTCCAGAGCAGCAGCTGTAGGACATGTTGGCAGGAGATGTGAGTTCAGCTGAGTGACTGTGAGGAGATTCTGAGGTTGAATGTCACCTCCTGGACTGGGACACTTTTATACTCTCAGCCATGGGTGTGGTGTTTTTTACGGTCGCCTTTCCCACACTTGGAATCTCTCATTTCCATATGTGTAATTCAGTGATATTTTCTGTAATTGCAGGTGATTCCTTCCATCTCATATTTATAGGAGAATTCATCATGTTGTTATAGCACCAAGCCAACGAACTATTCCAAAGTCAGAAATGCTATGACTGTATGTCATTAATGCCAGCTAATCGGGGCCAGAAAAGCCCCTATTCTTCTTGGCTGAGACTCATTGTGACTTTGCTAGTACGTTGGCTGGAGAATGCTTAGATCTAAAGGTGGGGATCGACGTTAAGTCACTCTTTTTTTCTAGATCAGTGGAATAGAGGCACCCAATTTGTCACCAATGATTTTCTTTCTGTAAATTTATTTCATCACCTAAAATTAGTTTTTGTTTCTTACATTATATTATGTATTGCCTCTCAAATGCAGTGGAAAGGGAAATAGATAATATAAATTGATTGAGAAATATGATGGATCACAGAGATAAATCAGGACAGATGTTTAAAGACAAAAGGACTAAGCAAGACTAATTTGAAAAAGAGTCTCAGGGGATACAAATTTATACATGTGCGAAAAATCCCAAAGAGTCAAATACTCTTTGTGTGTATTTGTGTGGGAAGATAGCTAGAGACACTATGGATCTGTCCATCTGTGTGTAATTCCAGTAAAAATGGGTTCTGGATCAATATAGTTTATGGCTTTTCATATAGGCATTTCTCCTTTTGTTACCTGTCCTTACAATGCGTCCAGTGATCCTGCTTTCTTAATAAGAACAACTCTTATCAACTCTTATCTAACAAGCAGGACCTTCTTGTCATTTTTATCTTTTGATTCTTTCATATAATTGTTTCCTAATTATAAAAACACGTTTTCCCTACTTCAGTTCTTCAAGATTATTTTTCTGTTGTAAAATATCCAAATATTGTCTTGTATAGAGCTCCATGTCAGGCAAACCGAGGCTAAAACAAATACTGAAGTGTTTTCTCCAGTTAGGAAAACAATTACCTCAGAGGGGAAGTTGTAATTGCAGGAGGTGATAAAAAAGATTCAAATATAAGTGAATTGTCTAAACACTCTTTGTGCATAACACTAATAAAGTGGTTTGTGGTTCTTAATAAATAGGTAGAAGTAAATAGTAATTAAGAATGATCATTAAAATCTCTTGAACAGTTACTAAAGAATTTAAAAATTATAAAATGATAATAACTTAAAAGGATAAAATTCAGCTTTAATCATTTTATTACACCTTCCCAAAATATGAAAATTCACTATTAGAAATGGCAAATGTGCAAGTAGAAATCTAAAAGTAGGAATGATTAAGTTAAATATAATAGACTGACCAATCCTTATTGAAGACCTAGACTTTCAGACTGGATTAGAAATCAAAACTATTTTCTACTTAACATAGGTTTTTCTTTAAATATAAGGAAACAGAGAAGGGAAAAAGTAAAAAGATACATCAGACAAAAGAAACAAACAAAGAATGTTACTTCCGTGTTACTAACTTCCAAATTTGTTGTATGATAAGATGTAAAACATCATGTTATCAGAAGCAATATAAGATATTTCATAACAATCACTCTGTCAGCCTTCCAGGATGATATTCATGATTTTGTTATTCATTTAGAGCTTACCCCAATTTCACATCACCCAAAAGAGTAACAGATAGCTACATATAGCAAGTTCAATTTATGTAATTTAAAATTAAGTTAAATTAAAAGTTTGGTCTTCAGTCATATTAGCCACATTTCATGTGCACAATAGATATGTGTGGCTGATGGATACCATATATCAGAAAATGCAGATAAAAATATTTTCAGCAGCACAGAACGTTCTATTAGACAACACTGCCTTAGACTTCACAGTGCACTTTGTTGACTGGCTAATGGAAATAAGTACTTTTACTATTTCTAGTCCAGTGTAAGAATATCAGAAATCTTGAGGTCAATTATCCTTACCTCAATTCATGTACTACTATGTTGGGATTTTCTGTATTGAAATTTCATGTTTGCTTATGTATATTGATACACATTTGTCTCCATGTTTTTATGACCAAAATTAAATTTACCCTATATATTTGTGTGTGTGTGTGTGTGTGTGTGTGTGTGTGTGTGTGTATACCTATCTTTTTTCTTGCTCTTCACTTCTTACATCTTTTTTGTATGTTCTGGGATTATTTTGCTTCTGACTACATATAACTTTTATTGTATATTTTAGTGTTGGAAGGCTAGTAACACATTCTTTACAGTTTCAAGAGTCTGAAAATGTCTACATTTCTTCTTCTTCTTTTTTTTTTTTTTTGATAAAGAGAGAGTGGGGGTTGGGGGCAAGAAAGAGAAAGAAGAGAGAGAGGAACTCAAACAGTCTCCATGCCCAGAATGGAGCGCAACTCTGGGCTTGATCCCATGACCTTGAGATCATGACCTAAGCCAAAATCAAGAGTCAGATGCTCAACTGAGCCATCCACAGGCTCCTTTCCATTTTGGGAACAAATACTCATTAGTCCATTACTCTAAAGTTTTCTTTCTTCAGAAATTTGAGGATACTTGTCTTCCTGCTTTCTTTCTTTTTTTTTTTCCTTAAGATTTTATTTATTTATTTGACAAACAGAGATCACAAGTAGGCAGAGAGGCAGCCAGAGGAGAGAAGGGGGAAGCAGGCTCCCTGCTGAGCAGAGATCCCGATGTGGGTCTCAATCCCAGGACTCTGAACTCATGACCTGAGCTGAAGGCAGAGGCTTAACCCACTGAGCCACCCAGGCACTCCCGTCTTCCTGCTTTCTTTTTTCTGTTTAGAATTCAGCTGTTAATCTTATTGTTTGCTTGTTTGTTTGTTTTGTTTTGTTTTAGGTAACTTGCCTTTTCTTTCCCTTTGGTTGCTTTAAATTTTTCTCTTCTTTGACTCCAAGATATTCTCTTTATTTGCTAGTTTAAATATGTTCTCCAGAGCAATCTCTAATTGTCTCTCCAGCTATGTCTAATTTCTTTTCAATCCACTCAACAATTCTACATTTAACGTATTGAATTTTTCAATTTTAGAATTCCTACTTAGTTCTTTTTTTTATTTTTTATTTTTTTATTTTTTGAGAGAAAGCTTGAGTGAGGGTGGGGCAAGGGACACAGGGAGAGGGAGAATCTAAGCAGGCCCCATGCCCAGCAAGGAGTCTGACGTGGGTCTTGATCTCATGACCCTGGGATCATGACCTGAGCCCAAATGAAGACTTGGACACTTAACTGATTGCGCCACCCAGGCACCCTTCTATTTGGTTCTTTTAATATATTTCTCTCTCTCTTAAAATTTTAAATCTATCTTTTTATTTCCTAAAGTGAATTCTATTATCTGGTATATATTTTGAATTTAGTCTTTTCTTAACTTGGAAGTCTGGCAGATTTCCCTAGGGTATCAGGTGATCCATATCTACATCATCTATCTATGTATATCATCTATATACTCATCTATATCTGTATAAAACTATATTCACAATTACATCTATACTTCTAAGTCCATGCCTGCATTTATAATAATATTGATATTTATCTATGTAAAGACATAATATAAGGTTACCTCAACACTATGCTAATTTCTTTTTGTAATTTGAAGTTTTTATTTAAATTCCAATTAGTTAACATTCCAATTAGTTTCTGGTGTACATTACAGGGATTCAACACTTCCACATAACATCAGGTGTTCATCACAAGTGTTCTCCTTAATCCCCATCACCTGCTTAACTCACCTCCTGCCCACCTCCCCTCCAGCAACCCTCAGTTGGTGTTCTCTGTAGTTAAGAGTCTGCTTTATGCTTTATCTCTGTCTCTCTTCCCTCCCCTTCCCCGTATTCATCTGGGTTGTTTCTTAAATTCTACATATGAGTGAAATCATATGGTATTTGTTTTCCTCTTACTAACTTATTTTGCTTAGCATTATATCTATATCTATATCTAGATAGAAATATATGTGTGCCACAACTTTTTTATCCATACATCAATTGATGGACATTTGGGCTCTTTTCATAAGTTGGCTGTTGTTGATAATGCTGCTCTAAACAGGGGGTGCATGTATCTCTTCAAACCTGTATTTTTGAATCTTTGGGGGTAAATACCTAGTAGTTCAATTGCTGGATCATGGGGTAGCTCCATTTTTAATGTTTTGAGAACCGTCCATACTGTTTTCCAGAGTGGATACTCCAGGTTTTGTGCCATGTTAATCTAATCGGGTACTGAAATGATATCAGTTCATAGGAAAGGGTAAATATTTAAGGGTCAGCTGAGTCCTAAGGTATTGTTCAGAGTGTCAGTTTTAGTCAAAATCATTGGAAATTTCTAACTTTTGATTTTGGTTACCTGAGCTCACGAGTCTCATCAGCCTCTCTTTTGGATTCAACAATATCCCTAATCAAAAAGAAGTCCCAAATTCTAGGACCTTGTTGTTAAATTGTTAAAACCTCCCTGACATTTTGGCCCTGGTAATTTCTGGACATTTTCACTTGTATTTTCTTTGTCTAAATTTTTTAGACAAAAGATATTAGTTTCAAATAATTTTTTTCATTTGTAAGTATATCAATGTTTATCTCATCCCCCCTTAGGAATAAGCTTACAATTCATAACCAGTCCTTGGTTGAAAGATTTATAATATATGAAAGCATGACTAGAATAGGTAAGAAATAGGAGTAAGAGTATCCAGGGACGCCTGGGTGGCTCAGTTGGTTGAGCGGCTGCCTTTGGCTCAAGTCATGATCCCAGCGTCCTGGGATCAAGTCCCACATCGGGCTCCATGCTTGGCGGGGAGCCTGCTTCTCTCTCTGTCTCTGCCTACGACTCTGTCTGCCTGTGCTCGCTCTCGCTCGCTCTCTCTCTCTCTGACAAATAAACAAATAAAAATCTTAAAAAAAAAGGAGTAAGAATATCCAATCACAAAAGTATTTTATTTTGTTTTTAATATTTATTTATTTGAGAGAGAGTGAGAGAGTTGGGGGGAAAGGGTAGGGGGAGAGACAGACTTTATTTATTTGACAGAGAGAGATCACAGGTAGGCAGAGAGGCAGACTTAAGCAGACTCCGAGCTGAATGTGGAGCTTAACCTGGAGCTTGATCTCACTACGCTGAGATCACGATCTGAGTTGAAACCAGGAGTTGGAGGCTTAACCGACTGTGCCATGCAGGCACCCCACAAAACAATTTTAGTAGTTTGAATGGAAGGTGGTGGAAACAAGAATTATTGCAATTTAAAATATGATACCCTTAAAAAACTAAGTAAAATCTAAAACCTTTAAAAGATGAAGGGACAATTACTCAACTATTTTTAATTGTGTTTGTCATTGCCACACCATATAAAATCTCCTTCATTTGTAAGTTAACCAAGTTTCCAGTCATTTCTTGAATATAAAAGTGATTTTCAGTCTTTTCCACTCTGCTTATTTTATTTTATCTTCCCAGATTTCCCTTTTGCCCCTTCTGATATGCCTATGTCTTTGCGATTCTAAATAAACTTCACCTCCTAAGGAGTCACAAGGCAGATATTCCTTATAAGTTCCTTACTCCTTCTGTGTCCCCTTTTCTTACATTCAGGATCACAAATTTATAATGGGTATCTTTGTCTAAGGGCTGTTATACAGCCTAAAGAAATAAGGCTTAGGAACATTTATTAAACATATGTTAATTCTTTTTGTTCTCAGTTTTAGGTTCCTTATCAAAATCTATCTATATTTGTACTTTGTTTTTCCTGAAGATACTTTGCCTGAGAAAACAGAGAATATTATCATGAAAAAGAGAAATAAAGTCCCCCCCCCTTTTTTGTTGAGTTACACATTAAATCATCACTTCTGATGCTGTCAAATACTAATTATCTTTTAGTTTGAAACATGAGTAAAAACCAGGGTGGAAATCATCCTGATGATTTTAGATTCTTCACTCAAATTTTATGGTATTGTTCTTTACACATATGTAGATAAGATCATATTGAATACTTAGCAGTGGGATACAGGTATTTATCAATTTTTTAAAAGATTTTGTTTATTTATTTATTTGACAGAGAGAGAGATCACAAGTAGGCAGAGAGGCAGGCAGAGAGAGAGGGAGAAGCAGGCTCCCTGCTGAGCAGAGAGCCCGATGTGGGGCTTGATCCCAGGACCCTGGGATCATGATCTGAGCCAAAGGCAGAGGCTTAACCCACTGAGCCACCCAGGTGTCCCAAGTATTTATCAGTTTTGCTAAGAAATGTGGGTGACTTCAAGCAAAGTTACTTAAAATTCACACATAATCATTTTCATTTGTTTTCTATTTATTTTTTCTTCATGTATAAACCTAACCATAAAAATGTAAACATAATTTTTATTCTCTGCATTTCTTATATAGCTATCAACTAGTCTTCTACTTTATGCCTGTTGGCATTCCCATGTCTTGTGAGAAAACCAATCTAATTCCTGAATCTGAGAGTTCAATTCATAATAGCCTATGTACTTAAACAATAGTCTTCTACTACTTGTAGTTTGAGTAAGAAAAATATCTGGGGCTTCTCAAAATTCAAATCCCCAATTTCTTAGGATTTCAAAATATATTTCCAGGTGTGTATTGATCTTTTCACAATATCTCCATTGTCTACCATAATCAAAAGTCTACTTAATAAAAATGAACAACAATGAACACAGCTGGTTATCAGAACCAATAAATTTATTTGATTATAATGATTTGGATTTTCATACAATTTTGGAAGAAAATCCAACATGAATTTTATCTCCAATGCAGACTTTAGATTTTATTTTCAGGTATTACATTAATTTTAGAATTTTTCAAATAAAGTCTTTCAGCCAGTATTTGGGGCCAGAGACAAGGTCAGGGTTTGAAAATCTAAGAATAAGAAGATAATTCTTCCTGTAGGTGAAGATAATAAAGATTATGAGTAGAGGCACTGGTGAGAATGAACAGCAAGATTAGAAATTTAATAAGGTGATCAAAAGAAGCCAGTTCAACACGTTGTTCTGTAACAAGAAGACTGGCAGCTTCTAGAAGCCAGGTAGGTTGGGTGGCAGAATCTGGATCCATAGCCCAGAGAAGGGGAGCCACAGACTCCATAATTCATGGGTCTGAAGCCTTGGGATTCACAGCCCAGTTAATAGCAGCTTCTGGATCCATAGCCCAGGGAATGACAGCTCCTGGACCCAAAACTCAGAGACCCAGAACAAGTCGTCTGGCAAGGACTGCAGAGCATGGAGGTCCTTGGGCGGTAGCAGGATGTCTGGCAAGGTCTGGATGCCACACAAGATGTCTGGCAGCTGGTGGGCTTATAACAGGTGTTCTGACAGCCACTGGAGGGGGAAGAGCCCAGCTGACAGGTGCTGGGAGAGCAGAGGTTAGTTCTGCAGAACAAGTTGCTAGGATAGGAAGAACCACAGGATGATCTTGGGGAACGCAAGTATCCCCCAAAGGAGCAGGAAGAGTAGTTTCCAGAGCAGCAGCTGTAGTACATGTTGGCAGGAGATGTGAGTTCAGCTGAGTGACAGTGAGAAGGTTGTGTTTGAATATCGTATTCCTCAAGTGAAGCATTTATATACTCTCTGCAATGGGTGTGGCACTTTACAATGTCAACTTTTCGAAATTTGGAGTCCCTTATTTGCATACATGTAACTCAGTAATCCTTTTTTAAAGTTGGAGTTAACTACCTCTCTTCATCTTAAATTTATGGGTTCACTCATTTTGTTTTTATAGCCCCATGTCAATGAAGTACATCTATGTTACAAATGCTATGACGGTGTATAATTAATGCCTACACCATCATGATCAGGGAATCCCCTCTGATTTTTCTGGTCATGAAAACATGTGCACGTACATGTGCTCCCCTTTGCCCGAAGAATGCTTTCTTCCCAGGGTGGAGATTACAACGCAGTCATCCCCCTTTTGTGTCAGTGTCTGAGAAGCAGAAATCTGGTCTTGATGAGGAATCTTCTAAATATTGTTTCTACATCAAACCATTGATTCACACTGTAATATAATTTTGTATCTACTACTTATTATTAGCATTGCTTACTCTGTCCAGTCTAGAGGGCTCTTATAAAAGTAAGCCAAAGAGATTGACCTAGATGATTAGAAGTAGGCATAATCCTGAACAAATATGTTGTAGAAATTTAATCTTTAGAAAAATGAAATCAAATCTAAAGCGAGAAGAGACCAATATGAATGCATGTGAAGAAAACCAAAATGGGAAATGATGTTGAGATGAGGTAAGGAAACAAAGGACAGTGGTAGAGAAGGGGAAAAGACTGTCCAGATTTTCTTCTACCCCACTGGATGATTTGTGGATATTCCACTTCTTAGTTCAATCATATCAAATTTTTTCAAAATGAACTTAATTCATGGCTTTTGTGCAATATATTTATACGCTCAAAACATCCTGGGGTCTACCCTCCCATAAGACATCAAAATTTTGAATGTTCTCTGAGCATTCCCAAGTTCATGGCAGATCCTTTATTTTTCTCCCTAATTTTGGTACACGCTTCTGTCCCAGCTTTCTTACTAGAGAGGATCCAAGTTATGTGAATCTTGAAGTTTATAATTTGGGGGCACTTCTTTAAGAAAAAGAATACAACATTGTGAACATAATAAGTAGATATAAATATGGATTCTAATTTAGAATAAAATAAAATTAACAAATACAAACTTATGAGATGACAAAAAGCACAAATATCACAAAATCAAGACAATAAAATTGTATCATCATAATTATCACCACCATCTATAACATTTCCTCTGTATTTATTGGCTGCATAGTCTTTGATCACTTTTTACATATGACAATAATTTTGTCAACATATTTTCTGTAGAAATAATAGAATATATTTCAGTTTTTCTTCCAAAATTATGAATCAAAAAATGTGATCCAATACATTAATAAAAGAAAGAACAAGAAACCATATGATACTCTCAATAGATGCTGAAAAAGCATTTGACAAAGTACATCATGCTTTCCTGATCAAAACTCTTCAAAGTGTAGGGACAGAGGGTACATACCTCAATATCATCAAAGCCATCTATGGAAAAACCCACCGCGAATATCATTCTCAATAGAGAAAAACTGAGAGCTTTTCCCCTAAGGTCAGGAACATGGCACAGATGCTCATTATCACCACTGCTATTGAATATAATACTAGAAGTCCAAGCCTCAGCAATCAGACAACAAAAAGATATTAAAGGCATCCAAATCGGCAAAGAAGAAGTCAAACTAACTTTGCATAGGAATTCAGTAAAGTGTCAGGATATAAAAATTAAAAAATAAATTATTTTTGATGACACAGAAAATTTCCTTTCAACATTGCTATTTATTAGTAATGCCACGTCTATAACATCCTGTGTCATTCTTCTCAGTTGGTGCTTTAATCCTGGGATTATGCTTATCTCAGCCTGTTGTCCCTGCTTTATCTCCCCATCCCAGTCTGCTGGCCCTAGAGGTTCGGTCTTGTGTGAGAATCAGCTACAAATGGCTGTAGACCCTCAGTTTTATTGATCTCTTTGGTAGCAGCGTAATGTTTTGGTTCTACTCCTTCTTCTTAAAGTCAAAACTCCCTGAAGTTCTGAGGTTCATCAGGTTGATTCTAGGGTCTAGAGGTAGTACAGGCAACTTTCTGGATCTACCCACAGTCCAGAACTACTTCAAGGGCAAATGATTGACTCCCAGGTTACAGCAGTACAAATGGAACAGTGGGTCCCTCCACACATCTCTGGAACATTGCAGTGGAGCCTTAGACAAAAGAACCCTGAAGGGGACCCTGCCACTGAATCTTCATTAGGTTAAGTCTCTCTCTGTCTTTACCTAAGCTGCTCTAAGAAACTTGAACATGTGCTAGTGACCTTCTGTCTGAGATATCAGGGACCCACACAGAGTGCCCAGGGCTCTCTTCAGTATACTTTCCATGGAAGTGTCTCTGTCCAGAGCTCTAACCTAATTTTCAATAATTGGATTATTGTAGTTTATTATTGCTTTTATTATTTGCCTCTGGTCCTCTTTAACTCCAAGTTTTTTTTTTTTTAATGAAAATATCTGATAGATTTATCACATTCTTTGGGCATATGGTTGTTTCCTGTCAATTTGGTGTAATATACACCAAATTTCAACTATGGGGTATCAGACACTCAGAAAGTATAGTGCTGTGTCGTAAGGCATGGAGTTGCAACTCTTTGATTAAACTACAATACAATTTTACTGTATATGCTTAAATTAACAACTTTCCCTCAATGTAAGAGTAGGTTTAATTGCAATTTTACAAAAGGAAGCACTATATAAGACCTCAGTAAGTCCAAGGAATGATGAAGTAGTTCATTCTCATCAAACAGCTCCTTTAAAAAAGTTTATCTTATGATCTTCTAAATTTCTAGATTTTTTTTCTTATGGGTTTCCAGCCACTGAGATAAAAGTCATAGCCCACTCAATGCTAGGAACACCATGCCTTTCTCAAATTACAGTGTTTCCAAGAAATTCTTGAAAATAGTTGTCTTATCACAAGTGAGAGTGACTTTTTGTTCACTGGAGATAGGATTACTGTTAATCAAAATTAATAAGGTCAGCAAAATTTGTCTATAGTGACACAACATTTTGGCTGCCCTTCCAGGCACACAATGATGACCTTCTCTTCCCTGTCCATCTTACTCTCTTCACATCAATGTGATAGTGTTTATATTGCTGAAATAATAGATCACAAACTCTCAGGTCCTCTCACTGAATCCAGCTCACAGATGTATGGTCATCCCACAAGCACGAACCACCCCCTTAGTTTTTTCTTTCTTTTTTTTTATATTAAACTCTAAATTAGTCACCGATATTTAAAAATCAAAAGAAATTTGTACAAAATATGGGTTTCTGACATCTTATAAAATTTTGGAAATCTGGTCCTACTGGGTTCCCTTGCTTGCAGCTGCCTGGAACTCCATTCATAGAGGATGTACTCCCTGAAATTCCCAAGTTCAGCTAATCCTCTTTATTTTGTAGTTGTGGGGCCCAATTTTAGTTGTCTTTAGTCATCAAGCCTGTGCTATTATTTTGTTGTGTTAGCTAATGACACTGTCATAAATTGAGAGGCTTTGGGTTTGAAGACATTTTGTGAAAACAAACTTCCTGTGCACTTGACGGATGTTCTTCCTTGTTTAATAGGAAAATATAATGCATCTATGTTGGTGGAATTGGATTATAAAAACACCAATCATGAGACAAATCACAGGTCAGCTGGGCCACCTCACTTATGTTTATGATCCTCTGACCAAAAATATTTTACATGACAAAAGAACTTGACATGGTTTTTATATGCTGGGCAATGACTTAAATCAGTGGTGTCTTACTTCTGAATATGCAGCAGAAGTAACAAATGGGTCACTTGAGAACAAACAAACCAACCAGAAAATAAATAAACAATGTAAGAAAAGCAAATTATTGAATTCCTCCTCAAGTTGCTTCACATGTGATTCTGAGGTACTACCATAGTTGGGCCAAAGGGTTAAAAAATTAAATTAAACTAAACTAAAGGATTAACATCTAGCTAAGATTCCTCAGGAGAGGTCATAGCCATGTGACATCACACTAATCCATGCCTGACAACTGTAACCACCTTTGTACAGGGATTGTCTTGCCAAGAATATGAAGTACAGCATTACAAAGAGAGAAAAGGAAATCCATTTTCTGTTTATAACGTAATAATTCTATTGTAATGGGCAGTTCCTGCAAATAATATGCTTCACCCTCTCTCCTTGCTACTGTGCAGATGTAATAGCTGTTACAAATGCTATTGTTTGGAAATGTTGAAGATGGATTTAGTAGCATTAATATCCATCCGGCAAGATGCAGCATCCTAGGGTTTGAACAAAGGCTGCGTGTCACTACCCGGTGACATTGTGCAGATGGCCTCATGATGAGTGGTAAGGGCTCCCTATAAATACAGGAAAGAAGAATAGCATTTGTGACAGACTGTAATAGTTAAAATTGGAAGGCAGAATGAAAACAGGCTTTGAATTAGAAATCAGATCTTAAATGTGTGAGCGGAACTAAAATGGTCTGTGGTACGTAGTAGGCATTCTATAGACATGTCGATTGAATGAAAAAAGACATTGTCTTAATGTTTTCAATGTCTTATTTGAAGTAAGTCACCTAGGAAGATTACATAAATATTAACCATTTTTTGTGTGTTCTGTCTTCGGCAGCTTAGTGAAGGTTAACTCTGTGTATCTGATAGACATGGAAGATTTCCACTCAGATGTCATGGGTCAGCTAAGACTCATGAGCTTTGATGTTTCCAGGTGACATAAAATCTTGACCTAGTGGAAAGTAGTGAGATGAGGAGAAAGAACACAGGCTAATAGATGTGTGTGTGTGTGTGTGTGTGCGCACGTGCGCACACGTGCGCACCTGTGTGTGAGTGTGTGTGCACCTTCCTCTCCTGCTACTTTGAGGTCTGGCCTATTCCTGATTCTGAGGTGTCAGCATCCCCTGCCTCATTTTTTTTTCTCTTCCCAGCCCTTTGCTGATTAAAGGCACGAGGAGTGGAATACAGAAGGTAACGCCACATTTACTCTGCACTTTCTTCATCTCCAGTGCAGGGATAAGAGGGGAGGTACTTGAGTGGGCATGGGGCATAGCATGCAGAAGAGAGCAGGAAAGGGAAAGAGAAAGAGGAGGAAGTTATTTCAGTGTACTTCCGGATTTTTAGAGGCTTCAAAGTAGAGGACACTTGAGGTTTCTTTGTCTCCTGAGCTTGTTCAAACTGGTAATTAGGCAGGAGCCCTTGACAGGAAGACAGCCTGATTTTCTCTGGCCGAGACCTTGTTTAGTACTGCTCTGTTGGCTTGGTTCTGTCTTGGTGGGTGGCTAGAGACACAAACATAGCAGAGGTCATGGTTTCCCAATGTCTGCTGGAGGCAAAAAAACCTGGAGTGCCAACATCTAGGATACCTCTCTCCAGGGCTTTGTTCTGGTTTTCTCACTTAGTGGCAGAATAAACCATTTATTAATTGTCCCATTTCTGTGCTCAAATCATAGCATTTTATGATACTAAAATCTGGTTCTGGTGCCCAGAGACTAATGGGCAAATCTCCCTTGCAAGTTCTGGCCCATTCAGAATAGACTAAGGTCTGATGGGAGGGATTAAAGACTAAAATATGTCTAGCCTGTTGCTTCCCTATACACAGGGCTCTTTCTTGCTTGCTTGCTACCTTTCTTGACAATGGCTTCTTAACTTATCCTAATACGAGGGTTTGACTTATTTTTATTTTTTTAAAGATTTTATTTATTCACTTGACAGACAAAGATCACAAGTAGGCAGAGAGAGAGAGGAGGAAGCAGGCTCCCCGCTGAGCAGAAAGCCCTATGCAGGACTCCATCTCAGGACCCTGGGACAGTGACCCGAGCTGAAGGCAGAGGCTTCAACCCACTGAGCCACCCAGGCGCCCCGTGGCTTTGATGTATTTTTAGAGATTTGGAATTTAAAACAATGTAATCCTAGGACATTATGGGATGGACTTTGTGTGATTACTCAGGATTTTAAACTCTGTTAAATTTAAGTAATGTCTACTAAAACACACATGTCAGAATATCACCAGCACAGTGTGCGGCTGTGGTGAGGGGGCTTCGCAATCTAGGCAGAAGGTAACGTGGAAACTTGTAGCCTCTATTCTGCTGTCAGAATGCCTGGGAGGTGAATCCTGGCACTGCTTTTCACAGTACTGTGATCTTCTGCCATTGACTTGAGTTCATGTTCCACTTTTCTTGTTTGTGACATGGGTATAATAGTACCTCTTGCATTGGCTGTTATGAGGATTATATGGGATAAAAAATATAAATAAAATGCCCACAGTCTTGCCTAGCAATTAGTAAAGAGTATATGTGAATATTTGCTCAAATGATCAAAGGAAACCCTTCCTAAGTGCTTCTGAGGTATCAAATTTGAGAATCACTGCTATAAATATCTTAAATGCTTTTTTATTGCCTGAGTCATTCTTTAACAAAAAAGCAAAATGTTTATAACTAGGAAAAACTTGGGATTTCAAAAAGTACACTTGTTTAAAAATAAGAGCCCTCCACAGAAAGCAGAGTTTTAAGGGGCGCCTGGGTGGCTCAGTGGGTTAAAGCCTCTGCCTTCAGCTCGGGTCATGATCTCAGGGTCCTGGGATTCAGCCCCGCATCGGGCTCTCTGCTCTGCAGGGAGCCTGCTTCCTCCTCTCTCTCTGCCTGCCTCTCTGCCTACTTGTGATTTCTCTCTGTCAAATAAATAAAATATTAAAAAAAAAAAAAAAGAAAGCAGAGTTTTAAGCCTTCACAAGACTAATCTGCACCGCAAGGCCTGTGATAGATGGCCTCCTAACTTAATGGCTTAATGTTATACTCAAATGCTGTGCTTCTTATCTTTCTGGAATGTCCCTTTCTTTCTGATCTCCATCTGTCCCTTTCTTCCTTCCCTTTCCTTCTCTCTTTTCCCCGATCTTTATATTTCACACACCACTGATCGTGATTTAGCCTTCTAAAGTGGCAATGCTGTCAAACCAAAGAAGTGCTTCCTTTTGTCTCATCCATTAAACTTGGTGCTTATTTTCAAGAGTAACTAAGCATTTCTATTCATTTCTCTTAAAATGCTTGCAGTTTCATTAGCTTTGTTGGCATCTTATTTAATTTTAGATCAGATGTCTTTGAATGAAAGGTTTCTGACTCCCATTAAAATTTTTGGAATCTCAAGGGGCACCTGGGTGGCGCAGTAGGTTAAAGCCTCTGCCTTCAGCTCAGGTCATGATCTCAGGGTCCTGGGATCGAGCCCCACATTGGGCTCTCTGCTAGGCAGGGAGCCTGCTTCCTTTCCTCTCTCTCTGCCTCTCTCTGCCTACTTGTGATCTCTGTCTGTCAAATAAATAAATAAAATCTTAAAAAGAAAATTGGAATCTCAAGGGGCATGTAGGTGGCTCAGTCAGTTAAGCCCTGGATTCTTGGTTTCAGCTCAGGTCATGATTTCAGGGTTGTGAGATGGAGCCCTGCATGGGATCTGCACTCAGCACAGACTCTGAGATTCTCTCCTTGAGATTCTCTCCTGCTCCCTCCCGCCTCTGCACCTCCATCCGTACTCACGCATGCCTGTGTGCTCTACCTTTATAAAATAAAAATAAATAAATTAAATCTTAAAAAAATAAAATAAAACTTTGGAATCTCCATGTTATAGTGTCTTTTCAATCAACTATTCCCAAAGTCAACTTCAAGATGATTTGCAAATGTGGCCCTGATGAAACTTTGCTCGCAATTCTGCATATCTGGCCTGAGTAGCTGTTAGTCTCTTCCTCTTGCAGAGTACTTTAGGAATCCTGAGTTTTGTCCATCCTGTCTTACTCTCCCAGAGAAGACCCAGAAGAAAGGACGACGCCCTTCCCTCAGTTATTGGCTCACAGAGGACTTGTAATGTTTATTAAAAAGATGAATACAGGCATTCTTAGTATCAACTTTATTATTTTTACTTGTTAGCAATTGAACATACATGATCATTGCTTTAAGAACTGAGATTCTGCTGCCTGGCTCCTCAGGACATGAAAGAGAAGAGCATGGTATCTTGTCAGTATGAGACTCTAGGGAGTGGTACGTGGCCAGGGCCCTGAAGTGTTGCATGGTGATTACTGGATTACTGGCTGTGGAAGCAGTCACATCCATCCTATATATGAGAAAGGAATGATATGTGTCTCTTAAGTAAATGAATAAAATATATTCAGCCATGTCTGTGCAGAGGAAAATCAATTTCATTTAAATTAGATAACTGATTAGTGAAACCCCAGAGGACTCTATCAGGCTGTTTTCCTCACACACCACACCCGATGGAAAAGGTTTATAAAGTTCCTTAGGAGAAAATTCACTGCAATTCCTCATTAAACCCAGAGAAAACTGAAGTTAAGAGACAATACCTAATCAGACTCTAAATTCTTTCTTTTCCACTTTAATGACTGCTTGTCACTTGTTATGAGTTAAATTGTGTCCCTCAAAGTTCATATGAGATCCTGTCTTCTAATAAAGTCCTAAACCCCAGTATTTCAGAATGCGACTTTATTAGAAGACAGGGTCTTTAGAGAAGCCCTCAAGTTATATAATGAGGTCATTATGGTGAACTGTAATCCAATATGATTATCGTCATAAAAAGGGGAAATTTGGGCACAGAGACATTCATACATAGAAGGAAGATGTTGACAGACCCAAGGAGAAGATGGCAATCTACAAGTGAAGGGGAACAGCCTGGAACAGATCCTTCCCTCATTGCCCTTAGAGGAATCAACCCCTCCAATATTTTAATCTAGGAACTCCAGCTTCCAGAACTGTAAGGTAATTCATTTCTGTTATTTGAGCACCGAGTCTGTGGCACTTTGTCAAATACATCCTCCATTGGTCAAAATGGAGTCCTGTCTCCCCAGGAATTGAATTACCACAGTGACTGACTCCCTTTGTCCATGTTTACCAGGTTTCTGCTGGCCACCAGGGGACCTTCTAGCCAGCTTGTGCCCACTTATGAGTGCTCCTCCTCACCAGTCTTTCCAGAGGATACACTGTGGGCTTAGAAGCTGGGGATCTGGGACTTTCCCACCTTTCATGATGAATTGGGCTTCTTTGACATTCTTGTTGTTTTTCTAGAAGTCAGTCACCTTTTTCCTAAACAATATGTGTTCAGAGGTCTGTAAATCAGCATGTTGCATTTCTAAGATCTCAAACAACGAATTTTTTAAAACTTTATTCCTAAGGACATACTAGATTTTCTAACTCAGGAACCACCTATCAAATGAGACCTTCAAAAGCCATCTTGTCATTAACTGAGGCATTTTAATTCAACAATAATCTGTTACAACTAGAAATATATTAGTTGTTCTGAAATTCTTTCTCCACTACCTCAACCCTACCCCTTTCCTCTCCCTTTCTAGAACACATTTTATTTAAAAACAAATTATTTAAATGCAATTAATTAAGATAAACATATTATTAGTCTCAGAGGAAGAGGACAGTGATTCATCAGTCCTGTATAATACCCAGTGCACATTACATCACATGCTCTCCTAATGTCCATCACCCTGTTACCCCATCCCCCACTTCCCTATCCTCCAGCAACCTTAACTTTGTTTCCTATGATTAAAAGTCATATTATTTTATCTAATTTCTGGATCATCTCTTTCTAGGATGACACAAAGGAATAGAAAGATGCTAACTTATTTAACAATTATTTCCTTAACAGAAATCTGGCTTATGTTTCTATTTATTTCAGTGTGTTTTATGTGTCATTAGTCAGTTTTCTTTGGCATGAAAATGTATTGGTTCTGCTTCCCTAAGGTACACCAACCATTTAAATGCAAGGCATAGAGTTTCTGGAGAATATGCAAGCCAGGTGCCCTAGATATTGAAATCACTGCTATAGTTAAATTCTTAATTATGTCTCCTTTTTCTTTTTACTTTTCTTGGAACTCTAGCCAAACTTGAAGCCCCAAGCAAGATATATATATATTTTTAAAAGCCCAATAATGACTAACTTCTCCCTGTTCCTGGTGAGATAAAACAAAGAGTCCAGCCTCAGATACGTCCCGAGAAAAGTTCTCTTCTTTGTGCAACATGTTCTATTTGAGACCCAAGTATTGTCTCAAAGAAACAGAATCCAAATTCAAACTAAGATCAGAATATAGTTCTTTTCATCCAAAAATATATTTCAGGCTCCTAACAAAGTCAGTTTTGGAAAATTTGGGAGTGGATTTGGTACTAATAATCAGACTGTAATGACCTCATAGATTTTATTCATTTGTTCACTTGTTTATGTATCTATACACTATAGCTTGTCTAGTCAAAATTAGTAAATCTCTATTCTGCTCAAGAAACTCATGTTTCTGAGAGCAAATACAATGCACAGACGGAGTAAGTGAATAGTGAATGGGTGAATGAAAAGAATGGAATTTAGAGTGAAACAAACATGAACTTGAATCTTAATTCCATTACTTAAGTGCAGGGAACTCATGAAAGTTTCGTTTGCCTCTGTTCTGCATTTGGAGAATGTCCATGATAATGGCACATGTCACTTAAGAGAATTAAATTAATTTGTATATATAAAATTCCCGGTATAGGGTTTTTTTCATACATGCTGATCATATATTCTTTCCTTTATAAGCTCTTTGTTTTGAACTCCCTTTCAGGAAATCTTTTTTTTTTTTTTTTTTTTTTTTTTTAACAGGATGACGTTTTGGACCAAACTTGCTCAACTTCTTTGTATTTGCACCTGTGCCTACTCACACATAAGCTTGTTTTTGATTATTAACAGTCTTCAACTTTTTTTTGTGGATTTGTATGCTTATAATCTAGGGCATGTAAAGTAGAAATTAAAATACAGGAATTTTCAGGGTTGACTCATAGAAAAATGATGAACATTTTTGAACCACGGGGATCTTGTCACAGAAAAGCTAGGAAAGGCTTCATGGAAACCATTATTTGAGAGACATCTAGAGTCCAACTCTTGGGAGCTACAGTTAAATTAAAAGAAGAAGGACATGTTTTAGAAAAGATACAAGGATTTATAAAAGATTATATAACCAAGGTGAAAATTTTATTTTTTTATTTTAGGGGAAATAGAAGATTGGAGTATCATTGATGTCTAGGGAGATGGCATGAAGTTGTAGTAGATCTTAGGTATTGACTTTCCTTTTGTGGATTAATAAAGAATAGACAAAGTAATTAAAACGTATTTTCAACAGAACTGAATAGCTGAAATCAAAAATGGGTCCCAAGAAAGCCTGAATCCTAATCATTCCAATATATCTCACTTTGTTCTTTTAATATTTCTTCATTCCTTATCCTGTTTCTAATCTTTCACTCTCTACCTTTCCCAACCATCTTACTTACCTTCCTTGTTACTGAGGCAGTACAGTTAAGAACTAAGTGTAGACTCAGATAAAGCTATGATGATACATGGTCTCGGCTACATTGTAGCTCATCTATAAGAGGATAGAAATTTTTTGAAAACTGCTGTGAGTTCAATAGGAGAACTTACGTACCATGTATCATGTTTAGTACAATGCCTGGTCCATATAAAATGTTTATTAAATATTACCCACTATTATTTTATTAAGAGAGAAAACTGATATTCTGCATTGTATTTCAAAATTAATCATTAAGCTCTCTACTCTATTTTACCAGCATATTTAAAAAAAATCTGGAAATGCTTTTAGGTATGTTTCTAGTTCCAAGGAACTCTTCAGGATTTTCACATGGCTAGAGTGAGTTAAGGATAGCTAATTCAGTGATGCCATAATTGAAATACAAATAATTACAAAGGTAGTGTGTAAAAACTCGTATCTTATAGCAAATGGCAAACACAGTTTATAAATTTAAGTGAATAAATACATCCTAATATATGTGGTTTCCTGTAACAGATTCATAGTCTCACGTTTCAAGTCAAGAGTTCCTACAACTACTATAATAAACATTTCAAAATTACAGGAAATCAATTTGTACTTTTGGTAAATAAATACATAGAAAACATCTGTCATTATGATAATATATAGAATATATAGAGATTTAACTTGCATTGAATAGTACTGGCTTATGAATATTTTAAAGCATTCTTTCTTTTCTAAATAGACAAGACTAATGTCTTTCCCAGAGGGTGCTTTACCTTTTAAAACACTTGTGTTGAGAGCAATTTTGATTTCCTTTAAGTGCTGTTGAGATTTTAAAGCCTGTGATTTTAAATATAATTTAATCCAGAATGACTCAAAGATATTGAGATATTCACCAGTTCTATATTATTAATATTATTGAAATAAATGACGAAGTAATAAATCAACAGAAGTAAATAACAAAATGACAATTATATTTTTCTGATGAAAGAATTGTTTGCCTAATACTTTAATGTCTGATAATGCCTTATTTGCTGATATTGTTTAATGCCTTAATAACTATCTGTTATGGTTGTAACTATAATGTTTCCACTCAGCTAAGTTGTGGTATCTAGTTATTTGTCAAACACCAGTTAAGATGTTGGTCGGATTATCATATAAATCAGTAGATTTTGAGTAAATCAGATTACCTCTATAGTATGGATAAGCATCATTCAATCAGTTGAAGACCTTCAGAGCAAAGACAAGGTTTCCTGAAGAAGGAATTTTCAAGGCTGCAGCATAGAAACCCTGCCCGAGTTTTCATCCTGCCGTGTTATGGAATTCAGACATAGGATTGCCACAAGAGGATAAATTTCCAGCGCACTCTCTTGTCTTGTAGACCTCAAACTTGCCAGCCTCACAACTACACAAGACAATTTTAAAAAATAAATCTCTGCCTATGCACACACACACACTCACATATATATGCATGTATATATACATACTTTATATTCATATACTATTCATACACATACATGCACATTTGAAGAGTTCTGTTTCTCTGGAGAACTCTAACACACTCTCTAAGAAATAGATGACTTTCTTCACCTTTGCTATCAGTATCCTTTCTAACCAAATTGATCATGGATTTCGTGAATCTTGCTTATACTTTGCTAGAGAGGGAATTTACCTTTTCCTTCAAAGCCAGCCAAAGAACAAGAGTTAAGTAACAAAATGGGGTCATGTGGACACTCATTGTGGAAGCTGAATTATCAGAAAGTGAATTTTACCTTAATCATTGAATTTTGCAATTGTCAGGACCTTTAACAACCATCTGGTCCTGCCTCTGATAAACATAAAGTAAACTGCTGTCCTTCAGAGTTCTTTCCACCATCATACACTAAAATTTACACCTTTACCAGTGTAAAAAAATCAGACATTGTAATCTGTAGTTTCACACACTAGCATTTCCTTGGTAAGTTTAGTGATATCTGATTCTGTAAACTATCTGCAGTTTGTTCAATTCCTAGTTAGGCTGTGTTTCTGTTTTGTCTATGGTACTGAATTCAAACAAATAAAATGATAAGGAACATAGAAGTTGAACGTAATACTGGACTCCTTTTCCAGTCCCTTAATTTTTCCCCTTAGATTATGCATGTCTTTGAAAACTTTCAAGATGGGGATTTGAGAACTAAGGCTTGGAAACAGATGAGTTGAGTATTTTCTATTCTTTTAGAAAAATTAGGCTTATCAACTGACAAGCAGACTGAAGATGGAACCTCCGCCAGGTAAATGATACAGTCAGCATCCAGGGAATGATCTTTACTTCAAATGCAGGGTAAAACCTATCACCACATTCTGTCGCCTTAGTAACACACAGCTAATGGGGGCCCTGAGAGCAAAATAGGGTAGAAAAGTGGCCATGCACATCCACACAAAATTATGGAAAGGAGAGAACTAGGGCATTTTTTTCAACTGGAGCATTCTGTTTTGAGGCAGTCAAGCTTAATAAGACTCAAAAGGTATTTGGTTTCCTTAAAATACTTTTAATAAAAAGAAGCAATAAAATTTCATTTGAATGAACATCTGAGGGAGGACAGCATATTTATATTATGGCAGAAATGATTAGCAAAAAAACAAAAAAAAATGGATAGTACATGTGAGAGTGTTGGTTTTAGGTCTTCTGGATTCAGTTTTTGCTCCAACTGGTATCATTGAACTCGCCTTGTGTTCTGGCCACAGTGGCCCTAGCAATGGTTCATACTGTCCATGTGGTTGTGAGATAGGTCACCGCTATCTGCCTTTTTATAGCCCAAGCAGATTTATATGATCACTGTTGCTGGATTCTGAGGTCACTTGCTGGGATACCATAGGTGAAATGGGAAAATTCCTTGGCAGATATACACTAACAGCTCTATAAAATATAATGAGACATCCTGGATTGCCCTATATGGTTGAGAAGTGTTTATGGTTCTTTTTTCCAAAATATTTTATGTAGATTTTTTTCAAAAAAATGTTTTTTGGACACTGGTACAAGAAAATCACAAACCAATACCCCTCATAAAGTAGGCTTTAAAAAAAAAAAAAACCTTGGAAAATATGTCACTAAATCTAATCCAGTAATGTATTAATATGATGTATAATACATCATGATCAAGGACGTTTTTCCCAGGAATGCAAAGTCGATTTAATATTCAAAATCACCTAGTGCAATTTATCACATCGAAGGATTAAAAACTCAACTATACAATAATTTCAACAAATGCATGAAAAAGCATTTAGAAAATGCACTAACAGTAAGAACTCTCAGCAAACAAGATTTAGAAGAGAACTTACTTGGCCTAAAAAGTGACATTTACAAAACCATATTAGTAGCATCATAGTGAATAAAGAAAGATGGAATGCTCAGGAACAAAGCAAGGATGTCTGCTCTGACCATTCCATTCATCCTCTCACTGGAGATTCTACCCAGTAGAAGGAGACCAAAAGAAAGGAATCATATATATCTAAAGGAAGAAAGAATAGTCTTTATTTGCAGATGACATTATAGCCTATACAGAAGACCAGAAATAATTCACAAAAATCTGCTAGAACTAATAAACGAACTTTGGACACTTGCAGGATACAAAGTTGTATTAAAAAAAAAAAGCAATTCTATGTAAAAGTGATGAACAAATAGTAATTGAAATTTTAAAATACCATTTAAAATAGCCCAAACCCCACAAAGTACTTAGCTGTAAACCCAATAACACATATGCAGGATTTGTATAACAAAAACCACAACACATTGATGAGAGATATCAAAGAATGTGTAAATAAATGAAGAGATAGGTCATGCTCATGAAACAAAGACTATTAAGATTTCAATTCTCCCCCAATTGGATGTAGATTTAACATAAGCCCGATGAAAAAAACGTATCAAGTTGTTTGTAGAGGTTGGCAAACTCATTCTAAAATTTATATGGAAATGAAAAGGAACTCACAAAGGCAAATAATTTTGAAAATAGAGAACAAAGTTTGGAGATTTACCATCTGAAGTCAAGGCTTACTGTAAAGCTATAGTAATTAAGGCATGGTGGTATTGTGTAGACGTGTACCTTAATGGAACAGAAGACTGATTCCAGAAATAGGTCTGTGCGTATATGACTTAGACAAAGATGTCATGGTGATTCAGTGGGAAAAGGGCAGTCTTTTCAACAAATGGTACTAGGATAGTTGGATATCTATGTGACACAAAAGGAAAAGAAAAATCTTTGACTCAAACTTTGTACCATATACCAGAATTTTTTTTTTTTTTGATAAATTGAACTTAAGCCTCAAAACATCTGCTCTTCAAAACACTCTGATAAAATGAAATGACAAGCCACAAGCCACAACCTTGGAGAATATACTTGAAAAACACATATGTGATAGAAGCCTTGGATCTAGGATATACAAAGGACTCTTACAACTCAAGTATGTAAAGAGAAACAACCCCAAAATGATAATAACATTTTTAAATATGCACCATTTAAAGAGAACTATAGAAGGCAAATAGCACATCAAAAGCTGTACACTCTTATTATCATGAGGGATATGAAAGCCAAAATCACACGTGACATCACTACATGCCTCCTAGAGTAGGCAAAATAATAATGGATAATAGTAATGATAATAATAATAATAATATGCATGTGCTATTGAGGATTTGGAACAACTGGAACTTTCATACCTTGCTGTTGGGAATGCAAAATGGAAAATGGCCATGCAGTGTTTTCACAATGCTAAACATACAGTTACCATATAAACTAACAATCCCCACTGCCAAGTATTTATCTAGAAAAAAACAAAACACATGTCTATGAAGAAACTTGCATGTAAATGCTCAGGGCAGTTTGGTCCCAAATAGCCCCAAATTGGAAATCACTGAAATGTCAATGGATGGTGTGAGTGGATAACATACATACAGAAAAATACCACTCAGCAATAAAAAAAAAAAAAAGGAGCTATTGGTCTGTATAAGAACATGGATGAATCTCAAAAGCATTGTACTCTGTGAAGGAAACTAGCCCCAGAAAGCTGTGTGATAGACAGTTCCATTTACAGTGCATTTCTGAAGACTGTAAGGACAGATCTCTATCTGTCAAATAAATAAATCTTTAAAAAAAAAAAAAAAAAAAGAAATTCAGATATATGGTGGGCAGAGATTGACACAAATGGGCACAAGGAAACTTTGGGTGATAATGGAAATGTCCTGTATGTCCATTGCATTGGGGGTTACATGACTGTATATGTTTGTCAAAAGTCGTTGAACTGTATGCCTGAAAGAGGTGAATTTCATTATGTGTAAATTCTACCTCAGCAGAGCTGACCTTAAAAAAGGCAGTCAAACAACCCAGTGGAGAAGTATTTTTTGCAACATATGAAAGATGAAGGCAGGGTGCCTGGGTGGTTCAGTCGATTAAGCATCCGACTCTTGATTTTGGCTCAGGTCATGATCTCAGGGTTGTGGGTTCAAATCCTGAGTCAGGCTTCGTGCTCAGCATGGACTCTGCTTGAGGATTCTTTCCCCCTCTCCCTATGCCCCTCTCCCCCTTGCTCTCTCTCTCCAAAATAGACAAATAAGTCATTTTTTTAAAAAAGGCAAAGGCATAAAATAAAGAACACACAAAGAATTCCTGAAAAATTAATTTGAAAGGAGAAATAACTCCATAGAATAATTGATAAAAGGTAATAATAACAGAATAAACTTGTAGGCGTGTGAGTTGGATAACTACCAAATGATGGAGTCAGGATTTAGACCCAGCCATTCGGAATCCAAAGGCCATGCTTCCCAATTACTACGCCAAAATTGAAAATGAAATTGAAAATATCTAGCAAGTCTACCTCTAAGTGCATACCTGATAGGAACCCTAGATGTGTGTGTAAGTACAAGTACGTTCCTTGTCCCATGGTTTGTGATAGTGAGAAGTCAAAAATAAGAAACAAGTCAATAAAATGTGATATCGTTATAGAAGACTTCTATACAATAGTAACATGAAAGAAACTAGATCTTTATATTATAATAAAGTACTTGTTGCACAAACTCTGACAATGGGTCCACTATCTGGGTTCAAATCCTATTTTTGTTATTTATTGCATGAGAGGCCATGAACAAGAAACTCACCTGTTTGTCTCAGCTTCGTCATCTCTATAATAAAAATAATAGCAATATGTACTGAATGGGATTATTATGAAGATTAAGCTAATATTACAAATGAGCTGATATTTGTAATAAAGTGCTTAGAACAGTGCCTGGCTTAAAAGTGTCCCTGAAGTGAAAATAGAACAATACCAAAATACACAAATATCAACATGGATTTATTTTAAAAGTAATTAAAAAAATTTAAAAATAAGTAACTTTTCATAAAAAGACGTTTACAAATATATGTGCAATAAGACTGCATTCTTGGAGCACCTGGGTGGCTCAGTGGGTTAAAGCCTCTGCCTTTGGCTTGGGTCATGATCCCAGGGTCCTGGGATTGAGCCCCACATCGGGCTCTCTGCTCGACAGGGAGCCTGCTTCTATCCTCTCTCTCTGCCTGCCTCTCTGCCTACTTGTGATCTCTGTCCGTCAAATAATAAATATTTAAGTCTTAAAAAAAAAAAAGACTGCATTCTTACACTTCAAACAATAATAGTGAAAGGGGGTGCCTGGATGGCTGAGTCAGGTAAACATCAGACTCTCGATTTTAGGTCATGATCTCAGGGTCCTGGGATTGAGCCCTGTGAAGGGCTCTGCACTCAGCAGGGAGTGTACTTGAGGATTCTCTCTCTCTCCTTCTGCCCCTCTCTCCACCACACTCTCTCTCTCAAATAAATAAATAAAATCTTAAAATATTAATAACAAAACAGCAAAGTGCATAGACTTATAAATATGTGTGAAGAAAATTTCCTAGAAGAGTCCTTCAAATTGAATGCATTAGTGGAAAGATAGGAAAGAGCAGCAGACTGAGGTTGGCCCACTGAGGGATCCTATCTCTAACATTTTCTCTCTTTAACTGAGTGACAGAGATGAAACAAACATGAAAAAATGGTAACAGAAGTGTAGTCATTTCAGAAAACTGCCCTAGAGTTTGCCATATCGCTCTGCATATTCTTCTCCTTTTTTTCCCCCACTTTCAAAATAAATTAGGCAAAGGCAAATGTCAAAAGATCATGGAGGTCTGGAAGCAGAGTCTAGAAATCAGCTACAGTGGCTTTTTCATTTAAAATCAAAGTTATGGATGATGTGGTTCTGCAGACTTAAAACAGTCAGTTCGCATCAGGAAGAGGCTGTGGTTATATTAGCAGAGCTCCAGCACCCAGAGAGTCAAACAAGGCAGCAGGGTGACCTCTGGGAAAGTAGCAGCTCACAGCCAACTTACCTGGTCAGAAGCCAGAGCTGAGAGGTGGACTGTTTTTCCTCATCCTTTCCCCAGAAATGGGTCTTTCAACCCTACTTAATGATAATCTTTAACAGATAAATCACTCCCTAGGTGGGAGAGTTTGGAAAGCAAAATCCTACTGAGGAAAAGCTGCTAGGAAGCAGAACCTTTGCAGATAGCTCAATAGGTCTAGAGGTTTTGAGACTATAAAAGTGAACAGGTAGGAAAAAGGTATCAGCCAGCATATATGGATTTTTACTGTTTCTGCTCATATTCACTTGATTTAAAAGGTATTCAAAATTTTCTGAAAACATTGCAAAAGGGGATTGTCAACTTGAAGACTGAACTACATTAATGGGATGACCTGGAAAAATAACGAATACTCAAGTAATTCAGATCATGAAGTTACTTGTGGCTACTGAGCTCTCTGATGCTGCTTTATTCTATGTAGTATTGGTATATCTCCATTTCCAAAAAAAAAGTATTGCAGTATAGAATTTTTCTACAGACATATCCAGATAGATTTTTTTTTTCTTAAAAACTTTGCCTATGTTTGTAGAGTACACAGAGTGTTTTATTAGTTCCAGGATCCACTTATGGACTATTAAAACCACTGTAGTTTTGTTTTGTTTTTTCTTCCTTTCAGTGGGACACATTTATTAGCATTTATGAAGTATTCACTAGTATCTGTACAAAGTGCAGGAATGAGTAATGAAAAGTGTTCACCTAATTAGGAATGGGTGTGGGGTGATGTTAATTGGAATTGACTTATTCCCGACTTATTTTCATGTTAATTCCCAGGTATGGGGATCCTGCCTGGAGAAGCAAGAACTTCCAGGTATTAGAAAGTCTTTTTATTTACCTATTTATTTTTAGCAGAATGAACTATGAATAGGAAGAGAGAAACATTGTGCATTCTAAAGGAGTTAAAGGCTGACATTTTAAGGAATTCCATATGTTAAGGATGGCGCATACTTCTTTAGTAAATTTAATAGGTGTCCATTCATAAAGCATAACTTACTTTACTTCAGTGAATCAGAGTGATGGTTTAAGTATTGCACAAGGGCACTTCATGTGATGCATGCCACACTTTGGATTCTGCATGGGAGAGATAACCATAAAACAAAGTAACTAAGTGTTCAGAAGCAGCGTGCTTTGGAATTCAGCAAGTTAATTTTCGGATCATTAAGGGGCTTTCTTTTCAATGACAATTGTAAATGCCATTCCCCTTAGTTAAACCAAATAAAATGTCAGGTTCCAAAGAGGATGAATGGGCACGACCGGATAAGAAGAAACCCTTTTTCTTCTCCCTTTTTTGTTGTTATTTTTCATTAATCTAAGTAGGGGTCATTCAGATTCTTTTCTCTTTCTTGGGCTAGAAGGTAAAATATACTTTAAATGCATGAAGATCAGTGATGCATGGAATTCTACTGTTGAACACTATTCAATGCAAATATTCTTAGGAGAGGTAAATAAGGCTTTATTAGCCTTTTATATCTTATATAAATAAGCTTAATAGATTCTTTTCTGAGACAAGTTAAAGTTAAATATGCTTTTTATATTTGCAGACTATTTGGGTCTTGACTGTGCATAAGGAGACAGTGGTTTCCGCTTCTATCTTTCCTAACAGTTAGGAGGCATTCACTGAACCTCTCCAAGGCATAATTTTTCAATGTGTGGGTTGGCCACAGATACTAAACACCCATGTAGCTCTAATACTTCAAGTTAGCTGCTTCGGAAAATGTTTGGTGTTAATTCCCGAAATATAATTTGAGATATAAATTAGTAAGCAGAACTAGGAATATGTCCCTTCACCAAGAAATAAGGCAAAAGAAAATAAAACAAAACAAAACAGAAAAACTGTGAGCTGGGTTAGGATAAGGCAGAGAAGAATGCCTACGGCAAGATAGGCTTCTCAGAAAATACACGCAGAAACTCAGTTCCAGCAAACACTTCTGCTTAAAGTCTCACCCAAAGGGTTGTGTTTATTGCTTTTATTATTTATTTATTTTTTGCTCTTTTGATAGTTGAAATTTATTTATGTTGTATAAAGCTATTACTTTAAACAGAATCCAAGTTGGGAGATTTATGAAGTTATTTGAATAATTTTCTTCTTTTTTATTTTTAATTTTTTAATTTTTATTTTTTTCTCACCATAGCACATACCCTCCCCAATGTCCATCACCCAGCCACCCCATCCCTCCCACACCCCTCCTCTCCAGCAATCCTCGGTTTGTTTCCTGAGATTGAGTCTCTTATATTTGTCTCTAGAAGAGCATCCTTTAAGGAAGCATTTTAGGCTTCCATTCCCTTTAAGGAAGTCCACTGGCGTGGTCAGCAAGGATGATATCCATATCCCTTAATTCCAGTGGTGAGCTCAAGACATAAGAAAGTCAATAATAACATCAGTAATTACATGGATTAATTCAAATAGAAAAAAAGAGTAAAAGGTTTGATAGATTGTTGAGTCTGCTGAGTATAGTTAGTATTTGGAGAAACCCATTGTTATACACTTACGAAGAAAAGGAAAAAGTATTTTAAATAGTAACCACTGATGCTCCTGATAGCCTTGCAGAAGTGAAGGAAAAGTTTATGCAAGTCCATTTGTTGTGACAAGGACTCAAGGCCCACATAGATAAAAAGGGGCAGGGTATTTGGAAGTGTGATGATGTATAACTTCAAAGGTCAATTCATAGAGAATTCCTGGGCAAAGAAACTGAGTAACTTCTTCCAAGGTGTATCAGAATGATTGAAGCACAATTAACTATGTGAAGACGTGATAAATTAGAGTTAGGCAATAACCTAGCGAGGCATTCTTGCATAAAGTGACAACCAAGGAGGAGGGAGCATCTGGATGGTGACACACCCATTTCTAAGAGTATATATAACCTGGAGTCCAGATTATGGCATTGAAACTCAGAGCATCTCCTCACGGTCACTCAGCTGAACTCACATCTCCTGCCAACATGTCCTACAGCTGCTGCTCTGGAAACGTCTCCTCCAGCTCCTTTGGAGGGTACAGGCGCTATGTAAACTCCTCCTGTGGCTCTTCCTGCCCCAGCAACCTGGTCTACCGCACTGACTCCTGCTCTCCCAGCACCTGTCAGCTGAACTCCTCCCCTGCTAGTGGCTGTCAGGAGACCTGCTGTGAGCCCACCAGCTGCCAGACATCCCGCGTGGTGTCCAGACCTTGCCAGACATCCTGCAACAGTCCAAGGACCTCCACACTTTGCAATCCCTGCCAGACGACTTGCTCTGGGTCTGTGGGCATTGGGTCCAGCAGCTGCCATTCCCCGATCTATGGATCCAGAAGCTGCGACTCACTGGGCTGTGGATCCCAAGGCTCCGGATCCATGAGTGGAGTCTGTGGTTTCCCTTCACTGGGCTATGGATCCAGATTCTGGGATCCAACCAACTTGGCTTCTAGGAACTGCCAGTCTTCTTGTTACAGGCCAACCTATAGATCAGCCTTCTGTAGACCAACTTGTTGAGTTTCCAGATGCTTTGAGTAAAATGTTTCACTCTCTACCTGGAGCTACTGCTGTAGTGTTGTCAGTTTTGTCAGCGAATGCCTCTTACTGCCAGCTCTTCACCCTTTGTCTGGCATCAGGTATCCGCTGATAGACTAGTTCCCTCAGTGAACTTAACAAATGACCAAAATATTAAGTGTGTGCCTGTAATTTTGAACAATTGACTAAGAATTACATAAATTCTTCTTATAAAATGTATGGAAGTTCAGTTTTGCTTGACCTAATAAACACATTTACTCCTTCATCTGGAATGTTCTCATTGTTCTTTATTGATTTTCAAAGTCTGATTTGCGATCTATCTTTGGGGCTCCAGACCCTCAGAATGCTTTCCTTAGGAAATAGGTTTGGATTTCCTTAGGAAATGGCATGAGGCCACGTGTATGGTGAAGTTCTCTGGGCAGTATACTGACTAAGAGCTATTAAGTGAGCATGTCTTCCGAAGCTGGTAGGATTTTTATTATTGAGAGTAGGCCCATATAAAGTCAACATTCTCAGCATGTTTTCAGTATGCGCATCTAGTTTTGAACATATGTTTATTTGGTTTTGAGTTTACATTTTCAAAATAGTATTGAATTAGAATTTATCTTGTGATGTTAACTGGATGAAAAAGCATTTAAAAAATATATAAATTATTGAATGAATCTGATATACTGACACGAAAAAGTGAAAATATGAAGTGTTAGGGGTTATAGGACATCCTATAGGACATGATGATTGTCTTTAAATATATAAAAATATGGATTATTCAGTTGTGTGTGTATGGAAGAGAGAGACAGATAAACTTTAAAAGTTTAAAACTGTGAGGAATGAAAAGAGTTATAGGGAGAAATATTTTGGCTTATTATAAAGAAATATAAATTTGTGAATTGTAAATTTACAAAATTATTATGACACAGGTACTTTGAAGCTATTCAGTTTCTCAACAAGTAGAAGATGAATAAATCCCATGTTTGTCTTAGTGACTTCTGCCTTTGAATTGGAGGTAAGATTAGATAACTTTCCACGTTCTGAATCTTATAACCCATGCAGGTATCCTTGGGACCCACTACTCAGTAGTGGTAATGAAAAGCAGACATATCTTTGTAGGATACTACACAGATCTGAGGCAGAATACCCTATGTGTTTATTTTTAATATGATTAAGTTTTTGTTTCAGAGGCTAAATGTAGCATTATAATTCAGTTAAAACTTTTTCATAACATATTTATGACAACTCATCATGAGTGGGGGAAATCACCAACAAATATTTACCACGTACTCTAATTATGTGCCATGAGTGTTTATTGATTTGTCTTCCCTAATACATTTTCCTCAAGATTTTTCTAATTGAAGCTGAGAGAAGAGGGTTCCTTTCTTCTCTCCCTCTCTTTTTTTAAAGGTTTGTTTATTTATTTGACACAAAGATAGAGAGTAAAATAGGCAGAGCGAGAGGGAGAAGCAGGCTCTCCACTGAGCAGGGAACCCAACGTGGGGCTCGATCCCAGGACCCTGGGATCAGGACCTGAGCTGAAGGCAGAGGCTTAACCGACTAAGCCACTCAGGTGCCCTGTTCCTTTTCTCTTATATCCAAGACATTCATGGACTAAGCATGGACGCATGGGAACCAGGTCTCCTGTGCACAGAAATGTGCCCAAGAGACAGAAAATAGAGGAATAAAGAGGAGGGACATAGAAGTTGCTGGTCACACAGGAGCTTCTGATTTCCATCATCCCTTAAGCCAGCTTTACTAGCCTTTACTAGTTAAGCCAGCTTTACTAGTACTTTGGTTATATGGGCCAATAAAGTCTTCTTTTGGTTTAAACTAATTAAAATAATTAAAATAAAGTAAGATTCCTGTCACTCACATTCAAAGAGTTATAATCAATAAAAATGTGCCAGCCAAGTGCAGACTTACTCATAGTATAGACTATGGTGTGAAGAAACACTTAAAAATTTTATTAGTAAGACAAAATGATTCTACAAGTCTAACTATAACCATTACCAGTGAGGGTGAACTACTATTTCCTTCTTAAAGTAATGTAGAATGAGTAAAATGTAGATTAAAGAAAACATTTGGGGAAGCAAACTTAAGAGGGTCACAGTAGTATGGCCAGTGAGAAAGTCCTGGGACAGAGTCAGCAAATGCAATTCTACTTTCAATGAAGGAAGGCATGAGGCCCCACAAGAGTGATGAGTACAGATAATGTTTAAAACTGAGAACAACCCCCAGATGGAAGGATCCAGTGATATAGAGTGTCTAGTTCTGGAATGACTTGGAGATTTTCCCCCACTGAAACGGAATCTTTGAGGTGAACGGCCAAAAATTGAAGCAGAGAGGCAAAAGAAGAGAGAGGAAATATATACATCGGTATACTTTTAATATGTAAGTTTTTCCAAATTCAGCTTTCAGGGAGCAGACATGATGAATAGTCTTTGCATCCTTCATTCTTTGCCTCTTGATTTTCTCAGTATCTCATCATTGTTAGTTTCCCCTTCTCTTCTTTCAGCCCTCTGCTTTTCTTCTCTGTCTGCTCCCCATCTCTCCATCTCTCTATCTCTCATACTTCCGTATCTCTCTCTCAACCTCTCCATCTCTTTCTCTCTACCTCTCCATCTCTCTCTCTCTCTTCCCCTCATATGTCCATCTTTCTCTCTCATATTTCCATCTTTCTCTCTCTCTCTCTCCTTCCCTCCTGACCTGCCTCACTCCATGATTTTTCACCTTTTATGTGCACCCTGCTTTTTTCCACATCCACATTCTGGTGCTCTATTGAGTCTGGGCACCAGGTAACATTGTTTTTTTGAATGAATAGTGACAAGGTGTAATGGTAGGCAGGGCTCTGTCGTTGGCTAGGAAGAAGCTGAGACAGAAGAGGGACGCTTACCTCTCAAGCTAAGTCTGCTCACTCGTAAGTACCCCACTTCTAATGCCCTTACTACATTAGATGACATCAGCTCCTTACTCTGAATTCAGCTCACTAAATATATTTGGAATTTGAACTTTGCATTACAGCTCTTTTGTGAAGAATGCTGGGAACTCAGAAAAGACAAAGACTTTTTGGCCTATTAAGAGCTAATTCACATGTAGTGGAAGAGACAAACTTCCTCCTATTATGTTGGTGTGAGGGGTGGGCTTAAGGGGGTGGCAAGGGAGCCTCAGGAGAGGTAACTGCATAAACAAGGGCATAATCACCTGGAAGATAATGTCTGAGGTTCAAGGAGGAAAGCGGCAGGCTCTTTTTATTAAGCTCTGAAATCTGGGCACAAGAAGGTAAGAGATTGCATAATAATAAAAAGTGAGCTGGTGCAACCTACAGATCCAGAAATAGAGACAGTAGCCACACCAGTGCTTGAGAAAGAAAGCCTGAGCCTGTGTCTGGAGTGACGAGACATCACTGATTAAAAAAAACAGCCTTCATATTTGATACACGGGAATGGTTCTTTGGGCTCCTGTTATTCTTGGGAAGCAAAATTAATGTGCTTATTTCTGTGACTGGGGACTCATTCAGTTGCAATTAATAATCTAATAAAATGCTAACACACACAGGGTAGAGTTCCGGGATGTGGACTATAACTACAGAGGCACTGCACTCGGAATTAAGGAAACGTGAATTGTTTCTCAAGTTCAAAATACTTTATGCAGCTATTCAACAGGAAATCATACTTTTCGCTGTGCCTTACCTACCGCTGCTTTGAGAGTTTCCCTCACGGACCCTTAGGGGGTTGTCTGATTTCCTTGCGTTCTGCTGTGTCTGTTCTCATCCCACTGATTTGCTTTACTGCGGCTTCACATTCTTAAGGGTACACTCACCATCAGAGTTGTTCAAGGGACTACCTTCTTGAAGGATACACCCCAGGTTTCCACTCATACACCCAAGCCCCAGTCCTGGAGTGTGTTTACATCTACTCTCTAATTACCATGTACGTTGACTGTCACATACATGTTAGCCAACAACTGTTGCTTTCCGCAGGCCCCACCACATTGCTGACATTGAGTCTTGGGTCTAGGGACATAATAATTGCTACTTCTCAGTTGTGGACGCTGTTTCTGCCACCCAACCTATCTGCTTCTGTACATTGTTTGGATATTTTGCCAACCAGTCTCTATGTATAAATCACTCATCAAACTGCTGCATGATCGTATTTTCCACGCACAGACTACACAAGCTTCTGGTGATGTTGAGCCCTCTCTACACAATTATGATTGTCAAATAATGAATATTCCCTTATTGGACTGTGGCCTTTTCCCAGATAAACTGTACCTATTCTAAGATACCCTTAGAAATTGGACAAGCAACCATCTACCTAGAGAAACTGGACAAGCAACCATATACCTACCTACCATCTACCTAGAGAAAAATAGTCTTTGCCCATCACTCCTTCCATTTGATTCACCTATTTAAAATTATTAAAATCTTAGTAATGTTGCATTTCAAGGCTTATCCTTTGCAATGAAGTAGATCCTTTAAGCAAGTATAAAATAATGACGAAAAATGAGATTGTAGAGATTTAACTTACTGGAACCAAAATTGTGCACTCTATTATTTTTCATTAGTGTGTGTGGTCTGGTATATCTTTTGGATATTCTAGTTTTTAAAGAAATATTGATCTTTTTGTTAAATAGACACTAAATTTCCAACTTAGAAAAATATTGCCATATGTAGGATTACTATCAGTAGACCAGGCTTTTGAAATCTTGTAATTTCCTTTTCCTTTTATGACACTATCAACTGGGAAATAGAGCAAAAAAAAAATATGTTGAGAGTTGGGTTCTGGTGCTGGTTCTCTTATTAACCAGACTTTGATCTTATATCCATCACCCCCATCTCTGTGTATTGTCTTCCATACATGCAAAATGAGATAGTCCTTTATAATCTGTGACCTCTAAGATTTCTTTCAGCATTATAGACCTATTCATATTATATGATAATAGTGTGATGTGGGGGAAGGGCTCTTAATGCCCCCACTACAGTTTGGATTCTTCGTGGCCAGAAAAGGGTGGGACAGAAGGCTAATATGTAAAATGGGATGCAATATAAAATGTAATAATACTGAGATAACTTTTCAAATAGTAAAATCATGATTCTCAAGTACACAAAAAGAAAACACACATGAAATATCTTATTGAACCCATTAATAAATGAAAGGGCCAGTGGAAAGGTACAAGTGGCTGGAAGGAGAAGTCAAGGGATACAGTTATGTAGACTGTCAGAAATGCTGAAATGAATTTACAAAGATCGATGCAAAGTGGTCACTCTATCGAGTGAAAAATCAATGGCCCTAGACAGAAATCATTTTCATTTCTATGGACAAGAATAATTTGCATTATTATTATTAATTTTCTACAACAAAACAGATCAAAAGCAATAAAAAGTACAGGTACCCTGAAAGGTGAGCAAGACAGGCCACATAGTAATTCAGTCCCAGGTCCCCTAATTCAGTCTTTCAAGACTTCTGACAACAGTATGTGAAATCAAAAACGTTAATTGTAAAACGTTTTAAAACATGGAATACATGTGAACCTCATTTTTTCCTTTAATATAGAAAATAAGGAAAGGAAATTATATACACTATTACGTGGAAAGAGCTACTCTTTCAATTTATACTTTTCTAATGGCACTGTGTCTACTTGTGACTTGAGGAAAAGGGATATTATTACATAGGGGTGTGATTTTTTTGGGGGGCTAAAGGTTTTATTTATTTATTTGAGAGAGAGAAAGAGAGAGAACACAAGAGGGAGAGGAGGGGCAGAAGGAGAAAGAGAATTCCTGCTAAGCAGGGAGCCCAACAGGACATGCGGCTCCATTCCAGGAGCCTGGGCAGAGCTCAACCCCAAGACCCTGGGATCATGAGTCCTGAGATCATGGCCTGAGCCGAAGGTAGAGGCTTAACCCACTGAGCTACCCAGGCACCCAAGTGGTGGGATATTTTGACTAGGTCTTTCTTTCTGCCCTGCCCCACCCCTCACTTCACCTCAATGGTCACACCACTGTTTGACATCATTGTTTTAAGAAAAACAATCTTCACTCGTTTAAAACCTCAGATGTAATTAAATTGAATAACATTATATAAATATAATGCCACAACACGGGGTCCATATTTCAGATTTATTACCTTTTTTTTTTTTTCCCTAACGTGAAGAAGTTAGCCATTGTTGGAATAGTTCTCCATCTTGTTGCAACAGTGGTTACGCAAGTCTATACATGAGATATAATTACATGCAACTATACACACACACACACACACACACACGTGTGTGCATGTTTAAATTGGTAAAACTGAACATGGTTGTAGTCTGACAGTTTTGAGCTAATGTCAATTTCCTGGTTTCGACGCTGTAGCACAGTTAGTTAAGTCGTCACTATTGAAGGAAACTGGGTTATGTTCGAGGGATTCTATGTGTAATTTTTGCAACTTGCTGTGAGTCTATGATTATTTGAAAACAAACAAACAAACAAACATAAAAAACCCAGCTAAATGAAAGTTAACCATATGCTGAAAATGTAAGTAGACTATCAATTGATAAGATGCGATACGAGGTTCATAATGGGAATTTCTGGAAGATTCATAGGGTTATGCTAATGTCTGTGAGTTAAAGTGACAAGATGCAGTCATCATTGATGCATGGAAACTCTTTATCTGCTAAGGGTAGATATGCAGTTTGAGAATTAAGTCGAAGGATTAGAAATTGCCCAAAGTTGTTCTTTTCTTCTATGTTCACCAGGGGTCTATTTCAGAATTTGTAAGATTTCCCATCAATCTCCATTTTGCTTCTTGATGGAATCACTAGAGTTCCTCTACTCCAAATGACTAAAGCCCCACTTCCCAATGTTTATCTCTTGGAACACTAGTCTTAAGGGACACATAATAGATTAGATATAAATTTACATTTATGTGATGAATATTGGACTAACCGAATTAATCAGGTTTGCATTTTTCCCCTTTCAGAGTTTTAAAATATGCTTAAGGATATTGTGAATTTCCAAAAGAAAGAAGATTACAGTCCCACCCACTCCCCTGCCCCCTGTCCATGATGGGGTTGACGGAGACAACCCATAAGTTTTCCCAAGTTCTTCAGGCCAGATAATATTGTAACTTTTAGTCAAAATCAGTTTTAGTCAAAATCTATACTCCAGGCAACGAGGTATTGTCCTTCTTTTGGAGAATTTTTGCAAATGGATAACATCTAAATTTATTTTTTGACATACACTCTCTTTTTGGTACTTTACCAGCAAAATAATCCCAGTCATGTAATTGAAAGGGAAGCTGTTATCACACTCATAATCATAAAAGTAGTGAATAGTGGCTGATTCTGTGTTTTTAACAGCTTACTCCTCCTGCCGGGCAAATGACCACAGAGGTTAATGTCTTAACTATAAAATTGATTCCAGAGGACTTCATTTTTTTTGTCCTATGGATACTGCAAGGTGGAGAGGTGTCATTGATTGTTCATCTTCTCTAGCTTATAAACCAAATTTGAAAAATGCTTTAGCTTCAACAATTTTAGGATGATTTCTCATGGTCCATTATTGTGCTAGGTAAAGCAGGAAAAACAAACAGTCAAACCACATTTAGCACGGCCTTGGGAGCCGCAAACTCCCTTCCGGGAGTTTGATGTGGAAATGTTCTCCTAATCGATTGTCAACACATGGAGGGGAAGGCTTTCGTACCGCAAGCCTGCGTTTACCGAAGTCATGCGAGGGAGTTCTATTCGGTTTTTCATTTTTCAAATCCTCGAAGGAAAAGAATGTGGTTGTGCATTTTAAAATGATTTACTTTTTACTTTCCTGCTCTGTACCTTTTGTACGTGGCTTAGCACTTTGCCTGAGATCATCTCCTATTACCTCTATTTTAATTCGGTCTTCTGAGGGGTTTTAAGCACCAAAGTTGTCGTAATAAAACTGTACCTCAGCTGCATCATGCATTGGTCTTTGGCATTTGTAGCTTCATATTGTGGCTTAACAAATATGGAAGGTAAGAATGAGTAATGGATTATCTGGAGACAGAAAGACCCAGTCTCACTTTTTTGGCTTTATAAAGTTTTCATTACAAAAATTCTTAACACATGACTTAACATACCACTACACTCTTTTTATATGAAAAATGAAAATAATATTAGTTCATTCGCAGGACTATTATGAGGAATATATATGAGAATTATGTAATATGCAGTAGGAGATTTTTAATTTATTGAAGGTCCTGGGCTTCAGATGTCTTCGTTCTGAGCATATTCCCCTTGCTCTACGATGTGATGATCGGATGCCTGGCAATTAATGTTCACATATTAATTGTCTCTTGGCAAGTGGGAACAGCACAGAATGGACTTTGTTCTGCATTACTGGGATTCCAAAATGTATGCAAAGGACATTGCTATTTCAAGCAGAAGCAAAATAATGGTTGTTTTTTCCAGTATGGAGAAATACCAGTTTTGTGTTCTAGCTTACCGGTGACTGATTTAATATATTGCCTTGCTTAAATCTTCACTCTTTGCTGTGCGGGGTCAGAGTAAAACAGGCAAACATGTGCAAGCCTTCCTTAATAGAGTCCTTACCTGCTGGGATAGTATTTTAGATAAACCCCTGTAAGTCACTGCAGAATGTGATGAGAGCCACTGAAAAGTCCGAAAAACATGACTATGGAAACAAAGAGCCGCCTGGCTGGCACCCATTAGCCCACCAGACCTTATTCCTCGGGGTAATAGTTTCAGCCATTACTCATTAATGATTCTGTGGGAAATGCCAAACAAAAAGTTACTAATAGTCTCGAAACTCAAAATGAATGAGCAACAGACATTAGTATCTTGGCCTGTTGAACTTGGAAGTTTTGCCAGCATGGGTAGAGAATGAAGACACATTGCCTTCAAGCTGCTGAAACCATGTAAATCTGACACTGTCTCCAGAGCTCCTGCCTATCAATAGGTATTTGGTTTTTTTTTTTTTGTTTTTTTTTTTTATTTATTTGACAGAGAGAGATCACAAGTAGGCAGAGAGGCAGGCAGAGAGAGAGGAGGAAGCAGGCTCCCCACGGAGCAGAGAGCCTGATGTGGGGCTCGATCCCAGGACCCTGAGATCATGACCTGAGCCGAAGGCAGCGGCTTAATCCACTGAGCCACCCAGGCGCCCCTATCAATAGGTATTTGACTTCTGAATGGTGGGGCCTGTTTAGAAGTCAGGACTTGATTATTACCAGAAACCCCTTCTTCCCCAAATGCGATTAGAACCAGAATAGCTCCTTCTGATGGTAGGTACGGCGTCGGTACAGAGGAGGCTGGGCTCTCCTATCCATTAACCAACTGATATGCCAATCTGTACCACCCTCCAGGCAATGGGATTGCTTGGTCATCAGAATGCCACACTTGGGATCTCCACTTTGGTTTTTCCACCTAGAAGGTCTTCTGAGTTTTTGTGCTTCAGAATCATTTCTTAGAACATTTGAGCATTTAGATAATCACACTTTTTTTCACTTGTGCATTAGTCTGTTTGCTGTAAGAGGGAACCCAGTTAAAGTGTCCTAGCATGTGACTCCTGAGGAAACACCATGAATATTTGAATCCATGATGCTAAAACTTATTGGCTACTTCCTTTGTACATATTGTGGGACCTCTCAAAAATTCAATTTCCTTTACTGTAAAGAAGAGAAAATGATAATATTTATATCACAAGTTTACGATGAGAAAGAGATGATAAGATAGCCAAAGCAACTAAAAGAGTTCTGTGGATATAGAAAGCACTCGAAGAATGTTAACTATTATTTAGAGTATAAATGTATAGAACTTATATCCCCCAAATCAGTGCATGTGAGGCCCTTGACCTAAATGGTTGTGTGAGCCATAAACATTGCATTCTCTTTTTTTAAGAGTTTTATTTATTTGAGAAAGAGAGAGCTAGAGAGAGAGAGAGAGACATCACATCACATCAATCACAGGCAGGAGGAGGGGTAGAGGGAGAGGGAGAAGATTCCCCCCTGAGTAGGACACTGGGATCATGACCTAAGTCAGATCATTAAGTCACTGAGCTTCCCAGGCCACCCCATCACATCTTTTATATAGTCTAAAACCAAATATTCATTCTCTCAATACCTAAACATTTTAAATATCCACTAAAGTACACAACAGTGTATTCCTTCCCAAACACCAGAAAAATATAAATAAGCATATTCTAACCCAATACCTTTAGAATATATATATATATTCTAAATATATATATTATATATATAAAGGAATATATATCTATATATATACATATATGGAATTTTTATCTGAGAAAGAGAGAGTGAGAGAGGATGAAAGGGGGGTGAGGAGCAGAGAGAAAAGCAGACTCCTCACTGAGCAGGGATCCCAAAGCAGGTCTTAATCCTAGGATTCCATGATCATGACCTGAGTCAAAGGCAACCACTCAACCAACTGAGTCATCCAGGTGCATATATATAGATATATATATATCTATATATATGCACATACACACATAATATATTAATAATATGTTTAATCCTGGTTACAACCCAGCTCAGAATTGCCTTATAATGTTTTTCTATTCATCTTAAAAATATACATATTTCTTTTATACTGTGCCCCCTCTGGGTAGTCTTACATCTTTGCCTTTGACTCCTGGTCTTCACTGGAGCTTGTCTGGTCTTTAAGCCACCACATTCTTCTACCAAGGTTAATCAGGGATCTTTAGATGTAATAACCACCCTCACATAACATGAAAATGTGATATCTATAACATCACTCTGGAAATTTTTATTTGTTCAGCAATTTTCAGTGTGCTTGAAGAAAATAATTTGGTATTTGCTTTACTGCTTATAAACACAGCCCCTAAGGGGCCATTACAAATTTACACACTATAAATTTGATGGTAGATTACTTTTTTTAAGTATTTGGGCTGAAATTTCCATTTTCTTTGCTAATATAATTTAAGTCCACTTATATGAGACATTCCATATTCATCCAGCTGATAAAGAGGGCCAAGCAGAATTATTTTTCCATAAAACTCATTTGATTCTCATGGAATATCATGATCATAGAATGACCTTTGTCTTTTATGAACCATTTCTGTCACACACATTAGTTGTTACTGAACATAAGTACATGCTTTATACTATGGCAAGCCACATTAGGAATGACTGAGAAAGGAATCACAACAAAATATAGTATCATAACCTGGGAGAAAAGAAGAGAGCTATATCTCAGCATCCTACAAATGACCTTCTGAGTCAAAAATTAAACCAGCAATGATGACCCACTGCTTTGAGTATACAACTGTCATCTGAAATCCAAGGCAAAACTGTAAGCTGGCTTTTATGTACAAAATACAAGTCAGCATATTTATAATAGTGCTATTCTAGTTCTTTGAAGTTAGACCATACACCTTGCTCTTATGCAAATTGTGGTGTAGAAGAATATTGAAGTCGGCTGTCAAGAATGTTTCAGCGACACCATGAGCACCTAAGCCATCTAAGCCAGCAGAGAATAGTGGCACGCTCTGACATTGATAACAAGTGAATGAGACATAATGATAATATGTTTCAACTGCTGGGTTGGAAACTTCTCTTCTTCTCTTGCAGAATTCCTGGTCTACCCTGTTTTATTTTGTGGCCCTTCTCACCCCAGCTACTGTGTCTACCCATTGATCTCTGCTCCCCCAGTCTCCAGCTAGATAGGTCTCTCTGTACTGACTCACAAGAGAGTTGCCAGAAGCCCACCAGCAACCGGGAGCTATCCTTTTCCCAGAGACTAGGAATTCAACAGTCTCCAATCTTTAAGTTACAGATCTGTGATTGCCAAAATCTGAATTACCTCCCCAGCTTCTGCCATGAAAACTACTTCTCTACAACTTTATATTGGCTTCTTTTTTTTAATTTAATTTAATTTTATTTCTTTTCAGTGTTCCAGAATTAATTGTTTAAGCACCACATCCAGTGCTCCATGCAATACGTGCCCTCCATAATACCCATCACCAGGCTCAACCATCCCCCCATGCCCCTCCCCTCCAAAATCCTGTTTGTTTCTCAGAGTCCACAGTCTCTCATGGTTTGTTTCCCCCTCCAATTTTCCCCAACTCCCTTCTCCTCTCCATCTCCCCATGTCCTCCATGTTATTCCTTATGCTCCACAAGTAAGTGAAACCATATGATAATTGACTCTCTCTGCTTGACTTATTTAACTCAGCAGAATCTCTTCCAGTCCCGTACAGGACTGGCTTTTATAAATCAGCTTCATGCCTCTTCACACTCCTACAGGGAAATGCTACTATTATATTCATTTACTAAACCGCCTCACTTCCTGAACTGACTGACCACCAACTACTTATTTTCTCTGACAGATACATGTTCTGTCATCATTATGCAATCAAAGAACAATGAAAAAAAAAAAGTCAAAGTTGGGAAACTACCTTATGTCAGATGATAAGAAGTTATATAAAAGAAATTACAAGGTTATTTCATGTTCTTTTCTTTCACAATGTGACAGATATGTCTCTGTTTACTAAACTTTTATGGATTTTGAACTTATTCATGTTTTTCTTTGAAACATTCAAAATGAGAGATAAGGGAAGAAACCAGACCATCTGGACCTAAATGGTAGGAGTTTTTTTTGTTTTGTTTTGTTTTGTTTTTGCAGCAACGTTGTAATCACAGAAAATGACCAGACCTCAAATAAGTAAGTAAGCAAGTCATTAACGACATTGTCAATACTCCTTGTTCAAACCACGATGGCACAAGAAATTTCAAGGTCACAAGATTCCTGGTCAGTTCTCAATAAAAGACTGCCACTAAAAGCCTTCAGTGGCGACCCATTCAGGACCCCTCTCATTTTAGAGAGGTTTTTTTCTTTCCTTTCTGTTCTCACCTTCACTTAATAAACTTTCACTTCATTTCATTTCACCCTTTTGTGTCCACGAGATTCATTCTTTGGCTCTATGAGACAAGAACCCCGTGACCCTGTAACACTAAAAAACTCCAAAAAACACTTGAGGAAAAACCTGGAAGCTGTGAGGGCATTAGTACTATGGACTAACTGTTTTCCTTCCTTTTTGACATCCAAGAGCTTTAGAACTGAATTTGAGACTTAAGCCTGGTACTCCAGAGACCCCCATGATCTGCAAATTTGTGTTCTTTTGTCCTTTGGAGAGGCAGGACAGGGGAGTGATTAAGGGCATGAGTTCCAAATTCAAACTAGATTCAAATATTGGCTCTACTACTCACTAATCACAGGACTTTGGGCATCATATTTAAACTCTCTGGGCCTCTAAATGTTGATAATAATTACCACACAGGGCTCTTTTTTAGGGATGAATGAAATAATGTACACAGATTCCGCTGCATGCAGGAAGAGCTCAATAAAAATGAGCTGTAATCATTTTAAAAATTGGAAAAGTTGGTTCAGTTTAACCAGCATTTGTTCAGTATCTGCTATGCACGAGACACTGTTGAAATTGTGACCATTTCCAAATTAAAAACCAAAAAAAAAAAACAAACAGAGTGTATGCAGTATCCCAAGGAGAAATGCTTAAAATTCAGGGGCAGCATCTACTAACTTGACCTTTCTCCAACATTTGATACTTTTTTGACTCCGTTCCTCTATTTGTAACATATCTTCAAATTGATTTTGTTTGTTGTGTTCCTGATTTTGTTCTTACTTCACTGACTATTCCCGCTAGGTTTTTTGTGGGCTCATCTTTGCCAATTCCTTAAATGTAAGATTTTCTTGGGGAGCCATCATAGGCACCTTCTCATCTCATTCTACGTGTTCCTGGGCTTTCATCATTTTCATGGGAGGCAGTCAAGCACTGTGGTTAAGAATATAGGCTATTGAATCATACTGCCGTGGTCTGAACCCTGGGGCCCACCCTTACTGCTAGCGGACCTTCTGATCCATTCTTCACAGAATCATTTTGTAGAAGACAAATTTGATCAAGTTGGATCTATATTTATAACCTATGGATGGTTTCTCACCGCTACAGACTCATATTCCCTTGTCTAAGCCAGTGTGGACAGACGAGATTAGGAATCCAGAGCTTTTCAGAGTTTAGGAAAGTAATAGAATGGGTAAGCTGTATATTATATAATATCCCAGGTAGTGAATGAGACAACATCCCATAATCAAACATACTGATTTATTTCTAAGGCACAACATATGATATACACACTAAGAAGAAGAAGAAAAAATTAATATGTATAATTTCCATTAATTTGAGCCATGTGATTCCATTTAAGAGAATATATCATGCTGTCTTTCACCTCTAAATTAATTCCAAAGAATTTTTGATTTTCAGAGATTTGGTGACCTTTGAAGAGTGCCCAACACCCCTCCCCCCACCATGACTTCCAGAGCCCCTTGTAATCTGGCTCCTGTCTCTCTCCAGCTTCATCTTCCATATCCTCTCTTCTGACATTCTTCGCTGATGCTTCACTTCCTGAAATAAGACTCCTTTGCCTGACTAACTCTGCCTTCAATCCTTAACTGAGCTGAAGAGAGGTGCTATCTTTTGAAGATAAAATTAGGGCATTAAGGTATCAGATGTGAGATAATTGGGGGTCAGATCATAGGATGGCTTGCATAAAATACTCAGAAAATTGAATTTAAGTTTGCAAAGGCCAGCCTACACTTTTAGAAAGAACATTCAGAGAAATGCATAGAACAGTGGGTTAAAAGAGGCAAGATCAGAGGTTTGGGGCCACGATGAGGACAACATCCATGGGCAAAGGCACAAGAGCAGAGATGCAGCAAGAAAGGAAAGGAAAGTATTCCAATAGGTTTTGGAGATTTAAAAAAAAAGAAGAAGAAGAAAAAAGAAAAACATGATGATTCAAGATCGGAGAGAAGAAGTGAGGAAGAGGGACGTCATAGATATCTCCTGGGCATCCCATTTTCAGGGTTGTGTAGATAGTATACTATAAGTAAGGTGGGTGTGAAGGAGTAGAGGAAAGTCTGGGCCAGGAGACTGTTTATGAAGGCAGTCAAGTTTCTGCTGAGCTTGCTCTTTTTGTGAAATACCTAGAGTGAAGTAAGGAAAAGTTTGGAAGTCTAAAGACAAAATTAGATAGGAGATATTTAGGTAGTGATAAAACCATCGATTTCCTCATTTATCCATTAAGGGGTATTTATTGAACAATGGTGTAACTTTGTTTTTGAGCTGAGGATTCCGTGTTGAACAAGAAAGAGTAATTGCCTGCCCCCCTTCCCTTCCCCCTGAGATTACAGTCAGAGACATGCCATTCAGACAATGAGTCATAACCCAGAGTAAATCAATGGTGTTACTGAACCTATGATTTGGTTAAGCTGACATTTTTAATGTTCTTAGTGTTCGTAATGAGGGAAGTGATACACAATTTACCTGTTGGTATACTCCATCTTATGGTAGATAGTAACGATCTCCACAGACTAGTCAGTTTCAGTAGCATTGCCCTAGTCAACAGGACAGTTTAAAAAATAAATATATTATAAAGATGATAGCATGATGTGCAAGGATGATAGATATCATAACAGGGAAGCCCAATTCATTCTGGGATACAGTGGCTATAAAGTGAGCAAAGGCTTAATTATCTTAATTATCCAGATGAAGGAAGAGCATGCAGGGCAGAGAAAATAACAAGTCCTTCTGGCAGGGGAAAGCAGGGATAGTTTAATTACGAGCTAGGGAAAGGGTCCAGGGTGCAAATGAAGTTAGAGACATGGCCAGAGCCATGACCCTGCAGCCTTGCAAATCATGTACAGGATTTGTATCTTATCATACATGCTAGAGAGTTTCATCAGGAGAGTGATGTGACCAGCTTTCCATTTTAAGAGTTTCTTTTAAGGATTTTATTTATTTATGAGAGAGAGAAAGAGTCAGGGGAGTACCAAAAGGAGAGTGGCAAACAGACTCCACATTTGAGCACTGACCTGATGCAGGGTTCAATTCCAGGACGCTGAAATCATGACCTGAGCCAACACCAAGAATCAGATGCTTAACTGACTGAGCCACCCAGGTACCCCTTCATTTTAACATTTATCAGGCAGGGATAAGGAGAAAAAACGGAGGGGACAATTTCTGAAAATGAGACAGGCCATGTTGGTACTCCTCCACAGCTTGCCAAGAAAGGAAACACCCAGAAACCGCTTTCGCTCCCATGCAACTTTTGGAGACATAGTCAATTGTCGTGATGTGTGTGTGTGTGTGTGTGTGTGTGTATGTGTGTGTGTGTGTGTGTGTGTGTTGGTGGAGAAGGAGAGATGTGTGCTACTGGCATCTACTGGACCAAGAGTACCACTAAATATCTTACAATATACAGGACAGTCCCTACAGCTAAGAATTATGCATTCCAAAATGTCAGTGATGCTGGGGTTGAGCAACCCTAGACTAGAAGGTAGGCAATAAGAGTATTAGATAGACTGTACCCCAATGTTTATTGCAGCAATGGCTACGGCCGCCAAACTGTGGAAAGAACCAAGATGCCCTTCAATGGACGAATGGATAAGGAAGATGTGGTACATATACACAATGGAGTATTATGCCTCCATCAGAAAGGATGAATACCCAACTTTTGTAGCAACATGGACGGGACTGGAAGAGATTATGCTGAACGAAATAAGTCAAGCAGAGAGTGTCAAGTATCATATGGTCTCACTTATTTGTGGAGCATAACAAAGAACACGGTGGACATGGGGAGATAGAGAGGAGAGGGAGTTGAGGGAAACTGAAAGGGGAGATGAACCATGAGAGACTATGGACTCTGAAAAACAACCAGAGGGTTTTGAAGGGGCGGAGGGGTGGGAGGTTGAGGAACCAGGTGGTGGGTAATAGGGAGGGCACGTACTGCATGGAGCACTGGGTGTGATGCCAAAACAATAAATAAACAAACAAAAAAAAAGAGTATTAGATAGATTTATGGAGAATTTGGAAGATAGAAGGGACCAGGTTTGGGATGGATTTCATTTATCAGGAGGATTCCAACTACATGGGTGGAAATGCTGCTTACTCAGATAAGAAAAGAACTATTTTATTCTCCCTAAGGAAGAGCAAAAGTTCAATTTTATACACATAAAAGTTGGACACCCTTATGAAAGCTCCAAATTGAAATGTCCAATAAGTAATTGGATATCTGAGTCTAGAATTAAAAACTAAAAAGAGGTATGTATGGAAATACACATTTGAATGGCATAGAATATGGATCCTATTTTAAGGCATGAAGGGGGGTTCCCCCCCATGGAGAGCATATGTGAAGAGATGATCACCAAGCCTCAAGAAACATTATGTACAAGTCCCCAACCAAAGGTTACAGAGAATTAAATGGAAAATGAGGAGTGGATGTCATGGAACAACATAGAAGAACGTGTGTCAAGATGAAGGGCACTGTCACTTGTGTTGAATGTGACTAAATGTTCATGTAGGATCATCCTAAAACTGTCCATGGCATTTAGCAGCATAGAGCCACTGCTAAGCATGGCAGCGAGGTTTCAGAAGAGTTTTAACCAGATAGAGACAATATGGTTATGGATAAGTGATTAAGAAGTGAGCTAGTTGACAAATTTCTTAGAGAATTCTATCTTTAAAAATTAGAAGAGCTATACCATCACGAAAGAAATGCCACTATTTGACATTTTTAGATTGAAGAAAGTTGACCATGTCACAAGGCTGAGAAAACAGAGCTATTGAATGGAGGCGAATGAAATTGTTGGAAAGAGAAAAAGAAAGAAATAATAACTGACCGAGGCCCCAAAGCCAGCTTTGTGTGGAGTGGGAGTGGGGGACACTGAAGTTGATATGCTGAACGTAGGGATTATATGTAATTACAAAAGAGATACTTATTTTCACTTAGCGTTTTTCTTAAAGGTAAATTTCAAAAGACAAAAAAGAGTTTACATGCATATATTTATTTTGTATAAGTATGGAGATAGAAAGTTAATGATTTGATATATTCTTTCAGTACGTAAATAATTTGAAGTACCCACCATGCGCTGGTCACTGGGTCAAAGACGACTAAGCCCTGTTGCTGAACCCCATACATGACCCTTCTGCAAATTCAAAAGACTGAAGTTGGGACACCTGGGTGGCTCAGTTGGTTAAGTGTCTGCCTTCGATTCAGGTCATGATCCTGGGTTCCTGGGATTGAACCCCAACTAGGGCTCCCGACTCGGCAGGGAGTCTTTTCTTCTCCCTCGGCCCCTCCCCCTGCTTGTTCTTTCTCCCACTCTTTCTCAAATAAATAAATACGATCTTAAAACAAAAAACAAAAAATTGAAGTCTTACTCATTCTGCATGAGCCATAACGAAAGACATCCCTTGCAATTCCTCCTCTGTGAATGTGTGTGTGTACCAAACGGATAGCTTATAACATACTAAGATTCTTATCTCAGAAGGGTCAAAGCTTAGCTGAGATGAACACCTGTCAGATAGGAAGAATGTGATTTGGGATTTAGGGTTTAAGAAATGTAAAGGACTTGGAGAAGTGAGCAAAACATTTGGTAAAAATTCGCAAGCAAAACAATGGGCAGACTCTTACACTGGTACCAGATAAGCAAATACTATAGGAGATTAGAAAAAACAATCACCTGGGAAACAAACAGGAAAGATCAAGTCACATAAATAGCTTTTGTTTCCAATTTCTAAAAGATGCTTTAAGGCAGAAGTTGGATATTATTATAGTAAGTGGGAAAAAACACATCTCTAATTCCAGGACTTTTCTTTATACCATTGATTTTTTTTTTATAGTGATAAGGATGATTTTAACTACTTAGTATGAAGGTACGTTTTATGCTTCTTTGTCTTTCTAGAATGATGAGCAAAAGAGAAGCTCAGCAGGGAGTGAAATGAATCACTCTCTGAGGTGTCTCATTTCTCACTCCCAACTGAGTTGGCAAAGGTTAGCACACTATTAAAATTCAAGTTTTGGCAAATGTATTTCATTGGTAGTCAACTCACTCAAAAGGTGTATCAGTTTTTAGCAATTATTCTCAGTGATAGTCTAAGTGTTTGCCAAAGAATTCTCTGCCTCACCTGGAAAAAGGATCCAGTAACTCCATACTGGATAAAACATGAGTTGCTTATTGATGACAAGCTAAATGACAGGACAAAGGGGTTGTTTGAAACAACCATCTTTATGGTAACTTTGCATACTAAAAAATATTAACTAAAAAAATTAAGAAGTTGTTCCTTCAGTGGCCGCATTTGGGAATTTCATAAAAGAGATAGGACTTTATTATAAGTAGGCACCTCAGATAAAACACAAATGTTATCACACTGAAATGTGATTTTTCTGCCCAGGCATTCATTGTTCATGTGGTTGTGGGAGTGGAAAGGACAAGCTTCTTGAGCTGTTGGCGTACCTATGATGTTCCTGTTGGCTTTGAAGACAGGCATACACTGGGTTATTATATTAGTAATAATTCCTTTCTTATAAGGTTGTTGCAAGGATTAAATGATAACACAATTTTCAAGTTGCATACATGGTAAACGTTCAATAAAATACATACAAATATTTGGGATGGAGATGCTGATGACTGTTAACAGTATATTGCTGGTAACAAGACATTCATGCTCAAAAATCCCCATAGTCAAGCTCATGAAGAAGCGAGGGTACTATGTGCCTCATGACAAATATCTTTTGAAGGCAAACCACACCTTAGTTCCAGGAAGAAAAAGAAAAAAAAAAAGTGGGAAGAGGAGTGTCTTCTATAAACTCGAATAATTAAACAGCAGTTAAGAACACACGAATGTGTTCAGTTATAATTATGGCCTAGGTGAATTAGTTATTTTCATGACAAGACATGTACAAGAATGGTAAGGGTCTGAATCATATCTAGTACAGTGAGGGGATATATATATATATACACACACACACACACACACACACACACACACATGCCTGGGAGAAAGGGGGGATATCAGAGCATCTCTTCACTGTCACTCAGCTGAACTCACATCTCCTGCCAAAATGTCCTACAGCTGCTACTGTGGAAACTTCTCCTCCCACTCCCTTGGGGGCTACCTGAGCTACCCAAGCTCCTGTGGCTCTTCCTGTCCCAGCAACCTTGTCTACCGCACTGATTTCTGCTCTCCCAGCACCTGCCAGCTGGGCCCCTCCCTGTCCAGTGGCTGTCAGGAGACCTACTGTGATCCTACCACTTTCCAAGATGTCCTACATGGTGTCCAGCCCCTTCCAGACAATCTCCTACCACCAGAGGACCTCAATACCCTGTGATCCTTGCCAGTCAGCTTACCCTTGGGTCTCTAGGCTGTGGATCCAGCAGAAGTTACTGCCTGGGCTATGGACCTAGAAGCTCCTAGTTCCTGGGTTGTGGATCACATGGCTTCAGATCCCTGGGTTATGGGGTCTATGGCTTCCTTTTCCTGGGCTACGAATCCAGATTGTGCAGCCCAACCTACTTGGCCTCTAGGAACTACCAAACTTCTTGTTGCCAACTGATCTGCAGATCTGGTTTTTCCCACCAACAACTTGTTGAGGATTCTAGACCCGGACTTTACAGTGCCTCAAAGTCAATCTCGGCTGTCATCTGGCTAGAGTCTATATCATACTACCTAGAAAAGTATAAATAAATAAAAAATCTATTAATATGAAATTGTTTATCTCATAGAATACCCATCTTGTTTTCCATCTCTTTTCTCCTATTTTCCTTCTTCTTTAGTTAAAACTGAACCAATAGGTCTTTTTTTTTTCCTTCAAATAAACTCATGTAATTTGATATTAGATTGCAGGTCAATGTTAAAGAAAAAGCTACCCATTGGGAATTTCCAAACCTACCGTTCTTTGTCTAAAAAGAAATATTTAAGAATTAGGCTCCCTGGTACACAGAATTCTCTGACAACACAGAATTAGTTCCCTAGAATTTTTGGCAAGTGGAATTACAGTTCAGAGCAGGAGGTCATTCTAAATGTTTCTGCGTGTAATCATTTGTCTTACTAGGCTTCTTACTTTGGTTAAATTACTACTGAGTCTAATCCAGGAAGAAAAGCTTCAGATGGGAGTGAGGCTTCAAGGGTACTATCCTGGCTGCTTTAGATGAGGAAATGTCAAAATACTTTTCGTGAGGCCCTTTTGTAGACTTATACAAGTGGTAATGCAATTTTGAGATCCCAATATTAACTAACAGTAGTAACTGGTATGATGAAACGAACATCCTAAATATGGATGAAATTAAACACTTATGCATTTGATTATAATAAAATTATTTCCATTTCTAATTTATTTCTCATCTTAGTGCTTAATTTCTCCTTCCTCAATCTGGTCATTGTTTTCAAAGAAGTCACCTGGGAACTTCTGGAAACATCGCGCTATCATGAATAGATGATATTACCTGAGAAGGAGGACTTTACCTCTTGATATCCTGGAGTTAGATCTGGATGTGAGAACTACATGGTCTACTAAACTCTTGTTTTGGGGAACAGAGTCATCTACATTTGAAAATACATAAGTGGGAAGAAAAATATGTAAGTGGATATGGGTACTCATTGTTCATTGCCCTCACAAGGTGTTTCTCTCCGCTCTTCCCAGAACAGGTTTTTGTTTGTGTATCCTTATCTACACATGGTCCTATAAAGTAAAGTGACCATGCTCTTGGTTTCAGGATAGATTCTGGCTAGTTCAAGGGATACCCCAATCTTCCCTGAAAGTTGTTGGTTCAGGATGGAGCCTGTGATCTGACTTAAGCCAATGAGAAACAAGGAATGACATGAAGAGGCACTTCTGGTAAAGCCCTTGTGGAGTTTTTTTGGAGTAACCATCTCTTCTTCTGGACTTTCTGATATCATGTGTGGAATGCTATACCCATATTGTATGTGGCCTAAAAATAAGCCATTACATGAAAGACAGCAAAGCCAAGAGAAATGCAAGGAACAGAGTCTCAGTTCTGTACTTTAGTAAATATGAGCCAATAAACTTTTCTTATTACTTAAACCATTTTGAAAAACAGCTTCAGTTACTTGTAGCTAATGTTTTCCTAAGTGAGACATTCACTTAAAAGCTGGAACAACCCACTTTCCCAATAAAGACCCCGTGTAATATTAAAGACCATTTGCCATCACCTTTGCCTTGTCCTGGTCCCTCTCCTGTGATTTCCCACATGCATTCACTCCACCAACATGCACTCCAAAAATGCTATCTACTCCTGTTTCCTTGAATACATTGTGCAGAACTGAAGTCTTATACAGTTTTATAATTTTAGGAGTGTCATGTCTTTCTAACCCTTTAAAACCCACAGAAATATTATCTCTTCTCTCCCCCCTTTTTGGAAGACTCCACAATCAATAGAGTTGATTATTTCCTACCCAACATTAGCACTAAATATTTCTTATTTTTTGTTAATTACAAATTCACTATTTTATATTTTATTTGAAGCATTATTTTGTTTATCAGTTCTTTTTTGTTTGTTTTTCCTTGTTATGTTCTCAGTGAACACAATGGAATCTTACCTAATGGTGTCTGGAAAGTAGTAAATACTCAATAAATATTAATTTAGTAGATGAAAGAAAGAAATGGATCTAGGGTGATAGTCTCCAGGATGTATTATGTCAATAGAAACAAACCGTCATTCATTTTTAAAAGATTTTATTTATTTATTTGACACACACACACAAGAGAGATCACAAGTAGGGAGAGAGGCAGGCAGAGAGAGAGGAGGAAGCAGGCTCCCTGCTGAGCAGAGAGCCCGATGCAGGGCTCGATCCCAGGACCCTGTGATCATGACCCGAGCTGAAGGCAGAGGCTTAACCCACTGAGCCACCCAGGTGCTCCACAGTCATTCATTTTTGGTAGCTGAACTCAATTTGGATAAGCTAGTTGTCAGTAATGTCATTAATCTTCTGGTCACCATTATTATAAAAAATGACTTAGACCCTCTTAATGACATATTATCACAACTGCAGTAGTCATAAGATAAGTGTGAGATCTCTAAAGTAAATTCCTACTTCTGGGTCACACAAAGGCAGAAAAATAACTTCACCAAAAGCTAACCTCAAGGACAGACCAGAGTAAGTACATCTGAGGAAAGGAACAAAAGCAAGTGTATAATTACTATAATAAACCATGACACTTTCACATCCAAGACATAGTGGAACAAAGGGTTGAAAAATATGGGAGTTAATGCTCAAATGGCCAAGATACTATGGTCTATTCTCTTTCCAAATACTCTTTGTTAAGGGCTAAGCCGTCAGTGTGTAGTTCCTTCTTTCTTTCTCTCTTTCTTTTTCTTTCTTTCGTCCTTTTTTGCTATTTAAATCAAAGTCTGATGGCATTGAATTGTAAATGACCAAGAATTATCCCAAGAAGCAAAATTATTTAGAGATAGTTTCATAGAAAAAAAATGATGTCACATGTGAATCCATTTATTACAGTGTTCTAAGAGAATCGATTTCAGAATAGATAAAGCTGACAAGAGACCATTTCCATATTCCACATGGGATCATTATTATAGTTATAGTGTCATAATTCTGAGTATTCCAGAGACGAATTTTTTTTTCTGTATGCATTACAGTGTCTAAAAGGGGTTGTATAATACTTGACTTATTTTACAAAATGTTATATTTAAAGAAAATTGGTCATTCCCCTTGGCAAGCTCTTTTGAGGTGGACCAATGAAAAATATACTTTTTCTGTATTTCTCAGAGTTAGTCTCAAATACAATAGGACTATTCATTTTAAGTGATGGATTTCTACCACCATGCATGGCAACTAATAACCTACTGACTTCAGTCTTTGTTCCATCCTGTTAAAATTTTTATAAGTAATCTTAATAAAAATTAGATGGCTTAAATGAAAGTGCGGATTTCATTCAGCAGGTAGATTTGACAAGACCCCATTCCATGTCCTTTTCCACTCTAAGATATTAAGATTCTGATAGAAAATCATAGAATGTGACAGCTACAAAGGACCTTCGAGATCTTTTCATCTAAATTCATTATCTTAGAAGATATCCAGAGAGGCAGAGTGACTTGTCCAAACTCATGCAATGAATTCATAGAAGCAGGGCTAGACGCCAGATCTCTTCCCTCTTGGTCTAGTATTCTTCCATTGCTATGCAATCTGTCTATATGAGTGACTCCCTGGTTGGAGAGGAGGAATGGATTTAAATTAACTTAAGTCATTTAGTTGGTGAGATAAAACTAAGACAAGGATAGAGGAAATAAACCATGGGAGAACTGAGCTGAATTATGTTACTCTAATTTTTTATTTATTTATGTTTTACTATTTAATACAGCTGAACACTAAGTGTTCAGAAGTCCAACATAGCCACATAATCAAATATAGAAGTAATAGAAACTGTTCAACCTTATAATCATCAACTGCCAAGCCCTTGAGAGATAGAAACAGGTTGACTGGATCTTTAATGGGAATGATGAATATAATCCAACCCTTAGAAGAATAGAGTGTGCTACATTTATGGACATAAAAAAAATCTAAAACACACAAAAAAGATACTGTGTTTATTTTATCCTGTGTTTATTTATTTTTTTAATATTTTATTTATTTGACAGAGAGAAATCACAACTAGGCAGAGAGGCAGGCAGAGAGAGAGGAGGAAGCAGGCTCCCTGCGGATCAGAGAGCCCGATGCGGGGCTCGATCCCAGGACTCTGGTATCATGACCTGAGCTGAAGGCAGAGGCTTTAACCCACTGAGCCACTCAGGCACCCCTGTTTATTTTATTTTATAGTTTTATCTCAATCCAAGATTGACATCATCATCCGAACAACAGTTTGGTCTGCACAAAGATCCTTAACCTGATCAGAAATAATTGCTACTTTTATTCATTTCCTATTCTGTATGTGGCAGGTAATCAGGTATTGTATATATCATCTCATTTCACATTTTATGAGGTTGATACTCTTACAGTTTTCATTTTAAAAATGAAGAAGTCAAGGCATAGACATTTAAGGGAAATGTTCAAGGTTTGTGATTCTAGATCTTGGCTTAGAATCTTAACTGGAAAATCCTTCCTTGTATTTCCCGTCTTTCTCCTCGCCAATTTTTAATATTCCATCCTCTGGTGGTAAGGAGGTGCTACTGCAGCTGCAATCATTTTTCTATTTCAAGACTGGGAGACCAGGGAATTGTTCAACCATTTAGCAGCAAAGTATCCAGTCACCATAAGCAATCACATGACTATTTCTACCTCTGTCACAAGAAAACCAGGCAATGGACTACATAATTGTCATTGTTCAAGTGCCTACAAAGTGAACACTTAGTTTTTAGTTGGTTGCACTAAAGCAGTCTGAAGGTGCCCAGTTGCCCTAGCTTACATCATGCCACAGTAATAAACCTAGTAACTCCCTCTATAAATCCAGCACCAGCCAAAATCTGTATTTACTCATTGAGCTAAAATTGCATGCTGCAACACCTATTAATTCAGCACTCAGTTAAATAGCATGTGCAAGTTAATGCTTCATCCCAAAGAAAAAAGAATTCATGTGGTGGCCTTATTCACAAATGACAGACCTAGCTTCGCTATTTGACATTTGGAGATTGGGAACTGCACAGGTATTCACTAATTTGCTACACATTGTGAATTTAATAAGAAGGCAGTCTGCTGGAGACAATTCTGTGAATGCTGGCTTGGGTGATGTCCTGCCTCTGCCCCCCTCCGAGTCTAGTTTTGCAACAGTACTCTGTTGTGCTGACAGTGAAAAGTGGTGCCCTTTTTTTCATGGGAAAAGCTTTTTAAAACATGCCTACATACAATCAAACATTATTTTGAAATAATTGACTCAGCTTGTGCCATGCTAATAAGTGGCTTCCTTAATGATTTTGCTCTTATTTCACAAATGGGTAGCTGAAAGGTAAGCATGGGTCTTATTATTATTATTTTTTTTTTTTCTCTTTAAACTCTGTACCCTGGCCAATTCTCAAAAATCTTGGGTACGTCAAGATTTCAGAATTCTGTCCCTTCAGACAGTAACTATAATTTGAACACATTTAGCAATTTCCATTTATAAAAAATACTGCAGTTTCTATTCATTAATTTTTCAAAATACATTTATGGAACTCTTATTATATGTCAGCCATGTGCTCAGTGCTGGGGATACAATAGCGAGGAAGATATACATGCTTTTTGCCTTTATGGAACTCACAGTGCTGTGGCAAAGGCACAGTGAAGAAACAAATAAAATCATTATAAACTGAGATAAGTTCTATGAAGGCAGAAAAACAGACTCTGAGAATGGAATCTTTTTTCAAACAGGGTGATGGAGGAAAGCCACTCTTCAGGATCCCTCTTATGCTGAGACACAAAAGATGAGGACAGGAGCTGTAGGTGGAGTGGGAGAAGGCAGGGAAAGGGGAGACAGACAAGCAGCTGCACATGCAAAGTAATGAGGGAAGGGAAGCTTGACATACTCAAGAGCCCAGTAGAGCCCTGTGCAAATGGAGGATGTGAGGCTGAGAGAAAGGGCAAGATTTAGACTTAGTAAAATAGGGAGCACCCAGGTTTTACAAGTGCTGGGTAGGCTGGGCTAAGGAGGATGGATCTTACTCTCAGGGCAATGCAAATCCATTTAATACTTCTAAGCAGGAGAGTTAACAAGCTACAGTGGAAGCCTCTGTGATGATAAATACAAATATGCTTATGATTTAAATGAGGTGCTGTTGGGTCATATGGAGGGCATAATGGGATCTTCAAACACACAAGACTGGCAATTCAGCATTATAAGTAACTTGCATATGTTGTGAAGGCATAAAACACAGGTCAAGTGTGCTGCTTGTCAGGCTGGATGCATTCGGATGTGTCCTTTGAAATAAAGGCTATCGCCAATCTATCACATGTTAAGGAGGAGTTTGTATCAGAGCTGTTCCAGGTTCCTGAATGTTCTTGATTTTCTTCAGATCTGAGAAAAGGGCCTAGAGATACACTTCAGTTGTTTCTCTTTCATGAGCTGAGCTAAATGAATTATAGAAGGTGGTATAGAAATTGTGCTGGCAGGTCCTGTGTTAGGAGTATGAAGCTAAACTGTGTACAGCTGCTAATGTGATAAGCGTGGGTGCTGATCATCATTCTGCACTCAAAAAAACCCACAGTAAACAAAAATGAGAAGCAAATCTGAAACAAGTTTGTTACAAGGCCAGATTATCAACAACTGAGAAGCACAAATAAAGTAAATACACGACTTCGTATAAATACAGTCATAATAAAGATTGTGTCAAAGTCCACTGGTAATTCAGAGGAAGAAGTAGTAATCTGTAAATAGGAAGATCAAAGAAAAGCTTCATAAAGAGGCGGTTTATATTTGACCTGCAATAAGACAAGGGATACAAAATGTTAGACAAAGGGAATGATATTTATAAGGCAATGGCCACTTTCAGTACTTTGGGTGAGAGTAAGAAGAGATTCCATTGTTGAGTCTTTCACACATCCCGACCAGTTGGACAGACCAAGATCTTGAGTAGAATGAGGGTGAGCTTAACTGGATTGGCTTCTGACTAAAAATGTCTTGATCATATTATTCTGTTTTGCCAAAAGAGCATCCCTCCAAACTCCAGTGCTGAATATTGATTAGTTTACAGTTGGCGTTTTCCACATCCATTTGTTTTGTCCATTTACCAGGGAGAGTCATGGAGACTAAGAAAAAAAAAATGTTAGCTTGGGTGGCATGTTGGGACTCATATTTGAGAAACTCTGCCCTGATGAATCAGCCTTGGGGCTAACATGAAAGCCATTTTGAAGATTCAAAATGGACTGGCTTCTTTGTTAATAGGATGTCATCTTCATATGTTACTAAACAAAGTGCTAATGAGATGTTATCCTTCAAATTAGCTTAAACAATGAAGTGGAAAAGAGTCCTGAGAAGAAGCCAACACCCGGTTTTCTGAGTATATAATCTCACCAAAAAAGAATCTTCAGACCTGGCACCCTGGGTCCTTAAGACCAACACCAATCAAGGGTTTAAACAATATGCCTCAGAGCCAAGGCCACTCACTCAGGAGCTCCTACAATGTCCCACCACTCTCTGCCATTGTACATGGGTCTAAGCTTATAGACTTTGAAGACGGACTTTTTTTACCCAGCAGCTGCCATGGCAGGACCTGGCTCCTGGACAACTTTCAAGAACCCTGCAGTGAGACGACCAGCTGCCAAGTGCCCAACCATAAACAGGAACTGTGCACAGAACCAAGCTGTGCGCAAAGTGCCGGCCTCCCCAGAGTTGTCCAAACAACTTGTTCTAATTCCAGGGCCTTTGAGAAGACCATGTGCCAAGCAGGACATTCCTCAGCCGTGTCGGAGTGTGTGTCTCACCTTCGCCAGTCAGGAAGCAGCCAGCAAGTGGGTTCTGTAGTCCAGAGCTGCCAGCCTGTGAGCTCTGCAGCAAAGAGTTGTCCACCCAAGACGTGTGTGTCTAAGAGATGTCAGTCTCTGGAATGTGAATCTGGCCCATGTCAATCTCAGAGCTCTGAATCCAGTTCCTGTAGGCCTCCGGTCTATGTGGCACCAGGGTCACAACTCGTGGAATCTTCTCAAACTTATGAGCCAGCTTGCTGTGTTACTGGTGGTTTGCAACTTCCCTGTAAGTGAAGAATGGGTGGAATGTATGGATAGGAGATAACAAACTCTAATTGAGATAAATTGATTTATGATATCTAGGAACTTTTATTTCTGTAGATACATATTATTGTGCATGGGTTTGTGAGTGAATGGACATGTCTTCCATCTTCAAAGAAAATAATTTCTGTTGTTTTGCTCTTTGGGACATTTCTGGTAGTAAGCTGGGATTGGAAAGCATGTTAAATATTTTAGGTCACTAGGAGACTATTTGTTATAGAGAACTGGGAATTGCAACCAGGAACTAACATGGGCACTTAAGTCAACATGACACCTTGGTCACTGGTTATTATCAATGGAAACACTTAGCATTGAATCTGGCTTATAATAATGTATGAATATAATGTGCTACTAATATCAGAAATCCATTTAATATTGGAGTTTAAAGGGACACTGAACCCTGTCTAGTCCCATGAATTTTGATGGACTTAACTCTTATCAGATGTTGTCCTTGTTATTAATAACATCAGAACCACAACTGAAATCTGTGTCTACTCCCTGTCCATCCATGATTTTATCTGCTGCATCAGAACACTTGTAGTCAACTGTGAGGTTGAATCTATTGCTTGAAAAGTGTAAGAAAATTTTCAGTTTCACCTCTGTGGACTCCATAACCACATAGTAGCCAGAGACCTTTGAATATAATGAGTTCAAGCTTAGTATACTCACTAAATTTCTCCTATTTTTCTTTTGCTTTTCGCTATTTCTTCACTGTTTCTTGAGTTGGGAAAATACTCTTTGTGTTAAATAAATTTACTTCATTTAGAATTACAAACTTAATTGTCACACTATTATTTTTGTTGAGCACCTTTGTGGGTTTTATGTTATTGGTTTTTCACCAGATGAAAATTGAATAAATATTTAGAAGAAAAAGGGAGAACATGTTCCCTTCCAATTGTTTGTATAGTATGAACCAGAATAAAAGAGCACGTTTGTGCTAGTCAGCAGAAGATGGGGAACATGTTCAATATGAAAGTCATAAAGCCATGGAGCCAGAAGGTGTGAAGATAGATGATTTTTGTTTAGAATAGCCTGGCTATTGTGAAACTGTGGGTGTGCTCTTAAATGGAGCGTTCATTGTTCAGGGGGTCAGAAGGGAGTGGTAAATAGCATGAACCCTGAAGTCAGGTTTTCGTGGGTCTGAATATTCGCCTTGCTGGGCGAAGGCTTTGGAATCCCAGCTGTGTGGCTATGTACAAATTACTTAACCACTCTCACCTCAGTTTCCTCAACTCCCAAACCAAGATGATAATAATGGTTCCACTGTGAGACTTGATAAGTTAATAATGTGAAAGTGCTCAGCACATGACCTTGAGGGAAACACTCGGTAAGAACAGAAATATGATTAGCTAGCTCAGAGGCTCTATATAAAGAGCAGAGGTAGGGATTTATAGATAAACCCCAGAATCTATGACAGATTAGGAAAGCTAGTCATCCAAAAAAAAAAAAAAAAAAAAAAGACTAGCTGTTTTGTATCTTGAATGATGCAAGAAGCACCTTTTACCAAGGGAAATGCTCATGAAACATGCCATGCCTTGCTGAAGTGGCCTGGCAAGTAGCTGAGTTTATGACAAAGCTAATGTTTATTTACCTGTCAGTTCTGTGGGTGGTTTAGACACGGGTCATCCTAAAGAGGAAGATTCAAGCCTAAAATCTAGAAAGCACCACTTACACAGGTGTTTCCATAGAGAGGTGGAATTGAGAAGTGGTTGAGGTTGGCCTGAAAGAGGCTGAATGAGCACTGTGTGATCTCAATAGTAACAGAGCATTTGGCAGCCCCACCAGCAGAACATTCCTCCAGTGAGAGACATTGACACAAAGCTTCTGGGCATAGTAGTGACAGAGCCTTGGCAACAACAAGGAGAGACTTCATCTGCATGGCAGCTTCTCAGTATTCCTGTCACAGCCAATCATGCAAACGAAGCTGAAATTCATGCACGGTGAAGACTGTTAATAATGCAACTCAAATCAGAGGGTCTGGAAGGAGTAAAATGTATTTTGGCCACTGTTTCTGAAGACAAGAGGGAAAACAGACATTTCTTTTGTCTCCCAAGGATACGTTCCTTTAATGGGTGTGGCTTGTTGGGAGACAGGGTGTTGGTGCTCAGTGGCCGGCTAAGCATGGGGTTTGTGTGTGTGGTGCTGGTGGGCATGGGGATGCAGGAGAGAGGAACAGCAGTGTTAAATGAGGTTTTCATTTTCCCACCTACTCTGTTTATTATCCTAGACCTTAATTCATTCTTTCCAGACTGACCGTGATCACTCCTGCAAGGAGAAGTTAGCTGAAGAAGATGTCAGTATCCATCTAATCTAAACCATCATGGAGCACGTTGGAACTCTTTACAGAGAAAAAATGTGTGGATTCAGGAGCTAAAGATTCTTGGTATTGGAATAGATAATGGTGTGATGACATGAAGAGATGCTGTGTAGGCCATTTAGTGTAGTGGGAAGAGAATTGGCTTTGGCTTATACTGGGCCTTGTTCAAATCCAAATTCTGCCATTTATTAGCTGTGTGTCTTGGGACAAGCTAAGACTTCTGAGACTCAGTTTCTCTATTAGAAAATGGAGATAATACCTAATTCATTGGATGATTGTGGCAAGGAAATGCCATTATGGCCATTAAATGCCTAATGATGTGTTTGTGTCAGTATATGTAAGATATTATTTGATGCTTCAGCCGATGTTTGCTTCTTGGGCCACAGCCTCAGTTTACTCTCATGATTTCTCTATATTGGACTTAAATTTTAAGACCAAGACCAAGAAACACCCTTGCATTAAGTAATATGGAACATAACCTAGGGAGTGTTCTCAAAAACTATGGAAGCGACTCAGTGAGTACACACTATGGAACATTTTTCATAGATCAAGAGATTTCCTCTTGCTTGAACAGAAAGGTATGGTAGGATTTCTGCACTGGTATCACTTACCCACACTTTTCAAGACGTAGGTAGATTAACAGCATACTTTTCTCCTCGAAGCCAAGTATAATGAATTTCAAGAACATTTTCTTGCCTATGTAATATTACATCAAAAGCCTTAAGGTAGATCTTATTAATTTGGTCCTAGTTGTTTACCAACCACTGTGTATGTATTTTTTAACTTGAAACTCAAACAACCGAGTCAAATGAGTAAAATTTCTTAATCCTCACTTTTTTTTTTTTTTCAAGGAGGGTGAAGACACAAATACATTAAGTCAGTTGTCCAAGATCAGGCAGATGGAAACGGTGGATCCAGGATCTTAATTCAATGAGTTGGACTTCAGAGATGGAGCTATAAGTCTTGACTACCTGGTAACATCACAGGCTTTGTTACTAGAGCAGCTCAAAAATGGGGAATATCTGTGTCCTATCAAAGGTCTGCATAAGTAATTTGAAAATTATTGGTCCAGCTATATTGTATGGTTGTAAGTCTGTAGCAGAAACAACCAGAAAACAACCAGAAAATTAAGTATGCTTGACTGAAGGGCTTAATCACAACTCAGGAATAAGTGCTAGAAAGTAATTAGGTGTATTTCACTGGGATTTGTGAAATAGTATAGATACCAGTATCTTAGAAAAGACCATGAACTTCAAATCATGTGAAATTACATCATCTAAGTTCCAGGGAAGGTGTTTAGATGGCCTGGAGTCAGATTTTTCTACCGGTAAGATTGACTGTCTTGATGTTGTTAGTAATCGTTTTTCATTCCATTAGTCCCTAATGTCTTTCTTGTTAAATATATTCCTTTTGAAAATGCTGAGCCTGTTTTAGGCATTAATGGAATATGAGGACAGCGTTTTGTTTCATGTGGAATCAGAGTCGCTGGCACCTTTCTTGAAGCCACAGTATCTTTCTCTATGTCTGCTTCCCATTTCTCCCTTCAGAGAGTTTCTGTTCCTCCCTTGGTTCAGATTCTTTCACTTCAGAATTTTTCCATATTCTTGTCCTGACATCCAAGTAGAAACAATGATAAATATTAAAAAAAGCTAAAAATGGGAACAGCGAACACAAAGCAAGAGTACTTTTTTTTTTAAACAGTTGATAACTCACTGATACTACTGGTTATATTAGACCCAGATTTTGGTTAGCAATAACATACACCATGGGGAGACAGGGACAAATAGAGTAAAGATCTAGAAATTAAATGAAATTTTGAGTTAAGAAACGCCACATTTTTGTGGTTGCATGGTATTAAGAATTTCCCAACTTTTTGTATAACTTTCTCTGGCTTCATGGAAATAGATTCATTAATGGGATTCAGAGAGTTATTCCTTGGAGCCCAGAGGCAAAACCAATATAGTTGTATCCAGACACAAGAACAAAAGAATCTCAGAGGTAAATCCTGCAAATATTTAAGTCCATTGCTGTTCTTCCATCACTCAATATGGTATTTCTTCAAGTGCAGGGCTGATGCCCCTGCAGGAGTCCAGTAACTACTAACTGAGAAAGATAAAGACAAAAGGAGACAGAAAATCAAAGAAAAGTCTAAGTATAACACCTCCCTTATCAGGGCACTGTCTTGTCATCAGGGCTTTGTGGAAAGTGGCACGCTACTTATTTAAATTGAATGTGCAGAGTGGAACATCTGGATTAAAAAGCTCTCTCCACCATAAAAACCTGTCAACCCTTACAGGAGGGTTATTGATTGTTGTTCTTGTTTCCCCTTGAAATGAGCTACAGTCACTCGGACACTCTCTGGGTTAGGAAACCAATATAATAATACATGTTGAAAGTCTCAAGAACAAAGTATCTTCCTCTAGACTTCATATTTTATTAAATTAGGTTGTAGGACAGAGTGAACTAAATAAATTTTAGATGTTAGCCGTATTCATATCTACAAGTGCTATAATGTATTTATCGAATGACCAGATTTATAGTAAATCACAGACAAGGTTTGGAATGATCACAGGTGTACTTACCAAATAAAAGAACATCCATGACTAATGAGGGAAATGTTTTTAAAAAATGCTTCTCAGGAAACAAAAACAGGCATAAGTGCCATTCTATCATTTTTCAAGTCTTGATTTGTTCAGCACGTTGCTCAAAGGCGGTTTGTTCCTTGTTTCCTGGGTCCTGCCTCCCCAGGCCTGCAGCTGAAGGTGGCTTGGTCCCCAGGAATCTGGTTTAATTTCCTGCTGGGAATGAGTCTAACAATCAAGGAATTCATCTTGAGGTGGTCCTGGCGGGGCTCCTAATGCAAAGCCAGTTGTCGGGGGTCCTTGACTACAAATGGAATGCTAGGCAATCGAAAAACAATGTACTACATTATAGCCCACTGACCTTTCCTCTGGAGAACAAATATCAACCAAAATTGTGTCTGTTCTGAAAGATGTCCAATCAGAGTCAAATGTTTCCCATAACGTCCTTCAGGTAGCTTAGCAAAGTGCTAAGTATTTGTGGCAAAGACCAGCCAACCATTCTTACATGGTTCTTCTTATGCTCCCTCATTTCGATTACAGTTACATCTTCTTTGAATCATAATTATTTCTCAATGCGTAAGAGATCTTTAGTGGGCTTCACTCATTGTTCAGTTGAGCAAATATACGTGCCAAGGTTATGTGATTTACTCAAGCAGAGTCACGGTGAGAGCTCAAATCTAGCGATGCCCATTCCAGTGCCCCACTGACCATACTTCAAAGTGTCCCTCATGAGAAGTTTATTAAAAATATTTAAATGTACTAAGCACAATAATTTTTAATGAGCCCTGTATGTGCATTAAAGGCCGCACATAACACATAAAAACCTTTATTGGACCATAAATGTGACCTATCTTAAATTAATATGCCAACTATAATAAAGATTAATCTATCCACAGAATTTCAAATATCTTTTAAAGAAGGTTGGAATATTGTTTTTCTAAATGCATGGTTTGTTGAATGGTAAATAAGGCTATAGGTCCCTTGTTTTGGAGATGTAGCTGTAAATAGCTATCTTCCCTGACATTTAAATAACTGAGTTATGTTTATCACCAGCTTCAGAACTGTGAGTCAGAATAAAGCCTGCATTGGATGCCAATACTCATTCCTTAAAAAGTTCTAGAAACCACAGCACAAAAGGGGGAATAGCACAAAGTGTGGGTACTTTGCCTAGAATCTACACTAAGGTCATCTTGTCTTTTTTAATAATTACTCAGCTACAAACTACAACTGTGATTCCCTCAGGGGTTACTGCTGTTCCTGTCATCTCCTCAAATAACTCTTACCTCCACATGAGCCGTAGAGGTGACCTCTGCTTAGCCAGTAGCAGTTGTGACAGAAACCGGTTCTTGAAGGACTGCCAAGAAACCAGAAGGGAACCATCAGATGCCAGCCAGCATGCCTATACCCAGCTCCCAAGAACCACCTACTACATCTCTCCATTCGTGGCATGACCAGACCCTGCTACATAATCATCATCTACGTCTTTTCTCCGAAGTCTTTCGTCCCTACCACCCAGCAACCTACACTCAAAACTTGGAGCTGTATGGACAGTAATTACTGTCCGAGGATTAACAGGTCTTGTGGTTCATCCACGATTGGATGTAGTAGTTGCTGACCCCTAGTGGAGTGTTTTTCTTGTTAACAAATGGGCTACATATTCAACACCTTTTGTCTTTGAGTTCCCTATCTTATACCTTGAGGTATTTTGAGTAATCCCTCATAGGTGATGATTCCTCAATAAAGTCCTTACACATTTCTACCTGGCCTCATTGGGAGAGAAGGGCAGTCTCTCAGAATACTATGTTATATGTTTTGGTGGGGAAGGGGTTGGGAAGTTGGGTGAGCCTGGTGGTGGGTATTATGGAGGGGACGTATTGCATGGAGCACTGGGTATGGTGCATAAACAATGAATTTCAGAACAGTGAAAAAAAAAATAAAATAAAGTGGAAAAAAAAGAATACTATGTTATATGGCTTTTTTTTTAAGATTTATTTGTTTGAGAGGAAGAAAGAATGAGCAAGCAGGGAGGAGGGGGAGAGAGAGAGGGAGAGAGAATCTCCAGCAGACTCCTGCTGAGTGTGAAACCCCATGTGCAGCATGATGTCACAACCTTGAGATCATGACCTGAGCTGGAAAGGAGAGTTGAAACACTTAACCTACTCAGCCACTCAGGCTCCCTTTGGCTGCATTGTTTTAAAGAAAAACCTAGCATACCCATATATCGTTTTACTATTCAGACTTAAGATTATTTATTAATTAAGTAATGGTTTATATTTGTTGTGTTTGTAGATTTTCTTCTTCTTATAATGCCCTTTAAGGCTTTGAAATATGCTTTCAATATGGTGTTACCTTGTTTTCTTTATTTTCTAATAAATTTGATGAATCTTTGCTAGTGACTGCTGCACAAATGGCTAATATTTCATCATTATTTCAATATAAATATAATTATTATACTTCTACTAAAATTTCTGCCTTATTAAATGATCGTTGAAACAAATAGAGTTAGTTATGGCATTGCATTGCCACAACTTCAACTAGAAAACAGAAATTTTGGGGAGAGGATAAGGAGAACCATGAAAAGTTTGAGCTTTTACCCTACATGCAAGCTAATGAGTTAGCCTAGCTCAGATTTATGAATGCTGGCAGAAGACATGGCACCCCTGGTTCAGAGACAAAGGTTTTGTTACTCATGGTAATAGCAGAAGCCAGAGTATTAGCATTTGCACCAATTCCCTGACCCTCAATTCCCAGAGCACAACAAGAAGCCAGATAACACTTACATTTGCAGTGAGATGTTTTATAGGAGAGAAACCTTGAGATTAGGAAGCCTGGATCATGGATATGATAATGGGCAGTAAGCATGCCTATCTTTTGCCTCAGAGAGAAATATTATATTTATTTCCCAAAACTCTTTACTGTACAAACATGGCTAAAAAAGATAATTTAGAATGGAATGAAACAGTGACTCTATTCTCAAGACATGTAGAAATACTAAAACCCTATAGAGACCATCTCCCTCACCCAATATTTAATCCTTATGTCTACACTGCACTGCTTCTGATGAATTTCCCTTTGAGTATAGCACTCCAATGTCTACTTGATCAGTCTGATTAGTCTGAAGTTGCGACCAAATCTATTCAGTATGTCTCAGTCAGTATTTAAGACTTACTATCAGTAGGTCTCCAAGCAGCATTCAGTGGGTAGAGGTTGTCTCCCTTTGCCAAAGGCTCCAATCAGCGAAATCATCAGTCACAGAGATGTGCAGCTCAAAGCAGTCCCCAGATATTAACAATTCTATAAACATAGATCTTCACAATCAAGAGAATCCCCCTTGGAATTTATGAAATGGAAAAGATTAAGTCAATGACCCTTGTAACAACAAAAGTACATTGAATTGTCCCCAAAAGTCCCACCCACAAGGTCACATTATCTATTCTTCCCTACTGTGATATCTTTCAAAAATCTCACTGGCTGAATCCAAGCACTACCCACTGGACTGCTTATAAAGATGACTTGGGCATCTGCATCAAGAAGAACTTTAGTGTGAATCCTTCTTTTCCAGAAGTTTCACATGTATTGAAAGGAGTTCATAAGAACCTCTGTCTTCCTTGGGGTAAGAGGGACATAGGTCCTATGGATCCTACCCTAAATTATGTGTCTCATCAAAGTAATTGATGTCAGGGTATGGAGCAGGGAAGAATCATCAGGTGTGGAGACGAAGAGAAGAGAAAGAATGTATTTCAGTACCAGTAAGCAAGGTGCCTTTATTTTTTTATTTTTAGCAATGAGACACCAGCCAAAGACTCAAACAATCTTCTAATGTTTTTAGTACATTCAACGCCCTATACTGGACAACAATATCACCATGCTCACTCTATCTATTTAAACCTTGGGAATCCCTTGGCTCAGCAGTCACAACCAGGTTGCCTTCCAGCTGTGGAACACAAGGTTTATGCCTTTGGCTCCCTCAGATTTGAGACACACAATAGAACCTATTTTTAAGGAGTACAACCTAATGTGGGGCATCTACTGCCCCATTATTAAAATAACACCTCTTTAATACTTGCCCAATTTTAACACAAGGGCTAAAGGAGACTTCCAATATGATGGGTGGACCACAAGAATTCACCTAGAATTCTTAAAGTCAGTTTTTCATTCTACAGTGGGGTCACCTTTGCCATCATTATAAACCCAGTTCAAGCCACTCAACACCTCATCTGGGGTGTCCCACCCGAGTTTATTTGGAAATTTCCTTGAGAAAACCAAGGCCTCCTTCTCGAGAAGAACACACTCTAAAAACTCTTTGACCTTACACCTCCAAGTGGTCAGGCTGCAGGAGGGGCTGAGCTGGTAGTTGGTCCAATGTTCACTCATCCTTCATGGGAAGGAGAACACCATTTCCTAATCCCCCAACAGAACCAGCTGAGGTTCTAACATTTTAGCCAGTTTCTGATCATAGCATTAGTGAATTTTCTTCACTTCAAGCTCAGTGTAGGTGCACATCTCTATAACTGTCTTCTGAAAGAGGGTGGAAATTTCTGCCCACTTAGTTGAATCTTTGTACTGGTAATTGTATTAGAGAGAACTTGGGACTGACTACCAGAATAAACTTCTTCCTGCTCAGATCAAGCACTGTTGGTCAGATCTTTGTGAGTCTGTTTCCCTGGATTTTACTTTAATTGCTTGCCCAATTCCCCCTTATTAATTGACAATAAAGTGTTAAGTAACAGACAGTTAACAGACAATAAAATATTGTCCTATTAGCCATAAAGCTGGTCAACATGTTTACTTGATTCCAGTGGGCTTCCTTCAAATTCTATTCATCAACCTGTGAGGTCATCTTCTTCCCTCTTCCGAAAGCTGTATTTCTGTTAACATCCTGTCTTGTTGCCAGGAGGAAAATGAGAATGTAGATGAATGTTTATGGGGAATGGAACAGATGAATGGGATGTGAAATGTTGGGTTCTGGGAGTAAACAAACTGTCAAGAAAGAATTCTTGAAATGTCTTCAGTGCAAAAAAGGGTGGTTTTATTAAAACACAGGACCTGTGGGCAGAGAGAGGTACATTGGGGTTGTGAGTAGCAACTGATAATATACTTTCAAGTTGGGAGGGAGTTAGGGATAGCGTAAGTCTCTAAGGAATTTGGAAGCAAGGTTTCCAGGACCTTGAGGGGCTGGCTGTTGTGAAGAAATGTTCATTTACTACTATCTAGTGAAACCTAGTCATGAGATCCTTCAGATATTTGGAGGATGGTTGCTAACATACACCTTGCAGGGTTACAGACAAAGGAAATTTCCAAAGGGATTCTTACAGGATCCTGGAGGTTGTGCTAACTTAAAGCTAAGGTTGCCTTTTGCCTTTAGCAAAATACTTGCATTAAGATAACAAAGCTCCTTGAGAAATGTCACTCTGCATGTCTTAAGTACTTGTCAATGGGTTGTAAGCTATAAGGAATTTTTTTTTCTATTTCTTTTGCCTTTATTCTTCATATCAAATGAATAAATGATCCTGGGTAGTCACTGCATTCCCGAGACTACTTAAAACATCCAACTCATTCCCACTTCCTGTTTTTGTTTTTGCTTTGTTGTTCTTATTTGGCTGAAAATTTATTTAAATTTCTCATGGTATAACCCAGCCACTTCTTCTGATTTAGATATTAGGTTTGGCAGTACTTTATTTTCTCAATATTCTGGTTCCAAGTCAATACTTCCAAAGAAAGTCACCACTGAGCAAACAAGGTAAGTGCTCTGAAAGACCCAGGGTCACACCAGTTTCAGCCTCTTCAGTTTCTGGATTACTTCAATTTTATGCAGGACATGATCATGAAAACCTAAAGTCAGTTCATTCATTCTCAAGCCCAATGCTGAAATGCTAGGCAGAGGATGATCTTTATCACAGGATTTTTTTTTAATCATAAAATTAAGTATTCTATAGTATTAGGGATATTTCACATCACTTTCAAGATACATGCTGGTTAAGGATATTTTTTATAAAAGATTTTATTTACTTATTTGAGAAAGAGAGTACACAAACAGGGGGAGCAGCAGGCAGAGGGAGAAGCAGGCTCCCCATGGAGCTGGGAGCCTGATGTAGGGTCTCTGCCATTTGGGAAAAAAAAAAAAAAAAAAAAAAAAAAAACAACTTTCCATCGGAATTTAGGAGTAGCCTGTGATAAAGATCAAGATAAAGACTTGAATTCCTTAAATGTCAGTCTTTCAGCTGAAGAAGAGTGATTCTCTATCTTTTTTGAAATGTTATAAAATAATGCTTCAGGAGATATAAATGTTTTAGGCAACTCGGGGTCTTCGTTTGGCCCTAAGTTCTGTTCTATGTGGCAAGATAAGGGTTTGTTAGGGCCAAACCCCCAAAGGGCACCTATTGATTTCAGTGGGACTGCTGAGTTGCTGACAAGTCATAGCATTGACATTTTGATCTCATGTTCTACTAAAAAAACAAAACAAAACTAGAAAATCTTTATACTCTAAAATGATATTTCTTATTATAAAGACTCTCCCCAGAGTTCTGGTGTACCCACAGAGTCTGGAGTAAAAAGGGGCCAGGAGAGGTGCTTTTGCTATGCAAGAAAGTAACTGAACAAGGATCCTCTGTGACCTGAAGGTGACCTGCATTCTTCCACGGGCTGTAAAGTGTGTTATGTGAAAAATCCAGGACAAGAACTATAATAGACCTAGACCTCCCTTTTCTTTAGGAGGTTTATAGTAAATCTTTGCCTTGGCTGTGAATAGCTCTCAAAGAACCAAATACAAATTGGTTCTAGTTTATAAAACTAGGGGTCAAAAGGGTTTCAGATATACATGTACATACAAGTGAATCGGCTAAGAATTACCTGACCTAATGACTTAAATTAAGGCAGAATCTATCAGTCCCTGATCAATTCTTCTCAACAGCCATTTACCATCACATACATTGATATACATGAGTCTTCATTCTGATGTGAGAAATACTTGAGATAAAGTAAAAGAAAGTAACATTCATGAACTAAATAGAGGAAAACATGACCAAAGCATTTTTATTCATTGTTTGAATAAATATTTCCAAAAAGAGGATGTTGGGCCTATTTAGCAGCACAAATAGAAATAAGGCTACAATGCCTTTAGTATAATTATGACTGAGCAGAAAAATTAGATGTAAACTAAATAAAAACGAGGTATGACATGATCTGTACAATAGGAGACATGTAAAGTGGGAACAAGTTCCACGAAAAAGAATAGCTTCTGGTTGGGCAGAAATGAAAGCTTCCTGGTACTCATTATATGTGACTTGAGCTGTAAAGAATAAGTAGGATATGCGTCATTAGAGGAGGTGGGAAAGCAGGTAAGATAGCAAAAAGGAAGCCAGCAACGTGAGATTCTCCCAGAAAATGGCAAATAGGGGCATCTGGAGGTCCATATGGAGAGGACCTGCAGGACTTGGGCTCGGCCATCTATGTGGGATCCATATTCTGAATACCTTTGAGTGAGAGCTTAAGGACCTTTCATTTTATTCTGTGGACAATGGAGAGGTATTCAAGATAACTGCAACCAAGGGAGAGACATTACCTGAGCTGTATTTCACTACTAATCTTGTCCTTGACAATACGTTAAAGATAGAAGTTTTTCTGAGGATCGTTTTATAATAGTTTAAGCCTATGTGACTAAGAGAATATGGCACCATAAGTAGAAATAAAGCGCGTGGGAGGAGAAACCAACTTTGGAGAAAACACTATTTATATGTAAATATTTAATTTGAAGGGTAAGTTGTCTCAGTGGAATGATCTAGCAGATAACCGCAAATGCAGGAACACAGATCAGGAAAGAGAGCAAGATTGTAATTATAAATACTGTGGAATTTATTATAGCTATTAACTGAACCCTTATGATTAATGAAATGCAGATTAAGGAGAATGCAGATGAGAATTGAGAACAGAAGGAGAAAAGGGAGGTGAATAGAATGATAGAAATGATAGAAACAGAATCATGAAATCAGAGTATTGCTGAATAAAAATAGGACAAGGTATCAAAATACAGAGTATGGATAGCAATGTCACCAGTCATGGAGTTAAGACTAAGGCAAAATTTGCAATTGCATGCAGGGAACTCATCATTAGTGATTAAAGATCACAGCTGAAAATACTGGTAAGGATAAAAATTAGATTTCAAAAATATGGTTGTAGAAACAGGAAAAATTCTTTAAGACATGAATGAGTTTGGGTAAAATTTCTTAGCTACAAAACACAACCTGTAGTTTAAAGATTGATAACTTGATTTTCATCACAATTAAAAATACTTGCTCTTAACTGAGGGTTGTGGGTGGGGAGGGTAGGGAGAGGGTGGTGGGGTTATGGACATTGGGGAGGGTATGTGCTATGGTGAGTGCTGTGAAGTGTGTAAACCTGGCAATTCACAGACCTGTACTCCTGGGGCTAATAATACATTATATGTTTATAAAAAAATAAAAAAAAATTATTAAAAAATACTCGCTCTTCAAAAAAGTCATTATTATGAGAATAAAGATAAGCCAGTGGTGAAATATTTGCAAATCTTATATCTAATTAAAAAAAATTGTATCTAAAATATTTAAAGGACTCCCCAAACTCAACAAGAAAGCACTCAGTTAAAAAAAAGGAGAAAACATTGAGCAGTGTCTTTACTAAAGAAGATGTACAGATGGGATATAGGCAATGAATATGCTTGGTATCATCAATGACTAACACATTAAAGCCACAATAAAATACTGACACTTAACAGGATAACAATCTGACTATATCAAATTTCTGAATATACCACATATTGAAAGACATGAAGGAGCTTGAACTCTTACACAGTTTTGGTGGGAATATAAAATGATGCAGTCAGTTTAAACAACAGTTTGAAAATTCCTTAAAAGTTAAACATTGAGGGCGCCTGGGTGGCTCAGTGGTTTAAGCCGCTGCCTTCGGCTCAGGTCATGATCTCAGGGTCCTGGGATCGAGTCCCACATCGGGCTCTCTGCTCGGCAGGAAGCCTGCTTCCCTCTCACTCTCTCTGCCTGCCTCTCTGCCTACTTGTGATCTCTCTCTGTCAAATAAATAAATAAAATCTTTAAAAAAAAAAAAAAAAAGTTAAACATTGACCTATCATGTGATCAGATCATTCCATTTACAGGTATCTACCCAAGAGAAACAATTTTATATGTGCTTTCAAAAACTTTTACACAAAGGATGCCTGGTTGGCAGTTGGTTAAGCATCTAAATCTTGATTTCAGGCCATGATCTCAGGTCATGATTTCAGTGTTGTGAGATTGAGCTCCCTGCTCCCCTCTACTCCCCAACATTGGGCTCTGTGCTTAGTACAGAGTCAGCTTAAAATTCGCTCTCCCTCTCCTTCTGCCCCTCCCACTCAAGCTCTCTCTGTCTGTCCTTCTGTCTCATAAAAAAACAAATAAAATATTTTAAAAAAACTTGTACATGAATGTTCATAGTACTTTTTGTGTAATTCACAAAACCTGCACACAGCCCAATTGTCCATCAGTGTGTGAATGAATAAACAAATCAGAAATACAAGGAATGAACAATTGATACATGCTTCTTCAACTTAGATGAATCTCAAAATAAATATACTTGAGTAAAAGAAGGAAGAAAAGAAAGAGTATATACTGTATCATTTCATTTCATTTAGTAAAATGTTAGAAAATGCGAACTAATCCAAAATGGCAGAAAGAAGATCAGTGGTAGCCTGGGGATGAAGGTAGGAGTAGGGTGATGTGGAGAAGGGTAGGAAGGAAGGACCACAAACAGTCATGAAGAGATGTTGGGAGATAATGAATATGATTATTACCTTGATTTTTGATAGACACAAATGCCAAAACAGAACAAACTGTGCTCTTTAAATATGTTCAGCTTATTGTATCAATTATACTTCATTAAAGCTTATAAAATATGTAAACAAAGGGAGGAAGTTGAAAAAGACCTTGTAAAGGTGAAAAGGACACAGTCCAAGGGCTTAACGATGAATAGTGGAAGGGATGCCTCCAGCTCACTGTCTTCAATACAGATGAGAGGATGTGTTGCTAGAAGACAGTTTTCTAACATCATCTAGGAGAAGTTCTTTTATAAGAATGAATTGGGAATGAATGGAGCAAAATTTTGTTCCAATCATGTGTAAACCAAGTTTCCACATTCAAGAATGTTATAATACATAAAAATTCTGTTGAAAATAGATTACAGCCTTGTTATCCAAGACTCTATACTACTGTTCAGTGAATTAACTTTGTTCTTCCAATTGATTATAATTTAAATGATTTTACACATGGCTTCCACCAGGGGGTGTTATAATCAGGTCCCTTCGTTATGTTGTGGGTTGAAGTGGACTGACTCCTGATGATGTTCTCTTCTCTAAGCCTAGCTAAGAGAAGTACTGATCAGGGATCATAAAAGGGGCAAGAGGAAAACTTGAGGAAGTCTTTCTGATCTCCTGAACCGCTTTCTATCTTCATATTCTTTTATATTCCTTGAAAGTTGATTTACCCTGGTGAAAATGGATGGATGGTGAGAAAAGTATATAAAAGAGATTATTGAGTTGACTAAGTAAAGGTCAACTTTTATATTTTATAGAGAAAATCTATGTTATATTTTGTGAATGCTATGATGTTAGTCAGCAAATAGTTATTAAGAATTAACTCAGTGTCCTCACATGTATTAAGAATCATGATCACACCTACTCACATAGGAATGTTGTGAGAATTAAATCAGTAAATACGTGTAAAACATATAGAATCATGTCTGATATATAATAAGGACATTGTAAATAGTAGCTAATAAGGATTATGTAAAGTAGTCAAAATATAAGACACTACAGCACATAGACAAAGAATGTTTTGTCTGCAACGTAAAGGAATGTGTGTGTGCACGTGTGTGTGTGTGCATGCATGTGTGCATTAGATAATGATAGCCATACAGATTTAAGGCCAGAGAGATTTATGTTGGAAGGAAGATATTTACAAAGAAGAGGCTAATTTATTTGTTTATTTTTAAAGGTTTTATTTATTTATTTGTCACAGAGAGAGGAGAGCGATCACAAGCAGGGGAGCAGCAGACAGAAGGAGAAGCAGGCTCCCCACTGAGAAAGGATCCCGATGCGGGACCAGATTCCAGGACCCTGAGACCATGAGCTGAACCAAAGGCAGATGCTTAGCTAACTAAGAACTTAGTTAACTTAGAAGTCCCAAGGAGGTTCTAATTTAGCTGAGGTCTGGATAATGGATAAAATCAAAGAATTATTTCAAAAGAAAGGAAGAGTAGGATGGGTGAGGAGGTGATGTGAAACGAGGAAGGATGTGGAGTTACATAAACAGAAAATGCCCAATACAGAAGAGAATCCGTATTGGGAAGTAGAGGAGGACTGATCAAGTGTTTGGACAATTCTCTGTCAACGAAAAGAAGTCATTGATGTTCTTGACAAAGAGAGTCACATGATTAAATTAATTTGAGGAGTTTTAATCTGAATACAGTATTCAAGCTAAAGAGAAGACAATAGCGATTATGAGTCAAGATGGCAATAAGAAGTATATGTATTCGCCAGTGGGGAACAAAACCCAGCTTGCGTGATGGCAGTGATAACAGGAAGGGAAATGGATGAAAAGACATAATTTTAGTGGAACAAGGGAGAAAAGCATTGCAATAAATTTTCCCTCTTTCCAATATAGTCTTCAATTTAATCATAGCACTCTCTTCTCAAAATCAGTTACTTAGAGCACCGTGCCTGTGGAACAAAACCTTAACTGCTTCTTTGATGATTAAATTCGATTCAGCATGCGAATCTAAGTTTAGTTGCTACAATTTGCCTCTAAGAATTCTCCACCAAAAGCACTGTGTGGTCACCTTTTTTCTGCTTTTATACCATTTACTACCATATAACCTGAAGTATCTCCCCTTTCCAAGCCCCCTGACATCTCCTCCCATGCTCTGAAATTAATATCAAATGCAAACTCTAGGCAGAGCCAATGAGCAATGTTTGCCCTCCTTTGGATACCATTTATAGAACTTAGTAAACACTGACATGGATTGGGTGCTTGTCTTATCACAGCTACAAGACTGGATGTGTTTGGAAGCAGAAATAAGTAGTATGCTGGTGTTACTGAGAGTATCTAACAATATGTTAACATATACGAAATGCTCAATAAATATTTATTGACTAAATGAATGCAGACTAGTCATTTACTGGCTTAACTATATTGTTGCAATGCTCTGAGGATTCTTTGTGTCTGAGTGAGAGACAAAGAGAAATTCAGGGTTGTTCCTATAGAGTGAGAAAAGTAAGGACCCCTGGCTCATTGAAGAAAACGCAAGAAAGTGGGTAAATCTGAAGAAGCACACAGATTGCCTAGTTCCTCCATATATCCCTCAACTTTCACATTAGAAGAGTGTGAGACCTGCTTATGGTTTATAGGAGACTGCTAATGAGATACCTGCCATTGTACCCACATGAACTCTCTGGTCACTACCAAATAACATCAGTTCTACATTTGCTATATTAAGGTACAACTTACATTCCGGGCATCCTATTTTCTAAAATGTCATGAATATTTTTTTCAGTGTTACCTACCCATAACAGAAAAAAAGAGAGAGAGAGAGAGAGAGAATCTGTGGTTGTGGTCTAAACTCATTGAACTCAAGGTGGTGCTTTGGGGCGCCTGGGTGGCTCAGTGGATTAAGCCGCTGCCTTCGGCTCAGGTCATGATCTCAGGGTCCTGGGATCGAGCCCCGCATCGGGCTCTCTGCTCCGTGGGGAGCCTGCTTCCTCCTCTCTCTGCCTGCCTCTCTGCCTACTTGTGATCTCTCTCTCTGTCAAATAAATAAATAAAAATCTTTAAAAAAAAAAAAAAAGAGGTGGTGCTTTTTGGAATGGGTTAAGAATGCCAAAGCAAGAACATAAATTATTCTAGTATAGTGTCTTGCAGTTTACCATTTAAGTTTCTCTTACATTTCAATGCATCCAAAAAATGAGATTATAAAATAGATTATTATTAATATTTCCAATAATGTCGTGAGATGATACTGATAGAGACTGGGAATCAGAACAACTGTGCTCATCAAAGAGAATTAATAAATGATGCTATTACTATATTTCTAAATAATGCCATATTGGATAATGGGAGAAAAAAATGCTCAAATGTTTGAACCCCCTTTGTTCAAATGTTTTTCATGTCAATTACTATAACTTTCTGCATTTCAAGTTTTCTCATATGAATACTTGAAATAGTAAAATTGACTGTAAGGCACTGTGAGGATAAAGTGATGTGACACGTGTGGGTATCCACACTACAAGTCTTGCCCAGTGGAGACACCAAATGAAAGTCAGTTTCCTCTTACTCCACACTCCTCCTCTTCATGGGAAAACATTCATATATACACACAGCATAAACAGTATATGTTCATGTATAAACACAAACATACTGATGTACTAACGATACGAGTGTTGGGCTCTTGCTTACTTTAGAGAAGAAGAGGCATACAGAACATCAACATATAAATGTGATAAGCATTCAGTTAAATGTGGCGGCTAGATTTATTACTGACGCCATTCAGCTGATGCATCCAGGATTTCACAAGAGGACTCTACCAATGTGTGTATAGAGACAGGTGACAAAAGCTGGAGGGGTGGAGATTGAGTTTAGAGGAACTCTTCGAACTCCTCAGGTATAAATCATCCAAGGGTAATGCTCTCTGACCTAAAATTCTAAGATAAGTTCAACATGTTAGTACAGGACCTCTGAGACTATATCATTTTCTTTTCATATTTCTATCCTTGGTGGTAAAATAGTCCTGTATTGGCTCATAGAGAAACCAATCTTCTGTTAGAGAGATTGGGCTCCTCCTGCACAGAGGGAGACTTATTAAGTGTGGGTTTATCCATTGAACATTAAAATGGAAGAAACTGTTGTGATTTACATAGAATTTCTGGCTGAAGGGAATTGAAAAGAAGATCCAGCAAGGTAATTAAATTCCCATTAAAGTAGCCACTGGACCACTAGATATGTTGGGATATAAAAATGCAGTGGAAGAGACTAAACATGATGAAACATTTTTAAACCAATTTTTAACAGAAAATATAATCCCAAATAACCTTGGAAGCAGTGATGCTTAGAAAAACTATACATTTATTCTGATGCTGTTTCCCATGTAAAGTGGTTTAGAAGCTATTTTTTGGAAATTGACATCGGAACCAATGTAAGAAGCAAAACCAAACCCATTTCCAGGTCTTAATCATTATTCCTATTTTTTGTTTGTTTGTTTTTAACTAAGAACATTGGTTTTTGGTTGGAACTCAAGTAAGCATGAATATGTAAACCTATACTAGCTGTTAAGAAAATGTCATGCTGTTCAACTTTCTTTGAGGGGTTTTGTTTATTTGCTTCTTCACTGTAGTATCCATATTTTTACCTGAGCCCATCTTACTGATCTATATTAAGAATATTTTAAATATAAACCAGGCTTCCATCATGACTCTGTTGGAAATGAATAAAATGAGTATGGCTGTTTAAAATAAAAATATTTGGGGGTGTCTGGGTGGCTTATTTGGTTAAGTGACTGCCTTCAGATCAGGTCATGATCCTAGAGTCCCCGGATCAAATCCCACATCAGGCCCCCTGCTCAGCAGGAAGTCTGCTTCTCCCTCCGACCCTCCCCCTTCTCATGCTCTCTTATTCTCTCTCTCTCTCAAATAAATAAATAAAATCTTAAAAAATTAAAACCTTCTAAAAATATATAAAATAAAAATATTTTGGTGGGAAGTCATTTTCTACCAACATTCTAAAATAAAGCAACATACAAATTTGGTCACATTGAAATTTTTCATATTATACTGCTTTTAAACTTTTTCTGCCCAGAGTCATAGAGGTTATAGAATTTTTCACGTTCTTTTACAAATAGTTACTTTCAAGTTTCTTACCATTGACAATTTCCAAAAAGAACAGAATTTCCCCTCAAAGAGAGAAGTTTGTCATTATTTCAAAGAATTTTGCTACAATTTTCTTTTTCTCCTCCGAAGAGTTTTGCTACAACTTCAAAAGGCAATTCCAAGAGAGGCATTCTAAGAATGTTTATGCAGTGGTGGTTATGCTTGGATTACGTGAATGAACCTTCAAACATGTCTGTTTTCATTGGATAATTTAAGAAAGAGAGAGCCTATTAAAATTCAGTCACACTTCCTTGTAGATATACTCAATCAATGGAAATAACATCCAGGTTTATGGGACACGGGAGCACCACTTCCGGGGCTATAATGGAGAGTTTCTGATGCAGCTTCCCACAAGGAGGAAGAGTCTGTATACACAGTCACCACCTTCAGGGATATATAAGGGATCGAGCCAAATGAGGGGAGATACTCGCTTCTTCTCATTCAACTGCAACCTGCTTTTGAAACCTCACTATGTCTTGCCACAACTGCCCCGTGAACTACAGCTTGGGATCCCTCAGAAATCCCTGCCATATTCCTCTCAGCTCCTCTATTGCCCTCTGCTCTCCAGGTGTGAGCTGTGGTGATGTCCTCTGCTTGCCTAGTAACTGTCAAGACCATCATCGGCCTCTGGACAACTGCCAAGAGAATTGCAGTGAACCAACTAACTGCCAGCCAGCCCACTGTGAGCCCAGCAACTATGAAACGTCTTGCTGCCCTCCTACTACGTACTACGTGTCCAGACCCTGCCAAGGACCCACTTTTCTTCCTGCTGCTTCTTACATCTCTGGTTCCTGCCTCCCCGTATCCTATAGACCTCTGAGCTATGTGTCCAGCAGCAGCCGACCTCTGAGCCTCCTCACCTATGGATGCCGCCCCTTGGGTTGTTTGCCCTGTGGTCCTCAACCACTGAGTATGGTGCCTAGCAGCCTCAGACCTCTGCGTCCTTTGTTCACTGGATGCCAGCCTCTGAGCCATGTGTTCAGTACATGCCCTGGATCTTGCTCTGCGCTGGGAGGCCGGTAGCTTCCTTGTTCCAGTCAATAATCCCGCCAAGGATTCAGGACAAAAATTCAAATTCTATGGACTTGTGCTTCTTTTCTTGTAGTGCCTTTTCTTGCTCTTACTCTGCCTGATGTAACTCAAGCTGCTCATTTCCTATTGTTATCTCTTTTTTATCTCTGCTTGGCATAAAACTATTTGATTTACCATGCTGTTCAATGTTACTCAGGTGTGGGAAGAATTGATTTGATTCATGCTGCAATAAATGAGATTAAGTCAAAATTAAGAATCTGGGTCTTTAGTTTGTCTTTCATTATTTCATTTGAACACAGATATGACCAACATCAACTGCTTGCAAGATAAGTGAATAGGACATGGGATATGCAGCCATATGTCCTTATCTCACAGTAGCGTAGTAGCTTAAACTTCTTTCTAGATCTCTGATCCTAGGTATTTAAGAGACCCAAAAAGCCCTTGGTGGAAGTGACTTTGAGAAGGCAAGATGAGGAACATTTTCCTTGTCTCTCTCATCCAGTGAACATACTTCCACCAAAACCCCCTTTTCTTTCTTTCTTTTTTTTTTTTTTTTGGCAATTTTATTTATTTTTTTTCAGTGTTCCAAGATTCATTGTTTATGCATCAGACCCAGTACTCCATACAATACGTGCTATCCTTAATACCCACCACCAGGCTCACCAACCCCCCACTCCCCTCTCCTCCAAAACCCTCAGTTTGTTTCTCAGAGTCCACAGTCTCTCATGATTTGTCTCCCCTCTGATTTCCCCCAAATCACTTCTCTCCAACTCCCAATGTCCTCCATGTTATTCCTTATGCTCCACAAGTAAGTGAAATCATATGATAATTGACTCTGCTTGACTTATTTCACTCAGCAAAATCTCCTCCAGTCCCATCCATGTTGATATAAAAGTTGGGTATTCATCCTTTCTGATGGAGGCATAATACTCCATCGTATATATGGACCACATCTTCTTTATCCTTTTGTCTGTCGAAAGGCATCTTGGTTCTTTCCACAGTTTGGTGACTGTGGCCATTGCTGCTATGAACATCGGGGTATAGATGCCCTTCTGTTCACTACATCTGTAACTTAGGAGTAAATATCCAGTAGTGCAATTAATTGCAGGTTCATAGGGAAACTCTATTTTTAATTTCTTAAGGAATCTCCCCACTGTTTTCCAAAGTGGCTGCACCAACATGCATTCCCACCAGCAGGGTAAGAGGTTTCCCCTTTCTCCACTTCCTCTCAAACACGTGTTGTTTACTGTCTTGTTAATTTTGGCCATTCTAACTGGTGTCAGGTGGTATTGCAAACTGAGCCATGTTTCCCTCCTGTGTAAGCTTTTGATGACTTCCCATGCTCTATTCCTATATAATAAAAATGCAAATCCCTGACCATGACATCTGTTTTCCATCATTGTCTTCCTCTGTTCCACCTCTCCAGGTTCACCCCCTTCACAATGTTGCCAACACGAAGCTCCTGCAATTCTGACTTACAGTAAGCACATAGGTCCTTGAACATGTGGCATTTTATAATTATCTACCATTTTGCATGTGTCATCATCGAGGTCAGCATGCAACTTCTGATCAACATACCTTGAAAATTTGTCCTCAGTTTTAAAAACATACTTCAACTTCATTTAGTAATTGCAGATTTCTTCAGCAACTACTTTATTCCCTATGTCTTAACCTGTGTTGTGCCAGACACAGATACAGAACTAGACAAGATCAACCCGAACTATTTCCGTATTTACCAGCACCCACATACTCTGGGACATATCTATATTAAAGATACAATTTTCCCTCATTCAATGTGAAATATGTAGGGGTATATATTTTCCAAACTAAAATAAAACTAAATTGTAAAAGCATGATGTTAACATTTCTGAAGAACTGAAATATCTAGAAATTGTCAGCATGCAAGAAAGACAATGATCTCCAGGAGCTGAGTAGTAGTTGTTCCCTTTAGAGAAGGCGTATGCCTCTGGTTCTCAGAATCCATCTTTCCTTGCAGGCTTTCTGACACGGAAGCAGAATGCTGGTTCCTCCTATATTCATGTTCATGCTGCTGTTGTGAAATCCATTCTAGTTCATTCTTTTATCTCACTTTTCTGTCTCTCCTAGATGTTTTGAATTTGTGATATCTGCACCATTTATACACATATTTAAAGATTTTACTTTTTTGTCAGAGAAAGATAGAGAGAGCACAAGCAGGGGAGTGGCAGGCAGAGGGAGAGAGAGAAGCAAGCCCTCTGCTGAGCAAGGAGCCTAATGTGAGACTCCATCCCAGGACCATGGGATCCTGACCTGAGCGGAAGGCAGTTGCTTAACTGACTGAGCGACCCAGGTGTCCTTCTGCACTCTGTATTCTGCAGTCTTTCACAACCCTTTCCTCACCCCTTACCCTAAGAGTAAATCACACTGTGACTTACCCTACTTTTATCTCAGACATATTGTTGATTCTGTTGTTGATGTTGTTGGACTGTTTATTTTATTTTATTTTTTATTTTTTATTTATTTATTTTTTTTAATTTGAGAGAGAGAGATCACAAGGCAGAGAGGCAGGCAGAGAGAGAGGGGGAAGCAGACCCCCTGCTGAGCAGAGATCCCCATGTGGGGCTCAATCCCAGGATCCTGAGATCATGACCTGAGCCAAAGGCAGAGGCTTAACCCTCTGAGCCACCCAGGCGCCCCTGGACTGTTTATTTTAAAAGTAATTTAAAGTAGAACTGTAGTTGAAATTTAACATACTAATTTGTGTGCAAATCATTGTTCCACAGAGGAAGCCATTCTACTGACTTCTAACCCATATATTAGTTTTGCCTGCTCTTGAACTTTGAAATGAAATTATACAGTATCTAACCATTTATTTCTGGGTTCTTTTATTAAATACCGTGTTTATGAGATTCTTCCATGCTGCTTTATATATACCAGAAGTCTGCTTATTTTTCTTGATACATAATTATTCAAGGTGGTAAAACACCAACATTTATTTAATCATTTGGCCATTGATGATCATATGGGTTGTTTCCAGTTTAGGTTAGGAACAATGTACAGAATACTCTCTTCTTTTGCTATACATATAGAGGTATTTCTATTGGGTAATATATTTAAGAGTGGATTTGATCAATTGTATGGGATGTGCCCATTCAGCTTTATCCAATGCCATGACAGAGTGATGCCCTACAGTCATACCAATACTGACATCCACTGAGTATGAGGATTTCATTTGTTCTGCATCCTCATCAACATTTGCGATTGTCAGTATTTTTATGTTTAGCTAGTCAAGGGAGTATGTAGTTATGAAAAATGTTGGTTTTATTTGGAATTTGGAATTCCCCTGATGACTCATCAGACTGAGAACATTTTTTAATGCTTCTTTGCTATTTAAATAATCTTTCTTTTCCTTCTTTTTTTTTTTTTTTTTTTTGTAAAGTAACCATTCATGTTCTTTGCTGATGTTTTTAATTAGCACATCTGTTTTCAGAATGGGAAGTTTCTTTATGTAGTGTCTACATTAGTTCTTTGTTGGGTAGATATAGTTTGAATATCTTCTTCCACATCCCCGCTTATCTTTTTACCCTCTTAATGTCTTTAGATTAAAAATAGAAGCTCCTTATTTTAAGTTAATCCAATGTATCGGTCTTTTATTTATAGTTAGTATTTTTTTGTTTCCTTTTTAGGAAATCTTTGTTTACCCCCAAATTAATGAGGATACTACATGGTAACTTCAGAAACTTTTTTGTTTTGTTTTGTTTTGCCTTCAACATTTGTATATACCATCAGTGTAAAATCGATGTGTATGTGTGTGTGTGTGTGTGTGTGTTGTGTAGAAGAGTCCAAAATTCCAGTTGAACCACCACTATTACCTCAAAAATCCTCCCTTTCTTACTGCACTGAGTTCAGTGCCTTCTTTTTCATAAATCAAGTCTCTATATGGATGTGTCTATAACTAGTCTCTATTCTGTTCTATTCACCACTTGTTCTTACATCAATATGATGCTCAATTTTTCCTTGTTTTATTTGCATTTCTGAACTCTTGACTTCAAGTCCTTTCAAGGCTGCCTTTGTATCAATAATAACTAAGCTCTTTGAAAATGTTTGTCGTTTTGAACTTAAATAAGTTACATTTTGGTGAGATGATTGTGGAAGCTAGGGAAAGAGGTATTTAAATTTAGGAGAGTACTGATGAGAACTTGCACACATTGGGTTTTTTTTTTTTTTCTTTTGGCATTTTAGTCTGGGCTATCTTTCTTAAGGTTGGTTGAAAACAGGTATTCACTTCTCATAACCCCATAGTGCAGAATTCAGACAGCAGGAATTTAAGGGAGTGTGAGCCAGCATGAATCTAAGTACCTCTAGACAACCACCGTTTTGGGGATCCCCCCCACCCAATTCATGTGTTTTATCTCCAGGAACCCCACCAGTTTCTCATAATGTAGACTTGAGGAAGATGCTCCCATAGCCATATCAGAGGAAGGGGAAGAGCCCTCCTGGTGAAGTATACCCACGTCCTCCATAACAAATCTCCACTCCTCAGGAAGAAAGACTTTACCACAGCTTTTCCCAACCTGAGGAAAGGACACTTGTCTCACTTCAGTCCCCACCAGCTTTCCTATCTATGGCAGGGAGGAGGTACAGTAACTTAAGAAACATGTTTGAAGGTCAAGCTCAGGGACCCCGGTCCACTACAAGATGAGTTTTCATTATAATAGAAGGTTCCCCCTCTCCCCTACCTGATCACTGTACCAACATCCCTGTAGTATATCTGCAATTGAATGGCATTAAAACCCAAGCCAAAGCCAAAACAAGCAGAAGGAACATTATACCTTCTTATGCTATATGCAAGCTGCAGAGAAGCAGAGACAAAGTGAAATTGTGGAAAAAAAAAAACATAGAAAAATAATTTGTTGAGAGGAAATAAGAACTATAGTGGACTTCTTGTCAGAAAGCATGTAGGCAAGAGTGGGGTGAAATAATTAAAGTGTTGAAAGAAAAAAAACACTAATTTAGAATCCTATATCCAATAAAATTATCCTTTAAAAGTGAAGAAGTATAAAGATTTTTCTCAGACAAACAAAACCTGGGGGGAATCTATTGCCAACAGAACTCCCCTGCAAAATATGTTAAAAGAAGTTCTTCTGGGGGAAGGAAATTACATATGTCAGAAACTGCTCCACACCAAGAAAGGAAGAAGAGTGGAGAAGAAATAAACATATAAAATAACTTTTTCATTTTTCCCATTCTTAACTGATCTAAAAAGAATGTGTGCAGTGACATGGCTGTTACTTAATTCCTTTCATTATTTAGATCAAACCAGTCTTTTGCTTTTTTGTTTGCTTGTTTGTTTGTTTGTTTGGTGTGCAGTGGGGTAGATATTTTCCTTGAAATGGTTAAGTAAATCTACTTAAGTATAAGAATTATTTCCAATTTACAACTCAGTCAGTATTTCACTGTATTGGCTGATTAATTCATCTACAGCGTTTAGTATGCATCATTGTTCAGTATATAATAAAGAATCCCTATTATGTGCCAAGTTCTGTGCTATCCCTTCCCTTCTGGAGCTTACACTCAGTCTGGGGTAGGATATATATAATCAAGAATATCATAATTTTAGAGTACATAAAGTAGTATAAAGGGAATGAAAATGGTATTATAAGCAGGGGGAGATAGCTACTTTCAACAAGCTCAGAGGCATTTTGTCTTTTAGAAAGTGACATTATGCATTGTAACTAGTAGGATTAGTGGGAGAGCACCCTATGATAAACTGAGGGAGGTGTGTTTGGGGCATGGAGAACAAGACCAAAGACATACAGTTGGGTGTGTGACTCAGAACAGAAGGAGACAAGTGTGGCTGCTGGGCAGTGGGTGAATCAAAGGCTATACTAGAATTTGCCAAAATATTCAATATATTAGATAGCCTTGACAGCAACAGGGTCATCAACTCTATTAGGCATACCTACACTGTGTTTAACAAGCATTGGTTGTTTTCCAAAAGTATAGCAAACACAACGAGATGGGTGGCCAAATAGAGAGCTATTTCACCTATACTTACAAAGAATCTTAGCATCCTACTGGGATAGTAAGACTCAGAGTGGTTCACACTACATAAAAATGACTAATTTTCTTGCAAGAAGATCTTTAAAAAGAATGTTCAGCTATAATTTTTAATATTTGTGAATCAGTCATTAATCTGGTGTTTTGCTGAAGTAACACTGGATTCTGATTTAAGATTTCATTAAGTAAATCTTAATGCAATGAAACAATATATCATGTGAATAGCTCTAAAACCAACAGAAATGAGAAGCATAGTTAGTTTCAGTTCAGTGGGTATAGAAGTGTCCTTCTCCCTTGCAATGTCCAGTTGTTCAGTACAGTTGTACTGAACTGTTGTTCAGTACAAAGCTACTCAAGCACTACCTTACGAATATCTTGCTCACTTTTTGAAGGTCAACTTTCACACAAAATATATATATATATTGAGATGTTGGCATAACCATCATTGTAAGCTTCAAAAAATATTTAGAACATTCTTAATTCTGCAATTTTTCTGACATATTTACCACAGCAGTTTTTAAATATTTTCATGAGTTTAAGGGTCAAGGACTTTTTTCATCTCAATTATTTTGATATTTCTGCTCCTTTTTACTGATGGCATTACTTTCTTTTTGCACGGGAAATGGCTCAGCATGTGTTAATGTACTATCTTGATCAAACAAATATATGTCATTAATTGATATTATCCATTACTGCTAACATGTTTGCTATGATTGTTTTTCTATTTTTTTAATATTTATATATTTATTTGAGAGAGAGTGTGTGAGCGCGGGGCGGAGGGACAGAGGAAGAGCATCACGAGAAAACTCTACACTGAGCAGGGAGCCCCATGCGGGGCTCAATCTCAGTCCCCGAGATCACCAGTTGATATCAAGAGTTGATGCCAAGAGCTGAGTCAATACTGTGAGTTTGACATTTAACAGACTGTATCACCCAGGCATGCCCATTTTTCTATTTTTGGGGGGCGGGAATATAGGTGTTGAAAGTTTGGGTTGTGCCTTGAAATAAAAGCTGATTGTTCATCACGCTACTTACCTAATTTGTGCTGGGAATTATCTAAAAATGAAAACCAAAGATTTACTTAAAAAATAAAACATGCAGGGCACCTGGGTTGCTCAGTCGGGTGAGCATCCAACTCTTTGTTTCAGCTTGGGTCATGATCTTAGGATGCTGAGCCTGGTATAGGGCTCTGTACTCAGTGGGGAATCTTCTTGAGATGCGCTCTCTCTCTCTCTCTCTCTCCCTCTGTCCCTCCACTCTCTCTCTCTCTCTCTCAAGTATATAAATAAATAAATGAATCTTTAAAAAAGATAAAACATGAAATTATTTATACTCTAAAGATCTAGCAATTGGCTTGATAAATACAATTAATTAGGAAAACCCCTGTGGATTAATGAAAGCATCCATGTCCTACGCATAATCTGGTATTTTTATGTTGTGGAAAGCAGTGATCTTTTCCAAGTGGGTGTGTGCCCTTTATGTGACATGTGGGCCCCCAGGGTGTTATGAGAAGGCAGTTTACTTAATCACACAAGCAACCTACATATTGTGTCATGCATAAAAAATGCTGCCATTGAGAAGCTGTAGAATGAATCAAGAGAAAATTTTCCCAGTTCATATTCCAACAAGGTGAACTGGGGAGCAGCACTTCTGTGGACAGTGTAATGTCAAGCATGCCACTCTGATAAAGTTCCTCACTTGAATCCAGAGAAATAATGCTGCAAATCAGACATCTGATATACAGATCTTTCAATTAGGAGCTAGAAGTTTTCAGTATTAGAAAACTATTTCAGGGCGCCTGGGTGGCCCTGTGGGTTAAAGCCTCTGCCTTCGGCTCAGGTCATGATCTCAGCATCCAGGGATTGAGCCCCACATCGGGCTCTCTGCTCAGCAGGGAGCCTGCTTTCCTTCCTCTCTCTCTGCCTGCCTCTCTGCCTACTTGTGATCTCTGTCTGTCAAATAATAATAATAATAATAATAATAATAATAATAATAATAATAAAAGATACTCAGGAAAAAACAGGTTTAAAAAAAAAAAGAAAACTAATCCAAACTTTTTTTTTTTTAATTTTATTTATTTATTTTACACAGAGAGAGAGCACAAGTAAGCAGAGCAGCAGGCAGAGGGAGAGAGAGAAGCAGGGTCTTTGTTGAGCAGGGAGCCCAATGTGGGGCTCAATCCCAGGACCCTAGAATCATGACCCAAGCTGAAAACACCTGCTTAACCAACTGAGCCACCCAGGCGCCCATCCAAACATACTTTCTATAGTAATTTAATCTAATCACAAGAACTCTGTGCTCCTCCAAAAAGCATATTTAATCCCACTTAATAAATTCCTTAATGTCCCGTGCTAAATTAATCTAAATGTGAACTGAATGATAAACACCATATCATCATTTAATGCTTACTGAATTATATTATATTGTATTGCATTATATTGTACGGTAGTGTCGAGTCTTTTAAATTTATACCTATGAACCAATGCAGTATTAAATACACTGTTTTTGTTTTTGTTTTTCACTGTTTTGTTTTCTTAATCACAGCCCTGCTGACCAGTTCTGACACAATTTGTATGTCAAATCATTTAGCAAAATGTTAACATGTCCTTTTTTAAACAGAAGCTTTTACATTCAAAGGATTCCAGAAAATAAGCCCACGTGAAAATTTAAAACGATAGAAAATTCAAATATGGGAGCTCACACTTCCTAATGCACGAGTCTCTGTCACCATTTTTGATGCATCTCTTTGACCTCAATCATCCGACTATAGACATAAATTTATAAAATATTCTCACTCATAGTGAGTACAGGATCACAGTGATCTTAGCTTTGTACTTCCTCTACTGTATTTTCTGATCCAAAGATGAAAGACACTATGATTCTTTGAAAAAACAAATCTGTTTTTTAATAGCTATCTTACCATTCACGATTTTATTTTATTTTTTAAAAGATGTTTATTTTATTTATCTGACAGAGAGAGAGAGAGAAAGAGAAAGAACACAAGCAGGGGGAGAGGCAGGCAGAGGGAGGGGGAGAGGCAGGCTCCTTGCCGAGCAGGGGAAGCCCAATATGGGACTCCATTCCAGGACTATGGGATCATGACCTGAGCCGAAGGCAGTGGCTTAACCCACTAAGCCACCCAGGCTCCCCTGAAAAAACAAATCTTAAGATAATAAATTTTATTCCTTGATTATTTGCCTCTTTGACAATTATTAAGGAGTGAAAGAAAAGATTTTTCAGGACCATGATATAGGACATATTTAGATGAGCGCACTAGGTTTTCTTCCAAATTCAAATCAGAGCTTTACTGAAAATGTGAAAATCTTTTTATTTCTGTGATCTGAGGAAATGGAGTTTACTCAATAAGAGATCATGGATTGAACCTTCAGAGGAGCAACTGAGATTTCTTTAGACACTTAAGGTCAATGGTTTCAGAGGCACTTTAAAAGGTCACGCAAAAATATTTCCACTGCCTTTCCACTTTTCAATTCTTTTTAATTCCACCTGCAAGCACAAGCCACCTCTGGTTCCCAATATAAATAAACCATTGTCAGATCTAACAACACAAAGGAAGAGAGAGAACACACAGGGAAATGTTGGGGGCCTGCATATAACACATTGTCTATTCCTGTTTGTGCCATCAACCATTGTATTGATGAAGCTTCCTTCTCATTAGCAGAAGAGCCTTTTCCATTTTCTTTATGAATTCTTATTGGTTGATAAATATCTGGGATTGTCAAGTCAGCATGAGCTGCATCTCTGGAGGTGACGATGGCCTGCAAGATATATCTGTAACACAAATTTATGAATTGATTACAGAACTTTCTCAGCTGCAGGGTAAAAACACTGCTATATTTTAAAGCATGCTTGGCATCTTGGTTCTTGTAGAGAAAGCTAATGTCCATTATTCCACTTATTATTAGGAGGAAACTGCACAGTTTTTTCACTTCTATTTCCTTTATGGTAGAGTACAGAGAGGGTGGAAAGCGGGGGAAAGAAAGACAAAGAGGAAGAGACTGAAAGGGAAAGGAAGATGGCCCAAGGGTAAATCTCACACTATGTTGGTAAAACTACCACAGGTATCTTTGTTTAAAATTGTATTTCTGGATGCAGTCATTCAACATCATGTATTCAACAGATATTTTTGAACTATTATTATATACTGGACATGATTTATTTGCATGGACACCCGTACTCCTGAATCTCGCATGTCTCCAAACACAGTATAGTTACCATGTTAATGCTTGGGCATCTGGAAGCAGAACTCTAATAAACCTTTGATCCAATGTGTTGCTCTACAACCTATCCACCAAACGGCAAAGCAATTTGATGGAGGGGTGGGGTGGGTGGGTAGGTTTGGAAAAGTCTGGAAAGTTCCATGAGAGCTTTCACCAGCAATAAACTTTCTTTTAATGGAAAAGAGTTTTTAAAAATCTGGAATGCAGTGGGTTTGTTTTTATTTTATTTAGGCATGGCTAATCAGAGACTTTGAGAATTGGCGAATGCCTAAGGGATTTTCTTGTCCAGTAGTTCTCTTACTGAGCTTTGCAGAGGCATCTGCAAAAGTAAATCAGGTTCTTGGGGGCCAATTATGTCTCTGCGTACAAGTCTCTAAGCCATAGATCCAGGAATCTGCTTTATGTTCTTTTCTCCTAAAATCTCACCATATTTTTCAAAGCAAAGTTGTGTTTAGCAATAAATAATCTAAACCACTCTTTCTAGATGCTCATTTTCTTCTGGGTTCTCAAGAGAATAAGAGAATCTCATCTTATGAAATATGTTTAACAAATGATGCTAAGATTGACAACCCTGATCCAAAAACCAGAAAGCTAAGCAACCAGTACAAATATACCAAAATAGGAAATCCCACCAGTGACCCCACAATTCATATTGGATTAATAGTGACACCATTTTTCATATCAAATTGACAAAAATAAATAATGGTAACAATATTCAGTGGTTTTGAGCATTTGGTGAATCTGATACTCAAAGTACTACATTAAAAATGTGGATTTAGGGGCCACCTGTGTGGTTTGTCAATTAAGGACCAACTCTTGGCTTTGGTTCAGGTCATGATCTCATGGGTTATAAGATGGAGCCCTCATCGGGTCGGGCTTCAGGCTCAAGGAGGAGTCTGCTTGAAGATTCCCTACGTCCTTCCTCCCATTCACACTCTCTTTTTCTCTCTCTCTGTCTAAAATGAATAAATAGGTCCTTAAAAAAAAAAAGGAAGTGTGGATTCAGAAACACATATCAGAAGATTTTAAAATATATTGTGATTTGGATACGTTACTTTTTTTTTTTTTTTTAAGAAATAATAAACTAAACAGAAATAAAGGATATGGGCAAGCCTCCAAACAAATCCTAGTGGATTCACTGGTTGTCACGGAGATCAATGGAAACATTTGCAAAATCTGTCAGGCCTTTCAAAGCCACTTCACCTCAAGTGGTGAGTGTTCTAATTATTTTGAATGTTACATGCCAGTATTTTTTTAATGGGGAATTTATGTGTAGATATAATCCGGAAGTCATTTTACAATAAATGCAATATTTTATTTTGAAGAGTTTTGTTTCTAAAATTCCACCACATTGTGTATATTTCTGTCTTTTTGCTGATAGCCAGAACTGTGAAAACTTCAAAGAAGACTAGTCCTTCTTGCTTTGCGAGCCCCCTTGCCTGTTCTTTGAAATGTGGTCTCAACATGTATGGATACAAATACTTATTTCTCCCTCCCCTCTTATACTAGATTCTGGAGAAGGAATTCCCTTTCAGTGAGTTATGACCCTGCACATTGCTGGAAGTAATAAGAAGAGTGAGAGTAAGTACCTGGGATAGCAGTATTTGAAAAATAAAAGTAAAACTTTATGACAAAATTGGAGGGTATTTTCCCCGGCTTCTGGACAACTCTTAACGTTAATGCTGTTGGGTAAAATAATCTCAGCAAGACACAAGTGAGTGTGCCAGGAAGCAGTGACGATATATAGAAAACTTATCTAAAAGGAAACAATCACATTTGAGAAAGTCACATTTGGGAGACTGTCTATAATTCTCTCGAAACTCACTCTGATAACTTCATGTCTTTCAACAGCTGCTGCTCTGGAAATGGTCGTGCCTACTCTTTTGGGAGTCATCACTGTATTACTTTTTCTTTTCCTCCTCCTCTTCTTTTTTTTTAATCTGTTGTCCTCTGCTCTAGAAGAATGATCTGTGAAAGTGGCCTTTGCTTAATCGGAAGTTGCCAAGTGGCTTCTACACTACTGTCAGAGCACAGAGGTGAGCCCACCAACTGCCAACCGGCCAATGGTGGGCCTAGCGACTGTGAAACCTCTTGATGTCCTTCTCTGAATTGCCATGTGTCCCTGCAGAAGCTGACTTTCTTTCTGCCACTTTCTGTGTCTCTAGTTCAAGCCATCTGCCCTGCTGGGTGAGGTCCTTGAGAGGATGTGACTGTCAGGTGACCAGAAGCTGGACCCAGGGCACTGAGACTCCCCTCCCCTCCACTGTCCTTGGAAAGTGCATTGCATTTGACTTCCCCACTCCTAGAAACTGCCTAAATAAGTGGGCAGTTTCAAGTGACTAAATAAGGCCTTGAGATAGAAATGTGGTGTTGAGGCCATCCAAACTGGGTGTGTAACTGAACGCAGTTAAGGCCTCTAGATAAATTTTTAAGATTTGGTGGGATGTCTACATGTCTTGCAGTGGCCAAGATAAGCCTAATACAAAAGTTCCCCTTGTTTTTCAGACCCCCTACTTGCCAATCTGTAGTGGCCTGCTTCTTTCTTTGGTTTCTCCCTGCCCTTTGCTGGGGGCTCAGTTTGAGATTTCAACAGGGAAGCTCCCAGGAAGGGTGGGAACTGACAACTGGTGAGCTAGCCAGGAGACCGAAGAAAGGGGCCTTGGGAAAGAGGCATCAGTGAGGGATCTCTATGTGAGAGGGGTGGCCTATATGCTAGTCATTTGTGGACTACCATGCGAGTATGGGGACACCCTGAAAATGCCGCCTGGCCTAATGCTCTTTAGGAACTGTGCAGAGCACACGATAGCAAAGAGGAAGAATGCATGGCTACATGATGGCTAGCCTCCACTGTGGGCTGGACACCGATGCCTGACCGAAGACCAAAACTTAAGTTAGAAAGTAGGAAGAAGAGGTGAATTAAAGAAGGGCATGTGAGTGTCTGCCACCCAGCTGGCTTCAGGGTTGGCAGCTAAGGTAGGAGGATAAGATAATCCACTGGGGATCTTAGTAGGCCATTTTGTAAAGCTAGGAGGGCTCATGCTGCAGGTCAAGGTCTGAGAATTTTGGAACAAAGCCTGACTGGGATGCCAGGAGGGGGAATCCCTGGGAAAATAATGAGAATGAAGAGCAGAATGGTGTGGAGATGGATAGAGAAATAAGCAAAATGCCCCAGACCATTGACACCTGATCCAAAGGAAAATTTTAAATGTCATTTATGCCAAAATGCCTAGGAGAAAACTTACATTCTTCCTCTATCCTTTGGAGTTGTAAATCTTATCATGTCTTTGAAATGGAAACACTCCAGGGGCACCTGGGTGGCTCAGTGGATTAAGCCACTGCCTTCGGCTCAGGTCATGATCTCAGGGTCCTGGGATCGAGCCCCACATCGGGCTCTCTGTTCAACAGGGAGCCTGCTTCCCTTCCTCTCTCTCTGCCTGCCTCTCTGCCTACTTGTGATCTCTCTCTGTCAAATAAATAAATAAAATCTTTAAAAAAAAAAAAAGAAAGAAATGGAAACACTCCAGATAACCATACATTGACCAAGAATGCTCAAGAAAAAATGGCAGGGAATGAGGCTTTTTATATAGACTGCTGTAGAAGTCCATTGGCCAAAAATTCGAGTCCACAACCTCCATAAGACCACAGATATCAGTGAATATTTGTATTTACTGTGACTGGGCACCTGATTCAGGGCTGGAGTTTGGAATGAATGTTGTTTCTGCTTGTGTTTGTATGTTATGTGCATCTATGCATGTCTATTGTGTATATATGATCTTTTCTACTCCAAGTGTATTGGCAAAATTGATTGGTTAAAGAGCTTGGGTTTTTACAAAACTACTAGAAATGATAAGTGTAAAAGAAAATAATAGTATATGAAAAATATGTAAGAAAAATAGAAGGTAATTTTGGGTAAGGAAAGATGCAGGACTTACGGATTTTTTTGGTAAAGGAAAAAAGAAATAAATTTTCTCAAGTAAAAGGATTGTTCCAGGATGGATAAAGAAGATGGGACAAAAACTTAATGGCTGGGGCGCCTGGGTGGCTTAGTGGGTTAAAGCCGCTGCCTTCCGCTCAGGTCATGGTCCCAGGGTCCTGGGATCGAGCCCCGCGTCGGGCTCTCTGCTCAGCAGGAAGCCTGCTTCCTCCTTTCTCTCTGCCTGCCTCTCTGCCTAGTTGTGATTTCTCTCTGTCAAATAAATAAAATATTAAAAAAAAAAACAAAAAAAAACTTAATGGCTATACAAAGTTGCAGAAGACTGATGGAAAAGGAATATATATATATATTTAAGTTTTTATTTATTTATTTGACAGACAGAAACACAGCAAGAGAGGGAACACGAGCAGGGGGAGTGGGAGAGGGAGAAGCAGCCTCTCCGCTGAGCAGGGAACCCGATGTGGGGCTTAATCCCGGAATCCTGAGATTGTGACCTAAGCTGAAGACAGCTGCTCAACCACTGAGCCCCCCAGGTGCCCCAGAATAGGAATATTAAGAAAGGAATTTTCTGTGTAGTTAGGCTAAGATTGGACATATTTATTTAAGTTAAAAAGAAAAAAAAAGTGGGGGGTTTAATATCAAAAGTATACCAGTGCAAAATGTGAATTTGGTTTCCTCTCTGATAAAAGGACAAAGTTTTCTAGATAAGACAAAGTTTTAACAGGAAATTATAATCTAAATTTTTTCTTTACCTTTAATGTAATCTGTCTGAAAACAAAGATTCTGTTTTGTCTTCATCTGGTCTTTGATTACTTAAGAAAATAGGCTCCTGTGTGGCTCAGTAGGTTAAGCAGCTGCCTTTGGCTCAGGTCATTATCCCAGGGTCCTGGTATCAAGTCCTGCATCAGGCTCCCTGCTCAGCAGAGAGCCTGCTTTTCCCTCTCTCTCTGCCTACTTGTGCTGTCTAGCTCACTGTCAAATAAATAAACAAAAATCTTAAAAAAAAAATAGAAAACAGACTCTTTCCAATTAAAAGACTTTTTAAAGTTTTTTACAACTATGTAATTTTTGTATACATTATCTTCCATGGGAAACAAGAAGTGATGTTAAACTTTTTTTAGCTAAAATTTCTAAATATCTTGTATGTTCTGGTACAATATTATCAAGCATAATTTTACAGTGTATGCCACAGAAATAACCAAATTCTCTTATCAATTGCATTATAGTGAACTCTCACCAGATCTTTAACCATGATCATTTGTAAATCTTTTATTCTTGGCAGATGCTTATTGTTTTACTTTGATGCTTTGGCAAATGTGTTCTTGCAAAAGTGCTGAGCCTTCACAGGGAGATTCATGGAATAGATTTGCCTTCATGTAGGAGGGACAATAATGAACTTTCAAGTGCTTCCCCAAGACTATCTGCACACCTTACCATATGTCATGGGATGGTAACCTGAGACCTGTCTCTGCTCTTCCTTACAGGAGTAAAATGAGCCCAATTATATTGATGGTATAATGTTGACATGTGAAAACTTGCTTTTGCTGCAAGGCACCATGAAGGTTTTCCTGGCACATGTGCAAGAAGATGGATGGGTGGTGAACCCACAGAAAATTCAAGGCCCAGGCATGACTATAAAGTCATTTGGTCATGGAAGATCCATGTCATTCCAGATGCTGTATTTGATAAGATGCAAATCTGTCCAACCTCTAAGAATGTAAGGGAGATGCAAGATGTTGTAGGGGTTTGGGGCTTTTAAATAACTCTTATTCCTTCCCTGGCATGGTTCCTTTGTCCCTTATGCCTCTTGGAGAAGAAAAGGACATGTGGGACTGGGGATCACAGCAGCAGGCTGCCTTCGAGAAAGCAAAACTACTAATGAAGAAGTTTGAAGTGCTGGGTGTCTCCCAAACAGGGCTACCATTTAAATTAGAGGTTTCTGTAATTCCCAAAGTTTATGGACCAGGCACTGTGGCAGAGACAAAAGGAGGGGAGAATGTCCCAAGGATTTTGGTCCCAACTCTGGAAGGGGACAAAACCCCCACAAGACCCCACAGAGCAAGAGCTTCTCGCAATATACACCGTTCTCCTCTAGGTGGAGCCCCTTAGGAAGGAACAACCACAACACCCAACAGGTTGAACTCAAGAGTGTTTTGGCTGGTGATCGCTCATGAGCCAAGACCATTAACTCTTCTCATTGACAGTTGGGCTGTTTTAAAGAGATTAACCCTATGGCTTGGATTATGAGAAGCCAAGGGATGGATGATTCATGAATGGGCCCTTGTGGGATCCAGATATGCAGAGGAACATTTACATTAAGCCTGAAGCCATCCTTACTTTCCTCCCTGTCCCAGCTCTGAAGATATTGACACCCTCTTGCAATCAGGAAGCTGATCTCTCAATTAGGGCATAAGCCCTAACAACTGACCCTGTAGTAGATACAGCAGATTGGATACCCCAAAAAGAGTGGCTACTGCAATACCTGAGTAGGATGGCGTGTTGCCAAAGATGCTGGATGGCCTTGAAATACAATGAGTTGGTTAATGCAGGAACAGAATTTCATGTGTGTTCTTTTTTTTTTTTTTTTTTCTAATTTTATTTATTCACTTGAGGCAGAGATACAGAGAGAGAGAGAGCATGAGCAGGGGAAAGGCAGAGGGAGAGAGAAGCAGACTGCCTGAGGCGGTAGCCCAACGCTGGGCTTGATCCCAGAATCTGGAGATCATGATCAGAGCCAAAGGCAGATGCCCAACCACCTGAGCCTCCCAGGCGCCCCTTTTGTGTGTTCTAAACAAATGCCCAAGGCAACTGCGAAAAAAAAAAAAAAAAGAATCTAAGGCCACCTACCAGAGTTTCCAACTAGGGAAGAACTGGCAGATTGGTTATTTTGACCCCATCTCTCTGAGTGAGGGTTCTAAATATGCCCTAGTTTGTGTGGACACTGCATCTGGCCTAACCCAAGCGTCCCCTTGTTGCTCTTAGGGGGTTAGAAAACCTGAGTAGTGCATCCAAATACCCTCATCAAGGAGACAGTGAGTGGGGGTCATATTTCAAAGGTCGTAATATACAAGAATGGCCAAAGAACAAAAGACCGAATGGAGGTTCTATCTCCCTTATAACTTGTAAGAAGCAAAGTTGGAAGAAAGAAATAATGGAATATTAAAACAGCAGATTAAGGGACACCTGACTGGTTCAGTCAGTGGGGTGTGCAACCCTTCATCTCAGGGTTATACATTTAAGTCCCACATTGGGTGTAGAGATTACTTAAACACACACACGTACACCAGATTAAATTACTAACAGGTAAAACCATTTTAGCAGGGTGAACTAAAGTACTATCCCAGACTTTGATACATTTGAATGATCAGCCAGTAGGCCTGTTGTCCCTTATGCTAGACAGGGGGGACTCTTGCCAAAGCATCCAGGACCATAAAGATATGGAAATGGCCGCAAATATCCATTTCCTTCAATCTCTCAATGGATCAATGTGTTATCCCGCTGAAAACACCAAGCCCTATTACCCCTGGGAAAGGAAACATCTACTAGAATTCACAATGGACATCCCGCTGGGATGGGTGAGCTACTTTTGTGCCTCTGAAAGAAAAGGTACTACTGAAACTCCACTGAGATTCCATTGTCCCATTGCAAATGAGAACTGTTGAAACATTACACCTAAAGTTGAACAAACACCATTAAAAGAGGGAAAAGGTGAGAATTCTGGTCTGGCATCCCCATCCCCATCTCCTCATGCCTGACAGTGCTACCTCCCCTGGCCAACATGTATGATATATACAACCAAGTCAAGTTCCTAAAGATGTCAACCTCCTTCTCCTCAAGGCCATATGGACATATTCTAATTCACATAGGTAAAATCATTTTGCTGCCATCTCTGTTACCTCCAGTGGCCTGGCCCTTACCAAATTCATCTAGCAACCCTTGAATGATAGTCAAAAAAAGCATGTCCTTATTGAACACTGAAATGTCTTTAAGAGAAAAGCTGTTCTCCAAAGTAGAATGGTCTTGGATATTATCACAGCTTCCTTGCATCTCTACCATTATCCAAACCGAGTGTGCTGTGTTTATACCGATGAGTTTGTTAATGTGTTGTCTTTATTAAATCATATAAAAAGACAAATGAAAGCCCTGAGTAATCTGGTCCCCAGCCTAGGGAACTTAATAAATCAATGATTTGGATCATGAGGCTCATGGCAGAAAAATTGCCCCTAAGTTTGAGAATTATCATCTTAACCTGTGTTTTGTCTTGCTTGCACCTGTATTGTTCCTATGGCCTCTGTCTCTAATGCACCAGATAACCACCAAATGAGCCATCTCCATGCTAGTTGAACCCGTTGCTAACAGCTCATTGCAGAAGAGAAGAACATGAGACATTGTAGAGAGATAGAGTGTTGAGGGGAGGTCATCAAGGAGACATGACTGCCAGTTGACTTGTGAGCTAGATCCAGGAAACTGGAGGCTCCTCACCTTCTCCTCTGTTTTTGGAATGTGCATTCTGCTTGTCTTCTGTGGTCCCAGAAGCTGTGCCAAGGACAACCTTGAGATAGAAATGTGGTGTTGAGACTATCTAGAGGGTATACGTGACTGAGCTCAATTAAAACCTCAGTATACGTGGATGGAACTAGAGGGTATCATGCTTAGTGAAATAAGTCAGTTGGAGAAAGACAACTATCATATGATCTCCCTGATATGAGGACATGGAGAAGCAACATGGGGGGTTAGGGGGATAGGAGAAGAATAAATGAAACAAGATGGGATTGGGAGGGAGACAAACCATAAATGACTCTTAATCTCACAAAACAAACTGGGGGTTGCTGGAGGGAGGGGGGGTTGGGAGAGGGGGAGGGGGTTATGGACATTGGGGAGGGTATGTGCTATCATGAGTGCTGTGAAGTGTGTAAACCTGGCAATTCACAGACCTGTACCCCTGGGGATAAAAATACATTATATGTTTATTTAAAAAAAAAAATTGGAAGGGGAGGTGAACCATAAGAGACTATGGACTCTGAAAAACTACCTGAGGGTTTTGAAGGGTCAGGGGTGGGAGGTTGGGGGAACAGGTGGTGGGTAATAGGGAGGGCACGTTTTGCATGGAGCACTGGGTGTTGTGCAAAAGCAATGAATACTGTTACGCTGAAAAAATAAATAAATTAAAAAAAAAACAAAAAAGTAAAAAAAAAAAACAAAAAACAAAACAACAACAACAACAACAACAGAAAAAAACCTCAGTATAAATTAAAAATTTTGTGGGCAGGTGCAGAGAATCTACTCTTCTGGTAATTGCCCAAGACAAGCCTGGTAAGTTCTCTTGCTTATTAAACCTGAAACCTACCAATCTGGAGTGTTGTGCCTCATTCTTCAGTCTCTTCCTGCCCTCCAAGTATGGGGCCCACTTTTAGATTACACCTGGGAAGCGCCTAAGGAGATTATGAAAACCAATACAACAACAAACACCTGACATTCAAGGTCCCAATTAATAGTGGCCACTCCCTGACCTCTCTCTCCTGTGTCTTCTAGGTCTCCAACTATATATCTGGTAGTAGCTTCCCTTTGCTCTATGACTCTGTTGTTGGAATCATTGATTTATGCATAACAGTGGCTAACCACTAACCTTACTGTCCAGTAACTTTAGACCTCTGACCTATGTATCTGGTAATTTCTAAAGCTTGTGTCCCTTCTGAAGCTCTTGGCATCGTTATCCTCCAATAAGTTTAATCAAGCAGAATCAATATTAAGATTGAGATTTTTTGCTAAAAATGTCTTTCCATCTCTCACTTATAAAACTCGTCTGAAGATAGGTGATAGATCGATAGTTTTGTTTTGTTTTGTTTTGTTTTGTTATGTTTTCCTTTCCTTTTGGAACCAGTTGTTTCAGGATGCTCCTAGAGATTACAATCTCTAACTCAATTTTTGTTTACATGTCTTCTAACATGTGAGAAAATACTTGCTTTAACTCCTACTAAATGAGCTTTCTCAGGTACTATAAATATGGCTGTTGCTAAAATTCATTTGCTGATTATAGTGAATTTTTAATGTTTTTAATTAATGAGAGGGCTTGTCCCTGGATTAAGAATGACAAATGTAACCTAAGTGATTTTTTGACTTGTTCATAGTTTTATTCAGTTTTATGCATTTCAAAATTGTGTCAGGTACTATGATGTATTGTTTTCTTTGGATCCTTTTGGATGTGATCATCCTATTTTTTTTTTTTTTTACGAACTACACTGATTAAAGTCACTCTTTAACCCTAATTCTGAGGGTCTCATGGGCATAGGACCAGAAGGGATTACGTTTCATTCAGTGGTAAGTTCACAGGCTTCCAGTGACGAGGACAGTACTTGGGGTTTATTTTATTTGATCATGGCTCTCAAAGATGGCAGGTAATTAAAGTTGGATAATCTTGTTGATGAGTCTCCAAGCAGCCACTATGATTAAAAGCATAAAAACTGCCAAACAAACATGGTGGGTGTGGGTGTGAAAGAGCCATCAGTGATTATTGAATAAAATGTATGCGTAAATCCCTCAGAATAAATTAATATGTGTTGAAATTCTATCAACTCTTCTGCAACTGAGGAAAATATGTTCAAGTTATTTCCAAAGAAGTATTTTAGAATTAATTGTACCAAGTACTGAAGAGTATGCATTCTGGGTGTTTACATAGAAATAGACTTTGACAGAGGAGTGTATATTATGTAGAGAGGGTTATATTTTTTTTCAGTGTTTTGTTCTTTAGTATGGGTAAATTTGTCACATGTGTTGGTCAAGAGTGATGTCACAAGAGTCTCATCTAGACTTTCTGGCAATGCATTAGTTTTCTATAATCAGTCAAAAAGTAGGAAATCATGTGTTTTTTGAAGTAATAGCTTCCAAAACTCATGAAGACATTAAAATACACCCTCCAATGGTGTGTTTACATCTATTGTTCATCCATCACAAATAAAACCGTAAATTTCGCAAATGTTAAATTCTCCTTTGCTTGGATACAGTCAGGTGGTATATTGGGAGCTTAAAAACAAGGTTTCTCACCATGCAATCCATTGTATTCCTGAGAAATAAAATATAAGTGAAGCTACAATCAGTTATTCTATTCTTACTGCTAGAGGGTGAGTAGAGTAATATTGGGGGGTCACCTAGAAAAGTATATAATCTTCATTTTTCAGGCTAAAATGGTGCTATTTAACATTCAAAACCAGTATTGTAACATATTATTTAGCTTTCTGACCATAGTTAAAGGAAAAAAAAAATCTTTAATAATGGTTTAGTTGTTCTTGAGGGAAATACCAAGAAATATTGGGTAAGAGTTCATAAGAGCTGGCTTCGAGACTCAGCTTTGTTTCTGTGACTTGGACAAATTGAATGCATTTTTAAATTTATCTTCTCATCAGGGAAACAAACCTGTCATCCTGCCTCTGAAAGCTGCTACAAAAATGAAATAAGGCAAATATGAGAGAGTGCTTTATTTTGGTATCTGAATGGTAGCACAATGTAAGTTATTAAATGGGGGCTTATTTGACAAAAGAAATCCCTAAAGCCTATGGCATAAACTGATAAAGAGATGAAATAAACAAATCTCTTTGATTTTTTCAGTAGTAAAGAATTTAGCTTGCGGTTTGCATTTTAAATCAATCTTTTATTTTAGAATTGTTTCAGATTTATAGAAAAGTGATGAAGGTACTACAGAAAGTTCCATATACTCCACACATAGTAGCCTTTCCATTAATAAGAGCTTACATTAGTGTTTACATTTGTCCCAATTAATGAACTGATGTTGACTTATTATTATGAAGTTAAGTGCATACTTTGCTCAAACTTCCTTATTTTTATCTAATGTTCTTTTTATGTTCTAGCATCCCATTCAGGACAACACACTATATTTAATTTATGTGTCTCCTTAGGCTACTCTTGGTTGTGACAGTTTCTCAAACTTTTCTTGTTTTTGATGCTCTTGAAAGTTTTGAAGAGTATAGATCAGGAATTTTGTAGGATGTTCTCAACTTGGATTTGCCTGACATTTTTTCCTCAGAATTAGCCTGGGATTATAGGTTTTAAGGAGAAACATTACAGATGTAAAGTTCCATATCAAGAGTGCATATAATCAATATGACTTATCATTATTGGTATTAACCTTGACCACTTGGCTGAAGTAGTGTTTTTAAGGATTCTCCTCTGTAAAGTACTTGTTTTTCCACCTATCTAAACTATGCTCTTTGATAGGAAGTCACTATATGTAGACTGTGTTAAGTGGAAGTTATACTCCACTATTTTTAAAGGAGAAGCATGGAGCCACCTGGGTGGCTCAGTGAATTAAGCACCTGCCTTTGGCTCAGCTCATGATACCAGGGTCCTGGGATTGAGCCCCACATAGAACTCCCTGCTCAGCCTGTTTCTCCCTCTCCCTCTGCCATCCTTCCTGCTTGTTCTTTCTCTCTCTCTCTCAAATAAATAAAATCTTAAAAAAAAAAGAGAGAGAAGCATGTACATATATTACTTGGAATCTTTCTATATAGGAGATTTGTCTATTCTCCCCTACTTCTTCTCCTTGTTCTTCTCCTTGTTCTTCTTCTTCTTCTTCTTCTTCTTCTTCTTCTTTTAAGATTTTACTTATTTATTTGACAGAGAGATACACAGTGAGAGAGGGAACACAAGCAGGGGGAGAGGGAGAGGGAGAAGCAGTCTTCCTGCTGATCAAGGAGCCTGATGCAAGGCTCGATCCCAGGACCCTGGAATCATGACCAGAGCCGAAGGCAGACACTTAACAACTGAGCCACCCAGAGACGCCTCCCTACTTTTTCTTTTTCTTTTTTTTTCCCTACTTCTTATTTATACAATGATTGATTTATGTTTAATATTTATGATTGATTATCCATATCAGTATTGATGAGTCTACACATTTTATACTTTGGGATACAATTTAATGTTATTTATTTTGTTACTTGAATTGTTCCACAGTTGGTCATGAAGAGCTCTTTCAGCTGACTTTCTGTGTTTTTGATATACCCTTGTAACTGTTCAGTTTATTTTTGTTTTTGAGCATTTCTTGCTTTCTGGAATGGGAAGAGGCTCCAGTTATATCTGGCATGTTCCCTGTGGGGAATATATATAATCCACATGAGCATGTCACATTTTAACTTGCAGATTCATTGGGCATTTGTTTTTAGAAAGGTGTTGCTCTGGTAAGACTCACTAACGTATTCTTAATAGTAAACTTACACTTACATCATAATTGCTTATTGTTTTTTTATTTCTTTTTTTAAAGATTTTATTTATTTATTTGACAGACAGAGAGCACAAGTAGGCAGAGAGGCAGGCAGAGAGAGAGGGGGAAGCAGGCTCTCCACCGAGCAGGGAGCCCGATGCCGGGCTCGACCCCAGAACTCTGGGATCATGACTTGAGCTGAAGGCAGAGACTTTAACCCACTGAGCCACCCAGGCGCTCCTGGTTTTGATTCTTGAAGTAATATCATGTTTGACATATTGAATAGGGACTTTTGTGAAAAAACAAAAAAAAATTCAAGGACATAGAAAACCACAGAATGCCTATGTAGAATTATACAGTGGCAATGTCATTCTGGATAGTATTAATAGGGAATTAAATATTTTTTATCTGAGAAATTATATTCCTTTCAGATTCTGTCTTCCAAGAGACCCTTGGTAGAGTATTGTTACTTATTTTACTTGTGGGGGGAAGAAAAGAAACTGCTTGAGAATAATGAGTGTGTATGTGTGTGTATTTTAAAGTGCTTAAAAGCATTTAAAATATTTATGCATATAGTTTAAAATGTGGGGCTTGTTTGACCTAAAGTGGAAATGAACTTATTTTTCTTTTATGAAAGGTATCTTGAGGAATTGTTCTTTTTGTTCAAATTGGTCATACATGAAAAAATAAAAAGACCTTAAAATAAAATAGGAATGATGATTGTTAGACATAAACAAGATCTTTACAGCAAAGGAAAATATCACTATAAGAGTATAAGAGTGATAAAGTATGAGTTAAATATATTCAAAAAGAAGTTAAATTGATTTCTTTATGTATTATTTATCTGTATAAAAGCAGGGGTTCAGATGAGACAATTTGGACTTTTGCTTCCAGCCAAGATGGAGTAATGGGGACAGGATTTATTCTTCCATTAAAAAGGTCACAAGACCAAGAAAAACATTAAAACATGGGTTTTTCAAGATACTTCACAGTAGGCAGAAAAGGCAGTGATCCCTAAAAGAGAGGAGAAGCGTTAAACAGAAAGAAAAGTTCCAGAGATCTGCAGAGTATACAGCAAATCCATTAGAATCTTAATGATCAGTGCATTCATGTGGGAACACTGCGTGAAACTTCAGGGACCACTTGAATGAAGTAGGGGAGAAAATTCAGATCTCACAGGGGGCTGGCGTTAGCTTATGTTCACGCCAGAGCAGAAAACTGGTAGAGAGCTCAAAATGATATTTCCCTTGGGGGACAAAAGTAGCTCCAAATGAATCCTGCATTAGTCCCACTTAATAGCACTTAAAAGCAAGACCCAAAGGATCAAACTATTTCCTAGTGACTTAAATGTGGCCCAGAACAAAGCTCAAGAATATTTATAGGAATACAAAAATATGCAATACACAGACAGCTAAATCATAACATATGGCAACCAATAAAAAATTATCAGACATGCCGGGCTGCCTGAATGGCTGTGTGTAAAGCATCGGACTCTTGATTTCAGCTCAGATAGTGATCTCAGGGTCTTGAGACTGAGTTCCACATAGGGCTCTGAGTCTGAGATTCTCTCCCTCTCTCTCTGCCCCTCACCCACTCACACACACACTCTCTCTGTAAAGTAAGTAAATAAATAAAATCTTTAAAACACTAGACATGCAAAGAAACAGGAAAATAAGACCTATAATAAAAGAGAAAGATAAATCCATCAAAACTACACAGAAATGACACAAATGACCGAATTGTTAGATAAGAATGTTAAAACAGTTAATATACCTGTAATCCATATGTTTAAGAGCTTAGAGGAAAATAGAAAATAGAATAAAAGTGAGAGATATAAATAGAAAAGTGAGAGGTATAAATAAAAATAGAAATAGAAATTAAATAGAAAATAAATAGAACAGTGATAGAGATAAATAAAACTCAAATGAAACTTGAAGAGATTAAAAACTATAATGACTGAGGTAGAAAATACAGTGAATGGTATTAATAGAAGATTAGACCCTGTAGGAAAAGAAAGTAGCAAATTTTAAGACATAACAATAAAAACAATCCAGAATGAAATAGAAGAAAAAAATCACTAAATAAAATAAACAAACATGATGATGTATTGGGTCTTTCCTAGTTTTCAAATTCATGAAATGAAATACATTCAGAGCTCCATTAGGAGACAGAATTTTGTCCTACCATGTTTGGCTATAATTGACTCTAATTCTTGCCATTTCTGTGATTTATGAAAATCCTGCACCACCCTGCTATTTCTGCTAATTCCCTGGGGATTATTGTCTTACCTGATTACTGTTTCTACTGCCACTAGTTTGCTCATCATCTGCCCAGAAGCTATCTACAGCCCTTTACTAATTTCCAAAATGAGTTAATGATATTCCTGTGAAGATTGGTCACATGGCAGCTTATTTAATGACACATATATCACATATCTTTCTCAAATCAGCTCCTCTGCACCCATTTCCTCATTCTGCTCTTCTCTGGAATGATGGAGAACTCCAGAATCTTCCTATATTCCCATTAAAAGAAAGTCTAACAGACACATGAAAAAATGTTCAACATCATTAGCCTTCAGGGAGATTCAAATCAAAACCACATTGAGATACCACCTTACACCAGTTAGAATGGCCAAAATTAGCAAGACAGGAAACAACGTGTGTTGGAGAGGATGTGGAGAAAGGGGAACCCTCTTACACTGTTGGTGGGAATGCAAGTTGCTGCAGCCACTTTGGAGAACAGTGTGGAGATTCCTCAAGAAACTAAAAATAGAGCTTCCCTATGACCCTGCAATTGCACTACTGGGTCTTTACCCCAAAGATATAGATGTAGTGAAAAGAGGGGCCATCTATACCCCAATGTTCATAGCAGCAATGGCCACAGTTGCCAAACTGTGGAAAGAACCAAGATGCCCTTCAACGGATGAATGGATAAAGAAGATATGGTCCATATATACAATGGGGTATTATGCCTCCATTAGAAAGGATGAATACCCAACTTTTGTATCAACATGGATGGGACTGGAGGAGATTATGCTGAGTGAAATAAATCAAGCAGAGAGAGTCAATTATTATATGGTTTCACTCACTTGTGGAGCATAAGGAATAACACGGAGGACATTGGGAGGTGAAGAGGAGAAGAAAGTTGGGGGAAATTGGAGGGGGAGACAAAGCATGAGAGATTGTGGACTCTGAGAAATAAACTGAGAGTTTTGGAGGGGAAGGGGTGGGGGGTTGGGGGAGCCTGGTGATGGGTATTATGGAGGGCATGTATTGCATGGAGCACTGGGTGTGGTACATAAACAATGAATTCTGGAACACTGAAAAGAAATAAAATAAAATAAAATGGAAAAAAAAGAAATTTAACCCTCTCTAAATCTTAAGTAAACTCATCTTAGAGTGCAATTGAATGGGTGATGAATAGTAGTTGTTTTTGTTTTTGTTTTCCTGTTGTATTTGTGTGGCCTCAGGGAGTGATAACAATATTTCTCTTCTTTTGTTACTTGTGACATTTTATCCACATAGAAACATGTAAGTATATTAAAGTCAGCATTATTTTTTTGAAGATTTATTTATTTGAGAGAGAGAGAAAGAGAGTGCACAAGCCCAGAGAGAGGCTGAGGGAGAAGGAGAGAGAGAATCCCAAGGAAACTCCCAGCTGAGCCTGGAGTCTGACTGGGGGCTGGATCTCATGACCCTGAGTTCACAACCTGACCTGAAACCAAGAATTGGATCTTAGCCTACAGCATCACCCATGCACCCCTAAATAAGCTTTTAATCCGTTAAATAAGGACTTGTGTACTAACCGAATAACAAAATGTAATAATAACAATAAATGTAATCATATAAATAAAAATATGTGTAATTAAGCCAAATTCATTATATTACAGGTATCTGATAGCAGGGCTCTAGCCATAGAGAATATTTATTTTTTATTTGTTTTTATTTTTTGTTTTTCTCACCATAGCACATACCCTCCCTAATGTCCATCACCCAAACATCCCATCTCTCCTACACCCCTCCTCTCCAGCAACCCTCAGTTTGTTTCCTGAGATTAAGAGTCTCTTATTAACCATAGAGAGTAATAAAGTAGTACAACTTCTATCCAGTAACACAACAATACAATTTCATTGTTAGCTGTTGATCAATGTAAAGGGGAAATCCACCCTGTGGCATTAATCATGAAGATACTTAAACTTCTGTGTGTAACTTGGAAATTTATTGGTTTGAGGCTCACACACGATTGGACAACATCATTTTCCAGAATTAGAAAAGATATGTTTCCTGTGTCACCAATTTGCTAGATTAAATGGTCGATTTTCTTGCCTTAAAAAAAAATTCTCTAAACATTAATGTAAGGAGTTAGAGTATGTTGTTAGTTACAACAGACACTTGCCTACTCTGTAAAGAGAATTACAACCTGACTCACTCCATTTCCAGTCTAATCAAAGATCACAGAATGTGTTTATAACTACAATATTATAGGGATTCCATATAAATGTGACTTCTGAATATGTACACACAGAAAGAGATGTGTACTAGGTGCCACCACATAAGTTTTCTGATATCCCAAGTGGGGAGGAGACTCATCTAGTCACTAAATTCACCTAAATGAGTCGTGAGAGGTTTTTAGAGCATCGGGGAAGTTCGGCTATTTTGTGTACTCATAACTGACGCATGCCCCCCTCTCAAGGAAGGTTTGTCTCTTCCACAAGCCGCAGTTTCAAAAGACCCTGTGTGTCAGCAACCTGATAGCCGGCTCAGTCAAATCCACGTTGACCATGATTGCTGTATCTTATGTCTCAGTTAGAGTGAACACAAAACCACCACACTCTAGCTGTGCTGGGTGGACAATGGTCAGGGTCCTTCACATACATTTTCTTTTCATTAAATCCTGAAATATGCCAGTAAGAGAGCATAAAAAGTGCCCATTTTGCATGTGAAAAAAGTGAAGCTCAAATGTGAGGCCATTAGAACTAGGTAGTGCCAGATTCATGAGTTCTGGCTGTGTTTGCTCTGATACCTTGCTAGGTCTTGTTGCTTCACCATTCAGAAGGATGATCACAAGAGTTCTGAGAATTAGGAGCGAGGACACTGTTCTGCAGACCTGTTATCTTCCCAGCTCGGTACATACCACCAAAAGCATGTTTCCAGAGACACAATGATATAAGTAGTCTCTCTAAATGAAATTTCTCTAGGAACTTACAAAGTCCATTTGTCCAAATAATGTGGTTGAGATTGAGTTATCTAGTTCAGTAACATTACGAAGCTAAAACATTTTTCTTTTTGGCAGACTAGTCTAGGAATTTCCCACTTTCTTTCCATGTATAAATACATTCTGAGACCAAATAATCAACAGACAACTACACTGAAAATTTGGAAAACAAAATCATAAATGAGATTGTCTTTCTTTAATAATCATAAAATATAAATTATCTCAAAAGTGTTTGTATGTGGAAGATACTCATTGAAAATATTAATATGGAAACATGTTTTAAATATAAATGCTCTCTTTATATGTGCAATAATATGCTGAAATTCACTTAGGGAAGCATCCAAGGAGATATGACCTCTTTTTTTAAAATAGCATGTTTCAAAATAGGTGTGCTAACATCTTAAGTTTCTTGGTATTAAAAGATAGAAAACGACATACAGTCTTGCTGGGTGTGGATCTTAGCAAAGATTGTCAAACTTTCCAGGTCACTGTTCTTTACTGGGAAAGATACACTTGAATGTGGTATCCATGTCAAGTTTCCCAGAAGATGAGTTAGATTTTAAATTTGGGTTGTGTCTCCAAAGAAGACAAAATAAATTTTAATTCCAAAATTAAGGATTTTCAACATTTATCAATTAAAATATATTATTAATATTGTTAAGTATTTACATATACATATTTTGGTTTTATGAAAAACACAGCCATAAATGAAGTCTCCCCAATTATGTGGATACATTTGAAGGTTTTTAACAGCAACTTCAAGGAATTGTCAAGACTTATAAACAAACATGATTTCTAAAGAATAAGTTGATTCATACTGGGAGAGAGATTGAGCAAGGGAGATAAGATTGACCTTGGAATATTTTATATATAAAATATTCCAAGGTCAATCATTCATATATATATATATATATATATATATTAGATATATTAGGTTAATAGATAATATATATTTTATAGGTTGATGGGAGGACCGCTTGGTAGACAACTAAAAAATATTCTAATGAGATGCCCAGAAATAGTTTTGAAATATGGGCAAGAGGATAGACTGTAGAGGGGACCAACACCTAACATCTATAATATATAAACCATAGGTTCAGCCAGTAACAGTCATGCTTCAGCAACCTGTTCTTTGCAATAAGTAAGGCCTGATCTTCTAACTCCATCGTATTTCACAATTGCCACTCCAGAAACTAGGGGTCTCATTCTCTTGGGAAGTCAGGCCAAGTTCCTGTCACCTCACCTGTCACCTGTCACCCAGAGCTCTCTACTCCACTCAGGTGAGCTGTAGGGATGCCCTCTGTTCTTCTAGTAGCAGCTGGAGAGCAACACATTTCATGACAACTGCCATGAGCTCTGTGGCCAAGCTATGAGTGACCAACCAACCAGTTGTGAGGACAGTGTGTTTGCCTTTATGGCTGCTCTTTGATTGCTTCTAATGTGTACAGATCTGATCAGGGAAATAACTGTCTTTCATTCACATCCTGTGTTTCTAGTTCTTGCCATCTACCATCTTATAGATGACCTTGGAGCTGACATCTTCCACGTTACCAGTCCTATGACCATCAACTCCTGAGTTTACCTGATTTATGTCTGTAAACCCTTGAGCTAACTGATCTAGGACCACCAACCTCTGAGCTACCTTTCCTATAATCCTCAGCCCCTCAACTACCTTCTTTATTAAGGCCAACCTCTTATCTACATGTCCAACTGCTATAGACCCCCAAACTACACATATATCAAGTTTTAACCATACTTTTCTTCTTTGAGCAACTGGTAGTATCCTTATTAAAGATTATCATGAATAACTGGAAACAACCTCCTGCTTGTTCTCTTTGAGAAATCATTCAGTTTCATATCAGTGGGTTATGTGATCTCTTTTAATTCTATACTAAATCTCTTCAATAAAGCTTTTCTTTGTTTCAGGAGCTATCACTTACTTTTATAAAAAAAAAGTTTGATCTTTTCTACCTAGATGAAATTGCTTTTCTCTATATTCTTCCTAATTAAAGTTCAGTTTTGCATACTTATCATGCTTTTCATGTGTTATCATTTATGTGTACTTTATTTTATGTCTAGTTGTTTCCTTGGGTTTTGTCAATGGCTTTATGCAATGTTGATGATTTTTGTATTCTAGATTAATATTTTGGAAAATATTGAAACCGTACAGAGTTTAAGAAAATGATTCATTAAAATGACCTTGAAAAAACATTAAACTATATGGACCAATGTGACTTGGTGATTACCAAACTATGTATGTAGTACATGGCTACATTTGGGATTTGGCTTTAGGATCCTTCAGATAATAGTAAATTTAACCTCTATGGGATGCTACTGGTCAGAATAGGTTAAGAGTTATAACAAATAAGTCCACAAATATATAATGATTTAAACATATCCTTGTTTTTCTAACAATATTGAGCAAGGAAAGAGATCAGGAGGGAAGTCCTTTTCTATGCAGTCTTTAGAGTTTGCAGAGACTTGACTCCAGAAACTTGACTTGTGACTACCAACATGGACCTAGGAGTTGCAATCCATTTTAGTTAAGGATGAAACTCAGTCCCTTCACCTTACATAACCACATACAATACCATCATGTATTCATGAAGAAGAGGGCTGCATATAATTAGTAGAGCATCTAATAATTTTTTAGAGTAGGGACTAATTTGGGATAGATTTGGGTAGAAAAAGAAAAGCCCCACCTGCCCCATAATTTCTAAAGTTCTAACTGTGAAAAAAAAAATGTGATTGTATTTATTTTGCAGAATTCAGACATTTGATGTTCTTGCTTTGGTTTACCAAATCCTGTTGTACTCTGTATTATTTTTAACTTGCGCCATAACTACAGGAATGCAATCCTCTTTCCTAAAATTACTATATTTCAAATTCCAGTTTCTTGGTTGCTCATCTCAGCTTAAGACTGTACTATCTCACTAACATAACCCTTTACCAAATCAATGTGATGTCCATAAGCAGACGTTATGGTTTGACTTTAATCAGTGCTGATATAGTGTTTACTATTGAATGGGGGACACAGAGAATAACTCCTATATATCAGTCCTTTATATTACCACATTTTTCTTCATCAGCACTCTTATACCAAAACTCTCACTGTTTTGGGGTGCTTGGGTAGCTCAGTTGGTTAAACGTCTGCCTTTGACTCAGGCCATTGTCTGGGGTCCTGGGCTGAAGTCCTGCATCAGGTTCCCTGTTCAACAGGGAGCCAACTTCTGCCTCTTCCTCTGCTTGCAGCTACCCTTGCTTGTGTTCACTCTCTCTCTTTCTGTCAAATCAATGAAAAAAAAAAACCTTAAAAAAAAAAACTATCACTGTTTTTATAAGCCAAAAGACTTAGGTTCAGAAAAATCAAACAAGTTGCCTAAGTGTGTGTGTGTGTGTGTGTGCATTGTGTGTGCATAAATATACACACATAAAGTTTCAAGGAATGGTTGAAATTCAAATCCACATCTGTCTGTTCTAGAACTTATGTCCTGTTTTGCAATCATTTACTTGCATTTCAAATATTCCTGCTCTGCTGTACCTTACTTTATGTCTAGTTATTCCCTTGGGTTATGTCAATTGCCTTATGCAATGTTGATGATTTATAGAAAAATTAAGGAAGGAAGTAAAATTATAGAAAAAAGATATATCATTTATTCCACGTTTCTAATGCCAGATATTTTATAGGTATTAACCCTAATCTTTGTCACAAGTTAAGAAGTCTTACCTCTGCCTCACTTATGAAGAAACAGACTCAGCAAGATTAAACCTATAGCTTAAGTTCTCGTTACTAATAAGCGAGAGAGTCCAAATTTGAATTCAAAACAGTATTATTTCTCCTTTTATATGTAGCTGAATGCTAACATCACACTGCTGACCGTTTGATGTATCAGTGATTTCAATTTTGTTGCTTGTACCTTAAGAGGGGAAAAAAAAAGGAAAAATCAAATAGCAACAACACTGAGAATTGAAATTCAACATAATTGAATGGCTGAGTCTATGCAAATGATAAATATGCTTTGTAAACATAGGAAATATGTCACTAATTCTATCATCCATCCATTTTGAAATGATTCTTTCCATTCCCATTTACAAAATATAAGCCGATATGGGAAAATGTGATTAGATAATAAATATAAAAAGCACATTTCATCTGTGAAATATCTTTCAATTTACTGGAAACCTCTGTCTTGGAATGCTATAGTCATCCCCTAGAACATTCAGATTGCTTTGCTATGTCCATACTTACTTGCTATGTACATACTTTATATAAATCTGTTACTCATATAAATTATTTCTCCAGTTCTATAGCTATATAAAGTAAATTACAGAGATTTTTTTAAAGATGCGATGACTTTTTCCATTCATTGTTATATTCAAAACATATCTATTGGCTAGCAACTATGTGACGTGTACTATTGTATTTATTGTAAATAGGACTGATTCCTGCTCTAATGGACCTTGACATCTAGTAAAGCTGATGATTGATGAACTTAAAAATAAATAATTGAATGTATAATTAGAGCTCATCATAAGTATTATGAAAGAAATTAAGCTCAGTTATAGAGAGTGAAAGTTGGATAGAGGGGCTGCCAATGAGATTGGATGGGCCATGAGATCCTTTCTGAGTAATGATGTCCTAACACCTGGAAAGTGAAAAGTAAGCAGCTGTACAAAAAGCAAAGGGAAGCGTAGAGCAGGAATAGGAAACACTATGTGCCAGCACCAGTGGTTGAAAGAGTTTGGTAAGTTCGAGAAGGTGAGAGGAGATTGGTGTGGCTAGAGCGTTGAGAAACAGGAGGACAGTAGAATGTGAGCTTGTGGAGGAAGGCAAGGCATAGACTATTCATGGTCTTGGGATGTACATTTTTCATTGTATTCTAGGAAATAAAAAAATTATTAGTGTTTTAAATAAGAGAATGACACTAGTTCTAAAAATATTATTCTGGACTTCCAGTTTTCAGCCTGTCATATAACAAACCCGGTAGTTGTATTTGTTGAACAATTATAAAAGATATAACATACATGTAATGAAAATTCCAGAAAAAAGAAAGGAATAGAAGAATTATGTGAAGCAACAATGACTGAGAATTCCCCCCAAATTAATGATAAGACACTAAACCATAGATTGAAGAAACTCAGAGAACATATTTCAGATAAATTCCAGGACATCTACAACTTAGACATATACTAAATCTGCAAAATAAATAAATAAATAATAAAATAAATAAAAAGAGAAAAATCTTAAAAGGGTCCAGAGGGAAGAAAAACACTTTACCTACTGAGGAACAAGAATAAAATATACAACAGACGACTCTTCAGATGCTGTGTGAACCAGAAAAGGGTAGAGTGAGGTACTTAGAGTATCAAAGAAAAAAATGCACCAACCTAGATTCTGGATACAGCAAAATTTTTTTTCAAAATGAAGGAGAAATGGAGACTTGGTCAGATACAAAGCTGAGGGAATTTATCACCAGTAGGTCTTCCTTGCAAGAAATAAAATAAATCCTTCAGAATGAAGGAAAGCTATGTAGGTCAGATTTTTAGAGCTACACAAAGAAAGGGAAGGTATTAGAGAACAAATAAGTAAATATCACTCTGACTGTAGTGTAAGGGGCAAATTAGCAGGATAAGGAGTGGAAGCAGGTAAGTAGGTTGTGGAATTGTGGGAATGATGACAGCTTGGAAAAACTGAAATGAGGAAGCACATACATGGATAGAAGCAGACCCAGTTGAGATCTACTTAGAAGAGAGAAACTCAGCACTTGCTTATTGTTTGTAAGTGGTAAGGGAAAGGCAAGAACAAGGCTGATATACTGACTGTTAGCTTAAAAAACCAGGTAGATAATTTTTCACTTACTAAGATGGGAAAGTACATGAGAGAAAATTTTGAGGAATAAAATCAAGAGCTCCAATGTGAATGCTAAATTTGGCTAAAAGGAAAGAAAAGTCATCAAAGGCAAGATGTCAAATAAGTATCTGAAATTAAAGACAAATCTTTTCTCAGTATAAAGAATATGTGATTTATTCAACATTCAAAAATGTTTGTTGATCATCTATTGTGTTCAAGAAACTGGCAACTTCTGATGTTGATATGAATAAAACATTGTCTCTGACCTTGAACAAGTCTAAGTTTTACAGGATAGAGAGGGTTTAAACAAATAGATTCAATATTATAAGTGCATTAATTAATTTGAAAATAAAATTCTATAGAGGAAAGAAAAAGGAAGAAGGGAGACAAAATGAAGAAAATGTTCTTAGGGAGCATTTATCTTCCAGAAATGACACATAGTTCATATTATTTGCCTCCTGTTTCCCTTAGAATTATTAGGCTATTTTATTAAAACGTGGTGATGTCCTGGATAGAACTATGAAATCCTGGAGTGAACATTATTTGCTCTGGGCCAAGATGATATACACGTGACCAAAACAGTTTTTCTAAGAAAGGACAAGTGAGGAATTGAGGAAGTGGAGTATTTCCCTATCTCTGCATACAACCAGGACAATTAGGTCGATTTGAAAATGACTTCCAACTTTTATATTAACATAGAGAAAATCAAATGGAATGTTTAAGACATTATGCATGGAAGTGAATAAAAATATCTTTACTTAGAATTATCTTTGAGATAGTGATTCTGGATCTGAAATAAAATAAAGAATGCACCATCATTCCCAGAAGGCACAACAGAGAAAGTTGTTCCAGAGGGGAGAAGCTTGTGCAATTTTTGAGATTTAAAAAGTAGGGTTTAGGACATTTTGAATATTTAAATAAGACAGAAATATGGGTGTTGTGGAGCAGAATAATGGACTCTAATGAAACTCTAATGAGAATAGTTCACTCTAATGAACTCTAATGAAAAAATGGAGACTGTATTAGACTTAGGGACTCTAAATAAGATTTCGTTAATTAATTGAAAGTGTTAATTGACTATTATGTGAGAATGAAAAAACTCTTGATGTGATTTTCATTATTTTGTGCTATTTCATCATATCTTCAATCAATCATTTCTAACAAAAGATAGAATTTCTCAATTTTTTTTCCATTTCAGTCTCTTGAGGCTATATAAAGATATTACAAATTTGAAGAAAGTCTTTGTGTTTGAAGAAGAGGAATTACAAATAGTAAATTAGGATACATGTCAGTTAGGTATGTGTATCATACTCTCCTGCATTTGTCATAAAAATGTGATAAAGAGTTGGTGACACCAGGCTTCTCTCAGTTCCACATCCTACATCTAACTTACATTTTAACTACTGATGATTAGTAATGGGATCACATTCAGCTTGATAACTGTAGCCTCAACCATGTCCCAGTTATAAAATACATTTCAATAGCAGTCCTATGAAGACCAAATCTATTTTTACTATGGACTAAAAAGAAAGATTTTAGTTATCTTTTTGGAACTCATATGTAGCATGCCTACATGCTGAGGAAGAGATGTTATAGACTACTGGGTTATCACTTCTTTTTGAACTTTGAAAGGAACAAAAGAAGTAAAGAGAATCTTGAACTAAATCATGAGGAATTTAGGTGTGACACACACAAAAAACTATTTTGGTTGGGGGTTATCAAGGTGAGAGGAGAAATCTTTTTTGGAAGCAAATAAGAGTTTAAGAGATTTCATTTATCTGTAAAGGTTTAAAGCTCTTAAAGGAGATAAGATTATCAAATAGACTTCTCAAACTCTCAGCTCTTGATGACTCAATATCCTCTGTTATTTTTACCAATAACAGGCCTTACACTAACTGGAAGTCATCTGAGGCTTTCTTTGAGGAAGAATGCAGTATACTGACTTGGAAAATTCCCCACAGGAGACATCAAATATTTCTTTCTCCACTACCTGAAACAAAAGAGAAAAAAGTTGAAATTCAAGAGAGAGACCTTAACATTCCATCTGTACCAAGGTCAGATGGAATTTTTTTTAAAAAAATGAAATACAACATTTAAAAAAAATAAGTATCGCAAATGTGTTCATAACTTCCTCCTTCTCCTGTTTATGCTTGCATGGGTGTATGAGATCTCCTTACTTTTACTTTGAAAGCTATAAGCATTATAAATTATCTTTCCTCAGGAGGAAAAAAATGAATCAGACTTCTAGACCCTTCAGTGCATAATACAGGGACAATGGGCATTGGTGGGAAAAGAGGATTGTGCAGAGGGGAAGTGACTTCATGGCTACTGATGTCACTCATGCCTCCCTAAGTCCCTGTCCCCCAAAAGAAAGCATCCACCAAAAGGATCATCAGACTGCTGCTTGGAATATTTACCTTTCTCCAGTTATTCCCAAATCCATCATTTTTGACCTACTGAGTTGCAGCTTGAAAAGAGGTATTTCTGGTTCTGGATGACTACCGATCCAAGGAAATAGATATCTGTAAGAATTATCTCACAACTTTGGAAAACAACCCAAAATAAGGCCCAGAGATTGTTCCTTACATGGTGTCCAAGTAATAAATATTCAAACATATTTCTTAATATGACATTAAGTTATTTCTTAATGCTTGTTCACTTTAATGGTATGAAGACTGAAGTATCTTAGAAAATTATCTCAGGTGAAGACATTGTTAATTTTGTAATGCAAGTATACAAGCTGATGACTTTTTAAAAAATATATTTTATTTATTTATTTGACAGACAGAGATCACAAGTAGGAAGAAAGAGAATGGTAAGCAGGCTTCCTGCTGAGCAGAAAGCCGGATGCGGGGCTTGATCTCAGGCCCCTGGGTCATGACCAGAGCCAAAGGCAGAACCACCCAGGCACCCCAAGCTGATGACTTTTGATAGCATGTTTATCTTCTTAGTTGAATGCTACCAACAGATATGGATGATATTTTTGCTAGTAAAACAAAGTATGCCATGAGTGTTACCATGTAGGAATATCACAAACATTCCCTGAGTCTTTAGAAATCAAACTCAACTTTTACATATGAAGAATATCAAGTTGTCAAGGTGAAGCTCGTTAAAGCATACTCTAAGATGCTTAACTGAAATTAACTGTCAGGACAAATACACAGAGACACCACATAATTAGATTTTCAGCTGAGTATTAAAATATGGAATAGTATGAGGTTTTCCATCTGGAAAATACAGTATTTTTATGTGTGGAAAATACTAAGTTTTGATATGTAGGATCTATTTCAGTACATTAAATACTTCCTCCAAGTATTGCAACATTAGGTCTCTTCTCCAAAGATGAAGACTATGACTTCCGATATTTTTTCCTGTGGATAATAACTGAGGTAAACATCTCTTCGAATGGACTCCCTTTAATCATGTATTATTGAGGGGTGGGAACAGAAGCAAAACAGGCAAAGTACACAAGTGATTACATCATAAATTCCTGAGCCTGATAACAGAGGACAGATTAGGATGGCAGATACATAGGGCATGTAAACTGGATTTATTTTATAGAAGAGTGGGAAGTCATCTTCCCAGGCAGCACAACAATGAACTAATGAGATGTTATGATGCTAACTGACTTAAAATATGGGTAGGAGGAGAGTCTGGGCATGTACCACCAAGGTATATAAGTAATCTGGTCTAGTTTCATGCAGATTTAGACAAGGTGCTCTTTGCTGCTTCTCTGAAATCTTTATTTCAGATTCTACCATGACATCCAACGTTTGCTCTTCTGGAAACTATGGTTCTCCATCTCTTGGGAGTCACTGCTGCGTTCCTGTCACCTCATCTACTACTTTCTACACTGGTGGTATGAACTGTGGTGATAGTCTCTGCTTGCCCAGCCAAAACAGAACATGGTTCCTGGACAACTTCTTGAAGACATGTGGGAAACCTTCCAGCTACCAACAATCCAGCTGTGGGTCCACAACCTATGGAATTTCCTGCTACCCTTCTACTACATACTATGCTTCCAGGCCCTGCAGAGGAATCAGTTTTTTCCCCATTAGCTATCACTCTAGTTCCGGTCAACCATCGATGTATAATAGAGCTCAGAACTACTTGTCCAGTCCTTTCCACCCCCAGAACAACCTCTCTTATGGCTGTCAGTCACAGAACTTCATCTTCTGTGGGTATCGACCACTGAATTTTGTGTCCAGGGCCTGCCATCCTTTGAGATATCTCTCCTATGACTGTCAACCTATTGGTTATGTGTTCAGCAGCTTCAGACCCCTGGACTATGTGTCTAATAGGTTTCAACCTGTTCACTACATATACAACAATTTCCATCCAGCTTGCTCCTTTGGGACTTGGCAATCTCCATTTATTAGAAGATCATGCTGAATTGTCATTCTAGCATCTTGCTAGAGAGCTTTGTAAGGAAGTATCATCTTCAGGTTGATGGATCATTGTGCTTTCAGTTCAGTTACTGTTTTAACCTATATTCTTACTTGATCAGATTCTCAGTGATTTTAATTGTTTGCTTATTTACTGGAATATTCTTGCTACCAGGCTTCTTGATTTCTATGTCATTAACATGTTCTTAACAACAACAACAAAAAATGTTTTCATGGTTATCTCTAAATAAACTTACTTCAAATAATTCAGAAAAAATGTTTTTCAATTTTTCATCATCCTTCATGAAATTAAAGTCTCTTAGTTATACTAAACAAAATATATTTTTTTTAAAAAGTGTCTGAATAAAGCAAATAAGATAGATACTTTCAAGGTCCTGATTAAACATGTTATAACAGTTGAACATGAAATATGCATCTTCACTTTCTAACACTTAAACAGGGAATTATGAAGGTTCTTTAGTCAGGACAAACTGTGTTTTATCACACTAACCTGGAACTTCAAAATTCCAGGAGCTTGAAATCGCAATATTTATCACTCATACACATTATTACTTCATGTCCAAAATAATTCCTATTCTGGGATTCAGGAGTAGAAAGCCTTGACTATAATAAATATTGCCAGTAGGGACAGAGGGAATATAGAAAAAGAATCACCCCCTAACTTGATATATGTCCTTTAACATTTGGTGGAAGTTACAATGTTCACCTTACCTAATGGCATAAACCACAAAAGGGTTACATAAATTTTAATTCTGAATAGTGGAAAGCACATTATATTTTCCTCTTGAATTAAACTTAACAAGTGTTTCCCTTCACTCCCTCGTGGATTCTTATATAGAGAACACTTGGAAATTATTTCTCTCTTTTATATATGCATGTAACTAATTACTTCAGTTCCTTCATGTACTCAGTGAGAACTTGCTCTTCCTACAATATCTACCAATATCTCGTATCTACCATACTGATACTTTCAATATGCCACCATACCACTAGATAATCAGTAATCTTCTATGAAGACAACTAAAAAAGCATATTATTTACCCATTTTTTACAGAGAAAAAGAAGTCCAATAGGACAAACGGCCTTCCCAAAGACCCAGTTAAGTTGGATTACAAAGACTTTCCTTTACTCTCCATATAGCCTTTCTCATTGAGGTAATGACTATCTAGAAGTTTTCAGAAGTTGTCAATAGCTTAACAACCATGACTTTCAACTCTAAAACTGTGAAGTCTAAACTGTAAACAAAACTATTTCTTCTCTGTCTCAGCCACAGCCCACCCTTCTCTCTAGGATGCCAACTAATTTTAATGGTACATACACTTAGGACCTCTCTGGGAGTCTTATTTCCTATGTAGATGATAGGAAATGTCCTCAACATATTAAATTTCTCTAAATTTTATAAATACATATATACATTCAATTTATATATTTATATATTATATATAACATATATATGTGTGTGTGTTTATGTTTGACATATAACTTATACAGATTGTAACGAGTTGTCTAACCTAAAACTTAAGCCTCCTTCAGTGTTTGTTTTTTGTTTCTTTCTCTTTCTCAAATGAGAATAGGTTTACAAAATGCAATAGGTTTTAGATGAGATCCAATAATAATGATAATGAAAGTAATAGTATGTAATAATAATAATATTGTTTGTGATCGGCTTGTGATAATGATAAAAGTTAACATCAACTACATACTAACCATATTTCATAAACTTTGACTAACTCATTTGATCTTCAGAGTGATCTATGGAGAAAATACTATTGTTATTAACTCCATTTTGAAGATGTGGACATTGAGTTAGAGGAATGTTTGGTAGTAATTGATATTCTAAACTATTTAAAAGAATAGAATCTATGAAGTTTGAGTATTGGCCCTTATTCTTAACAATTGTATATGCAGCTTTCTGGGAATTAGCTCATGACTATGGCACAGAAGAATATGAGTTAAAAAAGAGAAGTCATTATGGATCTATTGTCAAGAAAAGCACTTTTTTTAACTACATGGGGTAGAACTGTCCATTTATGGCATTAAATTTTAGAAGAGTCAAGATTATTGCAGGAAGTCTCTTTGCAATATCAAAGTAAATTAACAGTGAGAATATTTTTTTTAGTCTAATGGGAGGCTAGAATTTTTTTTAAGTTACAGCTTTAGAAAATTAGAAGGAAAGTAACATTTGATTTGCATCTACTATGTGCCAAACACTCTCTTAAGTAACTTCACATTTTTTATCTCATTCTGTCCCCACAACAGTCCTGCAAAATAGGTGTTACTGGCTCTGGTTTTACATCAGAAGGTATTGAGGTACTGAGAGATAACAATTTTCCTAGGTCACACACTAATAAATATGTGTAATAGTACTTAATAAGAGGGTGATTCATAACTCATGGAGGCATAGTCTTGACAGCTTCATCTCAAAATATTTAACTTATTCAACAGTATCTTATTATATTCTTACAATGTTTTCCTTAAAATGTAAGCACAAATCAGACTCACATTTCTATCTTGTCACCCACTTGTGTTATTTAAAAAGTGCTTAATCTTCATTTACTCCTGTATCTTAAATTTTTAATTTTGCTCATTTGCCTTTCAGCTGTTGAAACAATTAATGATCTATGAAACCAACAGGGTAAATGTAGCTACAGTGTCTACCACTTTAGGTTACCACTGCTAAATTTAAGAATCATTTGAACTCAATAGTTACAATTTAATTGCTATATAAGTATGGTTTGGATACATTTTGCCTTTTTAAATCATAGGATCACTGTTGCATCATTGAATAGCACTAGGGCAAGTGGAATTAGAATACAAATATATATGTGGTGGCAAAAAAAGAAGATAAAATTTCTATCATGACTTAAAAGTCTAGAAGGTGACCTCCATTATTTTCTTTAAGGGCCATTTACTGGAAAACTTAGCTTTCTTTGATCTTCTGTGTTTACCCTAAAGGATTTTTAACCTTTGGAAAAAAATGAGAAGGAGTTCCATAACTCTTTTTTAATGAGTTACAAGAAATCTGCTGCCTCATTAAATAAAGGGATTTTGTTCTTTATTCTTCAGAAGGCATAGGAATTTCTCTGAATTATCTGATGACTAGAAAGCTGATTCCTTGCATCTTAAACTTGCCCTAGATAAAGAGCCCAAACTCTACATAAAGACTAACTAATAGAGTGACCTAGATTCTTTGACATAATGTATTAGTTTCTTGTGGCTACTATAACATAGTTCCACAAACTTGGTGTCTTAACTCAACAGAAATGTATTCTCTTGCAATTTTGGAGGCCAGAAGTCCAAAATCAGTTTCACTGCACTAAAGTCGAGAGGTCAGAAGGTCTGATGCCTTCTGGAATCTCCAGTGGAAAATTCATTCCTTGCCTCTTCTAGCTTCTCAATGTCGCCAGCATTCTTTCACTTATGTCAGCATAACTACAATCTCCTCCTCTGTAGTCAGATTGACTTCTCTCTCTGATTGACTCCCTCCTTATATGAATTCCCGTAACTACATCAGGCTCACCCAGAAACCTATCTCAAAATCCTTAACTTAATCATGCCTGCAAAGTCCCTTTTACCACATAAGGTAACTTTCACAGGGTCCAAGGATTAGGAAGTGGGCATCTTGGTTGGGTGGGCTGGATTCTGTTTAGTTCTTCATACACACCAAATATATATATATATAAAACAAGTGGGGGAATTATTAGAAGGAAAGACCATTTTAGCAATTCAGTGAAAATAGAGTAATCTGTAGGCTTCTTCAAAGCCTTAAGAGGACAATGGCACCCAAATGACGATGGTTTTTACTTTCTGCTAAAACTTACCATTGTGATGAGCTTACTTGCTCTATTACTGATGCTATCAGCTTTGTGTCTTGCCAAGATGCAGACTAAAATAAAAGATAATTCTGTAGAAGTATCATTTACAGAATATGGTGGGTGAATGGGCTGTGATGGTTACTTAGGACAATAATGGGTAAGTAAGAAGGTAAAACACAAAAGCAAATGAGAGGAGTTGATCTAACATGGATGGAGCTAGAGAATATTTTGCTAAGTAAAATAAGGCAGACAGAGAAAGATAAATACTATACGACTTACATATATGTGGAATCTGAAAAACAAAACAAAAGAATGGTTGAATAAACAAAAACAGACTCTTAAATACAGAGAACAAACTTGTTGTTCCCAGAGGAGAAGAGCCTGGGGGGATGAGTGAAGTCAGTTGGTGAAGGGATTTAAGAGGTACAGATTTCCAGTTGTAAAATAAATAAGTCAGAGGGATGAAAAATAAAATATAGACAATAATATTGTGATGACCCTATATTATGATGGATAATAGTTACACTTATTCTGGTGAGTGTAGTGTAATGTACAACATTGCCGAATCATTATATTGCACACCCAGAACTAATATTACATTGTATGTCAACTATACTTTAATTTAAAAAAATGAAAAGAGTTGAGCTAATTTTACCTTTGCAAATCCCAACATTTGATTAATTAAAATATGTTATACCAAATAAATTAAAATATGTCATAAAGACTCATGCTGTGAATATTGGTTATGCTATGTGATGTTCTGCATATTCTTGTTGGATTTACACTAGTGTGAATGATATTAATTTAAAATACTATTGAATGCTAAGTTGTTTTTCCCCCTCAAATCTACCTCAAGGAAGCCTAAAAATTAGACTAGAGGTACCAAAGAGAAATGCAGAACTAAAGCTCCATCAATGTCTGAACTCTTCTATATATGACTAGGATTCAGTAACTCAGTGGAAAGTTGACCATCAGCTTCTTTACATATTTTATTTCTTCTGCCATTTCTGCACATTTCTGCACAAAATCCCAGGACACTCTGTAGCCAAACGATTTGCTGAAAATATGGTTTCCTGATCCTGACCCTTTTCACTTGAGAGACACGTCACAAAACAGCAAAATCTGTTTAATAAAGAGTTGCTTACAGAATAAACCCATCACCTTAAAGAATAAATACTAAGGGAAGCATGGAGAAAACTCAGGTTGAGAAAAATATTTGGAGAATTGGTGTGCATTTTAAAAATTCAGCTGAGAAGCAGAGAATAGGAAGAGAAATTTAATTGTCTTCTGTAAGGGCAGTGTCTTTTAAAAACCATCCTTAGAGCTTATCTCACCTGAATAAGTTGGTGCTGTCCTCTGTCTGAACCCATCTGTGTTAATAAATGCATTCCTGTTTCCAATTCAATATAGGCTCTAAGTTTGAATTATACTTTATTTTTTTCAAGAACAAAATGTCAATTCTTCAGCTTGAATTAAAATCTTAAAAAAATTTCATCAGCTTTCACCATAAGGAGCAAAAAGTGTTATTTAAGATGTACAGTACCTATAGGAACTGTATGTTATTCAAATAAATTTTTAAACATAGTTATTTCCTTTTGTGGGTATAGACAAAGAATAACTTCAACATAGGAATGAAATAAAGTTTATGTGCAAAAATACAAATCAAGAATAAATAAAACTTATGTTGGAAGAAATGCAGAAAAATGTTATACATTTGGCAGAAATTGGGCTTTACAGTTGAGACAATGGAATCTGTGATCTATAATCTCAGTCAATTAAGAAGGCATAATCTTGAGAAACTGGCCTTCTTTGATACTACTTATGGCAGAAACTCTTTAAGAAAGAAATCTCATAGAAGTCTTGGTCTCTTAGCAACCACTGACCCATGAGTACAAGTTAGGTCACTAAATCTCACGTGGATTACCGTGAGTCTTACAGGGGGAATTCTCCAAATATGTCAGATGAGAAGTCATCACCAATACATGACCTAGCACAGTTAAGAGCATAGTACATATTTTGGGGGACCAATTCTTTCTCTTAATAGTTCAATGCTTTACCCTCTCTTTTAAGTAACAGTATTGACACAGCCCAAGTATTTGGCTTAGTTCACAGTATAGGATTAAGTTCTGCAGTATCTTGTCTGGTCAAAAGAATAGAAAAGTACAGGTTCATTGTTTTGCTCTAATCCTTGTTAACACTTTAATGACTATGCTGCAGAAGCCGACAGACACATGAACTCTTGTGAACCACCGATTGGCAGATGTGAGTTTGCTTATTAACATTAAAATCACTATTCACTGAAGCTATGGCCTATAGATAATGGGTGATGGGTGATGCTCAACATGGCGATTAGAGATACTTTGAAGAATCAAAATAAACTTATTTTTATAGGAGTGTGAAGACGTCAGCAGCTGTAGCTAAACAACTCACTAATAAGATGTTGTTGTGCTGTTGTCCCAGGCAGGGAGAAGGAAGAGAGTCTGGGGAGGCTGCAGACAATCCCCAGGAAAGATATAAAAGTCCGTAGGCCATAGTATCACCACACCTCCACCACCATCACTGAACATGCAGTCAGGCTCCATGTCTCTTCAGGGCTGTTCTGGGGAATGCAGTGGTACATCCTACAGAACTCACTGTTATATCCCAGTGACTCCTTCCATTGCACTTTGCTCCACTGATGTAAGCCCTACTGTTGGACTCTGTTTACCCAGTAGCTACCAAGGAAATCTTTGGCTTCTGGGTAACTGCCAAGAAACCTATGCTGAAGCACCAAGCTGCGAATCTCCTAGCTGTGAGCCCAAGATCTGCGCCACAAGTTGTGACCCATCAAATTCCTGTGTGCCCTGCGACTCTCCAGCAGTGGGTCAAGTCTGCAGTACCTGTGAAACCACCAACAATGGACCTAACCCCAGCGGCAACCCATGCACTCAGACCAAGGGGTATGTATCTTATTACCACAAACTCAGCCAAAGTCCATCTAAAGCCTGCCAGACCTTCAGCAATGGCTTCAAGAGCTTTGGGAAACTTAACTGCTCGACCAACCATTTCCATCTCCTAAACCACTGTAGAGTGGGCAGTTTGGGGTATAGAGGCTGCCAAAATCTTGCCTTCATACCCAGTGGCTTTTCACCATCATGTTATATTTCCAGAAGCTGTCAATCCCAAAACTACTTAGTGAGAAATTGCCGATATCCAAGTTATGGACCAGTGAGCTGCCAACCACTGAGATATTTTTCTAGAAACTTCCAGTCTCTGAGCTGCATTCCAAGTACCTTTCCTCCTCTGAGGTATTTATGCAGTGGTTGTAGACCTCTGAGTTGTTATTGAATAATTTGTTGCATTTGTAGCTACTGGGTATTGTAGCAGATTCTGCCAAGTAGTCATCTTCTCTAATATTCGGCTCAATTACTTCATGTGTCTTAAGAATCTTGTTATATTAACCTCAAATACAACGCCAGGACTTATCAACCACAACCATGATCATTTACTAGCTTTTTCTTCTTTGTTGCTCTGTTAATATCCTTTGTGTTGAGGGCTGAACCTGAAGGTGTTATTGTTTCTGCGATTCACTACAATGGACAGACTGAAGAGATTCCACATAAAATACAAATATTGTCAGCTTTCTGATGTTGGCTGTCATTGTCCCTTGTCTGCCACTGGGAATATCCCCTACCTTCTTGATGAAGAAAAGACTTTTTAGTTTGACTGATGATTCCAGCACATTCTTTCAGAATGTTCTGCTTTTTATCACTAGTCTTGTGGACTGCTTAACTAGCATGTTGCTAATGAGCTAAGAGATAGCATTACCTTAAATATGCTATGTTCAGCTATTGCATTCATTCCCTCCTGACTGATTATCAGGATATGCAAGCAGCAGTGCTCAACTCAAACTCAGAAGACTTTCAGCCAATCTTCTCTTCCAAAGAAGCCCCAAAGCCCTCAGTTGGCTGGCGTTCAACTTTGGTTCCCAATGCCTAGGAGAGAGCCTTTGGGAGTAACAGCAGCACAAGAACTGTTTGTTGAAAGAATGACAAAATACGCTTACAGATTCTTCATGATTAGTGATGATCTATGTTTGTGGTTCAGATATAATCCTCCCCTGCTGAATTATTGCTTTCTGACTCTAGAAAAGTTTCTGGCTCATAGTTAATAAACAAATTTCTGTTGGGAAATAATGTTTTGCATTATGCTTTATTTCATATTCACTGAAGTTTTATCAATGTTCTGGGAAATATGCATAGCATTGTGGTAGCACTCGTTTCCTGTCATTTAGTTTAATAGCCTAATTAAAAATATGAAAAGATAGAATATGAATTCCTAGGATTTTATTTGTTTTGTTTTGTTCTATTTTTAATACACTGAGTGGCATTTCTCTCAGAGTGTCTGTGATTGGTATGTCTATAGAAAACCAGGAGAAAACATAAAATAGATCAATTTAGTGCAAATTATATAAAGCATTAAATATATTTCCCTGCACAATATGTGTATTTATTGGTTTTGTAGATAAAGTTTGGGGTTTGGAATAGATTTAATATTGAACCCTGAAAGAATTGATTTAACCTCTAAAAAGTTCTCCAAAAAGTGAAAATAAATCCATCTCAGTGGTTCAAAAGTAACATTTATCCTAAGAATTTTTGTAAATAAAAAGCAAATCATGTTTGAAGTCAAATAAAGTGGGCTGTGGAGATAAGTGTTAACCAGAGATTGGATAAATGGAAGAAGGTCATCAGTATTAGAAATCCAAAGTTAAAACTCTTGAAGCATACAAAAGGGGCTACCATTTTACATATTCAGTAGTCCTACTATATATAAGAAAGGCTTATGGAAGGAATATGAATGGTTCACTTCTGTTTGAACATGTCTGTGGACAATCAAGTAACTCCTTGGTGAGTTTATTCCATTTTCAGAGAGTACTATTTGTTGAAAATTTCTTCTTTATATTGACACAAATTGAATTGTTCTTAGCAACTATCCATTGACTGACTAGGACCAGTTTAATTCCTTTAACCTTGAACAGGTGTTCAGGTATTTGAAAATAATTACTGTGTGTCCAGATGAGTATTCAGCTGTCCAAACTAAACATACAGTCTTTCTCTTTGCAAACTTTAATATAAAACGTATTCTTTGAAGCATCGAATGAGATTCTTTGAAGGATATCAAGATTTATACATCCTATTCTCAAGAACTATCCAGAAGAGTAATATACTGAAACAAACATAATACTTCAACCATTTTGAGTACAGTATAAGATGAATCAGAGGGAGGACTCTAACAGGAGAATTAGTGAATACCTTGTGGAAGAAATAGCATTAGAGTGATACCTGAATGTGAATGGACTGGGGGATGTGTATGCAATGAGGGAACAGGAGGGTGGGGGTAAGAGATACATTTAAAAAGATGAATAGATTAGTTTGACCCAAAGGAGGGATGCATAAACTCACCAGTTGGGGGGGGGATTGGGAGAAAATATAAGACATTGGGTTAAATAAAAACAAACAAATAGTTATAAAATATAAGATTTGTAAATGTGGCTATATCTGATCAAAATCTCCTGATAACAGAAGACACTACACAGAAATTAAAAATAAACAAAAGTGTGAGGGGGTGGTAAGAGGGTGTGTGAGAACTTTCTGTACTTTTTACTAAAATCTTCTATAAACCTAAAGTCTAACAAATAGGCCTCATGGAAGATCAGCACACCTGGAACTATGATGTTATGTGTCAATTATGACCAAATAATAGTAATAAAAAAAACCCGGGTGAACAAAAAATGACCAAAAAAAGCATGATTGAGACAAAATAGGTATAGTAGGCCCCATAAAATTACTGTTTAGAATATTTAAGAACACAAATAAAGAAAAAATAACCCACAATGACTTAACAACAGATAAACAATATGAGCAATTAGGGGCACTTGGGTGGCTCAGTCAGTTAAGCATCTGCCTTTGGCTCAGGTAATGATCTCAGGGTCCTGGGACTGATCCCCATGCAGGCTCCCTGCTCAGTGGGGAGTCTACTTCCTTTCCTTCTCCCACTGCCCCTACCTCATGCTTGCTCTCCCTCTCTCAAATAAATAAACAAAATCTTTAAAAAACATTGGGGAGGGGAGGCGAACCATAAGAGACTATGGACTCTGAAAAACAACCTGAGGGTTTTGAAGGGTCAGGGGTGGGAGGTTGGGGCAACCTGAGGGTTTTGAAGGGTTAGGGGTGGGAGGTTGGGGGAACAGGTGGTGGGTAATGGGGAGGGCACGTTTTGCATGGAGCACTGGGTGTTGTGCAAAAAGAATGAATACTGTTACACTGAAAAAATAAATAAAATGAAAAAAAAAATAAGCAATTACTCATAAAATAAATATAAATCATCAGTAAACACATCGAAAAATGTTCTACCCAGTAGTAACTAGTGATTATAAATGCAGAACATTATTTTTCATCATCCATTTGTCAAACATTTTAGTTATTTATGTCAGCTTAAAAACATATGCTTATACACTGAAGATAGTAGTAGAATTTGATAGAACTGCTATCTACAAGAATTTTTAAAATGCACATATTGTATGATCAGATACTTTCCTTTCTTAATGTCTCCCCTACAGAAACATTCTTTTAAGTCTTACAATATTTATTTCAGCACGGCCTGAATACTGAAAAATTAGAAGCACTTGAAAACTCCATCAAAGGGAGATTTTCAAAGAAAATGTAATGTAGTTTACATACAATATTTACTAATAAATATTTTATGAGAATTAAAAACAGTGGATCCGGGCGCCTGGGTGGCTCAGTGGATTAAGCCGCTGCCTTCGGCTCAGGTCATGATCTCAGGATCCTGGGATCGAGCCCCGCATCAGGCTCTCTGCTCCGTGGGGAGCCTGCTTCCTCCTCTCTCTCTGCCTGCCTCTCTGCCTACTTGTGATCTCTCTCTGTCAAATAAATAAATAAAATCTTTAAAAAAAAAACAAACAGTGGATCCATATTACATATAAACATGTAGATCCATATGAATTCTATGATGAAAGACATTACAAAATAAAAAATAAGATTATAAAATATAATAAATAAGGTGTGACATTTTATATAATCTCGCATGTATCAATGAACATTTCTCAAAACTGTTTATCCTCTATCTATTTATCTATCTGGATAGAATAAAAAAATTCTACAAAAACACAACCTGGGGCACCTGGGTGGCTCAGCCAGTTAAGTATCAACTTTCGGCTCAGGTCATGATCTCAGGGTCCTGTGATCAAGCCCCACATTGGGATACCTGCTCAGTGGGAAGCCTGCTTCTCTCTCTCCTTCTGCCTGACATTCCCCCTCCTTGTGCTCTCTGCCTCTGTCAAATAAATAAAATCTAAAAAAAAAAAAAAGAAAAAAGAAAAACACAAACTGAGTTATGTTAGCTTTGGGAGAGTTTTAGAAATGGTAGTTGATGATTCTCAAAGTAATTTTTAGACTTAAGAGTCCTGCTTTGATTCCCTAAGTAATTAAAAAAAATTGGCCCCATTCTATGACTTTGTAGAGTAGATAATCAACAACCTCTTCTACGCTACTGTTAATAAAAATATTGAATAGCAAAGTGAAGTAGGCATCAGTCCTCTATAGCACATTACCTTCTAGAACATCATAGAATGTAAAGATTCATATATGTCTATTCAATTTCTCTTAGGCATAAACTATGCTCAATAATTAACCCACTATGTCCATAGCTCCAACAGCAGCTAATTTGTAGAATCCAATTGAGGTCTTTTTAAATTTGCACTTAAAAATAGTCAAATGAATTACTTCTTTCCCCATACATTTTACTGAACAGCTGACTAACAGTTTCTACTTCCCAAATAAAAGACCATCTATTTTTTGTTAAAAAAAAAACTACTTATAGATTTAAAATATTATTTTCTGCAGTTATAAAAATTTACAAATACAAATATAAGCGTTCAAGTATTTTTTCTGCTTATCTTTCACACACAGCAGAGAAAGGAATACAGTGAATTTTTATGTACATTTACTATTCTAAATGCTATAAATCATACAAAATTCTACTCTGTAATCTGTTTAACGCTCAGTGGGCTTAATGGATGATTAAAGTCTCTGGCTTAATTTATATACTTAAATGTGTTTGTTTAGATGACTAACAATTTACTTTATAACAAAGTTTTAAAGAGTTGATAACGCCACTGCATTTGGCATGCTATCAAAGGCCTGAATATAATTGCATAATCCTGCTGTTTCTTTCTGTCTGTCCCTTGAAACTGTATTATTAGCCAACATCTTTTTGAAACCTTCTTTCATCTACCATATTTTCTAATGGATAAGAAATAAATCTATATCACTTCTAAGCCTAGTGTAAATATTAATAGATTTTAAAATTTTTGTTCCGTTGAGTTTCTCAACTGTCTTTTTCTTTGAGTTCTGCATGAAATGCCTATCAATGCTCTCAATATACAATGGGTGTACTAAACATGATTTGTTTAAGAAAAATGGATCTCATCCACCAGAAGGCCTTCGATGAATTAGCAGGCTCACCTGACAGTTCAATTAACCATATTGTCACTCCCAATATCATAGAGAATATCTCAAAACCATGTTACTCTATATTTATTCATAACCACCAACACTGTACTGTCCATACTAAAATTTTCACCTATACTAGGACCCTGTTGAAATTATAGTTCCTAGATTCACTTCAGAAGTGAGTCGGCAGTGAACAGAATCCTTGATCAGATGTACGCACCTGTTGTCTCAGAGCTAATAAAATTATTTCTTCAACTGTTCACTATGCTCACTGTGTTTGCTTTTTTTGTTTGTTATTTTAATGTGATTGACAGGTGGGACTCATTAAATCACCAGGTTGTGTTATCTATAGTCAGGGCACTGACAGATGGATAGAGAATGGAATCTCAGCTCCTACCATTGTTTTCTGTGCCTTGCGGTCTGGAGTCCTGAAAATTTTAGATTATTCTATTTTGACTGCTCTCATTCCAAGGTCTTAACATTTAAAGGAAATGTCATTCAAAAATACAAAATAATTATTTTAATTTTAAAAAAGAATACCTTACCTCTAGGTTTATATTTAGATTCTGATCTAAAAGAATGAAGTTGAAATTTCATTAAAGAATAAAAATTTGAAAATTGGAATGATTATTTTTCAATAAAGAAAGAATAAAGATTTTAAGTCCATAATCCTTTCTTTCAAGAAACAATTATGACATAATTATTGTCTTTATCATTACTTTTTACTGTGAATCACTTCTCACCTAGAGAGCAGGCACTGAGAATGGTGGATTAAAAATCATACTACTGGGGTGCCTGGGTGGCTCAGTCAGTTAAGCAGCTGCCTTCGGCTTGGGTCATGATCCCAGGGCCCTGGGATCCAGCCCCACATCGGGCTCCCTGCTCAGCGGGGAGCCTGCTTCTCCCTCTCCCTCTGCCTGCTGCTCTGCCTACTTGTACTCTCTGTCAAATAAATAAATAAAATCTTTTAAAAAAATTAAAAAAAAATAAAAATCATACTTTCCCAGACTCTGTTCTTTCTTATCAATATGCATCTATTCTTATCAATATGCATCTATCAATATTCAAAAAGGTCTATTACTTACTAGTGACAACTAGTAAGTAATAGACCTTTTTGAACTTTTTTCTCCAGGATTGGGGAATGCATTGGATTTCTGATTTGTACTACAAAAACTGGTGCCATATAAATCTTGAGTCAATTTGAGGAACTTTTTTTCTTTTGGCCAACACACCCAAAGATACATACTAAGTGCTTCTTTGATCATGTATTTATTGCATGTGACATCATGACTCACATATCATGAGTCTACCACAGTGATTAGCAGAAGAGCTAGAGTTTTAATCCTGAACCTGTCACCTACAGCTTGCACAACTTAAGCTGTCTCTTAACCTGCTAGGGCTTTATAAAGTAAGGGGCTTTCTGACACTTAAGTGAAATAGTTTATAAAACACCTTGACTCAGTGCTGGGAATAGTGCTCAACGAGTCACAGGCATTTTTTTTTTTAAGATTTTTATTTATTTATTTCACACACAGAGAGAGAGATCACAAGTAGACAGAGCTGCAGGCAGAGAGAGAGGGGGAAGCAGGCTCCCTGCTGAGCAGAGAGCCTAATGCCAGGCTAGATCCAAGGACCCTGAGATCATGACCTGAGCCTAAGGCAGAGGCTTAACCCACTGAGACACCCAGGCACCCCTCACAGGTATTTTTATTACATAAATAAGCAAAGAGACCCTCAAACTTATCAAAACAGTTTCTTTTTCTACAGATAACGTGATCGAAAGCCAGAATCTAAAGTTCTAGAGCTAGTTACTTTGTTGGGAAGCTAGAAACAGAATCTAGATTCCTTTCGTACTAGTCCAGTGTATTAGCAGAGCAGTCTTTTCCTTCCTAGTTCCTGTAAGAAATTAATTTTCCTTAAATACCTGCCTGACTATTCTTTAAATCCTTTCCCACTAGGCCTCTGGGGAGGTGCAGTAACCTTTATGATTGATAAACATGGCAAGAATACTGGGCACAGGCCTTTCAGCCTTGGCCTTCCCCATCTTGGGAGTTCTTCCGTCCTGCTTTCTCTACTGCGGGAAATTTCTCCCAGACCCACGCTGTCCTGATGTAAATAAATTCCAGCGTTCAGTGCCAGCAATATCATTTGTTTTAACAAACCTAATTCTACAACTTGACCTTTGTCAATAATAGAGGTGATAAATATGTGTGTTCTCCGTTTATAATTTATTTCAATTTTTAAGTGTTCAGAACCCACTTACTAGCAGAGTAGTCTCTCAGAACCTCAACAGTGCTTTATAAAATAAGCCACACAGCTTATCACTTAAGAGAAGATTGTCTCTACCCCCAAGAAACAACTCATTAATGAAGATACGTGCTATGGAATACAATGAGTATGCAATTATTTTGAACAGAATTCATGGGGTAAAGTAAATATATCAGATGGCAGTGTTACATTCCATTTTGCCTTTTTCCCCCCATGATGGTTATCATACTTAAGAAGTGAATTGAACTTGAAATTGGAAAATATTTATTTGATGGAATACACACTTGGCTTATATTTTTTTAGCTCAATGCTGTGGGTAGGAGCATGGGTGATGAAATAGGAAATATATGAGGAAAGTACAAATCTTTTAGACCCCATAAAATTGTTATAAATCATCCAACATTGTTACTCCAAGATCAGATTTTGCCATTTACAGTTCATTTGATACCTTGAAGTGAGGAAATTACAGGAAAGATGCTGAGAACAAGTCTCCGGTGTATGTAACCTCTTACTCTAGGTTAGGACATTATTCTGAGGTACTGAATCATATGAATTACAATCCGTAACACAGGGCAAGATAATCCACGGGAATGAATAAAATGGGGTGATAGCAACAGAAGAAAAATACTTTAAAATTGGATTTCAAACAGAGTAAAACATCTGGAGAACTATGTAGAACTTAGAACTTATGTTCTTGATCTGATATAAATTTGATAGAATTGATAGTCCAGGATGGGAATAAACACATTCTCCAAGAAAGAGACTTAATTTGAGTTACTAGAGCTTTTAATATCTGGCTTGGAACACACAACATGAGTTATCACCATCATCAATAAGAATAGTAGGTAAGAAAGGCAGACAGAGAAGTAGGGAGAGCCAGAGGGGAAAGGGAGTATGGTGGAAAGAGGGAGAGGGATGGGGATGGAGATGGGGGTGGAAAGAAGAAGAGAAGTTCAAGGATAGGAAGAGAAAGAAGAAAAGAGAATTGTTTAATTATTTTCCAGAAACCTGCCTCCCTGAGCTTATATAATTATTAACCTGGGCATCCCAATAAGATAGAGAGGCCTTCAAACTCATGATAATCAGTCCATCTTGACCTGGGTCTCCTTCTCTTGGTAGGCCACATCTGACCCCCCAGGATTCCATTTCCTGTAAGTTTGTTACTGTGAGCCACAAATAAATTTTGAATTCCTGCTAAAGCCAGTGAATTCTTTGACAATTATCATGGAACCAGATAGAGGTAATAATTACACTAACTTTATGCATGTAGTAGGTATGTGTGTGTGTATATACACATCTATTTCTATCATGATTATTAAACTGTATATGTTCCTGGAAGTCCTAGTTCTACATATTTTACAATATATATTTTGAAAAATACATACTTACTACTTTGTTGGGGTTTTTTGGTTTTTTGCTCAACAATTTATTATTTTTTTATTGTGTTATGTTTGTCACCATACAATAATCCCTTTGGTCTTAATTATCTGTTTAACACTTGGGCATAATAATCACAAGTGTATCTTCTCCATAATTTGGGAAAACAACTGATAAAGGAGAAAGAACTTAGCCAAGACATATTTTTCCTTTTCTTCTTGTCTCTCTTGAAATACAGGTAATGGATATTTTAAGCATAAGAGTACAATCCAGCCTGAGGCTTAGAACATCTACATTCCTCATTGCTTTCAGGCAAGATAGAGTGCTATTATAAAATATTAATAGAAACATAATATAAAGGCACAACTATTTCAACAAACTGGCAGGACAGCGCTATTTGACAGGAATAGTTGTGGTTTTTCAAGGAAGCCATTTCTGCTCATTCTAGAAGAAGCACGAACTCATTAGTCTAAAAAGCTCCTGAACCACCTGAATGTGAAGGCTGCCAACTACAGCTGAACAGTGGAAGGGACATTTATATACACAATTCCTGAGAGAAATACTCCCTGGAAATACCACTGGGGGAGGAAAAAGGTATTTTAGGTGATGATAGTTAAATCAAACACAAAACCAACCCAAATCCTTCTTCTCTGATCTAAATATGGGATTCAATTTCATTCTCTTGATTCCAAAATAATCCATGTTCTTTACTAATCAGGAACATAAGCAGATCTCAACTACAGAGTCCCAGGCCCTAAAGATCTGTTTCCAGTGGTTGCAAAGAACATTTCATGCCATCAATATTTGTTTACTACAAGTTTTATAATTCTATTCCGTATGCAAAAAATCGCAGCTTTTTGCCATTATTTACTCATAAGAAACTAGAAACGTCAAGGCAATGTGTTCTAAAATAAGATGTTAGGGGCGCCTAGGTGCCTCAGTTGGTTAAGTATCTGCTTTCAGATCAGATCGTGATCCCAGGGTTCTGAGATCAAGTTCCGCGTTGGACTCCTTGCTCAACAAGGAGCCTGCTTCTCCCTCTACTTATGCCCTCCCTTTCTCTCTCCCTCTCATTCTCTCCAACAAATAAATAAATAAAATCTTCAAAAAAATTAAGAATAAGCTGTTAAAGGCAACAGGTTTTTGTGATCACTTCCCAAAGGGGAGTGAGTGTCTATGAACAGGGGCTTTACGGACAGTGTATTGACTTGAAATTGTCTGCATCTGATCACGTGAGGGTCTCGATCCTTTTCGCCATCCTGCCAGGGAATATGGAGCCAAAAAGCAATTCCAACAAAGCCTTGTAATCCCAAGTTTTTGTGTGTGCATGTGTGTGTGTCTTTAAAATATAAAGACAATGATTTTTTTTTTTTTTAAGTGATCAGCCTTTCAACTTTTCTGTATGAACACTAAAGGCCATTTGGATGGTTGCCCAGGAAAGTTTGCATAGTTGTGGGAAGTGGATATAGTCTGGCCTGTCACTGCAGCAAAGTTGGACAGATGGCTGGGGACAAGGGAAGCAACACATGGTCTTATAAGAGAACTGGGCTTGGAGTCAGGAGACCATTCTCCAGTTTGGATTTTGCCACGAAATAGTTGTGTGACTAAGATAAAAATACATTTTTTCTCTGGGCCTCAGTTTCTTCTCCAGTAAAATGAAGAGGTTGAATTTAATAAGCCCATGCACCTGTAAAATATGATGATTCTATCATTCTAGATATAATATGTGTTAAAATTTTTATGGTGTTTTACTATGCCTTCCTTCCCTCTGTTCCTTTCCCAAAGTGCTTATCAGGATCCACCCAAGCCTAGCCAATGTGTGTTAATGATACAGGCACATTTTAATTACATGTGACAAATAAACCATTAAATCATGAGACATACTTTTAGTTCTGGTACATTCTAATTATTAAATCACCAAGAGTTACCAATGGGAAACTTTACACCTAACTTACCTACTTCCTCAAGACACCACGCGTCAGCTAATGCTAGCTTATATTTGAAGGGGAGGAGAACAGAGGAAATACCCATAGGAGATCTGAATTTCCTCCATGAGCTAATTTTCTGAGAAGAAGCCACAAACTGTAATCATTTTAACTCAGAGATCCCACCCCTCTCATAAAACATGTACACCTAGGTACACTAGTAAAACCTGCCTCAGCCCTCAGGCCAGATTGCTACAGTTTTCACCGGATACCAGCTCCTGACATCTGACGAACTGAATTTCACAACTGAAAACACTAATGTCATTATAAGGTAATAATAAGGTATGCACCAATGTTACCATTTAATCTGTACAACTTACCCTTTAAAAGAGTAAAATAATTAAAAAGTCTGACACATTTTTCAAGCAACATATTAACTCGGGTTTGGTTGGGCTGGGATCTGGACTTCTTCCAACAGTTGGTGAAAACATTACTAATTCATACATTCTTTCCTCATGTGAAGATACAGAGATATCACCCACTTAGTTTTCAAAGCATAAAATGAAAAGAAAACATCAAGAAAGGATAGGCAAGCTAATCGTTACGATCATCATACTTAGAAACTCAAGGGAGCACCAAAGCTGAAAGGTTTATTGTAACCAGGCACCCAGAATATAACCTGATCACGGGGGCAGATAGGGGAGCGAAAAGACACCAGGATAGATTATCCTCAAGTGGTGCAATCTTTTACAGGTTAAGAAGCAATGTAGAGAATTTTTACTTAGTTCCTTAAACTGTTGGGTGAGTTTTGATTGCTACATCACTCAAAGTGATGATATTTCGGGGCGCCTGGGTGGCTCAGTGGATTAAAGCCTCTGTCTTCGGCTCAGGTCATGGTTCCAGGGTCCTGGGATCGAGCCCCACATCGGGCTCTCTGCTCAGCAGGGAGCCTGCTTCCTCCTCTCTCTCTGCCTGCCTCTCTGCCTAGTTGTGATTTCTCTCTGTCAAATAAATAAAATATAAAAAAAAAAAGTGATGATATTTCAGCGTAAAGTAGGAACACCTAGTTTTTTGTTTTTGTTTTTTGTGTTCTGTTTTGTTGTTGTTTTTCCCCTCTCTAGATATATTCTTGCCTGGAGGCAACATTAGTTATAGAATAATGTATCTGAGAAACAAGTTTTAATAGTGCATGATGGCTGTAAACTAACTTCTCAGCAACCAGGTCATACTGCCAAGATCCCTGCTTTTGACCCTTGCTCTAATTGCAGATACAGACACTGTAAAGGGAGTTGCTTATTTCTCAAGCATTTTACCTCTAGAAGTGTTGCTGCATACCGCGCTGTGCACATGATTAACTGATCTGATGAAGGGTCAATGCTGACGTGTTCTAGATCTCATTTGGATATTGAATTCATTGTGATCTCTCAACTATACACCTATATACAACTATACACCATTATATAAAAATGGTTGGAGAATGACCTTTGGGAGTTTAAGTTCTTCCCCTGAATGTGTCAGGTACGACTGCCATTCTGAGGGCTGCTCAGTGTCCATGCAGAGAATAGAAATAAATCACGACGATTGAATATAGAGAATTGGTTAAACAGTATTACTGACAAGACAAAGGGAAATGGCAAATTGACAGAGTAATAGGATAGGGAGACAAAGAGAAGAAGTTGAGGTTGTTGGAACCTAGTAGTTGAAGGTGACTGAAAGTCAGATCACTGAAGAGGGGATCATCTGCTGGAGCTGGAACCCCGAGCAGGACCTCTGAGGAGAGGGTGCAGCTTCTCAGCAGAACCTGTCTCTTGGGACGAATGGGGGGGGTGAGTTTCAGTGGGGTACTCTTGAATTCAGAGGGTGGGAGGAGAAGACTGGACCCAACTGCCATGGCCAAGGTGAGGTTAACAGGAACAGAAAGCCAAACAGGAAGCAGCAGTCCCCTTTTTCCTTTTCCAACTTTGTTTCCCTCTAGCACCCCTTACGGACAGACCCTAATAGGGCACAGTTCGCAGAGGAGAGATGGGGTTTTCAGAATCTCAGCAGGAGCATCTCAAAGCCCAGACTAGAATGGAAGATTTATTTTTTCCCCTTTTTAAAGATTTTATTTCTTTATTTGACAGACAGATCACAATTAAGTAGAGAGGCAGGCAGAGAGAGAGGAAGGGAAGCAGGCTCCCCACCGAGCAGAAAGCCTGATTCAGGGCTCAATCCCAGGACTCTGGGATCATGACCTGAGCTGAAGGCAGAGGCTTTAAATCACTGAGCCACCCAGGGGCCCCTAGAATGGAAGATTTAAAAGTAAAAGATGGTAGTTTAATAACCATCACAGACTGACTCTGTGATTTTCTAAGTAAACTCTTAGTGTCTTTGCTATATAATTGTCATTTTAGATGAGCTGTAAAGTCATAAGTGTATGTAATATTGTATGCTTAGAAGATATTTTTTCCTTAAAAAGAAAATAGACCTTTGCCATAACTCTGTCACCACCCCATAGCTATGTCAGCAAAGAAACTCTTTTATGAGTTTCAGGATAGACATACATTATAATGAATCCCTCTCTAGTGAATTATATCATTTCAGTGTAAAAGAGGCCTGTTTCTAATGCAAGAGTGGCCCATTACTGGAAACAAACAAATAACACATAGGCAGTCAGTCAACACTGTATCACCTAAAATTAGTTATGTTGTACAACTTTCCTATCTTCTGAATCCCTTCTACATGTTTCTATAGGGCCTTAGACTTTAGTCATCATAGTGACTTATCTGGATTGATTTGTTAGGGTTTCATGGTGATCCAAATAACTGCATCCCTGTTCCTCAGTAACTTATGACTCAACAGAAAAAAATAAACAAAAAGATAAGCAAATGAGAGTAAACTAGCACATTTACTACTAAAATAATTATCCTTGGAGAAGGAGGCTTCTATCTGAAGGTAAGTGGTGTTCCTGATGTGAAGTACAAAATTAAATGGACTGATGCTCCCATGACCAATGATGCTGGCCCCTGGAGATCAAATCATATTTAGGAGGGAAGCAGGGCAGAATTGAAGCCCCTGACAAGAATGAGAGAAGGGAAAAATAAAGTATGCCCATTTTCTTATCCATAGTCCCTAATAAGACAAGAAAATTTCCTTCCACTTGCAGATGGAGTCCAGAAGCTCTACCCTAGTGGAACTCCCACCACATGGAAATGAATACCAAGAGTTAAGAAAGTCATTTTCCATATCCTCTCAGCACACTGGACAATAAATTCTGTGGAGACAGTGGCACCGTCTGTATTATTATAAAATCTTCAATGACTAGGTCAATATTTGGCATTTAATAATAACTTAATAAGCACTGGTTTATTCTTCATTGATTAATCCTTAGATGGGAATTTATACTTAGAAAACTTAAATTCAAACTCCAGTCTGATACTAACTAGCAGTGCTACTTTTGACACGTCATTTGGCATCTCTCGACCTCAGTAATTCATCTGTCAGATGGAGCTATCAGCCTGCCGCTAAATGGATTCTGGGATCCATTCCAGTTTCACAAGTGTCAAGTCTTCTCTGTGGTTTTACAGTGCTGTGGAGAATCTATGGCAGATTTTGTAACCATGGAACCCGTGGTACAAACAAATGCTAAAGTAAACATGTTTAGTGGGCAGCCAGAATCACATGGGCTGATTCTATGGGTAGGCTATCCTTCATTTCTATTCTCTCGGCTTTTTATTCTTCCTGAAGATAGCACCAAAGGTTAAAAAATAGGACTATTATCCTAGTTCCTGCCTTCCACATGTCTTCTTTGAACTTTAATAAAGTATTGGAAGACCAGTGAGTATCTTGGTGCAGCCATATGATAATCAACATGAAATCCTCTAAGTAAGTATGATTACCAAGGGAGATTGTTAGAGGAGGCTGTAAGGATTCACAGTAATGGCACAAAAAAAGAGAGACAGGACATCTGAGCTTCACCCAAACCTTGCAGCCAACTGTCTGTGGAAATTTATGGAAGTCATATGAACTCTCAGACTCAGGTTTCTCATTTGTAAAATGAAAGGCTAGAATACAATCTCCATTCTCTTTTAAAACCAACATTCAACATTCAGGTTAATGCTCTGAAGAATTCAATGTATTTGTATACCTAAAGAGTTGCCAGCAGAACACACATTTTAAATCTTAAGATTTTTTTTCTGATGAGATAGACCAAAAGAAAAAAAAAAAAAGACTTTTTAGGTTTCACTGGGAGTTTAATTTACAGAGAGCCATTTTAAGGGCAATTTGACATTAACTGCTGAAATTAGACTATATAGACCCTTTGGATCAGGTACAATACAGAGTGGTAGTCAAAGCACAGTCTTTGGAACTGAACTGGCTGGGCTTGGATTGTAATTTTTCCACTATGGCCTTGGACAATTGATTTTGCCTCTTCAAGGTCAGTTTATTGGTCATAACAAAGAATACAATAATAAGGATTATGTTCATATCTATTCCGTTGAGTGACTGAAAGGGCTAAATGAGTCAATACATGTTTTTAAGAATGTATAAATGTACCAGGCATAGACTAGCCACTTACTAAATGTTAGCTGCAACTATTATTTCTATTATTATTTTTTTCCTATCCATGATTTTTTTTTATTGTGCCATTAGTCCCCATACAGTACATTGTTAATTTTTGCTGTAGTGTTCTATGATTCATTGTTTGCATATAACACCCAGTGCTCCATGCAATCTGTGTCTTCCTTAATACCCATGACCAGGCTCACCCATCCACTCACCCCTCTTCCTTCTAAAACTGTCTGTATCCCGGAGTCTATAGTCTCCCGTGGTTCATCTCCCACTCTGATTTCTTCCCCTTCATTTTTCCCTTCTCCTAATGTCTTCCATGCTATTCTTTATGTTCCACAAATAAGTGAAACCATATGATGATTGACTATCTCTGTTTAACTTATTTCACATAGCATAATCTCCTCCACTCCCATCCAAGCTGATACAAAAGTTGGATATTCATCCTTTCTGATGGCTGAGTATTATTATTATTATTACCTTATGATGAATATGTGAACAGGTTCATGAATACATGTTTAAGTATTTTCATTCAGTAGAGCCTTTAAGACAAATAGTAAGAAATCAGCTAATGGTGATTAATTTGCATTAAGAGCTGAATTAAAAGAAGAAAGTAAGAGAGGATAGATCACAAATATGTGATGTTAAGTCTCACAAAACCAGTCAGGGGGGCATAACTGGAGACAGAAAAGGATGAGGATACCGAGGAGAAAATTATGTAGAAACTCTGAGAAACACTTGAGGAATAAGAAGATAATTCTCTCCATCTGTAAGAAAATATTGGGTGCTAAAAATGGAGAGAAAGGTCATGGGACATTGATGTATTTGTGCAATATTCTTACTCTTAAATGTTCTAGAAGGATCATTTCCTAGCCCATGACTAGAAAAATCCAACTAGCCTAGTATCTTCCCAGAAATCAGGATGGAAGGTAGATAAGTCAAATCCAGTAAGAGAGGGTCCTGCAAAGACCAGTGATAATAACATACCATGAGCTAAGATATATAATTTTTCAACCCCCTGCTCTATAAGAGAGTAAAGAGGCAAACTAATGACTTATAGTATAACCACACTATATAAAAACAGGCCTCAGTGATAAGGATATGTGAGGTCCATGCCTACTGACATGATTTCCAAGACATATTGCAGCAGAAAACAAAAACACAAGGCAGAAAAGTGTGGTTAATACCCATTATATTAAGAAGGAGGATGAGAAAAATTTAAACACTTACAAACTTCTTAATATTCATAAATATGTATGAAAATGCATGAAGTTCTGGAGGGATACAGAGCAAGACAGAATGGTGTTTGCATCTGAGAAGCAAGGGATTTGAGAAGTAAATGTAGTGGGAGGTGGGAAGTAGGGATATTAATTTACCTGCCTTTACCAGTATGTGTGAATTTATTGCAATGCAAACACTTTTATGAATTATTTATAAATAAAATACATTATTAAGGAATGATTTTAAATAAGAATTCCAGTTGCCTATGGAATTAAACTTAAGTTGGTATGTTTAGTCTCCTTTTAGACTTTAGTTGATGAGGGAGTGGATTTCATTACATTCTTTCCTGGAGATCCTGCTAGTTTTCAGAGGATTGTGTGAATAGGTCACATTCTGTGAAGAGCTCCAGGGACATTTTCTTTTTTTTTTTTTTTAATATTGCTTCTTCAATCTTCAAATTGCAAGGAGATATTCTAGCATCAGTATTATAATTATTAAATAAAGCCTGAAAGAAGTTGTAAATTGTGTTAATCACTGCCAAAGCTATGTAGAACTGTCATGATGGTGATTTTTCTGAAGAAAAACCTATCATCCAAAATTTGATTCATGCATCCACTCAACCTTCCATCCCTTCATCTTGAATAAGTGCCCATGGTATGTGCAGTGGACAGAGTATGGTATTTTCTCCCAGGGAGTGGATAATGCCTCGATAAAAATATTCATCCAATAATGGACATCTCCAAGACCTGCCTATAGCGTGGGTATCCTTGATCCTCATTGTGCGTATTGACGGAGATCTCTGGGGTCATTTAATTTCTAACAATACTTCTTCCCTCTGCCAGTGTTCAAATCTAAGGCACGGTCTCAAAAGCAGAACCAGAAGATACTTAACTTTACTTTAGAAGTTAAATAACTGGGACAACATTCATTTCCCACCAAGTTTTAAAGAACTTTGTTACCTATATCTAATGAGAAGGGCAACTCTAGCTATAAGAAACCATTTATTTATGCTGAATGTTGATTTACTGATAGGAAACTCGGGCACTAAATTATTCATTTTTTTTTTTTCTTTGCAAGTGACAGGAAGGGAATTGATGAGTCTTTCCTTGCTAAAGTATTTGCCTTTTAGAGAGACTACGGACTCTCAATTTTCTTTTTCTGCAGAAGTTAATAGGATAGAATCGCCTTCTGAAAACTCAATAAATAATTTCATAAAATACCTATAAGTTATTCATGGTTGTGTTTTAAGCATGAGTGCAAAGGAATAATTGGAAGATGGCTGAAGTAGATGGGCATCAGATGTAGAGAGGAGAGAATGAGGAGATTCACTAGATGACAGAGAATGCTCAGATTCATCCTGAGACTGCAAAATATTAGAAATTATTTCTTGTTTGTTAGTTAATTTGCTAATTTTCTTTTGTATTTCTAGAATTTGAAAAAAAAAAGTTCTTCGCTTTAGAATTTTTTTTTTTGAAAACTCAAAGTCTTTCTTTCAATCTGCCCTTGAATTTTGTTTCTCCAGTCTTTCTCTCTCAATGAGAAAGTATTTATTACACATGAATATCATGTCAGGCACACAACTATGTGAGGAGCAAGATAAAAGCATGTCATAATTGATAACATACTGTCCCATCATCTCTTTCCATGACACTCAGAGGGTCAGTGGTGGATGTTAAGGAAGCAGATTATGGTTAGTTCAAGACTATAAACCAGAAAAAACACATAGATAAAGGTCAAAGTTTTGTGATATGAAGGCCTCCAAAATGGTAACTTTCCCTCAAATATTTTTTTCAGACAGAGATGCAAGGCCTTAAATATTAAAAAACAAAACAGAACAAAACAAAACAAAAACCTCTTATTCTTTTTATTTGATAATTGATTGAACATTTGTCTCTTAAGGATCTATTTTGCATACAAGTCTATGGAGACGGAAATGATTATTTGGACCCAATTTTTCTTTCTAGGAGCAATCCGAGCCAACTGATACACATATGTTTGATTCTTCTATGCAAAGCAGAGAAAGCCATTCATTTTAGGGGTGTGAAACTTTCAGGAATCCTTTGCCCTGCTTTATTTTTTGTCCCTAAAAATCCTGTAGAATATTCTTTTTCCCTAAGATTCTCTTAAAAAGTCCTCGAGGGCTTTTGTGATTTTCCCAGAGTTTGGACTGATATAGAAAACAAATTAGAACATCAAGAATATCAAGAAAATGTATCTTCTATTGCCACATCTCTCTGTCTCTATTTGTTCATGGAGATTTCCCAGGACTGTTTTTCATTCCCCCTTTCCTTACTCTAAATTCTTTCTGTAATTTAAATGCTGTCTGCTGTCCTAAGACAATGAGAAAAAATTCTTTCTTTCTCTATGTTTCCACGGATGGAGGCATTGCAATGAGAAACACTCAGCATAATACTGGTTCTCTAACTGGGGGAGCGTCATCATGTTCCCCGCCTCTCTAAGGTTTGGCTCATTTTTTGAAAAATGGGCTTACTAATACCTACCTACAAGAGTGCTGGTAAGGATTAGAAATTGCCTGAGGAGATTTGCAATTCAAAATTAATTATCCTTTACCTAGATTTATATTTGGCCCTTATATGATTCCACCCAGTTCTTTATGAACCCCCTATACCCACCCCAACACTGCTGAAATGTCCTTGAGGTTAGGGACCATCTTTTTCACTTGTTTAATCTTCATAGTAATTAAAATGTGTGTTTTGCAACTTCAAAAATACTTGTTGATGGGTCATGATGGCTATCATCATATTTTATCTTTAATGACAGAGAATAGGTAACAAACATACAAATAAGAAAACTTCACTATAGATTAAATTTCTCACATGCTTATGGAACTTGTGTTATCTCCAAAGTACGTCTGAAAACATAATCAGAATATATCCCATAAATGGATCGTATACATGGATTCTGAGCCTGAATTTGAAAGGTCTAGACAGTTGCATAAATTACTCCAATAAAAAGAAAATTATCGAAGGTCTGGTAGAGGATTTTGTTAATTAAGCACTGGGGTACTTAATGGCGTACAGAAGAGAAAAATGTTAACTCCAAGCTGGGAGATATAGGTGATTGTTTTGAAAACAAAAAAAAAAATAAATAATTAAATATCTATTTATGTCAAATCCTAGAACCACCATAAATTGAGCATGTACTATAAACCCAAATACTTTTTATTTACTATCTAATTAATTCCACACAGTAACCATATGGGGTAGGAACCATGATCCCCATTTTACAAATAAGGAAACTGAAATTAATTACTTAAGGTCATATTCTTTCCAATGGCCATGTGATGAATTCTTACAGACCAAGGCTAGGATGAAGACTTAGAGAAAAGGGGCCTAAGAAACCCTAGGATCTATTTGTGTTCTCTGCTGTATAGTTCAGCTGACCCAGGTTAGCAGAGTCCCCATAGTGTCATGGGCTCCAGCCAGCTCTGTAGGCCCTAAGGATTCTAAGTACGAGTTTGGGTTTAACTTGACATGATTATCACTTTCCACTTGTGTTGCTTTTACATACTCCTCAAAAATAAAAAGCAGTAGAGAATTTAGCGGTTTAGGATATGGGAATAATCTCCATCAGGTTCCATTGGAGACACAGCTCATGTTTAGAAAAGTGATCAGGGCAAGATCCCAAAGCGGTTGGATAGTTGTCATTGATAAGTAATATTGAAGAATGGAATAGCCTCAGTTGCTTAACAGAGCTCATATAGTTTCTCCACATCTACAACAGAGCCAGGACTATCAACGTTCTTTCTACTTCTCTCTCACGTCTCTGACCTTACTTTTGCATACTAACTGTAAAAAATAATACATACCTTTATATCTCTTGCCAAACATCTTAGCATGTATATAAGTTCTCTATGTTTGAAGTCTACCATCAATTTCCATATTGGATTTTTTTTAACTCATGCTTTAAAAAAAATACAACATCTTATGTTTCCACAAGTATGACTCAAAAGCATGTTTGGACATGATTCAGAATAGTTTGTTTATTGCTATGTGTCAAAATCTACTTTCCTCAGCTGATTTGAACCTGGAAGTATTTCTTTCAGATAAGCAAGATTTTTTATCTTAAAAAGATGACTTTAAATGACTTATTTATGTTTACTATTTATTTATAACCATCTTAATACTTAAAAATTATTCTCCATTCTTGTCCTTCACCACCACAAATGATAACAAATAATTCCTTATTCACATAGCTCCTTTTTCCAGGCCTGTACCCCAAAGCTAAACCAATGAACCAGACAACTTGGCCACAGCTGTTGAAATAATGAAGGTCAAACTGTTGTTAAGTATTAGCTAAAAAGAAAATATTAGCTAATTGGGAAGAATATATGGTGGAATGACCTTGTGTGTACATACATATACACATGATATACCCTTCTAAATGACCACATGACTAATTGTATATTCTGTACGTGTTTGTCTGTTTTAAAGATTTTATTTATTTATTTATTGACAGACAGAGATCACAAGCAGGCAGAGTGGCAGGCAGAGAGAGAGGAAGGGAAGCAGGCTCCCCGCTGAGCAGAGAACCCAATGTGGGGCTCGATCCCAGGACCCTGAGATCAAGACCTGAGCCGAAGGCAGAGGCTTTAACCCACTGAGCCACCCAGGCGCCCCTATACATGTTTGTTTTAATCAAGATTAACTTAATTAAAAGGAACTGATCCACTTAAAAAGAAGATTCATAAGATTTATTGTAGAGATGCAGGAGGCTGGACCTCACAGGGCCAGTGGAACCAGAAATATCAGAAATGGTCTCTCTCCCTCTCTCTTCCTTCCCCCTCCCTCTTCCCTTCTTCCACCCCACCTTCCCATGATTTCTTCTCTGTTTTGATATGTGTTTTCTTCATTTTTGCCCTTTCAAAGGTAGTTTTTCTTCTATTGTTGCAAGTTCCAATCCAACCCACTCATCTCTCTGCCTGGAATGTTGGAATCTCTTTTTTCTTTCTCATCCACACCCATAACTTCGTACACTAAATCCTACTTTGCTTTTGGGTCCAGCTCAGGTATTATCTTCCTCATACAATTTTGCCTGATTGCCCAGCTGAAAGTAACCTTAAACTTATGAATTTTCAGTGTACTTTATGTTTCATCTCCTATAGCTGACATCATTTTTATATTAAATATGCATCCTTGCTTTCTTCCTATAAATCAGACACTGATGTCTTACACATGTTTGGATCTTGCCAAATAAAAACAATCACTCATTTGCTTTGTTGGAATAGTCCTATGTGACCTTAGCAGACTTCCCTAGATCCAATGAGTGGAGGTCAAAGGGAGATAGATTTCTGCTCAATAAATAGGAAAAAATAAAACTCCAAACTCTCTATAAGGACTGCCCTCCAAGTGCCTTCTTGAAAGCCCATTGGAATCTTAAAATAAGAAGGCATATTAATTAAGGTGTGTATATGTCTACAAGTCACAGAACAGCTAATTAAAAGTGGCTTAAACCACCAGGCCTAAATTTTACTAAAAATAACTTCCTGTGGTCGTTATTTACCAGGATTAATTTGATGACATGATGATATCATTAAGGGTAAAGATTTTTGCTTCTGTTCACCTTTACCATCTTTGACACATTGGCAAACTTCTAAGTTTACCCCCTTCTAAATTCAAGACAGTTTCCATAGTGTCAAATATCACATACAAACAAAACAGCTGACCAAAAATGAGACTAAAGTTACAGATGCTCTGTGTTTCAGCCCCACTGTCGGACACTGGGCTACATGTCCCCGCCTAAGTCCAGCACTGATGGAGGCCTTGAGACATCTAGAATTCACCCACTAGGTATGGAGAGTATGTAATTTGAAAACCAGAATTCCACCAGTAGATAGAAGGTAAGAGGTAGGTGACTTTGGGATATTTGATTGAGCATATCTTTTTCTGAATGATTCAATACAATGACCTTTACATAGCTGAGGTTATTTAACTGTTGGGTGACAGAAGGTGGAGGATATAACCTTTAAGACCTTTGTTATACTCAGTTTTTATGACTAAATGAGCAGGTAAGCTAGATGGTACGTGTTTATGATTCAGGTACTCCATAATTCTGTGCTCAAGGTCGTGTCTTAGAACTCTTTCTTAAGCCAGTTTATTATATAGGTTTTGAACTTTCCACCACCTAGCTGTGGAGCCTGCTCAAGTCATCTTTTTTTTTTCATTTTGCTTTCCTTGTATCTAAATTTAGAACTCAGTAGCTTACAAAACATATTCCAATCCAGTATTCTTTGATCTACAAGTCTCATTCCAATGAAGAATTTTCTGATCTCATGACTTCCTTCTGGAGTTATAAACTAATGTGGAATAGGACATTACTGTCCCCTTGTCAAAGGTGAAGACAATGCACAAGACCAATATGAGTGTGTTCTGAATGAATGCTGTCCCTAACAAGATGTTTCAGCTAATCAGATCTGACAGTGGGTGGGGCTGGAGAGAGGAAAGGAATTGCAATCAGTTTTCTATTCTCAGACACAAAAACTTTACTATGTTTCCAGGGCAGTCTGTGTCTTTGTGTTTTATAAATCATAAGTCTTGTAGATTTACAAGTATGAAGCAAGTTTCTATTATAAAGTTCTTTGCTTTTTGAGAATATAAATTCTTACACTTAATCAAACAGCATCTCTAGAGTTATTGTTTCATTTGCGTGTTTTCACTAGGATGAAGTTGCAAAGGATAGAGTTGTTTTTGTTTTTTAAGGGATGTAGGCACAGAGTTGTGTCTGAATTATGTCTTGTTACTATGAAAAGGAACTTTTTTTCCAAGCCTGTAAGAAGTTGCTTGTAAGAAATGAGGACTGGAGAGAAATTGTCAAAGAAATCTCCTTCATGACTGTGAGTTGCCTGGCAGCCGGTGGCAAAGGGTGGCCCGGTACTGGGGAAGGACTCTGTCACGTTCTGCACCCTCAGCCACTGATGACTCTGCGAGCAAGCACGTAAAGACAGCAAGTTATGCACAGCCATAAGCTATCTCAAAAGTGCCAACATTTAAGGCACCTGGGTGGTTCAGTCATTTAAGTGGAAGACTCTTGGTTTCAGCTCAGGTCATGATCTCAGGGTGTTGAGATAGCCCCTGGTCCCTGACTGCTGCCCCTTGGACTCCATACTCAGCGGGAAGTCTGCTTTAGGATTCCCTCCCACTGCCTCTGCCCCTCTCCCTGAACTCTCTCAAAATAAATTAATAAATCTTTTCTAAAAAAGAAAGCAACATCTATAGTGACAATAGAGAGAGTCTTTCTACCAATTCCAAAAGTACTGACTCTTGACCAGGTAAAGCTGAAACAGGAGAGAAACAATATGTTTTCTAATACTTGGTAACTGTTTTAAAGGGACTCATCTGCAAAAACACTGAGTCACTCCTTTGTTTTAACTTAGAAACGCTTCAGGGACCACTTTCCATTGTGAGAGACGGTTCTGAGGCAAAGAGCTATACCAATGAGTGGCCATGCAAAAAACAAAAACAAAAACAATAAAAAAAAAAAACCTTACTTCTAATGCAGGATAGCTAAAATTGTACAAAAACTTTTTGTGTATAAAACATATCTTTATGAATACTCCTAAATGTTTTCTTCTCATGTAAACTTAAAAAGTTCTTTATTCCTCTTCAATTGAAAATTGGTAATAAAAATAGTGATGATGATAACATATATACAGAATGCTTGTTCAGGGCCGAGCATGATAATTCTGGATGGATTATCTTGTTTCACTATCTCCCTAACCTAAGAATTCTTATTATTCCCGTTTGACATGTGAAGACAGTTGGGTGTTAGAGAACCGAATAGCAAATTTAGGATATGAAGCAAGTGTGATTGGTTCCAGAGCCTCTGATCCTCTCTACCAGTGTCTCCCAACCTAATGAAACCTAATGATGTTTTGGACCAAATCATTTGTTTCAGGGAGGGAGTTTCCTGCATATCATAAGATGCTCAGCAACGTCTCTGATCTCTGCCCTCCGGACATATTGATTCCAGCCCAATCCCAGTCCCTGCAAAAGCTGAAAATAAAAAATATCTATCAATATTATAAATATAAACTTTATATAAATATAAACTTTATATAAGTATAAACTTAATATTTATCAAGTTGTCCCTGGGGGAGGGGGCGTAAAATCACCCTGGTTGAGAACCACTGCTTGATGCTCTATTGCTCACCTGCCATTTCATCGTCTTGGAAGGGAACATCAAAGCCATTTAAGAGATGTTTTAAAAAGGTTCTGAAAGTTTTAGATGACAGGGCCCTCAACGTGGCCTGGGAATTGTTGGGAAACAATAGATTCACTTTTTGTCCATGCTTCCGAATTCCGCATCACTTGGGAGCTTGGGATTCAGAAAAGTAGGATCTGGTCTTAAGAGTCTAGTGCCCAGGCTGGCATGCCTTTAGGATTGCCCTTCCTCCAAGCCCATTTGCCACTAAATCTGGCTCAGCTGAATGACTTTATCCAAGAGCTGCTTGAGCAGATAATCAAAATGACTGATTCAAAATTTGAAGTTGAAATACAAAGCAGAAATAGTGAATGAGAAGTTAAAATACCAGGGTGACCTACTGAGAAATTGTATCAGACTTGTGAAGTGACCATAAGCTTTTTTTTTTTTTTAAACATCTAGCTTTTTAAGAAGAGGGAAAGGTTTCTTCCTTCCCCTAGAAAAGTAACCAAGCCCTTGCTTTCCTAAATGCACACACATCGTACCACCAGGGGGCGGTTACTAGCCTTCTGAGTTTGTGTTGGACAGCCCTGAAATTAACTCATAACCAAGTGTTTTGGTTTCTAAGAGTTGGGCCCAGGATACTACAGACAGAGAAAGACTGTTGTTTGATCAAGGTTGGCATGAAGCTTTGTAGTGGGAATGAGGGAGGTGACCACTGAAAAGCCCCGTTTGTTACTGCCTAGAAGTTAGAAAGGGCAGCATTTTCAGATGTTAGCAATGTGGAGACTAAGGCCTGTTTTTGAGGCACTGGAGGTAAATAACCTGCTAGGGAAATGTTGATGAGACCTGAATAGTTTTATTGGATTTACCTCTGATTCCGTACCCTAAACCTGCTTCAGAAAGATTAAAGAATAAATCTTAATCAAATTTTGGACAATAAAGAAAACAGAACACTATTGAGTTACCACATAATATGTATTTAATTTACACAGATTCAACACTCAGACTTCAACAAAAAAATTATTAAAATTTTAAAAACTGATTATACATTTTCTAATTTCCATATCACGTGTATTAGCATATACATTATGAATTTATTAATACACATCACTGTCCAAGTTGTGCACACATGTCAATGCATATTGAATATTCATAAATAAGGCTTGTCACATAATGCTATTACAGATATTCATTGTTACTATTCTTAATAATAATAATTTTATGGAAGATTCAAGAGGCTTTTAACAGTAATCTCTTATGTTAGGAAACTAGATCCTATCCTCTGCATTAAAAAACACCCCTTACAATACAAAGTCTCCTGCTGCAGGGAATTCAGACTTTTTGGAAGGACAAATATATTAACAAGTCCTTAGAGTATAATGAGTAAATATAATTAAAAAATGAGGGGGGAGAAGAGGAGGGAGGCAGGGTTGAGGAGGGGAGGGGAGGGGAGGAAGCAATTCTACCACCAGGTATCAGATCTGTATTCTAGAAGGACAAAGAAGTAAAGAAGGATAAACAACAAAAGAGAGCTCTCAGCTAAGTACATCCCCCCCAACTTGTTCTGCAGGTGCCCTATCTGTTGACTTCTGTTTGCATCTCATGGGCCTGACGTGGTCACATCTCTGTTCCAGTTGCGGAGAAGTATGGGGGGACTTAGGATTTTTTTTTTTTTTTTTTTTTTTTTAAAGCAAGATGACGACATGGACTTTTATTGTATTCTGATTTTCACTGTGGAAATTTTACCTTTTGCGTAAATTCTTGGTATTTTTTTTTCATTTTATTTATTTTTTCAGTGTAACAGTATTCATTCTTTTTGCACAACACCCAGTGCTCCATGCAAAACGTGCCCTCCCCATTACCCACCACCTGTTCCCCCAACCTCCCACCCCTGACCCTTCAAAACCCTCAGGTTGCCCCAACCTCCCACCCCTGACCCTTCAAAACCCTCAGGTTGTTTTTCAGAGTACATAGTCTCTTATGGTTCGCCTTCCCTCCCCAATGTCCATAGCCGGCTCCCCCTCTCCCAATCCCACCTCCCCCCAGCAACCCCCAGTTTGTTTTGTGAGATTAAGAGTCATTTATGGTTTGTCTCCCTCCCAATCTTAGGATTTAAAACATGTTGCTTCTCAGAACAAAATAGGAACTGTGTATATTTAGAAATTGGCATGCCGAGGTGGTGGGTGGCTCAGTCAGTTGAGGCTTTGCCTTCAGCTCAGGTCATGATCCCAGGGTCCTGGGATCAAGCCCCACATGGGGGGGGGGTACGTGCTCAGCAGGGAGTCTGTTTCTCCCTCTCCACCTGCCTCTCCCCCAGGTATGTGTTCTCTCCCTTGCTCACTCTCTCAAATAAATAAATAAACTCTTAAAAAAAACAGAGAGAAAGAAATTGTCCTGCCTCCAACCTTGGCTTGAAAACTCGTATTGAATAGACAGCTAGAAATGTCCTTCCTTCTCTTTTTTCTCAATAGATAAATAAACAGATGTAGAGAATGATATCTGTATGTACATATACACATATGCATGTTGATAGATACACAGACGTATATACACACATATGTTTGTGTACATGTATATACGTGCATGTGGTATTTATAATGAATTACATACATTTTATGAAAACACAGGAATAAAAAAAAGGAATATTTAAGGAATTGCCTTGAAATAACTGGAAAAAAACAGTTTGTTCCATACTAGATACCATTCTCTAAAATAGAATGTTAGAGCGCCTGGGTGGTTCAGTCATAAGTGTCTGCTTTCAGCTCAAGTTGTGGTCCCAGGGGCCTGGGAACAAGCCCTTCCACTGGCTCCCTGCTCAATGGGAGGCCTGCTTCTCCCCCTCTGACTCCCTACCTTGTGTTTTCTCTCTCTCTGTCAAATAAATAAAATATTTTAAAAAAACAAAATAGACTGCCGATGGTCTTGAAACTTAATTTTATAGAAATATACTTACAGTAGCCAAAAATAAAAGAGAACACTTATTAGAGGTATAAAGGAATAAGTTTTGAAACAATTTAAGAAATTATTAAAGAAAAGATTGATAGATTTGAAAGTATTCAATTTTATATCTCCATGTGATTAAAATACATATAACCAAAAGGAAAACATCTAAATGTAAAATGCTTACATTTGTTATGATAGGAGTATAAAGAGGTTAATATCTTCAGTACGTCTTAAAAAGCTTATTCAAATGGATAAGGAAAACTGTAAGATTCTAGCAGATGAATTGATACGTAATATGAATAAATAATTTGCTCAAGGAGTAAAAGGAAAACAAAGCAAAACAAAACACTTGGGGAACTTTATTCCTCACTGGGTTTCAAATAAATGAAAACAATTTGGCATTTTAATGTATACCTGGTAGAGAAATGAGGACCTTTAAAAGGCGGTGATAACATCTCAAATTTCCATTTGGAGCAACACATTGCTGATACCATTGTAAATTGACATGGATATTTCAATATCCATGACGGGGAGAACTGCTGAAACTCCAAGTGCCTGCATCACCCAGAGCATTTTGAAGGAAAGCAGCCTCCAGCACCCCTCTCTGCATAATTCGTCATTGTTCATGAGCATCCAGGAGAACCACACCTAGTTCTTTGCTCACCATCACAGGCACCAGGGATCAGTACAAGAATTAAAGGTAAATAATACAGAGCAGAGTCGAAAGAAGCCCAGGTCTCTAACACCTGAGTGAGAAACATTTCGCAGTGCAGTGCTCCATACCAGAAAGTGACAATCTAATCAAATCAAGATTCATTTCACTAGGAAGCATGAATTCTAGTGAGCTAGTTAATGTTATGTCAACTTGGTCAGGCCCTACTACCCAGTTATGTGGTCAAACACCAGTCTAAATATCTCTGTGAATATCTTTTTTTTTTTTTTTTTTTTTTTTTTTTTTAGTTGACATTAACTTTTCAATCAGTAAACTTTGGGTAAGCGGTTTAACCTCTTTAATATGGGTGGGCTTTGTCCAATCAGTCGAAAGCATGAGAGGTAGAAGACTGAGATGCCCTAAGGAAGAGGAATTCTTTGTCCAGACTGCATTTAGATTTGGGCTGTAGCATCAACTGTCCCTTGGGTCTCCAGCCTGCCAGACTGTTCTAAGATTTTCAACTTGCTTGTTCCCATACTCATATAAACCTCCAGTTCCTTAAAATAATTCTATCAATGTATAGATATATCTGTATCTCCTCTTGGCTCTGTTTCTCAAGAGAACCCTAATCTAAGGTGGCTCAGTTGAGACCAAGTTAACTAATACTACCCCCTCCTAAATAATCCTGGAATCTTAGTGCCCCTGGAGTAATTACTAATGTGTATTCCCAATTCCACTCTATTTTTACTACTAAGGTAGAACAAATAACGCAATGCCTGGGAATCGTGACAGATGATAGTAGTTTCATGAATCATGCATCCCATACCTGAAAATTCATTTGAACAGAGAAAATTAAGCCTCTTATAACCTCACTTCTTCTTTTTTTTTTTTTTCCTGTGGCACTCTATTGATCAGCGTTATGGACCATTTACAAACATGCTGGTACCAAAGCGAAGCAAACCAGTAACTTCCTCAGTTCAGAGACTGAAGGATATTTCAGACTTCCGTCTAACTCATAATTTGCCTAAACTTCAGACTTCACAGTGCAGAGTGTCCCTCAACAGTATACGAAATCCTAGTGCTAAGGTAATTTACTATGTCATAGTTTCATATGAATACCATCTTTTTGAGCATGCTTGGCCGATGTGAGCACCAGGACACGCCTTTCTCCTATAGGCTTTCGACAGGTATAGTTAGGTTCCAGAAATGAATGGCTTCTATTGAATGGGGCCACTTTCTGTGTGGTTACTTTCTCTTAGCTCATTGTAAACCCTCTTCATTTTTCCTCTGCCTTTCTCCATTATGATAATTCCCCATTTGTGCCTCACTGAACCTGGTTAACCACGTCTCCATGCTTTGCTTATTAATATGTGGGCTCCTCACCATGTCTGAGGTCCCAAATGATCAGTGTATGAGTCAGCAGATCAAACTGACATGGGAAGTGCCCTGTCTTAATCCTATGATTGTTTTCTGAAGATACATTAAAATAAACCTTTTAAGTTTTCACGAAGTCTCTTGCCAATGAGTTTGCGGGCAAAAACTATATTTCTTGGGTAGCTTGAAATGTATTCCTAACAAATAAAATCCTCTCCATTTTAGAAGGCATTTTAAAGTTGAATGATCCAAAGAAAAATTCTAATGAGAAAATACTGTTATTTTTAGAACTGGTATCTGTCCCGCAGTTTGAACACAAAGATTTGGGAGACTGTGCTTAAAAGAATTGTAATGTCATTTGCTATACACACCTTAGAAACAGATGTAAATTTTTTGTTGCATCTTTGCAACAGCATGCAGTTTGTTTTTTTAAAAAAGATTTTATTTATCTACTTAAGAGAGAGAGAGAGAGAGCTCGTAAGCAAGAGAGCACAAGCAGGAGGAGCAGTAAAGGGAGAGGGAGAAGTAAACTCCTCCCCGAGCAGGGAACTGGACAGGATGTGGGGTTCGATCTCGAGACCCTGAAATCATGACCTGGGCAGAAGGCAGCTGTTTAACCTACTGAGCCACCCAGGCTCCCCTAAATTTAGACTTCTTAGAGTAGTTTTTGCTTTCATATTTTGCATTTGTTCAGGCAATTGATACCTAAAGTTCAAATACATACTATTTTCCTCAACATTGTCTATATGTTAAAACTTTTAATCGTTGAATTAAGCATACAGGGGATTGTGTCAGATGGGACACAATTAAAAAGCAAATTAAAGTGAGTTCTCATTTCTCCATATAGTCATGGGGAAGCCAAAACTAAGAGTTTCATTAAATCTAACAGTCTCATTTTCGCCATTAGTTTGAACCTCCTCCTCCTACCAAACCTCTGGCCAGGGCTGCTTAATTAACTAATTCCACTTTCCCCCTTCGCCTTTCCTAAGCTCTCCCTCTGGGGCTAATGAGTAGCCACATGTCTAGTAGGTAGACAGCAGGAGGGAGGAAATGGATAATCAGTCCCATGAAGAGCAGATACTCTATCACAGACTTCGTTTCATAGAAGGGGAAAATGCAGTAAAGGGCTTCAAGAAGCAACATTTTAGCAATTAATTCAGCCTTTGCAGGAGCTTGCTACATTTTCAGTTTTGCCTCAGAAAGTTTCTCAGGACATGCTGTTCTTTTCGTTTACAGCCCTTTTCAGTTTGTGCTCAGAGTATGCTGGTTTATCTCTGCAGTCCTGTCTAAGGCATTAGGGAAGCGTCTCCCAGACCCCCAGGGCAGAGTTAATCCCACTTTACCCAACATCTCCATGTTCCTTGTGAAGATTTTCATTTGACAAGAATGTGTTGATCGCCCTCTTGGTGGGAGGCATTACAGCATCACCATGTTGTGCTTTTAATTTAGTTCAGTTGTTTTAGCAAATATCCTTACTAGGATATTTTGCATAATATCCTAGGATACTAGGATATTAGTATATCGTATAAATACTAATATCCTAGGATATTATATATATAATATATATTAGTATATATACTAATTAGTATATATAATATATATATTAATATAAATATTAATATAATATTAATATTTATACTAATATCCTAGGATATTAGTATATATACTAGTATAGTACTAGTATCGTAGGATACTAGTATCCTAGGATATTATACAAAAAGAGAAAAGTAAAAAATCTTAACATTGCGGACTGATAAGTCATCAAAAAGAAAACACACTTGCATAACCAGCAAAGAAGGCATTGTCAATATCCCAGAAACTCCCTACCAGTCACTGATCACTTGTCTTTCCCAAAGGCAATCCCTGCCCTGACTTTTACCATAAATTAGTTTTCCTTTTTTTTTAACTTGATATAAAGTATACACCTTCTGAAGTGTATTTTTTTGCTCAAAATTGTGCCTATGATTTGATCATTTTCACTGCTGAACCGTATGCATTGGATGTACGAAGATTTTATTTCTGTATTCCAGTGCTACAGGCATGTGGATGGTTTCAGTTTATTGACTGACAGGTACTGATGTTAGGAACATTGCTGTGCGTATCTTTGTTTGCACATATGTTCACATCTCTGTGCAGTATATACTTAGGAGTAGAATTCTGAGATACGGGGCATGCTGATGTTCACTTTAAGAGAGATACTTACTGCAGTATACTTTCACAGAGTGTTCATTTACACACACCTGGCAGTGCTCCCCCTGTCCACATTACCTGATCAGCAATATGTGCTCTTTTCCTTTTAGTTTAGCCATCCTGCTGTGTGTGCATCAAACGGTATGTCTGTCTGGTCTTTATTCTGCATGTTACTTTGCACAAATGATGCTGAAGGGGGAGATGCCTGGGTGGCTCAGTTGGTTAAGTAGCTGTCTTCAGCTCAGGTCATGATCCCAGGGTCCTGGGGTTGAGCCCTGCATGCGGTTCCTAGTTCAGCGAGGAGCTTGCTTCTCCCTCTCCATCTCCCTGCTACTCTGCCTCCTTGTGCTCTCTCTGTTCCAAATAAATAAATAAATTGTATTTAAAAATGAGGCTGAAGGGTCTTATTATTTAATGCATATTGGCCATTTTGCACATTCATTTTGGGGAGGAGTCTGTTCAAGTTTTTGCTGAAATTTTAAAATTTGTTTTTATTTAAGAGAGGGCAAGTGAGAGAGGGAAAGACTGAGAGAATGAGTTGGGGAACGGGCAAAGTGAGAACAGACTCCCCTCTGAGCAGAGAGGGGATGTGGGACTGGATTCCAGGACCCCGAGGTTGTGACCTGAGCTGAAGGCAGATGCTTAACCCACGGAGCCACACAGGGGCCCCTTGTTGGAAGTGTTTTTTTTTTTTTTTTTTTTGTTCTCACTTCACCTCTATCATATATACATGATAAAAATAAATAAATAAAATTTCTGGATACATTTGTGTATATTGCAAGTATCTTCTCCCATGCTCTGAGGTTTGAGTTTTCATGAATTTCATAGTATTTTTCAAGTTCTTATTTATAATATGGTCCATTTTTCATTTCCTTGCTTTATATTAGCACTGATTGTGATCAGCTTAAGTGTTGTTGCCTTCCTCTAAAGTCAAGAACATATTCCTCCTGTCTTCTATATTCCAGAAATTTTAATGTTTTCCTTTTTGTACTTAAATCTAAAGTATGTCTGAGTGATATATGATATAGTGTATGATATAGTGTGATGTAGAGAGTCAAGTTTGAATTTTTTCCTTATGAATATCTTGTTTACTGTTACTTATGAATTTACCATTTACTGAAAAGACTTACGTTACTTATGAATTCACCATTTACTGAATGACTATGCCTTCTCCACTACAGTGAAAACTTCACCATAATCAAATGTCCATATGTGTGAGTCTATTTCGAGATTCTCTGTTTTTTCCATTGATCAATTTATCTACATTTACACCAAGACCCACACTACCTTAACTATTATAAATCTATACAAGTTATTGATACTTTTTTTGTAAGTCTTCTGGCTTAGTTCTTCTTTATGTTATCTTTGCTATTTTTTGCCCCTTTCATGTTCATACAAATTTTGGGATCAGCTTGGTAATTTAAAAAAAAAATCTTGATGAGATTTTGTTTGTGATGATACCAAATCTATAGATCAGTTGCAAAGAATTGGCTTTTTAACAGTATTGTATCTTGCAATCAACATATGTGGTAAATACCTGTGTTTATTTAGGTTCTCTTTAATTACATTTGTAGTGAAATCTTTGTTTAAATGTGAAAATGTGATGTAAAGTCTTTGATTTCTTAAAATTTTATTGCTTATATAAAGGAATGCATTGATTTTGTATTTACTCTATTCAGTGACTTTACTCAGTTCATTTATTAATTGCAATAGTTCATCCCTAGGATATTTTAGATTATCTGCATATGTAATCATACTGTTTTGTCTTTTTTTTTTTTTTTTAAGAGAGAGTGAGAGTGGCAGTGAGTGGAGGGGAGGGGCAGAGGGAGAGGGAGAGAGTGAATCCTAAGCAGGCTCCACATCCAGCACAGAACCTAACTCTCAGCTCATGACCTGAGCTGAAATCAAGAGTCAGGTGCTCAAAGGACTGAGCCACCCAGGTGCCCCTAACAGTCATATCATTTTGAATAATGTTTCTCTTATTTATTATTGCCTAATTCTTATTTTTTTCTCCTTGAATTATTACAGTGAATACAAGTTTCATTATAAAATTAAATAGCAGAGCTCACTCTAACTTCCTTCACCGTTCTCAGACTTGATGAGGAAGAATTTCTGTGTGTTACTGTTGAACAAAAGTTTTGCTGTGGGTTTGTTTTTTGTTTTTTTGTTTTCTTCTAGCTACCCTCTATCAGATTAAGAAAATCACCTTTTATTCCTACCTTGCAAAGTTTTTTTCCATAAATGAGTATTGAGTTTTGAAACATGTTTTTTTTTATATTTTTGAGAATATCCTAGACCACTTCTTTTTTGCCTACGTATTGTGAATCTAAGTGATTACTCTTAAATATTAAAGAATATTTGTATTTCAGAATGAATAGATTTTGTTTGTGTTATGATATTCTTTTAAAATGCTGCAAGGTTTCATTTGTTAATATTTGGTTTTATATTTTCACATCTAAATTCATGTGAGTGAATGGCAGGTAGTGTCACATTTTTCAATGTCCTTGTCCACTTTCCACATCACTAACTGAGTCAACTGTGGACATGTTAACCACTCTCTCTCTCTCTCTCTTATTAAATATTTTATTTATTTATTTATTTGAGAGAGAGAGAGAGAGAGAGCACATGTGTAGGAGCAGGGGGAGGGGCAGAGGGAGAGAGAGAAGCAGGCTCCCCACTAAGCAGGGAGCCCAAAGCAGGGCTAGATCCCAGAACTCTGAGATCATGCCTGAGGCAAAGGCAGATGCTTAACCAACTGAGCCATCCAGGTGCCTCTCTTCTTCTCCTCCCTCTCCTCCCCTCCCCCTCCCCCCCCCTCCTCCTCCTCCTCCTTCTCCTATCTAACTCCTTCACCTTTCTCTTCCTCCTCCTCCAACTCCTCCTTCCTCTTCTTCTTCCTCTTCTTCTTCTCTTCTTCCTCCTCCTCCTCCCCCTCTTCCCCGTTCTTCTCCTTCTTCTTCTCTTTCTTTGTCACGTTTCCTGGACCATTTGTATTTGTAACTGAATGCAAGACTTTGTAGAGGGCTTGCATTGCTATTATTTTTCTCCTGATCTGTTTCAATTTCTGGTTGGAAGAGAGGGGAAGACTGGATAACATTAATACTTTCAGTGTTGAGTGGATTTATGGTGGATTGCAGTCTTTGTAAAGTCTGATAAACTTCAGTTCTACCTTTATTACAATGCAGTCCTTAAGGGGTACCAACTGAGAGCCTGGCTTGGTTACCAGGGGCTGTCCACGTGGAAATTCAGTGTTTAACTCTCCAGAGTTGAGCACCACCAGCAACTCTGCACAGCTTCTCTGCCACATGGGAGCAGCTCTTTTGCTAAGCTCCTCCATCTCTTGGCCTAAGCCACTTCTGATGAATGCTTTGGGGGAGAAAGAAGCTCAGCTGTTGGGTTCACTTCTCCATGTCTCTTTTCCCTCCAGGATCATGGACTGTAAATTACTGGTCACGTTGGTAGCCCTAAATACCATTTGGATTCTCTGACCCCTGAGACTGTCAAAATCTCTGCTCAGTATTTTTGCCTTTTATTACCAGTTTTGACCTGGCTTCTCAGTCTTTCTATCAACCTCTCTTATGAACTGACCATGTCTTGAGCGACAACATGATGTAGTATTTGGACTACTCTTATTAGTACCTCTTCTTTTTTTTAAAAAAAAGATTTTATTTATTTATTTGACAGAGAGAGATCACAAGTACGCAGAGAGGCAGGCAGAGAGAATGAGAGAGAAGCAGGCTCCCTGCCGAGCAGAGAGCCAGATGGGGGACTCAATCCCAGGACCCTGAGATCATGACCTGAGCCAAAGGCAGTGGCTTAAACCACTGAGCCACCCAGGCGCCCATGAGTACCTCTTCTTTCTGGAATATTGACTGCTCAAGTCCTGGCTGCCTGGTAATTCTTGGATGCCTTTAAACAGTTTGTGTGTGTGTGTGTGTGTGTGTGTGTGTGTGTGTGTGTGCATGTGTGTGTGTGGCGTCTCTGCTTCTTTTTCTTTTTTAAATTCAGCTGATTATGTTGTTTTTAATGGGAGAATTGTTCTGCTGCAGGCTAGCCCATCATAACCCGAATCAGAATTAACAATTAAGATTTGAAATAAGAAAATTACTTCTCTGTCACTTATTAGCTACTTTCTTGCCTCTAAGCCTTACTTTCTACATTTATAAGGCTTCATAAAGGCTTTGGGAGTCAGATATTTCTTTCAAGCCTACATTTCAATGGTCTGGGAGCCTCCCTAGACTCTAGAAATTCTAGTCTACTGAATATCATTCCCCCTATCTAGCTGCAGAATGGAATTCAAGTTTTCTTCCTTAAGAAATACTTCCTTAAGAGATACGCCCATCGTCTTGAATTAACTTCCTTCAAACAGAAGCAAGTCCATAGTGCATACATGTGCACACACACATACACACAACCCCTAAGCATAGACAGTGTCAGAATCTTAATATTCCCTCCAAACAACTAAGAACAACAACAACAACAAAGAACTAAGAACAAAGTGTGTGTGTATGTGTGTGAAAGAGAGAGATCAAATAGGAATCACAAAGCCTAAGGCCAACAAACAAAATGCAAGTCCCAGAGTCATTATGCTCTGCCTTTCAGGAATCCTCTCTCAGCTGTCTATCCCTTTGGGCGCCAACGCATATGAACTCAAGAAAGCTGTTGCTGTAGCCATCTCTCCTTCCCACGAGGGCTTTCCCTCAGCATGCTGATTCAAAGTTAGTTCCTAACTCTTGTCAACAACACTGACATGAACAAAACAGTTTTCCTCAGGACAAAAACAGTGTTGGCAGGGCACCTTGATGGCTCAGTCAGCTGAGCCTCTGACTCTTGGTTTTCAATCAGGCAAATGAATGCCTTCAGAAAAGCACACTCATTTAAAGGACCTGAAGGCGGAGTCATTTTTCTGCAACCTTGTTCATCTGTTTCCATGAGCAAACTCGGTTGACTTATGCACCAAAGTTACATTTCAGGTCAGAAACAGTTGTTTGACCTTAATTATGTGTTAGGATGTGAAAGGCCACACAGCAGGCTGCTAACTCATGAATTGATTCTGCTCAACCACTCTTTAAGCATCAAGGAAAAATCCCTGTAGCTATGTTGTTTTGATATGAATGGACAAGGATAAATAATTATAAGGACATAATTAAATACCTGACTTAAAAAAGGAAAAGGAGAGAGAGAGAGAGATGGCTTTGCAGGACTTCAGTGATGTCAAGTAGAAAAACAAAGTGTCCTGTGCATGAATAGATGTTGATTAATCCCCAGCTACTTCAACATGGAATGTTTTATCTATGGGCAAGATTGAGTTTTTATTTTTTAATTAAGTGGGCAAGAAGTATAAGAAACCAAGTATAGTAGTCACAGGTTATACGTTAGAATCATGTGTAGAATCCATCCGCGCTACGTTCCTCTATTTCTTAGACAACTTCTCAGTGCAATTTATCCTTTTAAAAATGTGATTTAACATAATGGACTCTAGAAACAAGTTTATGGGAGCATAACTTGGCTAACTTAGTTTTTAGCAGCCATTAATTAAAATGGGATTAATGTTCTTGCCTTCTTTTTAGTTTGGTTTTAATATGGTTAAATATGGCAAATGAAGCAGGGCCAGGTGACCTAACCTTATAAGCACTCTGCTCCTTAAAATCTTTTAATGATGGTAGGTCAGCCCTCCTGTGTTTGAGAACAGAATGTCTTGGGAAGAGATGTATCCTTTAACGGTGGCAAGTGAGAATTGCGATTCTTTGGTCATTAAACACAGTATCTTCTAATATACAAACATGACAACATGGATCAAACGAGGCATAGGTTAAAGCTAATAACCATCCAAATAACTAGAGGTAACCGATACCCATTGTGATATTTTGAGAATTAAAGAGTGCAAACTGATGAGTATGGAAAAGTGAGAAGAGGCTTTTTTCCATAACAACAGTTATGACAAGAGATACTGACCAGGACTTGTGGGGGATGGGGAAGCTGCGGATCCTCAGGGCAGCATTAAGATTAAAAACCAAATTGGTTCCTTGCATTATTGGATATAATTCAGTCTGCTTTTCGGGGTGAAGTCTGGAATTCTTAGGCATATCCCAATAGATACTCTTTTTTTTTTTTTAAGATTTTATTTATTTATTTATCTGACAGAGGTCTCAAGTAGGCTGAGAGGCAGGCAGAGAGAGAGAGGAGGAAGCAGGCTCCCAGCGGAGCGGAGAACCCTATGTGGGGCTCAATCCCAGGACCCTGGGATCATGACCTAAGCCAAAAGCAGAGGCTTAACCCACTGAGTCACCCAGGCGTCCCTCCCAATAGATACTGTTTTTGGTATCCACTTAGTCCTGCTCTCCATTAAGGAACAGAACTGCCAGGCATTTCTTCCAACCTATCCTACACTGGGACTGGCTAACCATGAATGGCAGTTCGCAACCATCATGGCTTTACATCAATTAGATCAGCGATGACAATTAGATTTTCAGACCCAAAGTAACTGCTGCCAGAGAATTACTTTGAAAAGGATTCACAGGCCAAATCTGGAGTCAGGAAGTAAAATCATTTGGTAACAATTATGTGGGTATAGAAAGGGAACGTACTACCGTGGGCTGCATATATTGTCCATCCCAGATCGATAGGGTTACTTACAAATATTTGGGGTTACCCAAAGCAGTACAGTGTTTTCAGTGGGCCAGCAAACAGCAAATTTTTGAGTAAATGTAAGTTTGATAAGTATATACATAAATTATTCATGTGTTTATTTTTGTATTTATCTTTTACTTTAGCTAGAAGATCAAAGGGAAATAAATGTTCACTACAGTTTTATTGACTGTAATAGTCTTCATGCTCAGGACAGTTTTAGCAAAGTGAAAATAGCAATTAAGCAATTCACTGCTGTAGCCCATTATTTTTTAGCTTGAAATTATGACATAAATATATATATATATATATATATATATATATATATATATATATATACTTTTTTTCAGATTTTGAAGGATCTGGCAGGGTTAGTGTGTGTTACAGATGCATGTGTGAAAATCTGTAGATTTGCAGATATATGCCTACCACTGAGTTATTTTTTAATGGGCCTTACTGATCTGGAATCACTTAAATGAAAATATCAATTTGTTTTCTCTGCAGGTAGCAGTTCAGAGAATGAGCAAATGGAATAAACTCTTAGTAGGATATCTATCAGGCATTTAAACTCTGAGGGTGTCTCCTAGTGACATTACAATATTCTATAACCTTGATGACCGTACTTGGCTAAACCAAATACATACTTTTAATTTTATAACAATCTGATTCTTTTTATTTTGCCTAATGGGAGTTATTTGAAAGTTTTAATGATGGCATGGAGCCTGGATTCTACTGCCCACTTGAGTTAAACAGTGGTTTACCACATTTCTGCCTGCAATAAAACCTGCACATATTTTACGTATTTATATAGGATAAAACTCTCTGAAGTATTCCCAGAGGAGCACGGAATGCTTCTTCATTCTTCCCTAAGGAACTGGCAAGAATCCATGGCAGATGTGATTAAGCAAATCTTCCTTAAGCTGAATCCTACATTGTTCCTGTGTCACTTAATCACTTAGGAATTTTGATCACGATTCTCGAGATCCTCATTGCTGGATTTCAGTTTTGGCTTATATATTTACTCAATTCTTTACTAGTTGGGAGATAGAAGATAGAAAATGTCTCCTTCCTAATATCTCTGAAAAACTCTCACTTTGCCAAGAATTGCGACATGACACTCTCAGCCGAGCTTATTGTCTCAGCATTCTTTATGGGAATCAATATCCATCTGCTCCCCGTGAAGGAGAACGTGGCTGAGATAAAGACCCAGTTGCTGGGAAGTTTCCTTCCTGCTGGGAATGTGAATAACATCGTCTTCTCATTTGCACAGAGTGGTATCTTAAACATCACGTTATTAACTATTTTCTTGGAAAAAGCAAGTTGAATATCAGGGTGAAATCACACCAACTACGGTATTATCTGGCTTACACAGGGATACCAATGCTGAAGATTGCATCCAAGGAACCTCCTCTGGGAAGAGTCATACAGTCACTCAAGGTCCGAAACTGAGAGGAGTGCCCTTTTGTGAACACCCTGCTCCTTTCCCCATCCCCCATCCTCCCCCCACCAGCAGTCTATCTCTATAATTAAAGGTATTCACACACCATAAAACCATAAAGCCAAATTCTATGGCATATTAATCCACTTTCAAGGCCTATTGACTTTTACTGTGTCTCTGTCAGTCCATGGGTGGAATCTTGCTCTTGCTCTGTTTGCCATTGTTTAATGTTCCCAGAGGTAAATCCTCTCCCACACCAGAAGCCAGTATCACAGTTGGTGAATGGCCAAGGTCTTGCGTGGCTTCCATGTGATCTTGACTTTTCCATTTGAGATTGACTTTGATTCCTTTCCATGAAGTGATGAACACCTGAAATTGTCACCTCTAAGAGTGAGGTGATTTCAGACATGGAAATTCTTTTTTTTTTCCCTTTAAACAAACAAACAAACAAAAAAGCAAAATGCCCAAGAGAAGAACATGCTGACTTCAATTTGAGACTAAGAGTTTCTTAGACTCTTCTTTTTCCATCCTCTGGGGAAAGCAGCTCTTCTCAGTCCTTGACCTCAGTGCATTTTTCAGCTTTGTTTATATTTTCTTTTAATGGACCTGTAGTAATTACTCCTTTTACTATATATATACACACACACACACACACACACACACACATAGGCAGGCTGTCACTCTTTCTGGGGAAAGTGGTTTGGCAACCCATCTCCTTGCCATCTGCTGATCCGTACAGAGTTGGGACAGTGAGAGTGCACAGGGCAGCTCCCTTTCCTTGGGGCAGCCATGAACAAGTCTGGAGCCCTTGACCTCCATTTGGGCCCAGCTGGGGTTTCTCTCACTCTTGCCCCAATTCCCTCTGGCATCCTTCCCAGGTACAATCCTGATTGGCTTTTTGTCATCTCAGGGGTGACTTGGTAATGGATTGCAAGTTGTCAGAAGCTTACACCAGTTGCACCCCTTACCTGTGAGTAAAGCTGGGTTCCCTTTTCCCTTCTTCAGCTCTGCCAGCTTACCCCCTTCCTGTCAAGGCTCTCCTTGCTCTACCTCTGGACACCTCTGTGTTGTAATTATGTACAAAGGACCTGGTGGGTCCAGGGTGGTGGTGTTCGCTCTATCTTTTGTCCTTTAGTTCTCCTTCCATAATGTCCTTGCCCTCATTTATTTAAGGGGACAGGCACTGGGACAGGAAATGTCCTCTCTTCTCCCCACCTGCCATCCTCTTTTCTCCCTTTCCTCTTCACCCACCTTCCCGGGTATTCTCAGGCCTCTCCTGCTTTGTCTCACCAGCATCCCCACCTTTCACCTTGTTTCCCCTCTGGCCCCTATCTGGGGAAAAGGTCTTCCTTTGAGCTCCAGGAGCGGAAACCAATGTTTACATTCTCTTCTGTTTCTGCTCCCATCCTGTGCAGTGCTTTGAGGAATCAGAAAATAACCTGTTGTTGTGCTTGGGGGAAAAATATCTATATCTATATCTATATCTATATCTATATCTATATCTATATCTATATCTATATATCTCACATGCCCCAATCATTTTATTCAGTCATTTGTTAATGGGACTATTTCCTCTGGTGTATTTCTGTATCTTGACATATTGATAAAGTCATTCTTCTTCCCTCCATCTCATGTGGACTGGCACAAATGTGTTGTTTCTGCCTCTTGCTGCACTTAGTTCTTTCCTACTCACTTGAACTGACTATGAATTCAAATTAGCATGCTAGTCTCGACCATGCCCTTTTCTGATAGTCTGTTCCTAATTAAATCACCAGTTTGTTTCATAATGATTTTAAAACAAAACAAAACAAAAAAGGCTATTACCAGTGTTTAAATGTCCACCAGGAGTCAGGGACTTTGGCACTGTAATTTGATTTTATGTGACTAAGATGTAGGTCTCATTGATGGGTCCTAATAAATTTGTCCGCCAATAGGATATGAGCTTTATTACAATCCAAGTGAGCCCACAAAAAGTCTAAAGGCCAAATAAAAAGCCCCCATAAACAGAGATTAATCAGTCAACATTCCAAATTTGACTGGGAAGCAAGCTCTCAGTCCATTCAACAATACTGGTATTGAAAACCAAGGGATCTCTCTGCTTTTCGTCCCACCCAGCTCAACTCTTTCCTTCTGTATTACTATTTTTAAAGATTTATGTATTTATTTGAGAGAGAGTGAGAGAGAACAAGTGGAGGGGAGAGGCAGAGGCAGAGAGAAAGGGAGAAGCAGGCTGCCTGCTGAGCTGGGAGCCCAACGTGGGACTTGATCCCAGGACCTGGAGATCACGACCTGAGTGGAAGGCAGACTCTTAACCATCTGAGCCATCCAGGTGCCCCACTCTTATGTATTAGTCAGAATCCATAAACTAGGTCCACAAATCCTTCCTAGTTAGTCCACAAAGGAGTGTTTCCAAAGAAAGATACAGTTCACAGAATTGTTGCGAAGAGTGACCACACGGATTATAGCTTGAGACTATAGGAATGATCCCCTAAACCAGAGAGCAAATCTGGGCCACCATCGGAGGTACCACCTCTATCATGATGTGAAGTTTGAAGTACCTAGAAACTTCTTTCCTTCTTAGCTAGTCACCCCTACAAATGTATTTCCAGAAACTTATTTCCTCTGTCACTACTGATGCCAACAAAAAGGATATGCAGCAACCATCCACTCTCTTCATAGGTAACCTCCTGTCCAAACACATTTTACACAAGTTCATTCAATTTTTGCAATCTAAATAATGTCCAGAATAACCAGAAAAGCAGTGTAGAGAATATAATTTTGCACATTTCAACCTTTTCAATATAGCAAGACCCTTTACAGCAGGGCTTGCACGTGTTGGGTAAACTCCATCACGCCTTCTTCTGGTCTGTGTGTTCCTCCCTGTTCCCTCTATTTCCCTCTATTTCTGTGCCACTCTCTCTCTCCTGTCTATATGTTTGTGATCTCCATGTTCAGAGTCTCATTTTCTCCCCATTTCTCTCTATGGTTATGTCTTTTTTATATTTCACTGCACCAACAGATTTTTTTCCCTTTAATACTTTTTTAAAGTAAATTTAATTATTTTATTCTTTATCTAAGACATTGATATTGTGACATTGAGTTGAATGTGTAACATTCCTTTAAGGACACATCCTACTCAGGTTGCTGTTGTTGTTGTTGTTGTTGTTGTTTTTTCAAATGAACTGGGATTGAAGACTGAGTGTACTGAAGTAGAGAGAGTCAAGTCAGGGTTCCCACTCTGCCACGTAGAGTATATTTAGTTGTACAGTTAAATTCCTGTGGAGGTAGTATATCTACCTTGGAGGGATGTCACAAGAATTAAAATTGTAATTCTTTCAAAGCATGTCCAAATTGTAGGTTTCAATTGTCCCGGGTGCTCTAAGTCACTGATACCTCACTTCACCCCCACTCTATGGTTGAACCTTCATACACAAAAAACACCTTTACCATCCAGCCTCATTTACATATAGCTCTTTTTTTTTTTTTTAAAGATTTTATTTACTTATTTGACAGACAAGTAGGCAGAGAGGCAGGCAGAGATAGAGAGAGGAGGAAACAGGCTCCCTGCTGAGCAGAGAGCCGGATGCTGGGCTCCATCCCAGGACCCTGAGATCATGACCTGAGCCTAAGGCAGAGGCTTTAACCCAATGAGCCACCCAGGCGCCCCCATGTAGCTCTTTTTAAAACTAGTTTAAGTACCAGGAAGAAGACCAGGACACTTCAAATTTCATTTTATGTCATTTAGAAATGTTAACAACTCCAATAGCAGTGGAGTTTTTTAAAGAAAGGCCCTTGGGCTCCAAGAAGACCCTGTGATTTTCCGGGAGGCTGCAGCCTTTTCTCCAGAGCTAAAACTCATCAATCCAAACTTGCATTACCAGACACAAATCACGGTGTTATCCAAGGCATAATTTTATAGAGAAGACATAAATTTAAATATTAATTGAATTATGCACTTTAGTAATGCTTTGAGGTCTTTTTTTTTAAACAAACTTAATGATAATATACTTGGTAGTTTGATGAACTTATATCCAAATACCTCAAAACCATTAGGTCTGTGTTTTGGGAATGAAAATGTAAGCCTGCCTTACTTTTCCAACACTGCTAGGAAAGTCAGTGTTGAATACATAAAACTCAGTTTATTTAATCCCTATATCTTCTTTTATCTCTGAGTTCATATTGCCCCTTTGATGGTCATCATGACCATATGGAAACTGTGAAATAAATCAGTCCCGTGAGAATAATTTTATTTGGAATACATCCAGTCCTAGCCCAGATCGTATACATAGCAATCTTATTATACCATAGGAGAAAACAGAAAAAAACAAATTCCTTTCTATTAGCTCTGCTTCAAAGTTGTCATGTGAGTTTTGAATTATCTTAATGTTTATACGTTGGTGACGAGGTTAAATCATTTCCAAGACTGGGTATTTTGTGTCTTGAGCCATGTGACAAATGCCACTAGAAAAACTTAAGACTTTTTTTTTTTTTTTGGTCTCTAGCACAGTGGGGTTTTGTTTTTGTTTTTGTTTTGGGGGGTTGGTTTGTTTGTTTTTTCAAATGCGTGATAAGCACCAACATCATGTTAGCATAATGTAAAAGTGTCTATATAGTATATGTGTTCTCACAGGACCGACATCTTCTCCGGATTTGACATTTCTTGCATTTCTTGCACTTGGGTAAGAGTATCTATTTCTTGAGCTGATACATATCAAGGCGCAATGCTGCAGAGTGTTCTGAACTGAACGTTTAAGAAGCCTGTGTTTGTCTAATCCAAGAATGGACATCTTTCTTCTTTCATTTACACTTACGTATGACTTGGGTGGTGGACACAATTGTTTCAAGTAAAGCAACCCACTGGAGTCAGATATGTGGTTAGCCAGATTTAACCACCCCCAAACCTGTCCAGTGACACTTCTTGGGGGGAAAGAAGATATAGATTGATTTATTGCCTCATAGATCATATTTGAGAGGACACTTAAAAAATCACTGGATGATGAACCGATTGGATTGTGTTATTTATCTGACATATACTGATTTTTCCTGTCCAACACTGGACAGTCTGGATCTCTTTGGAATATGTTTCTGTCACAGGCAGTGACTGTACTCTAGCGACTCTACTCAAAGAAGCTCAGTGAAGATGAGGCTGAGTAACAGAGCATACCTCATGATACCAGCCTAAACAACACATGACATTGGCCTCTGTTTCCTAAGCACTGGCAGAACCAGAAAAACAAGACAAAGTATGCAACATGTTGTTGCAGGTAAATACAGTTTTTTTTGTCTGAGCAACAATATTCTCAAAACAGAATTTCTGTTAGGGAAAAGGTGAATCCATAGAAACCAGTTTCACTCTATCTACTTCATTGTTTTAGGGATCATCAATCGGTGGAAAGATTAGCAGAGGGGTTCTAATCCATTGTTATCTCCCCACCAGGCAAACTGGTGCCCTTTGGAGAGTGGAAAAGCTTGGTATGCTGTTTTCCATAAGAGAATTTGAGCACATACCAGCCCATCCCCTTTTCTAATATCTTAAGAGCACTTCACATCCCCACCATTTCTTTGACATGGGAAAACTAATATAAGCAGCTCGTAAATTATTAAGGTTACCTTTGAAAATGAAGACTGTTTTTGAAAGCAGATTTATGTTTCCTTTGGGAGCCTTTCAAAGTGCTCAAGGTAGTTTACAAATAAAGGAATTGAACGTTTACTTAAGGACAAATCTAGAAGTTGTATTAAATGGCTCTACTGCTTTGTCCTGTGTTTGTGCAGTATGCAGACCTGAATTGCCATGGTTTGAGACAACCAGTGCAACTCTTCAGGGTGAAATATAATATCAGAGATCACAATGTTTGTTTGTACAGCTTATCCAAGATCTAAGTCCTTCGCAGGACCATTAATTCTTGTAACATTCCATGGAAGCAACCAGCTGATTCTGCTTTCCTGGTGTTGATGGAGAAACTAAAGTGTAGGTGGGGTCAGTGACCACCCAAGTAAGAAACTTTCTTGATGACAAGTGATACCTAGGGGTCACTGGGTCTTGACAAGTGGTGAGAAACTGGTAAATTTTGAGCTGAATTTGTTCCATATGTTTTGTTCTGCACCCACACTATTGGCAATGTTGGAAATTGGAGAGGTCCATTAAAAAAAAAAAAAAGATTTCTGACTTCATGAGAATGGAGAGCTCTAGGAACACGAGGGTGCACTCCCACTTGCCAAACATCAGCCGGACTTGGGTAGTGCTTGCTCCACTAGGAGAGCAGGCACTGAACTCAGTTGTCCTGCTTCATTCTTTTTTATTCTCACCCTGGTCCCTGCAGGCGTTTGGGACATCATATGATAAGTTCTATGATTTTACAACTGACTGGAGAGGTGGCTATAATTGTGTGCAGCAACTGCTCTCTTCTAAGTAACACATTGGGTCCTTGAGGCAGGGACTGTGCCTTCTTCATGGTTTGGTCTTCAGGGCTTAGGACCTTGTCGGTCCTGTAGTCACTGGAGAACCGATATTGCTGACCTCATATGGGATAAACAAGTGAAGTAAGACGAGTCAGGCTATTCATTACTGGGAGTGTTGACAACAGGAAATTTTCTCTGTAGGTGAGAAAGTGGACTTGATAATTTTTCCAGAATTGGACATTGTTGATTGATTTTTTTGTTTTCTCTTATGACCAGTTGACACTCAGGACTCATTGTAATTGGGGTTTCAAGTGTAGAGCTAAGAGTGATAGAGTGCGGGCCACGTAACAGAACAAATGCGTCAGTGAGTGAGGTATGGTAAGATATCAAGTTAGACAATGGTCTGTGAGATCAGAGCTTGGGGGTGTCAAAATTCAGATGTGTTACTGCCTTTGTGTTCTAGTCTATTTACTGTAAGAGTAATTCTATTCACTAAATAAGTCCATTCGCTTTAAGTCTATTATATTCTGAGGTTCCCCATCAAGATTCAAAGAGTCAGCTGTTAATTGCTCTGTGAAGAGAAAAGAATGTCCTTTCCTTTGTGAAAGTTGCATGACCAGAAGACCTTGTGTGTGTTGTGTGTGTGTATGTGTGTGTGTATTAGAATCTGGGCCAAAGGGGAATTTTCCATCTCCAAATTAAGGAATAGCTTAATTCAATTACAATAGTATATGTAATTTTTCTACCATGTGCTAGAAGATCAACAAATGTTACTTAAATGGAATTTAATCTCAAGTGAGTGGTAAGAACTATATTTTCATTTAGATGGATCCTACATTCAAAAGTACTTTTTTGTGTGTTGTATAGACATATTTTCATGTACAGAATTCAGCCAACATTGAGTCTGCAAAGTAGAATCTGAAAGTCATTCCTTTATATCCTCACCCATATATGTATACACACATCTGGGTTACTATCCCTAGGAGAACCACCACCCACAATGTAAGATGCCAAAAGCATATTTAAATTATGCTAATTTTCTCCTAGTAATGTTTAATTTTTTTGTTAATTCTAAAAATAGCTGTTCAAAATAGCATATAATCTGCAACAAAATTTTTGGGAAGGTAAGGGAACACACACACAGAAATGGAGATCCATGCAAATTTCTAATTATTTTCAAATGAAATCACTGTTTCAAGGTCGCAGTTTAGTCTGTTCACTGGAAGCCCAAGTAAGTCTCCAATAACAGCTCACTGGTGGCCTTATCATTAACTCATCTACAGTGGACATTCATGCTCTTTCTTTTCCGAGTTCAGAGTAAGTCAGAAGAGGGCAAATTGATAAAGGTAGGCTGAGGCCATTGAGACTGCTATTTAAGTAGCTCAATGCTCATTCTAAATGAAACCCTTCCTGGCAACATCATTAACTTATAGGAATTTCAATTTAAAGATGATCAGAGGGGTTCCTGGGTGACTCAGTTGGTTAAGAGTCAGACTCTTGATTTCGGCTCAGGTCATGATCTTGGGGTCATGGGATCAAGCCCCACAGTGGGATCCGCTGCTTGTCCTTCTCCCTCCACTCTTCTCCTCTCACTCTCACTCTCTTAAAACCATGCACTGCTTCTTCCAATAATATTCTTACTCGTGTGGTCTGAAGTTGGTTTTAAGTAAGGCACTTAATGTCTAACCCTGTTAAAATTTGCAAACACTGGTTGCCTAAGGCAGACAGAATCTTAATTTGAATTTTAAGTGGAAAGTTAATTGTTTTGTAAATTAATCAGTAACATGGCTTAGCTCTATTTGCCTGGTTAATTACTTTTCCCTGTCCTGTTAACTCCAACTTTACAAGAGAGAGTCATTTTTTGTGCTCCTGTATTCACTGTTTGCTCATAAGGTCGTGTGTGTGCGTGCGTGTGTGTGTATGTGTGTGTGTGTGTGTTTTCTATGCATGTGACCTTTTCACCCATAAATTTCTGTCTTATGATTTCTCATATTGAGCAACAGCTTTTGGTATAGAAAACAGAGACACCTTATTTTCCCTTGTCCTGTTCAAAATGCTGTTGAAAACCAGCAGCGTGTAGAGCATTATTCCAGAGAACAGCAAGAGATAAACCTATAAAATTTTGCAAGCACTGAGTTAGGTTTAGAGCCAAATCTATGACATAGTGGGTAAAGAGCATGGCCTCAGGTGCCTAAAGGCTTGACTTCCTACACTGGTTTTTCTACCTGTTAATCATGAGTCCTCAGGAGAGTTTTTTAAACTTTGTAAGTCTTGGTTTCCTCAGTAAAACTGATACAATAATAATATTGTGACTGGGAGGGTCACATCATAGAATTAATAGCACTGGGTGTGATGCCAAAACAATGAACACTGTTATGCTGTAAATAAGCAAATAAAAAAAAAAATCAGTTCTCAGAACTGATATATCAATGATAAAAAAAAAAAAAAAAAAAAATTATATCACTTAAATAATCTTAATTGTTAATATAACTTAATTATTGGGTAGTTCTCATGATTAGCATAATAGTATTAAGCAATATATCTTATAATGCATTATATTAAGCATATGAAATAATTTTGGTGATGTTATCTGACATGCATTTTTCTTTCCTCTTCCTTTTTGTAAGTAAACTGTCTTAAGCTTCGTGTAAATTACATGGATTCAAAATAAAATTATGAGATGTGCTCTTTTAGATCCTATCCATTTTATGATGTTATCATTTCTAGTCCGAATTAAGGTCTCTACCAGGCCAAAAATGTGTTTCCTTTCTTAAGGAAGTTGATGACTTTATGTCTAAATTCTGTCATAGATCCTTCATTCTCCTCATTCAAAGGTGCACATAAACTGAGGGTTGCCAATGAGGAGGCAGATGGGGGAGGGTTAACTGAGGAGGGCACGTGATGTAATGATCGCTGAGTGTTAAATGCAACTCATAAATTATTGAACACTACATCTTAGACTAATGATGTGCTCTACGTTGGCTAAATGAATTTAAATAAAAAATAAAAATAAATTTAATGTTTTTTTAAATGTGCACATCATCCTTCCCATTTCAACAGAAAGGATTATCACAGGAAATAGATTTAAAAAAATTGTTTCACAAATAATCCCCCAAGTAACTGTTAAGTTGCAGTTTATGCAACTTAAAACTGTTTTTATTTTGGCTTTTGATCAAAGGTAAAAGAGGTATTTGTGAGTCACTGAGAAGAGCATTCTAGTGAACTAATGAAGGTGACCATGACGTCATACCTTAGTGGTCCACTAATACGTCTGCAAAACACAAAGGGAAATTGTCCTGTATTACAATAAGCTTAGGACACCAGTAACCGAGGCTGTTCACTTCACTGTACTGACTCTGGTTAATCCTTATTTTAGCCAAAAATAACTTCAGTGGTGGTTAGATCATTAATTAATACCGTGACTAAGTCTATAATTGATGGAAATGAGAACGGAAGGTTGATAAGAAAGAAGTACCAACGGCGACTTCATTGTGGGAACCCTGAAACTCTAAATAAGGAATAATGGTGGTTTGATTGCCCCAGTAAGAATGCCTCTGAATAGAGTATCTGAAGAAAAGAATGCAAATATCGGTGTCTCAGATATTTAAAAAAAAAAAAAAATCACAATGCTTAGCATTATAGTTTTCAACAACACACAAGGAAGGAAAAAAAAATGTGTTGAGCACATTCCATCGTTTTCATTAACTTTAACCACCTGTGTCATAGATATTCTTTTTCTTTAATTTTGTTGTTGTTGTTGTTATTTTGTTTTTTTTTTTCACAGGGAGATAATAGACACAGAGGAAAAGATTCAGGCTTTAGGTCCACGTCTGGGCTCCATTTGTGGGGAGTCAGCAAGAAAAAGCTGTGTAGCTTTAGAAAAGACATAGTTTCTATTGTGTTTTAATGTATTTAATTAGAAAAAGGTGCTTTCTAGGATGTTTTAAACATAAGGTCTGATGCATATAAGGAACATTTGACACAGACATTTAATACCCGGTAGTTATTATTACTAGCAATTTCTAGCTCCTTGAAAAAGTTTTCCCAACTCATTAGAATTAGGGCTGTTCATGTCAATTCTGTCCATAGATATTACTCATTAATTCCCACACACACACAAAATTGCACATTATTTAATGTAATTTTTTTTTAAAGATTTTATTTATTTGACAGACAGAGATCACAAGTAGGCAGAGAGAGAGAGGAGGAAGCAGGCGCCCGCAGAGCAGAAAGCCCGATGTGGGGCTCGATCCCAGGACCTTGGGATCATGACCTGAGCCGAAGGCAGAGGCTTTAACCCACTAAGCCACTCAGGTGCCCCATTTAATGTAATTTTTAAAAGAATTATTTCCCTGCATTTCCAGTCCTTCAGTGGGGATATCATATATATGAGGTTAGATAAAAGAACATGGCCCGATTTCCCCAAACATGTCAGAATTTACCACAACTCAGATTTTCATTTTTAAAAATGCGGTGGAAACTAGAAGAAAGGTAAAAACATCTCAGTATTCATTATTCCCACTATCTATCTTTTCTTTACATTTATGAGGCTTTTTTTTTTAATGGGGGGGAGTCCTGGAATAAAGAGAACTCCTGAGACATTAAGAATAGACCTTTCAGATGTGGATTAATTGATCCAATTTGCTGGTATCTAGGTGTCATAGATTGCAGCTTGGTCTTCCGCCAAAATTTGTATTTGAAATCCTTAATGCAGTGGTTTTTAGAGGTGGGCTCTTTGAGAAGTGACTCATTAGGTTTAGATGAGTTAAGGGGGCTCCACCTTCATGATGGGATTACTGTCCTTATTAGAAGAGAAAGAGAGTAGATCCCTCTCTTTCTCTCTCTCTCTTTCTCACACTGCCAAACTAGAAAAAACTAAAAAAACAAAACAAAACAACAACAAAAAACAGTCTTACCCCAGAACTCCAAACTCCACAATCTGTCCCCCTGATCTCAAACTTCCAGCATCCAGAGCTGGGAAAAATTAATTTCTGTTTTAAGCTGCCAGTCTATTATATTTTGTTAAAGCAGCCTAAAGTGACTAAAATACTAGGTAATTAGTATACAAGAAGGAGTTAATAGAGCAATTAACTACAAATCACAGAGGGGCAAATATGAAGAGAACTGCTAATGGATACAGGGCTTTGAGAACAGAGAACATGGACAGCCGGTCATCTTGAAGGACAAATAGGATGATATAGCTCAAGAACATGTAGCAATGCACAATATTATTTTGGGATCCACACACAAAGAGATCTATTGATATGTTCACTTGTTTTCTCAGGACAAGATGATCAGCCAAGTACAGTTAATTAGCAGTGAAAAATAATTAAAAATAAATACAGGTTGAAAAGTGTCAACACAACAGAGAAAAATAAATACAAAAGCAAATCCAGAAAACAATAGAAGTTGGCAACTGCTTGATTGGCAGAAGCAAAGATTATTTCAAGTAGTGATAAGAATTAATAGAAACCCTAGACTAAAGGATTGTTGGTTAAAGATTAATTGCTGTAGGAATAGGGATGACAAAACCAAGGGCAGTCTGACAGTGACATTGTGTGTTATCATTTATAAAGGGAAAGCATTTGCATGTGTTATGCAGTTACCAGGGCTGAATTTAATTTAGTGAATTTAATTGCTAAACTTAAATCATGCTTCTGATAATACAGACAAAAAGGAGATCTCCAGAGAGTGAATACAGTGGGTCAACATGAGCGTGGGTTCCTTTCATGGGTTCTTGGCCGTCGTTTGCTTCTTCCAATAAAAATACAGATAGAATCATCTGTATTGATTGCTCTGTAGTTCTGAAATGAAGAACAACAAAAATGTTATCAGTCTGTTTTTCTCCAACCATCATTGCTTTCTGAATTTTGCAGGCAAGTTAGTCATTTCGTAGAGACATAATGTAGAAAAGCAGGTTAAGCAGTCAACTTTACTGTTTAATCTCTGAATTTAGGCCTCTCTGTCCCTCACAACTTGGTATTAGCATTTTTCTCTGTCTTTCTCATTTCCTACGTCCCTTAGGGCACAATTGCCTCAAAATATCACGGGGTTAGCTGGATCACTGTGTGATAAGGAACCTACCTGGGTGCCCTGGGCTAGTTTCTGCTAGGACAGCTACCTCTATAATTATTCTAACATGAACTCAGGGTTGGTTTCTTATTCTGATCCTAATCTTCTGGCCAGGACAATTTCATTGACAGAGTACTCATATTTTTGAAATGAGGAAAATATATTTTTGTGAAGTAAGGTCCTGGTAAAGCTCAATGCCTACAGGAGGAAAGGTTTGTTAGCACACAAATTCAACAGGTGCCTCAGTGCGTACCTGGGAGGCCGCTCCTCAGAAGGCGCAGACTCTCACATATAATTTCCTGTTTCTGCCTCAAGTTTTCCCATTTTAATGGGGATATTCTGCAATACCTAAACAGAGCTCTTAAAAATGTGTCACACATGAATTTAGAAAAGAACTTTGATTTGATTCCCTACAAATGTATATATGTGTATGTGCATATGTATAATATTTATGTAATTTATATTTAGTCATTAATTCATCCAGCTCTGCCACTCCTTTTCCCAGGTTGGAATTAGAAATAAAAAGTAAGGGTGCCTGGGTGGCTCAGTGGGTTAAAGCCTCTGCCTTTGGCTCAGGTCATGATCCCAGGGTCCTGGGATCCAGCCCCAAATCAGGCTCTCTGCTCAGCGGGGAGCCTGCTTCCCCCCTCTCTCTCTGCCTGCCTCTCTGTCTACTTGTGACCTCTATCAAATAAATAAATAAATAAAATCTTTTTTAAAAAAAGTAATCTGCTCTTTTGATGTCAATTATTTCACTGTGGATGACAGAGTATTTTTCCAAAATCAACCTATTTCCCTCTCTACCACACATCTGTAACTCATACAAGTCTGAAGGAGAAAATGCTAGATATTTCTGTCAACATAAGGAACACCCTAGCTCAGTCTTTAATAAGGTAACAAGTGAGAAAATTATTGTAAATATCAAGTGTTAATTTTCTAACTTTCATCCTGTCCCATCTAATAAAGTAACAACTTGGGCTACTATCCATTTCTTTTGTTTCATTTGTTTTTCCAAAGACAGTTCACTCTGGCATCTTCCTCTTCCCCTCCTTGCCATGTACCACTTTTGTTTCCATAACCTCTGCAAACTACTCAAATTTTTTGGAGCCATTAAAATTTCAAAGTTTAATAAGTGAGCAAGAAACACCTTCACCCCCACTTAAAGTTCAGGTCATACAAGGAAGCAAGGAAGAAGTAAGATGGTAAAGAAAAGACTGTTTTTATGATGTAAATATAAGATTAAAGTACAGCTTGAAATTTGAAAAGATTTGAAAAGGAAGAGCATCCCCGTGGATCTCCAGAGAAAATTGGTAGTGGAGGTTTCCCAAACCAACATGCATGTTTATTTCTGTACCACTGCTGTTATCATCATTATTTTGAGAAGAAACAGTTCAAATCACTTTACATTTGGGGGCTTCTATCTTCCCCTGCATATATGGTATTAAAACCCAGTTTAGTTAACACCTAATACAAGTTAATTCAAGAACACAGTCATCTCATCCCATAAATATTACAATATAAATATTACAATATAAATATTGTATATAGAAATATCAGCCACGTATATAGACCCATGAGTCTTGTACCATCTGCAGAATTCAAGTTCCTTCAGTCTAGGAAGACAGAGCAGCAAAGATAGAGCCACAAAAGAAGACAGATCTGTAAATCACTTCATCACGGGTTATCCTGAGTGCTTGCTACAGGAGAAAATCATTGGGATTAATTTATTGTTTTACAGCTGTTTTTTCTTATAGATCAAGATTATCGGGAAAATATGAATCAAGAAGTTTTCTTGGCTCAAAAGAGAACAATATGTGTTTTGGTACCACGGGGCGGGGAGGCAATCTTGTATATTTAATTACTTTCGCCTTATTTTGTCCTTGGTGTGATCAGTTCCCTGATTTCACAACAGTCAAGCTTGCTTTGAAATTGTAGACACATTAAATCAACCACTTGGATCACATGTGTTTCAAAGAATGTGGTTCCCCAGGTACAAGCAATCTATCAATCCCCTACTCTCCTTTCACTTTGGCATTCTGACAGTCCTAGTCAATTTCTTAGGCAGATTAATTTTATTTCATACCACGGTCACAGCAGCTCTTATAAAGAGTTTCAGAATTGCCTGTACAAAGTACACCTTTGATGTCGCAAGAGATTGGTGCGTTTCTTGATGATTGTGCAAACTCTCCTAATTGTGCCTGCAGGTAAACATACGGCTGTCTTCTTGGAAAACTGAGAAGTACAAAGAATGTTTATGTGCAGGCCCAGCCGTTCCAAGTATCTCTTGCCGGTTTAGACACACCTGGGTTACCATCCCCCTCTTATTGGCTGAGAAAGTTGCCCCACCTGATTTGTAAGTTTACCTGTCCTAGTCAATGTAAGGGGGGCCTTCAGCCAGCCAACACTGGCTTTATTCTGGCTAGAAGTAGCAAAGCAGCTCTGAAAAACCACCAGGCTCTGAGGTCATTACGACAGGAAAACTGTTCTCTCCTGAGGTGGAGAGAAACTCTTCAGAGTAGCCCTACCGGCTCAGGACTCAGGTAGGATAAAACCCATCCCAGAGGACGATGGCTACCTACGCCCTGCAGATCGCTGGACTGGTGCTTGGCGGTGTTGGCATGGTGGGCACGCTGGCTGTCACTATCATGCCTCAGTGGAGAGTGTCTGCCTTCATCGGAAGCAACATTGTGGTTTTTGAAAACTTCTGGGAAGGACTGTGGATGAATTGCGTGAGGCAAGCTAACATCAGGATGCAGTGCAAAGTGTATGATTCCCTGCTGGCTCTCTCTCCGGACCTACAGGCATCCAGAGGGCTGATGTGTGCTGCCTCTGCGCTGTCCTTCCTGGCTTTCATGACTGCTGTCCTGGGCATGAAATGCACCAGGTGCACTGGGGACGATGAGAAAGTGAAGAGTCACATCTTACTAACGGCTGGGATCATCTTCATCATCACGGGCGTCCTGGTGCTCATCCCAGTGAGCTGGGTGGCCAGCTCCATCATCAGAGAGTTCTACAGCCCGATAGTGGAGACTGCCCAAAAGCACGAGCTCGGAGATGCTCTCTACATAGGCTGGACCACCGCGCTGGTGCTGATCGCTGGAGGGGCACTGTTCTGCTGTGTTTCCTGTTACAGCGAAAAGAGCAGAAGCTACAGATACTCCATCCCTTCCCATCGCACAACCCAGAAGAGCTATCACATGGAAAAGAAGTCACCGAGCGTGTATTCCAGAAGTCAGTATGTGTAGTTGGGTCTAGTTTTTAACTTTACCGATAAAGCCATGCAAATGACTGAAATGTCCACTGTTTTCTAAAAATCGAACCTGAAGGAACATTGATTTGCCGTTCTTAACTGCCTAACATTAATTACAGGAACTGTGTATTGGCTATTTACAATTTTATAAGCTACTTCAGCAGAGTGAGATTTTACACACAGTATTTTGATTGTTCTAGGAAGTGCAGTAATGTTTTCTAAAATGATTCATGCATCTTGCATCTTTTCCTTTCACCAGTTACTTCAAAATGACATTGTTAAAGACTGTATCATTTTACAACTGTGATTTCTCTATGACACAGCATTATGCATGTAGATCAGCATGACATTTATATCTCACATAAATAGAAACAGGGTTCTCTTTTAAATGAAATACGGATTCAATACACTGAATAAATACAATTCAACTATTGCTTTTCAGGGGAATCGGGGATAAGATTGAAGAAGGTTAATATTAATTGTGTAAAAACAGCTTAGTGATTAACTTGCTCGATTTATAACTAAGGTTAAAATGAAGACTTTAATCAGCAGTGTAAAGGAAACTAAATGGCTTTCTGATATCTTGTTTTTCAACCTAAAAGGTAGAAATTCTAACTCCTTTATCCTCTTTCCCCAGAGGCCTTTCTTTTCTTGTATATTAAATGAACATCTTTGAAAAGACAGATATTTTGTCAAGGGGCTTTGCATTCAAACTTCTTTTCCAGGGCTATAGTAAGAAGAAAGATAAAACCATAGTCTAAGAAACATTAAAGACTTCAGGAAACTTAGTTTTGTTTTGTTTTGTTTTTTTTCCTCTGAAGTTTCTATGGTCAGAGAAGGATGGAATTTGACAAGAAAACATGTATGTATGTGAATATTTTTAACTATTTTATTACAGGCTTTGGGCTTTTATTAATATAAATAACAGGATAAGACAATAATATGCCTTAGTTTTTAGTAGCTTACCAAAAAACAAAAGCAATTCATCCTTTGTATGTTCTGTCTGCTCCTAAGATATCTATAGATACTGAAGTTCAAATTGTCATTTCAATCCCATCAAAAGTAAATATTTACTAATTCAATTTTTTATTCAGTCTTACTAAGGTATAGAGAAATACTATATCTTTGTGTTTCCCCCAGATTTGATGCAACTGATAATTCACTTTGAAAATTTGTATCCATATTTTTCTAGCTTACGTGACTATATATATATTATATCTACTTTATGTCCTTTATATTAATAAATTGTGCCTTTTATATAAATTTGATATTTTTTCATTCTTCTTTTTTATGTATATTAACTTTAAAGAGTTTTTTAAAATCCTGATATTTTCAGCTTTCTAATTTAAAAAGAAGCCACATTTTAAATATAAAGGTAGATTCAGCATTAATTTTTGAAACTATAAAATACTATGTATTATTTAACAACATTTTTCTTTATAATCATTGTATTCACACATTAATACTTGATGTGGACAATGTATTTGTAATATATTAAGATAGTGCTGTAAGGTCCAGCAAATGTATATGCCATAAATATTATGTATGTTTAAGCCTTTTCTATTAAACCACTTTTAAGCCATTTCTATAAAAACTTTCCATAGCTAAATAAGTTTCTACCTCAAGAAATAACATTAACTGGGGCGCCTGGGTGGCTCAGTGGGTTAAAGTCTCTGTCTTCAGCTCAGGTCATGATCCCAGGGTCCTGGGATCAAGCCCCACATGGGGCTCTCTGCTCAGCAGGGAGCCTACTTCCTCCTCACTCTGCCTGCCTCTGCCTGCTTGTGATTTCTGTTTGTCAAATAAATAAATAAATAAAATCTTTTAAAAAAAAAAGAAATAACATTAACTAATACCAGTGATTAATGTTATATGCTAGGAACTCACCTGCTTTATATGACTTATATCGTTAAAGATCATCACAAATGAGGACATATGGAGACAGTTCAGTGCTGACCCAATAGCGTCAGGAGAGAGAAGGACCCTGTGACGTCATAGCCTGTGCTCTTTCGCTTCAGGGAAAGTGGATTTTCATCGGGATCATATCAACAGATCTTTGTATGTGGAAATGACATGCTTCACCAGTATTAGCTGGGAAAAGTTTCAGTGTTTTGTTTTGTTTTGTTTTCCCCTAGGGTTGGTGATTTTGCAACTCCTGAGTGCTAATTTATCCTAGGCAGGCTTGCCCCCTTGGGTTGCACCATTCATGAGAGCAGAAAAGCGGGGAAAACTGAGCACTTTGGAGAAGTAATCCGATCTTCTAAGTACTAGTCTTGACCAAACATCCTCTTTACCTAGAAAGCTCTCCTGAAAACCCCAAATTCAATTCTTATTTTTCCCTTCTTTTCTCTACAACAGAATTATAACACTGCTAGTTTTCCTTATGACACCTCATGAGTACCTCTGAAATCTTTCTCCAAATTACCACACTTTCTGTCACCTGGTTGAAAAAGCCTTCCAGACTTGTGTCCGGACCTGCAGGATCTTCTTGCTTCAGCAGCCCCCCCCCCCACCACTTCCTAAAATGCACCTTACCCCATAATCCTTGTAGGATTGCCCCACTGCCCTAAAGTAGGTCCAAATGCCTCAGTGGATGATAACTGTGGAAGATCACTCTCTTAGAAGCGTCACGGCAAACCTTATCACATGGTACCATCAGCGTAGAACCAGTATGATCACAATTATGAAGTCAATGTCCAGAACTAGAATAATTCACATGTCAAAGGGCTTGTTCAGTATCTTGAAAGAGAGGCACTGGAACTGGGAAATGGTTTGACCAGTAGCACATTATGTACAAGAGGACGTTTTATAATGTTGTTTTATAATGTGGTTTTATGGAGAAACAAGGTGACATGATGGAAAGAACACAGAAGACATGGTTTTATAACCTGACCTTAGAGCTGGGTTTCTTTCTTTTCTTTCTTTCTCTCTTTCCTTTTCCTTCTTTCTCACTGTACCACCTTCTGCCTCACCAGGAACCCCTTCCATTGATTCTGTATTCAAAATGACTCTCTCATGCACTGCAAAAACAGTCATTAGGCTGAACCATGCTAAATTTCAGGGATTCAGGGATGTTTTTGTTTTCAAAGAAGCAGGAGCAAGAAATGTAGCCTTCACTGCATGCCTATCATGTGATTGGTGCTTTTCTTTCTTTACCAAATCAATCTTCTAACATTCTGTGAATTACATATGAGATCATGAGAACACGGTGTCTCAAGATGATGGTTATATAACATCGTACATGTACCTGTGTGTGTGTGTGTGTGTGTGTGTATCTCCTAATTCAAGAGCCTGTGTTCTTCCTACTGTAATATTGTCCAAAGGCATCTCTTCTACAGTAAACTTTGTGAACCATGTGATCTAACCACCTCATGCCTCCCTAGTCACACACAGTACCCTTTCCACCTGACCCTGGGGTAGACCTCACCATCAGTTTTGGCTACACGTTTTTTTTTCCTTTTCTCCCCTGTCTTAAACTGTATAAGATTTGCTGCTTCTTAGTTTCTGACATCCATCATTTTTTCCCCTTGGAAGACATTGTATTTTTCTGGATTCCTGTCATAGGCTTTGTATTTCAAACTCTCCAGGCCTCCTCCATTGTTCTGAGAAGGCCTCCCAGAGCTGCCTGGACCTGCTCAACCTCTCCTTTTAGTCCTGACCCCATTCCTCTATGTGCAAAGCAGAGCGGCAGGTGGGACCCAGCCAACAGGCAGAACCCAGAGGCCTGCTTTCTGCAGATCTTCAGGCTCAGCCAGAATCCAGGAGGAAAGAGCAGGGCACTATTCAACTCTAAGAATAATGAGAATGCAGGAATCACTGGTGCACAGGCCCGAGGCCAGGCCTGAAGCTCTGAGCTGGGGGTGGAGGGAGCCGCAGGGAGACCTACTGTAGACTCTGCCTGCCTCACAAGTAGTCCTGGGATGGGGGAGACATTTGTAGTCTTGTGTAGTCATGGGGGACAATCTCAGAGGTCAGAAAAACTATGGGAGTCACACACAGAGACTGGGTTTCTTTCTATTTTGGGGCCTGGGAGGCTGATAACACCAAGGGCTTGGAGCTCAGAGGTGACTTCCCAGGGCCCCAGCAGAGAGATAGCAATTTTCAGGTCACTAGGTCACCAGCCAGCAGGGAGGGTTCCTGCCACCCTAAGGTGTGTTCGGGCTGATTATGGCAAGTTAACGTCCACAAGGAAGAGAGATCCTAGAATCACATACGGCGGTTCAACAGTCAGAAAAAGGAAGTGCAAGCTGGATGCTCATGACTGGCAGGCAACCTTTGAGCAAACAGATCTGCTGGGAAAGAGAAGACATCTTATGCAAATAAACAAATACCCATAAGAGACTAACGCAGATTGAATTGCAGGATTAAAAAGCTGCTTACTACTTAAATAACATGGTTTCCACATTTAAAAATCTGCAAGAGATGGAGAGGTGAGGGGACTCAGTGTTGAGGTAAAATTGAATGTTTGGAAGATCAAGTAGAAGACAAGCTCATAACACAGAGCAAACAGAGGAAAAGAGGCAATTCATGAGGAAAAATACAGAGGACTCTGCGAACAAATTCAAGGACCTAAAGTGCAAATTTGGAGAGAAGAATAAAGGCCAGATGGAAGGAGGAGTTGTCCCTGGGCACAAAAAATACCAGTGTTTAAAATGAAAGGCTCAAATTCACAAATAGAAAGGGCTCACTGAGGTCCTGGGAAAACTATAAAGAAAGTTTGTAGTTAAATTCTTAAAGTGACAACAAAACAAAATGAAAACAAACAAATGAAAAACCCAAGTATGCAAGATTTCACCAATCATAAGAAATTACTTAATAACAATAATCCCCCCCCCAAAAAAAAGCATACCTACATCCAATATCTCCACCACAGACCTAGAAGCTGGATGGTGGATTACTAAGTAAAGGCCCTGGAAGGACAAATCTTCGGCGTAAGGAATCTACTCCCAGGAAGAACCACATTTCCCTGTGAGTGAGGGAGAAAAGCATTTCGTGGCTACTCTAGGATCTAGCCACTCTGTCCTTCATAAAGCTGATCTAAAGGCAGTACTAAGACAATGCGTGGCGGAGGACACAGCAAGGAAGGAAACATGGAAAGAAGGGGAGACTTGGTCAGCCATGACTTTTGCAGTAAAAAGAAAGAATTGGCTGGCGCCAGAACTGGGAGGAACATTGGCTCTAGGAAACCACTACAAATATGTCACTGCTGGTGCTCAAGTTCAGAACTAAGACCTTCCTGGCCCTACAGATAATTAACAGAAGACACAAAGTCATCTAACGGTCCAACATCGGAGTTCTTTTTCTTCTGATATTCTCCAGGCTCCACAGTACCCATATTATAGCCCCTCATGCTCTATGTCATTTTTTTTTACCACCCAGGAATTCTTTCCCCAAGACCCTGGTAGTCTGCAACGCCTTCGTCATCTTTTACTGTCAGAGATGGTGGAGCCCTTGAGCTGCTATCTTGGCTCCCTTTGGCTCTGCCCATGCACCCCCTGTGCCAGGCGAGCCCAGTGTCAACCCGGTCCTGTTGTGAGACAGATGTGTATCAGCTGGTCTAACTCTCCATCTGGAGGGCAAGCTTGGTCTTTCTTAGACAAAAGGCCCACTCTGTGGGACCCCCCCCTCCAATCCCTCAAATCAATGTGATTCAAAAATCTTATTTGCCCTATGTTACTGAACTCTATTGTCTGCCCCTTTCTCTGACTCTTCTTCACATGCTAATAAATACATATGAATATGTTGGAAACAGAAATAAACTTTTATAAGAAATATAAAAATATCAGGAGAAAAAATATTCCATTTAAAAATGAAGAGAAAAAAATCAGTCCATTGTAAAATAAAAAAAATAGAGAAAAGAAATACTCTGTTCAAAAAATGCAGTGAAGGGGCGCCTGGGTGGCTCAGTGGGTTAAAGCCTCTGCTTTCGGCTCAGGTCCTGATCCCAGGGTCCTGGGATCCAGCCCCGCATCGGGCTCTCTGCTCAGCAGGGAGCCTGCTTCCTCCTCTCTCTCTCTCTGCCTGCTTCTCTGCCTACTTGTGTTTGCTGTCTGTCAAAAAAAAAAAAAACAAAAAAAAAAACCTTAAAAAAATTCAGTTAAAAAAGATAAAAAATCAGAATTGAACATTTTCCTGACTTAGGAAAGAATTTATACAACTTTTTAGCAATGGGGCAAAGGAAAAATTAACTTTTCTTATTTTATTTTTAATTCATAAAAAATTTTTTAAGATTTTTAAAAATTTATTTATGTGACAGAGGGAGAGAGATCACAAGCAGGCAGAGCAGCAGGCAGAGAGAGAGGGAGAAGCAGCCTCCTCACTGAACAGAGAGCCTGATGTGGGGCTCCATCCCAGGACCCTGAGATCATGACCAGGGCCAAAGACAGAAGCTTAACCCACTGAGTCATACATGCACCCCTACTTTTAATTTTTTAAAACATAGGATATATTTTACTAGCAGGCAACAAAACAAGGCAAAACAAAACAAATAGAAAAACCATCCATATATCTACCTATTTCTTACTTGGCTTTTCTCCAGACACCCCATCTTCCTCCTCAACTACCTGTCTCTAAAATCATTAACTTTGTTGCTTCTGTCTGTGGTTATTTTTTTGCATTTTGTAATTGATGTGTGGGAGGGGTGGTGGGAAGGAAGAAAGCCCATGGTTGAAGATTTTTTCTTTGTTTTTGTCTGTAAGCTAGTAAGGATATATTTGTGCAAGAGCCGTAAATGAATCTCTCTCTCTCTCTCTCTCTCTCTCTCTCTCTATTTTTCTGTAATAGACCAGCTTTCCTATGCTTTTTTATTCCCTCTAGAGTAGAGATATGAGTAAACACCTAGAGATCCTATGTGAAGGGGAACTGTGATTTATTAGATGTTAAGTTGTAGAAATGTTTTAGAAATTAAACTGCCCTCCAGCTTTAAAGCAGAGAAGCCCTCTGACAGCAATGAAGACTAGTCTTACAGCCCAACTGTGGTCCAACATTGAAGCTTGATACAATGTTTTTACATTTATCAAACAGAGAATGAAAAGAAGGGGAAAAAAGATTCAGTGTTGGGCTCCATTCTGGTTATTTCTTACCAAATGACAGACTGGCCCAGAACTTGGTGACTTAAAACAATAATCATTTAATATATCACGAATTTGTGTGTTAGAAATCCCAGCAGGGCTCAGTTGGTTGGTAGCACTGACCACAGCTGGTACTTTGGGTCCAAAGCGCCCATGACAACAATTTCTCTCACTACCTGGCACTTGGCAATGATGTCTCAAAGTCTGAATTCAGATGGACCTCTCATTTGGTACATGCAGTCTGAGGACTTCTTCACCATGTCTTTCCAACAAGGCAGTCAGACACTGAGCATGGTGGACGGGAGTTCTAAGGATCCAAGGAAAAGAAATAATATTTTTGATAGGTCTGGCATTGCTTTCACTATTTGCAATTGGTCAAAGGCATCACAGGGTCAAGGAGAGGGAGAATAAATTCTATTGCACAATGGGAGGGTCACCAAAGAACATGGACCATATTTAGTCCACTCTAGGTTCAAGTGAAGTTTTGAGAATTTAAAGAGAATTTTTTCCTTCAAACAACTTACTTCATGAAAAGTGACCCAATTTAAAAGATGTCTTGTATTTTAAATTAGATAAAAGGAAACATGTTTTCTGTTGGACAAAAGCAGGTGTAAGGACAAATATGAATTAAAAATAAGAGGCTTATTTCTTCCTGTTGAAATTAAAGGGAGAGATTTCCCTCCTCTCCTTTTTCTTAGAGCATTTACTTTAGAAAACTTGCAAGTGCTTTCTTCTTTCTTTGAAATGTATGTAAAGCTTTTAAATATTAGAAAGGCCTTCTGTCAGCTTTGTGATCTAGGAATGTCTTTCTCTAGGACTTGGGAGCACTTGTCTTTTAAATATAAGCATGAGGGGAGATAATACCCTATCTCTGCTTTTTGTGGGGGTGTAAGCCTTGAGCCAAGTTACAAAATGATTAATCATACAAATATGAGAAGTTTGTTTTTCTTCTGGATAATGTCAGTAGCTAACGTAGATGATAACCCTAATTAACAGGCAAATTTGGGATGAATTCTGTGTGAGAAAGTTGTCAAATCCTATTGCTTGACGAATAGCTGTTTATCTCGAAAACATTTATGTAGTGGGTTGTATCCCCCCGAATATGTAAAAAGGTGAGTTTTCTTTCTGTCTTTGTAATCCTTTAGCAGATTGCCTGTAATGCATCACATTCTGATTTAATGCTTATGCAATAATGAAACTGGTTTTGGGGCACCTGGATGGCTCAGCTGGTTAAGTGCCTGACTCCTGATTTTGGCTCAGGTCATGATCTAAGCACAGTCTGCTTGTGATTTTCTCTTCCTCTCCTGACCCTCTCCACTTGCATATGCATGCTCTCTAAAAATAATAATAATAATAATATAATAATGAAATTGATTTCTTTCTCTACTATCTTTGTGGGAAAAATTTCTGGGTTGGAAATTTTTGTTTTTAATTACATTTCCCCAACATAAGCCATGATAAGAAAAAACACAAATGGGAAAAATTTCCATAATCTAGAAATTTATGCTTGGTAATAATCAGAGATGTTTCTGAACGTTCTGTAAATAGATGTTTATCTGAGCACTACTTACAATGATGGAAATTGAAAATGATATAAGTGTCCCACAGAGAGAAGTTATATAAGAGATGGTGTGCCTGACCATTCAATTGCATATTTTCCTGCTACCAAAGAATCCTCAATGACCCATATATTATTTCTGATATAATGTTATGAAAATAGAATAAAACCAGTTTTAAAATCCCATACTCACCACAACCATGATTAAGTCTCTCTCTCTCTCTCTCTCTCTCACACACACACACACACACACACACACACACACAGATACACACAAAGAAACAGCTGGAAAAAATTGACTAAAATGTAAACTTACATGTGATTACTTTCTTTTAAATATTTTCTGTACTTTCATTTTCTTTTTTTAAAAGATTTTGTTTATTTGAGAGAGAGAATGAGAAGGAGAGAGAAAGAGAAAACATGTTTGTGAGTGAGGGGGTGAGGAGACAGGAGGGAGAGAGGGGGAAGCAGGTTCCCTGCTGAGTAAGCTGGATACAGGACTTGAATCCAAGACCCTGAGATCATGACCTGAACCAAAGACAGATGCTTAACCGAAGAGACACCCAGGAACCCCTGTACTTTCATTTTCTAATGAAAAAACATTTTCATAGTGAAATAAAAATAAACTTATAATTAGTATATTTTAAGGCTAGAAGTATACAGAAAACAGTAGATGGTTGACTTGGCAGAAAATCAAAACAGAACTGTGGTGGAAAGGGATTAGGAAAGATCATTAAACTCTGAGGAAAATCATAAAGCTATGAGGAAAGGTGATGAGAAATGACAAAATAAAATACAAAATGATGGTTGACTAGGAAAACAAAAGGAAGAATCAAAGCACATTTTTCCAGACCTGTGAAAATAAAGACTTGTGATGGAAAACCAGCTGCTTTACAATGTTTCAAGCATGATTAATAATCTTAAGTAAAGAGTAAGAGCTAGTCTGATAGGGCATTTTGGAAATATCCAAATTAAAAAAAAAATGGTTCCATCAAATGAACAAATATAAGGTGCATGTTTGAGTTAAACAATAGCACCATAGAACAAATCGTTTTTGTTCCCTTCTGTCATTTGACTTGAGTTTTGCATTTAATCTTTTAAATAGTCTTATTCTGTAGAGAGAAGCCACTTTTTTTTTTTAGCATGTCACAGGTAAATATAAATGTTTAAATTCCCAAGTAGTTAATTTTTTTAAAGCTCCATTTGTTAAATAATCCATTCCTTGTAGTTTGCTGATGCATTATTTATCAAGTAGTAAATGCATACATGTCTGTCTGTCTGTTTCTGGGCTATTTATTCTGCTTCATTGATCTCTGGATCTTTTAAAAGTAGATTATCACTAATTGATATAAAGACTGGTAGTTTCATCAAGTCTGTGGATACTTGTCCTGAATATACTTCAGTTCTACTGACTTCATAACAGAAATACTTTCAGAGGGTTCACTGCACAATAAACATGGAGAAATTAAATGTGTTATTAAATGTCTTATTAAATTAAATTAAATGTGTTACTAAATGTCTGATTAAATGTGTTAATAAGAAGGGGACATCGTCAAATCTTTTTTTTTAATTGTCTTATTTAGCAACCATGGTAGGCATTCTCAGTTAATGTCTTGCTCCCATCTATTCTTCCCAATATCAAAATTCACTGCAACATAAAAGCAGTTTAGATCTAGAACACAGATGGCCCTATTCAGTTGGAGAGGGCTTTTATAAATCAAGGTTTATCAGAAAGCCTTCTACCAAAAAATCTGTCAGTCCCAATGTAGAAGACTAGAATCTCATTTAAGAAGTCAGGATTCCAACGCTTTCTCCCACTAACTGTGTAAATTGGAACAATGTATCTAACTAGTTCTTGAATCTGTTTCTTTACTGTTAGCGTAAAGACTAATGCAGTAGACTAGGTATCACATTAGAACACAATCAATCTCTAAAAATTGTGAATTTTTAAAAATAGAGCTTCCCTATGACCCTGAAATTGCACTACTGGATATTTACCCCAAAGATACAGACATAGTGAAGATAAGGGCCATCTGTACCCCAGATGGCCATTAGCAATGGCCACAGTCGCCAAACTGTGGAAGGAGCCAAGATGTCCTTCAACAGACCAATGGATAAAGAAGATACGGTCCATATATAGAATGGAATATTGCACCTCCTTCAGAAAGGATGAATACCCAACATTTATATCAACACGGATGGGACTGAAAGAGATTATGCTGAGTGAAATAAGTCAAGCAGAGAGAGTCGATTATCATATGGTTTCACTTAATTGTGGAGCATAAGAAATAACACAGAGGACATTGGGTGAAGGAGAGGAGAGAGTTGGGGGAAATCGGAGGGGGAGACAAACCATGAGAAACTGTGGACTCTGAGAAACAAACTGAGGGTTTTGGAAGGGAGGGGTGGGGGTGGGTGAGCCTGGTGGTGGGCATTATGGAGGGTGGTGGGTATTATGGAGGGTGTGGTGCATAAACAATGAATCTTGGAACACTGATAAAATAAAAGAAATAAGAAAAAAAAAGAAAATCATAAATTTTGAGGGGATGGTATCAGATTCAAAAATACAGATTATTACTTTATTCTTGCCAATGGCCCTAAAAAACCTTTATACCAGACTTGTCAAGGCTTATGGACGGGTAAGGTATCTATGACTATGACCATACTACACAGTGTAGGATACATGGATCTCTGACAACCAATAATGATCGTTTATGATAAAAGAAATTGCTGGATTTTGTTTATATAGGTCAGGTAGCTAAGTGGTAATCCCAGAAAGCAGCAAGAGTTTATTGAAAACATACTGTACAAGCAATAGTCTTTTAATAGGGAATCTTTTGAAAATCTGATGAACCGAGAAGCTATCCAGAAGTATCAATTTGTGACTGCCATTTATTTCTTCGACACACCCCAATACACTGGGATTACTATGAAGTCTGTCTGAATCACTGGGTGGCATGAAATTGGTCTCCATCTCAGCATACATGACCTTGGGTCTCAAGCACATGGCATCACAAATTCCTTGGTAAAGGAGGACTGAGTTTACCATGTGCTATTTGAAAATAAACCTTGGATTAATTCAGACCAAAATTCTGTGATGAGGTCCCTGAAATCCACAACCCACCCAATTTCATTGTTTTGCATTCAAAGTCAATTTTTTTTCAAAGACTTTATTTATTTATTTGACAGACAGAGATCACAAGTAGGCAGAGAAACAGGCAGAAAGAGAGAAGGAAGCAGGCTCCCTGCTGAGCAGAAAGCCTGATGTGGGGCTCGATCCCAGGACCCTGGGATCATGACCTGAGCTGAAGGCAGAGGCTTTAACCCACTGAGCCACCCAGGCACCCCCAAAATCAATTCGTTAACTGGTTGTGTTTCTGATTATATATTTTGTGTGTGTGTGTGTGTAATGAAATTTTATGTAGTACTTTCCATTTAAAAGTTTAGCAATGTACAAAAATGGAAACCATCCAAGACTCCACCCCAAAGAGATAAGATCTTAGGAAAGTGGATGAGCACACACAAATGTAAATGTATCTGAATATGAAGCCCACACTTTTCCATCATCAAAATCTAGTATCACTTTCATTTCTCTAGCAGATGAAGTTGGTTTGTATCCCAGGCACGTTGATAATTTTAGTACCTCAAATTAATATCCCTTAAATATCCATTCAGTAGTTAAATAGTGGAAATAAGATAAACTGATTTATTTTTGGTTAATTTAATGTCTATGTTGAAACAAATTCACTTATTGATTCACTTCCAAGAATAATGGAAAGTCAACATGGTTTAAAAATCCAGCAAAACATTTTCCACCACTCAGTGTTTCCTTATTTATCTTTGGGGTCCTTTTGTTATTTCTTAACCACACTACTCCTTAAGAGATGAAAGGCTTTAACTTTAGATGTGAAAATTATTACTTGCTCCCAGTAAAAGCATCACTCAGTAGACTAATGTGTTTCAGATTCTCAGCAGGAGGGACTTCATGCACGCATGAGGAAGATATGGAACAGAGATGGTTATTTGCTGACAAAAAAGGTGTTCTGCAAATTTTTAATCAGATATCTACTTTTGCAGAATTAGGTCCAATATTGCATATATTCATTGGATTTAAAAAGAAAATGGTGATTTTTAAATTTATCTAGCTTGTTCTGGTTATTGGGATGAGACAAGTAATCTCTGGCGGCTCTCTGTGTTCATGCTAGAAGAATCCTATCCATCACTGCTGAAAAGGAGAACAAAAGTATAGTATAAGAGAATAGATTTGTGAAAAGCACACTCCCTAAGCAGGGATGAAGCTTTTGCTCTGAGCATCTACAATCCAGTAAAAATGAGAGGTTCTGGAGCTCCCGGGTAGATCAGTTGGTGAAGTGTTTGCCTTCTGCTCAGGTCATGATCCCAAGGTCCTGAGATCAAGCCCTGTGCTGGGCTCCCTGCTCATCGAGGAGTCTCCTGCTCCCTCTCCCTCTGCTCCTCCTTCCCACACTCAAATTCTCTCTCACTTGCTCTGCTGCTTGGTCTGCTCACTCTCTCTCAAATAAATAAGTTTAAAAAAAATGAGAGGTCCCTCTAATACTCTATTATTTCTCATGTCTTATTTTGGTGGATCTCATCTCTTCGTCTCACCAAACTTACCATCAATCTCCTGAAATTTTCTTTTTCTAAAAACTTCCCAGATTGGTAATTCAAAAGATCAAGGCCTTCATTCACCAAACATTTGCAGATGATCTGCACCAAGCTCAGTGGCAGTGATTCCTCCCAGACCAGACTAGAGGGTCCTCACGTCCCTCCACTGCTCTGGGAAAACATCTTCAGTGGTCTCTGTGTGAAGAAGTTCACAAACTGAAATGTTGGACTCTAACATGAGGATGTCAAACAAACTAGTGAGTAATAAATTCCAGGCCTGGATAAGCTGAACCTAACTTGGTTTACTCAGAATGTAGGCAAATAGAGGGATAGCCCTAACGGCTTTATGGGTTCCAGAGCTTTATAGAATCTGATGAAAGCCATGAAATCTCATCCTAAAAAAATTATACACACACACCATATACATAGTATGTGTGTATAATATATATTATGTGTATATAATATATATATACTGACATGCAAAGTCTGCATATAATTTCTGGGGTTTTGTAGACTACCCTGAGTGGACTATATGCATGCATGATTCATTCATTCAGCAAATGATTAATAGACACCTATCTATCTACATCTTCTAAATCTCGACTTTGTGCGTGTGTGTGTGTGTGTCTTTAAGTCAACTTTTTATTTTAGAACAAGTTTTAGATTTACAGAAAAATTACAAAGACAGTACAAAGAATTCTTATATACCCCTACCCTGTCTCTATTATTAATGTATTTAATTGGTATGGTACATTTGTTCTTTTTTAAATTTTTTTTATTTTTTTATAAACATATAATGTATTATTAGCCCCAGGGGTACAGGTCTGTGTAAATCTCGGCTTTTAAGGAGACTTGAATTATCTTGAAGGACCTTTTTATAATTAAAATATATTTTATTTCATTAACTTTAAGGGTGTTCCTTGCTGGAGTATATGATGTTCAAAAGAGTAGAAGGCCTGAAGCATCTGAGAAAAAGCTAAAGTAAGACAATGGATGATGGAGGGAGTTTAGACTGAAACTGCAGGATTCTTGGGATCTAAATAAATGATGTGTCTCATCATTTTTCTTAGGACAAGATATGTCCTTTAGTGTTGAAACTTGAGCTCCAAGGATATCCTTGGAAAATAAGGAATCTATATACATATTGTTGAGGGGGTAAGACTGTTTTATTCATGAAAAAGACAAGAATCTGGACAAATCAAAATGTAGCATGTAAGAAGACCAGCTAGTAGACTAGCTAAGTGAGCTAGGCCACTAGGTCACATAGACCCAGCTGCAGATCCCATGTTTGTGACCCACTACTTATGAAAACCTGGAAAAATGATTAAACGTCTTAGACAATCACTTTTATCATTTGCAAAATCAAATAATAACAGAATCTCATAAATTAGTTCCATGTAAGATTCAATATGATGATGCCTATAAAGCACTTAACCAGGGCCCTGAACAGTGTAGGCGTTCCCAATAATAACTGAATTACAAATGACCCTTACTGAAAAATAAGTGATGTTTGCAAACCACTTAACTATTACACATAGATGTTTAGGTATTTGGGATGAAGACAAGGTAAGATTTTGGAAAAAAAATAATGGAATTCTGAGCTCAGATGAGGATTAGTAGATAAATGGTTCTCTACTATCAAAATGGTCATAAAACAACTGATTGGGGCCAGCATTCAGTATTAAGTGTCAGAGATTATAGCCTTAAAACCTCTCTTTAGCTCACGCTTAGGAGACTGTACTCACACAGACGCTTTATGGAAACGCAGAAACCCCTCATGAGTTGACTAACGGAAGAGGGAATAGTGATGTCACTCAAACACCAGGGGGCGCTCTCAGTTTAAGGGAAAAGCACCCCAGTCACCTTTATAAATTGAGAAGGTCAAAACGTGCTAAAGGTCAGGACAGACTTTGGGAACAATTCACTACTGTGGTTTAAATTTCGAATTCTTCACAAATCTATTTTTTTTCTCATTTATTTGGATTTCAAAAGAGAGCCATATGGGGGAAAACAATGTAATGCTATTTCTAACATTAAGACCACCCTGCCTTGTACCACATGGATTTTTTTTTAAACTCTCTTTAGAGACTTCCATAGTTTTCAAAGTCATTTCTAAGTCATTTACAGGCAAGAGATATTGCATCTACACAAGTAAAATAGAGGAGAGAGATAATATTTGCTGATGATGGGGCTTTTCAAATTACTTAAATAATTTAGTCTCCATTTCCCCCTAATGTGACTTATCCTTCATTTAACCATTCATGAAAATAGGTAAGATTCTAGCTGTCCTATTTTTATTCATTCACTCATTCAGCAAATATTTATTGAACGTGGGCTACATGTGAGGCCTTGGGAATGAGGAAATTCATAAACATCAATCGTGGTCCCTCACATAACAAATCACCTGACATTGAGTCAGCTCCCAGCTTACGTTTTAGTGAGAAGAGATAGACAATTGAAACCAGGGGGCACATGTATGAGAAACTGAATGTATACATGGACAATGGCCAAACCAAAATAAAAACAGAGCTCTGACCTACAATCTGTTGCAACAAGCCCAGATAATAATCAAGCCCTCTGTAATAAACTGTTGAAGAAATCAGCCTGCTAGGAAGTCTAACTGCTATATGAAGTAATAATCCAGGACGCTAAACAATAGCTTCTTTAACAATTGACCCCAAATGACCAAGACTTGATGAATAATTGTAGTTTCCTTAAGGTTTGCCTCTACTTCCAACTTAAGACCAACCAGAGAAAACATAATATGCACCCATCGGAGATCACATAGGATGCCTGCCTTCTAGTTAGCCTGCCTACAGCTTCCCCATGCCCACAGCCCCCAGTCCGGGCACACCTGACTCTTCCCTTCTTGCACTCTGAAACTTTTCCATCCTTTTGCCTGCCTTTGAGTCTCTGTCAAACACAGATGACAGGGGCTGACTTTCCTGCTCTGTGGCGAGCTCAGAATAAATGGCCTTTGATTTCTCCTTTGGCTAGTCTTCATTTATTTCCATGTGTAGACTATGACAGGTTTGGAAAAGTAGTATGCGGAAAAATAAATCATAATTAAGGAATAGGGGTACCTGTGGGAGAGGGGTTTATTTTCCATAGAGTGGTGAGGCAAGACCTTTTAAGCAAAGACTGAAAGGAAGTGAGGGCTGGCCTTTGTGGATATCCAGGGAGGGGCATGCCTGTATGAGGATGAGCAAGTACAGCTTGAAGGGGAGACTGTTACTGTGGTTGGAAAAATGGCCATTTTCAGAGTGAATAAAAGAAAGAGAGGGTGGCCAGATTGGAGTTCAGAGAGGCAGGGAGCCTAAGAGTAAGGCTCTAGAGTAAGAAGAGACCCCTTTGGAGCTTTAAACAGAGAAATAGCATCACCTGAATTTGTTCTAGAAGTGACACCCTGGCTCCTGTGTTCAAGTGCACTGTAGGGAGCAGGGGAGAAGCCTGGGGACCAGGTTGCAGTAATACAGACAAAGACGGCAGTGGTTTAGTTGGGGAATGGTATAGAGGAGCTCCTGAAAAGTCTTTTGGTTTTGAATGTTTGAAGGCAAATATATATATTTTTTTGAGATTTTATTTACTTATTTCAGGGAGAGAGATAATGAGAGGGAGGAGAGAAAATCTGAAGCAGATGCCACACTGAGCACAGAGCTCAATCTCACAACCTTGAGATCACGACCTGAGTCAAAACCAAGAATCAGATGCTTAACCGACCAAGTCACCCAGGCCCCCCTGTTTAAAGGCAAATTTGATGGATGTATTGATTGGGTGGAGTCTGAAAGGTGAAAAAAAAAAAGGAGGACAAGAGGGTAAAAATCAAGGCTCTGAATGCATGAACTTGGAAAGAGAGAGACAACACCGGGAAAGGGAGAAGTGGTTTGGGGTGGCTATTTGTAACAACTGGTAATTTGGTTCTAGTCACAGTGAATTTGAGATGTCTGTAAGATTTTCAAAGGGAATTACAGAGAGCTTCAGCCTGGGGATAAAAGTATGAGCACTGTTAGCATATATGTGGAGTTCAAGCCATCCATATGGTCACCCTGGAATGGTGTAGTATTTAAAGACCGGAAAAATGAGAAGGAACTCGCAAAGGGGAATGAGAATAGTGACTGGGGAGGAGGAAAAGAACCAACAGAGAGAGTGGCTGCCCCAAAACTATGTGAAGAAAGCACTGTAAGAGTAAAGGCATGGTCAATGGGGACAAATCTGACAGGTTAAGTAAGAAAAATAAGAACCGATGATGAAACGTAACAATTTAGACATTGTCAACAACTTTTACAATAGTTTTCATGGAAGTTGTGAAGAATACAGTCTGAACAAAAATCAAAAGTAGAATGGGAGAGTATAAATTAAAGATAAGTAAGAAGAAGCAGTGCTCTGCCCATTTTACTTAAAAAAAAAAGGAGGTAAGAAACTGCAGTAGGAAGGGGCTGTGGGGTCAAAGGCAGGGTTTGTGTGTTCGTTCGTTTGTTTGTTTTTAAGTTTGGCTCTATTGCAATGGGTTTGGATGCTTATGGTAAGCAGAATAATGGCCCACCGCATATGGTCATGTCCTAATCCCCTATGAAAGGTGACATATTCAATCAAATCAACTCAAATCAAAATCAAAAAGCTTTTGCAAGAATTGATTAATGATCTTGATGAGGAATATTAGTCCGGACTTTCTATCCGGATTCAGGGTCAGTATTTATTCAGGTAGACCCACTGCAAATACATGAGTCCATGTAAGGGCAAGAGGGAGGCAAGAGGGTCAGAGAAGGAGATGTGGTGGAAGTGTGTGTGTGTGTGTGTGTGTGTGTGTGTGTGTGTGCGTATGAGAGAGAGACAGACAGAGAGAACTTGAGATTCAAAGATTCTATGTTGCTATAAATTGAAGATGAAAGTAGGGGCTGTGAGCCAAGGAAGCACGTAGACTCTAGAAGGTGGAAAAAAATAGATATGAATTCTCATCTAGGGACTCCAGAAGGATACAGCCCTGCAAAATCATTTTGTACTTTTGATCCCCAGTTTTGAAGTTAATAGATTAGTGTTCTTTTAAGCCACTAAATGTGTTGCAGTTTAGAGTAGCAGCAGCAAAAGCAAACACACTGTTGTTGGGAATGACACAATCAAGAAGAGAAAATGATAATGCAAGGGAGAGATGGCAATGTCTGGAACAATGTCTTTCAACCTGTATCTTGGAGACATCAAATGGGATCTGGTGCACAGAAGGACGGACAAAGGTAGGATTTCATTCTAGCAGCAGGGATAGTATAAAATTGAATTGCATTCAGTTGATACATTCAGTGGCAGAAACATTTCCTCAGTTTCTTCAGTGAAGTTCAAGTCAACAGCATCAGCTAAAATTGGAGAACTGGAGAGGGATGTTGAAGGAAAGTAGGCAATAAGAGTGCAGGCAAATAGACTAGAGAAGAGTAATATGACTGCATGGCAGAAACAAGGACCCACTTGAGATTAGTGGTGATGGAGTGTCTGTTTGTTTAAAATTTTTTAGTCACATTTAGCCTCCTAGATCGATTGCAGAATCCATGGAGAGTTGCGTTTCATCAAAACCGATTTTGCCAGAGAAATAAAACGTGGAAAATTGGGGTTAGAAATTGAGGGTGTATGCAAGGGAACCTAAGATGCTTGAGGGAGAAAATGGGGACATGACCTAAGCTGGGACATTAAAAGCATGGTGAATCAATGAACTGTAGATTTCAGTGGTCCCAAAGAGTTATTGGCAATAGTGTGGGGAAGTAGTGAAGTCCAGAATATGGGAAGCTTGAGAATATGCTATGGGAAGCTGAAGCTAATGAGAGTAAGAATGTGTAGGAAGCCGGTCTCTGGGGCTGCACACTGACATCACCTGGAGAGTGTGAGTCAAAACCGCATGAAATCAGCATCTCTGGGGGTGGATCTGGGACATTAGTTTTTTGTTCAATTTCTCCTGTATGATTCTAACATGCAGGCAAGACTTGAATACCACAGGAGTGGATAGCTGAGTGGAGTGAAAAACAGAAGTGCAGGAAGCCCAGGAGATAACACCAACGTGGAAAAGATGAATGAGAAAATCCATGAGATGGCATTGACCTCTTCCAAGGAAAAGTATTATGGAACTCTTTGCTGTTTTAGGGTACAGTTACAGAAACTTTCATCATTATAAACTAGGCTTTTGTCCTTCTTAACAGAAGGACAATTGAGTTAATTATTTGTCTAAGAAATCTTGGGCAGCATGTTGCCTGGTTGTTGTGGGGAAAAAAAAGAAAAAAAAGAAAAGAAAAAAAAAGAAATAGATGAATTTCTCTCCACCCTCCTCTGCCATTAGATGTGGGAAATGTTTATAAAATTCTAATTTAAAATATTTGACAAAAGAGATAGACCTGAACTATAAGTTACATGAACCAGTGTTCTTGCTAAGAGAGACACATAGGTAAACACCAACATTATGCCTGAGGAACCACCAGGCATTTAAGCTACAACTGAGTAAGATGTGAACAATTAAACATGTACTTTTGGCACAGACACCAATAATTAAATGCCCAGCATCCAATTTTCCCTCCACTTTTACGAAGAGAATCTCAGTTTTGTCTAGGGCGAAAAGGCGCCTTGTCAAAAATATGCCTCTCCCAACTCTTCCTTGACCTAGTTTTGTCCTGTGACCCACATCTGGCCCCGTGAGATCTAAGTGGGTGTGTCCTAAGTCAGACTTCAGAGAAAATTTTGTTTGGTTTGGTTTGTTTTTTTCTGGTAGAGACAGACTTCTTTTGGAGCATGGGGTTTTGACCCTTTGCGTACTTCCCTCTCCTTCGCCTGGAGGGGACTCAGGCATTCTGAGACTCTGAAAACCACTGCCACACGTTTGATTGCTGGGAGCAGGAAGCTAAACAGAACTTCCATCCCCGAGGAATATCAGAGCAGCCCTGACAATCCTGAGCTGCCAAACGCCACACTTTGTCTTTTTTTTTCTTTTTTCCTTTTTTTCAGAGAGACAAACATCTTAGTTGTTTGAGCAACTTCAGTAGAATGTGTGTTATATAAAGGCAAGTGTAATTGCTAGTGAATAAAATTTTCTTCAAACGGTTTTAAAAACACCTTTATCCTTCATTATAAGTAGGGGAAAAGACATTTAATCAGTAGATTCCATGAATTATGTTTCAATTACATTTATTCTCCTTGATAAAATGGAATATAGCATCACTATAAATACGATGAGGCAGACGAATACATAATGGAATAAAAATGTTCAGGATAGACTATTAAGTGGAGACACAAAGGAGCTAACACAATGGCATGTATTGTAGTTCTTGACTAGACTTATTTTCACCTAAATGTCAACTGTATATATATATATTTTTTTTCTTTTCAGGTCCGGTTGTAGTGGTCAGGGTTGTGGTGAGGGTAGCATCAAGGAGATGTGTCCTGAACCCACTTTTGTGATAACACAAAGACAATGGTATGTGTGAATGTGGGGTGGGTGGCTGCATTGTAAGGAGGGGAAAGCAACCTTCTTCTTCTTCTTCTTCTTTTTTTTTTTTTTAATTTATTTGATGGAGAGAGACAGCAAGAGAGGGAACACAATCAGGGGGAGTGGGAGAGGGAGAGACAGGCTGACAGGCTTCCCTCGCAGCAGGGAGCCTGATGCGGGACTACATCCCAGGACCCTGAGATCATGACCTGAGCCGCAGGCAGATGCCCAACAACTGAACCACCCAGGTGCCCCATGCTTATCCTTCTTATGAAGTCTTGACAATCTCAGTAAACCAACTTTAAAGAAAGTTTTAAAAAATATATTACTATTTTTTTTCCTGCTTAGGTTTACTGGTCAATGTTTTGCCAAGATTTATTTAAAAAAGAAAACACTTTCACCTTTAATTTTAGGGAAATCAATTATTGACAAATATTATTATATACATAGTACTTAAATTTATTAATGTCTAGGGGCTTTTTTGTAACTTTTTAGAACCCAGAAGACCTTGAATGTCAATTATTTTTAATTTTGGACCATTTATTCAAAGCCAAAAATCATTTTAAAATCTGGCCCCTGTATTCAAATTCGATATGCTCCAGAGAACACTGTGTTTTTACATTTTTTAAAGTGCTCTTTTGTTGCTATACATTCATTATAACAAAAAAGGTAAACGGTAAAACTACCCTGAATCCATGGACTATGTATTTAAGCAACTGCATAAACTGCTGGCACTTTATTTACAAAAACTTGTTTAAAACCAGCAGAGGGGTGCCTGGATGGTTCAGTCAGTTAAGCAACCAATGATCTCAGGTTTGTGAGACTGAGTCTCCTTTAAAGATCTGTGCTGGCCATAAAGCCTGTTTAAGAGTCTCTTTCTCTCTCTCCCTCTGCCGCTTCCCCTCTGCTTTCTCTCTCTGAAAAACAAAAACAAAATCAAACATACAAAAACAAAGAAAAACCACCAAAATAACAACAAAAACCAGACAAATAAACAAGCAAACAAAACCCGCAAATACACAAGAGAGTACCTGTTACAAAGTATAACATTGTTCAATAAAGCTTTTAATACACACTCAACACACAAGTGTGCGGCAACCCTATATAGCTGATTTTATAAGTCATTTCATCATTTGGGCAAGAGTTATGATTAATACAAAAATATCCACAGTGTTTACAAATATCTTCTCCAAGTCACGCTATTAGTGAGTTTACGGTCAACTAAGAGCTGCATTTTTATTTATTTTTCATTTATTTATGACTGGTAGCTTTTGGATATTCTTTAGAAAATGTTATACTTGAGAGGTCACGGCTTGATCAAATTTTGAAGGTTTCCTACTCAGGTGAATGAAGTTTTGACATTTTATTCCTTTAGACATAAATTACATACATTAAGCATAACTAAAAGTGCAAAAACTACTTTTACTTATCAAGAGAGTCCAATCTAAAATATTAAGTAAAGTGAAACCTTTTGTGATCATGAATTCTTAGGCTTTATGTGTTTTTTTCTATGTAATTTTGTACATTCCTCTAATAATTCTATGAAAAAGTACAATTGATTTATGTGGCTGTTTATTTTCAAGGTGCAATACAGACTTGCTGGGGAAGTAATGTCTACCTGTTTCTTTAAAAGGACAAATCTTGAAATGCCTTAAGAATAGATTCTACTTTTTCTGACAGGTGACAAAACTCATCTTGCACCATAAATGTAAATTTGTATGACTGGTAAACTTATCCATAAGATTTTGGGAACATTATTTAATACACTTGATGTATTACATCAGAGGAATGAATCAAATAACACATTAGATTTCTACTAAACCACTCATCATACTGTATATTGGTGTTAGTTTCAAAATAAAATTAATTCAGTATATTGTTATTGAGCATATAGTGTTTTAAATTTAACTTAGGTTTTGAAAGGGACAAAGTTGAATGGATGAGCAAGATATCATCCCAGGGATGTTTAAATCCAGACATGAGGCGAAAGATGACACAAGCGGGCTGATGACTGGTATCCAAAGAGACAGACTCTCATAAGACTACAGGTTTTACTAGAGAGAGAAAATAACTCCTATCTGGAGGTAAGTATGGGAAAAACACAAGGAAATGGTCATTTAGTTGGAAGTTAAGATGAAATTTGAAGGATAAATAGTTGGAGATTGGTTGTGTGTGAAGGACTTGGAAATTTTCAGGAAAGGTGGATGAAGGAAGAACTTTGACAAAGGCATGGGTCTGGAACAGTGAAGGGTCTATTTAACTGGGTTGAGATTAAATGAAAGAGATAATAACTAATTTGATAAGAACAGTGGGTTGTATTCATAACACCGGTCCAGGACCATGAATACCAAGTGAAAATACTTCCCTAAGCCTTCTTAACAGCACTAGAAGCTATGGAGTGAGAAAATTTCATGGTCAGATCTGCCCAATGTAATAATATTCAGCAACAGGTGAGATACAGCCCTTCAATCTCTGTGCTTTTTTTGACTTGCATCTTGTGCCCCAGGAAAACTGAATGACACTTGATTCCTTGAAAATACTGGTGGATTCATATCTCTATGTCCTTTGTAGCACTGCCTTTTCTGCAATTCATTGATTCAAAACACCATGTCACACGTCCATTGTTTACCAGGTCCTCCTTTACTGCCAGAGACACAAACCCCAGTAGAAGAAGATTCCCATATTATGGCAGGTAGCAAAAAACAAAGGTGGCCTGAATTTGATGATGACCAGTTTGCTCTGTGAGCTCACATGAGGAGGACCTACTTGAAACCCCAGGCTTAGGGAGGCAGGGAAGGCATGTGGGGAGAGGTAATCCATGGGTTTGTTTGCCTGGCAGACACACACGTTTCCAGATTTGGCTCCTGTTTCATTACTCTATTAAAAATATTTCTGTCCCTTTCTTCTCTACCTGGCAGAATTCTCCATGCCATCCTCTGAGCAAAACATGACATAGTAATAATTATTTCTTAACCACTCTTAAGAGTTATATAACACACAGTCCTTATAAGAGAGTATAAAAAACGGACAATTGGTTTCCTTTCTTGCTGTGACAAAGTACCCCTACCTTAATGGCTTAAAACAACACATATTTATTCTCTTACAGTCCCGGAGATCAGGTATCCAAAATGAGTCTTACAATCAAGATGTCAGCAGGTATAGAAGGGAAGAATCTGTCTCCTCACCTCTCCTAGCTTCTATAGGTTACCTGCATCTCTCATCCATGGCCCCATCCTCCATCTTTAGTGTGTGTTACTTCAACCTCAGCTGCCATTGTGTTACATCTCCTTTTTCTGACTTTGACCCTCGGACTCCTTCTTATGAGGACCCCGTGATCACCCTGGGCCTAACCAAATAATCCAGCACAATGGCCCCATCTCAAGAACCTTAACTTAATCACACTTGCAAAGTCCTTTTTGCTATGTAAGGTTACATTTTCACAGATTCAGGGGAGCAGGATATGGATATCTTTGGGGGGGGGCATTGTTCTGTCTACCCTACCTTGTATGGCTAAGGTTATATTTTATTTATTTCTGAAATCAAAAGTAGACATTGCTTGATAAATAAATAATAGTCACTGAATTTACATCTTCTGTATATACTAGGGGTTTGGAGAGGTGGAATTAGCAAGACAAGTTAGGAAGATATTCCTCTGTTCTGGAAGAGAAACCCTCTGAATCTGTCTGTGTTCCCCACCCAGTTCAAAATGGCTGGATCTCTTTTAGAGGCTAAACCTATCCTAATTTCTAAAGATATTATTGCACAGTTTTCTTGCTTCATTGTTGCTGTTGAAAGCATAGCTATTAGGTCAGCAATACAGCAAAATAGGTATTTCTATCAATATTCCTACCACAAAACATTGATTTTGACAGTCACTGATGGATAGGAGTAGCTTTCTGAGAATCCAGGAGTTCAGTGGACAAGTTTCAAAACATAACTGTACAAAAAAATAAAAAAAAAATCTGAGAATAAATCATTGAAAGGGTGAGAAGAACAGTTTCACTTTACCTACATCACTCCTTTCCCAAAGCAGCACAACTCAGTGCCAAGAAAGTACACCTGGACCTTTTGATTTCTCTTATGGGGAAAGCAAAAGCATAAGGAGTAAGTGCCCAGCTTTCCCAGACCAGTTAAGTGGGATCCTGTTTGGAAGGCATTTCTGTCTTGCCCTATTCAGAAGAGGTGACTTATGTGGCTGAAGGGTTGGGAGAGGCTGGTAGCATGACAACCAGGGTTCGGAACACATTAAAGGGCCATGGATCCTACTACTTAACATAATTCATGAGAAATCCCACCCATGTGCTACTTGAGATGCTTCTCTTGAAGACCCCACCAGTTGACTAATGCTCACCCCAGTGCTCCACTTGCCTCATCAACCCCGAGTGGCTGATACCCTGCACATGCCTCCATAGACAGTGAGTGGGAGACTTTGCAGAAGACTTCTGAGAACATGCCGAAATCTGGCCCAACTCTAGGACTGGAGGAAGGTACATAAATAGGCTTAAAGTGAAGGGTTGAAAATAGATATTCCATGCCAAAGGAAACCAAAAGAGAGCAGAGGAAGCTGTATTTATAGTGGACAAAATAAACTTTAAAAATAAAGAACTATAACGAGAGACAAAGAAGGTCATTATATAATAAGGGGAACAAATCATCAAGAGAATATAACTATTGTAAATATATATGCAACCAAATTTGGAGCACCTGAGTTTATAAAGCACATATTAACAGATCCAAAGGAAGATAGACAACAATACAAAAATAGTACAAGACTTCAATGCCCACTTAAACCAAAGGATAGATCATTCATATGGAAAATCAGTAAAGAAACAGTGGATTGGAATTACACTTTAGATCAAATGGACCTCCCTGGCGTAAATACAACACTCTACCAGCAGAATACAAATTATTCTACAGTGCACATGGAATATTCTTCGGGATAGATCTCATGGTAAGTCACAAAACAAGCCTTACAAATTTAGGAAGATGGAAAGCACATCAAATATCTTTTCTGGCCACAGGGGTATAAACTAGAAATCAATTAACAGGAGAAAACTGGAAAATTCATAAGTATGTGGAAATTAAACAACGCATGAACAACCTATAGGTCAAAGAAGAAATCAAAAGGGAAATAGAAACAAAGAATCTTAGAAAATGATAATGGAGGCACAACATATCAAAACGTATGGGATGCAGGGGCGCCTGGGTGGCTCAGTGGGCTAAAACCTCTGCCTTGGGCTCAGGTCATGATCCCAGAGTCCTGGGATCTCTGTTCAGCAGGGAGTTTGCTTCTCCCTATCTCTCTCTTCCTGCTGCTCTGCCTACTTGTGATCTCTATCAAATAAATAAATAAAATCTTAAAAAAAATTATGGGTTGCAGCAAAAATAGTTCTAAGAGGAAAGTTTATATTGATAAACAACTACATTAAGAAAAAAGAAAGGCATCAAACTGACTTAACTGTTTAAAAAGGAGGAACAAACCAAGCTAAATGTTATCAGGAGGAAGAGAATAACAATCATCAGAGTAGAGAAATGCAAATGAATCCACAATGAGATTTTACTTCACACTTGATGGGATGACTATTATCAAAAGGTCAAAAGATAACAACTATCCTAAGGAGGTGGAGAAAAGATACACCTTTGTACACCATTGGTGATAACACCAATCAGTACAGCCATTATGGAAGTTCCTCAAAAAATTGAAAATAAAACTACAGTTTTATCCAGTAATTCAACTTCTGGGTATATAGTCAAAGAAAATAAGATCACTATCTCAAAGAGAGAGCTGCACTTCATATTCATTATGGCATTATTCATAATAACTGGTAATAATTATTCCAACATGTGGAAACTACCCAAGTGTCCATTGACTGATGAATAGATAAAGAAAACATGATACCCACCTACAAATTAAATATTACTGTCTAAAAAGGGAAGAAATCCTGTCATTTCTAACAACATGGATTAACTTGAAGGACATAATGCCAAGTGCAATACGTTAAACACAGAAAGAGAAATACTGAAAAATCTCACATTTGGAATCTGAAAATGAACTCATGTAAAATGGTGATTACCAAGGACTGGGAGCTGGGGAAATGGGAAGAGGTTTGTCAAAGTGTGTAGGTTTCAGTCATAAGGTGAATAAGTTGTAGAGATATAATGTATAGCATGGTGACTACAATAAAGAATAATGACTTGTGTACAATTTGCTCTAAGAGTAGATCTTCTGTGATCTCATTAAACATACATACACACACACATGCATACACAAGGATAATTAGGTGAGTTAATAGATATATTAATTAACATGATTGTGGCAATCATTTCATAATGTATATACATTTGAAAGCATCACATTGTACACCTTAAATATTTGAATTTGCCAGTCATACTTTAATAAAGTTGCAAAAATTAAAAAAAGAAAATTAAAACAACTGCTAATTGTTTCTTTGTAATAAAGGTCTTTTGTCATTGGTGTTCTGTAATTTATTTTAATACATGTAGGAAGGGTATCTTTTTATTTATCTGCTGAGAATTAAATGTGCTTCTTAACTCTGCTTGGTTGTCTTTTCTTTTGGTTGATTGTTTGCTGTGCAGAAAGCTTTTTATTTTGATGTAGTCCCAATAGTTTATTTTTTTCGTATCTAGAAAAATGATGCTATGGCTGAGGCCAGAGAAATTACTGCCTGTGCTCTCTTCTAGGATTTTTATGGGTTTAGGTCTTATATTTAGGTCTTTCATCCATTCTGAAATGATTTCTGTGTATAGTGTAATACTCCAGTTTCATTCTTTTCGCATGTAGCTGTCCAGTTTTCCAAACACCGTATGTTGAAAAGACCTAACTCTGACTACTTGAAAATTCTGATTTCAGATTCTGACTTTCTGGAAAATTCTTACTATTTCTAATAAGGGCCTTCTGCATTCTATATATTATCTTCAATTAAATGTAACTCCTGTTAAACTTATTTTGACTTTCTCTATCCTAATAACACTCAAACTTTTAAAATATTTTTCTGACTTTTTTTCCCTTATGATATGTAAATAATCCTTTAAATATATATTCTAATAATCTGAAATTTTTAATCTCTTGTTAAACCAATTTTAATTTTTTTTATTTTAATTTTACTAGAATTTACCTTTGCTTTGTTTTGTCTGAAACACCCCTGGTCATTTTTGATAACTTTACCTTCTTAATTTGAGTCTACATTTTATTTTATTACACATATTTTCATTTTATAGTCTTAATATATTCTATGTTCATTTTATATTCTATTCTATAGAATACTTATGTATTCTATATTCCAGTGTCTCAACATCAAGGTTTTGGAGATTTGATTCTGCTATTTTTTTCTTCTGTCAGTTCTCACATATGATGATGTTTCCTTGTATGTTTTGGGTTTTGTAACTATGAGCTCTGCTTATTGAAAATCTGTCCCTGGGAATTCATGAAGGACTTCTTCAGAAAAGAGTTACATTTGTTTTTATTAGACGCTTTTCGGCATTACCAACCCAGATTTGCTTTAAATTAAAATTCCCAGCCTGCAATTTTGTGGACCATGCAAACAGTCTTAATCTAGACCCAAATATCTACATGACCACAATGTCTACTTTTGAAATTCTAGTCTGAGACAAAGCAAATTTACTTTCTGTTGGATTTACTGATAGAAATACTTTCTAATTTAGCCTCTCTCTTTAAGCTGTTGCTCTTCGAGAATGTCATCCTTATTCTAGAGTGTCTAAAATGAATCTAGGCTTCTGCCCAAGTCCCGTGGCCAGCCATTCCAACCAACCATCCTAGACCACCGCAGAATGGCAGATTCCCTAAGGCCACTCATGGTTTTCTCTTTTGCTAGTCTCCTAAGAATAAAGTTTCTGCTTTGTTCTTATTCTCAAATATTTCTATTTTCTTGAAAATGTTTTAGGCATTAAATAATTTTTTCTTTCAAGAATTTTAGTTGTTGTTTTTTTTTTTTTAACTGAGGAAATGATGGGATATTGGTTTCCAAGATCAACAAGGAAAGTGATAAGTATCAACGGAAGTGCTGAATTGATATCTTATGTGTAATAGCACAAGAGGATTCTCTAATGAAAATTAAATAACCACTGACTTAAATTAAACAACAGAAAATTAAATTAAACAACAGAAAAATATCTTTCTCAGATTTTGTGACTTGTTTTAATACCATTCTTGTCAACTAAATAACGTGCTTAAGCAATTTGTAATTGCAGGGGCGTCTGGATGGCTCCGTTGGTTGAGCCTCCAACTCTTGATTTCAGCTCAAGTTATGATCTCAGGGTCAGGAGGTCAAACCCCATGTCAGGCTCCATACTCAGCACAGAGCCTGCTTGGGATTCTGTCTCTCTCCCCCACTCCCTTCCCTCTCTCTCTTTTTATAAAAAAGAGAGAGTTTTATAATTGGCCTCAATATTCTATCTCAAAATATCTAAACTCTTCTTACTTTTAAGGCTCTCTAGTATTTACCCTAACCTCATTTCTTTACTGCATAAATCTTATTAAAATGTGTAAAAAATAAAGTTTTCAAAAGTTTAAAAATACGGCTTTTAAGTCAGTATAGAATGTAAACATATTTTAAAAGGTACTTAACCCATTTATGAGAGTTACTAGGTCAAGAAGGCTGGTTGCAAGAGTATTTGAGGAAAGCCATACTGAGATCAGTTAAAGACAAAACTTTTAGTGTCCCAAGAGTAATAAAATGTAAGTTACCATCTGTACAGAAATTATTTGCAATTTTATAGGAAAAAAACCTTAAATTGGCATGTACTTTCGCAAAGTTTGAGCCCTGACAAATAGCAAATACCAAATAAAACAAAGGTATAATCCCCTAAAAATAATCCTTGGTTGAGTCTGTTAAACAATGTTCCTATGTGGCATTGAAAGGGCATGTAGTTCTTATTTTGCCTTATTTCTAAGTAGTACAACTTGAAGTCTATAACAGCAGGGGCTTTATAATTCTTACCCACTCTTTTATGACTAGTGCACAGCAGAGTGAGCTAAGGCATAGTAGATGCTTACATAACATGCTGAAGCAAAAAATGAATCAATGAAACTCTCCTACTCAAAATGCCTCTTTCTTACCTATTAATCTAAACAAGGACACCAGTGCTCTATTGCACCTGATGCCTTCTTTTATATAAAATATTTGGTCATGTCCCATGAAATATCCTGAAATGTGAGGCACAGATGATATAAAATAGTCATTTGGAAATGACCTTCTTATGTCCTATCTATAACATAAGGAAAAACTTAAAGGAAAATAATTTATTTAAGATAATACATATTTCATTATGTGATTGGAACTTCCACACCAAAAGATATAAAATTAGATGCTTGCTTTTATATGCGGATTCCTGTCAATATGAGAGCTACAAAAATAGATTAATAGGAAAGTTAGATTTGTGTCTCAAATTTCCTGACTACCATTACCATGAACATTTTAAAAATGATGAACAACTCTTAAAATAAGTTCCAGGGACGCCTGGGTGGCTCAGTTGGTTAAGCCACTGCCTTTGGCTCCAGTCATGATCCTGGAGTCCTGGGATCAAGCCCCAAATTGGGCTTCCCCTGCTCTGCAGGGAGCCTGCTTCTCCCTCTCCCTCTGCCTCTCCCCCTGCTTGTGCTCTCTCTCTCTCTCTGTCAAATAAATAAAATCTTAAAAAAAAATAAGTTCCAAACAAACAAAATTCAATCTACCCTTGAATTACTGGTTACAGCATTCCTGAGTTTTTCATTGTTCTTAACTAGAGGGTATCATGCTTAGTGAAATAAGTCAATCGGAGAAAGACAACTATTATATGATCTCCCTGATATGAGGACATGGAGAAGCAACATGGGGGGTTAGGGGGATAGGAGAAGAATAAATGAAACAAGATTGGATTGGGAGGGAGACAAACCATAAATGACTCTTAATCTCACAAAACAAACTGGGGGTTGCTGGGGGTAGGTGGGGTTGGGAGAGGGGGAGGGGATTATGGACATTGGGGAGGGTATGTGCTATCGTGAGTGCTGTGAAGTGTGTAAACCTGGCAATTCACAGACCTGTACTCCTGGGGATCAAAATACATTATATGTTTATATAAAAAAAAAAATTGGAAGGGGAGGCAAACCATAAGAGACTATGGACTCTGAAAATCAACCTGAGGGTTTTGAAGGGTCAGGGGTGGGAGGTTGGGGGAACAGGTGGTGGGTAATAGGGAGGGCACGTTTTGCATGGAGCACTGGGTGTTGTGCAAAAAGAATGAATACTGTTACGCTGAAAAAATAAATAAATTAAAATGGCAAAAAAAAATGTAATAAAAAATTAAAAATAGAAAAAAAAAGTTTTTACTTAAAAGTGGAGTAGAGTTCTATGTCCATAATCATATACAGGTTTTCTACACTATCTACAATATCACTAGGAAATTGCATAAGATACATGACAACGCATTTTTGTGTAGGACTGGCTTTTATGTCTTGTTTGTACAAGATAAGCAGTAGGCTTCCATTGATTAAATGCCGGCTAAGTTCTCAATTGTTGTGGTGAACAAATTTCACTCCCTTCAAACACACACACCTTTACAAGAAAGCTGCTGATATGGTATTGCTCCAATTCAGACCACTGGCGGAGGAATATCTCACCCATTTTTGAAGGGCCTATTTGAAGCACCTTCATGAGTATTGACCAGTGATCCCTGTGGACATTATTTTCTCATTTCTTCAATACTTGACAACTTTTAAAGTTTGTACCTGTGGCATAGTGATCAAGAGTGTGTACTTGGCAATCTCCTTGTCTGGGTTTCTATCTCAGACACCTTCTGTGTCCTTGGGCATCTCATGTAACCTCTCCATGTTTCCATTCTCCACTGTCTGTAAAAAAGTGAATGAAATTGGGAGCTATCTCACTGGGTTGTTGTAGGGAGAAAATCGATGTCAGTTGCAAAATTAAATATTATTTAATTCTCTAATTCCTTAGTACCTAATACGTATTTTTCTAACTAGTACCAAAGTATTTCTAGACCTGTTTCTTAAAGTAGATGGTAAGCTCTTTAAGGTGGAGATTGATTGATTGATTGATTGATTGATTGATTTTTTGGTAAAGAAAGGCAGACTGCCATATGCAGCACCTCATTTGGTTGTGTCCAGAGTCTTAGAAGCTGGATTACCCTATGTTCTTCTACAAATGGACCTTGAGAGCTTGTTTGGAGGTTCTAGCAGGGGAGCAACTACTCCTATACTGTTGACCCAGGAACAGTCCTCCTCTAGGGGGCAGACCCTTCAGTTTTAGGAGAGATGCCCATGAAGGGGTTAGGGAGGAAGCGACACCCCCTAGCTAACCAGATCAGCCCAATCAACCCTAGTGACCAATGGGATGATGGATGTCACAGCAAGATCACCCTGAGGGTGGAGCATTTGAACAAGGGTGAATAAACTGCTGATAATGGTATGTATTTGTTAATTATGCATATTTAATTTGAGCCATTGCTGGTCCATAGAATCTAGACAACAAAACTCTTGAAAATGAGTTGGAATTGCAAAGCATACTACGAATATCCCCACAAAAGAGGTATTAATTCAAAGAAGAGTGCTTAAAAGCAGAGGACACTAAAAACATTTTTCTTGTTACCCAAGTCACTGAGCTGCTCTATATTCTCATTTTCCCACAACCAACTACAGGTGTAACCCGTGCTCCTCCCTTTCTCTTGGGAATGCTGTAAGGTTAGATAATGCGTATTAAGCTTTTGTTCCTCAGGCCACAGTACAATTATCTGTCCTCTTATTAAAATTTTTCTGTCCCGTGACATCAGTCATTATAAAGGGTCTTAGTGAATCATATGCTCCTATGGATTTTATGTGCCAGAGGAAGGTGTGTCTATCTCTTTTTTTCTTAACCACTAACCACTACAAAATATTCACTACCTTATTATATAGTTGAGCAGTATTACATGAAATTTCAAGTGTTCTCACCCTCAGCTTTTATGATCCTCTTTAAAAAGTTCAGGGGAAAGCACTGAATTCAGGTGATGGAGAGCCTTGGTTTTATATTTTCATCTTTCACAGTGAAACATTAACTTTGTTTAAAAGTAACCATGGAAGAACCTGACAATTTTCCATCTCTATGCAATTAAATTTGTAATTAAGTCCCAATTGTCACTGATTTTTAATTTGTTTTTTTTAAGATAAATCCATACATTTTTAAAGCTAACGGAGCACTTAACTCCAATTTAATTAAATGCAACAAACTTATGGTAGCAGGTGGAATTGTAAAATGTGGCTCTGAGGCCACCCTGTCTGAACCTGATCCTTGGTTTTACATTGGCTGGATGACATCCCGCCTTAGTTTGCCATATCTGATATGCCTTCCTGAAAGATGGAGATGAACATAATGCCAACCCTCTGGGGTTATTTTGAGTCTTAATGAAGGTAAGTGATAATGCCGATCACACTGGTGATGATACATATCTGTGTGGCATAGCTCCTTGCTAAACAAAGTGTTAGCCATGATTCTTCATGCCAGTGGCTTGTGCTGTGCAATGAGAGATGTTCAGGAACATCCATACCCTAGATGTCAGCAGGATCTCCACAGTGTGAACAAAATGTCTCCAGATAATGCCAAATGTCCCCTGGGGAAAAATCTTGAGAACCAATGTTCTATAATGTAAAAGTTTTATGGGGAGAAGGTGGAGTCTTTATGAAATGACATTGCCCCTGCAGGCCAGAGGCATACAATCCAAGGCGGGGAGAAGTAACTCATTTGAACCGAGATATGTCAGAGCTTGAAGTCAGGCTCTGAACATTGTCCGCTGTCGCTGGTGGCCTCATTTCCTCATTTGCAAAATGTAGGTAACTGTTAGAACTAAGCAGATAGTTCAGATAATTGGCGGCAAAATAAATGCATAAAAATTAATAGTTTTCTTATATACGATTTCAGATTATAATAAAAGACCCAAATCATAACAAATGTATAAAACACCTAGAAATAAAATCAACAAAATAAAACACCCCAAATCAAGTGAGACACCATAATTACTAAAAAATATGTTAGAAAACTAGTATGAAACTTTAATCTTATAAGACTGTTGATCATTCTTAATATAATAATAATAGCATTCACATATTTCCTAACAGAAGTTCATCTGAGAAAAACCAAAATTTTTTTAAAAAGACAACAGTTTTTTAAATTACAATAACTAAAAGATTATGTATTGATGTGAAATTAGACTAAAAAGAAATCCAGCACATTTACAAAAGCAGATAAAAATATGAATATATTTCTAGCAAGTTATAGAACCAATGAGGCAGAGTAGAAAATACAGAAACAATGAGTATACTTTTAATAAAATAGTCCAAAAATATTTCTTGAATTCATACAATCTTCCTGGCATTGATCTAAATAGTGGGGCTAAATAAGTACATAAAATGGAATATGTCCTTATTCTCTCAGTTTACTTAGACAGAAAGACAATAAAAAAATCAACTCATAGATTTATATTATAATATTTACTAATGATAAGTGATTTTAAAAAAATAATAAAGAAGGATAAAAATAACAGAGTGATGGAGAAGTTCTAGTTTAGATAGAGTGGTCACTGGTCAAGGAAGTCTCTCGATAGGTAACAATTGATCTTAAAAAAGCAGGTGGGAATGTCTGCTCATAAAAGAAGGGAGATAGCATGGAGGGTTCTCGGGCCAGAGTAGTGGAGCTTAAGTCAAAGGAACTAGGGACCATATATTGTAGGGATGCTGGATTTTATTCTAAGTGTTATGGAAAGCCACGGAAAGAAGCAGGAGACATAAACAGTAACAGACAAAGTGCAGGAGTAAGACTGACTAGAAAATAACTTCAATAGTGTGGTAGGTTGGGCCATGATATTTGTGGTGAAGAAGGTGAGAAATAGTTGAACTTGGGATTTGAAGGTAGAACATGAAGAATCCTGATGGACTGTGTGTTGGCTGTGAAGCAGAGATGTGAGTTAAGGATGCCTTGAAGATTTGGTGTAAGAAACTAGGCATGTAGAGATTGTATTTACTGAGATACTGAGATACTGAGATAGTGAAGAAATAATTTGGGGGAAGTTTTGGTAATCAAGAGTTTGGTCATGGACAAATTATGCTTGAGATTATTGGACACAATATGGGGAAACATCTAACAAGCTGTTAGACAGATGAGACTGGAGTTCAAGGAAGTGGCTACAACTAGAGATAAAAAGTTGGAGATAATTTTCAAACCCCAAGCTGGACTAAGTCACAGGGAGTGTGCCTATGGAAGAAGAGGTGTGGAGACCCAAGGCACAGGGTGAGCCAAGCATAGGACAATTTGATATGGTATGTCTATTTTTTTTTCTATTGTTGCTGTAACAAATTACCACAGACTTGTGATTTTAAACTTCACAAATTTTTTATTTTATAGTTCCAGAGGTAAGAGGTCCAAAATGGGTCCCACTGGACAAAATCAAACTATTAAGTGGGCCAGGTTCTTCTGAGAGTTTTTTGTTTGTTTGTTTGTTTTACAGAACCTCTATAAAGAGAATCTGTTTCTTTGACTTTTCCAACTTCTAGAAGTTGGCTCAACTTCTGCTCTCCATCTCGAAAGTTAGCAACATCTGGCTCTTGTTCACATGCTGCCATCCCTCTGAGTCTTCCTCTTCTGCCTCCCACTCTTCAGGATCCTCTTGATTATCAGGAGCCCATCTGTGTGATCCAGGATAATCTCCCAATCTTAAATTCATCTGCAATCATCTATGTTCATCTACAAACTTAAATCCTCTTTTCCATATAACTGAACATATTTACAGGTTCCAAGTATTAGGAGGTAAACATCTTTGGGGGCCGTTATTCTCCTTTCTACAGTATGTAATAGAGGTAGCATATTTTTTAACAAATGAGAAAATAAAATAATCTTTTATTCAATAAAAGATGTAGATATAACTGGCTAAATATATGAAAAAATAACTGGAGTGAACTCCTCATCGTACATCGTGTATTGATTAATTGATAATTGTATTAAAATTTTCTTGTAAAAATTAGGATCTTCTTGAGAACTGGAACAATTTATGGAAGAGCATACTGAGGAACTTAAAAAAAAGCGTAAAGGAAAGTATTAAGTGACTTGTGGCACACTGGCATTGTATGAAGTACAATGTACAGCAAAGCAAAGCAGAGGTAAAATTTAAAGGCAGGCAACACACAAACCTATAACACAAATGCGGATTCCATAGTGTTATTTTTAATGTGTAAAATTACTATATATTCTCTAAGTTAACTAGGATTTTTATTTCCTTGTAAGCACAGCAAAAGACGCAAGCCCTTTAAAAGTCTAGCCACTTTTTTTTTTTTTTAGTTTTATTTAAATTCCAGTTAGTTGGAGCACCCAGTTGGTTCAGTTGGTACAGCATAGAACTCTTGGTTTCACCTCAGGTCATGATCTCAGGGTCATGAGAGTGAGTCCAGAGTGGAGATCCACACTCAGTATGGAATCTTCTTGAGAATTCTCTCCCTCTCCTTTTGTGCCTCCACCAACCAGCACACATGGGCACCTGTGCATGCACTCTCTCTCTCTAAAATAAATAAATAAAATCTTTAAATTCCAGTTAGTTAACATACAGTATAGTATTAGTTTCGGGTGTACAATATATTCAGTGCTTCCATACATCACCAGGTGCTCATCACAGCAAGTACACTCCTTAATCCCCATCACCTACCTAACCCATTCCCCAAGCCACCCACCCTCTGGTAACCATCAGTTTGTTCTCTATAGTTTAGAGATTCTTTTTCCCCCTTTGCCTATTTGTATTGTCTCTTAAATTCCACATATGAGTGAAATTGTATAATTGTCTATCTCTGACTAACCTATTTCCTTAGCATAAGATGTTCTAGCTCCATCCATGTCATCACAGATGACAAGATTTCATTCTTTGGGGGTGCCTGGGTGGCTCAGTTGGTTAAGCTCATGTCATGATCCCAGCGTCCTGCTGGGATCCCCTGCACAGCGGGGAGCCTGCTTCTCCCTCTCCATCTGCCCCTCCCCTCTATTCCTGTGCTCTTTCTTTCTCAAATAAATACATAAAATCTTTTAAAAAAAGATTTCATTCTTTTTATGGCTGAGTAATAGTCCATTGTGTGTGTTTTATTTCCTTATAAGCAGAGGAGTTATTTATCTTCTTACTCTTTCACTTTTTTACTCATTCATTAGTCGATGGACACTTGAGCCATTTCCGTATCTTGGCTATTCTACAACATTTTACAATAATGCTGCTATAAACATCAGGGTGCATGTATCCCTTTGAATTAGTATTTTTGTGTTTTTGGATAAATACCTAGTCATGCAATTGGTGGGTTGTAGAGTAGTTCTATTTTTAACTTTTTGAGGAACATCCACGCTGCTCTCCACAGTACCTGCACCAGTTTGCATTCCCACTAGCAGAGCAAGAGGGTTCTCTTTTTTTCATATCCTCACCAACACCTATTGTTTATTGTGTTGTTGACTTTAGCCATTCCGACAGGTGTGGAAATAATTTTTAAAACTTATGTACCAAAATGAAAATGATCAAAGAAAATAAATAGATAATTGCTAAAAATGTCCATGTGAAATATAATATAATGGACTATTCAGCCTATCTGAAAAGAATGTTATAAAAATAAGTACTAAATGAATGTATTTTGATCAAGTTTTGATTATAAAACCAAAGGTATACAGAAAACATTTACTATATGCAATACATTAACCAATTTGTGTTAATGATTTTATGTAGTCCCTTTATAGAGAGGAGAAAACTGAGGATTAAGAGAAAACTCTGGGTATTCTTTAAACTGTTATCCATAAAGACCTGAGAGTCTCTAAAATATTTAGAGAGACACATCTGCTCAATGAGAGTTTTTAGTTATGTTGGATTAACTGGATGACAATTATACTTGCCTCCTGCCTTATCATTGAAACGTGTGATCATCTAAAGTGAAAATGTTGAACATGTAATGTGTTTGATCTCACTTCTTTCTGGTTGGCTTGTTCAAAATTTAAAGTAAGACTATTTGGGGGCTCTTTCTACAGTTTGGTGATTGTGGACATTGCTGCTGAGTGAAGTCAGTCAAGCAGAGAAAGTCAATTATCATATGGTTTTACTTACTTGCAGAGCATAAGGAATAACACGAAGGACATTGGGAGATGGAGAGGAGAAGTGAGTTGGGGGAAACTGGAGAGGGAGATGAACCATGAGAGACTGTGGACTCTGAAAAATAAACTGAGGGTTTTGGAAGTGAGGGGATGGGGGGATGGGTGAGCCTGGTGGTGGTATTAAGGAGGACACATATTGCATGGAGCACTGGGTGTGGTGCATAAACAATGAATCTTGGAACACTGAAAAAATAAAATAAAGTTAAGATGTTAAAAATGAATAAATAAAAATAAAAATGAATAAATAAAAATAAAAAAGAATATTTGGGGGTGCCTGGGTGGCTTAGTCAGTTAAACGTTGACTCTTGATTTCTGCTCAGGTTATGATCTCAGGGTCATGGGATTAAGCCTCACATCTACCTCTGTAGTAAGTAAGAATGTTTAGTCTGCATAACAGTTACTAGTTGATTTTTTTTTACTACTTATACTGGTATAATTATGTTTTGCATTGATAGTTTTCAATTTAAATAAATTCAAAATTAGTCTTTAGTTTCTTTTTTTAAAATTTTTAATTTCTTAAAATTTCTTTTCAGTGTGCCAGAATTTATTGTTTATGCACCACACCCAGTGTTCCATGCAATACATACCCTCCATAATACCCACTACCAGGCTCACCGAACTTCTTACCCACTGCCCCTTCAAAACCCTCAGATTGTTTTTCAGAGTCCATAGTCTCTCATGGTTCATCTCCCCTTCCAATTTCCCTCAACTCCTTTCTCCTCTCCATCTCCCCATGCCCTCCATGTTATTTCTTATGTTCCACAAGTAAGTGAAACCATATGATAATTGACTCTCTCTCTGCTTGACATATTTCACTCAGCATAATCTCCTCCAGTCCCATCCATGTTGATACAAAAGTTGGGCATTCATCCTTTCTGATGGAGGCATAATACTCCGTAGTGTATATGCACCACATCTTCCTTATCCATTTGTCTGTTGAAGGGCATCTTGGTTCTTTCCACAGTTTGGTGACAGTGGCCATTGCTGCTATCAACATTAGGGTACAGATGGCCCTTCTTTTTACTACATCTGTATCTTTGGGGTAAATACCCAGTAGTGCAATTGCAGGGTCATAGGGAAGCTCTATTTTTAATTTCTTAAGGAATCTCCACACTGTTTTCCAAAGTGGCTGCCCCAACTTGCATTCCCACTAATAATGTAAGAGGGTTCCCTTTCTCCACTTCCTCTCCAACACATGTTGTTTACTGTCTTGTTAATTTTGGCCATTCTAACTGGTGTAAGATGGTATCTCAATGTGGTTTTGATTTGAATCTCCTTGATGGCTAGTGATGATGAACATTTTTTCATGTGTCTGATAGCCATTTGTATGTCTTCGTTAGAGAAGTGTCTGTTCATGTCTTCTGCTCATTTTTTGACATGATTATCTGTTTTGTGTGTGTTGAGTTTGAGAAGTTCTTTATAGATCCTGGACATCAGCCTTTTATCTGTACTGTCATTTGCAAACATCTTCTCCCATTCCGTGGGTTGCCTTTTTGTTTTGTTGACTGTTTCCTTTGCTGTGCAGAAGCTTTTGATCTTGATGAAGTTCCAAAAATTCATTTCGCTTTTGTTTCCTTTTTCTTTGGAGACATATCTTGAAAGAAGTTGCTGTGGCTGATATCGAAGAGGTTACTGCCTATGTTCTCCTCTATGATTCTGCTGGATTCCTGCCTCACATTGAGGTCTTTTATCCACTTTGAGTTTATCTTTGTGTATGGTATAAGAGAATAGTCAAGTTTTATTCTTCTACATATAGCTGTCCAATTTTCCCAGCACCATTTATTGAAGAGACTGTCTTTTTTCCACTGTATATCCTTTCCTGCTTTGTTGAAGATTATTTGACCATAGAGTTGAGGGTCTATTTCTGGTCTCCCTACTCTGTTCCACTGGTCTGTGTGTCTGTTTTTATGCCAGTACCATGCTGTAAAAAAAAAAAAAAAAAAAAAAAAAGCTTTGTAGTAAAGCTTGAAATCATGCAACGTGATGCTGCCAGTTTTGTATTTCTTTTTCAGCATTTCCTTAGCAATTCAGGGTCTCTTCTGATTCCATACAAATTTTAAGATTGTTTGTTCCAGCTCTTTGAAAAACGCTGGTGGAATTTTGATCGGAATGGCATTGAAAGTATAGATTGTTCATATAGTAAATTGAGACTTTGGTTTGCTTTCATGAAAATGACATTGCACATTGACATAATTTTTAAAATACAGGTCAGATGTAGTCATGGCACATTGTACCTACAGAGAGTTCAAAGTCACAAATCTCATTAGTGAGATATTGAATCCTTACAATATACAGAGACACTCGGGCAATATCAAGTGAAAGAAAGAACTTGTTAAACTCTTCTCATATATGGGTCACATGTAATGAACAGATATGATTTTTGTACAACTCATGAAGTATAGAAGTAAATATGTAATAAAGATCAGTACCTTTTAATTTGCCAGTATTTTACTTATGAGCAAGTTCTCAAACATTTTGGCTTATCACAATATTGGGTCAGCTTAAGAAAAATTTCATTGTTAAAATGAAAAAAAATGACAGTGATAAATGGATACTTCAGATAATGGTGCATCACACTGGAAATCCAACAAATAAAAAATGACTAGTAGAGGACAAATTATAAAATTATGTCTTTCTGCTAGTAAATCTAACAACCAAAATTTAGTTTCAAAAATTCAATACTATGTACCAAACCAAAGTAACATTGATAATTTAAATTTTATCAGTTGTGCAGTTTTGTTTGTACTTAATTTATTATTTTGGTTTTATGGTTTTTGTAAGAGCTATAAACATAAAAGTTTATACCATGTTTTATGTCTGAACATAACTGAAGTAATATTATGATATAAATGGTTTTTTTAAAAACTTGTTCTTCAAAGGTATTTGAACACAATTCACAGCTGAGAAGCACTATACAAATACTCCAGTGGAGGTATTTTTAATGATAATGGATAAATACCATGCCCTTACTTGCTATTTAAAAAATAACACTGCCTAATTGCAGAAAGATAAGAGCAACAAATTCATCATTTTTATTTCAAAGCTTTTCACCACCTACTCACATAAGATGGAGTTTAACTAGAAATATAAAATATTTACACTCAAGATTCTTGTCAAGGAGAATAACCTCAGATTCACTCTGGAGGCTCAAAAGCTCTATGGAGAGAAATATTATGAATGTAAAATTACCTTAAGGATATACAATCCGTCCATTCATATAGATCAGTGTCTCTCGGTCCTAGCCGCATACTAAAATCACCTAAGACACTCAAAACATACTGATGTCTGGGTCCCTTCTTGAGCTATTCTGATTTAATTAGTTTGATGTGAGACCTGATATGTTTAATAACTTCCCTTGTATGATTCTAATTAAAAAACCAAGACTGAAAACCACTGAAATAAAACTGTAAAGCAGTGCTTCTCATACTGTCTGCCTGTTGGTATCACAGGGGGTACATTTACACTATCAACTCTGCTATAACAAAACCCAACATAAATAACTATTCTGAAGCCACAGCCCCACCCCCAGGCTCCTGGTTCCATGGGTCTGGGGTGGGGCCCCAAGCATTGGTATTGTTTCAAGACTCCTGCTGGTGATTATAATGTGTAGTCAGGCTGAGAACCACTGATCTAAGGTCTGAACACCTGGACCACATCATTTAGGCACCTGTAAAATAAGAACACCTGGGCAAATGTGTCTCCTCTATTTATTGTAAGGATGTTGTTCATTGTATTCCACAGTGAAAGAAGTTCTTTCTGGTGTTAGAAGTAAGCGGAGTTATGCAACTCCTAAAGACATGTCTTTGTTTTTATTGCTCAGACACTGCATTGCTGCTAAAAAGCTTAGAGGCAAGGGACACCTGGGTGGCAGAGTCAGTTAAACAGCTGACTCGGTTTCCACTCAAGTCCTGATCTCAGGGTCCTGAAATAGAGCCTGGCGTCAGGCTCTGCGCTCAGTGTGGAATCTGCTTGAGATTCTTGCCCTCTGCCCCTCCTGCCCACTCTCTCTCCCAAGTAAATAAATAAAATCTTTTTTAAAAACAAAACAAAACTTAGAGGCAAGTTCATGGCCAAGGCTTAGCAAATGTGGAACTATTCTGTGGAGAAACTTCATGCATTTTTTTTCTTAAAGATTTTATTTATTTGACACAGAGAGAGCATGCGCAAGAGGATAGCAGGTGAAAAGCAGAGGGAGAGGGAGAAGCAGAATCACTGCTGAGCAGGGAGCCCTGTGTTGCTGGGCTAGATCCCAGCACCCTGGCATCATGACCTAAACTGAAGGCAGATGCTTAGCAGGATGAGCCACCCAGGAATCCCACTTCATGCACTTTTATCTTCTATTTTATATTCTTATTTTACCCTGTCTCCCAAATCCTCATTTCCTTTTCATTAATCACAAGGCTCCTTGTTTTGTTGCCTACTTTGTTAAGTCACCTTCCATTATTTCTGCAGCCATATAAGTGGAAAAAATGAAGGAGAGGAGAAGAGAGAGAGGAAGATAAATTCAAAGATCTCTAGAGCATATTCTCAACTTCCTGCAGAATCAAAGACACATACGTTGAATACAGGTTTTCATTACCTGGAGTGAACTCAGATTTCTCTGATTGGTTTCATATAATGAAACCAATGTATGGTTTTATACAACCTATTTTAAGTACTGACATGTAAGCCTGAAGACAGTTGAAATTTGAGGTTGTAATGCAAAATAATCAGATAAATTTGATTGACTACATGGTGGTATTAAACCTAATTCAGTTGTTTTTTAGATTACCCCCAAATGCATTCCTGGAATAGGAAATTATTTTTTTTAAAAAATAAGGTGTTTAAATTGTTATGTAGTATATTTCATTACATAAATCTACTCTTTAACTCTGGAGAGAAGTATTCATACTGTGAATTTATAATTTTAGAGGATATAATTAAATATTGATCCTTAAGTTAGAGGATAGCCTACCTAAATGAAACATTGTATTAATTAATTAATTCATTATTCATTCAAACAATATTTCTTATTTAGCAGACTACTACTGCCCTACTCTGAATCAGGCTCTCTGTTATGTACTGGGGATCTAATGGTAAACAAAGTGGACCCAGTTTCTGTTCTCATAGAATCTACACTCTAGATGGGAACAGACTTTACTGAACATAAGTTGAAATGCATATTTATTTAGAATTAGTGAAAAAAGTGCTCTGGAGAAAAATACATAGTACTATGAAAGTCTAAACCAATGGCAATGCTGGGGATGGAAGTGGAGTCTGATATGACGTAATTAAGAACCAGTTTCTCTTTTGACTAAATTTGGATCCAAACCTGAAGGAGAATGAATGATTATTAGATGGGCAGTGTGAACAGGTCAGGGGAATTGGGAAGGTGCTTTCGGTAGAGAGAATAGCATTATATCCAAGTCATTAATATCATAGGAATCTCTCTCTACATGGGTGTATTCATGCATTTACTTCCATATAGCTTCAAATCCATCTAATAGACATCTAACTAAAACTTTTTCAACTCATTTGTACTTGTTAAAACTTGCACTGGCCACTGAGGGGAACAAGACATCATCTTTCAAAACAGACACATAATAAGTTGGGAGAATGAACATTTCCATGTGTGTAACTCCTGAAAAGGGAGAAAAGTTAGGCAAAATGAGGATGCTTCAAATGTCCTAATTTTCCATGCTGATGTAATACTTCCACTCCGATTCCCAGGAAGCTGATGCTGCAGGTAAAACTCGGACCCATTTTTACAGGGAGAAGTCTAAAGTCCTCAATCTAAATTAGATTCCTTAAGACTTCAGAACAAGTCCCAGGAGGACATGACAATAGAGTTAAGTCAGCAGTCTGTATTGTCAGATTCTTCTCCCTGATTGTGATCCAATCATAATTTGTGGACAGGATGAGTTTATAGAGCCTTACATATGTGCATAGGTCCAGACTGTTCCTGTGAGCTGCAAAACCTCTAATTCTCTACATTTTTTTGTTGGGATGATTAGCAGGCAACTCAGAGCTCCACATCTGAAATGTAACTCTTGACCCATTTCTAAAAGGTTATTCATCATTCAAGGGTCTCTCACCTCAGTACAATGCTGCTCCTGCCAATGAAGGCAGTCCTTCCTGACTTGGTTCCCCCTCCAGTCCATTATCTCCCCTCTCCAGTTATGACTCCCACGCACAGTGCAAATCCATCCACTCCTCTGCATCCCCTGTATTCTGCCCACCTCCTTCATCTCCCATTTGGATGATAGCAATAACCTTCTAACTGGTTTCTTCATGTTTTATTTCATGCCTTTCCAATCCCTTCCCCTCCCAAATGGTGATATCTTATTGTTTTGAGGGAGTTTTCTAGTTTTTTGTTTGTTTGATTTTGCTTGTGGTTTGGTTTTGGTTTTAAGAGAGAGAGAGAGAAAGAAGAGAGAGTATGGGTGTGAGTGGGAAGGGGAGGAGGAGAGAGAGAATTCTAAGCAGGCCCCACACTCAGCCTGATGAAGGGCTTGATCTCACAACCCTGAGATCATGACCCGAGCCGAAATTAAGAGTAGGAGGCTTAACCAACTGAAAAACCCAGGCGCCCCTTATTTTTGTTTTCAACACTGACTTGGTCATTTCAGTTCTGTGCTTAAAATATTTAATGGGCTTTGCATTGATCTCAAGAGATTATTAAATGGTTCCCAAGGACCCACACATCTGGACTTTTTCTGCACTTGCAGCTTCATCTGCCCTCACTGCAGCTCCCACATCCTCATGCTCAAGGCCTCTGTCTGTATAGTCCCAAGTTCTCTGACCTCAGTGCATTCATCTACTGTCTCCTATGCTCAGGAGGCTCCTTATCTCACTCTTTACCTGATGACCTAATACTCAAGATTCAAGTTATAGGTTAAGTATTATTTTATCAGACAGACTTTCCTGTACCTCATAATTAAAATTAAGGTCTCATCTCTTTATATTCTCAATATATATACCTTATTTTTTCTATACTCTGTGTTATTTTATTTTATTTTTATTTTATTTTATTTTTTGCCCTTTATATACCAATGACATTTTATTAATTTCAAAATAAAAGTCCAGACCTCCTTATTATCTGTTTTGCCTTAAGCACTGTTCTGTTCAGAGTTGTGTATATCCATGGGATGAGGATCTTCCTTTGGAATACTCACCTCCAAGGGAAATTTGGTGGGTTTTCTCTTCCTTTCATGCATCAGTCATAGACTTTCTCCATATACCAAATCTCTTCATTAATGGCTGATGGGAATGCTTTTTTTTTTTTCCCACTTTTAAAAAGTTTCTTTTCAGCGTAACAGTATTCATTGTTTTTGCACCACACCCAGTGCTCCATGCAATACGTGCCCTCCCTATTACCCACCACCTGGTTCCTCAACCTCCCACCCCCCGCCCCTTCAAAACCCTCAGGTTGTTTTTCAGAGTCCATAGTCTCTCATGGTTCATCTCCCCTTCCAATTTCCCTCAACTCCCTTCTCCTCTCCATCTCCCCATGTCCTCCATGTTATTTGTTATGCTCCAAAATAAGTGAAACCATATGATACTTGACTCGCTCTGCTTGACTTATTTCACTCAGCATAATCTCTTCCAGTCCCATCCATGTTACTACAAAAGTTGGGTATTCATCCTTGCTGATGGAGGCATAAAACTCCATCGTGTATATGGACCACATCTTCCTTATCCATTCATCCATTGAAGGGCATCTTGGTTCTTTCCACAGTTTGGCGACCATGGCCATTGCTGTTATCAACTTTGGGTACAGATGGCCCTTCTTTTCACTAAATCTGTATCTTTGGGATAAATACCCAGCAGTGCAATTGCAGGGTCATAGGAAAGCTCTATTTTTAATTTCTTGAGGAATCTCCACACTGTTTTCAAAGTGGCTGCACCAACTTGCATTCCCACCAACAGTGTAAGAGGGTTCCCCTTTCTCCACAACCTCTCCATCACACGTTGTTTCCTATCTTGCTAATTTTGGCCATTCTAACTGGTGTAAGGTGATATCTCAATGAAGTTTTAATTTGAATCTCCCTGATGGCTAGTGATGATGAACATTTTTTCATGTGTCTGAGAGCGATTTGCATGCCTTCGTTGAAGAAGTGTCTGTTCATATCTTCTGCCCATGTTTGACATGATTATCTGTTTTGTGTGTGTTGGGTTTGAGGAGTTCTTTATAGATCCTGGATATCAACTTTTGTCTGTACTGTCATTTGCAAATATCTTCTCCCATTCCGCGGGTTGCCTTTTTGTTTTGTTGACTGTTTCCTTTGATGTGCAGAAGCTTTTGATCTTGATGAAGTCCCAAAAGTTCATTTTTGCTTTTGTTTCCTTTGCCTTTGGAAAAAAGACAGTCTCTTCAATAAATGGTGCTGGGAAAACTGGACAGCTATATGTAGAAGAATGAAACTTGACCATTCTCTTACACTGTACACAAAGATAAACTCAAAATGGATAAAAGACCTCAATGTGAGACAGGAATACATCAGAATCCTAGAGGAGAACATAGGCAGTAACCTCTTTGATATCAGCCTCAGCAACTTCTTTCAAGATATACTCTGTGTTATTATAATCTGCAGCTATATCTCAATTTATAATTACATATATTTTTGATCACTTGTTTATTACTTACTACTACTAAAACATAAGGTCATGAAGGCATGGGGTGGAGTCATGGTCAGAAGATAAATTTTACAGTTGAGTGGGAGCCAGTCCAAGAATTGGTCTTTTGTACCATGCTAAGGTATTTGGATTTTATCTTGGAGGAAGTGGAGAACTATTGAAAGAATTTAAGCAAAGTGGTGGCATGTTCAGAATTTGATTCGGAAAGCTCTGTGTGGTCCTCAGGGCAGTACCAATGAGATAGTGATAGTAGTAAGACCAGAGGCAAAGAGATTAAATAAAATATCCCTGAATTGATTCAGATGAGAGTGGTTGAAGGTGGAATAGCAATGTTATAACAAGAAGTAGTTTTCAAAGATTTTATTATTTATTTATTATTTATTTATTTATCTATTTATTGTTTATTAGAGAGAGAGAGGGCGAGGAGAAAGAGCAGAGGCAGGGGCAGATGGAGAGAGAATCTGAAGCTGACTCCAAACTGAGTGGGGAGCCTGACCTGGCACTCGATCTCACCACCATGAGATCATGACCTGAGCCAAAACCAAGAGTTGGGTGCTTAACTGACTGAACCCCACCCCCCCAAGCACCTCCAATAGGAAATACTTTTAATAAATTAGAATATGGTGTCAATCAATGGTTGGGTTTCCTGTGAAACAATCTCTGAGGTGGAGATTAGGGTGCACTTTTCTTACTATGGAATGCTCTTGGGATCAACACCTGAGGGAAAGAAGGGAAAGAAGTGTATTGGTATAAGGAGAAATGAAGCTGTGGTACAGAACTGGCTGATGGCTAAGGCATCAAACCAAGATGGAAACAAGTCCCTCTCCAAAGCATAAGCTTTTTATTGCTTCAGTTAGAAGTGGTGGTTTCTTTCAGCCTCTACAGAAAAGCAAATGAAGCAAGTGTATAAAAGTGTTATTTGAAGCAGGTAAGAATGTCTGTCAAATTTCTAAGAAGGTTTTACTGGGTAACATGGTGATGGAAGGCAGACTTCCATGTTGGAGCAGTGGAAATGTAAGTGGATTACAAGGAAGGGAGAGAATTGTCAATGGAATAGGAGACCCCGAGGAGGTAGAAGGGGTTAAGAGTCATGGAAAGTTGGAAAGCTAAACAATATCTCTTTTTAAATTTAAAGCAAGAAAGGAAAGCCAGTGTTGAGAACTGGCTTTGGCTGTGAGGGACCAAAAACAAAAGCTCCTTCATTATTTATGTTTCTCAGATTATTCTTATAATCAGGATGTACCTCCATTTTCCAAGTAAACATTTGCTCTTTAATACAGACCAGATATTCTATCTCATGAAAAAACTTAAAAATTGGGAAAGAACAGTAAGTTGGAAACTTTTAGGACAAAATGAAGATGGGATTTAAAGTGAGATAGAATGAGGAAGAGGAAATAGAAAACAGACGAGGTGGTGGAAGGACAAGTCAGAGTAATGTTGTCAAATTCCTTCAGGTTGAGACTGGACAATCTTGAGTTTCAGTAAGCTAGAACAAAGGCGGAGAAAACCCTGCCTTCTGAGCTGGTGTTAAGAAACTATGAACTACTCAGAAGTCATTTGTTTCCTCAATGATTCATATTCCTCAAAGAAGGAGTTCTCACTTGGTCTAGAATGGTATTAATACAGCAGCAAAAACAAAGATAGGTGATTGATAGATAATAGGTAGATAGAACCCATCTTAAAAACTCAATGGTTTCCATATTTCCTATTCAATTAATGGGCTCTTTAAATCTGGATTGTATAGGACCTTCCATTGGCTCTTGGACTGTGGATGATTAAGACGGTGGACGTGTTGCAAATCGTAATGTCTCCCAGCTGGAATATGTGTGGTGTGCTCCTTTTTGAATAGTTTTCTTCCCTGAAATGGATTCCTTGTGATAGAATGTGAAAAAAAAAGGGGGGGGGAAGGTCCACGCTTCCCACATTAAGAACCTGTGGTCTCTGGGCAGTGATGGGGAAGTGGCAGTCAAGGATGACAACTTGATTCTTGAACTTTGAAACTGCCTCTGTTGAATTTTGCTTGGTTTGCAAATTATTTATAAAACTACTGAAAGGTAGAATTAATTTCAGGCTCAATCCCATTCATATGAAAAGGCTTGAAAAAGCATCTCTCCCTCTCCCTTTTGAGTCGATTAGTCAGGGGCATAAGCATGGTAAGATAGAGACTGGATTTCTTTCTACATCGTTACCACATAGCTAGCCTAGCTAGGCACTCTGAAGACCTCACATTCTGCATTTGGCAAATGAGAGACTTAAGTCTGATAACTCTGAAAATACCTTCTATTTCTTTTTTTTTTTAAAGATTTTATTTATTTATTTGACAGAGAGAGATCACAAGTAGGCAGAGAGGCAGGCAGAGAGAGTGAGAGGGAAGCAGGCTCCCTGCCGAGCAGAGAGCCCAACGCGGGACTCGATCCCAGGACCCTGAGATCATGACCTGAGCCGAAGGCAGCGGCTTAAACCACTGAGCCACCCAGGCGCCCCAATACCTTCTATTTCTAAAAGGTTTTCTATTATCAGAAATTAAGTGATTGCATAGCTAGTCCAAAGAGCTTCTTTTAATTGTTCTATAAAAATGGAGTATGCATTTGTAGCTTTGATAAATGTGATATATTTCAAGATGCCATTGAACAAATATCTAATGAATGTTTATATACGAGACATTTTTTTTTTCCCCCTGGAGACAGTGTTACTTGACAAATATAATAATTACCAGTAAATTCAATTACAAGGACTGCTTCTTTTTGTTCTTCTTTTCTGAATCTTAAGAATAAACTGAAATCTTGGGGCCTCTGGATGGCTCAGTCATTTAAGCATCTGCCTTCAGCTCAGGTCATGATCTCAGGGTCCTAGGATCAAGCTCCACATAAGGCTCCCTGCTCAGGGGGGAGCTTGCTTCTCCCTCTCCCTCTGTTCCTTCCCTCCTGCTGATGCCCATACACTTTTCTGTCAAATAAAAAAAAATCTTTAAAAAAGGAATAAACTGAAATCTGAATTTTTTTCTTAGGACTCTTCATTTTATAAAGCATCAATGGTTATAGCAGATGTCTTAAAACTATACCTAAACATTGCTTCATATCCAGAAGTCTTTATTAAAACCAGAATTGACTAACCTCACTAAAGAAAAGTGGCTTAGATTAGAAGAAAGCAATAGATCATCCAAAGTGCAAAGTGTTTCTCAATTACTCTCCAAAGAACTAGCAAGGTTTTCGTGCTGTCTCCAGTGGTGACTTAATATATATATTTATGCCTTTTTTTTTCAGAGTGCTTTTCCAACAGGAAGTTTTCAACTCTGTAATTAGCAACCTACAATGGGAGCTCTGACCCTTAATTACAACACTGCTAAGACAATAATAATAAGAGGAATACCAAAGTTGAATGCAGTATTTCTTGACACACCTCTGGCTACCTTCTTATTGGCTGGGAAACAATTATATATGACTAGTAAACAATCCATACAGAGATGAATGTCTGTGTAGAAAGGCAGCATGCATTTACAACAGGTACTTCTAGTCAGGCTGAGTTCACTCACTGTTGCTGATTTCAACTAAAGTGTTCTGGGCAGTAACCGTGGAGAACCTCTTCAGAGACTGCTGTAGACTCAGAGGCCTCCTCCAAGTTCAGGAATTCGAGCAGCTTCTACCCTTCCAGATTGGCTCAGTCTTCAAAGGAGAGGCGATGGCATTTTATCCCCTGCAGATTGCTGGTCTGGTTCTTGGGTTCCTTGGCGTGGTTGGGACTCTTGCCACAACGCTTCTGCCTCAGTGGAGGGTATCAGCTTTTATTGGCAGCAACATTATTGTTTTTGAAAGGCTCTGGGAAGGGCTTTGGATGAACTGCATTCGACAAGCCAAGGTTCGGTTGCAGTGCAAATTCTATAGTTCTTTGTTGGCGCTCCCACCTGTCCTAGAAGCAGCACGCGCCCTCATGTGTGTGGCAGTTGCTCTCTCCTTCATTGCTCTGCTCCTTGGCATCTGTGGCATGAAGCAGATTCAGTGCACGGGCTCTAATGAGAAGGCCAAAGCGTACCTTCTGGGGACTTCGGGGATCCTCTTCATCCTGACTGGCATCTTCGTTCTGATTCCTGTGTGCTGGACAGCCAACATCATCATCAGGGATTTCTACAACCCAGCCATCCACGTGGGTCAGAAACGAGAGCTGGGAGCAGCCCTTTTCCTTGGCTGGGCGAGCACCGCTGTCCTCTTCATTGCAGGGGGTCTGCTCTGTGGGTTCTGCTGTTGCAACAGAAAGAAGCAAAGGCACAGATATCCAGCCCCTAGTTATTGTGTGCCACACACAGAGAAGCGAAGGAATGTGACAATGTTTAGTAAGACTTCCACCAGTTATGTCTAATACCTGCTTTTGGCTCAAACTCTGGAATACAATCAAAGTGTTTTATAGAGTCCTGCCAGACACTGTAAGTACGTCAGGCATGAGAACTTACTTTATGGCTGCATTTAAATTGAGATGAAAGTATAAAGGATATATAGATTGTACTCTGTCACTTGCATTAGGAATAGAAATGACTTGCTTTGGGCATTATGATCTCATGTGTATTAAATGCATTTATACACAAATAATCCCCATTCCAATTTGAGTAGTCAAAAATCAAGTATATCCACATCCTTAGTATGATGGTAACTACTGTTTTTTGACAATCATATATCACCTGTTATGAAGTGCAAACTTTATTGCAATTGATAACACGTAACAATAAAACATATTCTAAAGCATAACTTATTTTTCCTCCAAAATTTTTTCTTATACTAATACAGTAACAATTTTCTTTTTTAAACAATTACTCTGAAAAGTAATAGATCTCAAATAAGGATTTTTAATTAAATATATCAAAATATAGAAATGCCCATCTAATAAAAACATTTGATATTCCTTTTGGAAACTCAAATGCACTGGCAATGAGACACTTTCCAGGGAAAAAAGGGCACTGATTTCTCCTAGGAAATTTATGATGATGATTATTTAAAGCACTTAATTTATACAGTTAAACATCCCTGGAATTATATATTCAAAGGAAAATAATTGATAAATGAAAAGTAATATGTTTCATAACTTAAAATTTATACGTACAACAAACAGAAGCTATCTGTTTTGATAAAGCACGTCAATATAATGCTATAAACACTCAACTCTCATCAAGAGGAAATATAGTCCTAATTAGGGAATTGAGGTTTGGGTGTTGAAGGGAATGGTTTCTGTTCTTTGTTTTATTCTTTAGTCATTGTTGAGGTCTACACATGCAAAGCAAAATGAAGAATTAAGATAATGATTCAGGTGATTAGTCAGGCTAAAATAAGTACCTCCGTTTTATTCTGAAATAAATAAATAAGCATGGCTAAGACATCTTGTTTTGCTTGAATTATGTGTATTATTTCCTCAATTCTTCACTTCCCATGCATTTAACATGCCATACTCAAAGTGCCAGTATCAGGGTTATTATAAGTGTGTGGGGGGTAGAGGAGGCTGGGAATCTGAGGGTTTGTGGGACAAAAGCACTCCTATGAGTGTGCTGAATATTTCCAATATCTATGAACAAATCAATGTTGATATATGCAATTCTAACTCTTCAAATATTGTGTTTCTTTTATAATAAAACTGTATGTAATTTATAATACCTATTTGCAATGAACAGATTAAATTTGTTCACCAAATATTTATTGCATGTCCAACCTTACTATAATAAAATAATAAAATACTTACATGTTTTCAATTATGTTGATATATTCCACTGTGGGTTCATCTTCAGAATGAATTTCTATCCTCAAAGATCATCTAATAACCCTGAAACATTAAATCAGAGATAACTTAAGTCCAGATGTGAAGGTCAAACCCTCACTCCATTCTGTAAACCACCAGCAAGACTTCAGTAAGTCAAATCTTTGGTAATATAAAATTATACTTAAAAAATTAGTAATAGGTAATGATAAAGCCACACAAATGTAAACATCTTCAAATAATATCAGTAGGGTGCCTGGGTTAAAGCCTCTGTCTTCGGCTCAGGTCATGATCCCGGGGTCCTGGGATCGAGCCCCACATTGGGCTCTCTGCTCTGCGGGGAGCCTGCTTCCTCCTCTCTCTCTGCCTGCCTCTCTGCCTAGTTGTGATTTCTCTCTGTCAAATAAATAAAATATTAAAAAAATAATATCAATAAAAAAGAAAAACAATAATTTAGATAGACTTTTTCCCCCCAAGATTGTTTTCTTTTTCAGAGTTCATTCAGAAAGTTCTAAATTTTGGGTGCATTGAAAAGGAGTCATTTATTGTATATATAGACAAATAAGTACAAAATCAAGACAAGAGGTGGATTCCTGTGGTGGGTTCTTGTGCAGTGGTGTACCCAGAGAGCAGTAGAGGCCATCCTCAGTAAGGGCAGACATTAAGAGGATCTCTTACTGGAGAGAATATAAAAACAGTAACAAAACCTACTGAGTTATTATCTTCACATGCTGGCCTTCCTAAACAATGTCAGAAGTCAGTCAGTAGTTAAATACTCTTGCTCAAAAAAAAAAAATGTGGGTTTAAGTCCTGAACAATCACTGTAGTTACTAAAAATAGATAATAATGGTGAGAAGGAGAAGGAGGAGATGATGATAATAAGTAGATGATAGATGATAGATGCACAGCAAATAAATATGTAATAATAGATATACATAATAGATAGATGATGGACAGAGAGAAAAATAGAAAGATAGATACTAGCTCTGCTACAGTGAGCTCTGACATATGACTGTATGAATTTGTTTCAAGAGTAAATGAGGGAATTTTTCCTTCAATTCACATTCAGCAAGGCATGATTTTCAAATCATCACTCTCCAGCTAATCTGTTTTAGTATTTTAAATTTAACGCAAATAAAGACTCCTTGTCACCATAAAATGACAGAATTAAAGTAACTCCAATTCTGTTTCTACGTCTTGTCAGTGTCTATGCTGCAGGAATTGGAGGCACAAACCACACATGAGCTTGGTCGAATGGGTTTAAACTGTTACAGACTTACAGGAATTTCTTCAGAGTGATGTCTACAAAGAACACAATGTTTATTAAAGGATAAATAATAAAAATGTGTACCGTTGAAGCTTATAACTGAAAAATTTCTCTCACAGAGGAGTATGTGGTAAAAAATTATCTGTGTCTGGGAGTCAGATGCATTAGACGAAGGCCACATTTCCCCAGCTCCCACGTTTAGAAGCTGTTGGCTATATTCGGCCCATAAAGGCCCTGGTGAGATGGGAGGATGGCAGGGCTTCTCTTCTCTCTTTGCCGGGAGAGATGACTCTGATGAGTGACTAGATCTTCTCCCCAGCTTTGCCAGAAGGGTCCATCTTAGGTTCACCTGCCAACTGAACCTCATCTCTTGAGTGCACCAACTTTTCTTTTTTTCTCCCACCATCAGGGAATTAGCGACTCCCTGCTGTTTTTAGTGTTTGGGGGGGCCCTGTGATCCTCTCCGTGGTTTCTCCACTCTCCCCATAATCAGTGTAACAAAGTTTCTCCATCAAATTCCACAAATTTGAATATTTAAAATGACTGCTTTTTCTGGTCATATCTGACAGATACAACATTGGAAAATCAGCCAGAAATGAGGACATCTCAGCATTATCCCAGGTAAATAACTGGGGGTCTCAAGTATGAGATCAACGGATTTGGCTTTAAATGAGCCCGCAGAACTTAGACACAACTCTGAAAAAATTAGGGACTTTCACTGAATAAGATTGAGTTTGTATTCCACTGGGGCTTGAGGCAAAAAGCTAAGCCTGGTTTTAAAAAAATAAATAAATAATATTTGCATATCAAAACACCTGGCATATAGGAGATGGCAAATGTTTTGCTGTGAGAATGAGTGAATTAATGAGAACTATGAATTAATGAAGGAAGAAAATAATAAACAAACCACAACATGAAGCGCCTTTTTTAGGGGTGATCAAAAGTTCAAGTCCTAAGTGTGTTAAAGGAATTTTGTGGTTTTGGTATTCTCAGCAGGATAAATTCTTTCTTTTTAAAAAATTAACATGTAACGTATTCTTTGTTTCAGGGGTACAGGTCTGTGACTCATCCGTCTTACACAATTCACAGCACTCACCATAGCACACACCCTCCCCAATGTCCATCATAGAATTATAAGGTTGAAAAGAATCATGGAAGGAGTTGGGGCCAAGAGAGGCCCAACAAGGAGGGCTAAGCCCTCCTTACCCCAGTCTGGTCTGACTCAGGGGCCCGTCAGTAATTCTCCAGTAATTCTCCAGCCCTGAGTCTCCCTACCTCAGGAAAGACCAGACTCTCAAACTTCCACTCACCTTCTCTGGCAATACCTCCTGCTCCTCCTCTTCTGTTCCATGACCCTCACCTTGACCTCAGACTGTCTGCATTGAGCTTCCGTTGGTATTACACTTTACACAACCTTGAAATGTCTTCCATTTTGATTCTTCTAAAAAAGTTCTGCCCATCAAGGTGACCAACTGTTTCAATAATCTTGCCACTTTTCCTCAAATAGCTCTTGATTTAATTTTCTCTTCAGTTATAACCAAGAACGCTTTTCTTTAGCATTTTTAAAAACTAACTTCTTAAAAAAAAAAAAAAAAAAAAAAAAAACTAACTTCTTTTGTGTTTTACCCTTAGGTCCCATACATTTATTTCCTTTGAGAACTCATTCATTCCTGTTATTTCAACTGCCAGTAAAGGGCGCGTGGCTTTATTTTTTTTCCTTTCCCATTTATTTATTTATTTTATTTTGTATTATGTTATGTTAATCATCATACAGTACCTCATTAGTTTTTGATGTAGTGTTCCAAGATTCATTGTTTACACATAACACCCGGTGTTCCATGCGATAAGTGTCCTCCTTAATACACACCACCAGGCTCACCCATCCCCCCACCCCGATCTCTAAAAATGTTTGTTTCTCGGAGTCCACAGTCTCTCATGGTTCATCTCCCTCTCCAATCTCCCCCTTCACTTTTCCCTTCCTTCTCCTAATGTCTTCCATGTTATTCCTTATGTTCCACAAGGAAGTATGTGATCACTGACCTTCTCTGCTTGACTTATTTCACTCAGCATAATCTTCTCTGGTCCCATCCATGTTGATACAAAAGTTGCTTATCCATCTTTTAGTAGAAGGAACACGGAACTAGGAGATCCACATTTATAACCTGGCCCAGGCCTTCTAGGGAAACTGAACCTAGCTTTTCTCAACTACAAAATGTGGAGAGGAAATAAGCATTTTTTAACATGTACTATATGTTTATAATTAGGCTAAAGATTTATAGATATAGATATAAATATATATAAACACATTCTTAACACTTTTTACAGTAAAAGAACTAGTGTTCCAAGAGTTTACATAACCTTTCCAAAAGCACAGTGAGGTCACTGCCCACCCTCCACCGCCTGCCATGTGAATGCATCTTGGAAGAGTGCGCTTTCTTCTGTGGGGTGCACTTCCACCCCATCCCCCCCATGGAGGGAGGATAATAACCACCCTTTCTACCTGGAAGGGCTACAGTGAGGAGAAAATGAAGCAGTGCCTGTGAAAGCATTTTAATCACAAAGCATTATGTAAATGTAATACATAATTACTGTTATTATCTCCAGCAATCCAAGTCTTCAGCTCTTTATAGTTCGCTTGCTTTCTCTGCCCATAGAGTAATTCACTTGTGTGTCCTGTTGGCCTTCCACTTAGGTAAAAATAATACTCATTATGTTTTCCTAAGTTTCACACTTCACTCATTTTCCTTTACCTTCCTAAGCATCACAATTCACTTTGTCCCCTAAGACACTGGTGACTTACATTCTGGTTAACTCTTGTTGTCCTGGAATAATAAGGAATAGCATCCCCTTTTTCTAAAAAAACCTAGTTTGGATGATAAATTATATGGTCACTTAAGATGTCTTTTGCCTCCCACTATGGTTCCTATCTTCTCATTCTTGCTCATTGTTTTTCCAGAACACTGTGCTCTAAAACCTGTCCCTTTCTGATTTACATTCACTAACATGACCCCGATTGCTACTTGCTCCGCTTACTGAAATAGACATTATGCCTCTTTGTTTATCTTGGGCATTCTTTGTTTCTGCTGATTTCTCTACACACAAGAATGATTCTTACTTCCACCCATGGCTACTGTCATATTCCTGCCTTCATTAGAGCTCATAGACATTTTAATTTCCTGATCCTAAACTTTATTGTCTACTTTCAATGATCCCTCACCTTTTTTTGTACTTCTCTTTCCTCAGCTTTCTCTCGTTATAACGTCATTGATCAGAATGGTATATTTTGTTTCCCACCTTCCTTATTTTCTGCATCTACAGGAATATCTTTAAATTTTTTTAAGGATATGCAAATATTGGGGGGCCTTTCTGGCTCAGACTGTAGAGCATGTGGATCTTGATCTTGGGGTCATGAGTTCAAGCTCCACATTGGATATAGAGCTTACTCTAAAAAAAAAATAATAATAATAAATAAAAAGAATATGTAGATGTTTTGCATAAGCAATCTTTCTTAATTTTTGCACCAGACATGCAACCTAGGTATTGGTATCTTTACTTTCTGGATAACATACCAGTCACCAAGAATGTTAGGTAACTTGAACAAAATTCTCCAATCCATAAATAATTTAAATCAAAATTGAAACTATTCATTTTGGTATTTCAGTAATGTATACAATAAATATGTTTTCACCAGCTACAATGAAGACTGTTAGGTCTCCTGTGCCATAGAGGAGAAATTACTCCCACAAAACATAGAAACAAAGTAAACCAAAGGGAAAAAGAAATACAGCACAATCTGTGATAGTTGCCATCTGAAAGACAAAATATTTTAGAAGTGCAGAGGAGGGGGTAAAACATATTAAGAGTATGTATCAGTGGAGGTTGTTTCTGGAGGACACAGAAATTGAGACAGACTTTGGGGAAGAATGGGATTCCCAGGGGTGAAAATAAGTGAAAGAATATTTGAAAAAGATGTCAATGTGGAGCTGAAAATATGGAAACACTCTAGGTCTGCCCAGAGAAATATGAATCAGAATTCAGGCACACACAACAAGGAGCAATTTGAGATATGTCTGGAAAAGCTAAGTATGTATCAAGCATACTTAGAAGACCTTGAACACCAGGATGCAGAGTTCTTTGTTTTGTGATCTATCAAAGGGATTTGCACAACAGAGTCTTACTATCATAATTGTTCTTAGAAAGCTTTTTCTGTGTAATTTGAATTGACTTTATGCCTGTCTGCCCCACTGATTAGTAAGCTCACCAAAGCCATCAATATATTAACAAGGACGCAGTGGGCACACAATATACAAGGAACAGGGTTGAATTTCATGAGTGAAAATGAAACTACTGTGACCAACAGTAAACATCCACTCCTGGAGAATGCACACTTAGATGGGTCGCTAAAACCTATCCTGTAGTAAAAACATAGCTATCAATGGTAGAAGTTGTGACTTTCACTTTTAGAACAATTTTCTGGATATAATAAATGTTTGCATGCATTTTGGTAGCCTGATCAAAATGTGAGGCACTAAGGACACTTATTAAGAACGGCACTTGATGACATAATGAAAACATATTGTAATTGTCTTATAGAGTCTACTAAAATGAATGTTCCCACATCTTCACATTCTTGTATTCTGGACATTATGGTTCGAGGGATTTTAACAGAGGCAGTGTGATTGTTAATGTTGTGTCGACTTGACTAGGCCATAGGGTGCCCAGATAGTTGGTTAAACATTGTTTCTGAGTGTGTCTGTGGGGGTGTTTCTGGACAAGATTAACATTTGAGTTGATGGATTCAGTAAAGTAGGTCACCCTTCCCAGTGTGGGATGGCAGCATCCAATCCACTGAGGGCCTGGCCACAAAAAGATGTGGAGTAAGGAAGAATTTCTCTCTCTTTCTCACTCTCACTCTCTCTTTCTCAATTTTCTGCCTGACTAATTGAGCTGGGACATAGGTCCTCTGCTTTTAAAGATTTTATTTTATTTATTTGACAGAGAGAGATATCACAAGTAGGCAGAGAGGCAGGCAGAGAGAGAGGAGGAAGCAGGCTCCCTGTGGAGCAGAGAGCCCGATGCGGGGCTCGATCCCAGGACCCTGAGATCATGACCTGAGCCGAAGGCAGCGGCTTAATCCACTGAGCCACCCAGGCGCCCCAGTCCTCCGCTTTTAGACTAAGATTTGCACCATCGCTTTCCTGGTTCTCAGGACTTGGACTTGGGCTGAATCATACTCCTGGCTTTTCTGGTCTCCAGCTTGTAGACTGCAGATTGTGAGACTTCTCAACCTTCGTTATTGTGTGAGCTGATTCTTTATAATAATTTCTTTTATATTTATCTTTCATATATATATGCGTGTGTATACACACACACATACATACATACATACATACACACATACATATATAAATATATATATGGTCCTGTTTCTCTGGCAAACCCTAATGCAGGCAGTTTTTGTTTTTTTTTTTTACTTTCAGAGAACAGACATTTTCCACAACCCCTAAAAATTTGTTTAGAACAGAATACTACAAGACATTTAAATAGCATTAGATCTGGAAATTGCTAAACAAATCTTCACCTCTAGTTATGGATTGATAGGGTCTGCCTGCCTTAAAGGAATTGTAAGCATCAGTGGACTAACGAGGAAGTGTTTGGGGAAAAGGTGGAATCAATCTACCCTTGAAGCTTCTGAAATATTACTGTCAGTGTTTCCCTATAATGACCTGAGAAGTTTGTTAAAAAGACACATTCCTGCACTCCATCCCAGATATACTCAATCTTATTATCTGTGATGGAACCCAGGATCTTGTTTCTTATACACTCCCCAGAATAATCTTGCATGCCTATTGTAAGGTTTAAGGATTTGCTAAAGGCAATGGGAAGGGAAGTCTGTGTTCTCCCTCACTTTGCAATTACTTCTAAGCAAACAGAGTAGGTCTTGTAGGTGTTGTCAAAGGTATTAGTCTAATTAAAAATCCCCTCTGAATTTCAGGGAGTTCCTTTGAACCAATCTCATTAGTGGTTCTCCTTGCTATTGGAGGATTTGCTATTGTATTTTAAATGCCACATCAACTGCAAAATTACACTTCCAAATATCTTCAAAAACGACTAATGACAGCTAGTAAAGTGACTTTAAATGGATGTTTTCAGATGTCTGCCCATAAAGACTGTGAATGAAGTACTTCTGGAATTATTATAGCTTAAACAAGAGTCTAATTTAGAGGAGTGGTTTAAACGTGCAGGACTTTGGGAAGAGACCTGAAGCAATTACCCTTGGATTGTGCCCAAATAGGACCGGATCCCCACATACCAGATGCTTCAGTGGTGTCTTGCCTTGTGATTGTGCCTGCATTTCAGCAGCCAGATAAATCTATGTTTTTATTAAGTAAGAACCAGTGAAACCTACTGGATAAAGAAATAGCCTTCTTTTATCACTTTAAGCTCAACACTGACTCCTATCATCTCTCATGTATACAAGCACACATATTATATACACATATATATCTGTTACAGGAAGATACAGTATTCAGTTATTTTAAGCAACACTTAACATATATGACTTACATGTTAACTGAAATCAAACTGTCCAGTGAGAACTAAATGTAATTAGAAAGAAATTCCTAGCATATTATTTTAAAGAAGGAAAAGCTCATCACCCTCCACCAGAGGTTTGCAAATTGGGAGATTTTCTTCTTAGATACCTCTAACTCTGGACCTTACATCTCATTCTTGCAGTTGATGCTCTTCTGTTTCCTGCTAACTTAGATGTGAATTACATCTTGTTCTCTTTAATTCCTCCCCTCCATTCACATCTCTCACAAAGAAATGTGTATGTAGTATATTCAACCAGAAGTTTGATAGGAATGGTTTAGGTAACAAAAAAGGAAACAAAAATCAACCTTAAAAAGTATCATCACTGGGGCGCCTGGGTGACTCAGCAGGTTAAGCCTCTGCCTTGGGCTCCTGTCATGATCTCAGAGTCTTGGGATCTGAGCCCCACATCAGGCTCTCTGCTCAGCAAGGAGCCTACTTCCCCCTCTCTCTCTACCTGCCTCTCTGCCTTCTTATGATCTCTCTCTCTCTCTGTCAAATAAATAAATAAAAGCTTTAAAAAAAAGTATCATCATTAACTATCCCTGATTTTTGAAGCCATTGGATTACTCCAAGAGCAGACATTTCCTACCAGTTATGTTTCTTTCCTGCCTCCAGTTTTCTACATTCCTCTCTACCCCACTTCTCAGGTGATCTGTAGGGGTTTCAGTTCCCAAGATCTCTTCCCATTTCTTGTGAATTTTCCTACACAGAGAAACTTAGACTATTCCTCAGTTTTAGCTTCCACTTTGCAATTCTAAGATTTCTTCTATCCTCAATCTCCAGTCTCTGTGAGTAAGGAATAGTTTGGGATGTATATATACAGTATATATAGGTAATGTATAATATAGGTAAGTAAAATGATACATAGAAAAGTAATAGAGTCATGGATGGATGGATGGATGGATGGATGGATGAATGATGGATGGATATAGGTGATGAGGGAGAGAGATCATAGGTAGATATGTAGATAGGTAGGTAGTTGACAGAGGGGTACATAGATAGATTTATACCACTTCAATACTCTATTCCAGTACCTGGAACAGAACTTGGCACATAGTTGATGAATACATACTTATTTACTGAACAAAAATGTGGTCTCTCTAATTGCCCATTAATTCATCCATCTATATATTTATTCAACATATATTTTATTAAACTTATTTTAGGTACCAGGTGTTTTTGTGGAACTTGGAGATAGAGCAGTGAATAAAATAGTCAGTCTCTGTTTTTTGTGGAGCTTGTATTCTAATGGAGTTCAAGTTCCTGTCAATGTTCCTTCCTGAGTAACTCTGGAACTCACCTCCTACTGTCTTTTGCATCCAAATCTTCATCCTTTTTTTAACTGGGTAAATGAAATGCCCTGATGATTCTTTTTTCTTTTTTTTTTTCCCCCTATAGTCTCAATCCTTTGCAATTCCTTCTCCTCATTTTAACCACAACTTTTTTTCCAAGACTGAAATTTGATGATGCCCCTACTTTGTGCTATTCACTGCTTTTCTAACTTTTACAGAATAAAGCTGGAGTTCCAAGCTGGGGCATTCAGGGCTTTTTATGATTCACCCTACTGACTTAAAATGTCATCATCTGGTGTTCTGGAACATAGCCTGAACTTAAAGTCATGCTGACTTAACCTGATATTCTTGAAGTGTGCCTCAACATTTCATGCTTCCTGCCTTGTGTGCGTACTCTTTCCTCAATCATCCCTGCTTTCTTCCAGCAAGGTGGAGTTCATCACTCAGTGTTCAACTCAGGTATTTCCACTCTTGGATTCTTCCCAGGTGTTCCCAGAGGAGTTAAGAGTTTCCTCACCATGTTCCTGAATGCTATAAATGACTTTATTATAATTCTGACTTCCTGGCTTTCACTCTGACCCCTCCTGTACACAATGTAGGCAGGTGAGGGTTTTTTTTGTTTTTTTTTTTTGCATCTTTTAATGAAAATTTCATTTATGTCAGCCTTCTGGTCTATGCTTTCCCACTGTCTACTCCCTACTTACTTCTCCAATCTCATCTCCTTGACTTCTTCTCTTAGTTCACCACACAGGAGCTCCACTTCTTCTGGTTTTTTGTTTTGTTCTGTTTTGTTCTGTTTTGTTTTGACACAGAAACCTTTCACCTCTTTCTCCTGGTGGTTTTCTCTGCCTGGAATATGCTTCCCCTGGATCATTTCAAGGCAGCTTCCTTTAAGTCTCACCTCAGCTGTCACCTAATCAGAAATGTCTTTCAAGATTGCTTTCCTACAGTGGCCTCCTCTGATTACTCTCTGTCCTAAAATTCTGTCTATACACTTCTTGGCACTATTCATAATATGAGTGGATCTCAGTTATTTGTTTGAGTCTCTTTGCTGATTTTCTGGAAGGCAAGCTCATTGAAGGTAAGGGTTCTGTCTACCTTTTTCCCTCATCTGGCTCTAAAGCTCAGAATTGTGCTTTAGAAACTTATTTGGCTGAGGTAATAAATACTACTGAATGCTGCTCTTTCTCTCCTTGGGCTGTGGAGATCTACGGGACCCAAGTTGTATAACATTAACTTTAGTCCTACCAGGAATCATTATATTATTGATAATTCAATAACATTTTACTGAATATAAAAGCAACCAGTTAATAAACACATCTAATGCCATAAAAATACATTATTTTAAATAAAACTAAGGAAAAGAAGAAAAATAAGATTCATTTTTGATAGTTAAGTCTGATCAAGTCAGAGGTTATCTGCTATCAATTGTGGTAAATTGGGAGTGAAGACAAAAGTCCTCCTGGAGGATTAGCATCAGTAAACCTGAGTTCTCTCTGCCTTTTGGATGACTCAGCACAGGGAGCTCACTGTACCCTATGATCACTAGCCTTGTTTCTATTATGTAAGGTGGAGACTGAACGAGATGGTGTCCCACTGTAAAGTAAGAAGTAATGTGTGTGTTTCTAGAACAACATAGGTACCCAATAAATGTTAGCCTCCATAGTTAAGTTGATCAACAAAAGAAATTAATTTCAAGCACAGACTAAATGTAATAAAATCCAGGTTCAGAAAATAATTCACTTTGGAAGATATAGCTTTTTCATTACTGACTTTTAAATAGTTTCAAATTCCAGAAATAAAGTGATTTTTTTCCTCAGGGTGTAATCACTATAAAAATATTACAAAAGTAATTAATTTGTAGAAATGTTTATCATTTTTTTGAAAAAAGTTATTTTCATGTATGTTTAACTATTAACTAGTTGTCAGTTTTCAAATTATGTCTATGAGAACACAGTTTCGTGGGGAAGAAAGAACTTAAATTGTTCAAATTGTGGAAGAGATATTCATCTTTAATAGCTCACAATAAGTTTAAATGGATTACTGGTCTTCTGACATAATCATTATTTTATTCAGTTATGGGGTTACCATCTTCCACAGTAGCCTCCAATGATTTCCACTTCCTGTTATCCACACCCATGTGTAGTCTTCTTTCTCATGATCCCAGAGTTGGTGTGTGGGGCCCATAATGGCAGATATAATGGCATGACATAACAGAGATTAGGTTATAGAAGCTTGTGCCTTCCATCTTGGTCATGTTGGGAGAAATAAGCTACCATTTTGTGAGCACCTGTACAGAAGCCCAAGTGGCAAAGAAGTGAAACCTGCTCTGGCCAACAGCTATCCAAGAACTGAGATCTGCAGATGACCAGGAGAGTGGATTTGGAAACAGTTCTCTAGCCATAGGTGAGGCTCAAGAGAAGACTACAGCTCCAGCTGATGCAGCTTGCAACCTGTGAGAAACACTGAGCCAGAAATCACCCAGTTTCTGACCAGCAGAAACTGTCCAATAATGCACATGTATTGCTTTTGGCTGTCAAGTTTTGGGGCAGTGGATTAAAGATAATCAACATGACTGTCAAATATGATTTATTTGGTGTATTCCATATTTGAAACCGATTTCCTTAAGAACAACCCAGAATCTTATACATAGTAGGATATTTATAAAGGCCAAAAAGTGAGACACAAAGAAATTGGATGTTGTAAGAAAAAGTAGGAAGGAAGTAGGTGGCTCAGCTGCAGATATTTTGGTCATGTCTCTGCACCTGTGATAGAGGTTGGAGATGGTAGCAAATTGGACTGAACTGTCTGAGCTACAATCTTTGAGTTGTCCCTTTTATAACCATAAAGTAGGTAAATCATGTTCATTCTAACAGACCCTTTCAATTGTAAGTCTTTTCTGGATGCTTTTTTTGATCTTCCAGATTGTCTCCAGTGAAGTGGTTTAGAGCCTCTGTCTTTAGCTCAGGTCATGATCCCAGGGTCCTGGGATCGAACCCCACATCGGGCTCTCTGCTCAGCAGGGAGCCTGCTTCCTCCTCTCTCTCTGCCTGCCTCTCTGCCTACTTGTGATCTCTGCCAAATAAATAAATAAAATAATAAAAAAAAAACTTCTACCTTGTAGACTATGAGTTCCTTACCACAAAAGGGGGGTATATAGGCATTTATCCACTTCTTAATGGACACTTTCTATAACAGCCTGAAATTACATGTCAGTGATCAAAAGGATACCCCACTTTAGATTAGGCTTTAGATTATTTAGATTGCTGATTATTGAATCAGCAATCTATTTTTTTTCACATAATTGATTAAGTGGCTTACCAATGCACACATTAGAAGAATTGTTGTGCCAGATAACATTCTGGTATTACTTTATTGATGACATTATTCAAACATATGAGATTATCTGCTTTTTGTGTCCTGGCTTTACTTCATTTGTTTCTGGAGCTAAAAAAGTTTCTGAGAGACCTGATAGAACTCAAGGAAGATCTGCAATCAGTTAGGGACTCAACAAACTGGCGGGGCTGGAGCCCAGGCTGCAGGATTCTCTCATTTTAGACATCTCTGCTTGTCTCTATCTTTCCAATTTCAGAAGATTCTTACAACATGGTCCCAACTTCACATCTGGCTATCTCTGTAGTTCCAAGGAGAAGACCCACATCACCTGAAGCTCTGGATCAGTATATCTGAACAAATTCATCTGGCCGGGCTTGATTGCCTCACTCTTAAAGCACTAATTATGCCCAGGGAAATGGGGAAAAGTACAATGGCTCATTAAACCTTGGTTCATGTGACTTTTGTGTAGTTGAAGCATAAGAGACAGAATATCAGAAGTTATAAAACACATATAGCAGTCAAAAGCAATCCTCATTTCAGACCACAATAAACTTCTATCCTTTACTCTTTCATGATTTTTTTCTTTACTGTTTATTATCTAATTTTATGTAGTTACAAAAGTCACAGACAAATGCATTGGAGTTATGTATCATTGAAAAAATGCATATTTATCTTCTCTCCATAAATTATTGAGGGGGGTTTGTGGTATAATTCAGAGTTTCACTTGCTTTAGGAGGATAAAATTATTTTTACATAAGGTGCCCAAAGTCATTCTCCTTTTGTTATCTGACTAGTTTTTAACAAGCATGACATCATCAAGCTGACTTAAAGATTTGGCAATTAAGACACACTGCCTCAAACCTCAAAAGCATTGCATTGGCAGAGAATGCCAGTCACAGCTTTTGTCACAGAAATCCATGGAGAGGCGCCAACAGATACTTCCATGGGACCTGACCAGGGGCCTCCTCAGTGGGCCCACCCTATGTAAAGGATCTCTTAATTCAGGCCCATGACACATTGCATTAACAGTACTCTGTATTGGCATAATGTATTCTGAGGTTTTTTTTTTTTTTAACTTTACTGTGATTTTGCTATTTTCCACACATTTTTTCAGAATGGAGATTTTCTCAGTAAGAAGGGTTAATTGAACTACTGAAGTGACAATGTTAACACACCTTTATTTATTCCCTAAATTTGCTGGAAATTAGATTTAGCTAAATTTGGAACAATTGAAGTAAACACATAGATACAATTATTTTCTTTGGTGCTCAAATTTCAAGAAGACAACAGTAACAAAGCATAGACAATAACATTTTTTTCATCTTTGTCTCTGTCTTTTAAAATTGCAACACTAAGAATTTATGAGCAAAAACATATTTTTTCATTAATTTTCTTATAAATTAAAACATGAACTATGACAATATTAACTGTACGAGGTAGAACATAAAATATTTGGTGTATTCCTCCCACTATACACTTGTGCCAGAGGAATTTGCCTGAACCAAAGATAATAGCTCTCCTGGAACATCTTACTTGTATCTGGCTACAGTTCAGACTTCCTGGTGTATATGAGGCAAGCCCTCCCTTAGGCAATCCTGGTTTCCTGGCTAACCTGGAAATGAGTGCAGATGACTTAATAGATAATTGGCTTTTTGTAGAAGGCACGATGCCAGAGAACCAAGGCTCTTCCAGCCAGTTTTTACCACTCAGAACATCTTTGTGTGACACCAACTGTCGTTTGTCAACGTTTTCCACTGTGTACACAATTGTGCATATTTTGAAGAAAATACCTCATTTATTTTAATTTATTAAGATTGAGTTGGAGACCTTTGAAATATTGAAAGAAATGTTATATATATATATATTTATAAATTTATGTGTTCATAAAACAGACTAAAAACTTAACATCTGCTTAAAACACTAGAAGTGATAGTTGTTAAATATAATGAAAGCCTTCCATTTGACTTAACTACTGCATATAGGTTTTTTATTACCTTCCTAATATTTTATCCAATTTTAAATTAGTAGGTAAATTAAAAATAATTTAGATTATTATTTAATATTTTTTATATTTTCATAATTGAAACCTATGCCAAACATCATTAATAAGTAAACATAGAGGAATGCTATTTTTTACACGTTCATTAACCAATTTTTTGATATCTGAAATTAATGAAAATTATAAAATACAAACTCAACTTATATTTGTTTATTGAAAAAGTGAAAAGCTCATCCTGTAAATCTTATATATCTGACTAACTGGTGAAACCTTGACCAAAAATACTATTTAGCTTTCAAAAGGGGTTAACAAGTAGTTGGTATAAGCATAAAGCTACACAGAAAGACATTTTAAAATCCTGGGACACACCCTCTAAAAATAGAGTGAGAGACTTCATTTAGAAAATTTAACATTCTTTTATGACTCTCCTGATGACTCCATCCTGGCTTTTTTTTTTTTTTTAATATTTTATTTATTTGACAGAAATCACAACTAGGCAGAGAGGCAGGCAGAGAGAGAGGAGGAAGCAGGCTCCCCGCGGAGCAGAGAGCCCAATGTGGGGCTCAATCCCAGGACCCTGAGATCATGACCTGAGCAGAAGGCAGAGGCCTCAACCCACTGAGCCACCCAGGCGCCCCCCTCCTGGCTTTTTAATTTCATTCTCCCACTGATCATTTTACTTATTTATTCATTTCTATTGAGGACTTGCTCACTCCTGTCATTCAATGAGCTGTTCTGAGTTTACAGAGATAAATGAGATCCACCTTATGTCTACCAGATCGAGAGGATATCAAGGTCACTGGGAACAAAGAGGTCAGAGTCTTATGAAGATAGATGCCAATAGTCGATGACAATTATATGGAAGTCACCACAAAAAGATTGGAAATAGGTGAAAAAGAAAATTGTAATATACAGATGAAAAACACTGTTAACAGCTGTTCCTTGCTGTCCCACCCACTTTGGATTCTGCCCTCACTCAGTTTCTGAACTTTTCTCTCAACCCCCAGACTGTCTACCTGGTTTTACTTCCTTTTCCTATCCCTCAATTCTTCCTTTGTGAGCACTACCTACTTTCTCCCTCTACCCAGAATCTTTTCTGGAGATACACTTACTTTTCACTTCTTATCTCAAATAAATAGATTCACTTCCTTTGTTCCTGGCCAATCTCTCTCCGGATACCACAGGTCCTGTGTGCTCCCAGGCTGGCCCAGGCCCCGTCCACCAATTACTCCTCTCACACTAGAATATTTCATTTCTTCCTCTCTTTTCTTTGGAAGAGTAGAATTTATGCAATTCTATTTCATCATTAAAAAAAAAATCCTTTGACTTTTCTCATCACATTCTTCTTCCCTTCATAGTCAAAATTATTTTAAATTTATGGTTATTCTTTGTTCTTCTTTTCTTCCCATTACCCGCCTCCACCTCTTGCAGACTGACTTCCACTCTCCACCCACCGCACCCGTGGGACTACGGATGGTAAGATTGCCAAACCCAAAGAACACATTTAAGTCTTTTTGCCAGGAAGCATTTAACACTTAGAAATGATAATTCTCCTTTAAAATGCTTCTTGGTTCTTTTACTTTTTTTTTTCTTTTTTCCCTTTTTTTTCTTTCTCACCATTCCTTCCTGTTCTCGGTCAACAGTCTTCATTCCCCCCTCCCCCAAAAGCTTCTTAATATTATTATATTATATTTTATTTTATTGTAGTCTCTTCTCTTTTCATCTATACCAATTTTTTCAGACGTACCAGCATATTAGTAATGCCCAGTCCTTTCATTACCCATACTATTCTCCTGAGCTTCAAATCCCTGTTTGTATCTGCCTACAAGATGTGCCCATCGCATATGCTTTGTGCGTTATCAATTCAACCTACATATAACCCAAGTAACTATTATTTCTTCCATTGGCTTGTTCTGCTGTGTCTCCTAACTTGTTGGATAGCACCACCATCCAAATCACACAAGACAGATATCTGATGACTTCCTGGATTTCTTTTCTTTTCCATCATCTCTAATTTAATCAATTTATCTTCCCTGCCATGCCTTCATTTTCAATATGTCTTACAGCTATTTCCTCCTCTCTCTCTCCGTGGCTATTCTCAGGTGGGTCTTTCAAATCTATCACACACACAATTGCATAATTGATTCAATAGTGTCATTGGTTCTAGCCTTCTTTTTTAAGTCTCTTATTCACAAAAGTCAGATTAATCTTTTATTTAAAAAGTAAAAACCAAGCATGTCATCCTCCAGCTTAAAATCTTCCAAATTTCATTCTAGAGAGCAGGATAAAGTACAACCTACGTGCCAAATGGCAGGAAATGCTCAGTTGCCTGACCTCTGCTTACATTTCCAACTTAATTTCTTTAAGACTTCCTCATAGAAGCCCTTTATTCCAACCAATAATAACATATCACCTAATATAATGCAAGTAGGTATGTGTCCTAGCATTGACGTTTCTGTTGTTCTGTCAAATAAAAGCTGGTTTCTTTCCCACATTATTTGTACCACCACCTTGCAAATTATGGAGTGGAGCGGTCCTAAATACTAATCACCCATCTATATTCTGGAATTCACTTCTCCTCTACTCTGCTTTATTTGCCACCAAAACATTTATTGAAAGCTAACATACTAGACACAAATATCACTCATTGTCTAATTATATTTAATAAATCCAAGTATATTTAATCTGTGGATTTACATAGGAATACTACAAGTTATTGTGTCTTGGCTAGTGAGTTAAGTTAGTGAGGGAATCATCTAAAGATTAAAAAAAAATAATAAAATCAAGTAAGAACAGCTCCTGAATTCAAACAGGGAGCGTCTGGAAATAGCACAGTGAGCTTGGATAGAGAAGACTATTTGTACTTCCTAAGTCAATTACAAGTTCCAAGATACAGTAGCTATGTTTTCCTGTTGTATCCCAGGGTTTAGAATGAGGCCTAAGAAAACATCAACCCTCATTAATATTTACTTATTTAAGTTAATGAATATATAAAGCATTTATAAACAAATCTTAATTATTATCATTTTTTTTCTTTTTGATCAGTTGGCCATAAGGAATTCTCATTGAGGTCATAGATACAGGCTGAGGGAATGATGCCAGTGCTACAGAAGTATGCCCACTAGAAACATGAGTCTTCTAGTGGTCTTAAATGATTTTAGTTCAGAGAAATCCCTTGAACCTCATTTTTTTCATTATTTCCATTTGATCAAATCACTTGGTATTGGGCATCTCAGGTTGCACTGAAACCATATGTGCAATCTCTGCTATGGCCCATTGGCAATCCGGGAGTTACCGGTAAAAGAAAATAATTAGTCTTTGACAAGGGAATGGCTTTACATCTAATTCTAAGGTTTTCCACTCTATTCTTTCAAGGCTATAAACCTTATTTATTACATAAATTATTTATTTACATAAAAATACTTATTAATTAAGTAATAATTAAATAATTACTTATTTATTACATAAACCTATGTAATACTCGATCTACTTGGTCATAAAAGCCATGTGCAATAACAACTCTTCTCCACTCATCAGAAATAAGTTGATTTTATCAGTTTAGTGGGCCAGTGTGGAATCCTGCAGAAAAATGAGACGAATTCCCTATGGAATAATTTGGGCAGACTCAAGATTTGATGTAACTTTGAAGTAAGATTCCTAAAATGTTTTAGTCTCCTTCCTAAGTGAAAGCAAGTATCTTTAGTTATTCACCATTTATCAGAATAGAGGAAATGCATTTTCCAGACATTAGGGGCTATGTTCAAGTGCGCTAGAAAAGAGACTGCTTCAAAGTTAGCAGCTCCAAAGGAGTCATCCCTGTTGAAGTTTATGATAACTCATTTTTATCTCTTAAGATCTACCTGACTGATAAAAGACTGAATCGGTGAAATAATGGAGATCTGACCAAAATCAACAAGTCTGCATATCTTTCATCTCTTTCGATAAGGCAATAATCTTTGTGGTATTGCTTTTACTTAGCTGGTTTTATAAGGGGAAGGAGATCTAAAGCTACTAATTGATCTTGCTTACCAGATTACTCTTACTTCCCTTGCCAGAGAATCAATGTAGGAATCATGTCAATTGGCATATTTGTCCATTCCAAGTACACTCCCCAAATCTTGGAAAATAAGGAGACCATGAGTTTAAGATTCTTCTCCTGCTTCCCCCCTTGGGCCTACTGTAAAATAGATCTAGAACAAATATCCGTTTATCACTTGACTTTCCTAAGTCCTCACTTTCCCTGTTCTTCTAACTCTCCAGAGTTCGGTTTTAGCTCGTAGACACTGTCTAATAATTTACAAATGATCTGGTTATTTCTTTTTCTTCAGAGCAACTTTCACCTTGGTAAATAGCCATAAATTTCTTTGGGGAAGTCTAGGGGGAAGATTTTCAATACCCATCCTTTGCTTTATCACAGAGTTTCTCCATGTGGCACTTAGCCTGCTGTAATTCAAGGGGATCTAGGATTGGGAATTAACAGAAGTGAGATTAAAGAAGAGACCATAATTTTATCATGTTGAGTCAGTCCTTTCTATGCAAGGCTAGATTTTTTTTCCACCCACAGTACAGTTACACCCTTATTGGACTGGGCACTATTTCATTTCCATGGGTCCTGTGATCAATTAACTACCTCCAAAGAACCCTTCAGGTCAAATCAATCTGGTTATCATTCCAGCCTTGCTGTCTTTTGCAGGATAAGTGTGATTGAATGATGCCACCCTGCAATCTTCTTGGTAAATTGCTCTCCTTAATCTGTGGCAAAAAAAAAAAAAAAGACAAAAAGACACAATCATTACATAGCTTTCCAAGGCCACTGGAGTTTCTCTTTACCACTGTTACTTTTAATTTAATGATGAAGGGGATACTCTGAACCATCTCCTATGACACAGTAAAGAGAGTCATTTATGACAAATTTACTATAACATTCCCCCAAAACAACACAAAATCCAGGCTTCAGACAACAAAACAAAAATTTTTAAGCAACCAGAACCTTTCTCATCTCCCAAAGCTAGTACCTTGCATGTCAACCTTGGGTAAATGCAACCATTTTAATAAAATCAGCCAATACAAAAATTATATTTCTCTATTTCTAGGCTAACATTTATAACCACTTTTCACCCATATCACTTAAGTTTGTTTTTCTGAAATCAGCTAAAAAAAAAAAAAAACTTGCCAAAAACTTTTCTATGTAGACTTGGATTCTTATTTTTCGCAGAGCTTGCTGACCTGGTTAAAGTTCTGGGAGATAAGATAGCTCATAGGGAAGAAGTATGGAGATAAATGACATCATTTTTCAAGATACTATTCCAGATGAGCTTGTAACTAATGCCTTTAAGCATTGTGGGATGGGCACCTTCACAAAGGCAAGAAAGTCTGCTTCTGCTGGCAGACTTGTTAGGGCTTGGGTACCTGGGTATTAATAACTCATCTAAATATTCCCAAATCACTATTCTAATTCTCAAGGTTCCCTTTTGCCCAATAATCACGTAACATAATGAATCCAATTTATGTTATAATTGAGTAATAAACAGAACGAGACTCTTAATTATTTGCTACAGTAGCCTTGAGACCTAAGGAAGTTAAAATATTCTTTAAGTTAGTCTCAGAAAACTTTACATTCTCTGATAATGTCTTGAATCAAGAATTTCAGGGGCACCTCAGTGGCTCAGTGGGTTAGGTCTCTGCCTTTGGCTTTTGTCATGATCTCGGGGTCCTGGGATGGAGCCCTACATTGGGCTCCCTGCTCGGTGGAGAGCTTGTTTCCCCTCTCTCTCTTCCTGCCTCTCTTCCCACTTCTGATCTCTCTCTCTCTCTCTGTCAAATAAATAAATAAAATCTTTAAAAAAAGATTTAAAAAAAAGAATTTCAAATGTTGACATTACCCGTTTCTGTCTTTAAGTTCCCTATTTCAACTTAAAGGACTTCGATTGCTCTTGACCCCAGTAGTGGTCTCTCCTAACAGTAACTTGATCCAACAATTTCTTGCCTTGATTTGGCATCTCATACCAGTCCTAGCTTCCAATAGTTAGTGGTTTCTCACCATACAAATATGCAAATATGCAAACAGTTCCTGGACACATTCCTAAATTCTCATCCTATTAAAGGTCTATTGTCCTTTATCAATTCTGCTATCAATTATGATATTGGTTAGTGTTGGATTTTTATTTTTAAGATTTTATCTATTTGACAGAGATCACAAGTAGGCAGTGAAACAGGCAGAGAGAGAGGGGGACGCAGGCTCCCTGCCGAGCAGAGAGCCCGATGCGGGGCTCGATCCCAGGACCCTGAGATCATGACCTGAGCCAGAGGCAGAGCTTAACCCACTGAGCCACCCAGGTGCCCCCAGTGTTGGTTTTTCAACGGAATCTACTTTAGCTGGTTTAAACAGATACACCTTTGAGACAAAGATTTAGGAATTTACAAACCTGTTGGAAGGGCGAGAGAAGGCATTGAGATGAGCTCCTAGAAATAACACCCCATTCACTAATTAGTTGTGTTCTGCGGAGTTTGCCCTTTCTCTGGGAAGACACTGGCAACTGGGAAGCTGCTGCTCTGCCATTCTTGAGCCATACTATTGTCTGTCATGCTTGACAAAGCTGTTGCTCCTCCTACAGTTAGCTGATGAATTAAAAAGCCAACAAATACACCATCTTTGCTACAGCGTGAGTCACCAACGGATATCTCACACCATGCCTGTCTCAGTGATTCAGCTGCTAGTCTAGATCTCATAGGAGTGTGTCTGAAAGGTAGAATCAAAATCAGATCCCAATCCTATGTATGAGTGGAGAAAGGGACTGTTCATTTGGCCTTCTGTCTTTTACATCCTGTAAACCCTTGGAATGGGTATTAGCAGAGTCAATCCAAGAATCCATAACATCTTTTAACGATTTGGGGGCCATTGCTTCCTGTTGTGAAGGAACATTATATTCCATACTCTTCTCATGTTTTCATCTTCAGTTACTTTAATAAAATGTTCTAGTCCTTGACATTTACTCCTACTCTGGCCTGCAGCTTTTTTATCTCATTGAAACAGTTTTGTTAGTGACTTAACCTAATCATATTACATTGTATCAGCTATCACCCCTTTTGATTCATGGATTAGTTCTGTTATCCTGGCAGTCATTCTCTGTTTCCCAACATCAACCCTGAATGCCCTTAGTTCTAAACTCTCCATCATCATCATCGAAGTAGTGCTGGGAAGCCAGAGGAGAAGAAAGGATGTGTGAGTTTGCAGAGGAAGGTGAGGTGGGAATACATTGAGTCGTGTTTTGTTTAGCATCTGTTTGCCAAATAAAGTAAAAACAATATTATCTACTGAGAATGAGAAAAATGGAAGTGAGTCCTAGAGTTTGGAGATAATAAAAGTCAGAACATTGTGGAAAGTGTTTCTAATGACTGCTGACTTTTTCAGTTTTCCATCTGACATACTTCTGTTTCACTTTCTGTGATATACAGAATCCTGAATCTGGTGATACAAGCAGAAACTTCATCAGTCTGGTACGGCAGCCAAGCCCCTCTTGTGTGAAATAGCATGCAATCTATAGCATTTGTTATTTTAAGCCAATAATGTTTAAGGATTACATTTTCTGGAACAAAACAAAAGCTTGTCTGTCTTTTTATTTTTATTTTTTTTATTTTTTTAAAGATTTTATTTATTTGACAGAGATCACAAGTAGGCAGAGAGGCAGGCAGAGAGAGAGAGAGAAGCAGGCTCCCCGCCGAGCAGAGAGCCCGATGTGGGGGCTCGATCCCAGGACCCTGGGATCATGACCTGAGCCGAAGGCAGAGGCTTTAACCCACTGAGCCACCCAGGTGCCCCTTGTCTGTCTTTTTAAAACAATAACTCAGCTAATTTCCACAGAAATGCAATAGGATTGCTGAGAAAAATAGAAAACTCCCTTGTATTTTTTAAAATTATGATAATAGATCTTGTTAATTTTTATTGATGATGTCTTCCTCTTTCTTTCTTCCCTTTTCTTTCTTTCATCTTTCTTTCTTTCTATCTTTTTTAAACTTTTTCCTGTTACAGCAATGCTTGATAGCCAAGGCATGCAAGGGGAGGACTATACTTCTAAGATATTGCAAAAGGCTAAAAAAAAAAAAAAAATTAAGTTCTTAGTAAAAGCATTGTTGAAATAATTGACTGAAATTGAGACTATGAAGAAACAGAGCCAAAGATGATCTAAAAGATGGGAAGAAAATATACTTAAAAAAGAAACAAAAATCATAATGGAAATTAAGGTATGGTTCGATTGAGGAAAAGAACTTTGTGGCACCAGATATGGAATCAAAGCAGTTCAGGTGATGGTGATATCTAAGGAATGACTGAACAAAGAAAGCAATAAAATGATGTAGTGAGAATTGTTGAAATGGAGGGACTGTGTGGAATTCAAGGAGATGTCGATGGGGAATGTCATTAACATGAACAGTATTGTCCATTGTGAGAGAGGAAAACACTCTGGAGAGTGCATGTGGGCACATTAGATTTCACCATGCAAAATACGGCACTTGAGTTTTCCTGAGTTATGTTTCCTATTCAGTGCTCAACCTTTTCATTTGACTTCCAAGAAAAATGAGAAGAAAATCTTACATTCCATAATCAGTTTTTTAAAGATTTTATTTATTTATTTGACAGAGAGACAGAGAGAGAGGAAACACAAGCAGGGGGAGTGGGAAAGAGAAACGGGCTCCCAGCCAAGCAAGGAGCCCGATGTGGGGCTTGAACCCAGGACCCAGGGATCATGACCTGAGCCGAAGGCAGCCACTCGACGACTGAGCCACCCAGGCACCCTCATAAAAAAATTTTTGATAATGAGGTTATCTCATTAAAGTTCATGTGATAAAAAATTGTAGACAATAGAACTTTTTCTGTACTTTTCTGTCCTCCTTTATACTCTTTCTTTACTTTTAAAGATACCTTAATACTTCACCAGTGTATTTTTTAAAATTTGCATATACTTTAAAAAATGTCATTTAGGAAAATAGCATTTTCCCTCAATTCCTGGGACATATCTACATACCTCAAATACAACAATGGAAGCATGAGATGTGTACTTCTAGAAGTCATATAGCCTGGGGCGCCTGGGGGGCTCAGTTGGTTAAGTGACTGCCTTCAGCTCAGGTCATGATCCTGGATGTCCTCGGATCAAGTCCCACATCGGGCTCCCTGCTCAGCAGGGAGTCTGCTTCTCCCTCTGACCCTCTCCCCTCTCATACTCTTTCTCTCAAGTAAATAAATAAAATATTTTAAAAAATAAGTTATATAGCCTTCTATTTAATACTAATAATGATTGTTTTGTTTTTGAAGTGGAGCCACATGTGACTATGTGACAACTCTTTAACGGAATTATCTGTAACCAGCCGCTAACACAAATCTGAATTGGGATAAAAATAGGTTGCCTACAAATGGGTCCAACTGGAGACAATTGCTAATAGAATTATTATCCATTCCTCAATTCCCACATGCTATTCTGCTTTTCATATGAACCGGTAGGTCGTTTTCAGGATCTGAAACCACTGACCTCTATTATAATTTGTTATGCTTTTTAACTTTTCACAAAGGAGAAAGATGATGCTATTAATCCCAATTAAGGGAGTTCTTCCTCTGTATCTGTATTTTGTAAGTTTAGACACTAACATTTTTATCTCTGCTTATAAACAGGAATGGGTTTATTTGTAAATAAATAAATTTTATAAATTACTATACAATAAATACATTGTGTAAATTGGAATGGATTTATTTCTATGTTTATTTGTCAGCCAGCTCATAAATTGTAGACAGGGTCCATTCATTGTAGCTATTTCCTGGGAGCAAAGAAATGGATTGTTACTCAGAGACTGTGTTTGCATTTCCCTCTCTTCCCATCAACAAACTCTAATCTCTAAGTCCAAGAGGAAGTAACATGGAGTGAGTGAGCTATGACATTTAATTTATGTAATGATGGGATAGGTAAGAAAATGAGTCTTTGGCCTGCTCTACCAGTGGACTAGAAACTAACTTCCTCTTGGTATCAGGAAGGGGAGAAAAAGACAAGCATTTCAATGCTGGTGATATGCTACATATGTGGGTTATCTGAGGACAGTGATCCACTGATCTTCTTAGCCCTTTGGTTTTCATGAGAAGGCACACTATGCGGTAACTTTCTGAATCTAATTGTGCTGTTTTCTTCACTAAGATGGTTACAGCTGTCTATCACAGCGCACTGTGCCTTATAACCAATTCATTTGCACTTGAACGGATGGAGGGAGAACTTACCGCAAACAGAAGATCTTAGTAGCAGAGACATGTTAAAACGAACTCACTTGAATGTATAGAAACAAAGTGATCAAAGGTGAAAAATTATGAAAACATCAACAATGTGACAGACATAGAGGTTTTGTTTTGTTTTTTTTTTTCAGCGTTCCAGAATTCATTGTTCATGAACCACACCCATTGCTCCATGCAATACGTGCCTCCTTAATACCCACAACCAGGCTCACTCACGAACCCTCCCCCCCAAAACCCTCAGTTTGTTTCTCAGAGTCCACAGTCTCCCATGGTTTTTCTCCCCCTCTGATTTTTAACACAGAAATAAGGCAGGTTGAAGCACATTTTTCCCGTTTAGTTTGCAGCAATGGTAGGGAGCAATTACAGAGCCTGCATCAGTATTACGTCAAAACATCCCATCAATCAGTTCGTTATTTCAGTCAATCAATGAAATAGTTAATTTAAGAAAATCCATTTTAACAGTGAAATCAATAAATATTTGATCGAGTGCTTGACTCTTTAAATGTCATATAGTACATCTTATAAGAAATTGACAGAACAGAAAAATGTCATGCAGGGAAAGAATTAACATAACATGATGAAAATCACCAACATTAAGTAACTAAAAAAGCCTTCTATCCTAGAGGAGAAGGAAAAAAGATGAGTTCCAAGGCTGTTGTTTATTAAAAAACTCTGAGCGGTAACATCCAGTTTAACACTTTAATTATAGCTAATGTCAAGCAATGCAACAGGAAAAACTAATTAAACCAAATATTTCATTTATTTCAGAAATACATGTCAGTATAACTTCATCTATTATTCACTCAGGATGTGCAGAGGAAATGGAGCCTACAGTCTAACTGAGACAAAGACAAAATATTATCATCTCCGTACATGGGTTTTGCCCTTTCAAGAGCAAACTACCTCAAAAATTCCTAGATCTGGAATTCCTCATCACAAGCAAGTAAGGTGGAAGTTTGGAAGAGCAAAATAGCTTATGTTCCTACTCATAAAAGGGAAATGCAAGCTGATAATTGTATATACAGTGGAAAGTGCATGTCTTCTGACCTAAGCTTTCTTGGGGAGAATAAGAGCAGTTTGGTTGTGCTCCTGGCTAACTCTCTCAGCTTTTAAGAAAAAATATGCATCCTATTTAGGGTAGCCATCCACCATTTTACTTGTGCATGCTAGAACAGTGATTTCCTAACTTCATGTGTAGGTGTGGGCCGGGGTCCAAGATGAGATTTTATATTTTCAACAAGCTCCCAGATGACCTCACTGCTACAGGTCCATGAAACACTCCACGTGAGGCTTTCATGTGAAGTACATAAGACATCACCTTAGGTGACATGTCGTGCAACTCCTCATTTTATAGAGGTGAAGAAATGGAGTCTCAGGGCAGCATGTAATATAATTACCACAGTTCTTTATTAACTAACAGAATTAAGATAAAGACTCCTGACTCACCATCAAGGGTTCTTTCACATAAGCAATGAATAGAAACCACCTTGAATCTTAGTCCTCAGGACACTGTGGGATAGGACCCACATCATGTACATTTTAACTTAAAATATTATGATGTCGGTTTTGAAAGTAAATTTGAAACATCCTTTCAACATAGTGTTTCCCTTACGAGTATTTTAAATTTCTTGTCTTGTGGTTCTAGCTTTCATCTATTGAACGTTTACATTCAGAACAAAGTTCACCTAAAATAGCAAATCATTCTTTTACCAGGACATATGTCTTTGTAAGATATGGAGGCCAGTTTGCAATGGCATGGATGGAGCTAGAGAGCATAACGCTAAGTGAAAATAAGTCAGTTAGGGAAAGACAAATGACATACGATTTCACTCAAATGTGGACTTAAAAAAAAGAGCAAAGAAAAAAAGAGAGAGAGAGAGAGACAAGCCAGGAAACAGACCTTAACTAGAGGGCTAACTGATGGTTTTCAGAGGGGAGGTGGGGGGCGATGGGGGGGATAGTTGTTGGGGATCAAGGAGAGCACTTGTGATGAGCACCAGGTGTTGTATGGAAGTGCTGAATCACTATATTGTACACCTGAAACTGATATTACACTGTGTGTTAATGATCCCTGAATTAAGAAACAAAAGGCCACATGTGAAATATCTTAGAAATATGTCTGCACATGTCAGGGGAAGCTATGAAACTGCAAAAGGTAACATTAAACCTTCATTCACTCACACACTCATTTAACCAGCGATTACTGAGCAATTAGTTAGGCAATATTTCCAAAGAAGAATAAAGCGTGGCCTGCTCTCTCAGAGCTTTTAATCCAGTGGAGGAAATCAGACAGGGATGCAAGAAAGAGTAAATAGTAATAGACGTGGTATAGCTTACAAAGTTCAGAGCAGATAGAAGAATGAGTTTGAGAGATTTGGGGAAGTAAATTAGATAAAGCTTAAATTGGGTCATGAAGGCAAGTGTAGACATACAAAAAGAAAGGGATCACAGTTGTCAAAATACCACCTTGCAAAGAAAGTATGGAGAATTGGGATGAAATGGAGAAAGGCTAAAACGGAGTGTGGAAGTGAAGTTGGAATTCTTGAGTGCCCCATGCCCATTCTCCTTCCTCTCATCTCACATAGGGACGGGTGGACAGTAGAGGAAAGGCAAAGGCTTTTTACTGCCTCCAGCATCTACAGGGTCTCTGAGCAAGGAGGACCGCTGATGAGTGCTTTCCACCATACTGCTTTATGGCCCCTCATATGATCTCTTGATGAATGTTGCCATGTGCTCTTGAGAAGATTGTGCACTCTGCGTTGGCTGGATTTATTGTTATATAAGTACAAATTTAAATATTCAATCATATCAAGTTGAGGGGTGATATTACCCAAATCTGCTATATCCATATTGTTTTTTAGTATATTTTTGTTATCAGTTATTGAGAATGGGAGTTCTCAAATCTCTAACTTTATTTGTGGGTTTATTTCTAATTTATTTCAGGCAACTTTGGTTCCATTTATTTTGAAATTCTGTTAATGGGTGCATATATATTTAGAGCTGTTATGTCTTCTTGATGAATTGGCCATTTTACCATTAAGAAATGACCCTATTTCTGGTAATACTTTGTCTTTAAGATCATTTTGCTAGGGATTAATATAGCCATTCCAGATTTCTTATGATTAGTGTTTTTATGGTATTTCTTTCCATTTTGTCACTTCTAGCCAATGTGCATCTATTTTTAAACGTCTGATTCCTTGTCTGTGAGAATGATTTTCATTTGAAGATTAAGAACAACTTCCCCTCTATCCTTATAAGTTTTCCTGGATTAGTTAGTCCAGCAGCTTTCCGTTGTTATTTAGACTAGCTTTCCAGAGAATTTTGTTACTCTTTTTTTACTTTTTTTTGTTTTTGTTTTTTATTTGTTTTCTTGTTATTATTAGGTCAGAGTATATTTTTATATACATTACTCTTTCTGGATGAATATTTTATGATCAATGATGAATACATTCTTCTGGTTCCCATGTGTTATCTGCTTATATATGGATTCTCTCTTTCTCATGGCTTTAGTCTAAAGGAAACTCTTCCCTTAAAATTTTGTTTTTCATACATTATATGTTTATTAAAAAAAAATTGGAAGGGGAGGCGAACCATAAGAGACTATGGACTCTGAAAAACAACCTGAGGGTTTTGAAGGGGTGGGGGTGGGAGGTTGGGGGAACCAGGTGGTGGGTAATAGGGAGGGCACGTATTGCATGGAGCACTGGGTGTTGTGCAAAAACAATGAATACTGTTATGCTGAAAAAAAAAATTTGTAAAAAAAAAAAATTTGTTTTTCAATGCAGTTTAGTCCAGCACCTAGTTCAATAAGTGCCCTTAAAATACATGTCAAGTAAATAGATTGCATGCTAGGCATGAACAATATGAAATAATTCATTTTATTAAATTAGCATTTTTGTAAATATAAGTGAAATCTAGACTTTCAGAAAAAAAATCAAGACCTTATCAAAAGATAACCTGACTTTTATCTATGGTTTCTCCCTCTGATTTTCTTCCCTTACTTTCTAATACTTGTCTCTGTAGCATGGAACTGACTCATTTCCTTCCTCTTTAACTAGCCTCTCCCTTACTCAATGACTCATATTATTCTTAATTCCTTCCCCCCAAATGCCAAACCTTCCCTAATTCCTTCTACCTTAGATTTGTATTTTGTTTCCTCCACCTTTGTTGGTTCTCCCAACAGGAATTATTAGTCAACTAGACTTGAGGTGACCAACCCTGCCTTGCTCCTTGGCCCTGTCAGGCCAGCCTGTTCCTTAGCAGGCCTACCACCCACCATGTTTAGCGTAAGTTTTTTGGTTTTTTGTTTTTTTTAAGTTTTCTGGTTTTTAAAATAGATATATAGAGAAGCAATCCTATGACCTTGCTAAATAGACTTGTATAAAAGATTACATTAAAACTCTCTCTTGAGAGAAGAGAACCAAAACAAGGCTAGCTCACTTGGTTGGAACACTGTCTTAGGGAGGCATTGAGTGTCAGGTCTGAGTGACTAAATTAGTTTCATTTGACACCAAGGCCAACCTTGCCTAGCAGTTACATAGCTCTGGGTTCAAACTTTGCTGGAGTAACTGCAGGAAAATTATTTCATTCCTTGTGGCTCACTGGTCTCATTTAAAAAATGAGAATGAACCTACCTATCTCATAGGTTTGTGGTTGGGCTCAAATGTGATACGTATGGAAGGCATGTAGCAGTGTTGCTGTCCTAGCAGAGAGAGGAGAAGCAATAGTTACAGTAGGAATAAACACTTTTTCTTTTCTTTTTTTTTTTATGTTTATGCATTTTTTTCCGATGGGTTTTTTTTTATTTAATTAATTTATTTTTTTCAGCATAACAGTATTCATTGTTTTTGCACAACACCCAGTGCTCCATGCAATACGTGCCCTCCCTATTACCCACCACCTGGTTCTCCCAACCTCCCACCCCCGCCCCTTCAAAACCCTCAGGTTGTTTTTCAGAGTCCATAGTCTCTTATGGTTCACCTCCCCTTCCAATTTTTTTTTTTATAAACATATAATGTATTTTTATCCCCAGGGGTACAGGTCTGTGAATCACCAGGTTTACACATTTCACAGCACTCACGATAGCACATACCCTCCCCAATGTCCATAACCCCCTCCCCCTCTCCTTTTCTTTTCAAGTAAGCAGGCATATCCATGTACATCCAGATGGTCCCTTGTGCAGTTGTGCCAGATGACAATCAGAGGGGTGGGTCTCACAGAAGTGAACTTACTCCAAGGAAAGTGTAGAATGTTGTCATGATCTTTGTTCACAGGAAGGAGTCCTTGTATGAGAATGAGCACATTTAGTTCACTATATGTAAGCCACATCCCCTTACCGGTTCTCCTGCATTTAAGCCAATTCTTTATGGAACACATGGCCATCCCATGAAATATCTCCATTGAGACAGACAGCTTTGGAACCCTTGTACACAAACAGGACTGAAGAAAGCTGGCTCACTTGGAAGTCTCATATGAAACATACTGAAAATGGACCAAAGAAGAAAAGACAGGCGCATAACATAAGGAATGTAGAAGGAACAACAAAAATGGGTCCTTCAGGTCAGATCAGTAAGCCAACAGTCACTACTCTAAGGAATTTTAAACCCCTTCTGGGTCTCTCATCTACAGTGCACACAAGACATTTGTAAAACAGTCAGATTCAGGGGTGTCCTGTAGTTCCTGAGCACAACCTTATAATGGAGTCTTCTCATGTATATTTTAAACCTGTGGTAGGAGTAAAACAGGGTATAATGTTTGAGGTAAGTGATAGCTAAAAGGACTACATATTCATGCCACTTAGGGAATCCATATACCAGCTTAAAGAAATTTGAGATGGATCTCCTATTCCCCAAATTTGTTAGATGGGTCTGGACAAAATAAATAAAAATAGTTTATGTATTTGTGATCCTCTTTTAACGCCAACATAAACTCAATTGAAAAAGCATGCATTACATGATATCTGAGGATTATCCATGGCAAATTACTTTAAAAATATAAATAGTAATGAGGTTCACCTGGGTGGCTCAGTCAGTTAAGCATCTGACTCTTGATTTCAGCTCAGGTCATGATCTCAAGGCTGTGGGTTGGAGCCCCACCTGGGGTTCTGCACTCAGCACTCAGAACCAGAGTCTGCTTGTCCCTCTTCCTCTAGTCCTCCCCCTGCCCCTATTCATGCTCTCTCTCTCTAAAGGGAGTGGGGGAATGGGTTAGCCCAGTGATGGGTATTAAGCAGGGCACATATTGCATGGAACACTGGGTATTATGCATAAACAATGAATCATGGAACATTATATCAAAAACTAATGATGTACTCTATGGCGATTAATGTAACATTAAAAAATTGTAATAAAATAAGTAAATAAATAAAATCCTTAAAAATATAATAATAAGGAATAATTTACATTATTGATTGTAAGATGGGCAAATAAACAAAGAGCACTTACTACTTCTAAATTCAGTAAAGTGAATTCCTTGAGTATAGACTAGAGTATATGCATTTAAGTTGAATCTAGAGCTTGGAGAATACTAAGTGCTCCATTTTAAAATTCTTGCTAATAGGAAAATTAGAGTACAGTCTGATTTCTAGGAGACACTATTACATATCAGAACATCATTTAAACTTAATTTACAGGCCTGTCTCTTCTAAATTATTTCTGTTGACATTACTAAACACTTCCCCAAGAATGCCCCCCAAAAAACAATATCTAAAGAAATAAGAGTTTAAGATGATTTTATGGGCAAACAAATTTGGTAAATTTTTATTATATCCATGTCTCAATACTTGGTGATTTGAGCAAGCCATGAGCATAGAAAAATCTCAAAGAATTTCTACAGTAAAGAAAACTTAATAGGCTTAACCTAAAATTTTCAAAACCCATCAATATGGAACTCAGTTATTTAAAATAACATGTTCTAAATATTTGGAAATTCAAGGTAGGAAAATGCTGTTATCAATATATTTTTTGAAAAATCTCAAGTTCTGATTAGTTGTGTTCCTATGTTTTATTTCCTTAACTTTTATCAAGGGTTTAATTTTAAATATCATCTCACAGAATTATCAAGATTGGTGATAGATTAAAAATGCATAAGGATCCATGTATTACTTGATGCATAGTTGTCTCTCAGTAAAAAGATTTCACTTGACTGAGCACAACTAATAATGTGCAACTGATTCAGTTGGATATTGATACTAAAGAAGATATGCATTTAGAATAACAGTTTTCAAAATAAGTTTTACTTCTATCCACTGTTAAAAAGAAATATACGCACATATGTATGTGTATATATAACATTGCTGGTAGAATCCACATGTGAACACAGTGTTACTAAAAGTCTCAAAAATACACTTACTATCATCTTTTTTTCAACATAGTCTATATCTTATTCTGTGGTATTCTAGTCTACATCTTAATGTTAAATCTGGCAATGTCACAATGAAATGATTTTGTAGGCACTAATGATTTGAAAAACTCAGTACTAAAAGAACTTAGCAGCCATAGCAAAATTCTGTCACTTAAAAATTGAATAAAACTATCTGTTTACTGCATAAGTTTAGAAGCGGCTGTTGTGACGTGGAATGGTTCACTCCATGCCCACAAGCCACAAATTCTAATTAGGAAATTCATCTATGGGGTTAGTGTTCGGAATTGCTTTTGAAAATAAGAAGTAGTTAAAGTGATCTACCTTACTTAGAGATTTGCATAGACCAGCAATGTGTCTAAAGGGCTACACCTGGCATCTCAAAGGTCCTATTAGAAATGAATATTTTCATTATCATAATATTTAGTATAATTTTTTTAACTTTTTAAAAATAGAGTCCTACGTCTTTGATAAAAATTCTTCCATGTGTTTGCCTCATAGATAATTACATTGGGATTTCTAAATCCATGTTTTAGATATAGAGCCTTTATTTCTGATATTTTTGTCACTGAAAAATAAAATAGTACAACATTTTCATATGTCAAAGATGATGGTTAAATTAGCATTTTTCTTCTATTGTAAGATTTTTTGATTGACAGATTGATAAACAATGTTTATTCATGAAAAAATGTTTATACTGAATTTCTAGACAGTGCCCCAAGAATGGGGGATATATGTATGTATCTATATCCCAAATGAACATTTACTTTCTGTGAGTACCTCCATACATTTCCTGAAAAAACAACAACAAACATAAATCAAAGGAAATGGTTCAAATGTTCACAGAAAAATCTATGAAATAAATAAATGCATTTTTAAAAGTTTCCAGTTCGAGGTAGCTAAATTGATTTATAATCTCCAATTTGTTATGCTCTTCTCTGGGGCAAAGCATATAAATCTACAAAGTCTTGCTCAGCTTTCCTAATTATGTAACCATGCAGTGCTGAATACAAACTGTCTAAACACTATACAGAGGGCAAAAGAAGAGTGCAATGTTGAAAATAAAGTATAGTCCACATAAACATGCAAGCCTATATGTGCTACTGTACAAAGTAAAACATATGCATCTTCATATGATACACTTTCATTAGTGTACCTATTGTTTATCTTCATCTTTCATCCTTAACTGGAGTTCCCTGGGATACTCCTATTAAATATTCAGCCTAAGTCTCCTCCCTTGAAAGGAACTGGTGGAAATGCTCCAAATTATATGACTGCACAGCTTCAGATGTAAAAGACAGCTGGATTTTAGCTGGTTCTACAGAGAATGAACTAGTAATGTGGTTATTTTCTAAGAATGCTCCTGGGATGATCATTGTTTACCAATTTGGATGTTGCAAAATTTTGAATGATTTTTCTATTGTGTTTTTTCCAACAACTATACGGAGTATTCTTTTTATGTAGGCACAAAAGAGAATATCTGGGGAAAAAGAAGACATAAGGTTTGAACCTAGGAATTCTTATTGTCAGAATTCTTCCAAATGTCAAATAAATCCTAAACAAATGGAAACTTAACCCCAGAAGGCTTTCCAGAGATCACTAACTCTAGTCAGGGTTCACATAACCTTTTTTACCAAAAGTTTGCAAATACTTCCCAACATAATAGAACTGGCTTTTTAGGCATTTCATTCTAATGTTTCAGAAGATTTGTAGAACTGTAAAAGAGATATGCACACATATAATAATTTGACTATGAGAAAAGATGAGTAGTACATTTTTGTTAGTTTATAAGTGCAAGATATTATCCATGCAGAAGTAATAAATGTTCTCAATCTGTTTTATTTTCATGTTTTCGTGGTTTAACCACACCACTGGCCACATGATTCACTAATAGTGTCTTGCAACAAGTGAGTCTGTCATTTATCTTCTGTGGTTTTTGGCACTGATCTATAATTCCAATGAATATTTCCACATGAACCCCAGTAATGGAAGTTGTACTTCTTAGTTTAGATTAAGATGCAAATCTCAGTTCATAGGTAAAAGGCAATGTCACCGTAGCTATAATGTTTTAATTATAAATTCCAGAAAAAGTCATTAAAATGAAATTAACATAAGTTTGTGTAACTTTTTTTTTTTTAAAGATTTTGTTTATTTATTTGGACAGAGACCATAAGCAGGCAGAGAGGCAGGCAGAAAAGGGGAAGCAGGCTCCCTGCTGAGCAGAGAGCCTGACGCAGGGCTTGATCCCAGGACCCTGAGACCATGACCTGAGGCTGAAGGCAGAGACTTTAAACCATTGAGCCACCCAGGCACCCCAAGTTTGTGTAACATTAAAAGCAGAAAATCCAAGTGAGATTTTTGAGAAAATATTTATAAATCATGAGCATATTGTCAACATTTAAAGAGGAAGGGAGGGGTGCCTGGGTGGCTCCGTCAGTTAAGTGTCTGTCATGATCCCAGCAACCTGGGATTGAGTCCAGCACTGGGCTCCCTGCTCAACAAGAAGTCTGCTTCTCCCTCTGGCCCTTCCCTCAGCTTGTGCACACATAATTCCTCAAAAATTTAAAAAAAATTTTAAAATAAATAAATAAGAAGGGAAAGAAAATCATTATGTAAGGAGTAAAATGTAGAAATTAATAAGTAATTATAATTGTAGAATTTTCACAAGGAAAGGGATAAGAAAATTGAAAAGATTTTTATTAGTTGAAATACTAATTATGCAAAAGCTAGAACAGATCAAAATGAAAATTCAGAAAACACCTCAGATAGGATTTTTGTTTAGGAAGAAATAACACATTTAATAGAATAGCATAGGAATATTTCTATTAGAATTCACAAAGAACCTTACTATTACCTATCAAGTAATACCAAGTTAAAATCTTATTAACAACAATAACTAAAAAAGATAAACCAGGTGGTTACCCAAAACAGAATTATAGAACAGCTGAATAGTAATGACAAATAGTGAGGAATTATCAAAAAGATCATTCTGTCACTAATATCACCACTGATACAAAAAAATGAAATGACATTGAAATCAGGGTAGAGTAACTGATGTAGAGACATATTATAGATCGAGAGGGTAGAGACTGTGCTTTATATTTTTCTTGTTGACCCCCAGCACTTAACATCATGTTGGGCACACAACAGGAGATCAATAAATACTCAGAAAGTGATTGATCCATCCACAAATAACTGCATGAGCTGGATAATTAGTTGCCACAGGGAAACTAGTCTCTCAGTGTTAGTCTTCCACACCAATTAAAATCAAGGAGAAGAATATACAAAGGGCCCTCTCAACCTTCACAGTTTTTTCTTTGAAGAAACTCCTACCATCATATCGATCACAATTCTGACATTGAGGAATTGACTATTTTCTTCTTACCATACCATATGGTCAATTATGATTTTTTTTTCCTTTTTTTTTTTTTGGTCAATTATGATTTTGATAAAATTCATACATCTGTGAAAAGTAGATTCTGTCATTACAGGCAATAGGATCAATTACAAAATACTGAATTTAATAATTTCTTTGGCCCATGTTTTGCTTATCTTGTTTCAAATTTCTTCATTCTGCTCACTGTGTCTTCACCAAAACCTCTTCCAAACCTCCCATTCACACAGACCGTCTATGTACGTTGTTCCGGCATAATGGGTCTCTTTTGGCCCAGATTCTAGATTTGGTTATATGATTTATATATGACTTACATATTTATATGATTTATATATGCTGATTTAAGAACCACTTTAATTTCTACCTTTGACCCCACCACACACTCACACATTCACACGTGCACACATGCGTGCACGTGCACACACACACACACACACACACACAAAACACTGAGCTTCTACCATTCAACTTCTGAGCTCCTTCTTTGCAACACCTCTAGAGAAAGATGCAGAAATCATTACTTGGTCTTTGCTATCCCTACACTTTTCAACAATTCTATTCTTTCTTAAGGATCTATATAAGGTCACTCCAGATCTTTAAATCCTTCAAATTTCTCAGAGATCCTTCCATTTTGGGTACTTTATCCACAAATAGAGAAATGTCCTTATTTGGTGTGTGGGGGGATAAAGTTTACTTTTTTTTCTCTGTCTCCTCTAGTTATTGACACCACATCTTTTACATACAGCTTCAAAAATGTTGTAGCTAAGGGCACTGGGGTGGCCCAGTTGGTGAAGCATCTGCCTTTGGCTAAGGTCATGATCCCAGGGTCGTGGGATTGAGCCCAACATTGGTCTCCCTGTTCACTGGGTAGTCTGCTTCTCCTTCTTCCTCTCCTCTCCCCTTTTCATGTTCTCTCTCTGTTAAATAAAATATTTAAAAAAATAAAACGTATTGTTGCTGTTCACTACCTCCATTTTCCTACCTTGCCTTATTCTCATCCACATTGCCACTAGGATTTTGTTCTTGGGATTAAATGAAATATCTCTACCAAATGTCAATAGTCATAACTCCTTGTCTCAAGGGACATTTCTTCCTCTTCTCTCTTATTTCACTTCATATTAAAAAGGCCAGTACATTTAACCAAGTGTTCTTCCTCATAACACTTGTCTACTTTGCCTCTATGACATGATCTTGCAAGACCCCCTACTTCTCTAGCAGTTCCCCTTTGATGTGTGATCTGTGCCCCATCTCCTAGTAGTGGACATTACAAACCCATCAATTCATTGCCCTCGATTTTTCTATCTCTGCCCTATTTTCTTTGGTAAGCTTATTCACTTCAACATTTAAGCTTTCATCTTGATGCCCTTTCCCAAATCAATATCCTAGCTTATTCTGGTTTCTAGTTACAACCACCTTTATAATATTCCCTTCATTTGTCTCCCAATGACATCTTATCAAGGTAAGCACTGACTTTATGGTCATTCCCTCTTCGCAAATCCTTTCCCAGTTTCCCCACTTATATTACTGGAAACACAACACAGCAGGCACAAAATTTGGAAGCCATAAAGGACTCTGTTGTTTTTCATTTCTATTGTCTGAGCTATTACCAGATCCCATGGCTTAACAGCATCTCCACTACTTCACCGCTTCTTTACATTTTTCCTGCTTCTACGCTAATATTTGTTCTAATCAACTTACATCTAGAAAGTTAAAAAATCTCTTAATCTTCGTGTACCCAAAGTCAAGTCATCATGCACATCATCACCATACTTGATTTTCATGGAGTCCAGTTTTTACCACGCCATTTGCCTTATCATTAGTGGGGTGGCCTGGGTGGCTCAGTGGGTTAAGCCTCTGCCTTCGGCTCAGGTCATGATCCCAGGGTCCTGGGATCGAGCCCTGCATCAGGCTCTCTGGTCAGTGGGGAACCTGCTTCTCTCTCTCTCTCTCTCTCTCTCTCTGCCTAGTTGTGATCTGGGTGTCAAATAAATAAACTCTAGAAAAAAAAAAGAATGTCATTACTTATTGGATCAAGAAACAAATATTGGTGAAGGTGTGGAGGAAAAGAACACTCAGTGACTGGAAAACAGTTTGGAATTTGTCAAAAGTTAAAAATAGAACTATCATAAGATCCAGCTCACTCCTGGGTGTTTACCCAAAGAATACAAAAACACTAATTCAAAGTGTTTATCGCAGAATTATTTACAATAGCCAAGATATGGAAGCAGGTCAAATGTCCATTGACTGATGAATGGATAAAGATGTGGTATATATACGTGATGGAATATTATTCAGCCATAAAAAAGAATGAAATCTTGCCATTCTTGGATGGTGCTAAAGAGTATAATGCTAAGGGAAGTAAGCTAGACAGGCAAAGACAAATGCTATATGATTTCACTCACATGTGGAATTTAAGAAACAGAACTAACAAGCAAAGGAAAAAAATTAAGAGTGTCAAAGCAAGATTTAGACTTTCAGATATAGAGAACAATCTGACGGCTACCAGAGGGAAGGGGAATCAGGGGATAGATTAAACAGGTGATGGGGACTAAGGATTACATTTGCAATGGGCACAGGGAGTTCTATGAAAGTGTTGAATCACTATATTGTACACCTGAAACTAGTATTACACTGTAGGTTAACCAACTGGAATTAAAGCAAAAACTGAAAAAATTCATATGTTGAAATTCTAACCTCCAGTAACACAAAATATGTCTGTATTTGGAGATATAATGTTTTAAGAGGTAATCAGGTAATGTGAGGTCATATGGGTGGGCCCTAGTCCAGTATGACTGAAAATTAGGGCACAGGCAAGTACAGAGAGAAGATCATGTGAAGACAGGAGGTGAAGATGACCTTCTGCAAGCCAAGAAGGAACATGTCAGAAGAAATCAAACCTGCTGACAAGTTGATTTGGGACTTGCAACCTCCAGAACTGTGAGAAAATCAATGTCTGCTATTTAAGCCAATGAATCTGCTGTACCGTGTTATGGCAGCCCCAGTAAACTAATGTAGCACCTTTCTAGGTGCATTTACGTGTAGAAGCTGAGAACTAAGTGCTTGAGAAGGCTAAACGAAAGGAGTCTGATGAAGGGTTAATGTGGATAATACTTTAGCCTCAGAGTTCTCAGACTTAACACACAAAATAATGTACATTGTCCACACGAGGCATAAAACCAGTAACACAATAATAATTAACATTCAGTGATATTTTTCTATGTGTTAGACATGCTTATGAAAGTTTTAGAAGGTATTACTTTGAGATAGAGCTATTATTTTGTTCCATTCTCGCAATGCTCAATTCATGAATAAACGGGGACTCAGAGAATTTAAGCGATGGAGGCACAAAGATAAAAAGTGACAGAAAGCGGTATCTAACCAAGTAATTTAACTTTAGAAAACATTCTCATAACTTTTATACAATCCTATTTCTTCATTTGTGTGTACAATTTCTATTTTTCATACATATTTGTATACATTGTTAACACTTCCTTGCAAAACAAAACAAACAAACAAAAAAAACTATCCCAGATACTTGTCTTAGTAAAATGTAAAACTTTAACCTCTTCTAGTTCCTCCTTCTATAGAAACAAAATCAAATTTGGCTGTTTCAAGTCTTAGGTTAACTATATATGTAAGTTTGTTTCTTTTCTTTTCTTTTCTTTTTCATTTCATTCTTCATCTTTGTCATTTTCTGACATCTGTATTTTTAAAAAGCATATCTATTTTTATGCATATATTTATTTTTCTAATTGTTAAGTTAAGAGTAATTCTTAACCCCAGTCTCGAGCCTTATCAGGATGAAGAGAAGAAAAAATAATTACCAACCAACCAAAAGTAGAAGGAAAGGAGGAGAGGGGGAAAAAGAAGAGAAGAAAGAAGAAAAATAAATTTACATATGTAATCATTTGACCTTACTTAGATTAAGCAAAATAATCTATGTTGCAAATATAATATGTAATATTGTTAAATCAGATGAAATTAATCTACACTGCTATATATAATAAACAATGTTGTTGAGGAATGGACAATCCTTCTAAGGAAGCACAGGTTCAAATTGAAATACAGCTGCCACACCAGCATGATCTATTCAATGTGACTCATATGCAGCTTTGGCTTTCAAAGTCTCTGTCTGATGCGAATCCTTAAGGAAGACTCTTCAGTAGGTTCTTGTCAGACAACTAAGTACTTCATAAAATGTCAACCACTTTAAGTTCCAGAAGCACTAAAAATATAGAACATTTTGTTCAACTTAGAAATTGCATCCGACTGGGGCACCTGGGTGGTTCAGTGGGTTAAAGCCTCTACTTTCGGCTCAGGTCGTGATCCCAGGGTCCTGGTCTCTGTTCTGTGGGCAGCCTGCTCCCCCCCCAACCCCCACTGCCTGCCTCTCTGCCTACTTGTGATCTCTGTCTGTCAAATAAATAAATAAAATCTTAAAAAAAAAAAAAAGAAAGAAATTGCATCAGAAGCATCATCAAACTACCAAAATAACAAAGACAGTTGAGTTGCTCTCTAGGGGTTTGTGGTCACAAGGTTATGCCTGATACAGACCCAAAATGATAGAAATACTTCAAAAATTTTGTTCCATCTTAAGAAGAGGACTGGAACAGACCTTATCAATAATATCTTTGGAAGTTCTAAAGGTGATATGTCACCTGTTATTGATTTGTAGGACCTCCAGTTTGAATAAAGCACTAGAGGTCACCTGGTCAGAGGATCACACTGTATCAGAGTATCTGAAAAATATCCAGAGAGGAGAGTTTAGTCTTATTATACTCCTTGGACTGCTAAACAACTTCTACAAAGATTATAATTTTTTTTTTAAATAAGACTTATTTATTTATTTGAGAGAGAGAGAGAGCAAGGGGCAGAGGGAGAGAAAGCCTTAAGCAGACTCCCCTCTGAGCCTGGAGACTGACATGGGGCTCCATCTCATGACACTGAAATCATGACCTGAGCAGAAACTGAGAGTCAACTGAGCCACCCAGGTTCTTCTATTTTCTTTAAGTTGGAAAAATCATTGCTTCATGATTTCTATCCATCGACCCCACTTCTGACTTTTGTTACAAACATTATTCAATCTTCTATTGGACAAACTTTCACAAATTTAAAGGAACTGCTATGCAACTCTGCATTTATCTATTTGTTATATTAATATCCCTCAATTTCTTCATCCCTTCGTCTACAAAATATGGGCCAAAACTTGTACATTCTGTGGTTTCTTTCTAGTTTTTAAAATTTTTAAATGCGACATCCAACATTAAACCTAATTCTGTTGGGATGACTACATGTTGAGCTTGTCATCTTTTATAATCCAGCTGGTTCATTGCTATATTGTTGAAAATCCATGAACTACTCTTTCCTTTTAGCTTTATCCAAATGTAATGGCATTGGATAGAGGAGGAAAATGGTCTGATAAGTTTAATTACACAAAATATGTACATGTATATTTTACAGTTATTCTCTGTTTTGTGTTATCAGCTATGTACATCTTCACCTATCTTTCTGAAATTTTTTATTGACTTATAATTTATGGTCATTTATTTTCCAAAAAATGAATACATCTTGATGCACTACCTTGAAATAAGGTTCACAAAAATAACAATTGTCACTATTTTAAAGAATTTTCATTTTCTGTACATTAAGAGTACTTAAGAATAATGTCTTGCTAAATATTAAATGCACTAAATATGTAATGAGTTTATTAAAACCATTAGTTTTAGAATATACCCTAAACAAGTAAAAGGAGGCCAAAAAAACATTTTTTTTCTTTTTTCAGAAGAATCGATGTTTCTTATAATGCTTTTTTTTAAAAAAATAAAACTAAGGTCTTACATTTTGAAAATACTATTTTGATTATTTTAACTCTGGGTTACACAAAACTTTTTCCCATATAGTTGTTTGATAAAGAATATGAAAACGTCAGCAATGTAACCAGGCTGTAATATTTTTTTCTACAGCAAGGATTAAACATAGCAAATGGCAAGAATAATCTACAGTGGAAATTTGCCAGTGTTAAAAAGAACACTGTACTTTTTACATTCATCCCTTTTAAAATTCTAGTGATTAGCGATGAGTAAATAAACATGTATTAAACATATCTTAATTGTTTAGGAGATTGCATTTGAGAAATAAGAATGAATAGGACAAAAAACAATTTGGGTATATCTTCATGACTTTGGATTTGGCAAAGGGTTTTTTGACACCAAAAGGATAATCAACAACAAAACAAGAAGATAATAGATAAAACGGACTTCACCAATGTTAAATACTTTTGTCCTTCAAAGGACACCATCAGGAATGTGAAAAGACAACTGACAGAATGCGAGAAAGTAAGTTCAAATCATGTATCTGAGAGGGGACTTATGTCTGGAATAAAGAACTCTCACAACTCAATAATTATAAAAACAAATAACCCAATTTAAGAATGAGCAAAGGATCTGAATAGACATTTCTATAAGGAGGATGGAAAATGGTCAATAAACACATGAAATGGACATAATTCATTATCCGGGAAATGCAAATCAAAATCCCAGGATACCACTTCACACAAAGTATGATGGCTAGAATTAAAAAAAAAGACAGGTAGCAAGTGTTAGCAAGGGTGTAAGAAAATAAAACCCTCATACATTGCTAGTAGGAAATGGGAATAGGGAACATCCTGGAAGTTCTTCAGATAATTAAATATAGAGCTATCACATGAATCAGCAATTCTGCCCCTAGGTATATACTCAAGAGAAATAAGAACATATCCCCTCAAAAACTTGTACACAAATTTTTATAACAGTATTTTGTATAGTAGCCAAAAAGATGGGAGTGACCCAAACATCCATCACCTAATGAATGGATAAGCAAAATGTAGTATATCCACACAGTGAAATATTATTTGGCCCTAAAAAGGAATGGAATGCTGATGTATGCTACAACACGGATGAACCTTGAAAATATGCTAAGTGAAAGAAGCTAGTGACAAGGAGCATATATTATATGATTACATTCATATGCAAATCCATAAGAGCAAAGTCTATAGGGACAGAAAATAGATTAGTAATTTCTTAGAATTGGGGAGACAGAGGTGAAGATAGGAGGTTGATAGCTAAAGAGTACATTGTTTCTTGGTGAAGTGATGAAAATGTTCGAAAACAAGGGTGGTGATGGTTGTGCGTGTCTGTGACTGTACTGTAAACCATTTAACTGTACAATTTAAATGGGTGAATGATATGACATGCAAATTATATCTCCATAAAGCTGGTAAATAAAAACATTCTTGAGAAAGAAAAACAAGCTTGGAAAACTTGTTTAACCAGATACCAAGACTTATAGAGAGCCATATTAATAAAGACAGTGTACGAGGGTAAAAAGGTGAGCACACAAGTCACTGGAAAAGAGCAGAGAATGTACCTACAGACACATGCGAATGCTTGATTTATAACAACCATAGTACTGGAGAATGGCGGGGAAGGATGGTCTTCGCAATAAGTAGAGGTGGGTTAATAAAAAAAGAAAAAAAGAAAATATGTCATAGAGCCTGTTTTCAAGGATCCCATGGTCTTGACCCATTATCAGACATCAACGAGATAAACTCTGGTGTGTAAAGGGAAAATGAAGTCCCAACAGCACGATTTAAAACTCTCTCTGCCCTACACTAAGTGGATCTACTCAAACATTCTAACAGTGCTAAGAGACACACAGAATGATTTTAGTATCATGGAAAAACCTGCAGAGGGTTCTGTTAATTTTTTAGGATTTTTCCACTGACATTTTATTTTATTTTTTTAAGATTTTATTTATTTATTTGAGAGAGAGAGAGAGTAAGAGAGAGCATGAGAGGGGAGAAGTTCAGAGGGAGATGCAGACTCCTCATGGACCTGGGAGCCCGATGTGGGTCTCAATCCTGGTACTCTGGGATCATGACCCAAGTCAAATGCAGTGGTTTAACCAACTGAGCCTCCCAGGTGCCCTCCCTGACATTTTAAAAAGGAAATGTCTTTGAGGTGCCTGGGTGGCTCGGTCAGTTAAGTGTCTGACTCTTGAATTCAGCTCAGGCCTGAATTTCAGAGTCATGGAATCCAGCCAACCTTGGGCTCTATGCTCAGAATTTGCTTGAGATTTTCCTTCTTCTGCCTCCCTCCCCAACTTGTGCTCTCTCTCTATCTCAAATAAATAAATGAATCTTATTTGTTTATTTACTTATTTATTATAATTATGTTTAGTTAGTCAACATATAGTACATCATTAGTTTTTGATGTATTATTCAACAATTCATTATAAATAAATCCTAAAAACAAAAAATAAGAAAGAAAATAGATTTGAAGGAATAAGCCCATACGTATTACATTTGCTTTATTGTTTTCATTACTCCCCTCTGCCTCTCTTCTAGGTAAAATGATCTTTGGCTTTTAATTTCTCTTACTACCTGCCATGTTCTACCATAAACTCTCTGCTGCCTCCAAAGACACATAGTGTCAAACTTAAATGTGATAAGCAGTCTCACAAGCTCAGATGTTGCCTTAATTTCATGCAGTCATTTTTTATAGTTTTCCCAATATGCAGATTGAGTACTTTATTCAGTTGCAGATGGTTTCGGAATGGGTTTTTCAGCAAGTATGAGTGGAAGTCAATAATATGTAATGAAGTGTTAACATGTTACTACTTATGAGCTTCAAGGCTAGATTTTTGTCAAGATAATCTTACAGTTACAGCATATATCAGATTGAGATAGGTTTTCTTTATAGTGTAATGTGTGTGTTTTGGGGAAGGGCTTTTTTATGCCTTTATAAAGCTTGAGGCAATAAGCTTCTCTCTTTAAAGGGCCATATATATTACTTCTAGCTCCTTAAATGAGTTGTAAGCCATCTTAACTTTGCACTGCCTTACTGAAAACCTTAGAAATGTTGAGTGTATTCAGAAAGTAATATGTTAATACCCATCAAGATACGCTAACATGTGTATAACATTCAACATTGAGTGTATTCAGAAAGTAATATGTTAATACCCATCAAGATATGCTAACATGTGTATAACATTCAACACTGTAGTTTTTCTTTTGAGGATTTATCTTAAAATAATCCAAAAGTGGGGGAAAAACTATATACATAAATATATCTAGTATATTCTTATCCATGCTGGCGAATAAAACAAAAATAACCTACACACCCAATAGCATGAGCAGGGGCTGAAGCAAGTATCATAAACAAATTATGACTTCTCTATTGGCTGAAATTATGGAACCACCAAAGACTATATAAAAACTTGGGTAAGTATAAAGATTCATGAGCTCATACTAAGACTCATACTAAGATTTTTCTTAGTCTAACAGTAGTTGGGCAAACCTTAGTTTTATAGGTAAATGTAGGATAAATTCTAAGATGTTAAAGACAAAAGTTTGGGTCAATATTTTAAAAAATAATTTTAAATGATTAATAATATATTTAATAGGTGTATGGTATTTTCCAGGATGAAGTCAAGTTAAAATTTTGGGAGCAATGGACTTGCCTTCTTTGGTGAGCATTTGTCACTGCTTGGCCACCCAGTACCAAACTTCCTGTATAATCACTACCTCAATCTTCCCTTTGGAGGAATCTCTTATATGTATGCACTTTGGAAGTAGTGGTCATTCTTTCCATATCCTAGTGCTCTCAGGTGGAAGACATGTGAATGAGGATCAGGAAATCTCAAGCTTTCTCTTAGGACTTTGAAGTGTTTAATAAATAACATAACAATAAGGGGTTTGTTCAAGTTGGTCATAAAAGCAGTGCCTAGTTATCCAGCTTTTTTCTTTAGCATGAACTTCATTATGGCTCCTGTTCCCCAACACACCAGACCTCTCCAGATTGTACTGATTTTCCTCCATCCTTTCCTCTTTTATCCCAGGAGTCTTGAATTGTCCCCATTACTCATAACCTAGAATCCTTTCTGTTCTATGGGCACACGTATGACTTCACATATTAAAGTTGCTCTCAATTATACATGTTAGAATAATACATAGCAACTGACAAAAAAAATTCAAACATGAGGAGAATTCTGGTGTGGGATAAGAGAAGCAGATAAGGAATCAAAATCAACAAAACCAGAGTGAGAGGACTAAGTTTACAAATTCAGTTTAAAAACAGTGGGAGAAATAGGAGTTAGCATGAGTTACTATAGGTAGCTAAGGTGGGCTTGATTGAGACTAAGCAAAAGCCGCTTGTATTTGAGAGAATGAACACTGTCTTCTGCCCTTAGGTTGCTCTAAGATAACTATGGACAGGGGTTCTGTTTTATGTTTATTTTGTTTTGGCTTGTTTTTTAAATTAATATGTGTGTTTTGGGGGAGGGTGAAGATGTTTCTTGATGATGACATTGTTCTTCTTGTTTGGAAAACATTATCTTTCTGCTCAGGCATCTGGAAAGGTGACTGGAAAGAAGAACATGATGCTCTTCCATGTTCCTCTAATCCAAGAGTCTTGGTCTGATCTCTTACAGGAAAAAAAAAGATATTAGATAAAACTAAAGCATTTGTTTTGACAAAGGAAATCAAACACACAGACTTAAGGCTGCTTCTTTCTAGAGCCTAAGTGAAAATATTTAAAACCAAGGTGAGTGGTGGGCCATTCCTCTCATCTTATCATTGTCTATCATAAAGCTTCACCAGCCCAAATACCCTGAGTAGCTATTTCCAGAGAAATGTTTTGCCCAGTGGAATCATTCCCAGTGGAACAATATTTTGTTGGGAAAGGAAGTTGTGCATAGTCTTGTGCATAGTCTTTTGACCTCTATTTGGCCACTTAAGAATGGGCCTTGAGCCTATAACACTTCCTTAGGAAGAAGTGGCTGGTGAGGAGATCTGCTGGCCATGAGGGACTCACATACATTATTGGAGCTTATTTTGTTCTGTGTCTTCTCTATGTGAATGAAAATATTATTCCATCCAGTACTTGATCATTTTGCTTTCCTTGACAACTCCAATACCAAGACACAGTAAGCAAAACTGTTTGGATTTCTGCTCCTGGTAGCTGGCATTGTGATGGTCTTTTTTATCTCTTATGTAAGTTGGAGTCCTTCCTTGGTAATGGTGTCTTGTCCACAGTGTTCAACTCTACACACTCTATCTGGCTGAACCGTTTACTCATGGAGAAACAAGCATGGTGGCTACAGTCAATTATTTCCTAGAAGTTTCTTGTTGGTCTTATAAAAGGTTTTCCCAAATATAAAGGAGAGAAACTCTGAGAAGAGAAACATAATTCTGAAACAGCTGAAAGGAGAACTCCAAATTGGTTAAATTTAGATATGATTATTAATGTAACTCTTCTGTGTCCACAAAACATATGGTATGAGGACATTTTGGGTTATATTTAAAGTAAGTCACATAATTATTTTATGATGGTAGCTTATGCTTTGCTAGTCCCTACTCTTTGGAAATACAACAAAGACAGTCACAAAACCATTTCTCTCTCCTTCACCACACGCTTCCATCCTCTGGTACCCAGACTTCTAGAAAGCCCAGTCTTGATAAAATACTATCTATGCTATGACATTCTCAAAGAGTTCTTACATGCTCCCAAATGTGGGCCTGCTAGTTGCCATGTTTTCTCATACTCCAGATTGAATCCTATAACAGGATTACAGTCTTTGCTGCTACCACTCAGCTTCATGGTTCATCTCTGACCCACTTGCCAAGAGCAAGATCACTGGGTCTCTGGATGTGGCTTCTTTGTGGGCTGCCAATTTCTAGGCTGTTGAATTCCTGTGAGCTAGTAGCACCAACTTCTCAGTCCCCCATGTCCTCTCCCCTCTCAGGACCCCATTGGGCTTCCACAGTCATCCCCTAAATCAGGGTACATATTTGCTGGCCCCTCCCACCACTTGTTTATATTTTATTCCCTCTCCCCTCACTGTCTTAGAAAGATTATAGTTCTTGACACCATTAGAGTGTCCTCTCCAAGGCATCCTGTGAAATCCCTGCTTACAGACTACATTTCTACTTTTCTATTGTTCCTGAAAATTTTCTCTTGGATTTGTAAGGGGAACCAGAGCACCAAAGCATCCAGTATAAAAACAAAGACTTCCTTAGTCAGGTTCAGAAAATGTCTTAAGATAATATAATTATTATACTACTATGGAAAGCTTTTAAAAATAATGACTCTGAAGGCATACAATCAGGAAATCTGAATCCTTTTGTAACCTACTAGATAGTGAACCTGAGATAGTTAATCAGGAGGTTGACCTGAGGGTCTTCAGTGAAACTACAGTCCTCAAGGGTATTTCTCTCTGCATTGTCCCAACCAAGACTTTACTCTTCTTCACTAGAATGTACAGCATGCTTTCCAATCAGTGCAAAGAAGAGAGAAAAACAAGATTGTGAGACACACAGCTGGGCTCTCAGATTTGTTAAGATACAACTGGGGCTCTCCCACGTGAGGAATGAAAACGGGAAGCCATCATCTTGTCAAGGCTGTTGGAGAAAGCAAACCTTAACAATAATATAAAAGTCTTGGTGATAAAAGGATGTGTGAACAATGGCATACATACAGTCCAAGAACACATAGCAAATATTATTTAGTGAGACCTTGCACAGACATCTAACATCCCAGCATAGTGTTCTATAGTGCTCATAGTGACTCCAGAAAGAGCAGAGTGGGGCACTGTAAAGAACATCTCTGTGACCTGGAAAGAGGGAAAATGAGATGTAAGGTTGTCTACTGATTTAATAAGGAAAAGAAATAGCACTTTATATCTGAACCTGTCCTCTAATCCTTGCTTCATATTCTTTAAGCTTTGTGGTATAAAAATGTATCTTTACATATGTTGTAGAAGAACAGGGTAACTGAAGATTTAGCACCTTGCAGCAGCTCCAAGGTCCAGAGAGAGACCTCAGAGACCCCAGGAATTTAAAGGGGCTTGGAATGAATAGATATGTGGCTCTTTTATTATTTCAGGGGGTGCCAAGGTGAGAACAAACAAACAAACAAACAAAATAATGGGTTTCACTGTCTTCTTATATTATCTAGGCTTTGAGTTGTATTGCTTCCCATAAAATTAACTTTAGCTTTTAAAAATGTGTGTGTGTCTTAGACCAGTGGAACAGGGTAGAGAGCCCAGATATGGACCCTCAACTTAATGGTCAAATAATCTTTGACAAAGCAAGAACAAATATACAATGGAAAAAAGACAGTCTCTTCAATAAATGGTGATGGGAAAATTGGACAGCTATATGTAGGAGAATGAAACTCAACCATTCTCCTATACCATGTACAAAGATAAACTCAAAATGGATAAAAAACCTCAATGTGAGGAGGAATCCATCAGAATTCTAGAGAAGAACATAGGCAGTAACCTCTTTGACATCGACCACAAAGTTCTTTCAAGATATGTCTCCAAAGGCAAAGGAAACAAAAGAGAAATGAACTTTTGGGACTTCATCAAGATCAAAAGCTTCTGCAGGGCAAAGGAAACAGTCAATAAAACAGAGAGGTAACACACGGAATGGAAGAAGTTATTCGCAAATGACAGTACAGACAAAGGGCTGATATCCAAGATTTATAAAGAACTCCTCAAACTCAACATACACAAAACAGATAATCATGTCAAAAAATGGGCAGAAGAAATGAACAGACACTTCCCCAAAGAAGACATAGAAATGGCTAACAGATACATGAAAAAAATGTTCATCATCATTAGCCATCAGGGAGATTCAAAAAAAACCACACTGAGATACCATCTTACACCAGTTAGAATGGCCAAAATTAACAAGACAGTAAACAACATATGTTGAAGAGGATGTGGAGAAAGGGGAACCCTCTTACACTGTTGGTGGGAATGCAAGTTGGGGCAGCCACTTTGGAAAACAGTGTGGAGATTACTTAAGAAATTAAAAATAGAGCTTCCCTATGACCTTGCAATTGCACTACTGGGTATTTACACTAAAGATACAGATGTAGTGAAAAGAAGGGCCATCTGTACCCCAATGTTCATAGCAGCAATGGTCACAGTTGCCAAACTGGAAAGAACCAAGATGCCCTTCAAAAGATGAATGGATAAAGAAGATATGGTCCATATATACAATGGAGTATTATGCTTCCATCAGAAAGGATGAATACCCAACTTTTGTATCAACATGGATGGGACTGGAAGAGATTATGCTGAGTGAAATAAGTCAAGCAGAGAAAGTCAATTATCATATGGTTTCACTTGCTTATGGAGCATAAGGAATAACACTGAAGACATTGGGAGATGGAGAGGAGAAGTGAGTTGGGGGAAATTGGAGGAGGAGATGAACCATGAGAGACTGTGGACTCTGAGAAACAATCTGAGGTTTTGAAGGGGAGGAGGGTGGGAGTTGGATGAGCCTGGCGTTGGGTATTATGGAGGGTACGTATTGCATGGAGCACTGGGTATGGTGCATAAACAATGAATTCTGGAACACTGAAAAGAAAAGAATTCTGGAGCACTGGGTATGGTGCATAAACAATGAATTCTGGAACACTGAAAAGAAAAAGAAGAATGTAGAAATAAAAATGTGCATGTGTGCATGCACATTCATGCCTGCCTGTCTGTCTTAATCATTTTACTGACTGGGGGAAAACTGGCTCTCCTCTCTTCCCACTTTCCACTGTAATGTTTTATTGGACTTGTACCTAACCTAAAATTTACTGTCACCACCACACCTGAAGATTAAGGGAACAGTACAAACTCTACATTTCCAACTTCAATGCATATGGAAGGGGGCAGAGTCTTGGGAGAATGTCTCAAACTCAGAGGCCTATAGGGCCAGGTAACTAAACAAGGAAAGCAACTACTGGATTATAGGACCCAGTTCCTCTTCAACTTTAGTGCATTATTAGAAGAGACTCTGGATTTACTAGGAGGATCAAAAATAAGGATTTTTATTTAAATTATTTTTATTGTGAAATATTGGCTTCCTCATTTTAAAAAATGGTGCCAGCCAAATACTATATTCAAAATACAAATTCTAGGGCCGGAAGTTTTGATATCTCACTTGTCTAAGGTAAAGGCTACTTTCTGGTGGAAAATAATTTGGAAAGAAAGATGCTGAGGATTGACAGAGGCAGCCTTGAAATGAAGGACACTTTGGTGAGAAAAGTTTTCACCAGGAGAACAGAGGAAGCTAGATCTAATGCTAGTATGTTTACTGTGAGGTGAAAGACATTAGAGGACATTCTTGTCCTTAAAAACACTTTAGCTTTCCTCTTTATAGACTCTGTTGTTAATTAGTAGGAAAATAAAGAAACAATCTGCACAATCTATTGCAAAGGAAAGATGAAGAGTGTAACTCCAGTCCACATCCTTACTGGCTTCTTGTTTTTCGTTTTCCATTTATTTAGGTGTTTTATGCCTTTAGTAAAATTTGACACTATAGTTTATGTGAGTCCTGAACATTTTACTTACTGGCTTCTTTTGAGTCTACACATTATTCTACAGAACAAGGTATGGATCAACTAGAATAACTAATAAGTAGGAGGAAGCTCCATCCCTGAGGTGGGGAAAGAATTACCCAAGCTGAGAGGTATTCTTGAAGAAAGAACAATTCAATAGGTTCAGTGAAAACAAATATTGTTCTTAAGCCAGAGAATATACTACATCTAAAGGGGGTAGAAGAATAAACATCCAGATTGCATTTGTAATTCCTCAGAATATAGTTTCTGGATTTGAAACAAGGCTTGTTGGAATCAAGTTCTCAATCAAAGAGTCTTTTCAAAAACTGTTATGGGTATATATAAGGATGATAAATGATAGATAGATAGACAGGCAGATATCTCCACATAGATACAGACACAGATAAGACATGACCTGGTCAATCTCAGCATCCATTGTTTCCAAGAGAAAACAAATGACTCCCTGCCCACACATTATTATTTTTTTTTCATAAGAAGTGTGCACAAAACTGGTAGTCATCGTTCTCTGAGGATATGAAGCTATATAAATTAAAATGTCTGCATCTGTGTGTGTATGTGTAATTTATCATGTGATAAGAAGGTAACATGACGGAACCTTAGCTGGGAGGTAGTGTCTGGTAAGAGTGGAAATTTCTGACTTATAGATATTTCCTAAAGCTTAGTATAGGGCATAAACTCCAGCAAACCTTTGTTGATTTGATTTATGCTGTCCCTGGAACTGCTGACTCTCGAAAGATGAATCACTTGGTCAAGACCTAACATGCAACAGACTGATTTATAGACATTTCTAATGCTTAGTAAAAACACAACTAAAAACTTAGTGAAAACTGTTTTAAGAACATTGCTAATATATTATATTTTTCAAATAATATTATAAAATTGCTTTATTGAGTTTTCATTACCAAAGATGTCAATGTTCATTATGACCATTTTCAAAATACAGAAAACGCTTAAAAAGAAAAAATCCAATAATGACAATAATCCCTGAACTGATTGTTTGTCACACTCTTCATTTTTTCATCTTTGAACAATCATTCTTAAAAAATCCACAGTAAATATATTTATCTAAAACTTCCCATCCTTGAGCATGTTGCAAGATAAATCTAGTTTCCTGATATATTTTGCTAAATTTCTCTCTGAAGGTTTGTGGCAAATTTTATTCCTACCGAAATTAGATAAAAAGCTCACTAATTCAAGATTTTTCATTTCAGATCTTAGCAGACTTAATATCAATATCAACTTAATATTAAGTAACAAGATATTAAGCAATTTGGTAAAGTAATTTGAAAAGCAATTTAGAAATTGCTTTTTAGAAAAAAAGCAAAAGAAATTAGTGTAATTTTGTAATTGAAATGTTTTCATTGGTGAAGTTTATTTGCACTATCCTGCAAGATTTTACTTTGATGACACATGGGTAAGCACAGATATATTTCAAAGAATAAAAATATGCAGCATTGACTTCAATTTGACTTACGTGATTTACGTAGAATATTTTTAGGTTAAAACCAAACCCAGTATTTTGAAAGTAATGAACTTATATGAGGTAACAAGAGTTCAAGAAAATTCAAATAAATACTTGTTTTCAAAGCCACTGACACATTACTCTTACCAAAGCTACCTTGCCCACCTGAGGCTCACTCACTGACAAAACATGTCAGTGTTCTCTGACGTAATCAGTGAAAAGAAAATAATTGTTATGCCAGACACTTGATTAAGATTTTAAAAGCCACATCTGCTTTCACTTGGATTGAAAACTAGACTTCAAAACTGATTAGTTTATTTCAAATCTTATACTCTCATTAAGGCCAAAGAAAGTAGGAACTCTCGATTCTTTGAAATATTAAAGTAAACATTATCTAGTCAGAGGACAAAATGTTCTTGGGTGTCTCTTTTGTCTTCAATATATTAAGTTAGATCAAAAGCTAAGGTTAGAATTCAATGGCAAAATAGCAAGAATTGGATTTTTCATCAAAACCAGCTCTGGCACAGAAACTGCGCTGGCCTCAATTCCTTCCCTCAGCAAGTATTTATGGTGAGCTTTCTTGGTGTCAAGGAATTCTTAGGTTCTGAAAATGCAAGGATTCCTACAAGAAGACCCCTGCCCTCTACTTCCATGTTTCTAATGAGTAAGACTGCCCTTAGACACCAGCTGACCAAGCAATGTCACATGGACATAGATGATTTAGTGACCTGAACTGATTGGTGCCCAGAGGAGGAGCTCAGTCTGAGAGACTGGAGCATGCTTCTTACAAAATACCACACCTTTGTCATGGTTTGGATGATCTCATCCCAGTAAAGGAGACCTGAATGTGGCTGGAGAAAGAAAATTGGAAAGTTACCTATGATCCAGGTCTCAAGGCTGAATGCAGTCCTAGGAATTGAATGATTCCCAGTCCCAGCCTTCTGGGAGCAAGGTTGCTAGGCTAGGAAGACTAGAAGACAAGAAAGGAACAACATGAAAGATTTAATGCTGAATCCTAGACCATTGATGTGTTGACTTTTTTTTTCCTAATCCACATTCTTTTTCATTTCGTTTTTTTTTTATTTAATTTTAAAAATTTATTTATTTTTGCATAAAAGAGATAGGGAGAGAAAGTGAGCACAAATTGTGGAAGGGGCAAAAGGAGAAGTGGAGTCCTATGGGGGAATTGGATCCCAGGACCCTCAGGCTAGGACGTGAACAGAAGGCAGAGGCTTAACTGACTGAGCCACCCAGGCACACTTTTATTTTTTTCATTCTACTGAGGAATAATTGACAAATTTGTATCCATTTAAGGTGTACAATATGATGATTTGATATGCATATACACTGTGGAAGAATCACCACAATCAATTTAATTAACACACCCATCATCTCAGGGAGTTAACTCTTTTCTTCTCTTTTTTCTTTCCTTTTCTTTTTTATTTTCATTTCATTTCTTTTCTTTTCTTTCCTCTTTCTTCTTTCTGTTTTTCTTTCTTTCTCTCTTTCTTTCTTTCTTAAGAACACTTAAGAACTACCTCAGCAAATTTCAAGTACACAATGCTATATTATTAACTATAAACATTAAGGTATACACTAGATCTTCAGAATGTATTTATCTTACAATTGAAAATTTATACCCTTTAATCTGCATCTCTCCATTTCCCCCACCCCTCGTCCCCTAGCAGCCACCTCTCCATGTTCTGTTCCTATTAAACCAGCATTTTTTTTTTTTTTTCGGTAGATTCTATTGTGTGATACCATACAGTACTTGTCTTTTCTGTCTGGCTTATTTCATTTACCATAATAACCTCTAGGTTCATCCATGTTTCTGCAAATAGCAGGATTTCCTTCTTTATTATGGCTGGATGTTATTCTATTATATATTTATACCACATCATCATTACCCATTCATCCACTGATGGAAACTTAGGTTGTTTCCATATCTTGGCTATCGAGAATATTGTTGTAATGAACATGGAAGTGCAGATATCTCCTCAAGATACTGATTTCCTTTGTATATATACCCAGAAGTGGGTTGCTAGATCATATAATAGTTCAATTTTTAATTTTTGAGCACTAGCCATACTCTTTTTCATAATGGTTATACCAATTTATATTTTCACCAACAGTGCAGAAGGGTACTCTTTCTTTACACTGTGGCCAATAGCTAGTAATTCTTGTCTTTCTTATAAAGGTGATGTCTCACTGTGGTTTTGATATGCACTTCCTTGATAATTAGCTATGTTGAGGAACTTCTTGTATATCTATTAACCAGTTGTATGTCTTCTTTGGAAAAATGTCTATTCAAACATTTTGCTTATTCTTATTTTTAAAAGATTTTTAAATATTACTTATTTATTTGGCAGAGAGAGAGACACAGCAAGAGAGGAAACATAAGTAAGGGAAATGGGAGAGGGAAAAGCAGGATTCCTGCCAAGCAGGAGGCCCTATGCAGGACTCGATCCTGGGACCCTAGGATTATGACCCCAGCCAAAGGCAGACACTTAATGACTGAGCCACCCAGGTGCTCCACATTTTGCCTATTTTTAAATTTTATTACTTCTTTGCTATTAAGTTGTATGAGGTTTTTAAATGCAATTTGGATATTAACCTTTCTCAGATGTGTGGTTTGCAAATATTTCCTCCCATTCCACAGGTTGACTTTTCATTTTATTGATTGTTTCTTTTTTGCTATGCATAAGCTTTTTAGTTTAATGTAGTCCCACTTGTTTATTTTTGCATTTGTTGCCTGTGCTTTTGATGTCATATCCAAAAAGAAATCCTTGCCACGATCAATGTCAAGGAGCAATTCCCCTATGTTTTCTTTTAGAAGATTTATGGTTTCAAGTCTCACATGTAAACCTTTAATCCATTTTCAGTTAATTTCTGTGAGTGGTGTAAGATCAGCAGCCAGTTTCATTTTTTTTTACATGTGTATATCCCAGTTTTTCCAGTACCATTTATTGATGAGACTATTCTTTTCCCATTGTACATTGATTATCTTTAAAGTTACTTTCAGATTGTGTTCTAGAGACAAGAAGAGAAAAGTATCTGAATTTGGAGATTAAGTGATGTCAGCTATGGGGAAAGGAGAACTATTTACAAATAGTTCTCAAACTGTAGTGAACATAAAACTCACCTAAGTTTTTGTTTTGTTTTGATGTGGAAAGGAAGACCCAGATATTATGATTCATTATGTTCTGAGTAGGTTCAGGAATCTGGCTTCTAACAAATCAATAGAGGGTGATTCTGTGGTCCATACTACTTGAGCTAGAAGTCAGAATCTCACAGATCTTGGACCCCAGAGAGAATGAGGATAAAAATATTTAGAAACAGAAAAATTTCCTCCAGAATCTCAGAAGTCAATATGCCAGTACCCAGCACCTGCCATCTGCACGTGGAGATTATGGTCATCAATTTCAAACAGGATGACTTATTACCGTTCAGGTAAGGAAGCAAAAGCAGCCAATTCACAACATATCTTTCAGTTTCAGCACTTATATTTTATCATTTGTTTGAATAAAGGGACTACTTATTTAATTATGATCTTTAGTTCAAAATATATGTGCATTTCCCAGGAATATTTACATTTTGGATTAGGCTTACCATCTTAGTACTCAAATACTACTACTAAAAGTATTAAAAAGTTAAAATTTTAGACCTTAAAACACATGCTTATGGTATTCAAGCAGATCCACTGCATAGAACTCATTTTTATGCAAGTGAACTAAATAGTAGGTAATCATAAAAAATGGGTCTGTGGAAAGCTACCAGCATCAACATAACAACAATAGAGAAGATGGTTCCTTAAAGAGTTACTGAAGTGAATGAATCAGGAAAAATCCAAGACAATAAAATCCAGAAGTGGCATTTACAATACGGGATTAACAAAGAGCTATTGTGCTCAGATTGGAAATGTCAATGCATATGTCTTATTTTTCCAGCAGAGACAGAAATTTTTAGAAATGCCGTCACCACCTACTGCAAATGCCACTACTGCAAAAGCTCCTGTGGGAACGAGAACAGGCTTTGCGCAAAGCGACTGCAGAGAAAGAGATCACTGAGATCAGAAAGCTGTTATGAGAAACAAACTGCATAACATAGAAGAAAATGAAACTTTCTAGTCAGTTAGGAAAATAAGATACGATTTGAAAATTCCTATTAATTTATGTTTCTTGATTTTGATCATAAAGTAGGTAACTAGTCCCAGTTTTCTTCTCCTCCCCTTGGCTGGACTTCTGCTCCGTCAATACCAATCATAGGAGCTGAGATATGGCCAACTGCAGGATGCTAACTGAGTGAAACAATTACCAAAGTCCTGAAGAAGTATTTCACAATGTCAATTGTTTCTCTTAGTGGGATTCATTGTAAGTGCAGTCATTTGATATATAGTTCATTGTATTCACTAGCCTGTTAGCTCAGAAAAGTTTATATAGCATAGTAATAAAGACAGTGCCTGCAGAGCTAGGAGGAGTGACGACTGGAGTGGGTATTAGCTCTTCCACATTGTGTATAGTCTGGGCTGTTCTCTAAATCTTGAGGTCCTGACTATAAAAAGTTTAAGCTATTCCTCCTGCCTAGGGCTTCCCCAAAGTACCCCAATGCATGTGACCTAAGAATAGTCAGATGGTCTCTCCTTGGACTCTGGATATAGAGAGGAGCACCACACAAACTGGGAATCATTTGATCATGTTTATTTCTACAAGAAGCAGGGCTCTACAGGGCTCTAAAGAGATGAGGGGTTTCTAACACTCTGGTTCTTGGTCTGTTTCTCTGCCTTTTCTGCAGACCTCGCTTCCCTTTCATTCTGTGAACTCCCTGATGGTAACTAAAATCAAGATTACTGACAGAACTTGTGGTCAAGAGAGTCATTACAATTTCATCTGTAATTGAAATAGGAGGTACCGAGTGAAGAAAAAAAAAGCATAAAAGTTGTTTAAAAAGCAAAAACAAAAACAGATACGAGACTGAGATGCTCAGTTTGGCTATAGAGAAAAATGAAGCAGTAAGAAGGAATATTCAAAATACATTAAATCAATAGTTGAACCAAAAAGAAACAAAACCAATTTACTCTTTCTAGAAAAGGATATGCTTTAAAATTGATAAACAAGAATGGGGGAAAAAAGGTTGAAATGTGTAAAATGAAAGTGGAGAAAGAGAATGAAGAGGACATTACATTCAATAGGAGAAAAGATGTAAAAGTAGATTTAAGCCCTTGAACTTAAGGGAAGTCATCTGATATATTTTTCTCAGAGGAAACTGGTGTAAAGGTTAGGGTAATTTTCTCCTTGTGGCATGCCTGAGACCATCAAATGACAGAATGCAAGAATGGAACACAGAGGGGATTTTTGCATCTGAATTAACTGATATACCCTGCAAAGCTCTTTGAATGTATCCACATTCTAATGCTAACATATGCCCCTGCTTGTGGATTAATGACAACTATAATTTTATACCAAGTTTAAGTAAATAAATCTTGGCCAACAAGTTATTTCCTTAATAAGAACAAGAATAACTGATTGGCAGATAAAAGACAGACCTTAAAGTCAGTCTACCTCTTGCATTTGCTCTCTCTTCTATCTTAGAATCTCACATGTTTTTCTGCAGAGAAATGAGAAACCTTCAGGGCCAGCCAAGAAGTTTCAAGGGCAGGCATCACTGTCTTACAATTAAGTATGCTGCTTTGCTGGTCCATGGGCCCAAAGGGAAAAATGTTTCATTTTAGCAGGATAGCACCCAAGGAAGAGAGGAAGAAGACACTTTAGAGTATGCAAAAGATAAATTTCCCTGAAGTTTGCTTTCAGTAGTTAAGCTGTGACTGTTCATTTATGCTCAAGTGTAAGACATCTCATTAAGTACAAGATGCAGAACATTGAGAAATTTATCAATTTCGTTTAACTCATACACATTCAGTATGCAACATGCTATGTGCCAGACACTCTACTGGGTTCATGAGGCACAAAAATGATGTAGAAGACATTAATCTCTGTCCTCGAGCACTTTACAAAACTGTAGGAGAGATAAAATGTGTACGTGGATAGTTACCTATTGGAAGGTACCATGATCATCAATCACCGTAAAAGACATTCACCCTGTGCACGTTTGCCATGTATGTGCTACTGAGAAAACCGGTACTGAATTTGTTGAGAAATAAAATTAGGTAAGATATGTTGAAAAGTTGCAGGATTTGAGTTCCTTATGTTATGAGAACCAAGGAAACCAACACTCAGTAATATACCAACACACACAGGAACTGAGATAGGCTTTAGAAAGTCAGAGTGTCAGATAATTCGTACAACACAGTGAAAAAGTCTTCGTCATCTATTTAGCCACAATATGCCTTGATAAATAGGTTAGGAAGCAAGTCAAATAAAAGTCAAACTAGGGGCGCCTGGGTGGCTCAGTGGGTTAAAGCCTCTGCCTTTCGCTCAGGTCATGATCCCAGGGTCCTGGGATCGAGCCCCACATCGGGCTCTCTGCTCAGCAGGGAGCCTGTTTCCTCCTCTCTCTGCCTGCCTCTCTGCCTACTTGTGATCTCTATCTGTCAAATAAATAAATAAAATCTTAAAAAAAAAGTCAAATTAAAAGTCTGTTTTTTAAAATATAACAAAAGTAAAAGAAATTAGATAAAACAACCAAAGGTCAACTAAAATAATCATGAAAAAGTTTAAGAGCTACAGAGTCAGAGTCTTCAGGAGAAGGAAAATCTTGACAACAGCAATACTCAAAGTGCATAAATTAAGATTTCTTCTGCCCCGAATAGGGTAAATGCTCCCTTACTGAGTTCAATATTTCTGTCTTTATTTCAAAGTAACTATGTGAATGAGAATCTTTTGTTCATATCTTTTTTCTTTAAATATGTTAATATTATTGAATAGACTTAACATGCCAATAAATATTTTAACTTTTGTACATCCTATTTTGTATGAAAGGAACTAGTAGTTTGTTGCTGATTTAAGCTATTGAATTAAAACAGTAGCATAAATGAATGCATATTTACTATAGTCATTGTATTGTTAATCCCTAATCTGGAAAGATACATGATACATTCTTTCTTCCATTCTTTGCTCTATGGCTAGGTTTTTTTGTTTTTGTTTTTGTTTTGTTTTTGTTTTTTAATATGGGTGTGATGATTGGCGCTCCTTTCCTTTTTCCTCACATAAACCGTATTGTTAACATGTTACCTTTATTTTCCAGTAAGGGCTCCTTTATTTTCACGGTGATTGGAAATCTCAGTAACTTGATACATGGGCTTCTCTCTAAAGAGTGTCATCACCACATGGTACCTGGCTTCCCCCAGAGGAAGCAAAGAGAGAGAGACAGAGACAGAAACGACAGAGCTAGCAAGAGATCTCACACAAAAGGGGAACAATAATCTTTTAAAGTCTAATCTGATAGGTGACATACCATCATTTTTGTTATATACTACTGATCACACAGAGCAAACCCAAGTCAGTATAAGAAAACTCTACAAAAGGGTGTGACTCCCGGAAGAAGGGGATAATTGGAGGCCTTCCTGAGGGCTGTGTACCACAGAATATTGTCATGAAAACAATGTCTACCATAAACTTTTTTTTTTTAACTTTTTAATTTTTTATGTGAGCAGGCAGGATAGATTCAAAGTGGCAAGTGCAGAATTCAGAAGACAAGGTAGGAACTTGTCAAAATAAGAACCTGTAAACAGAGAGTAAAGAGCAACTCTATGATAGAGTCCATTAATTAGAGACTAGTGCAAGAATTAGTAAATCCTATTTTTAACTTGAGAGTTCAGAAATTCTGGAAAGAGATCATGCATGTCTTCTTTTACCTCATCAGGACCATGAACAGTATCACTACACTTAAGGTAAACAATCTTCCTGATTTTGGCTACATTTTCCACAGGCTTTTCTTTCAATTATTCTCACAGTGGCTAAAACTTTATTGTAGGCACCCAGAACAGTCTTTGAAAAGTCCGCATTGCCTTTTATTTATTTTCTTGAGCCCGGGAGCATTTTGAATACTCCTTAGAGCTTTGAAAGCAACTGGTTTTTCTCTCCAGAGGAAATTTGAACAGTTCATAACACCTGGTAAAAGAGCTCAATTCTTCTTTTTTTCAGAAGATGAAACCAAAGATGAAAGGGTATGATTTTTCCAATCGCTGTTTCAGGGAGGACTCCCCTACCACCTAAAAGATCAATCATATGAAAAACAGAAAGTTTTTCAGCCTAATGATGACTTTTCAATAAAGAATGTAAAAAATGTGAGGTGAAAGACACATGTCCACAGTGGGATAATTCAGGTCTCAAGAAAACAAATCAAGTAACTGGCCATTCATTAAATCTTACTAAAATGTAAAAAAAAAAAATAATAAAAAAATAAAGGATGGACACAGGGTTGTTGGTTTAGCCTTAAAAGCTTCCCTAGGTGTGATGGATATTGTTTAAGACTTGAAGTCCTGATGTCTTCTTATTTCCAGTGATCTTTGACAAGCAAATCTGAGCTAGACTAATTACTCTAGCAGATCTCCAAACTGGAGTATGATTATGGAGTTAAGCAGACATTAGCAGTGAAAATTTAATTTATGTGTCAATTTGTTACACAACTACAGATTAGTTTAGGTGCAATCGTAGTGATATTTTTGTCTCTCTGGTGTATTGGGAGCTATATTCACAAGATCTACTTTCATGAATAAAACATCACTGAATCTATTCCAATATCATTTGGGGTAACTAAAGCAAAAATTGCCTCTGGGACAAAAGAAGGCATTAAAATGAAGACACCCTCACCTTGGGCCATGATATCACACACAGCTACAAGGACCCTAGAAAAGAAAACATCTTCATTATGGTCATTTTTCATATATTGCACTAGCTGCTCATAAGCCCAGAAATAGGGATCAATTCGCCAATACATTCTTTATGTATCTACAGTTCATCTTTAACATAAATGCAACTGATAGCCACACACACACACATACACACACACACACACTGCTTTTCAAACAGCACATTAAAACGGAAAGGTATTCACCAGAACTGAAAATTTAGAGCTCAGAATACAAGTCCATGAAATAATAACAAAACAAAACCAGAATATAAGTATTCTAAAAGCTGGGACACATTGGTTTCGATTATTTGTATTTAAAATGACAGTGGGTGAAATTTTTTCTAAAAGTCTTTCCTTCTTTCATTGATTCACTCATAAATAACTAGTAAGTATAATGCCAGACTTCAGGAATACCACATTAGGTCCTTACCTCCTTATGGGGCCACAGTTTAACACAATAGTCCTTAAACCTATATGTACATCAACATCTTCTGAGGACATTAAGATTACATATAATAAGTCCCACACATTGAGCATTCAGGAAGAAGATGGTCACATGAATACAACTGCAGAAATTGAAGACATGGTGCCACAAGCCAAGGAATGCCAAAGATTGCAGCAACCACCAGAAGCCAGAAGAAGCATTCTTCTGTACAGCTTTCCAAGGTCAGAGCCCCTCCTGGCTGTCAGCTTGATTTCAGACTTCTAACCTCCAGAACTGCAAGAGAATGCATGTTTTAAGCTTCCTGATTGGTGGTAATTGAAGTAAACCTAGGAAACTAACTCACAGGGTTTCCAAAAAGAAGTCTGAGTAAATTCATATCTTTGTTTCTCCATATGTAATATGTCTTTTCCCCTGATGCCTGAAAGATTTCCTTGCGTTTCAGCAGCTTAGGTATAATACCCAAGTATGATTTCCTTAATATTTTATCCTGCTAAGGTTTCTTTACAATTCATAGATCTGTGACTTGTAGGTTTTCTTTAATTTGGGAAAACACTTGTCCATCATATCTGTACTCTTTTGGTCCTATTCTCTCTGTCTCCTCATTCTGAGACTCCAGATTTGCATACATCAGACTATTTGATATTGCCTCACAGTTTTTGGATGCTTTGTTCTGCCTTGTATTTTCTCTCTCTCTCTCTCTCTCTCTGTGTGTGTGTGTGTGTGTGTGTGTGTTCTTTGAAAGAAAGGGTGAGTGCAAGCAGGGAGAGAGGCAGAGAGAGAAAGAGAGAGAATCCCAAGTCAACTCCCCACTGAGTGCGGAGCCTGTTGCAGGGTTTGATCTTAGGACCCTGAGATCATGACCTTAATGGAAATTCAGAGTCAGATACTAAACTGACTGAAACACCCAGGCCCTCCTTGTTGTTGTTGTTGTAGTGATTTTTTTTTCCTCCCTGTGTTTTAGTTTAGTTAATTTCTGTTGACCTGTTCTTCAGATTCACTTATTGACTTAACAGTTCCAGTCAGCTGAAGAGCCAATCAAAGAAATTCTTCCCCTTAGATACTCTGTAACTTGTTTCTAGAATTTTCCTGTGACATTCATCTCTACTGTAAAATTTTCCAAGTGTTGATCCACCCTTCCTACTAGATTCTGTAAGATCTCAATTATAAAGTTCCTGACTGATAGTGCCATCATCTCTGAGTCTGATTTTTATCTTGCTTTTGTGTGTCTTAATATTTTATTGAGTGCCATGTATTGTGTGTAGAGTATCAGTGGACACTGAAAGAAACAGTATTTTACCTGAAGGATGGTATTCTTTTGGGCAGGCTATTGTATGTGTGTGTGTGAAGATGGGGAGGGAAGTGTGAGTCAGTCTGTTCAGAGGTTGAGCAGGATTTATGTATTGTCATTGCTGCTTTTGTCTTCAGGTCACCCCATACTTCATGGTCTTTTTGTCATGTGAGATATTGTTACCATTGGCTATGCCAGAGGGCTTTTCTTGGTGTTTCTATTCTCCTTCAGTTGGAGCAGTCCCTGAAGGCACCACACATGGACTACCCAAGATTTTGGCTGTTATTTGCTCTCTGATACTAGCCTTAGAATGGAAACAGGGAAATTCTTGATTTTACTGGTCTAATTTCTGTACCTGGGCCTTAGGTATAGGTTTTTCTCATTTCTACCTCTCTTCCCCATGCCAATCAAACTCTTCCTTAATTCTATGGTAGACTTTGGACAAGAGAGACTTCCCCATCACTCTCCAGAGGGAGAAGAACTCTGTTTATATACCTATAAGGTCCAGGTTCTGTGAGTTTCCTGTCTTCTAGAGATTTTTAATTCTAGCCTTTGCACAGAAGCAATGAATCCTTTGTCTGAGTTTTGGAAAGTATTTGATGCCCTATCCTTGAGAGAAGGATCTGAAGAAGTGACTTGTTTCCATACCTGCCTCCAGTGGCCACTAATCACTTCTTGCAGGCATGTGCCATTGAGGGAACTCCTTGTTCCAATTCTGAGTACCTGGTGGAAGCCTTTTAAAAGAACTTGAAAGTGGATACAAACTTCTCTTGTGCCTGGGATGTCTAAATATTCTAAAAGTAAACACTAACCTACAGTTGGCTCTTAGGAATTTAATAAAATTTTAGCTGATTTTTTCTCATTAGATTCTATAATGGCAACCTCTTCCTCTCAAGCTTTTGAGGTAAAGCAGATCATGTGACAATAACCCCATGGAATGGTTTGTTGCCTTTTGGAGTTTAGTATATTTCATTGCCATGAGACATCATCTCTCTGATAAGCTCAAAACAAAACAAACAAAAACTCAGTTATGGCTTAGTAGATTATCCAGACTTTGCTCATTTTCAGATGGACAGTGATGTTCTCTTGGGGTTTCCTACATCCTTAGAAGAGGCAAAATTTAGAGTGTATTTCTTAACTCCACAAAGATAGTGTTTGGATGCACATTACAGATTAAATGTAATTTTTTTAGTAAAATACTAAAAATTTTTTTAGTAAAATGGTTATTGAAAAAGATATATTAAAAAACAATTTAGCATTTCTCAAGGATATATAAAAAGTCTATGGGAACATATTGGAAAACATAATTAATACTCTTTAGGTTAGGGGCTTAGGCTTCCAAGAAATTCTCTCTAGAATAGATGAAATTTGTCTCAAAAGATGAAAAGAGTTTATTAGACAGAATAATTCTGGTGCACAGTCACAATTAAGACCATTGAGATAAGGGCATATTTATGGATAAAGTGGACAAAGGCTTGTTAGAAAGAGAATTTGACACAGTTATTTTTAACAACAAAAATCTGGAAACTATCCAAATGTCCAACAGTATAAAAGAATATTGAAATAAATTAGAACATATTCATTAAATACAATGTTATGTAGTCATATTTAGGAAATGTAACTTATTTTTAAATTAAAGAATTTACAAAAATATGTACAGGACAAATATGTACAAAAAAGGTATTATTTAAGCATGTACATATGTAAAGAGAGATACACAACAAACACGTTGAAAGTTTTTCTGCTATTGATATTTTCAAATTTAAAATTCTTATTTTACTGGATCTAATTTCTTTTAAATGCCTATATTTTTAATGTCTTATTTCTATTGTAATGTCTTACATATATATCTCAATGTCTAAAAAAAAAGAAAGGTGGGGTACCTGGCTGGTTCTGCCAGTAGAGCCTGTGACTCGTAATCTCAGGTTGTAAATTTGAGCCCTATGTAGGATGTAGAGATTACTAAAAAAAATAATAAAATCCATAAGAAATAAATTTTAAAAAATTAAATATATTAAAAATATTTGAGAATGAACACAAATGCCTGTGAGGATATGGAGCAGGAATTCCGGTTCATGGGTGGTGGAAATGGGATCCAGCCACTTTGGAAGACAGTTTGGTGATTCCTTATAAAACTAAATATAATCGTATCATTCCATCCAGCAAACACAGTCCCTGATATTTATCCAAAGAAGTTGAAAACTTATGTCCACACAAAGCTTACTTACAGTGCTCATAGAGGCTTCAGTCACACTGTCAAAACTCACAAGCAAACAAAATGTCCTTCAGTAGGTGAAAAGGTGAATAAACTTTCGTCCATACCAACAATGAAATGTTATTCAAAAGAAACGAACTATCAAGCCATGTAAAGACACAGGGTAAACTTCAACACATGCTACTAAGTGAAAGAAACCAATCTGAAGGGGCTACCTATCGCATGATTCCCACTCTATGACATTCTGGAAAAGGCAAAACCAGGGAGCAGTAAAAAGTCAGTGGTTGGGGAGGGATGAATAGATGGACCATAGGGAAACTTTAGAGCAGTAAAATGACTCCATATCATACTGTAATGATGGATACATGCCATTATACATTTGTCTAAATCACCGAGTGTACAACACCAGGAATGAACCATAATGAAGGTTCATCAATTGTAACAAATGTACACTCATGGGGAATATTGATAAGAGGGGAGGATATGCCTATGTTGGGCAGGAGATATATGCAAAATCTCTGTTCCTTACTTTTAATTTTGTTGTGAACATAAAACTATTCTAAAAAATAAGATCTTTCAGGAAAAGTAGGTGAGGAAATCAGGAGAAAAAGAAAATGAAATAAGATGAAATCTGGGATGAGATTAGTATAAAAAATATATCTGGGGTACTCAACTTGAAGGTGAAAATATTTTTAATTCTGAGGTAAATTTTGCTCAAAATTTTCAGATTTTGCGCTTAGTTTTCCAGCAAACACAAAGAGACATAAACATGTCATAAGAGTCATGGTCTTCAAAAAATAGGAAGAAATAGATTTCCAAGGACAAACATAGTTTAACTTAGTATTAGGATTCAAAAGAAATCTCTGGGTTTTTGCAAAAAAAAGGACGGTGGTACTGGAGTGTACAATATCCTCAACAATATCCTGGCAGTAAATACAACCATGATTTCTATAAGTCTATTTCTTTGGGAGTTATTTGCATGAGAAATTTTTTAAAAAGTAAATTTCTTTTTTGATAGGATGAGGATGCCAATTGCATCTATAGATTGAGTTTGGAGCAGAAAGGAGAAGATGGGTGGCAAATCCACATGGTATCTGTGCTTTTTCTTGCCTGAACTTTGGCAAAGTATTAGAGAATGACAAGTTGGGAGTGCCTGGGTGGTTCAGTCTGTTAACTTCGAGACTCTTGACTTCAGTTCAGGTCTTGATCTCAGGGCCTCATATGAGTTCAAGCCCTGCACTGGGCTCCACACTAGGCTTGGAACCTACTTAAAAATTACTAATGACAAGTTTTAGGCCTATTCTCCTATGAGAACCTGGGATTCAGCTATCCCATACAAAAATCTTCTGAGCAATGAAAAACATGAAGCAAACAGATGCTTAGATAGAATTTACCCGCTTCCACAAGGAGGGACTTGTGCATAAGGTGTGAGATGTCACCTACAATTAATTCTGGCTCTCCTTTCAAAATCAAAAGCAAAAACAAGCAAACAAACAAATAGTGACCAATCAAGATTCCCCCCCCCCCGCCCTCTTTCAGTGCCGTAGTGCCTGTGGCAATAACTTGACTTGAGAAAAATTGTAAAGTGAATGTAACCAAACAATAATTTTAGATTATCACACACACACACACACACACACAACTTATTAACAACCAGAACCTGTTAAAGATTAAGCTATGTAACTTTAAGTCCCTTCTAATTAAAAGGTTTGCACAATTAATTCAAAAAGAAATGAAAGCAGTAATTAGTTGCTCAAAGCAGTTAGGTATATAAATTGGATAAATGATGTGGAGCATCTACTCAAAATTTCTAGAATACTTGATTGCTTTTTATTTTTTTATGACAGTAATTGAATAGCATGGCTAGTTGTCAATTAAGTCCACTCTATTTCATGAATAGAGCCATACCATGTGCATAGATAACTCTATAAACTGTGTTCTTTTTCTATTTATTCTAGTAAAGGAGCATGCATGCATGGGCTAAATGAAAGTGATCCAGAGTAGTTAAAATAAGAGAAAAAGGCAAAACCCTGTTTTGCCCTTCTGGCACAACTGCCTGAACTATGTATGAAAGTATTGCTTTTCCTGAGCTTGAACTTCAAAAAGCATTCTGTATAAGCATTAATAAACATCATTCTATAAGCTCGTGAATTTTAACCTTGAGGTGGTTACCATCTCAAGAAAAGGCTGAAGAAAGGTCATTCAGTATAACCAAATGTTACATATTTTTTTAAAATTTATTTTATTTTTTATCAGTATTCCAAGATTCATTGTTTATGAATCACACCCAGTGCTCCATGCAATACGTGCCCCTCTTAATACCCACCATCAGGTCTTTCCAGCCCCCCACCCATCTCCCTTCTGAAACCCTCAGTTTGTTTCTCAGAGTCCACAGTCTCTCACAGTTCATCTCCCCCTCCGATTTCCCCCAACTCCCTTCTCTCCTTCACCCAATGTCCTCCATGTTATTCCTTATGCTCCACAAGTAAGGGAAACCATATGATAATTAACTCTCTCTGCTTGACTTATTTCACTCAGCATAACCTCCTCCAGTCCCATCCATGGAAAACAGTATGGAGATTCCTTAAGAAACCAAATGCTACATTTTATTTGAATAAGGCGATAAGGAATCTAGCTGAAGAGCTACCACCGAAATGAAAAGATTATGAAGTTGAAAATCACCTTAAGACCACTCCCACAGAGTGGAGTGCAATCCCCTTTCCAGAGAAAGGAAAGGAAACATCATAAACCTAGGAGAAGTTTGTACTTAAAAGATAGCAACCTGAAGATGCAAATAAGTGTGACACTCCTCTTACGGTGGCCCTATAAACTGGATGATGTTCAGTGTCGACCCATGAAAGACAAAACTTCAAGCTGCAGGATAAAATGTATGTGTTTCTTTGGAACCTTAGTGATTGCAATCTGGAGACCCAGAGTCGAAGGAAATCCAAAGTGTGTTCTGGAGAGATGAGTTTTCTTTTTTTTTGGTGGTGGTGGTGGGGTTAAGTTTATTTAAATAATTTCCATAAGTTGTTTTGAATGAAATGTGATTGGAGCTGTTATGTCAATAGTTATACTGGTCTATACACGATTGGTTTCTAGTGCTAAGCAGAGGGTCCATTTCTGCCAGTTCTAACATGTGGCAGATGCCTTGGCTTTCAGCTGAGTTCAGCAACAATGCCAGGAATTTGAGAAAGAAGACATGCCTAAGACCCATTTCTTTCTGGCCCCCTGAATCCATTTTAAAATGACTCTCTCAGCCATACTTACTCCATTTGAATCTTCTTACACACAAATTATCTTTTAATTTCAGAAAAACAAAAACTTTTCCAATATAAGTATATCCCTAATACCTCATGGGACCTACTTATGTTAAATAATTTTTGTTAATGTTTATCCGAAATTAAAATGCAACTGGGTGTCCTGTATATTTTATATTTACTCATTACATTGGACACCCCTATCCCCTCTTTCTTGGGATCCTTTTAAAATTTCAGAGAACAACATGAAAAGGTATAAATGCACAGTGGCAAAAAGTATGTGTTGGCTGGGTGGCTGATGGAAGCATTGGGAGAGGAAGAAAGTTAAACAAAATTCTGCTTGAAAGGAAGTGGATGAGATAATATTGGCAAAGTCAGTTGTAGAGAGTTGTAGCCTAGCATGCTTGAGAAGGAGCTGTAATAAAGAAGGCAACCAGCCAGCCAGCCTGGCAATGCCCAGGAAAGGTCTGGACTAAGGGGTGTGGAGGGAATTAATAGAGAAAGTCTGAAAAGCTGATGTTCCATCACCCCGACACCCCTTGAAGAACGGCAGACTGCAGAACTTGTACATCTGGCAATATAGCAAAAATCACAAGAAAGAGCTTTTTCCAAAGACACTGAAAGGGCTGTGTGGCAGGTATAAGGCAGTCATGAGGGAGAGATTTCTTTGGAAACAGAGTTTTCAAATCTCCCCCTAAAGCAAGGCCTTTGAAGAGTCTCATCCTCCGAGATCCGACTCAACTTTTCTCCCTGGCACACAGTAAGAGCTCAGAAAAAGTTAGTTAATCAGTAAAAGTTCCTCTTATGATGAGGAAGAGATTTCTTAATACTGGAAGAGTAACTCAGGCCAAGTGGAGAAAATACTCTTTGAGTATTGCTAGGTAGGTGGTCACTCCATGGAGAAAAATGGAGGTCGCTCAGACCCGGCTTCTCCGGAAGGAAAAAAAAAAAAAAAAAAGTCAGAATTCAAGGTAGAGGTTTTACTGAAGAAGGTGTGTGCCTTTGGCTGGAATAATTTCAGTGGTTTAATGTCTTAAGAAATTAAGATTCTGGGGCAGGGAGGGGGGAAAGGAGAGAAGCAAGAGAGTCTAACATACATCGCTGCTGTTTTTATAGTTTATCCACCACGGTACAGGATTATTGCCTCATAAAAGAGCAAGAGCCCTTTACCACTTAAGGGAAATTCAGAAGTGAGGTTTTTTAAGATTAAGAGCTTTTATCAAAAATATCCCCATTGGTTAACCGAATCCATCTAGCGTATTCATAATTAATCAACACTAAAGAAAAGCCCAGAGGAGCCAGTGGCCCTTTACAAGCTATTAACAAGAATGCATTGTAATTAAACTAAGTCTTTTCCTGCAGTTTTTTTTGCATAAATATTTGAAAATAAGACTTTAGTAACTAAAAGTACATTTTTTAAAAAAGACACATAGAAAGAGGAGAAGGCAAAGAAAGGCTTTATGACCTATTTGTATATCCCTTAAGTGATATTTATAATCTTGTTACATAACAATCCCTTGCTTTCCACCCTATGGGGGACTTCACCAAAAGGAGCTGTTTTTTTTTCTCCTAAGAGACAAAAGGCAGGTTTCTGGAGAAATGAGTGTGCAAGGGCTATGTAGACTTGTTGGCTCCTTTAGAAATTGTTCATTTGAAAATTACACAGAGAGTCATGGAAAGGCTATGGGGGCTAAAGACAGAAACTGGAGCCTGACAGACCCAGGCTGATGTCCTCATTAGGAAAAGACGCCCTGAGATAGCAAAGGAAAAGTGCACATCTGAGGTCTCTGACAAGAAAAGTCATATTCATTCAAAAGGAACAATGGCAATTTTATTCTGAAACATGAAGAAATTGCTGAGTTCCAGAGGGGAGATATTCTAGGTGCTGTCATGTCTCTTGGCCCTCAAGGTAGAAAATCATCAATGATGATTTTTGCAAAATGTTCTTGCTTTTTTAATTGAAGCAGCTTGGCTACTTCATGAGGTGATGAAACTTTCCTGTCCAGAACAGACCGCAGGTCAAAGAACTACTAATAAGATTAGTCATAGTTAATATTACTAGAAAGCCCATTGATGAAACCAAGCAAGGACCAAACTTTGCTAGTTTGCAGAACCAGAGTTTTGGGGGGCCTGAGTGGCTCAGTGGGTTAAGGGTTCAACTCTTGATTTTGGCTCAGGTCATGATCACAGGGTTGTGAGTTTGAGCTCCGCATCAGGCTCTATTCTGGGCCTTGAGCCTGCTTAAGATTCTCTCTCTCCATCTCCCTCTGCCCCTGCCCCACCCCTCTTACTGATGGTCTCTCTCTCTCTCTCTCTCTCTCATAAAAATGAAACAGAGGTATTAGTAGGCTTTTTTTCTTTTTTTTTTAAAATGATTTTATTTATTTATTTATTTATTTATTTATTTATTTATTTGACAGACAGAGATCCCAAGTAGGCAGAGAGGCAGGCAGAGAGAGAGGAGGAAGCAGGATCCCCCCTGAGCAGAGATCCTGATGCGGGGCTCAATCCCAGGACCCTGGGATCATGACCGGAGCTGAAGGCAGAGGCTTTAACCCACTGAGCCACCCAGGCTCCCCGGTTTTTCTTTTTTAATCTATTTTAAGTAAAAGGTGCTGCTGCAGCAAAGGTATATTCTAATGAACTTGAAGTAATAAAATTTACATATCAGATTTCTTTTATTGATTATTCTATCTACTTGGGGGCAGCTGATCCACCATGTTTGGGGAAAAATCTGAGCAGCAAGAATTAAGTAATAAACCTTGTTTCCAAAGGTGTATATCTGGATTGCTAAAGCCATTGAAATCCAACCTTCAAAGCAAGAATCCTGGTTTAGGAAAAGTTTCTTTGTTTAAACAGCAAGAGGGCACCAACTAGCTGTCCATATAAGGTGCTGTGTCAATTTAATTGTAAAAATATTCCCAGTGCTTTACCCCTCCCTTAGAGACACCATCAGTTCCTCCCATCAAGAGGTGGAATGGATTTCCTCTACCTTGTTTTGGTCAATAGAATGCAGTAAAAATAAGGATGTGCCAGGTCCAAGCTGGATTTCACTGGTCTGATGTGTTTCCACACTCTCTTGGAACTCTGCCCCTGCCATGTGAGCAAACCCAGTCTAGCCAGATGGACTGAGAAATCATGTGGAAGAGGTTCCAGTTAGCTGAAGTCATTTCAAATCTGCCTGCACCTGGTTGATGCTGTAACATGGGAGAGAACACAGCCAAGCAGAACTGCTGATTCCCCACTGACCGCTGACCATAAATGTGTGCCTGAGCCCAATGCAGGCCAGAAGAACCATTCAGCTGGATCTTTAGATCCATAAGCAATGATAAATGCTTTTGGTTTTAAGCTTACTGAAATTAGGTTGGTTTGTTACACCGCAGTAGCTCACTGACATAGAAAAGCAGTGGTACATTCAGACACAAAAATATTGGAATAAGATTTCTTTCATTGCCTTTATTTTTATGCAGTCAAACCCACTGAACGTGTTCCAAGTTTTATATATATATATAGTCAATGCAAATTCATCCTTGGGAATCATGCAGATAAGACAGAGCCGTTCTGTGACAAAGACACATCTTTTACAGGGAACCAATGTATCTACCATCACCCAGGTGGTTACCTATTAGAGGAAAAAAGAACAAGTTAAATGTGTAAGGGTGAACTGCTTCAACAATCACAGTCCTCTAAGGCATAACTCTAGCAAGGGACAGTGATTCTGCATAAGGAAAGTAAAGAAAAGGAGTTGTCTTAACCTTTTTTTTAAAAAAAAAGATTTTATTTTTGTTTATTTGACAGACAGAGATCTCAAGTAGGCAGAGAGGCAGGCAAAGAGAGAGAGGGAAGCAGGCTCCCTGCTGAGAAGAGAGCCCGATGCGGGGCTCGATCCCAGGACCCTGAGATTATGACCTGAGCTGAAGGCAGAGGCTTTAACCCACTGAGCCACCCAGGCGCCCCTTATCATTTTTATTAAAACAAAATTCCATGATCAAGTTCCTCATTTTTATCAACATGTCTCTATCTTAATCTGTATACAGGGCAGAAAGGCTATGTCTTCTGTGACTCCAGATTCCTTTTCTAGGGTCTCAAAAATAATTTATCTTCAGTTACTGTGTGTTAATTTGTGTATCCAATTTCTTCCTATAAGAAGTTGCTTATCAGAAAGAGTAAAAAATTACAGGAACTCATTTACCGTAAGTTATCTCTTTTTTTTTTTTTTTTACAGACTTATCTCTTAAGGGAAAGCAAAATAGGACACGAAGCAGAATCAATCAAAAGGCGAGCACAGACACATGATTGTTCAGTGGAAAATGGAAGTAGGTAGGCTAACCCACTTGGATTCTAACCAGTCAGTCTGCATGACAGGGAGGGTTCTGAATGGCGCCTCCTGGTGGAGAGGATGTTGTACTTCTTGTCCTGGTCTGAGGCTGGTGAAGCAACACACCCTGGAGACATCAGTTGCTCTTTGATCTTTGGAAGGGTTTTATCTCTGCTAGTATTTCCTTAATCTGTCTCAATTCCCTGCCTTGAGACTTAGAGGGATTATTTCTCTTAAAATGAAAATATAACAATCCATGACATTCAACACTGGTAGAGTTCTCTGGAAAACAAAAGTAAGGCTTCCACCTGCTTTCTAGGAGAAGACCCATTATTTCTTGGAAATGACCGAATCGTGCTTGCAAACATCACTCTCCTCAGAAGATCAAAAACACAGGTGCTTTGTTTCTCTCATTCTTTCCTTAAAGCAATCCTGGAGAGTATTTACACAATTTAAGACTTAACTACACTTGACACTGAAGTAGCTATTTCTACAGAAATTCATCCTTCTTATAAGTAGCAATGAAGTTTGCCTTTTCTCCCTTAAAATGTCTCATCAGGTTATCTTGCCTTTTTATTATGGTTTTGTTTCTATCTGGCTCATTCCCTCCTTGTTTGCTCCCCACTTTCTCCCTCCTTTCCTTTCTTCTTTTCTTCTTTCCCTCCTTCCATCCCTCCTTTCCTTCCATCCATTATCCCGCCCCCTTCCTTCCTTCCTTCCCATGCTTTCTCCATTTTGCATTGAAAAAGCAGTGGAACAAAGATGTTTTCCATTTTCTAACAAAGTTTCTGAGTATGGACTCACAGAGCAGGTACCTAACAGTGAAGCAATGAGAAACTGTCATGGACATTGTATCATTTTGACAGAAAATTGTCTATTAATTTCCTATTGCTGCTATAATAATGTATCACAATTTTGTAGCTTAAAGCGAAGAAGATTTTTTAAATAGTTCTTTAGTTCATAATCCCAAAATGGGTCTTGTGGGGCTATAATCAAGGTGCCAGTAAGGAATTTCTAGGGGGAAAGTGGTTTTCTCTCTCTTTCTCTCTTTTTAGAAGCAACTTTCTTTCTTTCTTTTTTTTTTTTTTAATTTAAATTCAATTAGCCAACATATAACACATCCTTAGGTTTTGGTGTTTTCAGTGATTCATTAGTTATGTATAACACCCAGTGGTCAGCTTTTCCAGTTTCTAGAGTCTGGAAGTTTCCTGGATTCTTTGGCTCATGGCCCCTTCCAACATCTTCAAAGCCAGTGATAGAGCGTCTTTTCTCTTTGACTGTGCTTCTGTCTGTTTTGTCATTATGTTGATTTGTTTATGATGCTGATCAACCTTTCTCCATCTTGTATTATTGGGCCCACCTTGACAATCCAGGATAGTTTCTTCTTCAAAAGATCTTCAACTTAATCTTACCTGCACAATATCTTCTGTCACATAAGATAACATTTACAAATTCCAGGAATTAGGTTGTGGATCTCATAGGGGTCATTAGTTCGCTGACTGTAGAGGAGCAATCAGCATGATATATTTTGAATAATTTTTTGAGCATGAACTATGTATTAGGCAAAATTTAAGTGCTTTCTCATCATTATTCAAGTCTTAGTAGATCAGTGAGAAATAGATTACTTTCCCCTTTATAGAAAATTAAATAAGTTATTACCATAATCTATTTTGCAGAACTAACGCTCTTATAAGACTGCCTCTATACTTGTATAAATTTTTCAATTAAAAATTAATCATTCAACTCTGTCTATTTTACGAGATTTTTTTTATTTTAGGAGACTTTAAAAAATCTTATAAAATTTCAATATGATTTGAGGAGTCATTAATATAATAACACTTTTTGCTACTAATGTTTTGACTGGGGTTGACCCAGGCCTTAATAGTAAATTGTCTTGAATATCAACCCGAGATGAATATCTGTGGCTTGTCATAACATTTACACAAAAGGGCATAAATCTGAACAGTATTTTTGACTTCCTGTGTATAAATTGGTATATAATATCTTCTGGAATTTTAGCCTTTGGAAAATGTCAATTCTACAATTAATATGTCATCAATCTATTGCTCCTTAAGAACAAAATTATTATATCCATAAGCTATCTGAAGAAAAGATATTCCATAAAAACATTCATTCAGAAATCATTACCTCTTGTTTAAGGGAAACATATCATGGATTTTAAATATCAACTTCTAAGACTTCCTGATCTCGGGTTTCTTTATATCCAAGGGACAGCAGTTACATTTTCCGAGTGTTTTTTTCTAACCTGGTCAGAACTGGGAAGTGAGATGGTGAGAGAATTAAGTTAAAGAAACATAATGCTTAAAGAGCTTTGCTCATATTTAAATTTAAAAGTCTCCTTAGGAAGATTTAGGCACCGGAGCTGAAGGAATATCCTGCCAATACTGTTCATTTTTAAATTCCATTTATATGGAAATGTTAACTCAAACTATCTTGCCCTCAATTTTTACATCCTGATATTATTTGAAAGGATCACCAGTACACATTTTGATGTAAAAGGCCTGAGGATGAGCAGGTTCTAAGAGATGGAGCCAAGGAAGAGAGTTGACTCTAAGAAGTGTCATTGGCCTTGGTGTCTGAAGCTGGTAATATCTGTCAATAGTGATGATGTTACCCAACAGGTTCGACTTAAAGGATATGACAGAGAACCTGAGTCAGGAATCTATTACCAGATTGTACTCTGCTGCTAGGTAACATTGTGGGAAATGCTTATTTCCTTTACATCTCAGCAACTATATGCTTTCCCTTACAGGAAAAGTTCAGTTTTTTGTATCTCCCATTTAACCTGCCCTCCATATTCTTTATTCTGTTTGTTTACTGATCCATACTTTCAGGATAAGCTAAGCTCCTTATCTTCCACACCTCAAGAACAAAGATTTCAGCTTCCCAGATTAAGTGGCCAGGGGAGTTTACCCTTGTTAGCTGTGTCATACAGGTGACTTACTTATTCAATCTTAACATGGTAAGTTTTTGAGAGGGAGAAGTCTAAATGGTGACAAGAACAGTTCTCTGAAGACTATTGAAAACCAGGATAACTAAAATACCCGGGTTGTATATTTCATAGTAAAGAGTGCTTTAGTTTCGATAAAGATATTTTCATGATAATTTTAGACCATAAAATACTAAAATTTGGGCTCACTAGAAAAGTAAAAATTTGGGCTCACTAGAAATGTAAAAATTTGGGCCCACTAGAAACGTAAAAATTTGGGCTCACTAGAAAAGTAAATAAGCAGCCTCTTTCATTGTTGCATCCTAGCGGCACCCCTAAGCCTGGTGCTCCAGCACTACTCTCCGGCTTCTTTCATTTACACAGTCTTCAACATGCATCTGAGAACCTACAATGAACCTGACACTGTGCTGAACACAGAATAGGCACATACGGAAGGACTTACTCCCATCCTTTGAGAATGGTATCCAGAGCCCTAATATCCATCAGAATCTTAAGATATAAAAATAAACAAATGGCCTATAATAAATATTAAGAAGGGGAGGGGCAGGTAAAAGAGAGTCAAGAAGGAAAGGGAAGGACAAGGAAGACAATGCCTGAGCTTAAGAGGCTGAAGATGTAATTGGTGAGATAAGGCATAAATGAAAGCAAACAAAGAAGTCACAGCAATATAGTACAAACAAAGTGAGGTAGAATGAAGTATAGTAAGGCTGATGGAAGTTTGGAGTAGTGGCCAAGTCAGTAAGGAGGCCAAGTGTCTCTGGTCCGTCAGACATATTGGATGAATGACATACACCTTTTAGAAGTCAGATTGTCAAATTGCACTGCTTGAAGCATACCCCCTGTTTTCTTTCTGTTCCTCATGCTCAATATTGTGTCCACTCAACAAATGATCAGCCCACTCTCTCTTATTTACAGAACATCCATTTTGTTCAACAACCCAACATCTTCCCTATGACCATGTGCTTCTTTGGAAAGCTGGGATGATCTCCTCTTGCTTGTCAATACTCAGCTTAAGAATGAGAACATGAGCAAGTCTGGTCAGTAGAGACATTGACAAGAATTTTGGAGGCATCTAGGGAAAATATCTGCCTCCCCCCCCACCCCGCTTCAATTCTTTTAAAAGGGAAACTGGTAAGGAAATACAAATCAAAACCACAATGGGATACCACCTCACACCAGTCAGAGTCGCTAAAATTAACAATGACAGATGTTGATGAGGATGTGGAGAAAGGGGAACCCTCCTACATTGTTGGTGGGAATGCAAGCTGGTGCAGCCACTCTGGAAAAAAGTATGGAGGTTCCTCAAAAAGCTGAAAATAGAACTACCCTATGAGCCAGCAATTGCACTACTGGGTATTTACCCTAAAAATACAAATATAGTGATCTGAAGGGGCACGTGCACCCGAATGTTTATAGCAGCAATGTCTACAATAACCAAACTATGGAAAGAACCCAGATGTCCATCAACAGATGAATGGATAAAGAAGATGTGAGATACATACATACATACACACTTATATATATATATATGTGTGTGTGTGTGTGTGTGTGTGTGTGTAGAGAGAGAGAGAGACATATATATATATACATACATACATACAATGGAATACTATGCAGCCATCAAAAAATTAAATCTTGCCATTTGCAGAACATGGATGGAACTAGAGGGTATCATGCTGAATGAAATAAGTCAACCAGAGAAACACAATTATCATGTGATCTCTCTGATATGAGGAATTTGAGAGGCAGGGCGGGGTTTGTGTGGGGTAGGGAAGGAAAAAATGAAAGAAGATTGGATTGGGAAGAAGACAAACCATAAGAGACTCTTAATCTCATAAAACAAACTGAGGGTTGCTGGGGGAAGAGGGGGTAGGACTAGAGTGGCTAGGTTATGGACATTGGGGAGGGTATGTGGTATGGTGAGTGCTGTGAAATGTATAAGCCTGATGATTCACAGACCTGTACCCCTGGGGTATAAATAATACATTATATGTTAATAAAATTTAAAAAATAAAAAATAAAACAAATAAAAGGGAGACGAGATAAAGTCATCCCTTTTCTTCTCATGGAATTTGTCAGGTCTCCATAGAACTACAGATGAAACCCACAAGGAGAGCTGTCTTGAAAATAAAGTCAATCCACAAAATATACCAGAGGATAAGGATAGAAAGAACTTGAATCATTGTTGAAGTCATTGAACCACTAAATTCACCCAACTGGGAGCTGATGACTTTTGATAGACCTTCCAATGTGCAGTAATAGATTTTTTTTTTCATAATATAAAATTCTTTGAGTTGAGTTTTTTATTGCATGCATCCAAACATATCCAAATTAGTATATCCTCTAACTTGTCATTTGGCAACTTCATGCTTCATTAAGGTTGTTATATGGTGACACACTGGGGAAATGAAGCACCTTGGAAATTAAGTTAATACATTTAACTATTTATTTGAATGTAGATAGACTAGAAGGAGGACACTATACACCAAAAATAATTTTAGAGATTATATATGACTGCAAATAGGCATAATATATCTCTGTCATGTGTTATTTTATAAATTGACAAAAATATCTTTAATTAGAATCCTATCAGACAATATAAATGTAGCATTTGGCATTTCCCTTACAAGTTACCTAAATCAGATACATATATGTGATTCTAAAACCTTGGAACATATACATAAAGTTTTTATAATTTGTAAGGAAAAAGAAGACTGAGATTTGTGCATAAATAATCTCACATTATAATTTTTAGAGGGAATATTTTGTGAGTTTAACCTGGAAAAATAATCCTGTTTCTGTGGCATAAGTATTTTTTTCAGTCTTTGAACACTTCAGTGAAAAAGTAAGCACATATTCATTTGATGTTATGTAGATCAACTTTCTGATATTCAATATGCCTTTACAACTGACTTAGTGTCAAATAGCGTACTACCAATGATTGGGAGTTTGCCTGTATTTCCTAATTCCTTGAACAGTTCCATGTGCTAGATGGCACTGCCTCTTAGCTTCTTAGTTTCAATATGCATATTTATTCACATGGCTGTATGCATATCTTGGACAGAAACTAATTAATAAATGAATCCATTTATAATTTGTCAGCTGTTAATTTTCCATTAGCTGCACTTTTTTTTTTTTTTTCATTTGTATCTATTTGGAAAGAGCATGTTTGTCATTTTCCAAAGGAGGAAAGCAAAACCTAATCTATTAGATCACCCTGTAATAAATTTGTGGATGAATGCAAAAACAAAGCAAAATAATAACTACCGAAAAGCTATTCAATTTGCTGGAGCTATATTACAGCCTTTGTAGTCCCTTTTGTTTCCAGAAATATAATGATAGTTTTGCCTTTTTATTTTGATAGAAAGACAATAAAACCGCTTTTCTCTCCCAAAATGTCTGACAAATGGCATGTGGTATGATCCTTGGAGTTCCTATGTAAAAGTTAAAGCCCATAAATTCATTAATTCATGGGGGAAATAGAGAAAAAACATGTCAGAGTCATGAGGAGACTGACTTTTAATTGGGAATTTGCACTTACACAGTAAACAATTTTAGTTTTCCAAGGTTGTTATGTTCTGAGTGGATAGAGGGAAATAGAGTAATCTAAAAAAGAAAAATATAGCTAGCTTTTTGTCAGTTTCCTGGCCATGTAGCACGGTCCAGTTAATAGAATTGTTGAGATTCACCAGAGGTACAAAAGGACCTCTTATAGTCTGATATAAGCATCACACAAATGAGTTGAACCAATGGCTTCAACCTCGTTTCCAAACCTCGTTTCCCTCATCGTTTCCAAAGTACACAATAATGCTAACATTTTGTTCTTGCCTGCTGTTTGATAAAGTTGTGTGAGATCCAATTCCAGCTAGGTTTTGGCAAAAATCATTTTAATAACTACCTGTATAGTGATTAAATTTTATGTAATTTGACATCTTTGTAAATCTCAAATGAATTGCTTATTTAAGGGTAATAAAAAAGGAAAAGAAGCTAAATATTTTAGTGGCAAATATAAAGAAATTGATTTTTTTTGTTTTGATATTTAAACATTTCTTTTTTACATACATATTTTCATGTTTCAACATCTCTGAAATTAGGAAGTATCTTAAAACTAATGTTGTGACATATTGTAATTGACAGCTCTTCCCTTAATGAAATATAAAATAATGGTGCCAATTATTTTTTTTAAGATTTTATTTATTTATTTGACAGACAGAGATCACAGGTAGGCAGAGAGGCAGGCAGAGAGAGAGGGGGAAGCAGGCTCCCTGCTGAGCAGAGAGCCAGATGCGGGGCTCAATCCCAGGACCCTGGGATCATGACCTGAGCTGAAGGCAGAGGCGTTAAACCACTGAGCCACCCAGGAGCCCCAATGGTGCCAATTATTAATAGCATCTAATTTTAGATAAAATGCAGTAATTTTACTATGATAAATGACTGATATAATAAGGATATCTCTAAGCTTAAATTGTATAATCTTTTTATCTAACTGTCCAATTCATTTGGACTTTGAGGCATGAATTTCTCTTTTTCTGTCTTTTTCTACGGTCCTGCTTTGAAGTTCATCCTCATTGGTCATCCAGCATTCTCAACATTCTGTTCAATAGATTTCAACTGTTACCACTTCCTGAAAGCTCTCCTTGGTTATTCCAGCCAAAAATGTCATCTATGGTCTGTAAACTGTGACTTTTTTTTTTTTTTCTGAATTACGATGATAGCACTTTTCATATGCTGTCTCATACTGAATGTATGTGTGGATTTGTATACTTTTTCAAAGTAGATTGTATTGTTTTCCATTTCAGAAATGTCTGTGATATCCAGATTCTTCATCCTATACTCAAGACTTTAAAAAAAAAAAAAATGATCTGGTCCCCAAATGGTCACCTTTGATTAGTCCATTGATATTTTTTGTGGTGCAGTTGTCACAGTGAACTAGTTGATGTTCTTCTAACACTCAACACCTCAGTATTTCCATGATTAGTTCACAATGCTTCCTCAGGCTGTAATAACTTTTCCCAATTCCCTTACCACAATCTTTTTTTTTAAAGATCCTTCTCAAAACTATAGATTAAAAATATCCTCAAAACTGTCAGAATTACTTATTCCTTCTGTGCACATAGTATTACTTTACATTTAGCTTTCTATAGCATTAGCCAGCCTTGAGATATTTTTTACTTTCTTTCCTGGAGGATTATAAGCAATTTTAGGACCTAACATTTCTTTTACATATTTTTGTTACTTTCAAGCAATCTTAAGCATAAAAGGTATTGATAGTCTTTTTTTATGTAACCACTAATAAGAATCCCTACTCTTCATCATGTCTATAAAATCAAAGTGAAAAGTTCCTCTGTGAGGTAAAGAAGTAATGTCTTATGCTTTGATGAGCAATATAAAGTATTTAAGTTGAGCATCAAAAGTCAATTCTGCCAATTGAGATGTCACTGGAGTCCATTCTAAACAGAACCTTATATGAAAATTTAATTTAGTACTTATTCATCTGTCTGTTTAATGATTTCTTCAGATCATCCAAGATCTGATTCAAAGTGTCTTTTTTTGCAGTTAAAGAGAGGTCCAGAAAAACAACCCCTGCATCTAAGAAAGTGAATCTCAGAGGGCATTATTGAATTTTTCTTCAATAGAAATTTCTCTCTTAATCCTTATTGTTAAGCTAACTCTCATATTTTACAGAATATGAGATACATAAATACAAAAGTATTTATGGAAGTTGTGATCACCTTCTAAACCCAAGCAGGAGCCATTATTGGTTAAGAGAGGGACATGTGACCAAACTCTTGTCAAGTACAAGTAAAAAGTAGACCACTGGAGCTACTTACTTGGTTGAAATAAATGTTAATTTCATTTGTGGCATTGCCAATTGAGCTCCTTCTCCATCAGCCCTCCAACAGTTAGCAACTATTAACTCCAGACAGAATACCAAAAGCAACTACCTGAAGCCACTGGAAAGTAAATAGAACAGAAAGAATCTGGAGAGGAATGGACACAGCGAAGAAGATAATGACATTGTATGAGCTTCCAATTTTAGCCTTTTAACCTGCAGGCAAGCCACAGTTAGTGCTGCCTGGGGTGACTAAAAGTCTGATAGAAAATTTAGACTTCCTGGCACAAAGAACTAGAGGACAGAACTCAGGGCAACCACAGCTGTTAGAATGCGAGGAGGAAATCTAAGTTAGAATAAAGTGTGGAAAGAGGTTGACATAAGTTCTGACTATGAACTCTGCTCAAACAATCCATACATGCATGGCTCATATTCAAAGAAGCTCAACTTGGAGTGTCTAACTGGCTCAATAAGTAGGACATGAGACCCTTGATCTTGGAATTGTAAACTCAAGCCCCATGTTGGTGTAGAGATTACTTACAGATAGAATCTCAAAAAGTTCAGCTAAAACTAAAATAACTGAATTTTAGTTGTTGCTGGAAAGACAGAGTTTGTAGTTGGTGTTCAACCAAAAATGAACAAAAGAACAACAGAAGCAAAAACTCCAGCAACTAAAACATTTTCTGGCATAATAAAACAAGATTACAGAGCCTTCAAAACATAAGTCAAAAATTCAAGCTATGATCCCAAAGTGTAGAAGATACAAGGAATCCATAAAATGTGTGCTTCCACAAAAGAAAAAACAATAAATATAGAACAATTCAATACATTTTTAATTAGCACAGAAAAATGTTAAAGTAGCTAGTCTAAAATAAGGAGATAAAGGAAAATATGTTTGCAAACAATAAAATAATAATAAAGCAGAGAAATTAAAAGCATAAAAAAGAACTAAGTAAAAATTTCAGAAATAAAATGTCTTAAGAAAAGACATTTCTTGTATCAAAAAGAAAAATATCTAATATAAATGAAGAGTACTTCTTAAGAAGAGAGAAAACAAAAGTAAATTCAAAGTAAGTGGAAGGTAGAAAAATGATAAGGCAGAAATTAATACAATGGCAAAAAATGTTAAAAGAGAATTATAAAAAAAGAAAAACCTTGTTTTTTTTGGTAAGATTGGCAAAATTGATTAACCTCTAGCTATACTAGTTTTCAAAATGAAAGAAAAACGGACATCACCAATACTGTTGCTGAAAGAGGGGTAATTACTACAGATCTTTTCTACAAAGTGTATTTAAATAGAATGTTGGGTACAACATTGTACCAACAAATTCAGTACCTATAAGTGAATTGAAAAGGTTTTGAAAACAAAAAATAAAGATAAAACAAAGAATATGAATTGCTCTCTCTCTCTACCAAATAAAATGTTTAAAAAAAAAAATCTTTCCACAAAGAGAACTGCAGGACCAGATGTTCCATTCTTTTTTTTTTTTTTTAAGTGCTAAATGAAGAAATCACAATAATCTTACACTAACACTTTCAGTAAATAAATTTAAAAGGCATTTAAAACATTTCTTTACTCCATGCCTCTTTTCTTAGGCTTTGAACAGATTTATGTGCCTTTTGGTATTAAGTCAGCCATCTTGCATGCAAGAGGGGAAATCTCAAAGTCTAGCAGAGGAAGTTGACCCTAAATCCTACATCATTAAATTATAGAATTATCCCATTCCGAAACTGCTTGTTTATTCTCTTCTTATTTGAAAGGCATTAATAAATCACAACTCTTCAAGGCAAATTGATACTTTGAAGAAAAAAAAAAACTCATTTTGTTAAATACTATATAAATAAAAAAACTCAGTAAAACAAATGTGCAGCTTAATGATCATTATGCAGTAATGGCTATTATTACAATCACTCAAGACATAAAAAATTGCAAGTCATTCCCAAAGACTCCCACAGTCCCTCATCTAACTATAATCCTCTGAATCCAAAGAACCAGTACTCTGACTTTTATAGTTACTACTTCCTTTCTTATTGGTTTATACCCACATGACATACCTCAGTCAGATACAGTAGTATTTTTTCCTCCTTCTTTTTTAATTTTTTAAGAGATTTTATTTATTTATTTATTTGAGAGAGAGAGAGAGAGTGAGAGCACAAGCCGGGGAGTGGCAGAGGGAGAGAAGCAGGCTCCCTGCTCAAGACCCTGAGATCATGACCTGAGTTGAAGACAGGTGCTTAACCCACTGAGATAGCCAGAATACCCTCTTTGTCATTTTTTTAAATGATTATTTTTGTTGTTGCTGCTGCTCTTTATGTCCCTTTTCTTTTAAAACTGGGACTCCCTTTCAGTATATGCATCTAGATATAAATATTTTACTTCACACATAATCTTAGAATAAGGACTGTATAGATTTACCTATTTAACACATGCTCTTAAATAAGATGATTAGAGTTTCAGGTAGTAACAGTACCAATGTTGAGATTTTTCTTTTTTCAAATTCTCTTTTAATCTCTTCTTTCTCACAAAGTTTATTTGTTAATGAATCTGGATCCAAAGACTCTAAACCTGGATGTTTGCATTCTCACAGTGTATTTTAACATGTTCTTCTATTCTCTGCATTGCCTACAAACCGGTAGCTAGAACTTGAGGCCAAGTCAGAATCAGAATCAAGTTTTTTTTTTGGGGGGGGGGGAAGAATTTTCAAAAATCATGAGGCAATACTTCCTTTTCACATCGTAGCTTTTAATACTCCAAACTCCTTAGAGCTTTTTTTTTTTTAAGATTTTATTTATTTATTTGACAGAGAGATCACAAGTAGACAGAGAGGCAGGCAGAGAGAGAGAGAGAGGGAAGCAGGCTCCCTGCTGAGCAGAGAGCCTGATGTGGGACTTGATCCCAGGACCCCGAGATCATGACCTGAGCTGAAGGCAGTGGCTTAACCCACTGAGCCACCCAGGAGCCCCATCCTTAGAACTTTCTAAGTCTGAATATGAAACTCCAAGTTTGTATTATATCAGATCCACTCATAGGTTATGTATAGGTCATGGCTTAAGAACTTGAGCACAGGTTATGGAAAAATGCATGTGAAATTGTAAAATAATCATCTGTGACTTATATTCATACTTTTGAATGAATTTTGCATGACTCTAATGGAATCAGTAATAAACACAAGAAGTAGAACATTAAGTCATTCATGCTATAAGCATTTTTTTCCCCAGTTACTACTCTACTTCACTAATGCATATGTGAGAAAAATGAGTTAATATAAGATCCTTGTTGGGGTGCCTGGGTGGCTCAGTGGGTTAAGCCTCTGCCTTCAGCTCAGGTCATGATCTCAGGGTCCTGGGATCGATCCCCACATGGGGCTTTCTGCTTAGCATGGAGTCTGCTTTCCCCTCTCTCTCTGCCTGCCTCTCTGCCTACTTGTGATCTCCCTCTCTCTATGTCAAATAAATTTTTAAAAATCTTAAAAAAGAAAAAAATATATATATATGAAATCCTCATTATTAACCTTCCTAGTTAAAAGTTGTGGGGATATTTGCATTACACAGCTAAATGAAAAAAGTGTCAGGTAAGTTCACCAGTTTCTATTTTTATATTTCAAACACTGAATACTATAAGAGATATTAGCCTAAGTCAATTAAGTAATTTTGACTTACCAAGTAAAAAATGATGCAATTATAGAAAATTATATTATCAGTTCTGAAGCTATTTTATGAAAAAGAATGTACTTAATATGGGAACAGTAATATCAAGAACTCATTTCTTTTCTCACATCATATTTCAAGTTAAAATATTTAGCCAATTGAGAAAACATTTTCATAAATTATTATTTAAAAACCTAGTAGTCTAGGGACGCCTGGGTGGCTCAGTAGGCTAAGCATCCAACTCTTGATTTTGACTCAGATCATGATCTCAGAGCCCTGAGATCGAGCCCAGAGTGGGGCTCCACACTCAATGCAGAGTCTGCTTGACCCCCTCCCCCTCCCAGGCTGTCATGTTCTATGTCTCAAATAAATAAATAAATAAATAAGAAAACCTTACAAAGAAACCTAGTAATCTAGTTGTGTTTTTTGTTTGTTTGTGTTGGTTTTGTTTTTTAATGTTGGGAAGAAATGGGACAGCTTTCATTTGAAATACATGGAAACAAGTTTAACATTTTGCTGAGGAACTGTCATGCTCACTGGTGATTTGCAAGAACTCTTAACCAAAAGAATGGTGATTAATGGTTTTCCAAGGAGGAACAGAGTTTAAGTCAGTATGTTCAGCTGTTAAGTAGAAATACTGCTGATTGAAAACAATCCTGTATATATGTTCATTTACACGTGGCATAGGACAAAATATCTGGTAGTACAGTAGGTCCAGGAATTAGAACAAAAACTTGTCTCTGGTCACTAAAAAGTCATAAAAGCTTTTCTTTTCTTTTCCTTTCTTTCTTTCTTTTTCTTTTTTTTTTTTTTAAGATTGTCTTTATTTGAGTGAGAGAAAGGGAGCCCAAGAGGTGCGGGCGTGGGGCAGAGAGAGAAGCAGACTACCCACTGAGTAGGAAGCCCAATGCAGGGGCTCAATCCCAGGACCCTGGGATCATGACCTGGCCAAAGGCAGATGCTCAACTGACTGAGCCACCCAGGCACCCCAGTCATAAAATTTTCTGATGATAGCTGGATAGAGAAAAAGCAAGAAACCTCTACCACAGGGGGTTCTGAAATACATTCTGGCATTTTCTGAAAAACTTGGAGTAGCAACATGGGCTCCTGAGTTAAGATACTTGAATCAGGCATAGTTTGCTATTTAGATTTTCTCAAATTATTTTAGCTTAATGAATTGACATTTGTTTAAAGTTATATGGAAAATTGAAAAATTCATGTAATACTACATAGTTCTTTTTTTTAATATTATTTATTTATTTATTTGACAGAGAGAGAGGTCACAAGTAGGCAGAGAGGCAGGCAGAGAGAGAGGGAGAAACAGGCTCCCCACCGAGCAGAGAGCCCGATGCAGAGCTCGATCCCAGGACCCTGAGATCATGACCTGAGCTGAAGGCAGAGACTTAAACCACTGAGTCACCCAGATGCCCCATACTACATAGTTCTTATGGGAAAAAATAAAAATTGCTAAGTAACCAAGTTTCTTTATGTTTACAGTATAAATTGAGAAACAAATTTCTGGAATTTTCTGTGGCTCTATTCATTTGACATCAACTCTGGGGCTTCATTAAAACTTCATAAAATTACAGTTCTTTAAATGTGATGTTCTTCTTACTTCACTCTAGTTATATCTACTGTGGTTTGGCCACTCTGTTCATTTTCATTCTTCCCACCCATATTGACCAACTATTCATTTTCTGGAATTCCTGCATTTATATTCACAAAGAAAGCCTTTACTTGGTTTTAGCAGTTGTCAGCCATTGTAGAATGCCCTACAAAGCTTTAGCTCAAAGCCACTACATAGATCATTGGATGATGTTGAGTCAATTACCCATTGCTCATCCAATTGGCTATTACCTTCGTGGTGAAACTATGTAGCAGAGAATATGGTATTCTGGGATAAGAGACCACTTGGCTGCTTTTCTCAGCAGAAGACTATCTGAATGGTAGGCTCCCAGAGCACAGGTAAATTTTTCATCTTTATAGACAGGTTTTCATCCAGTTGGGAAAACCTAGGTTGCTTAAAATGGAGATTAGTAACCAACATAAATATTAAAGCCATATATTTCAAAATATATTTTTACTAAAATTTGTATCCAAATGGTAACCTTTTTAAAAAGTACAGGAGATTTAAAAATCAGTAATCTATTGAAATTTATTGATATTTTATTAATTTTATAACATGTAACAATAAAAACAACTACCATTTATGTAACAAAGATCTTTATTCAACTTTATACTATTTCTGTATTTTAAAGAACCATCTCTTGGTTTTCACTGATGTGTTCTATTGCTTTTTTTTTTGCGTTTTTTTGTTTGTGTTTTTCTGTATCATTTATTTCTGCTCTGTATTTCTTCTGGCTTTAGGCTTCATTTGTTGTTCTTTGGAGATACATAATTAAAGGCTGCTAGTAAATAGATATTTTATGTCATAGGTCTGAATAATATCACTTAAGGAGATTGTATAAACAGAGGGTAAAATTGTGGGCTTATGTCTCAGTACATTTAAAGGTTTGGAAAAGGACAATCATGAATTTTGAGGATTGGAAGAAGTGACTGTTAAATGAATGTATTTACAAATCCTTGAATAGTGTCTGACACATAGTAAACAAATTTTTCAGCATTTGTTAAATAAAGTAAATTCAACTAAAAAATTTTTAAAAGAACTAATAAATTCTTATTCAATTAATAATTAATAAATCAATGGGTAAATGAACAATTATGACTTTTTCATATTTATTATCTTATGTGATCATCACTGTAATCATTTATTTTTTCACTGAATATCCATAGAGTAACTATTATGTGCCAGGAACTTTGCAGTAGATATTACTATTGCTAATTTTTTTTTTTGTTGTGATTGCTGTTGTTGCTGTTATTATAGTTTTTATCTCCATTTCAAAGGAAATTAGGGATCAGAGAAATAAAACATGCAATTGGAAATTGTGGAATTTTATTCCACAAACTTTTGATCAAACTCCAGAGTTTAAAACTGACTCTAGTGTAATGGTAGGCTAATGTCTCTTTCTGCCCCAGGACTTTCACACGCTCTTCTTCCTAAAGTAGCACAGTTCTCACACATACTTGACTATCTTAATTAATTAAGTATTATTCGTTATTGGGATTTCAACTCAGAAAGCCCTTCAGGAAAGTTTGTGCTACTCAAACTAATTCAGATTCCCATGTAGGACACTTTCCTTGCATCCTAAAGAAACTCTTCTTTGAGTACTTATCATTGATGTTATTAATTCATTAAATTATTTTTATTTTTTTCCAGTTTTCCTAGTGTTATATCGGTTCTGTGAACACAAAGCCTATGTCTGTCCTACTTACTGTTAAAATATAACCTTAGAACAGTGCATGGGAAATACTAAGTACTTGAGAAATGCGTATTCATTGGATGAATGAATGTGCCAAAAAGATCATAAATTTTGAAGTCAAATAAATGGATTCAAAAGTGATCTTAACTCCATAAGGACCTCATTTTACCCACCTATAAAATGGAAATAATGAAATCCATCCAATTATGAGAAAAAAAAAATTTTGGCTCTGAGTAGAACATTGAAGTTACCACTTTCCAGAATTGAGGGACAAGAATTGTGCTCAAGCACATTAGAACTTTCAGAGGCCGAGACATAACACCAGTGGGATTTCCTTCCTTGCTCTAGACCCATTGATTTTACAGTCTGAATAGTTAAATACAAAGACTCAGGCAAAGACTGCTTGAGTAATACTTAGATTCATTTTATTGCTGTATGTTAAACCAAAAAAAGGTACATGACATTTTCAGTGGGGTTGTTTTGTTCATTAGAAAGAGAATCAAAATGTCTTTGAACACATTCTAGCCACAAGGAAAAATAACTTATTCCAGGTTATTATATCATTTTAAGGTCCTGCTATACTCAAAATATATCTTTTCTTTTTTTCAAAGGAGGAGAGGGTGTTTTGTTTTAGGATTTCTTTTTGCATTAGAGGAATATTATTCTGTTTCAAAACATAAGAATTTATAGTAGGAAACAAAAGAAAACAGGACAATTTTAATTATATAGAAGCCATAGCAACTTCTCTTTATCCTTCTTACCTTGAGCTCCCTATCCTTGCCCTTTTCAAAGTTATTTTGCTCTTGTATACTTAAAGCAATGGACTTTTCCTCTTTGGTGTCTTTCAGTGGCCTACATCAAAGAATCTTTCTATCAGAAATTATGCTGGCAACATATGGTTATTTTGGGGAATAAGTTAGGTAGTCTATGTAGAGTTCCTTATGGATGGTAAATTCTGTATAAACATCAGCTTCTTCCTCCCCCTTTTCAGAACTTTGAGAGGTGAACTTGGAGCTCAACATATTCCTAAATACCTTGACTGACACTGTGGGTAATCCCCTCAGAAATCATTGAAGTTAATATAAATAATTTTCTGTAATTTTGTTCATTAGATGTCTGGTAGAGATAATACCCTCATGCTTTGATCACCTAATTTTATCTTAATGCACACTAGTTTGTTAGATTTTTGTAGGAAGAACTGAATCTTAAAGTGAGAATTAGCTTTCAACTAGCTTACTAGTGAAATAAAAAAGATTATGCTGGACTGGTTGTAATGATCAACCAATTTTCTCGTTTTATAGATGAAAAAAAGTAAAAGTCTTTGGGAGTTAGCATCTGTATTATATATATTAATGATTAGTTTCTTCAAAATGTATTCAATTTAAAAATGTGTTTTTATTTTTTTTAACAATCAAGTGTCATTCCATAATTTTGTGATTATTCCCATAGAAAGTGACTATATAGTCTATTAAAAAATACATGCAAAAAATACAAGCAATATAAAAAAAAGGAAACTGTTTTGAGAATGCTGTAGCTACAAAGTATGTTCAAGGGTGATTCAGATATTAAATCCTTAGGTAATTAGCAATGACATTAAATGAGCCATGTTTAATAACAAAGTTGAATATTACTTTAAAAGCATTTTCTCTTTCATTTCCATGCAGCAATTTTTGCCTCTGAAAAACATAAGAGAAGGAGGCTCATCAATTCAGTGGCATGGTTTGCTGATTGCTCTTCCTTTTCTTGAAGGATGGAATCGATACTAAAGTAATGATTCTAAATGTCACCATTTGCCTGTTTCATAATTTGGGATATAATTTTACTTCTCAGATTTTTAGATAAATATTTGGAATAAATTACTAAAAAATGACAGACAGTTTGGAAATTATGATCTATAATATTTTTGTTCAGATATTTTCACTTTAAAACACATTTTTGCATTCACATACTTGCTTTTTTTCACAGTTTGACTGGACCCCTTCCAATTCTAATATGCGACATAAAAGTACCACATAAAGTGATTTCACTTACTTTCAGGAAGGGAGTACCTAAATAACTATGACTCGGGTCAGTGAAACCTAATTTTATAGGTTTGTAATTTTTATTTTTGCCTTGATGCTCTTGTGACATCTTTCATTTGTTCAGTGGAGAGAACATGGTGCCCTCTAAAGAAACTCTAGCCAGCTGGGTGTTGTAAGTGAGGCCATCTGCTCAAATAAGATCCACTTTTAAACTTCAGAATGTTGTTAACTATCATTTATTTCTTTACTTACTAATATTGATGGGAACATGATATAAATCCTGACATTTTTCCCTTGCTAGTTAGTGAACTAACTCTTTTTCTTTCATAACACCATCCCAGCCAAATGGAAAATGAAATGTATCTTAGAACCAGTTGGGATTTTTTAATTACAAGTAATGAGAAAAAAAAAAGAAAGTTACTAAATTCTAAATCAAGAAGTTCAGAGATGGAATAACTCTGGGGTTAGTTATATCATTGGCTTCACACATGACTAAGTCTTAAGGTTCTTTCTGTATTTTAAGCTCTCCATTATTTCCATGATGATGTCCTCATAGCCTAATTTATCCCATAGTTAGAAGAGGGCTCCCACAGTTGAAGATGTCACATACAGTTGGGACAAAATCCAAAGAAGAGGGCTCCCTGTGCTAATGAGTCTTTCTAGGAACAAGGAGACCTTTCCCAGAAAACTCTAAGTCTGAGTCTTTATATCTCACTGTAAATGAGATAGTCACAATAAGTCAAATTAACTTAGACTAGCAGTCTACAATGTGTGGTCTATGGACCATTGGCTATTCCCCAAATTATTTCAGGATATTGACAAAATAAAATAAGTATCAAAATAGTACTATGGTATTATTTGCCTTTCTGCTTTGTTTAGATTCCCAGTGATAATGCAAAGGCAATGGTGGGTCAAGCAGCTGGGGCCTTAGCGCTGTTCTGGCAGTGGTACCAAACTGTACTAGCAGTCACTATGTCATTCACCACCACAAGTTCATGAAATGCTTAATTAAGTCAGTCAGTCACTAAGAATGTACTTGAAAAAAAAATTAAAAAGTTAAAAAAAAGAATGTACTTGATAAGGGAGTAAAAATTGTTAATTTATTAAGCTTTGACTCTTGGATATATGCCTTCTCATTATTTTGTGTGACAAAAGGAGGTATTCTAACACATGTCTGTTATACTCTACATTAGGATGGTTACATTTAGGAGAAGTTCTCATGCAATTGTTAGAGTTATGAGATGAATCATCCACTATGTTCATAGACCACTGTTCTTCCTTGAATGAAATCTGATGGACAAATTACAGTTATTCATACCTGGGCGTTTGGCAGACGTCATCTCAAAAAAGAACAATGTGCATCTGTGACCAAGGAAAACAATTGATGCTGTTTTTTGCCAATAATAAAATATGAGCTTCTGAGGAAAAGTTAGAATTTGAAAGAACTTTTTTCTGTCTCTATGAGCTGGACAGCCACCTAACTTTTCTGATGAAACTGATGATAATATTAATAAATGTTATATTCTTATATTGTAAAATTAAATGTGTCAAAACTTGAAGGGTCAGCATACTCACTGAACCAAGATTTTCTAAATGACCAGTGCATTTTCATATATAACTATTCATGGGTGGCTCACTTGGCCGGCTCAGTCAGTTAAGCATCTGCCTTTGGCCCTGGTCATCCCAGGGTCCTAATGGTGGGCTCTCTGCTCAGCTGGGAGTCTGCTGCTGCTACTCCCTCTTCACCTTCCCCACCCCGGCTTATGCTCCCTCTGGCTCTCTCTCTCTCAAACAAATAAAGTCTTAAAGAAAACTATGCATAGGTAAAGCACCTATTATTTGGCAATATAGGTCAAGGATTTTAATTTAACCAAAACCAAAAAGCTTATCAACGTATTTTCAAATTTCACAACACCACTGTTACGAGATGACCACTTGTTACATTTTAGTGTTCTATGGGAGAAGAATATCCACAATTGTATGAAAAGCCCACAGAAATACTCCCCCCCTTCAAACAACCTAATTGTATAAGCTCCAGGGGTTTTTTGTTTGTTTGTTTTTCATTTTTTCAACTAAAATAACATGATTCAACAAATTGAATACAAGGTAGATATGAGACTCTAGCTATTCTCTCTTAAGGAAGACATTAAAGAGATTTGCAACACTATAAAACAATACTACTTTCTAACCTGTTTTTGCTTCAAAAGTATAGCATTTTTTCATAAAGTGTTATTTATGTTAACGAAGTAATAATGGAATCATTTTTGTTTTTAATATTTAGTGAATATTTTTGACATGTCTTAGTTTTAATTTCTAACATGTTAAATTTTATAAATATAACCAAAACACTCTGCAGTTCTCAATTTCTGTGGGTGTAATGGAGTTCTGAGACAAACACTTGAGAATGTATGGTTTGGTCTAATCAGGAGTTAACCCTTTGGGACTAGAGATAGAGCAGCTTCTCTGGAGACCATGAATGAGACCGGAGGAGCACAGAACTGAACACTAGTCTCCGTTAGAAAGCTGGAAGATGACAGAATGGATGTTGAGAAGGCAAACAACAATGTTTGCTCACATCCTCTATAGACTCTCTGTGTTTCTACCGTGGTGTCTTAAATTGTTAATGAAATCATTTGCTTTCAAACTGTGCTTTTTGGGCTTATTTCAAATGGAGGACGTTAACAAGTGAGAGAATCAGATAGTTTCAGTTCCCATGGCTCCAATTGGAACCACTATAAATGCTTCTTTTTTACATATTGGGCTTTAAGATTTTATTTAAGAAATAATTCTGAGGAATAAAAATGTTCAAACGGCACTGACTTAGCATACCTTTTGTGGAGGTGGAAACGTTTGATTCCTTACAAACTAGGTTTTAAACTCCTTGAAGATCAGATTACAGTATTATTCAATATAAGTATTAGTTTTTTGCCAAACATCAGAACACAGTGATTTCTGCTGAATGACTACAAAATTGATTACATTTAAATAAGTTTTTCAAGTGGCCGTTTCCCCATTTTTGCAAGTCATACTCACACATTGAAAAATTGTATCGTGGAGATAACTATGTCCCAAAGATGGGAAAGAATGTCATCTGGCCTATAGGTATTTGAGGGTCATGTGTTTTATAACTAGTGATTGTGAGTCTGGTAATTTTAGGGAAATATTTCGAGGATGTCTTATAACACTATTCAATTTGGGAAAACAATCTTCAAAGACACTTGGAAAAGCAGGAGGTAATTTTTCTCCACAAATCTTTGAAGTGGGCAGTTATCTGTATTCTGATTCTCCAGAGAAACTATTGAGATTTTCCAAAGATCAGTAAGAAAAGGTCAATGTCACAATGACTGAAAATGTTTTCAGGATGTTCTTAGGGGAGATGACTGTAGCCCTAGCCTACAGGGCAGGGTGCCTTCCAGGGCAAAATGCCTGTGCTAAGTCAGGAATAGTGCATTAGCTCAGACAACAGCACCACTAGTGATGTCAAATCATCCACTTCTGTGTTAAATTGTTTTGTTGACTTGGCTTGACAAGGCTTGATAGGACTTAGAGGTTTACTAAAACAGTAACTTTGAGTCTGTCCTCTACCCCCTGCCAGTACTCCTTTTCTGCCACTACAGATAGCATCTTACCAGGTAACAAAATAGTCAACTTTTTGCTATACACATGTTCACTATCACTGTATTCTAAATACTCATATTCAAGAAGCAAATGGCATTTATTCAGATTATCATCCATAATATGACTCCAAAGTCTTCACTCCTCACCATTAACAGAGACTTGAGTTAAGCTTGGAATGAGAAACATGCCCTGTGATAGTAAAAGGAAAAGATGATTCTGGTTTCTTTGGTTGGTTCTTATACAATACAGACCCACTGAATGAATGAAGGTTCTTTTTCTCCTCTCATCTCGAAGGAATCATGAAGGCCATCCACTGAATGAGCATCTAGCCATGGGGATCCATTTCTGTGTTCCAAGGCATCCTTATTTCATACTGAGATTCAACCTGAGCTTTGTAAAAAAAAAAAATAATAATAATCAATATGCATATTAGTATCCAAAGATCACTGTGCACCAAGCCTTTCTTTACTGATTTATGTAAACACCTGTTTTCCTCGTGTGCTCTTCAAAACGGCTGCGGGTTACACATGTTGATGTCAGAATGACAGACTTTTGAATGTTTTGCTTTATCACTGTGTTACTGCTTTCTGTCACATTGATTTTTTTTAAAATCATGTTTCAGCAGTTTGGAGAATCATGACTTGCGTAGTGCTGAGTGGAGAGGATAAAGATGTTCAGCCACCATGTGATTTCCATGAAAGTACTACTGTCACCGCCACCACCACAAATAAGTTGAGACAACTTGAAGGATATTTCTCCCTAATCATTTTGTATCCGAATTTATGTGTTCATGGCAGCATGTGAGCAATTTCTAAAGATTTTGCCCTTACCTTTATGGGAATGATAACATGGAGTGCCAAGAATAAAACACAGGCAATTTGCAAAGTTTCAAAATAATATTGAATTAGAATTTGTACCATCCTGGTTCACCAATACTTGAAGTTTGCAAGGACCTCAGGTTATAAGCATGAGACTATTAGAGCAGTCTATGTTTGTTTCTCTATTCTCTTGCACCTTCCCTTTTATGACCTTATGCAACTGACTTAGTATTCCTTCTTCTCAGTTTATTGACTGTCAAATGAAGATCATATTACTTACCACTCAAGATGAGGTAAGGATTTAATGAGAACATGAACATGAAGTATCTAGAATACACTGGGTTTGACTCATGCTATTTTATTTCTGAATTAAGAGTTTAAACTTATCAAAGACCTTTTGCCCTTCTAAATAATTTATAAAATCTATTCTCCTTTGACACCATGCTCTACAATGCTCTCAAAGGCATGAAAGATGATAGATGTGAATTAGCTAAATCATTCTCCACTGCTGTTTTTCAAGAGTCAGTTGTCACCGTTATAATTAGATCAGCTACTATCTCATTTATCTGCTGCTCACTGGAGAAAATCTCATCTTATTCAGATCTCAAACCTGGGTCTTTATCACCGTCTTCTAAGAAATGTTTAAAAAATCCAGACCCATCAAGATCTACTCACTTGGACCATGTGGCATAGGGCCCAGACATCTATATTTTCATTTATCTCCACCAATTATAATATAGCCAGGCCTTTTCCATCCCTGGACTCTGTTTGGAAACTGCCATAGATCTTTGTTACTCCATGTTCTTCAAGGATGAATAGGTCCAACACCACCTGGGAGCTTATAAGAAATGCAGAATCTCTGGCCACCCCATCCCAGACCAACTCCATCAGAATCTGCATTTTAACAAGATCCCCAAAGATTTGTGTGTGTGGAGGTCTGCAGTGACTTCTTACCTTTCTCTCTACTACCCTTACCCTGTATCCTTCTCTTGAGGCATTTCTTCTAAGAAGTACTTGGCCACTCACCTCAAGAAAGTTGCTGAATTCTGACAGCAAGTCTCAGTTCTATAAAGGTCTTTATTTTTTCTATCTATCTATCTATCTACCCATTTATCTTTCCAGGTATGTATCTATCACCTATCTATCTTGTATCCATTGGTGTGGTACCCTCTTTCAAGTACAAGGTCTTAATATTGTAGATTTGCTGACATGGGTTTTTACTCCTTCATGGTTGCTCCTTTTAATACCTGCTATTCTGAAGGAAGAATTTATTGATGTTACTTTGGGGGCTAATATTCTAGTATAACAGAGCAGAGGTGGGCGAGAAGGATATATTTTGATAGCTTAGAGAACTGAATAAGGCAGCAATAAAAATGATATTTCAAAACAGTTAAGCTGTCGCCTTAAGAAACTCTAAATGGTGTGTCCAAGAAGAAAGCACTTTATGAAAGTAATTCAATATTGAATGCATATGTCTGTTATTTGATTTATGGCAAGCGGAGAATGAAATGTTACAGAAAGATTGTTTGCCTACACTTTTATAATTATTGCTAGTACATTAGTATTGACAACGTCGGAGTCCTCAGTGAGTGAAGGATTTGCCTATATCAATTGTCTAATTACTGCAGTTTTTCAAGACTTTCTGGAGTTCTCCTATAACTATATATAAGAGACCTAAACCAACTCTAATATGAAAAAATGAAATTCTTAAAGCTCTGAGATGTTTCCAGTCTGATGAGATTGGAACCATTTGTGTACACTACCTTCTCCTGGCTGGTGCATGTTACTAATCTGGAGGTATTCATCTTTCCAAGTGCAGAGCAATATTTTTCCCCAGTGGTGAATTTTGTGTTGATGACAAAAAGGGTAGCTACTTCACGCACAATAACCGAATCTATGGTATGTGTATATCAGTGAAAGCCATGGCTAGAGTACTGGGAGACAAATTTCTTCTTTTGTTTTGTAAGAAGGGCCGCCTTCTGGAATCTTTCGTAATCACAGACCCAGTTAAGTACATATCTATATTGAAATCGCCTCACATTTCCCATTTCGCACACCCCTTCTATAACCTCCTAAACTGTCCTTATTAAATTTGTCCTTGAAGGGAATGGCTTCCTGTAAACATAAACAACTGAGAAATTAAATGGAGAGGCAGATTTCAGTTGATTATGCATGGCTAAATTGCATTTTATTCATCTGCAAATAGAATATGCATATGTTTTCATTCAAAATGATGGGAGAGACTTTAGATCTCTAAGATTAGCAAAGCACCTTAATGTAGTGTCTCCTATTTGGAAAACGAAACAAAACAAAACAAAAACCAACCTGCTTGTGTTTGACAGATGTCATGTTTCGAATTTGAATGAGAGGTAGTTGGATGTGGTGTCTGACTCTTTACAAAAGAGCTTGCTGATCTCCATAAAGACTTGTCATTTCAACTTGTGATGAGTTATCTCAGACTGATAACATTTAACCCTCAAATTAACCTTGTCCCCCAGTAACTCATTCCTGCAGGCTTGTACCCCTCCTCATTATTATTATTATTATTATTTTTTTCCTAGCACAACACTGACATCAGATGGCGACTAAACAGCCTCAAAGACTACTTTCCTCTCTCATAAATTGTACTGGAACTTGAAGCCATAGAGATAATCTTAAATTCCCATTTAGCCTTGAGTGGTGTCCATACATTTTTTTCCTTTTTTTTTTTAGGGAAGGATATAGGAGATCTAAAAAAAATTAATCAAGAAAGAGCAGTGTTTTCATTGAATCAGAGTGCACACATATACAAGGATGCAAACCCACTGACCCAGATGTCTCTGAGGTTATTTTGCCTTGTCATTAATTAATTTCAGAAATGGTTACTGTATTAAAAATTGCCTCCAAAGATATAGAGATTTGAAAATCTACTTCTGATTGCCATCTACTTCCAGGTATTTGTCAAATAAACCAAGTATTCAGGAGGAATGGGATGAATGCCATTTGTGTTTCCAACAGCTGGAAATTCAGTATCTGCACACTTCATCATTGGCTTTTGCATTGGGCTTAATGCGCAGAATTTGCCAACATGCAATAGCAGGGTGATCAGCTACCAAGGAGACCATTTTGGTTCTCTCTACCCCTCCAGATGCTGCTAGGAAAACTCAGATGGGAAGCACAGATAACTAACAAATAACAGATGTGAAACCAGTCTTTAGGATTCTAAGAAATAAAGTATGTGGTAGAGAAAATATGTACCCTTTCCTCACATTTTTCCGACATTTAAAAAAAAGGGATAAGTCAAAATTATGTGTAAGGTGATCATGTTCCTTATTATTTTTTTTCTGTTTAGGAATTGATACAAAGACATGTGAATTAATATAAGTATCAATTCCATTGCCCCAAAGGGATATCGAGTTAAAAAAAAATTAGCAAAGATTAAACTTCCAAAGGCAACCTATCAAATTACAGTGATTTAAACTCAGTCAGGCATGAATAACTTTTATCTTTCATTAATTGTTTCTATTTAGAAGCAGAATCCTCTTTATTAAAATAATAGCTAATTTTTTGAGAGCTACGAATGGTAGTAATTAAAACAATTGTTTTAGAAAGACACTATCCAATGACTGTGGACCAAGATAACAATGAAATAAAATTTAAAAGAACTTTAAACAATATCTAATAAACAAAACCTAGAAATTGAGTTTGCTTTGCATGATTATCATGCTGAGATTGTGATACTGCCTTTTTGCCCCCTGGTGGTTAAAGAGTTATCAAACAGTTGTTGATTCTAGTGTTACTCATATTGATTCAAAATTCAGGAAAAGAGTCTGCCATCATGACTTGTCTGGTTCTTTGGGTAGCACAGAAAAGCTATGGTAGTAATTCTGATTTTTGTCACCCAAAGATGCTTGGAAGAAGCATCTTTCTTCTGATGGTGAATCCTGGTGATCTTGAACTCGGCAATGACCTTTTCCTAAAGATGTTTCTCATGTTGGAGCTCTTGCCAGGCAAGCCAGGAAAAATTCCCATAAAGTCAGAATGATGCACAGAGTTTCCAGAATGTCTGAATAGTGTCTCTCATCCCCTCTCTATTCATCCTGCCACTCACTTCTCACACCAGTCTAACCTTGTAGAAAAAGATAATGTTAATGTCTTTAAATGGATTAAGGTCTGCTTAGATACTTTCCAGGGGTAGCAATAGACTGAGATTTAAAAATTAATAACAATGAGTTCATTTCTTTATGTGTCTGCCATCTTAATGTCAACAAAGCAAATATTTCTTACCTGCTTATTATAACAAAACTCAGGTATTGTTTTTTATAATATCTTTATCTGTAATTATATCAGACACTTATTTGAACTTATTTTTTAGCTCTATTTAAAGAAGAAGGATAGGAAGAAGAAGAGGAGGAGGAAGAGGGAGGAGAAGAAGAAGAAGAAGAAGAAGAAGAAGAAGAAGAAGACGGAGGAGGAGGAGGAGGAGGAGGAGGAGAAGGAGGAGGAGGAGGAGGAGAAGGAGGAGGAGAAGGAGGAGGAGAAGGAGGAGGAGAAGGAGGAGGAGGAGGGGGAGAAGGAGGAGGAGGAGGAGGGGAAGGAGAAAAAGAAAGAAGACTTTACCTGTTCATTTTAGTTTGGGAGTAATTAAATATCATTCATTTTTGATTAATACAGAATATTTAAGTTTTTCCAAGTGTCTTTCCTGCTTATTAGGAGTCATGTTTACATATCCAAAGCCTTCCCTAGGAAGGCAAGTAAAATTGGGATATAATATTGGGATATCTTGGTCTCTTTATTTTCTTATACGCAGAACATATAAGTCTTCATATTTTATAATAACTTAATTATTTTTGCATATATATATATATATATATATATATATATATATATATATATATGTATCATCTTGTTTTTAGAGGATTTTGGGATAAATCTGTCCTACAATCCAATGTGGTCAACAACGGAGTAAATGGGAAACCAGAAAAAGAAAGCCATTTGAGTGCCCTCTCGTGGCATCAAGCCGCACTGCAGCAATTGAAATGGGATGGTGACTTCAGTTTTCCTAGCTAGAAATATAGGAAAGTAAAGAAAGCTGAGACACAAGAAGCATGGAGAAAAATGAAGATGAAGAATATTTATTTTAGGCAACTGTTGAAAAATAACAAAAAATGCTTTCAACATCTATAAGGGACAACTTAAAGAATAAAACAAAAAAAATCCTGGTTTATCATAAAAACTATTATCCACATTATTTGTACTTGAAGATTCTGATGTCATATAACCCTTCAGCTATTTGTTCAAAAATTAGTTTACTCTTGGTTAAGTTGTGTCAATAAGAAATATGCCTGGGGAGTATCCTCTTTTGTAAAAATCGTGGTAATAAATATTTCTACTAAAATGAAAAAATAATGAAGATCTTCCTACACTGTGAATTGTAGAGTGTATATTTGAAATGTAATTTGCATTAAAAAACATAACTGCTAATGACGAGGACAAGAATGTGAATTTAAAAGAGAACTGAGTGTTTTATTCCCAATAAGATCATACCATTGATGGGTACTACAGGAAAGGTAAGGTTGGCTGGTATCCAATCAATGGACAATGGAGAATGGAGAAAAGAAGAAACTAAAGTTTTGTTGACTGTCACTGTAGAAATATGTACAGTTTCAAACACCACCGCAACTTGACTATGCCCATCCAACTAAGTGAGCTGAATGTGGTGAAGCAAAGAAAAAAAAAAAAAAAAAAAAATATATATATATATATATATATGTGAACTAAAGGTAAGAGAAAGGCAAAATAACTAAGTTAATATTTTTCTTTATTTTGAAATAATTCAAAATTAAGAGAAAAGTTGCATAAAGAGTATAGAGAAAATGTTTCTAGAATGGCTGAATAAGGACTTCTGAAAACACATTGCATAAAAATAACACTGATTAAATCAACTTCAGAAATTTTGAAATTATCCAGATGTTTGTAACAATATGAGAAGTTTTAATAAAGAAAACAGCAAAATATTATAAATAACCGCTTTGTGGGGTATTTTTCCACTTTTTTACTTGTTCTATTCCCACCCTGCTTTCCTTTGAAAACCAGAAGACCTATAGTGGTGGTAGCTGTGAAAAATAGTGGTCTAGCAGTGACCAAAGGGGGGACTAGAATGGACTCGAAGCTCCTAGAAAGCTCTTTTCCCAGAGAATTGTCACAATTTGGGAGCTTCCTGCAAAGATCCTATTCACAGAGCTTGCCTTTATTTGAACTAAGAACTCATTCAGTGAAATCCTTGTCAGAGGGCATTTGGGAAAAACAAAACAAAACAAAAAACAAACAGAACCAGCAAAAAATTGTCTAATGTTGGACTGCCTAATGCAATGATGCCAGTTGGGCCAACCAGAGGCCGGGCAAAATACTTAAAAGAGAAACTGGAAGAACAAGATGCCTATGGGGATTTTGAATTTTGATTTTACACATTCATGGAAATCTAGAAGGCTATGTACATGTGCAGTGTTATGCATATGCCCAAGTCATACTGAACAAGCTCTAATAATCACTTACCTCTGGCTGATCTTGAGGTATTGCACAAACACGAAGTAAAGATTAGGGTAGAGTTGAAAGATGAAGAAGTTTGAAAAGTTGTTCAAACACTTTCATCACATGGGTGCTTCAGCAAAGTATAGAAAACATATTGGTTCAAGGCATTTATGGAATGCCTCTCCAGTTATCTGACCACTATGCAGAGCATGGCTGCACATGATGAGGCAGATGGACTTTGCAGAATTAGTCCAAGAAAGTGACTAAGCAAACAAACAGTAAAAATAACCTTGGTTGGGAAGGAGAATCTTGTTTCTAGGGTACCACTTTATACTATTAAAACAGTCTGGCTTTCAACAAAAATTATAAGACTCACAAAGAAATGGGAAGATAAGGTCCACACATGGGTTAAAAAAGTCATCAGTGGAAACTGTACTGAGGATATCCAGATTTTGGAATTAAGAAACAAGGTCTTTAAATCAGTTATTATAAATATGTCCAAAGAACTAAATAAAAGAATACCTAAAGAATAGAAAATATGAGTATAATGTCCACAAAGAATGAATATCAATAAACAAACATACAAAAAAAGTACTAAATAGAAATTCTTGAGTTGAAAAGTAAAATAACAAAAATGAAAAATTTATTAGAGGGACTCAGTATCATATTGGAACTGACAAAAGAATCAGATGATGGATAAATTAAAATTGTCCAGAGGGAGACATATAAAGAAAAAGAATGAAGACAAATGAAGGGATCCTTACAAAGCTGTAACATATGCCAAATTTTACCAAAATATGCATAATGGAAGTCTCCTAAGAGGAGGAGAGATTGAGAGAAAGGGGCAAAACAGAAATTTGTAGACATAGTGATCTAAAACTTCCTGAATTTTATAAAAAACATTAATCTGCACTTCTTGGAAGCTCAGCAAATGCCTGTTAGGTTAAATTCAAATCCACAACTAGATACATCATCGTCAAATTTATGAAAGACAGAGAATTTTGAAAGAATCTAGACAAAGTGACTCATCACATATAAGGGATCTTAATACGATTAGTAGCTCATCTCATCAGAAACTATGGAGGCCAGAACACAATGAAATGATGTATTAAAAATGTTGAAAACAAACAAACGAACAAAAACCCTCTCAACTATACCCACCAAAAGTATCCTTCAAAAATGAAGGAAAAATTAAGACATTTCAACAAAATGTTGAAAATCTGTTTCTAGAAAACCTATCCTATAAAAATATTTAAAAAATATTACAGGATGAAATGAAAGGAAACTAGATAGCAACTTTAACCAATATAAAGAAATAAATCACATTAATATAAATAAATATAAACATAGAAGAGCATATAAGGGCATGTTTATTAATGGGAAATGATTAAGAAAATAACTCAAAATATAATAAGATAAAGTAATTTAAAAATAATTCTAGAAAATATTTCCTAAGCACAAAGAAGGACATAATGAAGGACTAAAAGAATATAAAATGACTTAGAACGCATAGATATGAAATAGCAACATGATAGGTGTAAATCCTATTTTATCAGTATTGACATTAACTATGAGTGGATTAAATATTTGGATGATAAAGCAGAGATTAGAAGAACATATTGAAAAAGCAAGACCAAACTACAGTATGGGAAGTGAGAATTGTAGCCCTCACTGTGTTGTTAGTTTTTGTTATGCCATCTCTTTCTCTTAATCACCAATAACTATTCATTCATTATTATTGGGTGTCATTGATGGTGGAGGTGGGCTCTGAGTCTTTCCTTTCACCTACACATCTGCTGTAGCCAATCTTCCCATAATTAGTAAAGTGATAACAGGAGTGCCAAAACATTTTTTGACACAAGAATGAGGTTGGATTCTTACCTCACACCATTACTAAATTTAGCTCAAAAATGATCATAAAGCTGGGCATAAGAGCTAAAACTATACAATTCTTGAAAAATAACAGGAGTAAATCTTTGTGATCTTGAAGTATGGAGTGGTTTCTTATATATGATACAAAACTGAAGGTTACAGTGGCAAGTTGTAATTTATCAAAATTAAAAGCATTGTGCTTCAAAAGACAATCAAGAAGGGGGGTGCCTGGGTGGCTCAGTGGGTTAAGCCGCTGCCTTCGGCTCAGGTCATGATCTCAGGGTCCTGGGATCGAGTCCCGCATTGGGCTCTCTGCTCAGCAGGGAGCCTGCTTCCCTCTCTCTCTCTCTGCCTGCCTCTCTGCCTACTTGTGATCTCTCTCTGTCAAATAAATAAATAAAATCTTAAAAAAAAAAAGACAAGAAGGAAGATAACTCACAGAATTGAAAGAAAATATCTGCAAATGATATAACTGATAAGGAATTTGTATCTACCATTTATAAAGAACTCTTACAACTTGATAATAAAGAGACAACTCAAAAAATCAACACATTTAATTATTATTTATTTCTATACATATTGAAAATCACTAGTTCACACTGATTACTCCAATTCAACATCAACTACAAAGGGTCATTCTAAATTTGCTTCTTTTCATATGTTTACATACACTTCTCTCAACTGACCTTAAATTGCCAACTTATTCCATGAATCACCTTTGTATGCAACCACTTTACCATCAGTCTATCATGCCCTCCATCCTTAACTGATGCCCTCCAGTCCTTGCTCACATTCTGATATCTTGCTAACAACCACCAGTAGCTCCCTAATCAGATACCTCCCTTACCCTGCCTAGGCTCAATACCCTGTGTCCAAGATTCCATCTATGTCTGTGCCTCCCCAACAGAGACTTCCTCATGCTAATGTTCTTGTGCCAACCAGTCACTGGTACTCCTATTCAATGTCCTTCTTTTTTTTAAATTTAATTTTATTTTTTCAGTGTTCCAAGATTCATTTTTATGCATCACACTTAGTGCTCCATGCAATACGTGTCTTCCTTAATACCCACCACCAGGTCCTCCTAACCCCCCACTTCCCCTCCCCTCCAAGACCCTCAGTTTGTTTCTTAGAGTCCATAGTCTCTCATGGTTCAGATGTCCCTCTGATTTCCCCCAACCTCCTTATCCTCTCCTTCATCCAATGTCCTCCGTGTTATTCCTTATGCTCCACAAGTAAGTGAAACCATATGATAATTGACACTCTCTACTTGACTTATTTCACTCAGTGTAATTTCCTCCAGTCCTGTCCATGTTGATACAAGTTGGGTATTCATCCTTTCTGATGGACGCATAGTAGTCTTTTGTATATATGGACCATACAAAGTTGGGTATTCATCCTTTCTGATGGACGCATAGTAGTCTTTTGTATATATGGACCATATCTTCTTTATCCATTCATCTGCTGAAGGACATCTTGGCTCATTCCACAGTTTGGCCACTGTGGCCATTGCTGCTATGAACATTAGGGTACAGATGGCCCTTCTGTTCACTATGTCTGTATCTTTGAAGTAAATAGTAGTGTGATTGCAGGGTCATAGAGAATCTCTATTTTTAATTTCTTTTTTTTTAAGATTTTATTTATTTATTTGACAGAGAGATCACAAGTAGTCAGAGAGGCAGGCAGAGAGAGAGAGAAAGGAGAAAGCAGGCTCTCTGCAGAGCAGAGCCCAATGTGGGACTCGATCCCAGGACTCTGAAATTATGACCTGAGTTGAAGGCAGAGGCTTAACCCACTGAGCCACCCAGGCACCCTCTATTTTTAATTTCTTAAGAGATCTCTACACTGTTTTCCAGGGTGGCTGCACCAACTTTCATTCCCACCAACAGTAAAAGAGGGTTCCCCTTTCTTCACATCTTCTCTAACACTAGCTGTTTACTGTCCTGTTAATTTTGGCCATTCTAACTAGTGTATTTCAGTGTGGTTTTTATTTGAATGTCTCTGATGGCTTCTTATCACATTGGGCTCAAATAACCCTGAGAGAATGATTGCTACCCCTCTGTGCACATGCTCTCCTCAAACTTCTTTGGTTGCTCACCCTACTCTGGGCCAGAGTCACCTATGCTCTTGCCTTTCCATAGATGCTCTCTTTCTTCCACACAGGCTCACTTGGCCACTGCCATTATTCCCGTGTTGCACCGCAACTTTGTGAAGATGCCCTTTTTGTCATAATCACATCCTGATTACTGGAGCCCTGCACCTGTTCAGATGCTTATTTTTCACATTCCCATGCAATGGTTTTTTAATGAAATATTAGAGAATAAATGATGAAGAAAGAGAGAAATCAATCAAGGGGAAAAAATAAAAGACAGAGGAAAAAGAAAGAAAAAAGAAGAGTGAGGAGATCATTTGTAATTAATAGCCATTGTCATAGGACCTAACCCACCTGCCTTTCTTATTTTACCTTGTGGTAGGAAAGGACTCTATCTCTGCTGTTGAGGCTATGACTCCTCTAAACTGAGCTTTTATTATTATCCTAAAAATGAAGAATTTCTTTTTGTAAATCAAATAAGGATGTCTCAGCATATTGAGGGGAAATGTATCAATAAAAAATTAGATTATCTGCAGTATATGGAAAATTGAAAATCAGACAATCTGAAAATTACATTATCCTGTCAAAAAAGAAAATATTAACTACTTCAAAAAAGAGAATTTGTTATCAGCTTTGAACTGTAAATTTTGTTGAGTATAGCCTAGGTTGTTAATTTTTTGGTTTGTTTCATAGTAGAATTCCTATTTCTATAAACAGTGTACTTCCTCAATCTTCTAAGTATCAGAGGGATGCAGATGTATACATCCATGTTATGCACACATGACAAGTAGATATCAGCTAGCACTCCCAAATCACATTTGGGAGTGGGTGAACAGGTACAAGTAGAAGATTCTGAATTATGTTCAACTGTGACCAGAAGAAAAGGAAGAAAAACCTTCACTTTTACCAATAAATTCATTCAGGGTTATTTATTGTCCCGCTTCCTTCACTAGCATCTCTCAGCCCAGTGTTCTTGTGTCTTTGATCTTTTGATTAGTTAACACAAGATAATTGGCACCTTTTTGTCCACATGAGAGAATTGCCAGAAGTATCTTCTATTTTCCTTTTGACCAAAGGAGAGTAAATTAATGAAGCACAGGGTGAATTTCACGTGGGAAGGTTATTTATGTGAAACACTAGAAAAAGATTTGGATACTTCACAGCTCAAATCAAAGTAAGCAACAAGACATTAAAATGCTGAATTGAATTAGGAAGTTGTTTATGAAAATACATTTCAGTCTGTGATTTATTAAATCAGCCATTCTGCTACACTCCATGGAAAAACAAGTTCCATTTGTCAATTATTCTATATTTGCCAGATTTTGGAAAGCCACCAAAAGCTTTCCTGGACATAATAGATCTTTAATTCTGCTCATTTTAAAGTGTTCTTTTTCCAAGTAAGATAAAGTATTTTGGCATCTCTCATACTTTCCAATCTAGTCATACAAATTCATCATGTGGTCTTGGTCTTAGAGTTTAATTTAAATAAAAATTAAAATAGATTAATTATAGATGATAGATAGATGGATAGATAGTGATAGATGATGATGATGATAGATGATAGATAGATAGATAGATAGATAGATATAGATAAAAATAGATAGATAGATAAAGGATGCCAATGGGATGTCCTAAGAACAAGCAGGTTAAATGATATGAAGAGATCTGAGTAGCTGCCCATAAGGTGGTGACCCATCTCACTTTGCTTTAGAGCAGGTGTGGTTCACAAACCAACTACCTGTTTCACCTACACTATTAGTGATCTACATTGAAGAAAAACTAGGAAGTTACTTCCATTTCTTAACTTCTTAGATATTCATAACTGTAATATTCTAGCAACTGAGATGCCATGTCAATTCTATTACAAGTTTCAACTAACAAGTTCAAAAATCTAAGATATGGTGGTAGAACTTTAACTGTTTCCTGTCCTCATCATACACTTCCGTATTTTCTTCTTTATTCTTTTACTCTGCTATTTATAAAGCATCATGTGTATAACAGGAAAAAAAAAAGTTATATCCACCTACAGAGAATGAAAAATACTCCAAAAAGGGGCACCTGGGTGGCTCAGTGGGTTAAAGCCTCTGCCTTCGGCTCAGGTCATGATCCCAGGGTCCTGGGATCGAGCCCCGCATCGGGCGCTCTGCTCTGTGGGGAGCCTGTTTCCTCCTCTCTCTCTGCCTGCCTCTCTGCCTACTTGTGATCTCTGTCTGTCAAATAAATAAAATCTTCAAAAAAAAAAAAAAACTCCAAAAAGTTCTTAGAATGTATTCTGTCAGTTATTAAGCCTCTAGTAAAAAAGATTGACCCAGAATTTCAGGGCTGCCGGAAGAGTCTGAAGGAGATCCAGGAAGAGAAACGTGGTCCAAATGACTGTTAGCAGTGACAATAGCAAATTCTGAGTGAAAAGAGGTAATAAAAAGACATTTGCACCATTCTGGGCACAACTGGAACTTTAAGAATGTCTGAATTCCTTTAATTTGAAGTTCTACCATGATGCCAAGTAGCTACAAGACTCTGAAGAAGATTAGAGATGTCTGGTACCTGCAAAATATCAGAGAGATTTAGGTTATGGGGAGTTTCCTTTATTTCGTTTGTTTGCTTTGATGATGATGCACGGTATGTAAATGGTACTGGGTGCTACAAAGAATTAAATTAAAGGTATGCAAACTATGGCCCATGGGCCAAATGTGGCCCACAAACCTGTTGTTATTGTGGCAGAGGCACACTCATTTGTTGACATATTGTCAATAACAACTTCTGTGCCACCCAAGCAGAGCTCAGGTAGTTGTGACAAAAACTGTATGGTCCACGAAACCTAAAATATTTACTCTCTGACCCTTTACAGAAAAACTCTCTGACTTAAATGAAGATTATCAATGTGTCAGTATTATTAAAAACTCTCCTTTAGACATTTTTCTCCCCTAATAATGAGAGGAAATATTTTCTATTTCTTACATTCTCTTCTTCTTGCAGTTAAATATTAATAATAAGGGATGTACATGTAATGTACTGTGATTTTTAACATGCTACACGATGTGATAATGTTCTTAAGGCAGAGCAAATATCCCGAGTGAGGGACTGAAGCAATATTGACTGAGTTGAAAGTTATCTTGGTCATGAGTACTTCTGTGAATTCTGATTGCATGCCAGTGGCCCTTAGTAAACCAACCAACCAACCAACTAACCAACCAACCAACAAACAAAAACAACTCACACATTTTTTTAAATCTTTTTTTTAAAATATTTTATTTATTTGACAGAGAGAAATCACAACTAGGCAGAGAGGCAGGCAGAGAGAGAGGAGGAAGCAGGCTCCCCGCAGAGCAGAGAGCCCGATGCAGGGCTGGATCCCAGGACCCTGAGATCATGACCTGAGCTGAAGGCAGAGGCTTTAACGCTCTGAGCCACCCAGGGGCCCCCAACTCACACATTTTAAGAAATTGTGAAGGAATAAGCATTTGTGCAGAGAACAGACAGTAGGAAGCAAAAGGACCTTTGCTTTTTTTCTGCAACTGCTATTTACCCCATTGCCTATAAGAGATACTTGCTGTATTGAAATTTATTTCTGACACTCTGGAGATTTGTATTTAATTTGATAGTTATTGGTTGTTATTGTTTTTTTATAGACTATTTTTAGAGCACTTACAGCTTCACAGCAAAATGAAGCAGAAAGTACAGAGGTTTCCCATATACCTACTCCTCCCCAGACCCATGCACATCTTTCCTGAACCTCAACATCCCACACCAGAGTAATAATTTGTTACAATCAGGGAATCTACATGGACACATCATTATCACCTGACATCGTAGTTTACATTAGGTTTTACACTTGGAGGTGTACATTCTATGGGTTTAAACAAATGTATAATGACATGTATCCACTAAATGATGGTTTTTTGTTTTCACTTATTTTACCTGGCACACCACATAACGCTTAGAGTTTTAAGGCAGTTTAATCTAGCTGAGTTGTCACATTTTTCTTTTCTTTTCTCATTTTGTTTTTTATTCCTGAGGCAATTCAAGTAAGGCTTCTTTTTTTTCCTTTTCTTTCAAAGATTTCACTTATTTGACACACAGAGAGAGATAGTGAGAGAGAGCAACCACAAGCAGGGGGAGTGGCAAGCAGGCAAGCTGGCAGAGGGAGATGGAGAAGCAGGCTCCCCACCAAGCAAGGAGCCCAATGTGGGGCTCGATCCTGGGACCCTGGGATCATGACCTGAGCCAAAGGCAGCCACTGAACAGACTGAACCACCTAAATGTCCCCAAGCAAGGCTTCTAATGAAGGGAACTGGAATTTGTTGGGCCCCTACAAGGCACCAGATATTTTGTGCATGTGAAAGTTAACTGTATGTGTCAACTTGAGTGGGTCATAGGGTGCCCAGATATTTGGCCAGACATTATCTGGGTGTATCTTGAGGTTGTTCCTGGATGAGATTAACTTTTGATTTAGTAGACTGAATGAAACAGATAACTCTCCTCAATGTGGTGAGGTTCTTGAGAAGAGTCTACTTCTTTGCTTTCTTACTCAGCTGCCAAATATTCCTCTGCATCCCTCTTACAAAGACACTTGTAATTGGTTTAAGGGGCTACATGGGTAATCCAGGATTATCTCCCACCTCAAGATTCTTAATTTAATCACATATGTAAATTATCTTTTGCCCTGTAAGCTAATACTCACAGGTTCCAGGGATTCAGGCATGGACATTGTTCATGAGGTCCAAATTCAAGCACAGCCATCGAGGAGAAATGGAGAATATTTGAGCAAAGCTCCCTTTCTGAGTACAAACTCCTTGGCCCTTACCTCTGTAGTCACATCTACCAGCTCCAGGCCATCCTAAGAGGATGCTACAGAGCAGATGACCTCTATCCTCAATATACTGGCCATACTGTCTAATTCCTTGATAATGGTCACCTTTCTCAGTATCTCCACATGGTTTTCCATTTGAGTTGGAAGAAGAAATGTCATACTTTATATTCTGAGGGAACATCTTATCTCCCAGTCATAATCAAGAATTCCCTGATAGTCATCTAAGAGAGACAACACAGAATGAATGATTGAGATGGAGACTAGAGTGAGAAGATTCTCAGGAAGGAGAGAAGGTAAACTAGTAGGCAGCAAAGTCAATCTTGGCCCAACTCACAATTTTAGTTGAGGAAGACAGTTTGATGAAAGACCCCCACATGTACTGAAGACAGCCAAGGGCTGGGCTCCAGAACACACAAGGGCATGCCTGCCTCAAAGGATATGCAGTGGAACTGATGTCACGTGTTCAAGCCGGAAAGGATCATTGAGAAACCATGTGAGAAGTTATTGCACTGTGATGCACATGCAATGCTCATAAATAAAAATGTGAAAAGAGAACAAGAAAGCTGAAGGAAAAGCACCAAGTCCGGTCAGTGGAGCTGTTCCCCTAAGTGATTCTGTGACAATGATGAAGACAATTCCGTGAGGGAATAAGAAGCTAGCTTGGCAGCCTGTCCTGCTCAACATGCAGTAAATATATTTCACTTTCTTAAACAACACAGGCAATAGATACACAATGCACTGGTGGGGTTTGGTGGTTGGACCATGATACAGGCTCTACAGATGAGGGTAATGCTTTGAGACTACACAGCAGATGCTGGTGAGTGAAATTTAATTATTCTTGTCAAATAGATGTGTTACCTAAATGGACAGAGTACTGAGAGAAAAAAAGGTGACTGCTCTGTGCAGGGTGGCTCCATTTTCCAAGCATTGAGCAGATAATCTAAAATAGCACTTCTCAAACTTTAAGACATAGACAAATCATCAAGAGGACTTACTAAGTTCTGGATTCCTGGTCTGCCCCCAGAGCCTCAGATTCACTATATTTGGTATAAGATGATCAGAAATATGGTTTGCCTAGAACTATAGGAATTTCCAGGATGCAGGACCATTAGATCAAAAACTGGGATAGATTTGAGGAAACCAGGACAAATTGACACACTAGGACAGGGGCACACTAAACTGCATGGCTCCCAGGTTTCCAGGTGATTCTGCTGCTGGCACGCACATACTATGACTAACAATGATTTTTTTAAAAAAGATTTTATTTATTCCTTTGACAGAGCTCATAAGTAGGCAGAGAGGCAGGCAGAGAGAGGAAGCAAAGCAGGCTCTTTGCTGAGCAGAGAGCCCGATGCGGGGCTCGATCCCAGGGCCCTGAGATCATGACCTGAGCGGAAGGCAGAGGCTTTAACCCACTGAGCCACCCAGGCACCCCTGACTAACAATGATTTAAAGTGAGGGATGATCTAATGTGTGCACAGTAATTCAGAAAGAAAATAGAACTTCCTTTAATGAGACATTTCCTCTCTTGTTCTAATCTAATTTAGAATTTGAAGTGAGTCTGTTGGAAGAAGTAAGACAAATTCTATCGACTGTGGAACATGGGCTTGAAGTCCAGTGAGGTCAATAATTTAAAGAAGATGGAGAAATCACTGTTAGGATCTTTTTACTGTCTGTGTGTTAACTTTGTCCATGAAGCATAAATGCTGGGTTGCTTACAATTTTTAGATGATTTCAGAAAAGAATGTAGGATAGACTCAGTTGAACTTTTTCACAAAAGAATGCTTAAACCACTTTTCTTTTATTTCTTAGACTGCATTTCCCCCTTTGCTCACATTATTTTTCTTTTCCCACAAAGGAATTCTGAAGTATCACCCATGTTCAAAGTAAGGCTGGAAATATCTAAGGCATTCCCTCTATGGAAAATTCAATGGGATTATCTAGAGACCATGGCTTCTTCTGATCTCCCTTCTCTAAATGTGTTCCCACCAGATGACCTTCAGGAAACACAGAACTGATGGTTACCAGAGGTTCCATGAGTGTTAATAGCTTCTTTAAGAGAGTGTGATATTCAAGCTAGGGGGAAAATTGGACCACTCCCTTGTTTTTGCAAATATTGTAGGACACTTTGCACCAAGCTCTGTCCTTAATGGTTTACAAAATACTAACTCATTTAATTAACCCTCATGATAACCCTGTCACCCCAGTGTATAGATAAAGAAATAGAGACATAGAAAGCAAGGTAAAATTCACGTAGCTGGTTGGTTGTGGGGACAGGATCCAAACCCAGACAGTCTGACCCCAATGTTAGTGCAGTTTTAATAGGATCGTTGCATCCTTTGCAGGAATTTACTATGGCAATTCCACTAACCACAGTTAGGTTGCAGGCAGCATGTTAAGAGTTGGAATTAAGTCTGCCAGTCTAGCACAAAGTAGTTCATTTCTCAACCTGGTCCAATAACACTTTCCTCTGTTTGCTTAAAGGTGGAATACCTTGAGTCCTTACTTCCTGTGCTTTTAGGTAAAACCTACTATCCACATGCTCAGTTTCAGAAAGCAGAGAAAGTGGAGACCAGCAGAAGAAGAAATGGGTAAATATCCACAAAGAAATGTATTGGTATTCATTGGGACTCTCTCTAACTGCAGGTGATAAAGTCCCATTCAAATAAGCTTGAGGAAACCCCCCCCAAAAAAAAACAAAAACAAATACAAAAACAAAACAAATCATTAAATTACTGGCCCACACCTAAGAAAAGAATGCCAGAGGGATAAGGAGCTATAGGAATGTGTACCTCAAGGATTCACAAGCATTCTCTTTTATCCCTGCTTGAACTATTCCCAATTATTTGGTTTTTGTTTGTTTGTTTGTTTTTTTCTCTTCCACTGCCAATAGGCCCTCTCCACAAAATGAAAAAAATATGACTGCAGGGAAAAGCCTCATCTCCAAACCCCAGTGGAGAAAGGATATCAGTCTCAGGGAAGACCTCTGATTGGCTCTGCTTGAGCCATAGGATCACCAGCTGGCTCAAACACTGTTGCCAGGATGATGTGTGAATACAGTGTGAAGCAGGATGAGGGCTGGTTCCCCTCTGCCCCAAACCCGCAATGAGTGGTCAGAGGCTAGAACCAGAGAACTTAGAATGAGTTCACATGCTGGTCAGGAAGAAAAATAATCAAAATTATTGTCACGAGGAGCATTATATCACCCTGTGGGATGTGGGTGAGGAAGGAGTATTTTTATATTGTATATATGTGTGTCTGTGTATACGCACACACACGCATACAGAGAGAGGGGAGGAGGATGGAAGGAATGGGAGAAGGGGAAAGAGAAAAAAAAAGAAGAGGGGGAAAAGAGATTCAGCAAAAGAAAATTTTGGAGGTTTAATTCCACCCACCTCCAACACTCAGAATTTAAGATATTTTTAGGCTGATTAATCACACTTTTTTCATTAGACAATTTTAGAGGCAGAAAAATAGTGCTAAGGCAGGAAAAGTTAAATAATCTCTTTAGGAAGGAGAAAATTCAGACTCTGTTTCAGTAGGTCTTGGGTGTGGCCAGAGAATCTGGATTTGTAACGAACTTCCAAGGAATGTTTGTACTGTGGTCTCCAGGCCATACTGTGGGTAACCAAGCTTTAAATGGTTTCAGAAATTCAAGGGATTTTGCAACTAGTTTTGGAGCTCTCTCTCCAATGTCCCAAGCACGTTTGCATCATAATTAAACTCTACATCAAAATGAACTTATTGTTGACATCCAAAGTCATGGGAGTACACTCAACTTTATTCTGAAGCAGCATTTGGTTGGGACTGAAGAAGTTTTCAGGAATTGAAAAGATGACCCTCAAATTAAATAAGAAAGTCAACTTACATTAACATCACATCAACACAGGAAAGTTCTTAGATTAACTTTACAGGAAGAAACCATAAAAAAGCTAGAGAAATCAGTGTTGCAGACAAACAGAGATGCCTGAACCACTCATGTTCCGCCTTTTCTGGACATTAAAATCCCCTGGGCATCTTAAAACTTCAAAGCCTGGACCCCAATCCACGCAAACTGATGCAATTGCTCTCAAGTTTGGCCCAGGCATCCACCTTCCTGTGCATGTATTTTCTGTATTCTATGGTTTGACTTCTTGAGGCCTTGTTTATTCTGGAAAGACTGCCATTCCCAGGGATAGCGAATTCCTCCTTAGTGCACACAATCTGGGCCACTATCTACCTGCCCTAATCACCCCAGGGCCAGGGATAAGGATAAGCCCTATGTCCAGAACATGCTGAAATTATTCAAATTATGCTCACTATGTCTCACCCATTGCTTCTCCTAGAAACCACCATAAAGGCTTTTCTTGCATTCTCCCACTCCCTCTGCCTCCTGACCAACACTTCTGCTTCCTCATATGGCTCTCCATGGCATGGCATGACAGCTCTCCTTTGAATATGTGAGTATAACAAACTTCATTTTCAATGGCAGACATCTCCTGGTCTGTTGACCTTGCTGTAACTTATTACTGATAAAACATATATTTTAAAATGGTGTCAGAATTTGTCACTTATAATCAGGTTTCTGCCAAGATTGAGAATCATTGCTAGAAAACAGAACAAGCCCAGCCTCAAAAGTTTTCTTCAAGTTACATTAACAAATTTTTCTTTATAGAAGGCCAACTGTCAAAAAAACAAAAGCATATGGAAACAAACAAACAAACATGGTTGAACACCTGTTTCTTTCCTCCAGTACTGGGTTGCTGGTAGGTGAGTAGATCTGGGAACTGTTTTTTGTTTGTTTGTTTGTTTGTTTGGGTATTTAGGATACCAAAGGTGATTGTGAGCAGGAAAGAAGATGGAAATCAGTTTCCCGGAGCAAGAAAGCTGTCATGGCTTCTTTAATCAATTTTGAATGAAAAGAAGATACACTGAAAATAGCAGATTGCTGCAAGGACAGCAGAGGAAGTTTGGAGCAATAGGTCTCATTTTTTCAACCTGCCTTTGACTTTTTTTCTATTCACCACCATTTGTGACAAGTACCCTTCTGATTCAGAGTTATAAAAGATGGAAATATAATTATTAGGGTTTATGTATGGAAATTATAAAATTTAAAGTGAGGTTCTGGCTTTAGTAAGAATACATATCATCTTATGAAATCTGTCTAATAAACTAGCAGAGAAGGGCTAAAACTCTTACATATAATTTGGGATCTAAGATTGTCCAAGATAACAATGACCACTAGAAGGTAAGCTCTTATTAAGGACAAGTGTTCTTGTCTTGCTTGTTTGTTGTTTGTAAAGATTTACTTATTTTAGAGAGAGAGAGAACAGTGCAGGGGGAGGCGGAGAGGCAGAAATAAGCAGACTCTCCACCAAGCATAGCGCCCTATGCAGTCCTCGATCCCAGGACCCTGAGATCATGACCTGAACCAAAATCAAGAGTCTGACACTTAACCCACTAAGCCATCCTGGTGCCCCAAGGACAGGTGTTTTTGTTTTTATTCACTACAAGGCCTCTAGCACCTAGAATTCTACCTAGCAACTACCAGCTACTTAATAAATACCTTATTAAGTGTGGAGTAAATCATAAATAGGAAACATCTGTCAAGACAACAGGCCATAGTATGAAGAAAATATAAACAGATAGAGAATAGGTTCTGGCGATCTGGATTACTAGCCCAGAGGCCTGATTGTGTGGTACAGCAGCCAGTAGGCACACATGGCTGTTGAGTACTTGGAATGGGTCTATTCTGAATTGAAAGGTGTTTGAGTGTAAAATATACACTGGATTTTGAAGATTTAGTACAAAAAGAAATTTGATTATTAGCATTTCTCCAAATTAGACCAATTAGACTTGCCTCTAATTAATGGTATAGTTAACCTTAAAATCAGCACACCGTTAATCAAGTTGGAATATAACAGAACATAACAGACAGGCTTCCGAAATGCATGAGACTTGAAATGTAATGTTTGTGTGTGGATAAAATTTAACTATTAACGTGGAATAGTTTAAGTGCATTCCTGCTTTACCATGTGGACAAATAGCAGAAATTCTTATACATGTTGAGGTCAGACCACAGAGGCATTTGGTTTTCAGTTAAGGGACAGGATCCTTTGTGTCCTGCATTCCTGAATCAAGAGACTATCTAGAGTCAAAATTAGAGTTTCATTATAACCAAACTTTAAAATTTTCCAAATTGGAACTTACTTAAAGTTTCAGTTGACTCATAAGGATTTCAGTGTTAGGTACGAACCACAGAGTAAGCTTTTGCAGACAGAGTCAAAATGGTTAATATATTAGGAAGAAAAGACAGGGTCGGCAGCGCGGGATTTTTCCGCTGGCTTTGCTTCAGAGAAAACGGCAAATCAACTGTGGAACTTTGTTCAGATCACAGTCAGAATTTCCAATTTCAGCTTCAAAGATATGGATGGACTCAAGAAGATAAGCTTCCAGCTTCCAGAATGAAATTATGAATTGTGGAAAATGCTGTAATCAGACCAAAGAAGAACTATTCCCTGAAATGTTTAAACAAACAAATAACTAGGAGGTGACTGTAAATTGTTTTAATACCTCCATCCCTACTTTGGGCTTTTTCTGGATCCTGAATTCCATATTTATAGCTCCTCTGTGTCAAATGCCTTCAAGGTCCTGTCAGTTGACAGTTAGCTTAGGTTAATCTGTATTAAAATCTTATCTCACTAGTAACAGGAAAATATTTTAATTGATGCCTTCTAGAGACACAGCATAGCTGCCCTATGCTTGCACAGATACAGAGGGTTAGAACCACAGGTCTGACAATCCACAGAGTAAACATAGTACATCTCTCTGGAGCATGAACCTTACTTGAATATTGTATTCCCTCAAAAGAAGTGCCTGCTTTGACCCAGGCACTGGCTTAGGGACTTCGGATGTCTCAAACACTAGTAAGTACCCTTTCCCATGGGGGACTTATGTCTAATTAGGAGTGGAGAGATAACACTAATAATACTAAACACATATATGTGAGGAAACACTTCTATATAAAAATTATTCAGTACAATGTAAATTTAGATTTATAAAAAAGAATCATTTGAAGTGAGTTTATTTTATGCAAAGATCGCAGTCCATACTGCTGGTGGGCGTGGAGTAAGTGTGGAGAGGTTTATGACACGGACCCTCTTCTCTGCTTTTAGAAGTGCTTCAGTGAGAACGTTCTAGAAGACTGAATCTCAGTTTAGAGGAATACATTATTGGTAGAAATTCCCAGCTGGGTCAGGGAGTTGGTGTCACTTTCTACAATTGTATCACGTGGCTTTGAGTCACTAGTTAGCTATGCAGTAGACACCTGGCCTCTGGGAGCTGGTACTTGCAATCATGCATTGGCCTAAAGGAGTTGTTTCCAAGAGAAATGGGAAAAGGGAAATAGACACAGGTAAAATAGGTTAATTTTTTTATAATAAAAAATAGGAGCATTTGTCCTTTTCCCAGAATCCAGGTTGTTTTGTTTTGTTTCCCCCGTTGCCCCACTCCTCCACTCCCTTGCATTGAATGTGAGGACATGTAAAATTTGTTCATTTACAACAGGCTCTTGTAAGGGCAAGAGGGACCCAGGACCCCCACTTCACTTTAGTGTGGTTAAAAAAATAGAGGGGACGGCAGGGGATGGGCTTGAAAGAAATGCTGCTTTGACTGAGAACTTGGAAACCCCTGTGCCTAAAACTTCCTTGGTATTCCTCAGAAGAGCTGTCAGTACAGAGTCCTCAGATCTGTGTGGTTAGAACTGGTCCACCTTGGTTCATGAGACATCATTTAATGTTTCTACTCAGATGGAAGCTGAAAACAGAAGCTGAAAGAATTTTGAGCAGAGGCGGATACACCATGAAGCCAGTGCTTCATGCACCATGAACCCTTTGCTTACCTTAATACTAGCCAGGTCCTGCAGAGGCCCTAGCATTGTGCTCCTTCCGTCACCAGTCTTTGTCTAATTTGAAAAAGTAAGCTATATTACTACCTTCCCTGAAACTTGCTAGATTTTTCCATTCCAACTCTGCTTTAGCATGTTTGCCCTGTGTTTGGTGACATTAGAATAGCAACCCGTGTTTTTATAGTTAGTCGTCAAAAGGACATTCATTTGGGAATATATTTAGTTTGGGTTACTGGGATATATTTTTGTGGTGTGCAGTCATATACATACAGAGTGAAGCCATTGCCAGTGAACCCAGAGTAGGAGTGGTTTCTGCATATATTCCTGTCACTCAGTACTGTTTCTCCTGGTTTCCCTTCGTAAAGATCAGAGCCATGAATTCTTTTGTGATATTAATATATCCTATGACACACACCACTGAAAGTATGTGGGTAGTGGAGGAGAAACAAAATTCTGAAATGCACAGAGCCAGAAGGTAGTCTGTGGACAATTCTTACACAACAAACGCATAAAAATTATAGGTGTAGGATTTGTTTCTCATTGGTATCTAGTCAAAATAGAACGTCTCTCCTATAAGAAATAGTCTCAACAGGCACAGTAGTGTGCGCAATTATAAATGTACCATACTTTGTTTTTCCTTTTCGAACAGAAATACATAACGAACATTTGTCAGAATCTTTGTGTTTGTAAGTCACAAACTTATGGAATACCAAAAAGAAAACAAAACAAAACAAAACAAAACAACAAAACAAAACAAAACAAAAAACCCTACAACGTGCCTGTAAATAAAGTCACATTTTATACATCTTAAGAATTATGAATTGTGTTTTAGAATCTCTGATACATCTTGTCCTGATAGTCAGGTGGTTCCTAGTGGAACAGCATGTCAGTTTGCCACTGATACAATAAAACTGGCTAAAGAAGCAAGTGTGAGGGAAACAGAACACCTACGTACTTAAATAATAAGCAATGTGAGTTGTGGAAGAGTGATGTGATTATACAACTATCCCAAGACAATAGAGAGACAATTTAAAATAATTTAAATTGCTCTTGGGTATGTTTTCACTTCCACTTAATTTTTGTATTTTTCCAGAATTACTGATTTGTTTAATCCAAATTCAATTATGTCAAGAAGAAAATGTCCTTGTGGAAGCCAAAAACATAACTTAGAAGAAAAAAGAATGAAAATTTTACATATCAAAAACCCTTATTTCATAAGTACTTAAAGTAAAACCTGGCAAAAAATCATGAGGACAAGAAGTAGAATCATAGTAGTCTAGAAAATATAAATTACAAAATGACAAGAAGAGATAAGGAAGATCAGGAGAACCAGGGAAACAAACAGCAGAAGATGAAATTGCTATAAAGTCAGTTTATATGGACATCAGCCATCAGAACATCTAAGAGGTCAATGACACCTTCATTGTGATGAATCCATTGACTTAAATAAGCACCATGATTTTTTATCTTGGCCTGTCATGATGAGAAATGATGTCATTTAACCCTGTTTAAAGGACATTAGATGTTTTTCTAAAACTAGATCCTAGTAATATTTACAGTGCTTCGCAGAATTTAATGTATTCAAAAGAGATGTTTCTCAAACAAAAAATTAAGAAAATTAAAAGTAGCTGAACTTGTATGTGATCCTGGTTACCCAATGCAAGACTGGATAGAGGTCGTATATAACATTTTATTTGTAAAGAACTCTTAACAAGACCAATGCTACTTAATAACTCAGATTTTCTTGATGAATATATTAAAAGCCTTCAAGAATATGCCACAAAGATTAAGCACCTGTTTATTTGGTTCATGTAAATAAATTATGCACCAGGACTATGTCTTAAAGGCAAGAAAGAACAGTATCTCTTCTAAGTAAGTAGTTGCAGTTACTGTGTTTTTAAGTTAAAGTGATCTGTCCTTCAGAAATTACAAGCAAAGGTGAATCTTTAAATAATGAAAACTTTATGGATAACTTCAGGTTAATTGCTGAATTGATTTATTTTTGCACAAGGGCTGGGAAAATGTCAAAATGGACAAGATGCAACTTTTTATCCGAAAGAATTGATCAAAATAATTGGAGATCCTTTTGAAGGAGCAGATCAAATAAATATACCAGACATCAAATGTCACTGCATGTGGTACAGGCCACAGATGTTATGAACACAGATTATTGGTGATTATTGGATATTTCTGTTATAGCAGAAAACCCTTTATGTGATTTTAACCTTTTCACCAACTTAAGATTGTATCTCTGCAATGTTACTCAACAAAATGAAACTAGTCCTGGACAATTACACTCTGTCATTGGACAACATTTGAAAGTTACAGGACCTAATCTTTGCGGAAAGACCTGCTCCCACAACATGCTAAGTTACTTACTACTTAATTGTTTTGCAAACTTTAGGTGTTGTCTCTACCAGTCTGTCTTATTGATGGAACATTGTAAAATCTTTGTCAGCTTTTTGGAGTTTTATTTTTTGTCTGTTTGAGGAGTCAAAATATGACAGGATGGCCTGTTGTAAAATATAAGTAGGCCTTAATGAAGTTGTTGTAAAATATATATAGGACTCTAAATATGGTTTGAATCCTTCAAAGGAGACTTTCAACGCACTAACATGCTAAAGTCCATTTAAGAGCGGATAAAGCTCAGGGTACACCTGGGTGGCTCAGTCAGTTAAATGCCTGCCTTTGGCTCAAGTCATGATCCCAGGGTCCTGGGATCAATTCCCACATTGCTTTCTTACTTAGCAATAAGTCTGCTTCTCCCCCTTCCTCAGCTGCTCCCCCTGCTTGCATCCGCATGCTCTTTCTCTCTCAAAAATGAATGAATGAATAAATAAATAAATAAAATTGTTTAGAAATGTAAGAGAGAGAGAGAATGCTTAACACCTCCACAGATGGCCCAATTAGTGATGTGGAAACTGGACAAGGATACTGCAATAAGGATGCAATAAGTTTATTTAATTATATCACCTACATTAGCTCTTTTGCCTCATATTTGACTAATTTTATGTGAGTTTTTCCCAATGCTTTGATAAACAAATTTAAAGAAGACAAAAGAATGTATTCTTCATATGAGTCCAAATCAGGACATTGTAATCTCTCACTTTTTATCAAAATATTCTAAAATAATTTTCCTCATGTAAATAATCATTGAGCGTCAGCCATTCTCTTTTTATTTTTAGGTTTTTATTTATTTAGTAAAGTCAATGAATTCATCAAAATGAAAGAGTCATTGACCTCTTAAATGCTCTGAATCTGATGTCCGTACAACCTGACTTTGTAACAATTTTATCTTTCTTCTGCTTCTAATTCACAGATCACCCATTCCTTAATTTTATCCTCCCCTAGGCACAACCATGGCTTCTGATGGCCACTTCCCCACAACAGGTCAGGAGAGGACATATTTTCCTTTAAAAGGAAGTTTGTGATATTTTCATTTGGATAAATAGTACTATCTTTAATCTCTATGGTCTGCTGAATCTCCACCCTAATTATGAAATACTTGACTCTTCCTTTCTTCTTTCATCGTGCAACACTGAAGGGTCCCTGAGTTCCTCACCTCAAGGGCAAGTGGCTATTACCAGTGCAGGATGCAGAAAAAGTATGGACATGAAATTAAAAAGCAGGAAGAGGGATTTGAAAAACAAATCCTTGGTTATCTACACATTCATTCATTTCAGATAGCCAACCTACAAGTGTGTGTGCATGTGTGCGCACATGTGTGTGCATGTGCACTGAGAAACTCTTAAGCTCAAAACTGATATGAGAAAACCCAAAATAGTATTTTCAAGCCTTAGTACAAGGGACTAATGACTGAATAGCTCCTGGATTGTGAACAAGAGCCATAGTGTGACTACTGAAAGATGTTTGTTCTTTCTGTTTCTCTCTTTTCATCCACCTGCCCCTTCATTCCTCTAGTAACCACTATGGCCAATGAATCAGAGCAACGTGATAAATTGTATTAATGTCAACTTGGCTAATCTTGAAATGACACTTCCGACTGCTGCTTCTTTTTCTTCTATTCTGTTTTCAGATATTTGTCTCAACTGCTGTCCCAGCTGAATAACAGCAATCCTGGGGATCACTATGAAATTTTTGGCTACAAACACAGGCCATAATCACACAGATACAACAGCTTCCCATGGACCTCCACATGAGTTTCCTCTTTGCGGTTTCACTTTGGTCATTTCATATCTTGGTGGTTGGGCATTCCTTCCAATTTGTCTCATTTCCAGAGCTTTGGGAGGAATAGCTAGAGGCTCTTTTATCTGTTTCTGCTCATTCCCTTTCTGAACTTTCACTTACCTGCTCTTTCACAATTACAAAAGGTCTAATTCATATAATAAATCCCATACCACTAGTAATGGTGTTAATATCCTTATTGAATTCTAACCAATACCGTGATTGGTTCCAGAAGTGGTTCCAGGAGAATAGAAGCTTAAATATGCGAACCTGTAATTGGTTTTCTCACCCGACTACATATAAAGATATTAATTTCTTTATTGCCATGATAAACAGTAAACTGGTAGTCCATAGAATGCAGTGTCAAATAATATGTGAATTATCAACTATAGTCACTTATGATCAAGTGTCTTTAGAAGGCAAGTCTCTATGACAAATCAGCAGCTGCTATAGAATATTTTAGGGGGATTAAAGAGTATAAAAACTTTGGGTTTGGTTGGTTGCTTTTAAATATGCTAGAGACCTAAGAAAAAGATAATGATGAGCTCAGGGCTTTAATTGCCCAGATAAAAGCCCAATTATAAATCATAAAGCCTCTGTGACTACCCTAGAAGAAACCCTTATTCCCTGGAACTCCAAGGTTAAGATTTATGTTAAATTTAGGACATTAAAGGTGTAGGGCCAATGAAAAAAATTAAATGGGGTAATACAGACAGTTTCTGATGAGACTGAAGACCTTAACCTAGATTTGGTAAAGTCTCTTTTCCAGTAGAAGCAGGCTTTTCTTCCCCATTGGATGAGATTGTATCCCCTTTTCTGAAAAACCTGTAATGACCTCCAATGAGGTTAATTTCCTGTTGGAGAATCTTCTTCATTAGACCCACCCTCACCACCTTGTTTGCTTATAGCTTAATTGAGGTATAGCCCAATTACCATGCAATTCCCTCAAAGTATGTGTACTTCAGTGACTTTCAGTATATTCACAGAGTTGTGCCACAATTACCACAATAGATTTTAAAATACTGTCATGACCCCAGAATGAAACCCCAGCTCCTCAGCTACCATCCCGCCAATTCCTCCATCTGTCTCTCCCTCTCCCCGAGCACTAGGAAGCCAATAGCCTACTGTCTATCTCTAAAGATTTACCTATTTGGGACATTTCATATAAATGGAAGCATAGAACTACATGATCTTTTTTGACTGTATTCGTTCACTTAGTATAATGTTCCCAAAGCTCCTCCATGTTGTAGCATGCATCAGGTCTTCATTACTGTCAGTTGCTGAGTAATAGTCCCTTGTGTGGCTATAGTACGTTTTATTTATGCACTCATCAATTAATGGACATTTGGATTATTTCAACTTACTGGTTGTTATGAATAATGCTATATACATGTGTGTACCACTTTTTGTGTGGATGTGTATCTCCATTTCCTTTGGGTATGTACATAAGAGTGAAATGAGAATGCTGAAGTTGGTTTATTGTGGGATCTACTCACTCTCATCCTTTAACTATGTTTTGTAAGAGTTCCAGAGAACACTAGCTTTACTATGGCTTTGAGAAATACACTGGTGAGCCTCCTTGAAGTCTTCTGTAGTAGTTGTTCTCTGCTCCTCAAGAGTGAGAGAATAAGGGACGCCTGGGTGGCTCAGTGGGTTAAAGCCTCTGCCTTCAGCTCAGGTCATGATCTGAGGGTCCTGGGATAGAGCCCCACATCGGGCTCTCTGCTCAGCGGGGAGCTGCTTCCCTTCCTCTCTCTGCCTGCCTCTCTGCTTGCTTGTGATCTCTGTCTGTCAAATAAATAAATAAAATCTAAAAAAAAAAAAAAAAGAGTGAGAGAATAAGTTGCTACTACCAAACCAAGTTCTCTAAATTCAATGGGGATAATGTGTCTCGGAGTAGTACGGGCCAAGTGTTGGCATTTGGTAATCAGGGTAAAGGCAGGCATAGTTATTGTATTGAACATCAGAGAAAAATCAGTAAACAGAATGGCTTGACCTGCAGAGAATATTGACATTGGTTAATTAGTCACTGTGTCCTTAAGAATTAAATAGGAGGGCAGCTATTTAAAGTCTTGCTTGATTTGTGTAAGTGGAAAAGTTCTAAGTCTGAGGAACAGAAGATTGGTTTAAATCAGCACAATAGGGAGTCACATGCCATCAAACAATTCTCAGTCCTGAAGTACCTCATATTTCCAGAGTCCCTTGAATAAAGGAGAAACTGAGTCACCCTAAGGAAGGGCCCCATTATACTACTGAAATGTAATGCTACAAATACTTTTCCTAGCATCTCCCAAAGGAACATCAGACATTTAGCAGTACACAGGGAAAGAGAAAAGAACTAGGATGTCAGTGATTAGTGGACACTGGCTTTGATTCAACTAACATCTAGAGATCTAAAATGTCATTGTGGTCTACTGATTAGAATGGGACTATTTGGAAGTGAGCTGATTAGTGGAGTTTGGACTTAGTTATATCAGTAAGCTAAAGGGGTTCCCAAACAAAATCCATGGTTATTTTCTAGTTCTGGATTACATTGTTGAAATAAACGTACTGAGCAACTGGTAGAATGCCTACATTGGATTCTTGACTTGTAAAGTGAGGGATATTATGATTGGAAAATCCAGGTGGAAGCCCCTGGAACTGCCTCTACCTACCAAGACAGTAAACTAAAAGCTATCCTGCGTTTCCAAGATTAAGTCCACCATCAAGAACTTGGAAGATTCAGGGATGATACATTCTACCATATCTCTATTTAACTTGCCTACCTGGTCTGCACAGAAGACAGATCTTGAAGAATAAAATAGATTAGTGAAAATTTTATCAGATTGTGATTCCAATGCAGCTGCTGTTCTAGATATGTATTGTTGTTGTTGTTGTTGTTGTTGTTAATGGACCAAATGAACACATCCCCAGCACCTGATAGGAACCCATCGATCTGTTAAATGATTTTTCTCTTAGTAATAAATCATCAGAACCAGTTTGCTTTCTCCTAGCATGACTAGAAATACAACTTTTACAATCCCACCTCAAGGTTCTATCAGCTCTCCAGCCTTCTGTTACAGTCTGGTGTGCAGGGACCTTATTGCCTTTCTCTTCTACTGGGCATTACTCTAGCCCATCACGTGGCCATGCTGATTGGAGCTGGTGAAAAGGAAGTAACCATTTCACCGGACACCTTGGCATCTCTAATTGTCTAGATCCCCTCTTTAGTTTGGCAGTGGCTACATTCCTCCAGGTAAAAACTTTAGCTCTTGTCCGGCAACCCTCTTTTAGCCTAGAGGTTTCACCAGGTTCTATTAACTATTCCTACTTCGTTCTTGTTCTTCAGATCTGGGGTTATGGTGGTCTCTCATTCTTGCTTGACATGAGATATCTTACCCTGTCTAATTATTTCCTTTAACACTGCTGTGTATTAGAAAGATTTTACATAGGTTAAATTCTTAAAAAAAAAAAAAAGGGACATCAATTAATCGGTAATCTAGGCTTTACCTTCCCATCCCCCCAAATCCTAAAGAAAATGTGTTATTTTCCCTTATAGGCAAGAATGTCCATTTAATTTTATTTTCCCCTGGGGGTGAGTATGCCCCTGTAACTTTATGAATAAAATAACTAAAGAACAAATTCCCTTTTGATTTTAATTATAAGCTCTGTTTTCTATATTATTTTATTGCCATAATGTTTTACATTTGCAAAATCTTCCCTTCTATTATGATTCTTTTACTATTCAAGGAGCAGAAAATCTAGCTCAAACTACATTCAGTAATGCAACCAACTTTTTGATACATCCACATGAAGTATTGGTAGATATATTCAGTATATCTAGAGGTATGCTAGATTCAAATTAGTCTTGACCTAGGGGAATTACTAATTTTGCCATGATCCTGGTATCAGAGCATATGTATTTAGTTATTAGGTTGAATTAGATGTTTCTGAACACAATTTTTAAAATACATACTTCATTAATGCTTTATCAGGGCTTATTATATTAGATGATCACAGAAGGCTTGACTTTGGTCACAGATTTGGCCAGAAGCTACTCTTAGGTTCACTTTTAGTCTCAACATTCAGAAGTTTGAAGATCTGGATGCCTATTTCAATGCCATTCTGCCTCCTGGGTCTGATTTTTGCATGAGTAATGATCCATGATAGCATATGTGATCACAAAATCTTAATCAGAGAAAGCATTAGGAATATGAACAAGGCATTTTATTTAGATTTGTCAGGAATATGTGACTCTTACAATTAAATTTGGTAAATATTCTAGTTATTAACTGACCTAAAAAATCTTATTTTTAATATTTAAAGTCTCTTGTTCATAATTAAAGTATAATGGTTATTACTGCATGAGGAAAATAAATGATTTTTGTGAATACTGTTGTTTGAATGATACTATTGAACGAAAAACATTAAAATAGTTAAATATGGAAACAAAATAACTATTACAAAAATAAGAGAAAATACATAAGCTACATAACTTTAAGAATACTACATTATTTTTGAGCTAACCAATATATATTCTAAATAATAATATAAGGCAGAATAATAGAAATTAAGTCTAAACATATTCTAGTCTTATAAACTTGTTATACTAGTATTTGTATTAAACAAAATAAACTTTAAAGATTCTTTTTTTTAAAGATTTTATTTATTTATTTGACAGACAGAAATCACAAGCAAGCAGAGAGGCAGGCAGAGAGAGAGGAGAAAGCAGGATCCCCACGAAGCAGAGAGCCCGATGTGGGGCTCGATCCCAGGACGCTGGGATCATGACCTGAGCTGAAGGCAGAGGCTTTAACCCACTGAGCGACCCAGGTGCCCCTAAAGATTCTTTTTATTTTTAAATCTGTTAAATTTATTTAATAGATTTTAATTTAATTTAAATTTAATCTATTAAATTTATTTTATGTTATATATAGTCATTTATATATAGTTAGTTATATATAGTTACATATTAATATATATTATATTTCTATATAATATAATATATAATATATATTATTATAAATGTTATTATTATATGTTATATAATATATATATTATATAGATGTTATATAGATCATGAATCTTTAAAGCTGCATAGAAAATTTATCACACTTCATAAAGACACAGTAGAATATCTACTTTGTTATTTAAAATTTTACAAGAAGAAAAAACTGCAAAATAATGAGTATTACCCATGATAAGTCATAGCCTATGTAAATGTCACTAAAAATATAAAGTGTTTAGAGAAATGAAATTGGAAAAAAAAATTGAGATACCAAAATGTATTTTGTTCCTACACATTCATCTGGTTTTTACTAGACTTTATAAAAATGATTTTTAAAAAAGTACTAGGGTGTCTGGGTGGTTCAGTCAATTGAGCATCCGACTCTTGGTTTCAGCTCAGTTCATGATCCTGGGTTGTAAAATCAGCCCTCATGTTGGGGTCTGTGCTCAGCATGGAATTTGTTTGGGATTCTCTCTCTCACCCAGCCCCTCACCCTGATCACTCATGCTCTCGCTCTCTCCAATAAATAAATCTTTTAAAAACAATAATAAAGAAAAAGAAAATTTCTAATTGTTTAGAGCCTTGAAGGCCAAATATTTAAACAATAAGTTTGACAAAATTATTGCTACCAACTGTCAACAATTCAGTAATTGAAAAACGAAGGCTTTTTTTTTACATGTTCCTAAGCTAATAATTATAGGTATAATGTTCTTTCAGAAAAGAAGTATGTCACTCTGCAATGAACTTATTCAAAGTTTTCAAGCATTTCAGATTAGCTCCTTTCCTCTAAGCTATGGAATTCAGCTACCCAAGTAGCAAGTGGTGACTAAGTAAAAATAGTTATCTGCAATAAATCCTGAAAGTTGTAGGTCAAGTCCATTGTGTCAACTTTCCTTCTCTGGAGGACACTGTGATTTCCTCCTGCATCACAAATATGCGCACTGCTGGAAGTGCTGCTTTGAATAGAGTCTGACTCCACATATGCCTATGGCTATGAATGCCACTGCAGCCTTTCATAGTCCTTTACAGCTCGTGCTGGGAAGATAAGCTCTTCTCCACAAAGTCCAGCATCAAGACTTGTTGCCATGTCAGAAAAGCCTTTTTCTCTTTTGGTTATTTTCTTTGTCACTATTTAAATCTCTGTAGCTACATCTTTTGGTGTTAAAAGCAGTCTATTTGCAAGCAAAACAACCACCAGCTAATCACACAAAAAAGTTCACCATGACTTTGACTTTAATTTTTGTATGCATAATCAAGGCTTTCGTCTTCATATTTACTTTCATTCATTAATACATTTCTTGACCGTGTATTATATGCCAAGCACCTCCCCATTTTCTGTAAGACAAATTTGCCTTCCCCCTAGTTACAGATAAAGGAACTGAGAGTAAAAAAATATACTAATATTCTTTACAGAGCACAGACTAGAATCCAAATTTGAATCCTGGGTTTCTATCCAGCTAAATGATCTGTGCCTTTAATTGGAATATCTAATACATTTGCACTTAATATAATTATTGACATAGTTGAAGTCTACCAGACTGCTATTTGTTTTATATTTATAGCCTTGGTTTTTCATTTATGAGGCTTCTGTTTATGGATTTTTTAGGAAAATTAATTGTTCTAGGGACTTCAATATACACCTTATTTTGTCCTAGTTTGCCTTACATTAATACTATATCCCTTCACATAATATCAGAATATCAGAATCTTAGAAGTGTGTAATTTTATCCTCCCATTCATTGTTCTTAATGATTTTATAATGATAAAACCCCACAGTATATATTTAACTGCTAGTTGTCCTTTAAAGACACTAAGAGAATTAAATCAGCGATATTTACCCACATAATTAACATTTCCAATGATCTTAATTCAATCCTGTAGATTGGATTTCAAATTGGGTATAAATTTTATTAAGCTTGAAGTAGTTCATTTAGCATTTTTTTTTAGTAAAGTTATGCTATCATTTTTGGAAAATTTTTCTTTGAAACTGAACTCTGTGATAAAACTTTTCCTTTCTCTTTTTTCCTTATTTTTTCCCCCTTCTTCTACTTCCAAGTCTTTTATTCGATTGCCTTTCAGTTTCCATAATCTCTGATGAGACATCAGTAATTATTCTTGTAGTTGTTTCATTGTTTGTTTGTTTTTCTTCATCCTTTCAGGCTGTTTTTAAGATAGTCTATTTATTTTTTATTTCAGAAGTTTAACTACAGTGTTCCCAAATGCAGTTTTGCTTGGATTTATTCTGATTGGTAATTGAGATCTTTCAATAGCTATGGGTTAATTTTTTGCCAAATACAGAAAATTTGGCCATAATTTCTTTACATATTTTTATCCTTTTACCTCTTTTAAAATTTTTTTGACCCTCAATTACATACATATTCACCCACTTAATATAGAATCACAGATCACTGATACTGTGATCATTTTTTTGGTCAGTCATATATCTCTTTCTGCTTCTGTTTGAAGCATTTATATTGATCTGTCTTTAAATTCTTATCTAGGATTCAATTTTCTGATTAGCTTGTCAGTGAATATTTTTTATTTCATTTATTATATTTTTCAATTCTGGTATTTCCACCTGGTTATTTTCACATCTCCAATTTCAATTTGAAACCCTCATTTCTTCTCTTGTTATATGCATGTTTTCCTGTTAGTTATTTAACACATTTCTGGTGGCTGTTTTAAATTTCTGGTCACATACTTCTAAACTATGTGTCATATGTGTTTTGCTTTTATCGAGTCTTTTAACTCTTGATGATCAGTGCATCTTTCCTGCTTCTTCAAATGCTCAAGCTTTACTGTATTTCATATGTTGTGTATAGAACAGTGGAGAGAAAATATATTTGGTTTGGATTCATTTATTTCTATTCTTTTTCCAGGCAATACATATATACTGGATAAGGTGAGGTGATAGTCATTCATATTTCTCCTAGATATGACCAGCTGCAAATTTCAGTACATGAATTTCATCTGTTTGTCACAGTTTTATTTAGATTACGTTCTTCTCATCGATGCCACTAAGGGATGGAACACTTTATTTATTTATTTATTTATTTATTTATTGACTGAGAGGGTTTTAGCTACCTTCAAGTTGCTTGGTTGCATTTTATTTTTAATCTATTCTTTTAAGGACCTAAAATCCCAGTACTCTGGCTCTGAATTGTCTACTTTTAGTCTTCCTGAATTATTGTTTTGACAAAATCCTGCAGTGGTGTGGAGCTGGGCAGAGAATTCCAGGACTAAGAGATTTAGTTTTTATTTAGAGTCCTTCTAGAGCCAAATATATCCTGCTAGGGTATTCTGTGATCAAAAACTTGGTCAGTTTTTCTGCATCCCTGTAAAATATCCCAGTTGAAGACAGGCTGGCTTCTCCCCTTAACTGCCTCCAGACACAGGAGCTTTCATGACTCTCTACACATCTATCAGGAGTTTGTCTTTCTCTGGAATTCAGTCTCCCAAGGTGTCTTTGGATCTCTCCTTCTTCTCTCATCTCATAAAAAATTAAAATATTTATTTTAATCCTTTATTGCTCTTGTTGGCACCTTGGGATCCAAGGTATTTCATGTCTCTCTATATCCCAATTTGCAAGGAAAGGGAAGAGTCTGTTTTTCCAAGTTGAACAGACTAACTATAAACTCAGTATTGTGATAATTATGTTTTTGTTTTCTTTTACATATAATTCTGTTTTTAAATGTGGAGTCACTCCTTCAAAATCCTGGATTACTTATTTTACTTTTCTAAATACTTTTGCATTTGAGTCTTCATTTGATAATATGTATATTTTATAAAATTTGCATTTTTAAACACACATACTGCTTTATCTATCAAAAGGGAACTAAAATTTCCATCTATAGTGTCATCTTTAAAACAAAAAATTCCAAAACACACACAGATAGATAAAAATCATTCTTAAAATTTCTAGAAACTCATTATGTTTATTCATGTGCAGATGGAAATGATGACTGAACATACCAAATAAAAATAATTTTAAGGCAAGAGAAAGGGGAAACTTTAATTAATTAAAATGAACCAAGATAATCATAAATAAAATAATCTAGCACAAATAGAATTAATTTCGTAAAAATATCTAACCAATAGGGATGTCTGCATGGCTCAGTCAGTAAAGTGTCTGACTTTTGGTTTTGGCTCAGGTTGTGATCTCAGGGTCCTGAGATAGAGCCTCGTGTCAGTCTCCTCATTCAATGGGAAGTCTACTTGTCTCCTTCCTCTGCTCCTCCCCATGCTTGTGTGCGATCTCTCTCTCAGTCTCTCTCTCTACTAAATACAGGAATCTTTAAAAAAATATCTTAGAAAAAAGAAAGACTCAATAAGGTAGATATACATGAAAATTGGTTGTATTTATTTTGATAATAACTCCTCCAGAATGCAGCTAATGAAGGAAAAGTACAAATAAAGAGTTAACATATGTTGAAACTTATATGGATCATTGGCCATGCCTGGATGGCTCAGTCAGTTAAGTGTCTGCCTTTGGCTCAGGTCATGATCCCAGGTTCCTGGGATTGAACCCCATGTAGGGCTCTCTGCTCATGGGGAGCCTGCTTCTCCTTTTCCTTCTGCTTGTCACTCCCCTTCTTGTACTCTCTCTCCCTCTCTCTGCCAAATAAATAAATAAAATCTTAAAAAAAGAAAAGAAACTTATATGGATCATTAAGTTTTAGGGAAAGAACCTTAAGATACACAGAGGAGACAAGAGGCTTGAATTTTGCACAAAGGTGGATGTGTTGGCCCACTCATTAGAGAAACAAATTCTGACCTGAACATTCTGGTTATGTATGTATACGTATTTGTCAGGATTCAAAACCAGATTACCTATGAATGATAGTCATCACTTTGTTTGAAATCATCAAAAAAATGGGTAAATAAATAGAAGCCCAAGATGTAATATTTATAGATCACTTTTTCAAGATCTATCATAATAGATGCTATTATTTGTCAATAGAGTAAAATATCAAACATTCACATAAGGTTTACTAATAGTGAATCCAACGAATCCTTAGCTTATATTAGATTCTTATACTAGAAGGGGTTGACTTTAGAAGAAATCCTATAGAATAATTATGTCCAGGCTGGAGTCTGTCAGTTGTTTTAAGTTAAGATATATATGTTGATAAATGGCAAAAATACAGAGGGATATAGTAACAAGGTTATGCTAAGGACCTAAACTCAAGAATCTAACTGCCTGGGTTCAAATTCAGGTTGTATTACTTAATAACTATGCGATCTTGATCATGTTATTTTCCCCTTATTTCAACTTCCTTATCTGTAAAGTGGAGATTATAATAATATTGTGAAGATTAAATAAGTTAATATACTATATCTTATTTAATCTTCACAATATAGTATATTTAAAATATTTAATCTTCACAATATAGTATATTGAAAACATCTAAAAGAGTGCTTGGAATATAGTAAGTACTACATGTTTATTATGATTATCATTATTATTATTATTATGAAGTATATCCAGATCCTGAAAATCTCAAAAGACATTATTTAGAAAAGTTTTATTGCTTGTATTTTCAATAAGTTCTAAAATTTCTTTCTTCCACCGAAAAAAGAACTGTCATAGCTAGTCTAGTCAGGAATCTAGAACAAATGAAATCTCTGATTAACTGTTAAGGTACTTTAAGTAAGAATTGTGTAAATATTGTGGGTTCTCCACGTAGGCATCAAACTTCCAGATTTAATTTCACTGCAGGATCAGTGAATGAGAAAATTTCATAGACCATATTTTATTAGCAATTAAAGAAGCCAAGCAGTGACAAATATTCTTTGCTTTGAATTATTTATATCTTTCTAAGTGGATAAAAACTGCATCCTTCAGTGGTTATATGCAGGCAACTGCAAGATGCCCAGTGTCGAAGAAGCTAGAAGCTTTTCTCTGGGGACAAAGGATTATGTGACTGGAACAAGCTGATTGACCCCATGTTTTCTGATGAATTTCTTTCACCACTGTTCTGATGAGGGCAAAAAGAGAATTGTTATGGTCTTTGCAATCATTGACCCCTCCCTCAAAATATACTCTTCTGGAGCAATTTTAAGACACCTCTTTGTCTTCTATGTGGCTCTTTATGTCAGTCTACAATCAATTTTTCCCAAGTTACCAAAGTCTAACTTGGTCTTGATACTTAAAAATTATTCCAATATATCATCCCCATGTCTATGCTCCCAGGTCAGGTCTTGGCAAGTAGGAAGCAAATTCTGGCAAAATTAACAATTCCTGGCATTCTTTTCCTTTAAAAGAAACTATGAGAAACCCACTACTGGTGACCTAGTCAATAAACACACTAGTTTAAAATAAGACGTATATTTTCTCATTATTTTTATTATATAGTGAGGAAACTACATGAAATGTTGGGAACCTATAGCTCTCAAATACGGATGATTTATAACAGAAAAATAGTGTTAGGTTATGGTCCTTCACTTGGGATGTTAAGAAGCAAAGCATCTTTACAATCCATGCACCTTCTGCATTTTGGGCTTAACGGGTAGATTGGGTATTAATAGAAGACTCTATGCATTTGAAGCAAGCAAACAGAGTACAAACTGAGCCAGGCCCACAGAGATTACCTATTTGAATCTTTCAGGCGCCTGGGTGGCTCAGTGGGTTAAGCCTCTGCCTTCGGCTCAGGTCATGATCTCAGGGTCCTGGGATCGAGCCCAGCATCGGGTTCTCTGCTCCGCAGGGAACCTGCTTCCTCCTCTCTCTCTGCCTGCCTCCCCCTCTCTCTCTCTTTTCCTGCCTCTCTGCCTACTTGTGATCTTTCTGTCAAATAAATAAATAAAATCTTTTAAAAAATGAATCTTTCTTATTTGGAAGGAAAAATGATGCAACCAAATAAACAATGTAAACCAAAAGTGTTTGTGAAATAAAACGTAAGAATGCAGTTTAATATTATGGCCATTGACGCATATTGCCCTTTTGTTTTTTTTGGCTGATTAGTGTAAATAACATACTGTCTCTCAATATGTGTTAGATATTTTTCAGAGAATTTTGATTCCATCTCTGATATTGTCTAGAGGTTCATGAGGGATGAATGAGAGATTATTAAGTCATCTCTGGGAGAAGCAGGTCCTAGAATTCCTTGTTTTCTTGCTCCTGGAAGGTCACAGGTATGTATTGTTTTCATTTTGAAATTACCAGTGCCTGGGAAAAACCAGTTTTGAAGAAGAAAGCAGGTCTCAAAGTAGACACAGGTACATATCATGTATGATGCCAGTTAGAGAAACAGTTACAAATTCAACAGACTAATATTTAACTTTTTTGCTGTCCCTTTGCTAAATGCCTTAAGGTTTCCCTTATCTGAGTGTCATAAGGTCTCACAGCCCTTGAGCGTCACAAATCTCCCTTTCCCTGTTGGCCACAGATTATTGGAAAGGAACTTCGATTTTTATTCCCGTATAAAAGGAAAACTGTACTTTTGATGTGTTAAGAAACTAAAGAACAGGTAGCTGTCTGCTTTCAAGTTGTGCTTCCTTTCTTCCCAAAAGTAGTTCTTAGTAAATAATCAAGTCATTTTAAAACTCTGAGTCAATATTTTCCATAACAGCTCAAAACATTTAGAACCCTTTAGTGATGTGTTCACATGTCAGTTTGAGATAGAAAAATTGTGCTTTGTATGTTTATTTGTTTTTTTGCTTTTAATTACACAGGTAGGTTTTAAATTAAGTTTACTTTTTTGTGAGCTAAATATTGGTAATGTTTAAGCCTACAAATATTTCTTATTTTGTACAATGGTAATTTTTTAGAGTGATTTTCTTGCAAAGTAAATTGAGTCAACAATCAAGACATTAGCATAGATAAAGTGTTCACACTGGCTTCTGTTTGTGTCAAGGACTCTCCCACTGAAGGGGAAACTGGTCCTGATTGACAGTTCAATCTAGAAATAAATCAATTCTAAGGGCTCATATTTTGCTGGATTCCCCGAACAGAAAGAAATTTATTTTGGAAGAAACTCCTTCCTAAAAAACATCCCCCTCTTGACATTTGAGGTCCACTGAACTGTCACTTCCCCTTCTTTCCATCCCCTTCTCTTCTGAATACTAAGAACTGAAATTATAATTAATTTTGTGTTTATTTAAAGCCATGGAGAACGCTGGGAACTCCTGATATTTATTGACAGTGGGTCATAGGCAGGAACTCACAAAAGGGCCTTTTGATCAACACAGACCACAGCAGAGATGAGGGGACTGTCTCTACCACACGAACAGGGGTCAGCTTCTTTTCAGGTAGCCCTGGACAGCTGAACTCTTTCCAAGTAATTATTATGAAAAACAAATCTCATTTAGAGAGGCCTCTATTTATCTGGTTTAGAGCGTTCTAAACTAGAGGCTACTCACATCTGCTTCAGAAGCTCTGCTAGGTGATCTGGTGAAAAAAATCTATACAGAAAATACAGGATTCCAGTAGAGTGGAAATGTGGCAAGAGAGCGGTCTGAAAAGATATGTTTAACTGTTAAGAAGAAAGTTAGAAGGCATAAAATACACCCTTCACTGCCTAGATATAAAATAATAGTACTTAGGTTGAAGACGTCCCCAAAGGCTCTAAGGTATAAAATGGCTCGGGTGATATTGGTACAAGTAATCATGGCTGCCTGTTCTCTTTAACTTATTTCTGGGTTTGACATGCCATTTTGTAGAGGAATGTTTCCACAGAATGCAGCAGTGGTTGATGAATCAGAGCTCAGTCCAGAGGTAGACTTTTTGGTGAGTGACCTTGGGCAAGTAATTCATCTCTCTGACCTTCTGTTCCCCTTTCCCGGGGCTGTTATCAGAGCAAATCAATCAGTATGTATAAATCCTTTAGGAAAGTGTCTGGCATATAACAAATACTTAAAATAACCCCTGATAGTGTATTAAACTGCACCTAATAAAATTGTCCTCTGCACTTCTGTAACTCATCTTTATGATTTTTGTCCTAGCTTCTTTTTCTCCTAGCTTCTAGAAACTTTTTCAATTTCTCCCCATAGTAAATAAACTTAATCCCTGATCTTTCTATGGATTCCAACAATCTCAACTGCAGAGCTGTGGCAGGCCTTTGCCAAAGCTCCTTGTCCAGCCCTCCACCACATCCTTCCCTTGGTCTCTATTTATTTCCAGGCTTAGCTTGCTTAAACGACCTTTTTCACGTCAACGTTCTGAAATTCTTTTTTTTTTTTAAATTAGCTTTATTTTATTTTCTCAGTGTTCCAAGATTCATTGTTTATGCACCACACCCATTGCTCCATGCAATATGTGCCCTCCTGAATACCCACCACCAGGCTCGTGTCTGCATATCAAACTCACTTTTGATGAGTATTTCTGTGTCACAGGCTAGGAGATTTTGGCAAACAGGAACACCACATGAATGTCACTATTTGGAATTATAAGCCTATTTACAGCATCATATATGTAATATATGATAGATAATGATGATGAAGATGATAGTAGATAGATAGATGATAAATAGATAGATATCTATGCCAAGTTATTCATCCTATGGAACGAAAGGAGAACTCCTTTTCCAAGTTTAGACTCCATTTAGAAATTGTTGTGGATTTGGCTTTTTGAATCAAACCTGAACTAATTGATTTGTATGAACACAGCCGTTAGTAAATTTCACTTTCAATTAAGTTTAAATGATTTTATTTCAAGAAATTTCTAGCATCAAAGAACTTTTTTTTAAATTGGTTATTAAAGTCCTTCAAAACCCCATGCACTGCCTGTGAACAAAGTGTCCATGATTGCTCTAACAAGAAATACTTAATGAAGTGCATTTTGGATTTTAGAATGAACTTCTAACGTCCATGGAGTTTGATCCCTGACAGATGCACTTGTAGCAGGATTTGCCAACTCTGATTTAAAAACATCTCATCCTCAAAGAAGTAATCAGAGTTTAATCTTGTCTGTTTCCAGCTCTTCATATCAGAACTGATTTGCTTCCACTGGGGAGGAGACGCTGACCTTCCAGCTCTAATCCAATTGCATGTAACTGTTCTAAAGGAAAGGGAGTGTTTTCCCCCTCTCATGATTTGTTGTGTAATAAATACAGTCCTTATAATTTGTTGTATCTTATGCTTGATTTTATAACCATCTATAAAAGAACCTGCTTGCTATTGATTACTTTTTAAAATAGTCTGTATCAATCAAACCTATAAACCATTGTGTTTCCAGTACTTAAATGTGAGAGATAAATTATATTTTTCTCTATAATCCTTTCTTTGCTTATATGCACATTTGGGACAGAAGAAGAGGAGGAAAGAGAGGGGGAGGAGAGAGAGAAGGACTGTCTCAAGATATACCAAATGTTTCTTTTTGTTCCACACCCTCATTATTTTTCATTGTCTTTACTGTTCATTCCTACTGACTACCTCACAGGAGAGGTTTGTGGGACACTTTGAAATGAGAACAAATAAACAAACAAACAGAAAAACGGTAAAAGGTAATCTTAAAATAGATTGCATAGATTTGTGGACGCAAAATATTCTTAAATGCCTCACAAATATGTCCCTTATTATCAGAAAAGACCAGCCCAGAAATATAGCCTTAAAACTCTCTGGAGAATTTTATCACTTCCGTAATTTGCAGGTGGTAAGTTCTGATTTTTTTTTTAACAGGGTTGAGAATTATTGGTTATTTTTTATGGCACACTTTTTCTCTTTTTAGCAAAGCTACTCAGTGTTTTAATGTTATTGCCTTATCTGAGATTTTGTAAAAAATCCCAGACTCTTCGTGAACATCATAAAGATACTGTTTGTTGAAATCAGTGCTCAACTGAGAGAATACAATAATGTTCCTACAGAATATTGCCTTGGAGCCCAGTATTCATATCTCAATCTATTTCTCAGCTGCAGTCAAGCGTGATGGAAGATTCGGTGGTGTCAGAATAGAGTTCTCTATGGTCTATTTCACCAAGTCCACATACATACGTGTCTGTGTGGGAAGAGGATGGTTGTTGATTATTTTATTGATATTACATGGGCCTTTCATTCTGGTATTTTGTTCTGTTTTTATTGTAGCATAGCAAATTTTGACTGTTAACTACCCGCACGATTGCTCAATTAAATCAAAATACTATGTATTAGTATATATGTGTCTAGAAAATATTCTGACATATATGCTCACTTGATGGTAATCCTTTGAGAGTACAGACATTATCTTAGTGCCACAATTTCTAGTAGCAAGCGCAATGCCTGATGCATAGAAAATATTCTATATATATTTTTTTTAAGTGCAGACAAATGAATTCAGTAGGGATATGAGCAAGAGTTTGCATACACCCTTTGGCTGAAGGAAATTCATACTATGTTTTAAAATCTTGAAACAACTTCTAAAACTCAGGAGATTTTACATTAAAAATCAGTTTTCCAATTTATTAATTAAATCTGATTTCTGTTTATTTGTTTTATTTTTTAATTTTTTTTAAAGATTTTATTTACTTATTTGACAGAGAGAGATCACAAGTAGGCAGAGAGGCAGGCAGAGAGAGAGAGGAGGAAGCAGGCTCCCTGTGGAGCAGAGAGCCCGATGCGGGGCTCGATCCCAGGACCCTGAGATCATGACCTGAGCCGAAGGCAGCGGCTTAATCCACTGAGCCACCCAGGCGCCCCTATTTATTTTTGATAGAAAGATCTGGCAACACATAGCCCTGTATCTCTACAGACCACCAGTTGGCTGGAACTGAGGAATGGGTGTTCCCTTGGACGGGGATGGCACCTGCCAGAGGTCACATTGGATTTACAACTGCTTGTATAAATGCACGAAAAGATACCTGACCACATCATGGTTAGCTAAGTACACAAAGCATTGTGGGCTAAACTATTTGTAGGTGATCCAATAATATGGACTAGATTTCAGATATTAGAAACAAAAGAGTAGACATGGAAATGCTTTGATAAAGTTAAATGTGCCTCAAGCTGGCTCTTTATACTACTTGGGGCTGGAAGAGAATTATATGTGGAAACATTTCCAGACTTGGGAAATGCCATGAATAAATACATAGAATCTGGACAAAGATTATTCAATAAACATTTGATTGGAGATGCATATTTGTTTAGATGTGTCACAGAAAAAAGGAATAATCCTTACCTTCATTCAGATTGGGAGAGTCCATAACTGTCCATTTTAGGAATGGGAAAAATGAAAATTAAAACTTATTTATTGAAGCAGCTGTAAAAATTTAGGAACAGTAGAAGGCATTTTAAAAATAGTTTTTAAAATAAATTCATGGTTAAAAAATTCAGATATAGATACAAGGAGGTGCTTTGGCAATGGAAAAGGAGAGAATTGTGATGGATACTCAAAAAATTAGGTTAAACCATTGAGCCACAATTTGTTCTCATTCATTAATAATTAACATGGTGGACATCTCTGTATTCTTCTTGTAAGTGGAGAAATATTGTAGAAGTCCTAATAATGTGTCCTGAGAACAGTATTATAAGTTTTCACTATAAATAAAAACAAAAATGTAAAAATAAATGCACATAATTAGCATTAACATTATTTAAAATCTAATGAGTTGGTGCAAATATACAGATTTATTCTCCACCCATAAATTAGGAGTGTGGGAGTCGCCAAGTATAACACTGATGGGAGTTCCTTAATGTCCATGTAGGATAAAATGACTGCTGCATTTGTCTCTTTCTACCTTTTTGGTTTTCTACATTACAAAAATGATGACACTTATTTTGATGGCACTCAAAGGTCCTTTATGTGTTAAATATGGATGGTTTCATATTCTGTCCCTTTCCTTATATTATGATCATGCTGAATGAAAAGAGTATGTGGTCAGGTAACACTAGGTGCAGTCTGCCTTGGAGATATTATTAATATATAGGTCCAACCTTCTTCCAGAGAAAGTGTTGATCTTAGGTAATAGTAAATGTGTGTTTCAGTAAAACTAAAATCTGAGGGAGGGTGTGGGGAACGGGGAACCCTCTTACATTGCTGGTGGGAATACAAGCTAGTGCAGCCATTCTGGAAAACAGTATAGACATTCCTCAAAAAGTTAAAAAAATAGATATCCCATGACCCAGCAATTACACAACTAGGTTTTTACTGAAATGATATAAACGTAATGGTCCGAAGGGGTACCTGCACCCCAGTGTTTTTAGCAGCAATCTCCATAATAGCCAAACTATGGAAAGAGCTCAGATTTCTGTCAATAGATGAATGGATAAAGATGTGAGATATATATATATATATATATATATATATATATATATATACACACATACACACACACACGTACATATACAATGGAATATTATTCAGCCTCAAAAAAAAAAAAACCTGAAATTTTACCATTTTTAATGATATGGATGAAACTTGGGGGCATTATGTTAAGCAAAAGAAGTCAATCATAGAAAGACCATTATATGATTTCACTTATACGTGGAATTTAAGAAACAAGACAGAGGATCACAGGGGAAGAGAGGGAAAAAATAAAACAAAATGAAATCAGAGAGGCAGACGAACCATAAGAGACTCTTAGTCATAGGAAACAACTGAGGATTGCTGGAGGGGAGGTGGGTGGGGGGATGGGGTTACTGGGTAATGGGCATTAAGGAGGGCACTTGATGTAATGAACAACTGTTGAATCACTAAACTGTACTCTGAAACTAATAATACACTATATGTTAATTAATTAAATTTAAATGAATAAATAAAATCTGAGGGGGAAAACGGAAGTGCATAGGTATCTTAGATGTATCCTTATGACAAATCACTCAATGTACATTTCATTTAATGACGCAATATATTGGTCAAAGATTTGTATCTCTCTGTTGTGGTCTGAACACAGTTTCCCATGCTAAAGTCAAGTCTGTAAGCTTCAAAACTCATATCCCTACACCATCATGCTGATATCACACAGTATTACTATCATTATCATATCTTCATTCTCTCTTCTTTCCAGATCCTTCTCCTGTTTAATCTTTTAATCTTCTTTTTTTAATTTGCTTCCATCTGCAATTTTCTATAATTCCAAAATAAGCCTAAGTAGACAATTTTATTCAAAAGAGACTTAGGAAATTACTTTGGATAAAGTTGCTTAAAAGAAAAGAGTGAAACAAATTATTTAAGAAAATTATTCCATACTTTTCATTTTAGAGCATCTTAACTATAAGAGAAATCAAGTGAAATCAATCAATCAATATCCAATTTTATAGGGAATATTAGACAATTAAAATAGGAAATATTTATCAAGTTAAAATAATTAAAATCAATGTGATTTAGACCAGTGTATTACATAATCTATTAATCTACTTTGAAGTAACCATTTTGTAACATATGGCTTTAGTAATATCCAGAGAAGTTCCCTTTTACAAAACCAGCTGACAAAACTTGAAAAATGCACTTTTATTTTTTACTAAAGGAAAGAGAATATGTGTTCCCTGTACCAGAATTTGAGATTTGTACCACTTGGAGGTTATCTGTACCACATCAGATAAAAGTGTTTAACAAAGATTTTACAAGGATTCCACTGACAGAATAACAGAAGTCTATTAGAAAATAACATATTAAGGGGCGCCTGGGTGGCGCAATTGGTTAAGTGTCCAGCTCAGGTCATGCCATGATCTCAAGGCCACTACATCCAGCCCCTCATCAGGCTCTGTGCTCCATAGGACGTCTGCTTGAGATTCTCTCCCTCTCCCTCTGCCCCATCAGCTCGTGCTCTCTCTCTCAAATAAATAATTTAAATAAATAATATATAAATATTTGACATTTATATATTAGTTACCCAAGTTTAAACATTGAAACATGTTTAAAATCCAATTCTTGTCTAGACCAATAAACTGCTGTGTTGAAAAGCAGGCAATTCTTCAATGCTTTTTACGTTGTTTTTTTTTTCTTTTTTTATTTTATTTATTTGCCAGAGAGAAATCACAACTAGGCAGAGAGGCAGGCAGCGAGAGAGGAGGAAGCAGGCTCCCTGCGGGGCAGAGAGCCCGATGTGGGGCTCGATCCCAAGACCCTGGGATCATGACCTGAGCCAAAGGCAGAGGCTTTAACCCACTGAGCCACCCAGGCGCCCCTGCTTTTCACATTTTGATTAGTTTTTTAAAATGTGTCAGATTATATGCTTCCTGGAAGACTGGAGAAGAGAAGGATGGTAACGTGGTTACTTTTCACCAACTTTAAAATAAGCTCAGAGGGCACTCTGATAACAATGGATTCCTATTTGAGAGCATTTCATAAAAAGTGGTCTTAAATTTGCTGGAATTAGCTTCAGGTAATGTGTATGAAGCAAAGCCAATTTGATTTATTCAGTAAAATCCTATCCAAATTGGAGGGAAGCATTAGCTAAAGAAAACATCTTAAAGACATATACAAAAACAAAAACAAAAAAATAAGCAGAAATGGGAAAAAAGAATTGATTTCTATAAATCAATAAAATATTTCTGACCTATTTATAAACTTTTTGAACTATAGTATCATATTATCTTAATCTATATCAACTCATTAGAATAAGGTGAAGAACTAAAAAAATACTATATCAAGTTCTCAAAATTACAGCTTTTTTTTTTCTTTTATAAATTAAGATAGAAAAAGAATCACTTCAATTTTCTAGTTTGGGTAGGTGACCTTTATTTTTTTTTATCATAACTCCGCCTCTTAAAATAAACTTCAGAGATCTTTCCCCATACTTTAGAGAAAAATATCTCCAAGATAAAAATCTGAAGCTTGAATAGCAGATTTCCGTCCCTCACTTTTTAAATATACAATTTGCTAAACATTTATCAAATTTCTCATGAGTGCTTATAAGAAAAAAAAATGTCATTTAAGGCAAAGGGGATTGTTTATGTGTTTTCTTTCCACAGGTGAAAAGGTGTAAAAGATTAAAGAAATCACAACAAGGCACTTGTGATGAGACCCAGTATTTATATGGAAATGATGAATCACTAAATGCTACACCCGAAACTAATGTTACACTGTATTTAAACAAAAACTTGGAAAGAAAAAAGATAAAAGAAATCGGATGTAAAGCACTGATAATAAATGAAATTATTATTGGGAACTGCTCTTTTAAAAGAATTGTTGCTGGGCACCTGGGTGGCTCAGTGGGTTAAAGCATCTGCCTTCTGCTTGGGTCATAATCTCAAGGTCCTGGGATGGAGCAGGGAACCTGCTTCCCCTTCTCTCTCTCTGCCTGCCTCTCTGCCTACTTGTGATCTTTCTCTGTCAAATAAATAAATAAAATCTTTAAAAAAAGAAATAAAAGAATTGTTGCAGAGCTGTTAGCGAATACATTGGGTGGGGTGTGTAAGGACAAACAAAAATAAAGAACAGGATCAAGGAAGAGGAAATAAGATAGATTTCTATTAGAAGAGAGGAAAATAATAAACAGTAAGCTAAGAAAGACAAAGGATTAAAAGAGAGAGAGAAGAAAGCAACCCTACACCCTGCCCAAAATAAATGAGAATGAGTCACCAAGAAACAGAAATTAAGTCACTTTTGAATGTCTAAAATCTAGTATCTAAAATATCTAAAATATAAAATGAGGATGGCAGCGAACAAAAACAAAACAGCAATTACAGAAATACTAGGAGCAAAAGAAAGAAGTAAGCAATATATGATTTGGCCAAAATAAAAATCATGAGCATGTGCAGCGCTGATGAAAGGGAAAGATTCTGGGTGTCTGGGACAACCACAGCAAGGGTGTGAGCAAAAATCATGGCAGGTGTGGCAGAGGGTTGTTGGGAAAATATAAGTGAGAGAGTGAACACAAGCACCAGGAAGTAGATTTGACAGGGCAGCCAAAGCAGAGTCAAATCCTGCCAGCAAACTGAGACTGGAAGTTTTGTAAAACAACCACAACAAAGAGTGTAAGGAAAGGAAAGCCATTGGGGAGAATATGCATGCCACAGAGACCTTGTGAGACTTGCTAAGCTTCATGAATTTACAACCTGGCTCTTGACAGAAAATGTTGGCCAATCCCTGCACTAGGAGATTTAAAAAAAAAAAAAAAAAGGTGTTAAATGTGATCAAGAAATAAAGTGAGGTTTTCACAGTCTTATGGTGGTTTATGAGTGGTCAGATCATGATTACATGTCTGTTTTTCAATTTTTTGTTTCCTTGTTGGAGAATATTTCACCAGATCAGTTTCACCATTTCAAAAGGCAACAGAAAATGATGACTGTTTACTATACAGAACAGAAAGCAAAGTTTTTGCTTGTGAGTAAGACTGCTCAAAAATTTCCATTAGAGAAACACACAAGGCCATGGAAGTTAATGTTTTTATAATTTCAGTAAATCCTAATTAAATTACCGCCCCTCCTTCCATAATTGCCTGGACATTAGTAAGGAGATTCTTTAATATTTCTTCCTTTAATTTTAATTTTTATTTTTTTAAAGATTTTTATTTGTTTATTTGACAGAGATCACAAGTAGGCAGAGAGGCAGGCAGAGGTGGGGTGGGGGGCAGCAGCCTCCCTGCTGAGCAGAGAGCCTGATGCAGGGCTCAATCCCAGGACCCAGGATCATGACCTGAGCCTAAGGCAGAGGCTTTAACCCACTGAGCCACCCAGGTGCCCCTAATTTTTAAATTTTAACTACAGAAATCAATTACATGACCCATTCTACTGAAAAATCAGTGAACACTGCCATGATATATATGGCACTTAACCATTCTGAAATATACAAATCTAGATATAAAATCAATTCTCCCGTCGCCACATGGACAAGTGTATGATACAATCTCCAAAACCGAAGAACTGTTTCTCTATGATCACACATCACTTCTCTTTATAGGGTTGGTTGCAACTGCTTTGCATAATCCACCACTTATAAATTATCTCTACTTGTCATGAATGGTCCAACTTTGAAAACTAGGCTAAGCCATTTGGATCAGGGCAGTGGTGTGCTTATGTTTTTACAAGCCCTGATTTGTAATGTTTCTGAGTTCAATGTTCCCACGTGACTGATTTCAAGCTACCGACAGGGCGGCTAAACATGGCCTTGAGAGATGTGCACAATTGCTCTTATGTGCCAATAGAAACCAGTCCAGCACAGAACTCATTAGTGCCTTAATACTTTTTAAGCGTTTATTTTAAAAATCTGATCTTGCAAAACAAACAAACAAACAAAAAACTCTGATCTTGTTCCCAGAAATAATGGCCCGGTCTTCCATCTTTGGAAAGACAGAGTGGTTTCTACATTCTATTTGCTCCACCATGACACAGGCTTGAGGCTAACTACATTACCTGCAAAAGTCAGGCGAAAACATGTAATTGTTTCCAAAAGAAATTACAGTTTTCTGAGATTCTTGATGGAGAGTTGAACTTTGAACATAAATAGCAACCCTACCTCTGGTCCTTCAGATCCGGACAAGTGTGATCACTGTACCTTGTTATTCAACTCTCACAAAGCTTCTCTTTGACCTAGATGAATATGTTAATCATAAATATGAGTTTGTGTGCTTTACACATCTTTAATTTTAAATCGAGTACTTCATAATATTTAGACTCAATTTCACATGTAACAGGAAAAATTTAAGAGTGACAAAAGTTGCAATGAGTTGTGCTATGTTTTCTTAAAATATAAAAATAGATTACAGGCACTATTTTACAAAATAATACATTACTGAAGTTCGGATGTGTAAATTAGCCTGTGTTGAAATACCCAAAAAAATGATAGTAACAAAGACACAATACACATTGGGTAACTTTTTGGAAATCAAAATCATAAGAGAAAAATGAATAAAGTCTTACTCTAGACAGCTGAGAAGGCTGTTCTTTTAGTTTAGGGAACATGAGATCTCTTATGTAAAGACCATGTAATATGAAATTGATATATATTCAATATACTTGAATAAATCGTAATATTAAAAACAAAGCATTGGATAACATATATATAATAGTAATTTCAAACTATTTAAATAAAATGTGAAATTTTAATCAATATTATATTATGCCTATCATAAAATTCTGCATCCATTGGGACAAATTAAAGGTATAATTTATGTCCAGTGATGAAAATATATTTGACAAAGGACTATTACATTTGTGCAGAACAACAAAAGTACAAAGAAAACACTGCATATTGCTGATATCCAAACATCAGTTCTACCACTTAGGAGTACATAGCATACATAATCCAAGTATACTGAGGAATAGTACAACTAGGGCAGCTTTCCACTGCAAAGATGACCAGTGTTCATTGTCATCTCATGTGTCTCAAATATGATGCTTTCAGGAGAGAGAAAACTGAAGGTATGTCAGGTCTGATTCTTAGCACCAAGGAAAAAATAAGTTGAGTTATCCACGGGGGGCACCTGATGAAGTACAGAACAATTAGACCAAGTGGTTTCATATACTAATTTGTAAATTCTTCCTATCATGCAAATATTTGCACTGATGTCAACAACTACAGAATCACCATTAATTAATCCTGATCCTAATGATGATTTCAATGACATTGGTGGTCTCCATTCATCATCATGTTTCTCAAAAGCTGTGTTCTCTCCAAGGAGTCACATTAGGAGATAAATTACAATTACAAAATGGGGTATGCTCTAAAGATTGTTTTAAAAGCAAGTGCTTTAAACTAAAAAAAAACAAAAAAACAAAAAAAAAACAAAAAACAAAAAAGCTAAACTGAATGGATTGTAGAGCCATCTCATTAAATTTACAAGTGTCCCGAGGAGCACATTCTGGAAGAGTCAAAGAAACAATACCTCAAAGAAGTGACTCATTCTTTTTATCAGATTATGTATCTACACTTGGAAAATGAGCACTGATTTTAGCTTTCATATTATGTGCTCTACTGAAAAGCATAAATGTTTGAAGCTTAGCATTTTAAATCTTTTCCCTATTATGGAAAGTTTACTGTGTTCTTAATTAAAAGGAGCAAAAATGAATTTGATGGTCAACCCACCAGGCCTATCAGTGGTTTCAGTTGACCAATTGAAAGGTTAATTTCATGCAAAAAGACCCTCAACAGAAACATCCAGAATAATGTTCAACCAAATGTCTGAATACCTCCTGACTCAGTCAAGGCGACACACAAAATTAACCCTCACTGGTGTTATTTTCTTTGTGTATCATTAGATTTAATTTGTTAAAATTTTGCTGAGAACTTTTATATGTATGTTCATTAGGAATTGGTCTGGTTTTGTCTGTTTTTGGCAAGAAGGTAACACTGACCTTACACAATAAGTTGGGAATTGTTCTTTCCTCTTATGAGTACAGTCAGTATTATTTATGACTTAGGTGTTTGGTAGGATTCACTACTGAATTCCTCTGTGTCCATATTTTTCTTTGAAAATTTTCAATGATGATTATAATTTCTTTAATTCCTCTATGGCCATGCAAAGCATCTATATCTTACATGTGCTTTGTGTATTTCAGGACTATGTCCATTTTAAAGAAGTTGAATTTATCTGTATAAAGTCTATATGGACCTGGGCCTTCTTAAGACAGAGGCTACCACAAGATGAGACAGTACCTGCAAGACAGTATTAGGGGAAATGTGTGCAAGAGGAAATGTGGAAGGAACTGGAAAAGCATGGTGGCTTCTGTGTCCTGCCTTTGAGAATCCAGAAGCTTGTGAAAAGTGAGCATCATGAAAGAGCCATGTTCTGAGAGGCTCAAGTCACATGGAGAGTCCTTAGAAGAAAGGATGCCATGCAGATAAAGAGAAGCCAAGGAGCCCAAGGCACTGGATAGGAGAGGGAATGGCATAGCCTTGAATGTGGGTCCTCTAGCCCTGGACACTCCAACTGACACCACAAAAATGACAGAACTGCCAAGCTGAGCCCTTCTTGAATTTCCTTACCATAAAACTGCAGCAAAATGGAGTCATTCTTTTAGAAAAGCTCATTAAGCAGCAATAAATAACTGAAGGCAGAAAGGGGAAGAGAGAGAGTAGTTTCCAGTCATCCACCTAGAAGCCAAGCACATCCAACGGCCCAAACTGGAATGCGAAGGGGATGCTGGTAGAGAATTCGATGAGAAGGTGCTATCTCACTGGGTCCACATTAAGTATCTAGTGATGGGCCCAACACCACATCTGGTTGCCAGGGCTACAAGGTGCAAAAAAAGAGCTGGACACAAAGTACAGGAGAAAAAGGACAAGCACTTTTGTGTTTGTCTGCTGCCACATCTAATCAGGACACATCAGAAAGCAGTGACTTTTGCTTTATTTTTGCTTCTCAAATTTTTCACAAGCTCCTCTTTGGAAGAAGAGATGCCATGCAGATAAAGAGAAGTCAAGGAGCCCAAGGCACTAGTTAGGTGAGGGAGTGATAAAGCCTTGAATGTGGGTCACACTAAGTGAACCCTACATGGAAGGAAGTACACAATGAAACATCATTCCCAGTGCAAACATGTTAACAATGGGATGATTCAGCACACAGAGAATTTTTAGAATCCTCAAGTCCCATAAAATTCCCTGCTGGGATTGTATTTGGAAATATATTAAATTGAAAGATGTATTTGGGGATAATGCCTATTTTTTGTTATTTTAAGTCTTCTGATCTATGGACACAGTAATATACTTTTTTTCTGTCCTGCTCCGTATACATAGTGGTTCATCTGAGAATTCAAGTACTTCTGTATTTCATTTTTTTAATTTAATTTAATTTCTTTGTGCATGTGTTCCAAAAGTATTGTTTATGCACCTCACCCAGTGCTCCACGCAATATGTGCTATCCTTTCTACCCACCACAAACTGCCCTTTTATTTTCAAGCCTGGCCTCCTGACCCTTTCCTCTGTACTCTGTTTCTGGAATTTTTCTCAGTACATCTTAGAAATTCTAAATTTATTTTCCATGCTTTTTCAATTGTTCAATAAGTCTGTTTTATTTTGTTGACAACTTAACATTAATTCATTTTTACCTTAAAACATATTTGTTTCATTCATACTTAGCTTTTGTTCATCTTTTTCTTGTTCACTTACCACACACATTTTTCCTTCGTTGAGTATCCAGATACACTTAAGGTCAATGTCGAACTGTTCCTAGAAAATCAATTTTAATGCAAGTAAATTCATGTTTTGATTCTTCATTCTGTTAGATGCCATTCTTATCGAAAGATTTTTCTTTCTTTGGCTTTCAAGATCATTTGAAGGCGGAAGATTGTTTCCCTTTGCTTTGGACTCTTTCTGACTTCCTGTTTTGCTTCCAGCTGTATGAGATCACTAGGGAAGGCAAATCAAGTCCACCGGGATGCTCTTTGTTCTTCCACTTACCTAAGCCGAGAGAATTCTATAAACTGTGTGACCAGACACAGGATGCCTCCTTTTTGTTTTTTAAGCCTCTTCTCAGAGATAGATGAACAATTTCTAGAACCTAATATCAGGTAGTGATCTTGTGTCAGGTCTCTGTCCCACCTGGAATTCTTTTTTTTTTTTTTTTTTTAATTGATTTGACTGACAGAGATCACAAGTAGGGGAAGCAGGCTCCCTGCTGAGCAGAGATCCTGATGTGGGGCTCAATCCCAGGACCCTGGGATCATGACCTGAGGTGAAGGCAGAGGCTTTAACCCACTGAGCCACCCAGGCGCCCCCCGCATGGAATTCTTGTAGAAATCCCGACTACAGAAGACTAAGGAACACTAACTACTAACTTCATTCTCAACCACTCCTACCGGTTTCTGATCCTGGAGCACACCAAGCCTGTAGATGCATCCCAGCTCCTATTCCCACACATCTTCATGAAGATTTCAAACTATGCACTTCCTCTCATTACCCAGTGTTTTCACTTATCTGATGCATTGTTTCTTAGGCTTCAATTTCAATTTATAAGCATTTTGGTTAGTTCTTTTTTTTTTTTTAACACTTTCACTAATTATCAAGCCAAAGGGAGATTTATTTGTACCAATGTTTGTCAATAAGTAGAATGTGTGGTTTCCACTCTTTCTCTACTTAAAATGAATCTGTAGTCATACTTCCCACTATCTACTAAGCTTGTATCTAATATGGATCCATTTGGCTGACCTGGTCTCTAACATAAGAATTTGTAGAATGATAATCTTCAGAATGCATTGTTGATACCACTTTTTCTATCCCATTCCCACCAACAAGCCTTAATTTTCAGATTATGAACCTTCTCTTCTGTCACAGTCATCCCTTCCCACTAACATCTAATCCTTATTTCCGGCACAGATGAACTGGAACATGTTCTCTGTGTGTGTGAAGAAAGGTGCTGTGGTGTGAAGACAGGAGAAATATTCTGGTTCACTAGCAACATAGTAGCCATATAGTGATGGCAGCCTGTCCAATTTCTTTTATTTTTTAAAATTTTATATAAGTTCAATGAGCCAATATATAGTACATCATTAGTTTCAGATGCAGTGTCCAATAATTCATTGGTTGAGATAACACCCAGTGCACATCACATCATGTGCCCTTTTTAATGTCCGTCACCCAACTGCCTCATGCCTCCACCCACTGTCTAATTTTCTTAACCCAAAGGACAGACTGGGACAAGTGCAGAGTGGGTATGGGCCAATCTTGTGTTTTGCATTCAATTCTATTACTTTTACTTGAGTAATCCATTATGGTTAAAGTTATGTGAAATTCTTCCTAAATTCTGGCAATGGGTTAATTTATTAGTCTAATTTATGGTGTTTCATAAGTGAGGAAAATCACTTATGAGGAAGTTAGGATAGAATGTGCCAGTCATCACTAGTCATTTTAAAATGAAACAGCCCACAGATCTAAAGTAGTGACACACAAGGCCTGATGCACAGAGCTTCATGGTGTGGACAAAGTTTTCTGAGGAGGGCGTCAGCATAAACTACTATGGGGACAGTAAACCAATTGCCCTGATGAAAAGAGAGGCTTCACTGAGCACTGCTGTATGCATTCTAATTTTTCTGCTTCTCTGAGAATCATTGGTTCTTTTCTTACTTAATTGAATTTCTATTTACTACAACCGGTTCTTCTGATATTTTGATATTTACTTCTATGCAAGTACTGGAAAAAATTTACATCTATCCTACAAGAATCTCAGCTTTGTGTATTTTTCATGCTTTGGTCTTACATAGAAACTTGGTTTAACTGTTTGATCTTTCTCATTAATTTAATCAATGCGTTTTATGTTACCTTAATGAAAGCCTGGGATGAATTTGGTGATGTCTATAAAATAGTCAATGGAGCTCTGTAAGTGTACATCTTGAGCTTATTTGTTCCGTTCTTCTCTCTGCCCTTCCAATTAAACTGGAAATTTTGTATTCTGCCCCAGAATTCAACTGCCTCCCCCCAGTACATTTTTAGAAATGTTATCTCCATTCCTGACACGGTGAAAAGCAAGCAAGGTGCCCAATTTCATAGAGAGCTGACATAACTTAAAGCCCTCCAAATGCTGTCTTTATTTTGGCATTGGTTTCCGACAGGGTCTGCAGGGGCTGAAATATGAAATGCTTTCTGCAAGTCTGCTGTCTTCTACATCACTTAAGAAACTGCCTTCCAAGTTTTGAAACTCAATTTCTCCTATTGTCTTTGGCTCATGGGCAGTTTTGTTATTCAAAGTTTGTACAGAAGAATTGAGCATTAGCATTCATGGCAATGATGGAATCACAGTGAGCTAACAGAGGTTGTAATTTAACTGGCGAACAAACTGCAACACAGGGATAGAAGAAAAGTACCAATCCTTTTGCTCATATTCTTTCTTTGCTCTTATAGTACTTTTTAGAAAAATCTTAGTCTCTACAAGCCCCTGCCTAGGGAAACATCTTACACATAGACAGTTGGGTTGGCTTTTAGTAGTCAGAGCTTTTCGTTGCTGTTGTTAATTGAAGGCATTAAAAATAAATTTTTTTCTTGAAATATTTTCCATACACTTGAACTAGCTAAAAAAGTAAGGCAGTTGATGTGATATATATCCAGTGACTAAAAAATAGAAACCAATGACATATAGGAGAAGGCAAGTCACCAACCAGAAAGGAAGAATTAAAATGTAGGAATGTGCATAAAATACTGCAGTGTCTTATCTTGCCCATACAATGACATACCTTGTATGCTGATTGGAGAAGTGTAGTATTCATTAACCCCAAATGCGTGAACACTGATCTTTCATTATTTTTGTCTTGCTTCCTATGTCATGTCCCAACGGTGAAGCACGTTTTGAGAAGCTCAAACTTACATATGCCTTAGTAACTTACCTTCCTTTCCATGAACAGTATTGAGGGACACCAGCTGTGGACAGACACAGATGCCTCCTTACGCCTTGTTCTCACTGCTTATACTTCCCTTTCCCCACAAGACCTGCTCCCTGTCTGTCCTCCTTGCTAGAACCATCTGGAGATCCTAAGCTACCCCTCCGCTTCAGGAAGTGGAGGGAAAAATGGGTATGGGCAGAGAGCAGAGCGTCTCTCTTCTGCTCTTCTCAGGGCCCTATTTTCTGAGAGGCTGTCCTTTTCCTCAAAGCCCAGAAGCAGCACCACTTACCCTGACTAAATATATACATCCTGCCCACCTTTCCTCAGCCCACTAGAGTTTTTATTTAAAGTAACCAAATGGGGCATCTGGGTGGCTCAGTTGGTTAAGCAGCTGACTCTTGATTTTGGCTCAGGTCATGATTTCTGGGTCCTTGCTCATGATCAGGCTCCTTGCTCCGTGGTGAGTCTGCTTGATGATTCTCTCTGTCCTTCTTTCTCTACCCTCCTCCCATCCCCACTCACTGTCTCTCTCTTTTTAAAATAAATAAATAAATCATTAAAAAAAAGAAAAAAAGAGTGTGAGTGAGGGAACACACAGAGACGATGCCTAGAATCTTGTATTTCTACTATAACAAAAGTAAAATATATTCAGAATACCCACGATCAGTCATGATAACCTGCACTGCCTCAGTTTTTCTAAAGGCTTTGTGAAGAGAGAGGGGAAGAAAGAGAATGGAAAAAAAAAAAGCAGACAAGAGGGAGAGATTCTTTTTTTACCTATTTACCTTTTCGTAGTAGTACTGATAGTAGTTAATACCCTTATAAATCCTCAAGTGACCCATTGTGCTTGCTTCAGGGTCTAGAAGGTAGAAAAATCTATGAGACTGTCTGGTCCATAATAAGCTAAGCAAGGAAGAAAGAGGTCACTGGGTCTGATATTGGGAGCCTTCAGAAGTTAAAGTAAAGGAAGAAGAGAGAGACAGACAGAAGGAGAGTAGACAATAAAGCAAAAGGATTTCTGGTTTATGCAAGCAAAGGGCTGAATTGCCCAATGCTTCCAAACCTACCTCCGTCTCTCTGAGATGAGGGTTGCCAGATAAAATAGAGAATACACAGTTAAATTTAAATTTTAAGTAAAGAGCATTTTTTTTCCTTTAAATGTGTCTCGCATATTTTGGGGGGACATAGTGACACCAAATAATCATGGGTTGTTTATCCAAAATTCAACTTTAGTTAGGCATCCTATTTTTATTTGCTGTAACTCTCACCCCTATGGTTGCTGTCTTATGTAGATCCAGTCCAGAGAGCTTAGTGTTCTGAGGTGTTTTGGTATCTCAGGTCCTTTCCTTCCAGTTACTGTACTGCTAAAAGCTTATAAGGATATAGAGTGGTGTAATATTATATATATATATATATATATATATATATATATATATATATACTATGGTATTAGTGGGTTTTCCCCCCTGCACATGTCTTCTTTTTACTTCTGTGTCCTTTCCTCCATGTAAAATATATTATCTTGAGTTATAAAACAGATATGGGAGATTAAAATAGTCAAATCTTGACTTCTGAAACCCTAATGAGCTGAAGGGTTAAACAATTATTTTGAAAAGAATATAGACACACACGCAAAATTGGCTGATTGAAGCAGCTGGACAACAGAATCACGGGGAAAGCAGACATTTCTGTCCTGGCAGCCCTGGAAGGTATCTCAGCACCCTCACACCATATCAGCAAATTGCAGATATGAGCCTCAAGCTACAAGTGGATCTAAAGGGGAAATTTTTTGGTATAACTAAGTTTAATTTCATTTGTGGGGCCTCAGTCCACTGGGTTGGTTAATACTGTAAGCTCATCTAGTTCACAATAATTCATATGCTTTTTAGGACACTGGATTTAATTTATTTTATGAATGGAATATAGTATATCAGCTATGTAACAGCAGAATGAATGGAAATTTGTCCCAATCATCAGTACCTATTGCTATTGGCATCCCGGGTCCCCACTGATCCCTGTTTGGGCATCTCCCCCTGAGCACAAAACTCCCAGTCTTGGCATCTGTTTACATATTCTGAGACTCCAGGTGCTTTTCTTTTCAATGCAATGCTGAAGCGCTGAGGGATCTTGAGGCTAGTTTGAACCCTTGACTCAGAGAGTGCCCGGGCATTTTATCTGTTCCTCCAGAACCACACTGAAGCAGGGCTCACTATGAAATTTGCTATCTTCCCAGCTACCACCCCAAATGCAAGTCAGGGGTGTTTTCTGTCCCTGGAACCTCAGCCTTATCGGAGGGTTCTGTTGGGTTCTGTCTCTGAGGAGTAGAATCGTGCAACATGTTTTCTCAGGGATCTGCTATCTTTCAGCACTCTTAATTCCACGATTGACTTTGAGCCCTGGGGAGCATTTGGCAATGTCTGGAGATACTTTCAGTTGTCAAAAGTAGACAAGTGTACTAGTTTCTAATGTACCGATGCCCACAATATTCTTAAACATCCTATGATGCTCAGGATGGTTCCCACCTCCTTACCACTACCTCAAAAAAAGAGTGACTCATCCCAAAATTTCAGTAGTGCTGAGGTTGAAATATTTTGCTTTAAAACTGTGTGAGATGATCACACAATGCTGATGAACTCTGTGACTCCTGTAATACACCACTCACTGCTGAAGTTTACAGTCGTAAACCTCAGATGTGAGATAGGATGCTATGGGCCAGATACGTGATACTGTTGCCAGTCAGAATCTAAAGGAAATAAATCCTTCTTCAAGGCACTTTACAAGTGCCATTTTGGTTGCAATCAAAGTTCACAAATGTTCCACAGGCTACAACTGTTATTTTGTTATGTAAAGAAGGTTATTACTGAACTGCAAGTAAGAAAATATGACTGGTAGATAAAACTTATTTTAATGGATGTGAGTTCACTTATGTTTGCCTTTAATGTATGGCACTGATTAGATAGTTTTCTACTAACATCTCAGTAATGATAGCATTAGACGTCTCTACCTCCTAACTTCAAACTAAAGTAATTGAAGTGTACAAAGCAGACAGAAGTACTCTGATGCTACGGTTCAGTGCTAAGCAGCCATCTCCCAGACCTTCCCCTAAATGTAATACAAATTCTTCAGCCCTCAATAAATGAAAGTGCCAACAAAGAAAAAGAAAACTTACCTTGAAGTTTGCTGGGGGGAGGTGGGGTTGGGAGAGGGGGAGGGGGTTATGGACATTGGGGAGGGTATGTGCTATGGTGAGTGCTGTGAAGTGTGTAAACCTGGCGATTCACAGACCTGTACCCCTGAGGATAAAAATACATTATATGTTTATAAAAAAATAAGAAATAAACCTTGAAGAAATCTTAATGAGAACTTCCTAATGATAAGATCTGTTACCAACATACATGTCCTCATAATAAAAATAAATTTTCTGTGCACAGTTCAAGATTTTATTACTTTGTTGAATAACATTTAAATATTTTAGACTTTGTCAAGTTCCATTCATAGTCATTTATAATAATAAGAGCTGCTGTTCATATTTGGGAGAGTAATAAAAATGCATAGTTTCTATAAAATCATTTTAAGTTTTGCATATATATAAATAAATGATAAACATATACTTCTTTTAAAAATCCCTCTGGAGGAAATATATATATACATATATATTATTCTCCAAGAAATGTATTAATGCAACTTAGTAGACTCAATTGTAAGCTTGTGAGTTTTAGTTCTTTGGACAAAACACTTTTTTTCTCTGCACCTCAGTTTCCTGACTGGGTAAATAAAAATAATGGCAACTGACTTTCTCTCATGGATATTTCAAAAAGCACTAAAGCATTTCCAAGGGATTCAACACCACAGATTGCCATATATCCTGTTATTTAGTGACACAAGGGCCAAGATGGAAATTAGAATCAGCGGGAGCCCGGAGCTACTCCACAAAAACTTCTGACCTTGAGGTGCAAAGAGGTGTGCTCATTCTGTGGCATTGCCAAGGCAAGCCTGGATGGCAGCATGGAAGTGACAGTTCCATATAGCCTGCCCTGCTGAGACACGCATTCTAAACAAATTCTTGTGTTTGATCTGTAGATATGGCTTCCTGGTAGAACCTCCAACATACACCATCTAGCCACCAAAGGCAACTCCAAATGAGCATAAACTGAGTAAAAATTGGATGCAACTTCTGAGTCATGCTTTTATTAGTCACTTCTCAAAACCAGATTGTCATGCCTAAATTTCCGCTACATAGAAATTCTAGAACCTTCTACAGATCCTCCAGCAACACCATTATCTCATTATCACCATTATCTCTTTTGTATCCCTTATTGAAGGGATACAAAAGAGTTGTGTGGTTGTTAGAGTATCTGCAAACTGGTTGGTTGGCCAAGCTATTTCGCGCCCCCTAAATAGTACATGTTATCCCCCTGAAAGACAGTAGAATGACACACAGCATTCCGTTCATGCCTGTGTTGGAATCAAAGGGGGATTCTCCAGCTGTGGTCTAACCTCACACTCCTCATTACCTTTGTCAATGAGAGCTTAAGGCAGCTTGATCCTTGTCATTTCCCCACCCTCACCAACTCTATCCCAGCAAGAACAGAAGAGAGTCAAGTTCATAACAGAGTTTTCATAGCTGCCTCTCCTTTTGAGGGAGTATGATTTTGTCATTTTCTGAGGTCAAAGGAATTACAGAATTTCATAGTAAGAGAACGAATCATTTTTGTTCTTACTTGGCTGAAGGACAAAGCTTATGACTGTTGTTTAAAATTCTGTTGTATCCAATACATACAGCAATCTGTTTGCTACAAAAGTGCTCATTTTTCAGTTGATGGTCCATATGGTTACAGACCCTGATAAAAATAAGGGACTAAACTGGGATTCAAATACTTTACCTTAATATTCATTAAGCTGCTCATTAGGTAATCCTATGGGTTGCCTAAAAATATAAACACCCTTATAGATAAAATTATTCCAATCCTGACGAATCCATTCACCGTACTGCATGTGGGAAAAATCCCCAAAACGGGGGAAATAAAAGGAGCTTTATAATAAAAATACGTTTTCGAGGCCAGAATAGTCATATTAATTATGCAACCAGTGCTACTTTGCTTAAATTACCTCAGCCTCTGCATTTGAAGAGCCTTATTAAATAGTTATGTCCCTGTATATTTAAAGAAAGAGAGTTTTATTCATTTGATTAAACTATTTTTATTGTGTAGGATTGCAGTATCATAATCCTAGGTATTAAATGTCTCCTTCCACCTACCTTCTTCTTTTCTACCTTCCTAGCAAGGGAGAAAAAAAAAGAAAATGAGTATTACTTTAGCTACACAATCTTGCCAAGCAAAGTAAATACAAGAAATTTCTAGAGGTTCTTTTTTATAAAAGGCAGAGAGGGGAATCAATATAAAATTGCCAACAGCTTCCTGACAAAATTCCTCATAAGCACTTCAGCCTCCCTGTATTTGATTAAAGCCATTCTGAATACCATCCATATTCTTCACTTGCAGTATGAATTAATTTTAGCTGACAAAGTGAAGGTCTCCACTCCTCCCCACTTCTCATCAGACAAGCAAGTTATACCTTCCAGAGGAAGAAACTGAGGTTGCTGTTCATTCTGTTTTGCTACTTTGGTGGCTCTAAGAAATTAGTTCTCTTGCCTTGGAACAAGTTCTTTTCGAGAAAAAAGCCCCTTCAAGCCCTTATAAAGATGGTCACTCTAAAATGCATTACTTGTATTAAAGGCCAAGAATGTTAGAGACATATGCAAAGCTTAGCTAACATTGGGCTTTTTGTGAATCACTTTTCTGAGGGTGTTTTGAAGCTTATTTATTGCAATGTCATCAATTCCTTTCAGGAGCTTCTTGAGATTGGAGTGTGAAACCCTCCCAGGCCTTTGAAGCAGGAAAGAGCTCATTAAATGGGAAGGAAGATGGCAGATACTGATATGATCTGACAAAACGAACCATGGAGTTATGTTACAGTGATGCCTCCTACAGAGAGGCCAATGATACCATCTTGACTACTCCATATTGGGACACATCAAGCTTGAGGCTAATGAAACTCGAAACAATGGGGCCTATTTCTATTGAGATTTGATTAATCATAAGGTCATGTCAAAAATAATATTATTTAACCTTAGGGATAAATATTCAGGCATTGTACAAGAGGTGCAAAAATGAATTCTGTGTATTTTTCTCTAGTGATTAAAGAAATGTCCTGAGTTAATTCAACTCCCTCTTTTTGATAATTTACTCAAGAGACAAAGGAGTAATTTCCTTTTTTTTAAGAAAGAAAATCATAAATAAGTAGGAGGGAAATTTTAACTTAATGTTCTACTGGGGACTGACAGAGATTTAGACAATGCCAACATTGTAGAATATTAAAAATAATACTTAATATGTAGGTATGAAATACATTAGATAATTGTTTTTTTTCAGCAAAGTGCCTTTCAGGTTGTTTTGAAAGTTTAAAATGCTAATTTTAAAATCAATTTATTTAGATTTTTTGGAGTATATGGAATGCAAACTAATTCAACATAGGAGGAAGGTTAAAAGCAGGCGTGTCATCAAAGGGGTAATGGGCCGACCCACTGGTTCAGAAGGAAAACTATATGACAGAAAATAAAGTTAGCAAATTTAGCTATTCTGGAATATTTTCTGAAAAAAAAAAGGTCCAAAGAACTTATAATTAACTTACGTGTTTTGGGTGAAATAACCCACTTCCATATCCTTTGTCCTGTTTTTAGTGTGAGCTGTGGGAGAGATGGGATATAGTGGAAATGGCCAGTACCTAAAGTCAACTCATTTTTAAAAGGATTAGTAAACTTCAGAAATGTTAGGAGCTCACAGAGATGTCAAGGGATTAAAAAGTTACATGATATGGAACACGGAGATAGTAACCAATTATGGTTTAAACCATTGAGACAATCCAAAGCTTCTTTTTCTTTTTCAAGGGGGGAAAAAAAAAGAAGATTCAGCACCTAATCTCTTTTACCATTTACACTTGGGTTAATAGGTGATGGCCTTCTATTTGTGTGAAAATATAAATTTAAGTTTTTAAAGTTCACATGACGTGCAACTTTGTTTCCTGTGTATCTGGTATTTAAAAAGTTCATAGCTTTCTCTTCAGCCAACAGTTTAGAATATCTGTACTAAAAGCTCTCCTCAGAATATTCAATTATTAATTAGTTACGATCTAGCTTTTCTCACAGGTTCATTTAAGAAATTAGATATTTAAGAGTCAGTCTAATGGCCGTATTAGCTATGTATTCAACTCCATTAGTGAATTAGAAGAGACAAGTAGCAATCAAAGTGTTCCTGAGTCAGGTTTTCTCAACTGCTATAAAAATGTTTGTCCTTATTATAAAAATGTTTCATAAATGCATTATTTATTTGAACAGCATTCGTGTCTTTGTGAAAATCAGAATTGAAGACATTAGCCATTGTGTTATCAAAGGTCTCTCAGATCACCACCATCCTCCTTACCTTGGTTAGTTTTTTGGGGAAAAAACAAGCTGTATCTTGGTAAATCAAATTCTGTGATGGAGGCCAATGTGTTCTCTTTTAACCTTGGCTTCCAAAAATTTAGTGTTAATCTGCTCATGCCCAGCATACATTTACACCCATCTTTGTTCTTTTTAACGTGTCCTTTAGGGGCGCCTGGGTGGCTCAGCTGGTTAAGCCTCTGCCTTAGATCAGGTCTTGGCACGGAGCCCAGAGTTCACATAGGGCTTCCTGCTTAGCAGAGAGTCTGTTTATCCCTCTCCCTCTGCCCTTCTCCCACTCTCTCTCTCTCAAAAAATATTTTTTAAAAAGATTTTATTTATTTATTTGACAGACGGAGACAGTTAGAGAGGGAATACAAGCAGGGGGAGTGGGAGGGGGAAAAGCAGACTTTCCGTAGTGCAGGGATCCCGATGCAGGTCTCCATCCCAGGACCCTGGGATCACAACCTGAGCCAAAGGCAGATGCTTAATGACTGAGCCACCCGGGCGCCACTCAAATAAATAAATAAATAAAATCTTAACAAAAGAAAACAACAACAACAGAACACATGACCTCTAGTCTGTTTTTGAAAACTATTTGTTAAGAAATAATTTAAATACAAGAAAATATACCTTTTAATTGTACACCTTGATATTTTTGACAAATATATACAACCCTATGATCACAACCAAGATGTAGAACATCAAAATTTCCTCAAAAATTTGATCTGTGCACGAAAATTTGATTTGTGCACCTTTATTTTCAATTGCCCTACCCCAGCTTCAAACAATCTGTTTCCTGTCACTCAAACTTACTTTGCCCATTTTAGAATTTCATGTATTTGGAAATATACAGGTATTTCTTTGGATCTGGCTACTTTTGCTTAAAAACATATTTGAAAAATTTCAACCATACCCCTTTCATTTTTCCAAGTGAAATGTCTGTGATTTTTTCTTAAATGTATTCCCCAGTAGGTAAAGAGTCCATTTTTTTTTTGTCTGGTTTTTATGATTTTTTTTTTCCTTATCATTACTTTTCAGAACTCTGATATGCTAGGCACTGGTGTGTGGTTTTGTCTTTATTCTGCCTAGGTCACTGATCTTGGTTTTGTGAGTTTATAGTTTTCTTTTTAAAGGAAACTTCTGGTTATTATTTATTTAATGGTTTGGTTTGGGGTTTTTTTTGCTGGTTTTTGTTTGTTTTTTCTTTGTTTTTTTTTTTTTTTTTTTTTTTACTTTATGCTGTGAGACTCTTATTTTCTGTGTGTTATTTATCATAGCTCACTTTACAAAAGCTCTATTAAAAATTTAAAAAAAAATTTTCTCTCTCTCTGCTTGAGTTTTGGTGGGTTTTATTGTTTTTTTTTTTTTTTTTTTTTTTTTTTTTTTTTTTTTTTTATTTATTTTTTATTTATTTATTTGACAGAGAGAGATCACAAGTAGGCAGAGAGGCAGGCAGAGAGCGTGAGAGGGAAGCAGGCTCCCTGCCAAGCAGAGAGCCCGATGCGGGACTCGATCCCAGGACCCTGAGATCATGACCTGAGCCGAAGGCAGCGGCTTAAACCACTGAGCCACCCAGGCGCCCCTGGTGGGTTTTATTGTTATGGTTAAAAGTTTTCCTGTCTTTTCATCACACTCTCTATCTGCTATTAATCCTATCCAGAAAAAAATCCTCATTTCAGATATTATAACTTTCTCCTTTAGAAAATTCATTTGCTCTGTCCCTTACCACCACAAACAAGTCTAACTTGCTCTTCCTTGTGTTCATGTCTTTCTTTAAATTCTTGACAAGTTGCTTATTTTTACACAGTAGTTTCAGCTTCCCTGCATTTCTAGGAAAGTTTCAAGAGACTAATTTTTTCTCCTGGTTGTGAGTTATATTTTCCTTTTTTTTTTTTTTTGATAGATCTGGCAATTTGTATTCAATTCTGAACATCGTATATGTTAAGGCGATAAGTGTCTCCATATTGTTTTCTTCCTTCAAAGAATATTGAATTTTATTTTATCTATTAAACTACTTGAAGTTCATCTTGAATATTTTTTTTAAGATTTTTTATTTATTTATTTGACACAGAGAGATCACAGGTAGGCAGAGAAGCAGGAAGAGAAGGGAGAGGAAGCAGCCTCCCAACTGAGCAGAGCCCAATGTGGGGGCTCGATCCCAGGACCCTGGGATCATGACCTGAGCTGAGGGCAGAGGCTTTAACCCACTGAGCCACCCAGGCGCTCCTCATCTTGATTATTTTAAAATGTGTTTTTAAAATGTGTAAGCATGGAACTAAATTATACTTCAAAGCCAGGTGTTACTACCCCTGTGTTACATTTCTGGGACCTCTACTGAATAAAGTTGATTGTCAAGGTCATGCCACTGTTTCTGGTCCGAATTCACACAGCACTCAGTCCTAGATGAAGTCTGGTATTTGTTCTACTTACAGTTTGTGGTAGTTTATCTTGTCTCATGGAGTTTCCCTACATGTATGTGAATTCATATTCAGCAACAGACTCAAGGAGATCATGCAGATTTCTGGGGTGCCATTTCTGTGTGGCTCCCTCTACCATCTACCAGACATCTCCACTGTATCAATCCCCGACACACTGATTTCTATCTTGTTGTTTGTCAGAATTCATGTTTGGTTTGTGTTCTCCTCCTTGCACTGTGAACCAAATCATGCTTCCAGGCATAGAACCGTGGTGTTTGTAGGGCCCATTTAGGCTGTTACTCTTTTGTCAGGGGCCACAGTCCACTGCCCATTGATGAGTATCTGAAAACAGTTGTTGCACACATTGTCCAACTTTCTAGTTGTTTTTCAGCAAGAGGGCAAGAGGACACCTGGGCTACCAATTAGTCTGTCATGATAGAAGTGGAAGTCAGCAGTCTGTTTTATTATTAGAATTTCTTTAGTTATGCTAACTAACCATTTAAGCCACATCATATAGTTTTGGGATACAATTATATAAAGTCTATATAAATCCATAAAAAATATTCTGAGGAAATGGAAAAACATATTTTTGACCCAGAGACCTAAAAGCATTTAATTATCCCTTCACTTTCATAAACATTTTGGTGACTACTTGTGTTTTAATTCCCTTAAGAGCCCAACAGATGGACAGAAAAGGAGATTCAGACTTGAAAAGAAGACGATTTCTTATTTTTCAGATGAGGACATATTAAAGGTGTATTCCACGGAACTTTTAGAGTCAGCTTCCCTTGGAGCTCTTAAGCAGGAAATAGACATCAAATGCTTTAGACACTTATTTACCCAAAAACAGGAGGGGCTTTCCAGTGCCGTGATTCTTTAATTGCAAAATATTCAACAAATGCTGAACTTTCCTGTGGTTTTAGTACCACAGAAATGGTAAAATATTATTATTGTCAAACTTAATAAGAGAAGGCATCTTTTCAAATAAAAGTCATGAACTGTATTTTAATTATGTAAGTCTAAGATAATGGGAATTTGCTTTTGTAAAATAATTGTTATCACCTATGCTTGAGTACTCACACCCTTTCTCATACCTCTAAATAAGTCAGATATGGCCTAAAGGCAACAGGACTAAGAAGAGGGAGAGTGGCCAGAGTCTGGAAGAAGGTATTGTTGCCAAATAAAACCTAAAGGTCACTTCTACAAATAGAGTTTTAAGTGATATTATTTAAAGAGTACCATCAATAGGTATACATTTTCTTTTTTTAATGGACTTATTTCTCACATTATTTCAGTTATACATGATGTCTTAGACAAATAACCAGTTAACATTACCCAATCTGGCAGAACAACTTGCTGAGGGTCAAGAAGGAGGTAGGTTTGGTGACATCTTCCATGGAATTCCCACGGGAAATTTCCTTTTCACAGATATTTTATAAAACCCTGAAGAGGCCTATTCAGACCTCTTTGTCAACTTGCTAAACCTCTTGATAAAAATCTAGTTGAACATATGGCATTGGGGTGTCTGTGATGTTTGTACAATTGGCTTCTTTTTGTCATTCATAAATCAGCTTAATTCTGACTTCTCCAAAAGAGCATTTTCAAACTGCCAAGGTACAGTACTCATTCTATATAACATCTCTTCATTCTAACCCTCTCCCTGGAACTTACCATTATCCAATATTTTAGTTTGTTTGTTTACATCCTTCCTTCCTTATTTAGTTATGTATAGTCACCCGTCTTCAGTCAATTCTCAAAAGAAATGTTCAACACTTCAAGGCAGCATCTTGTTCTGTTGTTCACTTTTGTATCTGCGACATTTATAACGGTTCCTGATAAGAATAAAGGACTCAGGGGCGCCTGGGTGGCTCAGTGGATTAAAGCCTCTGCCTTCAGCTCAGACCATGATCCCAGGGTCCTGGGATGGAGCCCCCCATCGGCTCTCTGCTCAGCAGGGAGCCTGATTCCCTCTCTCTCTGCCTGCCTTTCTGCCTACTTGTGATCTCTGTTAAATAAATAAATAAAATCTTAAAAAAAAAAGAATAAAGGACTCAATGACTATTTGCTCAGTTGTGAAATGGATAAAACATGGTTATCAGGGAGGTAATAGGGACCGTGAGTTCATCTCATAGACAAAAATAAAGAGGACCAGAATATGACAGTAATCATTGTTTTTCTTTTGTTTAATTGCTACTATGTGTTTTTCAGTACTCATTTTATGATTGGACATGAAAATCATAACTGAAAATTAGAGTTGTTCTCATGGGTTGTTATAATATTTAACTTTATAATAATTAAATTAGGATGATTGGAGTAGGGAAGACTGAGTATGGGTCTTAGAAATAAGTCTATCCGGGCAATCAGGAAACTGTTTAGGTGATAAGTTTTCAAGAAATAAATTGCAAGTGCACAAAGCATGGGCTACTATGCCATTCTCATACAAAGCAATGAGCAAATTGAAAATATCAAGGGCATTATGCGAGAGACATCAACATGCCCTGAGAGGCAGGCAGGGAGGTCAAGATAGCGACAAAACAAAACAAGGTTTTGGAGGAAGACAAAAGAACAAAGAACTAGACAAATCCCACTTCTCAAGAACTGGGACAACTAAGTACTTCCATTTGGCTGCAAGCCCGTAGCAGCTGACTCCCCCAAAGTTGAGGGAGGGCTAACAAAGTTGAGTTAGATGTTTTAAGAATAGGTTCTGGAATGAAATAAGGGTTTGCATGTTTACTTGAAAGATAATTTTGACCCACTACTTTAGTTTTCCAAACCTGAGTTTACTCACTGCTGAAATGGAATGACATCTACTTCTTTAGGTTGTTAGAAGAATTAAGTATCCTTAATTATCCTTAAAGGATTATTAGTTGTTAATTATCCTTAAAGGATGCAACCCAGAACGAGTGGGCTGGTGACTACTACACAAAATGTTACTCTAATGACTATCAAGGCTCTTTCAGGCCACAGTCAGCTTCAAGGACTGAAGTAGGTTGGAGCCAGCCCATTTGTATCCTATTGGGCAGCAGTGGGGAGATAAAACTGCAGAATGGGGTCTCCTCTAATATACTTTGAACTGGATCCTTATTTAAGGACTCTAGTTTGATTTTGGCTAAGACCTTCATGCTTCATGGAGAGAAGGTCCAATGCAGAGTGTGAACTCATACATTAAGCAACTTCATTTTTCAATTATTGATCACTATAAAAGTTGCAAAAGGGACATGACTGAAGATCAGAATGTAAACATTATCCATTAAAATAATTTGACATAGAACAGTATTTCTACAGGTTCATTTGAAGCCAAGAATTTTAGGCATTGGCAGACCTTGGAAAGAAATCTTTTACCTATTAAGAGACATCATATAGTGGATTTGGGGCTGTTTTGGTTTAGCACCAAGATTTCATTACTCTTGGATGTGGAATACAGATAATTATCATCTTTCAAACTACTGCATAGCATTATTTCTTCTTCAGTGGGTACCACTGAATAAAAGATAGCTCTATATAACGAAAAAATAAATTTGAACCAAAACCAGAGATAATTGAATTCTGATCAAAAGTTACTTTTTAAACAATAAAGTAGTACTCAATATTTTCCTCAGGGAATTTACAAAAACACAATTCCATATGGTGATCCAAGAAAGAATTTCAAGTTTATTGAGAATGTTCTGAGCATCACAATTTTTCACTTCAAGTAAGAAAGAGAAAAAATTACCCAGTTTTAAATAATTCTATTTAAAGGAGAAAAAGAATAGTAATTGTCAAAATCACTGAACATTTCTTTAAAATGTCAAAATAAATATATTTCTTGATAACATACTACCAACAGGGCATTTTCTACTTTGAAACAAAAAACCATAAGGCACAATTAAAGGAAATGATGTACTCATTAAGTGAGAAAATAGCACTTTGCTTTTTTGTTTTGAATATGTTTCATGGCATGAATTAAGGATTCTTGATATCAGGGTTTGGGGGAAACTGTTTTGTGTGTGCAAAAGATAAAATGCCTATGCTGATTATCTACTTTCTCAGCTTTCAGAGCACATTATATCATTAAAAATACTGCCTTATATGTCTAAATTGCAGTATGGGAGTTGCTCATTAGCAAATGACTGATTTTGATATTGTAACAATTCAGAGACAATCCAAGACATTTCTTAGAGGATGTATCAAAGTTTTCTTTTAGAATGATAAAGAATGATTGGGACACCTGAAGTCCCCTGGCCTTGAAGCCCTCCACAGTGACCTATATTTGTGAAAGGGAAGCACAGTTAGAGATACTAGTGTCTTCTCCGTGAAGACAGTTTCAGTATTTCTCCAAGTGGGTGTTTCAAAAGCTGCTGATGGAAACATGAATTTTCAGACACATTCAGCAGAGAGAAATGAGATATTTTGACTGAGATATATTATCCTGTCCTGCTTTGTAGCAAAAAGGCAGTAAAGTGTTTCTGCAGGGTCAAGTAACAGAGAAGTCATCAGCTAGTGGAAGGCAAGGCGTTCATGCAGCAACATAATAGAGTGGACAGAATGTGAATTAGGCAGAAGTCAAGGATTACAAAGGGGAAAAAGAAAAGCAACAGTCCACAAAACAGAAGGCCTAGGGCCCTGTGCACATGGCTCATGTTACAAAAGAAGATTTTACTAACATAGATTCAGAGGCAGCCAAAGTATACAGCTATAAAGGTGTCCTGCTGGAAGAAGGCGCTATCGCTTAATTTGCTCTCCTTAGGGAGGACCTGGGGATTTCTAACTGAATTTGCAAAATGAGAAGAATGTCCTTTGGGATGGCCTTCAGTACTCGCAGAAAAAAAAAATCTATGTTGCTTCAAGGAGAAATCCTCTCTAAGACAGAAACAGCTTGTCAATACATAGCTACTGGTATAAAGCATGGATCACTAGGGCAATACCCAGAAACCTGACCTGTGGGAATGCTAGTGTTCACTACAATGAAAACTCCCTCATTGGCTGGGGTTTTTGTTCCCCTTTTATTCTCCCTGGTTTCTCATTTACACAGTGAACATTTATGAGCATCTAATATATGCCAAGACCTATGCTGGGGATTCAGATTTGAAAGACACCTCTCCCTATAGGAAATTTCGAAGAGAATTGTAGAAAATGAAGCCATATTACTGTTCTCAAGTAGAAAGTGCATTGGTAAACTGTGACATAAGGCGTTAAAAAAAAAAAAAAAAAGAAGAGGAAAAAGGAATAATGCTACTGATGGTAAAATTGTGATTCTACTGCTGATCCGGTTGCTTTTGTTACTGCGCTGGTCTTAGATTATAATTTTATAGAAGGGAGCAAAATAAAGACAGGATCATTTTTCTTTATTTTCTAAACATTTAACACAATAAATGAGGTAGTCTGCTCTTTCATGTGGAGAAACTCAAATCTTTGGTAAAGCCCCCTTTAAAAAGAATAGCATGTATATAGCTTTTAACTTGATTTTGGTAGCATGGATCTAATTCACAAGAATATTACGAAAGTGCACAGGGAATAAACTACAGTGTTCTTTTTAGCTTTTAAAAAGACATTGCCAAGGTGATTTACATAATTGAAATTCTGTATTTATAACTACAGATGTGCCACAAAATTCAGGCGAGCAGCCAGACTGTCAAAACTCTCAGCAGTTTCATGAAAAGGAAGGTTTGCCCAAATCTTCACTGGCTCCCACATAAATAAAGCTGTTTTGGGAAACGGAGAAAAATACTTGGGAAGTCTTTATATTTTTAAGCACCTGCAAAGAAACAAAGCACTATAAAAAGATAAATTAAAAAATGGTCAAATAGAACATGTGAAGACCAAAAAAATTAAATAATTTACTGCTATAAGCCTTTAACATTTAGAAAGGTTGGAAGATTTTTGTGAGATATTTTGGATTGCTTTATTTAGAAATCAATTGAAAGTGTCATTAAGAAATATAAGCTCTTTAACCTGTAATAATTGGAGTTTTATTTGTGGTCTTGGCAACTTTAATGCCTACACATTATGGATTTGATTCCACACATGCAATCTTTTTAAAAAGTATATTGAAGTTCTTTCATTCACCAAGTACAAATTGATTGTAGTGTCTAAGTCCATTTCTTTCTTTCTTTCTTTCTTTCTTTCTTTCCTCCTTCCTTCCTTCCTTCCTTTCTTTTTTTCCCAGTCCATTCAGTCTTCAATGCCATTTCTAAAAAAAATAAGAAAGCTTTAAGATACAGAGTTCACTGAATTGACAGTAAAAACAATCTCTTAAAACAACCTGAGGGTTTTGAAGGGGCAGAGGTGGGAGGTTGGGGGAACCAGGTGGTGGGTAATAGGGAGGGCACGTATTGCATGGAGCACTGGGTGTTGTGCAAAAACAATGAATACTGTTATGCTGAAAAAAAATAATTAATTAATTAAATCATTAAAAAAACTATAACAAAACATGTCTGTCATGTTTGTAAAATTCAATTAAAAATTAAAATTAAAAAAACAATCTCAGAGTTCTGACACACTTTTACTTTTATCTTAAATAAAAAATAAGAGTTTAACGTTCAGTTACATATTTTAATGATCATTTTCAATGTGTTAAGGAGTCAAAATTTTAGTTCTTCTTTAGTATATTGAAAAGAAGAATGAAAAAATAGAACAATCTTAGTAAAGTATTATTTTTCATTTTGGAAAATATAAGTCCCTATCATACGTGTTATGGGTTAAGTTTTGTCTCTGATAAAAAGGCATGTTGGTGTCCTAACCCCCAAATAACTCAGAATATGACCTTACTTGGAAAAAGGGTTATTGAGGATGTAATTAGTTGATTTAAGGTGAGGTTGTATTGGGGGGTGCCTGAGTGGCTCAGTGGGTTAAAGCCTCTGCCTTCGGCTCAGGTCATGATCTCAGGGTCCTGGGATGGAGCCCCGCATTGGGCTCTCTGCTCAGCGGGGAGCCTGCTTCCTCCTCCCTCCCTCTCTCTCTCTGCCTGCTTCTCTGACTACTTGTGATCTCTGTCTGTCAAATAAATAAATAAAATCTTTAAAAAAAAAAAGATGAGGTTGTATTGGAGTAGGATGGAATTTTAATCTACTATGAGTGGTGTCTATAGAAGAGGGAAGGTGGCTTTATTAGAACAGAGAAACCTCTGTGAAGACACAGGACACGCAGACACCAGGATAAGATGGTCATGTGATGATGGAGGCAGGGAATGGAGCTATGCTTCCACAAGTCAAGGAATGCGTGGAATTACCAGAAGGTGGAAAATGCAAAGAAGGTTCCTCTCCTAGGGACTTTGGGGAGAGCACACACTGCTGATACCTTAATTTTGGTCTCCAGAGCTGTGAGACAATAAATTTTCATTGTTTTAAGCCACCCAGTTTGAAGCCATTTGTTACAGTAACCTAGGAAACTAATAAAGTGAACATGACAGGCTTTCAAATTTTATTAATATGGCCATTCAAGAAGATATTCCTTGGAGATCTGACATACCAGCCCAAGAACACACAGACAACAGGAGTTTTCTCCTCAGCCATCCCTGAGCAATTATGTGGCTGGGATCCCCATTAATCAAATAAGTAACTGTTTTTCTTTCTTTCTTCCTTTTCTCTTTTAGAGGTAACCATACACATCTTTTCCTATTTTTCCTTCTTTTATCTCTCTCCATATATTTTTTTTCCTTATTTGCCAGTATCATTATCATCTTCGCTGTCACAAGGCTTAATTGAGTCTTATCTTTGTCAACACTGTGTTAATTGATAGTTCCAAAATCATGTGGTCATCATGACCTTAGATAAGATGTATAACCAAATAGTAGGACATTAATTTCCCATCCCTACCACCAAAGTATTTGTAGGTGAATTCATAAGCATGCAAATGAGGTAAGTATAATCATTTCACTTGCTCATATTACGTTACTCTCAAATCGATAAAATTTTTCATTTTGGTAGGAAAGAAAAAAACGCAATGCTGTTTTCTTAAGTGTCCGCTACCAAAAGTTTAATATTGTACTTAATAAGCTGTTCCAATATGCCCAAACTGAAAGCCTTCATTAATCAGTTCTGTGCTTCTTGACCTCTTTCGCCTGGTGAGGAGAATAAAGTTTCTCTGAGATAATTGGTGTAGTTCCAAGGGATAAAACAGCCCTACCTATTGAGGAATGCATTTGTTGGTATGCAACTACATGGCTTTAACAAAGACACCCGCAAATGAAAGGTTTTAGAAAACCATTTTATTTTGGGGTGCCTGAGTGGCTTAGCTGGTGGAGCATCTGACTCTTGATTTTGGCTCAGGTCGTGATCTCAGGATCCTGAGATCAAGCTCCGCATTTGGTTCCACGCTCAGCAGGGAGTCTGCTTGAGATTCTCTCCTTCTCCTTCTGTCCCTCCCCCCACTTGCACATGCTTGCTCTCTCTCTCTTTCTCTCTCTCTCTGAAATAAATAAATAAATCTCTTTAAAAAAGCAATTTGTTTCTCACTCATATCACTTTTGAAATAAGTTGTGTAGATTGGCAGAAAACTGTGGTCATGCAGTCACTCAGGATTCTGGTTCTTCTCGTTTTGTTTTCTATCTTCTAGTGCATTGTCCTCATCTGAATGTCCAAAGCTATGTTCCTTACAACAGAGGAAAAGATGCGGAGGAATATTTGTCTAATTTTCTAACATTCAGAACCAGAATTAAAACTCCTCTCTTATGTTCACATTTACCTGCCAAAAATTTATTTATATGACTTCTATAACCCACATAACTAAATTAGCTTCAAGAGGTTCTATGATATATAGTCTTTCCCTGGGCATATATCTAGGGTATATATATATTTGTTACAGAGGTTACTAGCAAACTTTGCAAATTTTAGCACTTATTATTTTCGTTGCATTTTATTAGATGAGTCACTTCCTAAGAAGTGTTTCATGCAATGTTTACGTTTTGAAAATCAAATTAAATTTATATTGTTTCAGGATTTTGTCAGTTGTTTTTTTATTTCTTTTTTTTCCCCAAGTAATTTATGATATTCCTAAGAGTGCTCTGGGGTGTCACAAAAATAAGTTTGGAAATCATTGCTCTGAAGGAATTAAAATTACAGTTATGATAGACACATTCTTTCACATTGAGGCAGGAAAAGATAACAGCCATCATCCAGGCTCCTAAATCCCTCCACTATATTTGCAGAGATCTCGTCATGAAGTATTTCTCTGAGGCATCATGCTATATGAAACCATTTTTCAGGTAAGATGAAATCACCCAAACTTTGGTCATATTAACAACACTGAGCTATGGCAAGAAACTTAATCATCGAAGAGATTCAATTGTGTTATTTATACTCTATTTACCAAGACAAGGATGAAGATTGTACTGTTTCAGAAAATAAAATTTAGTCTACCAGAAAGAACAAATAAACAAACAAACAACTATTTCAAGGTAACTCTTAACCTGAAACTTAAGTTTGTTAGCATTTCCCCTGTGGAAAATGTTCAAGCATATTCGCTTGCCCTTATTCCTTCAAGTGTGAGCAGATCAGACTTTCTCCATGGCTAGCATCTGCATTTCTTTGTTTGGATACTTTGTCTGGTTTCCTAAACCCTTTCTGTCTTTAGCCAAACAAGCCCATAGGGCAGCACTCACAAATGAGTGTCCCAGCAGCCTTCCTCTGGAATGGTATAACTTCCTCGTTGTATTCTATGTTTTCCTCAGAGTTCCGCACAGAAATTAACCAACTTGCTTGACAACACACCGTTCCTTTTTACCCTCTCTCTAGACCCTTTCCTGAGTGATTACATCCTGGGATCACTTCCCAAATGACCTACACTCTAATCCTTGATTCAGGGTGGGGTTCTTAGGAATAGGATGCAAGACCAGCCCCACTCTTGAGCATTCCAGTAAATTAATGTTTGTCATTACATTCCATACAGAGATGTATCTTCCTCAGCTCTGTGTTGGCCAAGAATACCCACCATACACAATGACTTAACTGTTGAGATGGCGAAATCCTGAAGGACCATGGGTCTCACCCTGCATTCTGCTCTGTGGAACAGGAGACTGAAGCAGAGAGAGAATGTGCTTCTCTCGGGTGGTGGAGCCTTGTGATGAAGGACACGGGATCCAGTAATTTAGATTTCTTGGTTTGAATCTTGGCTCTACCTCTATATTAGCCCGTATTATTGGCATGTCTGTTAGCATTAGACGAATGTGGAAGTAGGAAACGTAATCCAAGCTTACAACATAAGAATGCAAATGCTCCTGGACCTCAAGTAAAATAAAACTGGTTTAACAAAAGATGCACAATTTATAGAGAAATATTTGCTCTAGAGAGAGTACAGATGTCATCGATAGTAGTGTACAAACAGAAACCTAGAAACTAGAGCATCGCATTCTGAAGAGCACAGGCTCATGAGTTAGACTACATGATCTGAATCCTGGCTTCATATCTCATTGGCTAAGTGATCTGGGGTAATTTGCTTAAACTTTCTGTGCTTTTACATCCTCATCTGAAAAATGTGAATGATAAGACCCAGCTCAGAGTATTTTTGTGAGGATTAAAAATGGTAACGCATAGGAAGTAATCAGGATGCACTAAGCCCAACAAATATTCATTTCCATTATTATTGTTGGCAATGTGGCAGTAGGGGAATAAATTTCAGGTCCCCAACTCTCCCTATCCTGCATCACACACCATCAGTAGTGATGGAAACTCACATTTAAATCCATATCTAAGGCATAATTACCACAACAAATTAAAAACTCCCTTCTATCAGCATGATAACAAATTAGTTCTCCTCAAACAGGTTTTTTCTTAGTTAGTATGTGACACAATATAGCATTTTTTCCCCTTTCTGACACAGAGTAGAACAACTGTTTTATGTGTGTTTCCCCTGCTTAATAAACTGAGCACCTTAATCTTAAATTTATACTTAATTAGGAGAGTCAAAACCACAAAACCTGACATGCAATAGTAATGCACAGCCACAGTTTAAATACACTGTGTAGATTTACGATATGCTCATGGTAAAACATTTTTTCCTTAATAAAAAATGTCGATAAGCCGACAAGCAGCAGTGAATACAGAATGAATTGGTATAGCTATATCTTTCATTCTTTAAGTGCTTCCTGATTTCTGGATTCTCTATTGCTTATTCAATGTTCTCAGTTCCCCACATTCCTGTTAGTTTTTAAAATATTGGTTTTTTTTTGAAATTCAACTTAAAGTTGTGAACATCCTTTCCAAGCAAAAGACTGCAATTGAGACTAGGGAAGTATAGAAGACTTCCACAAATTTATCTTCACTACTCTTTTAATTAGAACAGGCTCAGGAGAGAAATAAAAATAAAATTATTGACTCATCTGAAATTAAAAGATCCTCATTGTGTTGTCTTCAAGAAATGTAGCATGACTCTTGTTAAATAATGATTTTCCAATTTTAATTACATTAAATTCTGTCTTCCTAAATTCCTGCTGCCATTCTAATTAAAGGGAAATTTCTTATTTTCTGTGCAGAAGGCCTGCTTTGGTGCAGTTCAACCATTTCTACATTATCTTCCAGAGGTGTTTTGTACTTTAAGGTCTGTGAAGTTCTTCTTTGCTGAAAGATGAATAAAACACTTAAAAATCTCTGCAGGTGGCATATAGGATAAGGCATTATGTACTACTTACAACAATTAATCCAATGGAAAAAAAAAAACTTCAAATGTATACATTACTAAAAAGTGAACATGCAGGTTAGTGCAACCAAGTATTGAAATTCTGAGAATTCCTTGTGAACATATGCAAGATCTTAAATATTTTCTTGAAAATATACAATGTGCTATGGGGATAAACACTATCAGTGGTCTGTCCAAAAGCTTTTGCCCCTTTTTTCCTCACTTAGATATAATAAGTTTTGTTCAATTACTTATGGGCACCTAATTTTCAAACTTGGGGTGACATTCTGCAAATGGCAGGTTTAATATCCTGCATGGCTTCATTCAATTAATATAGTTTTAGCAATTAGCATTAGCAAAATAGGTAAGTGGGAAATAGAATGAAAGGGTACACACCAGGAAAAGAAACGGTCCTTGTTCTCAAGCAAAAGGAAGCTGAGTGAACACCCCACAAGAACAATCAGATCAGAGGTGTCTTATATAGAGAGATAAAATAGATCATTTATAGTACCCAGACACAAACCTAAGCACTAGACCATGCATTCATTCATTTATAATCAAGTATACTTTAAAAAGTACTTTTTGAACACATGACATAATCAAACCATAAAATGGGTGCTGATTATACAGAAACTATTAAATTTTGATTAACATAGCAGAGATACAATACACATGGAATTACCTAAACATGATGTAGCATGTGATAAGTGGCAGTTAAAAAACAGAGGTGGGGCACCTGGGTGGCTCAGTGGGTGAAGCCTCTGCCTTCATCTTGGGTCAGGGTCTCAGGGTTCTGGGATCGAGTCCCACTTCGGGCTCTCTGCTGGGCAGGGAGCCTGCTTCCTCCTCTCTCACTCTCTGCCTGCCTCTCTACCTACTTGTGATCTCTGTCTGTCAAATAAATAAATAAATAAATAATCTTTTTTTTGTGGGGGGAACAGAGGTAAAACTAATTTGTTTTGGGACCTTACATGGGAGATGTTATTTCAACCTGGGAAATCCAGGAAAATTTCATGAGAAGAGTATAGTTTGAAAAATGATCAGCTAATGCTAAAATATAATTGACCTTTTTCAATAAATAAATATGTATTTCCTACCTAATAGAAGTCTAACCTAAGAATTGGCGTTACATAAAACAAAACAAAACAAAACAGCATTAACCATGTCCCTGACGGGCTCAACTTCAAATAGTAGAACAGAGGAGAGTGATACATACTGAATAAGGATATGACATGCTTCACAACTAAATTGAGATTAAGTGTGACAGAATGCACCAAACACTGAGACCAACACTGCCTCCCCAAGTCCACATATAAGTGAATAAAAGATGGAAAGTTTGGTGGTAGAGGAAAAGAAAGAGGGTGTTTTTGTTTTTGTTTTTTATGGGAGACAAGAAAATGATTAGAAATTATTATAAGAGAAGGAGCTATATTTAAGGATGATGTTTTTTAAAGATTTAATTTATTTATTTGACAGAGAGAGAGAGATCACAAGTAGGCAGAGAGGCAGGCAGAGAGAAAGACAGAAGCAGGTTCCCACTGATCAGAGAGCCCAGTGCAGGGCTCAATCCCAGGACCCTGACACCATGTCCAGAACAAAAGGCACTTTTGTTGAGCCCTCCAGGCACTCCTTAAGGATGATTTTTAAGAAATGTTAACATGTGTTATGCAATATGTGACTCCATTCCCCTGTCTCTCCAATGAAACTTCCAAAAAAATCTACACTGCTTTTCAAAATTATTTTTAGATTTGAATTTTCTCCAGATATCATGACATGTGGTGTCATGATAGACTTTAGATATGTGGTGGGTGAAGTTGCAGACCTCATGTGTACAGTTACAGTAAGGTGACAACGTCCCAGAGAGATTTCAGATCACCACATCCAAACTTTTAGCTCTGCTTCCCATAGCTCATGCTCTTGCTGTGTTCCCCATCTCAGGGAAAGGCATTGGTGCTGAACAGATTACCCAAACTAGAAACCTGAGCATTATCCTTGATATCCTTGATATCTCCTTCCTCCTCACTTAACCAAATCTAAATTAGGAAAGCTGCTTCTGGATAGCTTAACTCAATTCTCCTCTGTCTGTCCCCATCCCGGAGCTCATACCCCCCAACTACTTACTAAAACATTATTATATTTGCCTCTTGTCTATATCACCCCCCAACCCCATACAACTCTCCAAGCTGTTTCCACATTGTGAGCATAGTGACCTTACTAAAACAAAAATTCAAGTGAGCACCACAAATTTGATTATGTCAGATTCTGAGGAACTGATGAGGAGAATGAGAAAATGTCAAGGTAGAAGAAACTGGAGACTGGATAGAAAATTAGAAACAGAAGGTTCTTAAAGAATATTGGCCCCATCTGCTTCATTTAACAGTGGTAGAGTCTGAGGCCCAATAGGTCAACAAAAGCAATTTTCCCAGCTGATAAACAGCCACAGGACAAAGGTGTTTCATTTCATATTCTGTTTTGCCCTCTCTGTTTTCTATACCCCTTGATTTCTAGAGCTGCGCTGTCATTGTTCTTACCCGAACCTTGAAAACAAAATTTCCACTTTTTTCATTATTTTATTTTCAAATTAACAAAGGACAAATTTGGCTTGGGAAAAGTAAGTGTAATAAGCATAATAAGCTTGATTCAAATATCAAGTCCAATAAATGGGCTCTTGGTACCCAGAGAGGGAAACCATGTTACACATTTTGACAATAGTGTCAACACAAAACGATCTACTTTAGTTTTGATTACATATGGATATGAACCAGCTGAAGGACGTTAAGCATAATGTAACAGAAGTGGCCGAAATTGAGAATAGGTTATATTAATTCTGTACAAAAAATGCTAACTCTGCCTTTCCTAGAAAATGAGCTTATAGATGTTAAGGTTGTGTTTTCTGCTACCCTTTGGGTATATTATTAGAGAAGTTATCGGCGATGAGGCAGTAAACATTGTGAAATGCCAAATTTACTGATGCCCACTGCTAACATCACCAGCATCCTTCTCTGGGAAGGTGGGCTACAAATCACATGCTCAGTCATGGTCAGAAGATGAAATAGTCTTTTAGTCACCTTATGATCAGAAAAAAAGGAAAAAAAATCACATTGCATGATGTTGGAGAAGAAATGCCGCAGGTCCATTCTCCCAGGCATAGAACAATCCAGAAAAGGAGCCAAGATGCAACGAGGAATGTGATTTCCCAAAAGGCAAAATAAGCTTTTTGTAAACTTTGTGTTCAAAACTCTTCTCTCAGAGGACTTGAGTCAATGTCTTATTTTATCCAAATTGGCTTTCACTTATGCAACTATTATTAGAGTTGTTGAGTTTTGCTTGTAAGTGTTGTGGATCCTGTGGTTCCCACGTTTTGTCAAAAACAGAATCACCTGAAATATTTCTGCAGTTGAGATGTGCAATGAATTTAGCTGGCTGTTTGAACACTTCCATTAGTCTGCTAGCTTTTTGTTCTCCCTTCCTGCTGGTTCTTGTCACCCTTTTCTCCAATTCTGAACATAGTTAAGGAAAGAAAAACAAAATGAAAGTCTATTCTAAGCCAATAACACCAACCATGACTAACTATGTATTGTATTTGTGACTTTGGACAATTTTGTCATCGCCAATTCGAGGACCCACAAATTGCTGCTACAAAACAAAACAAAAAAAAACACTTCTATTTTATATTTTTATGGCCTAAACTCACACATGGTATATATATAATACTTGTCTTTTACTGAATGTTTTGATCTCTATTTCTTATTTATTTATTTATCTGAGAGAAAGTATGAGCAAGAGATAGAGAGCATGAGTGGGCAGGAGGGGCAAAGGGAGGGGGTAACAGACTCCCCATTTAGTTGGGAGCCCAACACGGGGCTCAATCCCAGGACCCTGAGATCAAGACCAGAACTGAAGTCAGATGCTTAACTGACTGAGCCACCCTGGCACCCCATGGATCTCTCTCTTTCTTTCTCTTTTCTTTTCTTCTAATAGGAAAAAGTGAAGAATACTAGTAAGTAAATATCAGCAATATCTTTTTAGGGATTTTCATGCTGCGTCTTTCTAAATTCAACCAAGATTATTCATACGAGTAGTCATACGAGAATTATGACTTGGGAATCAAACATTAATTAGACAAGCAAGAAGCTCTGAAACTTTTCGCCAGGAAGTGGTTTCAAGAATGAGACAGAGAGAGGGGCACTTGGGTGGCTCAGTGGGTTAAGCCTCTGCTTTCAGCTCAGGTCATGATCTCAGGGTCCTGGGATCAAGCCCCGCTTCGGGCTCTCTGTTCATTGGGGAACCTGCTTCCCCCTCTCTCTCTGCCTGCCTCCCTGCCTACTTGTGATCTCTCTCTCTCTCTATCAAATAAATAAAATCTTAAAAAAAAAAAAGGAATGAGACAGAGAGAGAAAAGGGAAACAAAGATTGCACTGACAGGAAGACTAACTTTGTTGTTATTTTTTATTTTATTTGAAATAATATAGGTATTTAATGCAAGCAGTTTCTGACCACACATTTTGGTTCATTTCTGAATCATATGCATCCTTTCAATTTCCCAGAAGAGATAGTCTTCATATCTTGTTCAGAATAGAATAAGCATTGGCAAATCAATGGATTGATGAATAAAATTTTTAGTCATGAAGAGGTACAATGTAGTTGGGAGGTAATAGGCAGAGGAAAACTACTTTTGTGATTTAGAACAAAAATATTGAAGTCTCTTCATCACTCCTTTTCCTCTCGCATACCTTGGAATAATATAATCTATTTAAAAAATTTTTTAAATGATGGTTAAGGATTGTGGTGGTACTACCTTGATTTTTTTAAATTTTTGTTTATTTTTTAAATTTCTTTTCAGTGTTCCAGAATTCATTGCTTATGCACCACACCCTGTGCACCATGCAATACGTGCCCTCCAAAATACCTATTACCAGGCTCACTCAACCTCCCACCCCCCAACCCCTCCAAAACCCTCAGTTTATTTCTCAGAGTCCATAGTCTCTCATGGTTCATCTCCCCCTCCAATTTCCCCCAACTCCCTTCTCCTCTCCATCTCCCCATGTCTTCCATGTTATTTCTTATGCTCCACAAACAAGCGAAACCATACGATAATTGACTCTCTTTTCTTGACTTATGTCACTCAGCATAATCTCTTCTAGTCCCATCCATTTTGATACAAAAGTTGGGTATTCTGGGAATAAACCTAACCAAAGAGGTAAAGGATCTGTACGTGAGGAACTACAGAACACTCATGAAAGAAATTGAAGAAGACACAAAAAGATGGAAGACCATTCCATGCTCTTGGATTGGAAGAATAAACATTGTTAAAATGTCTATACTGCCTAGAGGAATCTATACTTTTAATGCCATTCCGATCAAAATTCCACTGGTATTTTTCAAAGAGTTGGAGCAAATAATCCTAAAATTTGTATGGAATCAGAAGAGACCCCGAATTGCTAAGGAAATGTTGAAAAACAAAAACAAAACTGGCGGCATCACGTTACCCAATTTCAAGCTTTACTACAAAGCTGTGATCACCAAGACAGCGTGGTACTGGCATAAAAACAGACACATAGACCAGTGGAACAGAGTGGAGAGCCCAGATATGGACCCTCAACTCTATGGTCAAATAATCTTCAACAAAACAGGAAAAAATATACAATGGAAAAAAGACAGTCTCTTCAATAAATGGTGCTGGGAAAACTGGACAGCTATATGTAGAAGAATGAAACTCGACCATTCTCTTACACCGTACACAAAGATAAACTTGAAATGGATAAAAGACCTCAGCGTGAGACAGGAATCCATCAGAACCCTAGAGGAGAACATAGGCAGTAACCTCTTCAATATCAGCCACAGCAACTTCTTTCAAGATATGTCTCCAAAGGCAAAGGAAACAAAAGCGAAATGAACTTTTGGGACCTCATCAAGATCAAAAGCTTCTGCACAGCAAAGGAAATAGTCAACAAAACAAAAAGGCAACCCATGGAATGGGAGAAGATATTTGCAAATGACAGTACAGACAAAAGGTTGATATCCAGGATCTATAAAGAACTCCTCAAACTCAACACACACAAAACAGATAATCATATCAAAAAATGGGCAGAAGATAGGAACAGACACTTCTTCAATGAAGACATACAAATGGCTATCAGACACATGAAAAAGTGTTCATCATCACTAGCCATCAGGGAGATTCAAATTAAAACTACATTGAGATACCATCTGACACCAGTTAGAATGGCCAAAATTAGCAAGACAGGAAACAACGTGTGTTGGAGAGGGTGTGGAGAAAGGGGAACTCTCTTACACTGTTGGTGGGAATGCAAGTTAGTGCAGCCACTTTGGAGAACAGTGTGGAGATTCCTCAAGAAATTAAGAATAGAGCTTCCCTATGACCCTGCAATTGCACTGCTGGGTATTTACCCCAAAGATACAGATGTAGTGAAAAGAAGAGCCATCTGTACCCCAATGTTTATTGCAGCAATGGCCACGGTCGCCAAACTGTGGAAAGAACCAAGGTGCCCTTCAACGGATGAATGGATAAGGAAGATGTGGTACATATACACAATGGAGTGTTATGCCTCCATCAGAAAGGATGAATACCCAACTTTTGTAGCAACATGGACGGGACTGGAAGAGATTATGCTGAGCGAAATAAGTCAAGCAGACAGAGTCAAGTATCTATGGTCTCACTTTTTTGTGGAGCATAACAAAGAACATGGTGGACATGGGGAGATGGAGAGGAGAGGGAATTGAGGGAAACTGGAAGGGGAGATGAACCATGAGAGACCATGGATTCTGAAAAACAACCAGAGGGTTTTGAAGGGGCGGAGGGGGGGAGGTTGAGGAACCAGGTGGTGAGTAATAGGGAGGACACGTACTGCATGGAGCACCGGGTGTGGTGCAAAAACAATGAACACTGTTACACTGAAAATAAACAAATAAAAAAAATTGGGTATTTATCCTTTTTGATGGAAGCATAATAATCCATAGTATATATGGACCACATCTTCCTTACCTTGATTTTAGATCACTTATGTAGAACTGAGCAGAAGGATAAAGGCAGGAGCATCTCACATCAATCCTTTGGCTCTCATCACTGAGCTGGCTATAGAAGATGATAAATAATTGCCCTGATTCTGTGGGCTTGAGCCAAGATGTAAATAGCAATATCAAGGTGACTCCAGAAGAGAAGAGTGAACCCACAGTGTGTCCTCACTAGACTCCTTGCCCAACATCCTGGGGAGAACTACTGGCTGGGGTGCAGCAACGTGTCATGGAGGATTTTCTGGGACTGTTGAGAAAGACTCTGTAAACCATATTCTGACATTCTCCACTTTTTCATGGTGTGCACCAGACAGGAACATATGTCCAAATGTCTGTGGCAGTTGTGTAGAGGACACAACAGAAAGAGTTATTTATGTTGAGAGTATTAAAAGAAGGGGGAGGGATCTACAGGATGCAATGAATTGGCCACTGGAGAGCAGAGCCCTTCAATACTTCGAATCATCTATTATGGTCCTTAGAGAAGAAAAACTGAGAGAGTTAAAACATTGATAATATCTACTGCTGTGAGAGAAAAAATATTCCCATTGATTATTGTAGAACTATTCAATGACAAAAATCAATATTACTCTAAGATCTTCGGTTGTTTGTCTAAGTAATTTTATAGAATGAAGGTATTTTGTAGTAGTAATTTACAAAGGGCTTTCACTTTGAGGATTTTAAAGGATAAACAGAGAATCAGTTCACAAACTGATATGGTTTCCTGTGTGAATTTGCAGCTCAATAATTTGCTGTGGTAGGAGGACATTTGTTTACCTTGCCCTGGGATAAATATCCATCGAACTGGGCTTTTATCTGTTCTTTCCTCATTATGTAGCAAGCTTTTAGAGATCATTTCATCTGCCCCAAATATAGGAGTTGCACAGAAATAATGCATTTCTGTTTTCATTCATTTGGGATTTAGTGACTTTTTATGACTGAGGTCACCCTACTCTCACCTTGCCATTATGCTACAGATTATTCAAAGGCAATTAGTACACAGACTTGGGGATGCTTCCAAAATTGACTGGCTCTGGATAAACTCAGGACACTTGAATCAAGTGATGTCTTACAACATGCATGACTTCCTGAATGAGGGGATACATTACCTTCCTGAAGTAGGAAAGCACTTACCATAAAGAAATAGACTCTCTAATAATGTTCTTGTGATTGGTCTAAGTTGCAGTGACCAGAACACTAAGATAAGATTAATAGCCCAACTATCAGAAATTGTAATTATCTGATATTATGGGCCAGCTTTAAAAAAAATAGCAGGGTAGGTCAAACATCTAACTAGGTTGGAAAATGTCTAGAGAAATATACTTCCATGTCCCCACAGAAGCAAGCAGAAACAAGAATTTAATTGTTATTAGTTAATTTGGGAAGTGATTCCAGGAAAGATCAGTATAGGACTGGTGGTATGAGACAGGAGGGAGAAGATAAAATATGCATTACTTAGCATGTTATCACTGCAGGCACTTGGAATGAAATCCCTTTGGAGATATTGGGGAGAAAATGTAGAACGCACTTCAGAGTTCTCCCAGTTGAGGGGGCTGCTTCCAAGGTCATTGACTCTCTGGTATTGAGCAGAGGCCAATCTTCCAAAGTCAAAAAGAAAAAAAAAAATAGTCCATAGGAAGATTCGCAGCTGTTTGCAGGAAGCCCTGCTCACATGCAGAGGTTACCACTGAGAGTGTATGGGTGCGGTATTGAGAGCATCTTTTCCTGCAATGTACACTAAAAGTTATAAAATAAGTGCTTCTGGATAAAGGTGAAGGATGGAGCACAGTTCTTCCAGAAATCTCATTAAAACTGCACTACCAAGGCTGGGAGAAAATATAGCCATTGAGGAGTAGAAACCTAACAGGCCACCTGGAGAATGCTAAATCTTACATCAGAACTGCCAGAAAGGAAGTGTCAGAGTGCTCTTCAGGATAGAGAAGTCCCATGGCTCAGAGTGAATAGCCTGGTGTCTCGCTGCCCACAGGGACCTAGGGAAAATGCAGGGCTAATGGAAACAAGATTGCTGAAATGCTCTTCCAAGAAACAGTTCCATCCATACCACTGGATAATTTCCTATCCCCACCACCCTCACGTAAAACTGAAGGCATATTCTCTGGAGAGGGTAAGACAGAGGCTTTCTAGATGGATGGATGCCAGACTGAACTAAAGTCATGAAAACGGTCTGGTTTGGGGAATTAATTAAACACAGGTGCAAACAGAGGTTAAAGCCAGCCAGCTCTTCTATCAGTGGCCACCCAGTTCATAGACAGTGAGACTCTTATTCTTAAGAGAGGGCACCAGAAGGAGGGGCACATTGGTATAGCCACTGTGGACAATGGTATGGAGGTTTCTCAAAAAACTAAATATAGAATTACCATGTGACCCAGTAATTCCACTACTGAGTATTTACCCAAAGAATATGAAACACTAATTTGAAAAGATACATACACCCCTATGTTTATGGCAGCATTATTTACAATAGCCAAGTTATACAAGTAAGCCAAGTGTCCATTGGTAGATGAATGGATAAAGAAATTATAAACAATGGAATATTACTCAGCTACAGAAAGAATGAAATCTTTCCACTGCAACAATATGATGGATCTACAGGGTATAATGCTGACTGAAATAGGTCAATCAGAAAAAGACAAATACCATATGATTTCACTCATACGTGGAATTTAAGAAACAAAACAAAGAAAAAAGAATGAAACAAAACAAACAAAAAACCCAGACTTGTAAGTAATAGAAGACAAACAGATGTTTCCCATAGAGGAGGTGAGTGGTGGGAATTCATAAAATAGATGAAGGAGATTAAGAGTATACTTATCATGATGACCACTGAGGAATAAATAGAATTATTGAATCACCATATTGTACATCTGAAACTAATAGGACACTGTGCATTAATTATACTGAAATTTTTAAAATTTAATTTAATTTAAAGTCTACCAGAAAAAAATCTTCTCTTGGGAATGTAATCAATCCAAGAGAAAACTCTTAAATATACTCCTAGATTCTTAAATATAGTGACAGCCTCTGATGTCATGCTGTGTTTTTCTTCAGAAAAGTTTAGAATCCATAAGCCTTGCCTAGTTTTACTCAGAGGTTGCAACCAGCATTCTGTTCCCCTACCTAAAATATGAACAGACAACAAAAGGTCATAGGAAATTTGAGAACGTTTCCACCATGGACAAAAAACACAGAAAAAAAGTATCTTGAAAGTAAGAGAAACTATTTAGGGGAGATAATTTTCCAAGAATATCCTCAAAGGGTTAAAAAAGATAGTGCACCTATGAAACAAAACTATTTTTTTAAATTCAGAGTAAAATATCACTTATAATATAAAAACATAATAGTATAAATTAAAAAATCATAACATGATTAAAAATAAAGTTGAGAAAATGTCCCAGAAGGATGTACAAGTTGACAAAGAGATGCACTAATGGAACAGGCACAATATCTGAATAAATTGAATTTTAGAAAGAAAGATCTTGCAAGTACTTCTGCTAAAAGTTACTTGAGTATGTACTGATGAAAATGAAGAAAGAAGAAGAGAAATAGAAACAGAGACAGAGAGATATAAAAAAGGGGTAAGAAGAAAAGGAGGAGGAACAAGAATAGAGAGTATTCAAAGTTAAACTAAAACAAAAACACCAGGGATGAAATATAGAAAAAGGGAAAAGAATTTCCAAGATGAGGATGAAGGTGGTATTCCATCCAGGAGGGACACTGACCTGCACATTGATGGCTACCAGTCCTGATGAAAGTAGTGTTAATTCAAAAAATGGACATGTAGAGGCCTGTCACTATCATCTCTTTTGATATTCTGTCATTCTTTTTATTTCACATAAAAGATCTTCCTGACCACTCATTCTACCAAAATGAGAGAATAAACCAAGGATCACATGTATGTAGTGAAGAACTTGGCCTTGCCTAAAGAGAGGTCTGGCCTTTGCCCTGGCCTTGGAGAGGGAGTCTATGTTATATCTGACAAGCATGTCTTTAGTTAGGGAAGAAACTGTCCATACCTGATAATCTTAGGATCAAGGCTGGCCATGGCAGAAAGTCCAACCATAAGATTTAGGGTAAAGAGTTTAGCTTATATGGTATCCCTTGATCTGGGGAGTAATCAACCATGTGGATAATCAACCAATTCAATCATCATGCCTGTGTAATAAAGTCTCAACAAAAACTCCAGAGCTCAAGAGAGTTTTCTTGATTGGCAGTATTCCATGCATATTGTCACATGATGATGGCAGGAGAAAAACACATCCTAACTCCATGGGGAGAGGACAACAGAAGCAATGCATTTGGAACCCTCCCAGACTCTGCCCTATGTGTCTCTTCTTTGTCTGATTTTAATCTATATCCTTTTCCAATAATACTCATAACCATGAGTAGAATAGCTTTTAGTCAAGTTCTATGAGTCTTTCTAACAAGTAATTGAGCTCAGGCGAGATTTGGGGCATCCCTCAAATCTACAGTTGGTGTCAGAAGTGAGCCTAAGTCTTGGGAACTGTGTCCTTAAACCTAACAATTTGGCTAACTCTAGCACATGAGCTCCAGAGAACAGAGAATGCATCCCAGGAAAGGAAGGACAGGAATAACTTAGATTTCCTTTCTAGACAGGGAGGAAAACAGCCAAAATGACAGCCGCATTGAGGGCCAAGAAAGCCCAGAACAAAGAGCAGGAAAATGGAGGTTTCCATGTGAGATGTCTTCAAGGGAATATAAAGAATCAAGAACGTTTGTGAAGATTGGATAGGGAGGCTATTGGGATCTCTGTAAAGGAGATGATACAAAGAAATCAAGACAATTCAAAAACAATAGCAAGACAAATAAGAAAAACAAAGAACAAGAGGAAAATGTAATCACAATAGTGCTCAACTGTACAGAGTTGAATATAAACCCCAAATTGAATCTAAAATCTTAGTACAATAAGAAGAGGAGAAGGGGAAGCTAATGGGATGATGGCATTAAAAAGTGAACATTTTATATACCATGACAGGATGATAGATCACACTTCCACCTGTTGAAGCCAGCGAGAACTAGGTGTGTATAATAGGTAGAAATACGGGATGAACAAATGTTGGACAAAACAACTGAACAAGTTGGAGAGGAAGAGCTTGAAAAGCTGTTGTATTGTTTTTATTTAGGACCATCTAGCTTTTCAAATTATATATGTGTATTTATTTGATAAATAAAAATAATAGTCTAAAAATACATGACACTTGTAGGAGGAGATTATGAAGAGAAAAATTAAGCCAAGATGTAGTAATTAGAAACTTGGTTTAATTTATATGATTTAAATATAAAGAAGCTTGGTGTGTTTTGTTGGCAGGAGACATAAACTGGAAATCTGTTAAGGAAGGGTGGGCTGAATAAAAATTGGAATGTTATAATAGTTATGAGCTCCAATTCAACTTTTTAAAAGCAATCACTAGCTCTCTAACATAGGTGCTTAAGATTTCTGTGCAAGTATTCAATCATTTCAAAACTGAAATAATTTGAGTCTATGAGATTACTTAAAATAATGATTATTAAAACACAATGCAGGGTGCCTGGGTGGCTCAGTAAGTTAAGCATCTGACTCTTGATTTTGGCTCAGGTCATGATCTCGGGGTCCTAAGTTCAAGCCCCACGTTGGGCTCCATGCTCACCAGGGAGTTTTCCCCACTCACTCTTTCTGTCTCTCTCAAATAACTAAATAAATCTTTTTAAAAAACATAATACAAAAACAAACTTCAAGCAAATTTTGCATATATGAATTACATGCATAAAATGTGACATTTTAAAAAAAGATTTTATTTATTTATTAGACAGGCAGAGATCACAAGTAGGCAGAGAAGCAGGTAGAGAGAGAGGGGGGAAGCAGGCTTCCAGCCGAGCAGACAGCCCAAAGTGGGGCTCGATCCCAAGACCCTGAGATCATGACCTGAACCAATGGCAGAAGACTTGCCCACTGAGCCACCCAGGCACCCCAACAGACAACATTTTTATACTTCCTTTCCTGAACTGAGATTCCTTGTCATGTCTTATAGATGTCTTGACCTCCCCAGCAGTCAAAACCAATCTATAAACATTAAATGAGCTTTAATTATGTATCAAGAATTGGGGAAGGTTCTGAATGTACCCAGAACCCCAACACTGTATGCATAGATCCTGCACTTCTGGTGCTTATAATCTGTAAGAGGAGGGAAACATAAACAGATGAGTAATAGTTAAAACGTGTGACAAATGCTGAGAAGGAGAAATACAGGACACTAAAAGAATCAAATGGATGCATAGACTTTTCATGGTGGATGCAAGGAAAGTAATGAGATGTGAAGCATGAATAATCCCTCATTAGGAAAAGTGTGATGAAAAGAGAGTTCCGGGTGGTGAGAGCAGCTTGGGGAAATGTCCTGTGACATGAAGATGTGGACATGAGTGAGAACCAGTAGAGGACCAGTGCAATAGCATCTAAGTGAGAAAGTTCTACATAATGTGCCTGGAAATGCAGAATGGGGAGGATCACCAGAAGCAAACACAAGGAGAAGGTAATACGCAGCCTGGGTGGTTAGGACCCTGTCTTACAAAGCACATAACTGACTAAGTAAATAATGACAAGAGAGTATAGGTAAGAGAGAAGAAGCCAGAACCAAAGGTTTCCTATCAACTTTAGAATAAATTCTCAAATTTTTGAGAAGCTGGTAAGGATTCCAGAGGGTCTGGGCTCTGTTCACATTCCCCATTTCATTGGTACCACCCTCTCTCTGCTCACATCTGCCCACTCAGGCCTTATTTCAAACATTTTTATGGTTGGGAGCTTCCCACAACCTTCCCTCTGCCCAGATTTTTCTCCTCCTTCAGTGATTCAGCTACTCTTACAAGGCAAACTATAAAGTTTACTTCCTTAAAACTTTAAGGTCCAAAGCAAATTCCTCTTTTCAAATCTATCACATCCTCTCACTTTCCTTCATGGAAACTGCATTCTGTCTCTATGGATCAGTGTCTTGTCTGTAAAATGAGGGTATTATTATCAGTTACCAGCTCAAAGTGTCATAGTGACTCTGAACTGTAAACCACTAAAAATAGTTCTTGGCATGTAATAAGGGCTTAGTAAATGTTAGTTATCATTTGAATGAAGCCAGGCACAAAAGAATATATATTGTATTTACATGAAGTCTCAAAGTCAAGGTAGAGGTGATTTGGGGGCAGGAATGGAAAGTGGCTGAGAGATGCCATAAATGTTCAGATAGTGATTTGTTTCTTGTTTGAATTATTGGTTGCATGAGGATGTTCACTTTGCGATTATTCATTCTTGAGCTCTGCACTTAAGATTTGTACCCGTTGTACTTTAAAAGTTTCAAAAGTCACCTATCATCGCCATCATCAACAATATTCACTACTGACATGATTTTTTGTTCTGTATTTATTTACAGAACTGTTTACTTGACTAGAGGCTCCATGAAGGAAAGAACCAAACCTAATACTTCTATAGTACCTGAAACAGAACATAACATAAGTCTTCCATGTCACTCTTCTATTCAAAGCCATCAGTGACTTCCCATTTCACTGAGACTAAAAATCAAAGACCTCACAAGAGCCCACAATTCCTTGGTAGATCTAAATACCCACTATCTGTCTGAGTTCATCCATATTGCTTCTGTCTCACTCAGGACTTGACAGACACATTGGAACTAGGTAGAGTCGGTAGTTGAGTGACACTGAATCTAAATAACAGTGTCCCTTTGAAGTAGTTAATTTTATGTAAATTTCAACACAACTTAAAAAGAAGTGGGTACTCCAGAACTAGACTGGGTTCAAATTCTGGTTCATCACTTCATTGTATAATTTCTGACATGTTTCTCCACATTTCTGTATCTCAACTTCCTCACCAGTAACATTTGCAGGAGAGGAGTACATACCTTCCAAAATTGTTCTCGGTATTAATTATATTAATATTATGAACAGAGCCTAGCATATTGAATAAGCACAAACTGAGTAGAAACAATAAATATTATTTTAAGAAAAACTTCTCCTCTTTATCCATTCATCTGTTGATGGACATCTAGGTTCTTTCCATAGTCTGGCTATTGTAGACATTGCTGCTATAAACATTCGGGTACACGTGCCCCTTCGGATCACTATGTTTGTATCTTTAGGGTAAATACCCAGTAGTGCAATTGCTGGGTCATAGGGTAGTTCTATTTTCAACATTTTGAGGAACCTCCATGCTGTTTTCCAGAGTGGTTGCACCAGCTTGCATTCCCACCAACAGTGGAGGAGGGTTCCCCTTTCTCCACATCCTCTCCAGCATCTGTCATTTCCTGACTTGTTAATTTTAGCCATTCTGACTGGTGTGAGGTGATATCTCATTGTGGTTTTGATTTGTATTTCCCTGATGCTGAGTAACGTGGAGCACTTTTTCATGTGTCTGTTGGCCATCTGGATGTCTTCTTTGCAGAAATGTCTGTTCATGGAACTAGAGCGTATCATGCTTAGTGAAATAAGTCAATCGGAGAAAGACAACTATCATATGATCTCCCTGATATGAGGACATGGAGAAGCAACATGGAGGGGTAGGGGGATAGGAGAAGAATAAATGAAACAAGATGGGATTGGGAGGGAGACAAACCATAAATGACTCTTAATCTCACAAAACAAACTGGGGGTTGCTGGGGGGAGGTGGGATTGGGAGAGGGGGAGCGGGCTATGGACATTGGGGAGGGGAGGCAAACCATAAGAGACTATGGACTCTGAAAAACAACCTGAGGGTTTTGAAGGGTCAGGGGTGGGAGGTTGGGGGAACAGGTGGTGGGTAATGGAGAGGGCACGTTTTGCATGGAGCACTGGGTGTTGTGCAAAAAGAATGAATACTGTTACGCTGAAAAAATAAATAAAATGGATAAATTTCTGTTCCCCAAAAAAAAAAAAAAAAAAAAAGAAAAGAAAAACTTCTCCTCTTTTTTTTTAAGATTTTATTTGTTTATTTGACAGAGAGAGAGATCACAAGTAGGCAGAGAGGCAGGCAGAGAGAGAGAGAGGGAAGCAGGCTCCCTGCTGAGCAGAGAGCCCAATGCGGAACTCGATCCCAGGACCCTGAGATCATGACCTGAGCCGAAGGCAGCGGCTTAACCCACTGAGCCACCCAGGCGCCCAAAACTTATCCTCTTTATAACCAAAAGGGAACAGAGATGAGTTGTGAGCCCTTCTTTTCGAAAAATGGTTTTCAGAACTGGAAAGAGAAATGGAGAACATTAGTCCCCATTGACTTTTAGGCATTAGTCTAACTACTTCTAGTTATGGTTGAGGTCTAAAGAAGTTCTGCAACTTGACCAAGAGCAAGTGAGCCATGGTTGGTGATCAATCCAGGTTTGGGACGCAGGCCTTATGACATCTGAGTGCTCAGCCTGGATCTTTTCTTCTTTACTCTTGGAGGAACCTCACTTATGGGTGGAGATAGCCAAACACCAACTTGGTTTTAAGCTTCCACCTGACTGAATTTCTTTACACTCTTAGGTTGTTATAATAGGATATAAAGATATGAATAAATAAGATATTTTTGTTTTCCTTTCAAAGATTTCACTGCAATTGTTTTCCACAGTGCTTTCACAGATGGACCAGTGTTACTATAAAAACTGTAGTAAAATTGTTAAGCTTTGTGTGTAATGATAGCCACGGTGTTGAGGAATGAAATGGTCAGAGAAAGCCCTCCTCCATCTCACATTTTACTGATGCTTGAAGAAACACATGTGAGATTATACTCCAGTTTTGCTCAACACAGTGTACTACATTAATATCCTGGGGATAACACTAAGCAAAAACCAATCTGTGTAGGAGATCTGAAAAAAACCGAAAGAGGAATTTAGCTTATTATTCAGTTCAATCTTACAAATATGCACTTATGAATTATGGCTTATGAGATATCACTCACTCATTCATTCATTCATTCATTCAATGAACATTTATCAAGTTCCCCCTAAATGCTAGGCAAGTGAGTAAAGAGTAGTCTGCCATCATTGAGTTTGTACTAAAGTAAGTAAATAAGTAGTTGATCATGACCAGGAGGGAACTAAGCCGGCCATTGTGAGGGAAATTAATGGGAGCAGTTGATTAAGATTCAGATGGGCAGAATGGATAGAAAGAGGTCAGTGTGGGGAGATGGACAGTGAAGAGTGCACTATAAGAGACCTGAGCTAGTACTGTGGTGATTTGGATAAGAGTAGTGGTTCTCACCCTGGGATGACTTTGTACTTCAGAGGACATTTGGCAATGTCTGCAGATATTTTTTGGTTGTTACAATTTGGGAGCAAGGTACTACTGACATCTAGTGGATACAGTCCAGGGAAGTGGGTAAACATCCGACAATGCTCAGGACAGCCTCCACAAGGAATGATTTTCTCTCCCAAATATCACAAGTTTTGAGGTCGAGGAACCCCATGCTAGTATGGTAGTCATGGAGCTACAGAGAAAAAGAATAAAAGGATATTTTGAAGTTAAAACCAATACTGCTTGAAAATGGACTGAATATAGGGGGAAAAGTAAAGGAAAAATCAGGGATGGTATCCTGAGTTTCCAGTTTTCATAGCTGGATGGAAGGGGCTATGCATATTGAAATGAGAATATTCGGAAGGGAATTTGGGGAGGGGGCAATGCTGTGGCACAGAATCAAGAGTTTGACATGTTGGGTCAGAAATAGTAATTAGAATCAGTTGTGTGAATTTAGAGTTCAGAGGCAAAATCTGAGCATTAGATAAAATTTGGGAATCCTTGGCTTAAAGGTATTTAACATCATAGAAATATATGACATTGCCTAGGAAAAAATGAATAGACAAAGAAGGAGCCTTAAAGGAGGATTTTATCCTGAATCAGCTATGCATTCCTACCAGGCTCTAAAAGCCACTTGATCTTTTGCTCTCAGTACCCTGGGGTAACATTATAAGTATACTCAAGTATACTCACCACGTTCTGAAAACAGAGTTTTCATCTGGATTCCTTAGTTTATTTTAAGCTATTTTTCTTTGTATCTAGTTATCTTTTTTGTATCTAATTATCTTCTAAAAATTAAGCAGTTTTAAATGGATTAGTATCTAAGTATGTCATCAGCTCTCATAGGGAGCACAATGCTACTACTTTCTTATTAACCACACTATCAACTTAAGCTTGAGGTCTGGGGACTGGGGAAAAGACGGTGTGTATTCAATTGGACATTTTTATTCTTAAGAGAACACTATAAAAATGTGAATCAAAAGTGATTAACATACTCATTTTGGGCAAAAAATAACTAAATGCATATATACACAAAATACAGTCCTTCTAAAAACCACAAAACAAATTAACAGCAGCTGCTGATCACTCATGAGTAACTCAACACCATGAGCCTGTGTACATGAGCAATGAAGGGAAGCATTTTAACAAGGAAATAAATTTCAGGTTTAAGCTTTATAGAATTTTACAAATGATACAGAAAAGTAAGTTAAGTGTGATGGTATCCTTTAAAAAAAAACCCGTTTTAGGAAATGCAATCTTTTTAATATCTCTACCAATCAAAAAGGAACTGTAATAAAAATAATAAAAGTAATAAAATTTCCTTAAATTGTATTGAATCAAGTACTAAGACTATACGATTAATTAAATCAATATTAACTTATTTCCCATTGGACAATGTATTCTAATCTCTACTATATGAGGCATATTTAAACTAGAAATACATGCATAGATTCATTTAACCAAAAAAGTAATTACCACAAATGAACTAAATATACTGAGTAACAAGATCCTTGGAAAAAACATTACATGTAGTAGTTAATATAATCCTCCAATGGCCCCATTATGCTATTATTATTCTTTGTTTTCCAGATGAGGATATCAAGTCTTAGAAAGTGTGTTAGTCAGTGTGAAAGGGGTCATGCTACAGTAACAAACAGACCTCAAAACACAACATTGGTTTGTTACTGATTTGTCACGAGTTTGTTGCTGTTCTAACAACTATTCAGAACAACTCCTTTCCATAAAGTGACTCTGGGATCCAGGCTGATTTCATTTTATCCTCTAGAAACTGACTTCCAGAGTTACTCTGCCAGGAGAAGACTATGCTGAAGGGCCATATGAGATCTTTCACTGCCTTCCTTTTCACTCCAAAATGGCACATATCACTTCCACTCATATTTTGTTAGCTACCAATTGTCACATGATTACACCTAACTGAAAAGGTACAGGCTTTAATGTGCCTGGGAAGAAGAAAAATGGATATAGATAAGCACTAGCAAGCTCTATCCCCAGGAAATAACGTACCTTAACCAAGGCTACAAATCTAGAATTAGGTAAAAACCAGGATTCAAACACTAGTAGTTCAAAAGCTGACCTAATTCTAGACTTTAGGTTCTCAAGACCTAGGGATGCAGTCTTTACTATCTATTGACCCTGGATGTAGCAAGAAAACAACAACAACAACAACAACAACAACAACAAAGTCCTCTATCTTTATATTTATTTTCACACTCAGTAATCACAATTAAATACCCATTTTTCAGCTTTGAAGCATCAGTCCTTCATCAAGTCCTTCCTAAAGTTCTATAATGAGGTTAAATTTCTCCTTTTATTCATGCATAAAGTACCATTTTTTTTTCTTGTAACTCATCACACTTCCTCACTATCTTTGAGTTTCATCATAGTAGCAACCGTATTCTGGCTGTTGTCTCCAAGGTCTTGGCACAATGCCTCCCACAAAGTAGGTGCTTAATATGCACTGAATGAACCAGTGAGTGATGGAGTGAATGGAGTGTCTGACTCCTTTCTGAAGCAGGCATACCATTGTTTGACACTTTCCTGGCTTAGCAATTCTCCCACCCACACACACACAAACTGGGTGAAATATACTCATCTTACAACTTCTATCCAATCTTCTTATTTTTCTTATTTCTTTTCACTTAACTAAGACTATTTTCTTTTAACATAAGAATTCTTCAAATTTCTGAAGGTAACAAGCATATGTTCCTAATTCTTCTTGGTTTTATAAATCCATGCATAAGATGATACCCTAAATCTAGACCAATCCTCCTTCTTCTCTATGAATGTGTTCTGCTTTGGCAACTCTCATCCCATAGTATCCGGAACTAGGCCCACCACTTGAGGTATGAACTGACCACCTTCCAGTGGTGGGGTTATAATCTCCCTTGGAAGACGGGTGGTGCATTTACTTCAGTAAAAAGTAGTTTCTGGCACCACATACAATACTCAGGTATTTGGTGAATGAATGAATGAATGAATGAGTGAGTGAATCTTAAGATACATTGGATTTGTTTTGTACTTCCTTCTTACTCTAGGCTGGTATGTCTGTAGACATATTCTTCAAATAGATTGACTCAGTTTAGGTCAGTTCTCCAAAATCCATACTTAGGAAAAAAGTATCTATGAATGTTAGTGCCCATCTAGCAAACATTTATATAGAACATTTCCCAGGAAACTCTAAGGAAATTAAGCCAAAATGATCAAATGCTGATGATTTCCCCACGGAACTGTCCTTTTCCTTCTACTGAGAATTAGTCTCCAAACCTACATAGCTAAAATAGCCTGTCTTCCAGCGTTCAAACGTGACAGTCAAAAGAAATCAAGAAAAAGAGTGGCGCTGGAGCTGCCCCTTTCCCAGTTCTGCATCTGTAAATGGAAGCAATTCTACAAGAGAATATCTCGGGATCTGACTAGAGAAGAAGCCACTCTAATATTAGAGTACTGGAGGTTTCTCCTTCTCCTCTTCCTTTTCATCCTTGACAGAGTTAAAAACAGGAGCTCTGCTATTCTCCGAAATACTGGCGTCCAAGAAGGCGATTCTCCATCTAGTGATGAGAAGAGTAGTAGTTGGTCATCTCCATGACCCTCTAACAGGGACACAGGGACATTACCAATGAGGCCCCTTGCCACTCACAGCCCACAGCGGAGACTGCCTTCGTTCCGACCAGTAGATAAGATTTTCTCGGTTTCGAGTATGCAACTCTCCATCGACTTTCCAGCAGCGCAGGGCAAAGTTGAGGGAAAGGGGGAATGTGCGTGCATGTGTGCGTGTGTGAGTGTCTGGATCAGTGGTGTTGGGGCGGGCAGTAAATCAAGGGTGGGGCCAGCGAAGGAGGGGTGGTTTGGAAAGCAAGGATTGAGGCTAGAGCGTGGCTCCGATTCCAGTTAACCTGCAGGCGCCCATCCTGCTCACTCAGAGCCCCGGCATCAACTCACCCAGTACCCTCTCTCCTTCCTCCTCCCTCTTTCCCCTTTCTCCCCCTTCTCTCACTGACCCCTCCACCTACCCCCCACTTTCCATCTAACCAGACGACGAATGAGGAAGACGTGCCCGCAGATTGGGGCAGCAACTTTCCTCAGCTGGTCTCTTGGCTCCGGGAGCAGGAGCGCGCCGATCCTCCGCGGTCTGCGGCCCATGGAGGAGGAGGAGGAGGAGCAGTGATGGGCTAGCGGCAGAAGCCAGGAGCCCAGAGCCAGCCCAGCGCCGCCAGCCAGCTCCTTGTTCCCACGCCCGCTCCCTCGATCTCTCTCCGCGGGAAGCGTACAGGGTGCCGACGCCGAGCCTCCCTGGGAGGATGAGGCAGGGAGCCGGCCCGAGCGGGCTGCATCTCGCCGGCGTGCGGCCGCGGCTGGGTCTCGGCAGGAATTAAGAAGCTGGGAAGATGGAGCGCCGCGCACTCGTCGCCCAGCCCGGGCTCTGGACCAGAGACGCCAGCTGGGCACTCGTCTATTTCCTCTGCTACGTCCTCCCGCAGACCGCCCCGCAAGTACTCAGGATCGGTGAGTGAGCCCGAGGAGAGCGCTCCGGGCTGCCGGCTTGCGGGACCTGGCCGCTCCCCGCAGCCGGCGCGAACGCGGCGGGTCCCGGGGAGGCAGCGCGCGCCGGCGCAAGGGCAGAGCCAGGGGGTGGCGAGGGCAGCGCGCACAGGAGGCTCCGAGAAAGGGAAGCCGCGTCACCGCTGCCCTCCTGGCGAGTGCCGGGCTTCCCCGAGAGGGACGGTTGGCGGGTTTTTCAATCCGGGCTCTACGAACGCGGGCAGGAGTGCAGGGGGCCAAGCTCGCCCGCGCGGGCACCCTACTCCAGGCGCGGGGTCGCGCGGCTGCAGCCAGTTGCTTTGGGCGCGGAGATGCGCTCTCTGGGCGTCTGGATGGACGTGGGAAGTCCAGATGCGCAGCCCAGGCAACCTGGGTTCCTGGTACTCGCAGGCTTGTCCAGATGTCAAGAGTAAAATTCGGGGACCACAGGGATTTCCCAGAACCTGGTAACCCCAGCCTCCAAGTTTTCATCCCCAAGTTGGGTTCTTCTGCATGGAGCCTCCAAAGTCTGGAGGGTTCCTCCAGAGTGGGGCAGAGGCCGGCTCTGACTCTGGCTAAGAGTTTAAGGAGTGGAGAGGATAGTCAGTCAGTACCAAGAGCAGGTACCTAAGTGTCCCACTTGATCCCTGATCTACCACTCCTGCCTGCCACTAAGAATGATCCAGTGTCCATCGAGATAACTCCCTGGAAGACTTTGGACTTCTTTCTCAGGTGGGATAAAAAAGGACTGGAAGCCTGAATGTAGGAACTCTGGGGCAGCCTAAAGAGAGCAAAAGGCAAGGACGATAGAAGAGGTGGGGAAGGGGGTACTTTGCTAGCGTGTGGTGATAGACCTACATGCACAGCACGCACCACCATGGTTTAGTGGAGGCACTGAACAATTTCTAGGCTGTTGGGGGAGGGGTGTGTTCAAAAAGCTCTTTGCCTTCTTTAATATTCTTCCTTCCATACTAAACCCAATTTCTATTCCCTTGGTCTCAGTTTGTCCTCTCCCTTCCCCAACCAACAGTGCTTCTTAGGGATGCAAAAAGAGAGCCACAGGTGAGGCTCAGATACCCATGGGTCTCCCAGCTTCTCCAGCCTCCCACTTGAGGTAGCAAGAGTGAGGTCCTGAGCTCTAAGGTCTTCTAATTCATACCCTTTCCAGGAATGCACAGAAAGTGCCCAGAGCATTGCAAGCATTCACCAAGTGATGCCCTTGAGCAGCTGAAATTTCTCACTTTACTGATTCTGACCCGCAGTTAGCAAACCTCTTTCCAAAGATTCAGAAACTAGTTCTTGTCACTCAACATCACTATTAAAGAAAAAAAAAAAATAGAAGTTACTACTTTGAAATGCATTTTCTCTAGGCATGTGGGATCTAATTTTCAAGAAAAGAAAAGATACTGAATGCTAATTTTTACTGCAGATATATTTTTCTAGATTATGGATAATGATAATGTGCATTTTTGGATAATTCAGACTGTCCATTAAAAGAGTTCCAAGTATTCCTTTCACTCACACACACACACATACGCACACACAAATACCACTCAAAACCAAAATATCCTCCACTTTAGATATGCTCTAACATTAACATCTTGATTTTTTTTTTCCTGGATGCAATTAGCCCTCCATGATCCAGTAACAAATTCCTTTGAATGACACTAAATAAGTGATGAATGTGTGTTACAATTTCCAACGCTTATTAACTTAATTGGTGTTTTGCTTATACCTTATATATTTTAAAAGAGACAAATCTAGATGTACTAGAACAGGTTATGTCAGTCAATAGCCCTCTTTCCTGTATAACAAACTTAAGATAGCATTTTCCTCCCCTGCATTCCCCAAATCTAAAGGAATTTCCAGAAGGAGTGGAAGAGGATGTTTTAAAACATACTTGTTCACAGATATGAGTATTTATCCAAGCAATTATACTCATCCATTTAAATGTGGTTTTCAAAGTGAAAACATCCCAACATGATTCACTGACCTTAAAATATATGGTACAAGATAATGAGATTTCTTTTTTCTAAATGGGAGCTGAAATGCATAAAGTAAAATTGCATGGCCTGATGCTGTTTATATGCAGTACAGATGTCTTAACTCCTTCTGGCTCAGAGTGACCTGTATTGGCATGAGTAGTACCCTGTATGTACCTCAGGATGATGCTTACTTTACTTTACTTGCTTTACTTTAAATGGACATTTCAGCACCATGGAAACCAGCCTTAACTCAGAGGAAACCTACCTTTTTACAGGGAGTTTCTTATGTCAGTCAAGTCCAATACTGAATACAAAATATCAAAGGAGTTAGGGACTAAGCAAGTGTGTGAAGTGTGTGTGTCAATGTGTGTGTGCACGGGTGTATGTGTGTGTGTAGGGAAGGAAAGAGAAGAATTGAAATGCATTCTTTTTCATCTCTCATCTTTTTTTCCCTTTACCACAAACCATGAGCTCTCCAGCCAACCAACCAGAAATAGGGGTTTTGATTATTGACTGCCATGTTTTCCAGTAACTTAAAATATCTAAAGCATAGCATTAATCTGAGGCACTTTGCACTATGTTTATATGAAAAGACACTTGAATGCTTGAATGAATTATTTAATGGTCTACTTGCTTGTGAGTGTCTGCTTAAACCTGAGCTATTGAGGAACGTGAATGAAAGGTAAAAAATTTAAGATAAATTCTGTGTGCTAGTATTGGAGAGGTCATGTAGTATGTACATTTGCCTGGTTCTCACACATATTGTGCTTATATTTTGAAAAGTTTAACCAACCTCACACAACAGTTTAGGGACATGAAGGGAGTCCCATAGGATGGAGGTGCTCTAAATGTCACCACTGCTCTCCAGGGGTTTCTCAGCACCATGCATGGAAGAGAAATATGGCTAGCTACTGGGAATTCCCTAGGGAATGCTGGGTCTTCCCTTCTTCTCTGTATACTCCAGTGTACCCTTAAAACCAGCTCATCTCCACTCCCCTAACACCACACACACACACACACACACACACACACACACACACGAGCTTCAGAATCACATGGCCAGCCAACCAGGGTCTAGATGACCCGAGTAGACAATAACACACCTCCATTAGTAGAAATAAGAAAAGAAATGGAAAAGAAAGGAAAGGAAAGGAGAAAAGAAAGGAAAGGAAAGGAGAAAAGAGAAAAAAGAAAAGAAGAAAAAGGGAAAAATAGAAGAAGAGAAAAGGAAAACAACGCCATGTGCATATGTAATTTCTGGGACAGATTTATCCTATTTCTAATAATAATCATAACAGAAAGATAATATTTACATCCTACATTTTTACATATCATCTTAATATACACAGTCATAGAGGTGGTGGTAAAAGAATAGAGTTAAGAGGGAGACAAACCATAAGTGACTCTTAATCTCACAAAACAAACTGGGGGTTGCTGGGGGGGGGGTGGGGTTGGGAGAGGGGGAGGGGTTATGGACATTGGGGAGGGTATGTGCTATCGTGAGTGCTGTGAAGTGTGTAAACCTGACGATTCACAGACCTGTACCCCTGGGGCTAATAATACATTATATGTTTATAAAAAAATAAGAAATAAATAAAAAATTTAAAAAAAAAGAGGTAAGTGGTGGGATCCAGGCTTTCTGACACATGATTTGTTGTCACAAAGCACAGGTTTGGGTCCCCTTTCCAAGACTTACTAGATAGGTCAGCGAGAGTTATTCAGTTTCACCAAACCTTCATTTTACCTCTGAAAAATCCAACTAAAGCAATTGCAACCTCACAGTGACATTGGTAGAAGTACATGAAATAGAATATGAAAGTACTTGGAGCAGTATTTGGATACACTAGTTGCATTGTAATCATTTTATTGTTTTGTTTTCACTTTTTTTTTATTATTACATTTTATTCCTGAACAAAGACTCAGTAGTAAATGTGGGATATTTCCTGCTTCCCCCTCTCTCTCTGCCCACCTCTCTGCCTACTTGTGATCTCTCTGACTCAAATAAATAAATAAAAGTCTTAAAAAAAAAAGGCATGAAACAATGAATGAAACAGACAAATACATCTGACCTCTTAGGCTTATATTCTGGTAGTGTGCACTGTATATAACCACTGAAGTGTTTCATCGGACCCAATACAGACATTTGATTTTTTTGTTCCAAATGTTATCCTCAGAGAGTTTTCAGTTCATTTCTGCCATTGACTTAGGACATCAGTGGCATAGTCTACATGGAGTAAGTTCAAGTCCCCAAATGCACAGGAGACAGAGTGAGTTCATTCTGCCTTACCTGGAGCAGAAACTCTTACCTTTGTTTGGGGAGATTTGTTTGGCCTCAGGTAGATTTTACCCAGACAGAGCAGGGTGATGTTGGTGTTAACATCAACTTGAGAACGCCATTCGTCCTTGAAAAATCTGAGAGAGAAACTGTCTTTTAGCATGATGGAAAGAGAATGCCTGGATAATGAGGCACTTTTCTGCAAAAGAGTCGCTCTTTTACCATATTACCTTCTCTGCATAATTCATCTTTTTCTTTTATATTAATTTTACAAGCCCAATGTTTATACTACATTAACTGAGGCTACAGTTCCTATAGGAAATGGTTTCTAATTTCCAGTTTTCAGTGAAAACACCATGACTTGGTAGGTTTGCCTAAGTTCAAGTGCTGGTTAGTAGAAATACCAGAATTTGAAACTAGTTTTTCTGCTCTCAAGTTTCAAGGTACTTGCGTTAAAGTATGTGGTATTGTGTATGGATTTAGCCATGCAGTTACATAACTGTTTAAGCTGAAATCAAATATAAGAGAGATGAAATGCTGCTCTTAGGGATTCAGGGATAACCACATAAATCAAAGTTAAAGTAATTTATATTTGAGTATATTTTAGGCAATTAGCAAAAAGGGAATATGGTATTATTATTTGATTTTCCATAATTTCACTTTATGAGGGGATTAAGGAAGGCAATCCAGTTGGAGGGGAAAGCCTTGCTCCTGAATGCCTAGCAAACACTTCAATGCCTACACTTCATTGGACTAGTTTTGAGGGACAATTGATGGAGATAGTCTGGTGATGGTAATATTTCATAGCCTCTCAATCCTCTTCCACTGTTCCACTGATAATTAACTGTATAATCTAGGAAATATTATCTATGTCCTAAAATTTTTCAGAAGTTATGTCTCCTAGAATAAAGAGTGAAGGAGAACTCCAGGTAGAAAGGGATTCTTTTTTTTTTTTAATTAATTAATTTATTTTTTCAGCGTAACTATTCATTGTTTTTGCACAACACCCAGTGCTCCATGCAATACGTGCCCTCCCTATTACCCACCACCTGGTTCCCCAACCTCCCACCCCTGACCCTTCAAAACCCTCAGGTTGTTTTTCAGAGTCCATAGTCTCTTATGGTTCGCCTCCCCTTCCAATTTGAAAGGGATTCTCTTTTCTACCTGACTTTTCCTAATTGGCTGACCTTGAAAAGATTACTAATATATGTTTTTGGGGGGCAGTGTGTGTGTGTGTGTGTGTGTGTGTGTGTGTTGTTAGCTAGAGAAGAATTAGTTACAAACTCACGGGTTTGTTGCAAAGATGAAATGTGGTATCCTATGTAAAATGAGGATCATGTGGTAGTGTTGACCAGGGTACCTCCCTCTCTCTCTCCCTGTGAATGAACAGGGCAGTTTTGTCCTCTAGAATAATTTATTTGTGTGGCTAACTAAGTGTGGAGAAATGGTGTTACTTAGAGATTCATGAGGTGGGTTTGTGTATTAAAGGCTCTTTGTGATTCTGCACGAAGAAACCTGTTTCTTTTTCTGAATCCAGCATTTCCTACCTTTTGTTATCAGAGGACTCTTACTTGAATCACAACCACTAATGTCTCACCGACTCTTGCTCCTTAGAACATGTCTCAGGAGACACTGGCTAATAAAATCACTGAAATTTAAAACTTCCACACATCAGAACTCACATGACCACACATCCTACTACTTCTTCATTCTAACCAAAATTCTGTCCACTCTACTTCAGAACTTTCTAATAAAGCTTTAGGAGTACCATTGACCTGTGAACAACACAGAGGTTAGGGGCACCAACCCCTGTGCAGTTGAAACTCCCCATGTAACTTTTGACTCCCCCCAAAATTTCACTGCTAGTTGCCTACTGTCGACTGGAAGCCTTATTAATAACACAAACTGTTGATGAGCTTAGATTTTGTAGCTATATGTATTATATACTGTATACATATAATAAAGAAAGCTAGCAAAAAGAAGATGTTAAGAAAATCATAAGGAAGAGAAAGTACATTTAGGGTACTGTACTGCATTTATCAGAAAAAAAAATCTGCATGTAAGTGGACCCATGCAGTTCAAACCCCTGTTGTTCAAGGATCAATTGTACATTTAAATGTTTGGATACTTGTTGTTCTCTGTTATATTAAAAACATTTTAAATACCACATTACCTATGCTGAAAGGTATATCATTTTTATTATGAAATGTGATATGGAGATATTTTCCTAATTTTTTTCTCTAGACTTGCTTTTTAGCATGATTTTTAAAATAACATATAATGTATTATTTGCCCCAGGGGTACAGGTCTGTGAATCATCAGGCTTACATATTTCACAGCACTCAACATAGCACATACCCTCCCCAATGTCCATAACCCAATCACTCTCTCCCTACCCGCCCCCACTCCCAGCAACCCTCAGCTTGTTTCATGAGATTAAGAGTCTCTTGTGGTTTGTCTCCCTCCTGATCCTATCTTGTTTCATTTATTCCCTCTCTACTCCTCACAACCCTTCTCCCTGCCTCTCAAATTCCTCATATCAGAGAGATCATGTGATCATTGTGTTTCTCTGATTGACTGCTATAAACATTCAGGTACCTGTGCCCCTTTGGATCACTACATTTGTATCTTTAGGGTAAATACCAGTGCAATTGCTGGCTTATAGGGTAGCTCTATTTTCAACGTTTTGAGGACCTCCATACTGTTTTCCAGAGTGGCTGCACCAGCTTGCATTCCCACCAACAGTGCAGGAGGGTTCCCCTTTCTCCACATCCTCGTCAATATCTGTCATTGTTGGGGCGCCTGGGTGGCTCAGTGGATTAAGCCGCTGCCTTTGGCTCAGGTCATGATCTCAGGGTCCTGGGATCGAGCCCCGCATCGGGTTCTCTGCTCCGCAGGGAGCCTGCTTCCTCCTCTCTCTCTGCCTGCCTCTCTGCCTACTTGTGATCTCTCTCTCTCTGTCAAATAAATAAATAAAATCTTTAAAAAAAACAAAAGACAAAAAAAAACCATCTGTCATTGTTAATTTTAGCCACTCTGACTGGTGTGAGGTGGTATCTTATTGTGGTTTTGATTTGTATTTCCTTACCAGTCTCCCTTTCAAAAGAGTTGAAGCAGGTGGAGGGGGGGGCAGATATTTTCCCCAGAAGCTCCAGAATTCTTGTCAATGTCTTTACTGACCAGACTTGCTCATGTCCTCATTCTTAAGCTGAGTATTGACAAGCAAGAGGAGATCATCCCAGCTTTCCAAAGAAGCACATGGTCATAGGGAAGATGTTGGGTTGTTGAACAAAATGGATGTTCTGTAAATAAGAGAGAGTGGGCTGATCATTTGTTGAGTGGACACAATATTGAGCATGAGGAACAGAAAGAAAACAGGGGATATGCTTCAAGCAGTGCAATTTGACAATCTGACTTCTAAAAGGTGTATGTCATTCATCCAATATGTCTGACGGACCAGAGACACTTGGCCTCCTTACTGACTTGGCCACTACTCCAAACTTCCATCAGCCTTACTATACTTCATTCTACCTCACTTTGTTTGTACTATATTGCTGTAACTTCTTTGTTTGCTTTCATTTATGCCTTATCTCACCAATTACATCTTCAGCCTCTTAAGCTCAGGCATTATCTTCCTTGTCCTTCCCTATCCTTCTTGACTCTCTTTTGCCTGACCCTCCCCTTCTTAATATTTCTTATAGGCCATTTGTTTATTTTTATACCTTAAGATTTTGATGGATATTAGGCTCTGGATACCGTTCTCAAAGGATGGGAGTAAGTCCTTCCGTATGTGCCTATTCTGTGTTCAGCACAGTGTCAGGTTCATTGTAGGTTCTCAGATGCATGTTGAAGACCGCGTAAATGAAAGAAGCCGGAGAGTAGTGCTGGAGCACCAGGTTTAGTGGTGCCGCTAGGATGCAACAATGAAAGAGGCTGCTTATTTACTTTTCTAGTGAGCCCAAATTTTTACATTTCTAGTGAGCCCAAATTTTTACTTTTCTAGTGAGCCCAAATTTTAGTATTTTATGGTCTAAAATTATCATGAAAATATATCTTTATCTAAACTAAAGCACTCTTTACTATGAAATATACAACCCGGGTATTTTAGTTATCCTGGTTTTCAATAGTCTTCAGAGAACTGTTCTTGTCACCAAAGGACAGGGCATGACAGCAATACAGGACTACTTTTTCCCTCTCTGTCGTATGTACCTTATCTGTTTCCTATCTTATTTTTTTTCTTTTTTAAAATTATTACATAATGTATTATTTGCCCCAGGGGTACAGCTCTGTGAATCATCAGGCTTACATATTTCACGGCACTCACCATAGCACATACCCTCCCCAATGTCCATAACCCAGCCACCCTAGCCCTACCCCCCCCACCTGCCAGCAACCCTCTGTTTCATGAGATTAAGAGTCTCTTATGGTTTGTCTCCCTCCCGATCCCAACTTGCTTCATTTATTCTTTTCCTACCCCCCCAAACCCCCCACATTGCATCTCCACTTCCTCATATCAGGGAGATCATATGATAGTTGTCTTTCTCTGATTGACTTATTTTGCTAAGCATAATACCCTCTAGTTCCATCCACGTCATTGCAAATGGCAAAATTTCATTTCTTTTGATGGCTGCATAGTATTCCATTGTATATATATATACCACATCTTTTTTATCCATTCATCTGTTGATGGACACTTAGGTTCTTTCCATAGTTTGGCTATTGTAGACATTGCTTCTATAAACATTCGGGTGCATGTGCCCCTTTGGATCACTACATTTGGATCTTTAGGGTAAATACCCAGTAGTGCAATTTCTGGCTCATAGGGTAGCTCTAATTTCAATGTTTTGAGGAACCACTATACTGTTTTCCAGAGTGGCTGCACCAGCTTGCATTCCCACCAACAGTGTAGGAGGGTTCCCTTTCTCCACATCCTCACCAACATCTGTCGTTTCCTGTCTTGTTAATTTTAGACATTCTGACTGGTGTAAGATGGTATTACATTGTGGTTTGATTTATATTTCCCTGATGCCGAGTGATGTTGAGTACTTTTTCATGTGTCCATTGGCCATCTGGATATCTTATTTGCAGAAATGTCTGTTCATGTCTTCTTCCCATTTCTTGATTGGAGTATTTGATATTTGGGTGTTGAGTTTAATAAGTTCTTTATAGACTTTGGATACTAACCCTTTATCTGATATGTCATTTGTGAATTACTTCTCCCATTCTATCTGTTGTCTTTTGGTTTTGTTGACTCCTTTGCTGTACAAAGGCTTTTTATCTCAGTGAAATCCCAATAGTTCCTTTCTTGCCCTTGCTTTCCTTGCCTTTGGTGATGTTTCTAGGAAGAAGTTGCTGTGGCTGAGGTTGAAGAGGTTGCTGTCTGTGTTCCCCTCAAGGATTTGGATGGATACCTGTCTCACATTGTTGTCTTTCATCCATTTTGAGTCTATTTTTGTGTGTGATGTAAGAAAATGGTCCAGTTTTATCTTTCTGCATGTGGTTGTTCAATTTTCCCAATACCATTTGTTAAAGAGACTGTTCCCCCCGCATTGGACATTATTTCTGACATTGCTTTGTCGAAGATTAGTTGACCATAGAGTTGAGGGTCTATTTCTGGGCTTTCTATTCTGTTCCATTGATCTATGTGTCTGTTTTTGTGCCTGTACCATACTGTCTTGATTATTACAGTATTGTAATAGAGCTTGAAGTCTGAAATTGTGACGCCTCCAACTTGGTTTTCTTTTTCAACATTCCTCTGGCTGTTCAGTGTCTTTTCTGGTTCCATATAAATTTTAGGATTATTTGTCCCATTTCTCTGAAAAAAATTGATGGTTATTTTGATGGGAAATATGTTAAATGTGTAGATTGCTTTAGGTAGCATAGACATTTTCACAATATTTGTTCTTCCAATCCATGAGCATAGAATGTTTTTCCATTTCTTTGTGTCTTCCTCATTTTATTTCATGAGTAACTTATAGTTTTCTGAGTATAGATTCTTTGCCTCTTTGGTTAGGTTTGTTCCTAGGTATCTTAAGGTTTGGGATGCAATTGTAAATGGGATCGACTCCTTAATTTCTCTTTCTTCTCTCTTGTTGTTAATGTATAGAAATGAAACTGATTTCTGTGCATTGATTTTATGTTCTGAAACTTTACTGAATTCCTCTATGAATTCTAGCAGTTTTGGAGTGGAGTCTTTGGTCTTTCCACATAAAGTGTCATATCATCTGCAAAGAGTGTGAGTTTGCCTATTAGGATGCCTTTTATTTCTTTTTTTTTTTTGTCTGATTGCTGAGGCTAGGACTTCTAGTACTATGTTGAATAACAGTGGTGATATATGCAGATCCTGCCATGCTCCTGTCCTTAAGGGAAAAGCTCTCAGGTTTTTCCCATTGAGAATGATATTCACTGTGGGTTTTCATAGATGGTTTTGATGATATTGTGGTACGTACCCTATATCCCTACACTCTGAAGAGTTTTGATCTAGAAAGGATGCTGGACTTTGTCAAATGCTTTTTCAGCATCTATTGAGGGTATCATACGGTTCTTGTTCTGTCTTTTATTAATGTATTGTATCACATTGATTGATTTGCAGATGTTGAACCAACCTTGCAGCCAGGAATAAATCCCACTTGCTCATAGTGAATAATCCTTTCAGTGTACTGTTGGATCCTATCGGTTAGAATATTGGTGAGAATTTTTGCATCCATGTTCATCAAGGATATTGGTCTGTAATTCTCCTTTTTGATGGGGTGTTTCCCTGGTTTTGGGTTTTAGGATCTAGGTAATGCTGACTTCATAAAATGAATTTGGAAGTTTTCCTTCCATTTCTACTTTTTGGAACAGTTTCAGGAGAACAGGTATTAATTCTTCTTTAAATGTTTGGTAGAATTCCCCTGGGAAGCCATCTGGCCCTGGGTTCTTGTTTGTTGGGAGATTTTTGGTGATGACTTCAATCTCCTTACTGGTTATGGGTCTGCTCAGGTTTTCTATTTCTTCCTGCTTCAGTTTTGTAGTTTATGTGTTTGTAGGATTGCATCCATTTCTTCCATATTGTCAACTTTGCTGACGTACAGTTGTTCATGATATGTTCTTATAATTGTTTGTATTTCTTTGGTGTTGGTTGTGATCTCTCCTCTTTCATTCATGATTTATTAATTTGGGTTCTTTCTCTCTCCTTTTTCAGAAGTCTGGCTAGAGGTTTGTCAATCTTATTAATTCTTTCAAAGAACCAACTCCTAGCTTCGTTGATTTGTTCTACTGTTCTTTTGGTTTCTATTCCATTGATTTCTGCTCTGATCTTTATTATTTCTCCTTCCTGCTGGGTTTAGGCTTTCTTTGCTGTTCTTTCTCCAGATCTTTTAGGTGTAGGTTAGGTTGTGTACTTGAGATCTTTCTTGTTTCTTCAGGAAGTCTTGCATTGCTATATACTTTCCTCTCAGGAACGCCTTTGTTGTGTCCCAAAGAGTTTGAATAGCTGGCTGTGTTTTCTTTGCATTTGTTTCCATGATTTTTTTTAATTCTTCTTTAACTTCCTGGTTGAGCCATTCATTCTTTAGTAGGATGCTCTTAATCTCCATGTATTTGAGTTCTTTCCAACTTTTCTCTTGTGATTGAGGTCTAGTTTCAGTGCACTAAAGTCTGAATATATGCAGGGAATGATCTCAATCTTTTGGTACCTGTTAAGACCTGATTTGTAACAGAGGATGTGATCTATTTTGGAAAATGTTCCATGTCGATTACAGAAAAATGTGTACTCTGTTGCTTTAGGATAGAATGTTTTGAGTATATCTGTGATGTCCATCGGGTCCAGTGGGTCATTTAAAGCCTTTATTTCCTTGTTGATCTTTTGCTTAGATGATCTGTTCCATTTCAGTGAGGGATATGTTAAAGTCCCCTACTATTACTGTATTATTGCCAATGTGTTTCTTTGAATTTGTTATTAATTGGTTTATATAGTTGGCTGTTCCCATGTTAGGGGCATTGATATTTAAAATTGTTAGATCTTCTTGTTGGACAGACCCTTTGAGTATGATATACTGTCCTTCCTCATATTTTATTATAGTCTTTGGCTTTAAATCTAGTTTATCTTATGTAAGGATTGCCATCCCAGCTTTCTTTTGATGTCCATTAGCATGGTAAATTGTTTTCCAACCCCTCACTTTAAATCTGAAGGTGTCTTTGGGTCTAAAATGAGTTTATTGTAGACTGAATATTGATGTGTCTTGGTTTTTTATCCATTCTGATACCCTGTGTCTTTTGATTGGGGCATTTAGCCCATTTACATTCAGGTAACTATTGAAAGATATGAATTGAGTGCCATTGTATTCCCTGTAAGGTGATTCTTACTGTATATTGTCTCTGTTCCTTCCTGGTCTGTTACTTTTAGGTTCTCTCTTTGCTTAGAGGACACCTTTCAATATTTCCTGTAGGGCTGGTTTTGGTGTTTGCAAATTCTTTTAATTTTTGTTTGTCCTGGAAGCTTTTAATCTCTCCTTCTATTTTCAATGAGAGCCTAACTGGATATAGTATTCTTGGCTGCATATTTTTCTCGTTTAGTGCTCTGAATATATCATGCCAGTTCTTTCTGGCCTGCCATGTCTCTGTGGCTAGGTCTGCTACCAGTCTTTCTACCATTGTGTGTTACAGACCTCTTGTCCAGAGCTGCTTTCAGGATTTTCTTTTTGTTATTAAGACTTGTAAGTTTTACTATTAAATGATGGGGTGTAGACCTATTTTTATTAATTTTGAGGGAGTTCTCTGTGCCTCCCGGATTTTGATGTTTGTTCCCTTCAACAAATTAGGACAATTCTCTGCTATAATTTGCTCCAATATACCTTCTGCGCCCCTCTCTCTTTCTTTGTTTTCTGGGATTACAATTATTCTAATATTGTTTTGTCTTATGGTATCACTTATCTCTTGAATTCCCTTGTGATCCAGTAGTTGTTTGTTGTCTTTTGCTCAGCTTCTTTATTCTCTGCCATTTGGCCTTCTATATCATGAATTCTCTCTTCTGCCTCATTTATCCTAGCAGTATTATCCATTTTTTATTTCACCTCATCATTATTAATAGTCAATTTTTATTGCACCTCATTAATATTTTTTTTTATTTCAACTTGGTTAGATTTTAGTTCTTTTATTTCTACAGAAAGGGATTTTATTTCTCCAGAAAGAGATTCTCTAATATCTTCCATGCTTTTAAAAGTCCAGCTAGTACCTTGATAATCATCATTCTGAACTCTAGTTCTGATATATTACTAATGTCCATATTGATTAGGTCCCTAGCTTCAGTACTGTCTCTTGGAGTTTTTTTTTTTCTTTTGCTAAAAGACCAATTTATTATTTTTTATTTATTATTTGGGGGGGGGGTTAAAGACCAATTTAGAAGAAGTAGTTCTGCCAATTATCACCACCCTTGACTGCAGTTTTGTTTTGTTTTGGTGAGTTTTTCTGTCTTGTCCTTTTATCCAGATAGAATAGTTGAATGAGAGAACAAAATACTAAAAGGGTGGCAAAGACCCCAGAAAAATATATGCTAACAAAATCAGAAGAAACCCAAAACTGAGGGGGAAGAAAGGGCTAAATAAATAAATTAAATTAATAAATAAATAAATAATAAAAATATATATTAGACTGGTGAAGAGAACAGAACCATCTACTTGATTTTGAGTGTATTCTAGTGTCTTAGAAGAAACTACTTCTCAAAATTTTAAGAAACAAACCTCTATATATACAAAAATAAGGGTAAGCATGATGAAAGGATGTAATATGACATTAAAGATGAAAATTTTAAAATAATTCTAAAAAAGGAATTGGTAAGATAAGAAGTTGGTTGTAAAAAAGAAAGAAAAATAAAGAGGAGAGAATGTGATCACTAGAACAATGCCATGCACCAATTTAAGGTATGTTTTGATCTATTAGAAGAAATTGCTTCCCAAATTTTAAAGAAAAAAAAAACTATACATATACAAAAAATAAGGTTAAATACAACGAAGGGATAAAATATGACTATAAGAATGAAACTTTAAAAAGATCTTTTTTTTAAAGGTATTGATAAGCGGCCCCTGGGTGGCTCAGTTGTTTAAGCCTCTGCCTTCAGCTCAGGTCATTATCCCAGCGTCCTGGGATCGAACCCCATATCAGGCTCCCTGATTGGCAGGAAGCCTGCTTCTCCTTCTCCCACTCCCCCTGCTTGTATTCCCTCTCTTGCTGTATCTCTCTCTGTCAAATAAATAAATAAAACCTTTAAATAAATAAGTAAATTAAAAAGTATTGATAAGATAAAATAGTTTAAAGATGTTAAAACATGAAAATAGGAAAGAGGAAAAGTTAAAATAATACATAAGGAAAAAATTTTAAAAATTAACTTTGAAAGACTAAAGGATCATCAGAAAAAAGCCAAGAATTCTATGTGTTGCTTTCCCTTAGCTCTGGAGTTCTGCAGTTCTCATTGATTGGTGAACTTGATCTTGGCTGAATGTTCTTGCTGATCTTCTGGGGGAGGGGCTTCTTGCAGTGATTCTTAAATGACTTTGTCTGAGGCAGAATTGCACAACCCTTGCCAGGGGCCAAGTTAAGTAGTTTTCTGGGTGTGTTTTTGGTAGCTTTTGTTCCCTAAATGCTTTCTGTAGAACATTGGAGAATGGGAATGAGGATGGTGGCCTCCAAATCTCCAGCTGGAGTTTCTGAGAGCTCAGGGTCCCACTCCTCAGTGCACCCTCAGAGAAAGCAGTCAATCCCTCCAATCTTTCTGGTCTCCCACCAGACTCTGTGCTCACCTGGCCTGTGACCAAGTGTTTCTATCTCTGGCGCATGGCCCCATTTGGCATTTCCAAACCCAGCAGATTTCTGCAGTGCACTCTTGCATCTCTCCTGCTGGAGGGGGTCTCTCTGGATCTGCTACTTGTGTGGTCCCTGCTCAAAAAGCAGTGGCCTTTGGGAGAGGTGGAGGGGGTTATGGACATTGGGGAGGGTATGTGCTATCATGAGTGCTGTGAAGTGTGTAAACCTGGCGATTCACAGACCTGTACCCCTGGGGATAAAAATACATTATATGTTTATAAAAAAAAAAAATTGGAAGGGGAGGCAAACCATAAGAGACTATGGACTCTGAAAAACAACCTGAGGGTTTTGAAGGGGCGGGGGTGGGAGGTTGGGGGAACCAGGTAGTGGGTAATAGGGAGGGCACGTTTTGCATGGAGCACTGGGTGTTGTGCAAAAACAATGAATACTGTTACGCTGAAAAAAATAAATAAATAATAATAAAAAAAGCAGTGGCCTGACTGTGCCTCAGATAACATTTTAAGGTAACTTTGTGCTGAGAGCCCACTGCTCTGTATCTCTGCTGCTGGCTTCCCTGCTCTGATACCCAGGAGCTCTGCCACACTAAAACACCCCTAGTCTTTCTGTGACCCTGCTTGTCCTGAGACCACATTGTCTCCCCAAGGGCTTCACCCCCAGCTTAGCCTCTGGAGCAATGTCCTTCAGTAGAGCAGACTTCTCAAATTTCTGATTTTGTGTTCCACTGCTCTCTGACTTACCAGGAGGTGGCCCCTCCCCCTACAGTCTATCTTCCCCGGCTTCGGATTCATTTCTCCACATGTCCTACCTTCTGGAAAGCGGTCTATTTTCTGTCCCTCGAATTGCTCCTCTTCTTCTCTTCTATCTCCTGTTGAGTTTGTGGGTGTTGAGAATGGTTCGATAACTATCTAGCTGAACACCTGGGACCTGATGATATTTCAGTCTCCTATTCTTCTGCCATCTTGCTTCTTCACATGATTTTAAATGGAAAAATCATATTAGATTTATAATATATTTTACAGAATATAATCTGTAATAAGTTATAAGGCTATCTATATTTAAAGTTCAACCTCCTGCTTCGGGCTCTCTGCTCAGCAGGGAGCCTGCTTCCCCACTCTCTCTCTGCCTGCCTCTTTGCCTACTTGTGATCTCTGCCTGTCAAATAAATAAATAAAATTCAACCTCCTTATTTCTTTTTAAATACACATCTGATTTTTTCAAAGATCAATTTTCATGGAGAAATGAAAGCATTTAAAATAAAAAGAAATGTATACAAGCAACATAAACTTCATGAGTTTGTCTTGATTTGCTGCTGAGATCAAGTTGTCACATCAAATTAGAAAAAACTATAATCTTATTACATCAACATTATAGTATTAGTAATAATAAGTCAAATGTTAAAACTTGTTTATCCTGGGGCGCCTGGGTGGCTCAGTGGATTAGGCCGCTGCCTTCGGCTCAGGTCATGATCTCAGGGTCCTGGGATCGAGCCCCGCATCGGGCTCTCTGCCCCGCGGGGAGCCTGCTTCCCCCTCTCTCTCTCTGCCTGCCTCTCTGCCTACTTGTGATCTCTGTCTGTCAAATAAATAAATAAAATCTTAAAAAAAAAAAAAAAAAAAAACTTGTTTATCCTGGAAGAGAAAACAAGAAAAGAAAAAACAATAAAGAGGTAAAAATATTTATTTTGTATTGATGTTGTTTGTGAACTACTAAAAAAAAAAATAAAAATCTTTAGATAACTTCCCCAAGTCACTTAAACGATACTTCATTCTTTTTGTTCATATTAAAAGTTTAAGAATTTTTAAGCATGTAAGTCTGTTTAATGCTGTGTTAACATGTCCATTAAATACAAGGTAAGATTAATTACAAAGTGAAATTAAGAAGCAATGACATTGACTAATTGAAGAGTAAACTCCTACTGACCACAAATCAATCTCACAGAAGCACCCTACAATTGGGAAAACACTTTCATTTTGCTCTCTAAATCCTTTCAGAATATTCCTTGGTGAACACATTTGAAAAATAATCCTATTTTATGTCTTTGGCTGAATTACTAGTTTAGTGCTATCCTGACTTAGGAAAACAAAACACAAAATACAACAACACACAAAAGTCCATCAATGCTCTTTAAAATTTCTGCTGAAGGATGTTCCAAAAAGAGCTCAACAACACAGATTTTTATACGAGAACTGTATATGTCTTTTTATTATAGAAATCTATAGTGATTCCTATTATCATCAGTTATCATTTTGGAGACTTGCAATTCATTACTACTTACTTTTTTTTTCTTTTAAAAAGCACAAAGGAATTTAACAAAATGCATTACTTATTACACTGAACAGGTCCAAGATTATAGACTATGCTAAGACTTATTTGATTGATTAAAACAAACCATAAGTGTGTTACTGTACACATAATGTACATGTCCCAGCTTAGAGGCCCTAGAAACAGTGATATCTCCATAGCAGTGAGCACACATGTCCTCCAGGTGCACCTGGAGAAATAGACAATTTGGGGACTTTAGAAGAAATACACAAGATGATCCTGGATCATCTTGTACCTCCAGAAAAGTAAGGGAGTGCTCCAAAATAATCCCATTGATGGAAATATACTAAAGAGACACAGACACCAGGTATCAGCCTCCCAATGGCCAAAACTGCTTTAATTTGAACAGTAAAATTTGAAAAAAGTAGTACTGGATTATAACCCAAAGTATAAAATAAATACCCATGAGTCCATACTGGTGTAGATAAATGATTAAATACTTACATAAATAAGTAAATACATAAATAAGTAAGAAAGCAAATGGGCAAGAAGAGACATATCTCCCAAGCAGAAAAGCTGGGTGACCAAGGTCAGCATCACCAGTGATAAATCATATGGACAGCATCTACCTTTTAGGTGATGGGATGCAAATGCACTTTATCTACGTGGTTTTTCTCCCCGCTCTAATCGTGAGAAGAACATCAGACAAAAAACAGTAGAGGAGCATTCTATGAAATACCTGCCCAATACTCGTCAACAGCCAAGGTCATAAATAACAAAGAAAGTCTCAGAAACTGTCACAGCCTAAAGAAGCCTATGGAGACCGACAAATAACTATAATGCAGTGTTCTGAGTGGGATCCTGAAATGGGAAAAAAAGGACTTTAGGTAAAAACTAAGGCATTTGAGTACATATGGATATTACTTATAATAGTGTATCAATTTTTCTTCATTAATTTTAACAAATGCACCATGCTTATATAAAGGTATTAACAGGGGAAACTGGAAGTAGAGTGCTTGAAAATTATGTAAAGGCCTCACAAGTTTTATGTAAATCTAAAACTGTTTTAAAAAATAAAGAAATAAGTCTATTACACGAGGCTCCTGGGTGGCTTAGTGGGTTAAGCCTCTGCTTTCCGCTCAGGTCATGATCTCAGGGTCCTGGGATTGAGCCCCCGGCAACAGGCTCTTTGCTCAGTAGGGAGCCTGTTCCCCACCACCCCCACTGCCTGCCTCTCTGCCTACTTGTGTTCTCTCTCTCTCTCTGTCAAATAAATAAAATCTTAAAAAAAAAAAGAAAGAAAGAAGTCTATTAAAAAAAGAAAACCACCCACAAAACTCAACCCATACCAAGGTTTCTTCTGCTACTGTTCTTACCTATTCTGCAGTACATAAAGATCTGTAACTAATTGTATTGGGGCAAATAGAAAAAGTATTATCAAGTCCATATAACAGCTACATAAAGATTTTTCTAGAGTATCTTTAAAATAAAGACAATGGCATATAATGTTGGAAAAATCATGAAAGACATAAACTGTATATAAAAATTGTTATTGATTAAACATAATGAGTTTATAGAAAATCAGACATTAGCTTTTTCTATTAGCATCTAAGTTTTCAACTTTTCCACGCCTTTTGTACTTAATTAAACATAATTTAATTTTGAATATTGATTCAAGCATTGTAAAATACTCTGTTAGAGGCATTAAATGCTAATGTCTTTGAATTAATACTCATAGCAAACTATTTGTGTGGATTACTTTTCTTAGCAAAATTACCTAAATATACCCTTAAAAAATCAATGCTTAATTCCCAGAACCAATAAAACACTTCATAATTTAAATTGTAGAAAGGATGGTGAAAATCAGGAGGTTTTTTTGTTTGTTTGTTTGTTTGTTTTTGTTTTTTCATTGTGATGACTCAATAGCAACTTTTAAGGGCTTTTGTTTTGTCTTGTTTTTGTTTTTGTTTCTGTTTGAATTAAAACTTTTAAAAACTTCTAAGATGTTGGATTACCTACTTTGGCAATCCATAAACAAAAGTTGAATTCCGGTGACCTGCCTATGTTTATAATGTAAGGGGATGTTATTGTACTTCATCTCCTAAAAATGAATTAGTCAGATAGAGCCATCTTTTAAGTCTAAAGGCAGTATTTGCCTTTTGAATTCTGGGTAGCATGTGTTTCTTTGTTCTTGGTATATATGTGAACCCTAAGGCTGTTTCTATACATGTTCAGTGAATTGGCAAGAGCTGTTATTAGCAATTGTGAATCATTTAAATGTTCAACAGAAGGGAATGGTTAAGAAAAGAAAATAATAAACTCAAGAAAAAAAGATCTATTAAATAGAATTTTATGATGAAATTCATGTGTTAAAACCAGAAAATGCTTAGGAAATTGTATAGACCATAGTTCATAGTTTTCTGTACTTTGGATTGAGAATGTATATAATTCATTCTTGTTTATAGATCAGAACTACAAGAGGATAAATGTGGAAAAAGGAAGCCCATTTGTTATGCTAAGATGATGATTTTTTTCTTGCACTTTGATTCCTATTAATGTTCTTTGCCCAATTTAAAAATGATTGGTGAAAGTTACCACTCTGTAGTTTCTAGATTAATCTAGCTGTCATTTGCATGCAGTTTGGCGCAGTGAAAAGTGCACTGAAATGAGAATATTTCCAGCCCCGGTGATTCTTAGTGTGGCCATACAACATAACCTTTTAGTAAATCTGTTGCCTTGCCTTGTCTGTCAGAGGGGAGTTGGTGGTGAATAGGTGTCTGGGTGCACAGGCCAACCCTTTCCAGATCCGCATTCCCTCTCCAGTGTTGGATCTGGGTGTCATCCTTGGTTTGAACTGAGATGCTGCATGAAGACGTACAACCCCATGATGCTTAGCATTTACAGCCACAGCATCACCTGTGTACAAATGGAACTTTGTTCATTTCCCTGAAATTAAACTTAACTATGCCCACAAGCCCCTTTTTCCAATGGGACTACATCAAAGTCCTCACTTGTAATTTAAAATGTAAATTTTTTAGGAATCTATTTTCTTCCTTCCCCCTACAGTGATCAAAGACTCCTCCCTTGAAGGGAGAGGCATTTGCTGTCATTCCTCCAGGACATCTACTGTGGCGTAGCTTAGGCTGTCTGATCCTGTGTATTGGCTTCTAACTCCATGGCATCTGTTGCTTGCACCCAACTGGGGACCCCCCCTTGGATTAGTTTGGGGCTGATGACCCTTTGAGACTGGTCTCTCAAGTAGGCTGTTTTCCCAGATGTCCTCAAGGAGGAATCCCCCACAGCAGCAAGTTACCTTCCAACCTATTTTTACCCTGGACCCTTTCTGTTCAAGCTCACAAAGCCTTTTCTTAGTTCTTCTTCATGCACCTTGAGGGAACACTATGTACTGTGGTGCTGCCCTCTTCCATAGTATACCATGGTATGTGCAAAAGTCCTCCCCAGATCAAAGGGGGCTCTACTGGCCTCCCACTCCCAGAATGCAGAAAGGAGAAACAGGGAGCTGAATTCTCACAGTGTCTCACGTTTACCTGAACTCTGAGCTTCAGCTTGTAAACACAATGATGATATTAAAATGAAGCTTTTAAAATTAGGAGAACATTTCTTTTAAAATTAAGAAACAAATTTAAAAACAACCTTCTGAAATTTCAGTTTTCTGGCTTTTGCAGTGGAAAACCTGGGGTTTTTTTTTTTTTTTGTCTTCCTTTTAAAGTTTTATTTATTTTTTCAGCATAACAGTATTCATTGTTTTTGCACAACACCCAGTGCTCTATGCAAAACGTGCCCTCCCTATTACCCACCATCTGTTCCCCCAACATCCCAACCCCTGATCCTTCAAAACCCTCAGGTTGTTTTTCAGAGTCCATAGTCTCTTATGGTTAGCCTCTCCTTCCAATTTTTTTTTTATAAACATATAATGTATTTTTATCCCCAGGGGTACAGGTCTGTGAATCGCCAGGTTTACACACTTCACAGCACTCACGATAGCACATACCCTCCCCAATGTCCATAACCCCCTCCCCCTCTCCCAACCCCACCTCCCCCCAGCAACCCCCAGTTTGTTTTGTGAGATTAAGAGTCATTTATGGTTTGTCTCCCTCCCAATCCCATCTTGTTTCATTTATTCTTCTCCTATCCCCCAAACCCCCCATGTTGCTTCTCCATGTCCTCATATCAGGGAGATCATATGATAGTTGTCTTTCTCCGATTGACTTATTTCACTAAGCATGATACGCTCTAGTTCCATCCACGTCGTCGCAAATGGCAAGATTTCATTTCTTTTGATGGCTGCATAGTATTCCATTGTGTATATATACCACTTCTTCTTTATCCATACATCTGTTGATGGACATCTAGGTTCTTTCCATAGTTTGGCTATTGTAGACATTGCTGCTATAAACATTCGGGTACACGTGCCCCTTCGGATCACTATGTTTGTATCTTTAGGGTAAATACCCAGTAGTGCAATTGCTGGGTCATAGGGTAGTTCTATTTTCAACATTTTGAGGAACCTCCATGTTGTTTTCCAGAGTGGTTGCACCAGCTTGCATTCCCACCAACAGTGTAGGAGGGTTCCCCTTTCTCCACATCCTCGCCAGCATCTGTCATTTCCTGACTTGTTAATTTTAGCCATTCTGACTGGTGTGAGGTGATATCTCATTGTGGTTTTGATTTGTATTTCCCTGATGCCGAGTGACGTGGAGCACTTTTTCACGTGTCTGTTGGCCATCTGGAAGTCTTCTTTGCAGAAATGTCTGTTCATGAGACTCATATCTCTCCCCCCACCTCTATATATAATTATTATGTATTATATATTAATTATATTATATAATTAGTATATATAGTATATGCATGTTATTAAATATACACATCACAATATATAATGCTATGTATATAATATGATACTTAATATAGACATATTCATATATAAATATATATATTAAAAGTCCAATTTGTTTTTGTTTTTCCCATTCATTCTACATAGGAAACAAAGGTCACATGTAAAGCTATCACTGCATTTTTAATAACTAGGGAATAGCAACGTGGATAAATACTCTGTCAGTGACTGGGGTTGTGGGAGGTGGGGGAAGGGTGGAAAGGAGGAAGGAGGGACACAGAGACTGCCTAGATCATGACAATATGTTGTATCTCCAAAACGTTCTCAGGCTACAATCCTTTTTGAAACGGCCACTCTGTGGCTATTGAAAATACCTCTGTTGTTCACACTGAAGAGCAAGGTACGCACTCCATAATCTAGGGCCCAATTAACATGAAAGGGTTTATCATATTTTAGCTACACCTGTAGAGCATTTATCAGAAAATAGTCAGTATTAAACTACCAAATAAATATCTTAAGGGGAAATCATAGTTTAACAGGATATACCAAAAAAATGTGCTGTAAATTATTGTGCATTATTAGTTTAATATATGCAGCATACTCTTCTAGAAATTATAACTCAGTGGTGAGGAGAGAGAAATGGGACCAAAAGTCCCTTTGAACAAGCTACAGAATGAATATCAATACAAAAAACAGAGACATACGTTTCATGTAGTTTATATACAAATAAAAAATCATATCAATAAATACATAAATATTTTTAAATGGTGTTTAAGACTAGGTAGGACATTCAAAGACCTTAACGTCCAAATTTCTCATGGATAAATAAGAACACCGAGGCCCCAGAAGCTAAACTGAAAGAGGGACTAGTAGCTGGGCCAAAATTTCTTTTTTTTTAAGATTTATGTATTTATATCAGAAAAAATGAGTGGCAGCAGGAGGGGCAGAGGCAGAGAGAGAGTTTCTCTAAGGAGCATGGACCCCGACTCAGGGCTGGATCTCACCCCACTGAGATCGCGACCTGAACTGAGATCAAGAGTTGGACGCTTAACCACTTGAGCCACCCACATGCCCCGGAGCCACAATTCTTAATTTGCATCTCAGTGTTATTTCCTTACAATTTTTTTCTCGTACAACTCATTTGAGGATTCTTAAAAATCCATATTTGAATGAATGAGAGGTTGTAATCAAGGATAAAATCCATACCAGTTTCAGAATACAAAGATCACAGAATTAATCAGTGTGGTTACTTTCAATCTGGATGCTCTTCTTAGAGAAGGTTTGAGGTATGTCTTTAAAAAGAGTAGACAAAATAAATGGAGATGAAGTACAGTCTAAGTGGTGATAATTATTGAAATATTAAAATCCAAGGAGAGTCTGACATCTGGTGAAAACTCCATAGAGAAAGCTTAACCAAAAAATGTGTTAAACTGCACATATTTTGAAATTGTTTTTGAGCTTTGGGTTATGTAGGCATTTTTGGTCAACTCGTCTTCCAGTTAATTACTTGAGTATGTAGAAATTTCTTCATCTGCAAGGACTCTTAGAAAAATAATTAAAATAGCAATTATAAATGACTGGGATATAGCCTAGCAATTTAGAATGATTAGTGTGTACTAACATTATATTTTTTATTACCTTAATTTAATTACACTGGGTGTTAGCCTTCGGTTAGGCTAAATGCATTTACATGCAAGGGAAGAACACTCAGGAATAACAGCACTCACTCACTTTTTATGACTGTCATAAAAAATCAGAAAGGCAGTCCACAGTAGAGAACTTCTGAGAGTCATCCTCCCACCTCTGTATCAGATAGAGCAAAGTGAGGCAGAATGAATAACTAATGCGATGCTTATAAAAAACAAATCAGTAAACAATTCCTGGACAGCAGGCCAAATTAAGTTTGCTGCACTATTCCTGAAGTCTATACTGCTGCTTATTTCACATGAAGTCATCTTTCAGTCTGACGGCTGGGTTTTGAATGTCACATTTGACCTTCCCTTTTCCCTTTGGAGGTTGAAGTTTTAATTTAGGTTTTCACACACTCTGCATCATTTGCTTATTCATTCTTTTATTTATAGCTTCTCTTATTATAAAAATACTCCAAAAAATGCATATATTATTGCCTGATACAAATGCATTGAAGAAAATGAACATGAAGGTAACATAAGAGAAGAGCAAAGGTGCTGTCCCAGAAAAGAGGCCAAAAGTGGGCCAGATTATTGTATCAGAACTTTCTAGCAGCTGAAATCAGAAGAGAAACAAGACAAATCACAAACTTCAGAGAGTTTAGTTGCCTAGATGAATTACAGGCATTTTAGATGAAAAAAAAAAAAAAACCATGAAAGAAATTCATCATGTGATCTTGATGAAGAGAAATAATGTGATGTTGTAGACCACATTTTATGATGAAATAAATAGTATGATGCATTTATTTGTTTCTGAAAGTGCTCAATATAACTCCACAAGACACCAAATATAATTAAAGCAAGTCTGCAGAGCAGCCTAGTACGGAGCTCTCAAGTCATTTGGTTCAATCCCAAATCGCTAATTTCTAGGGAGTGAAAGAACTGTATATCATTTCATAATTGTTCATCATCATTGCTCCTTGAATCTGAGCCTTACTGAAAGGTTAACTGCAGGAAGTTAAACAGGTAGAGGATTGTAGTGAAGTGCACATTTCTGGTTCAAGGCAAATCAAAACCATCAGAGGATAAGGATGAGGACCTCCTATGAAATTAGGAAACCCAAACAAGAGATCTCCTTGAATAAAAGACCACCTCATTTCTGTGTGGATGAAACACCAAGGAGCATAGTCAAAGATTTGCTCAGAAAATCCTTCTGAGGGGCGCCTGGGTGGCTCAGTGGGTTAAAGCCTCTGCCTTCGGCTCAGGTCATGATCCCAAGGTCCTGGGATCGAGCCCCGCATCGGGCTCTCTGCTCCGCGGGGAGCCTGCTTCCTCCTCTCTCTCTGCCTGCCTCTCTGCCTAGTTGTGATTTCTCTCTGTCAAATAAATAAATTATTAAAAAAAAAAAAAGAAAATCCTTCTGAGTTCATCACATCAAATACATGAATAGATGATACACATTTGTCTGCACTGGAGAGCGAGACCAGGCATATCAAATATTGACCACGACCATCAAAAGGGAAAAGTAAGAATAAGGAGGAAAAATAAAGCTCTTCAAGATATCAGGTTTAAATAATGTGTCTTAGAGGTAAACGCTAAGATAGATAAATTGAGAAGTGTGCATACATCAACCTCCTGTAGCGTCATCTATGAGCCAATAATGGATTCAGTGTAGTCTGCCCACCATGATAATTTAGTTTTAAATCCTTTTTTCTTACAGCAAACATAGAATAAAACTTATTGCCTCATCGTCAGTGCCTCATGACTGTATATATGTCCACTGCTCAGAAAATAATTTGCTATTTGTTGTACTATCTTGCTTTCTTAGATTTTGTATTTTATATTTGCTTAACTGCACCAATTGTTGCCTTGGTTTTTTTTGTTTGTTTGTTTGTTTTTAGATTTATTTATTTCTTTTAGAGAGAAATAGCGAACATGAGCACGTGTATGTGTTGGGGGTGTGTGGGCATGGGCAGAAGGAGAGGGAGAGGGAGAATCTTAAGCAGATTCCCTGCTAAGCATGGAGCCCAACATGGGGCTAGATCCCAGGACCCTGAGATCATGACCTGAGCTGAAATCAAGAGTCAGATATTTAACCATATGAGCCACCCACATGCCCCTTATTGTTTTTGTTTTTAGTTAGAATCTCCTTTATATATAATGGTCAGTAATGAAGCTTACATCTTTCCACTCTGAACCTTCCAAAAACTCCACCGTAATCCCAATCATCTTTTTCTAGAAAAGTCTAATTCATTAAATAGGAGCATTGATTGTATAAGGGTGAAGGGGAGCAACTTTAAATTTTGTTTTTCTGTCTATACCCTGAAAGCCAAAGATCTCTGGATTCCATATTTTAGAATGGTACAATGGTTTTCAGACTTTAAACAAGAAAACAAAACCTGAAACATTGTTTTAGTTTCAGGTTTTGATCTTTCTCTGTGGATCCTGAAGAACAATTTTAAGTTTTGTAGAATTTCTTGCCTTTTTTTCTGGGAGAAAGGAAGCATTCATTAAAGTTTCATGATATATTTTGTCTCCAAACCCACATTTCTATACTTTGAGCCAAAAAATAATTTGATAAAGATTCTTATCACATCTGTAAAATGGCAAGGTGAACTGTAAATTGAGTTAATGATAGCTTACTTCTATTTCACATATTTATCACTGCAAAAAAAATTACAATCATTATCTAGTTTCCTCTCTATCAAACATTAATGTGAATGTAGTGCATAAGAAATTAGGCAGAAATAAACTTCCCCATTACAGCTGCCTGAGAAAGGTTTAAAATTGACATTTCTACTGAAAAAAAAATAAGAGGATAGAGAAAATAAACAAACAGAAACAAACTTCTTCAGGGCCTTTGAAAGAGGGAAAATGTCATATTGCAAATCAATTCATGACCATCCAAATATGCATTCTATTTTATAAATCTATAGACAGCATAAGTCAGAGTTAAAAGGAATTGTAAAATTCCTTGTGGAAAGACCCATTTACAACCATGCATAAACACACCTAAATGGCTCAGAATCACAAAAATCAGGAGCTGAGAAGTCAATTTAGGGAGTCAAAAATTAACCTTCTGGTTAATACGTATTTGAAAAAAAGTATTTTATTTCAGTTGTCTGGTCTTATATACCAAACACTAATATTTAAGGTTTTTTGGTAAAAAAAAAAAAGCCTGCAATGCTTTCAACATATTATTCCCAAAAGCTGTGCAAAAAAGCAATTTAAGGAAATGCAAATGCAGAACCCAATAATGAAAATTAAATAAAGAAGGAGTGAGGAATATAACAGCAGAGGTTATGGGTTTGTACCTTAGCTGTTTTAAACAGAGATCTGTTTCTTTTTATTTTTTTAAGGAATCATTTAAGTAATATAATTTTTAGCATGTAGGAATGAAGAAAATTGGTTAAAAAGGAGAGAAAATGAGAATGAGTGTATTTGGGTTGCTCCTAATGCATATTGTAAATCCTTTCTCTAAGATTACTTTTCCTGAGATTCAGAATATCCATTGAACATTGTTAAAGATATAATTTATTTTTCCACAATATTATTGAGGAAATAAACAAATATATAGGGACCTTATTTCAAAATTAAAACATACTAGTGGTTTTTTCGACTCACCTTAAAATTCAAATATTATTTATTGGACACGGATCATGTGATAGCCATGTTTATATTCCAAGTCTTTATTGTTACCCCAAAGTAGAAGGTAGTTATTCCTTAAGTAACCATTTTGGTAATGTGAAAATTGAGGCCAGCTTTCATACACGAAATCAAGTCAATAGAGAACAGTCTTGTGTTTAAGTCAGCTAGGGAAAATATATTCTGTGAACTCACTGTCCGAGTTAATTGCCAGCATATATATGCCAGTATAAATGCCAACCCTTCCTTTGTTTGCTTTTATGTACAGAACAATAACATCACCCAGCAGGACAATTTTAGTGTGTCATCAAAAGAAAAGGTAAACCCACTTAACCTTTAAAATCAATCATATTCCTTTAGGGTAATATGCAGCCAGTACCTAAAGGAATACAAGAACTGTGTTGCAAGTAGTAGTTTTGAAATGATAATTCTCAGTTTACTACATTTCTTTTAGAACTTTCCCTAATTCTATTCTTCAGGCTCTCAGTGTACGTTAATTTGCATAGCTATATTAAAGTGAGCCTATGTGCTGGGAAACAAAACCAAATTCAAAAGTTTTAATTAAAGGCTTAGGGAACCTGAGTGAAATTTTAGATATTAGAAGTCTGACCTATGCTGGCCTATTATTTTTTGATTTACTTGATTTATAAGACTCAATTTTTACTTGAGAACCTCTAGGGAATGATTACAGATTAAGATATTTTGAATCAGTGAAATGAAACCATTAAGAATAGCAGCGATCTGAATTAATAATGCCTTTAGTGGACCACACAATGAAGACTAACATTCCTTTTATCGTGAAGTATATTGGAAAAACTTTCCACCATCATTTCCCATTTCTCATATATATTTATTTAAGTCTGTCAGGTTTTCCCTCTAGAACAGTGATACCAAACCAGGAATCATTTTTCTCCTCCAGAGGACATTCGACAATGTCTGGAGACATTTTTGTTTGTTTTCTACTTGGGGGTGAGGGAGCTCCTACTTGCTTCTATTGGGTAGAGATCAGGACTGTCCTACCATGATCAGGACAGCTCCCCACAGCAAAAACTAACCAGCCCTGAATATTAATAGTATTGAGATTGACCTGTTCTAAAATGGAGATTATTTACACAAATCTCGTGGAGATTTAGTGTAGCTGCTTTGGAAATCTTGCTACAAATAAATAAATAAGTCAATCATATATTCTCAGGACAGAGACAATGAACCGTGATAATATTTTGCTGTCAGTCGGGAATGTTGTTTTCAATAACTCTTCCCTTGCCCAGCATTTTCCTGAGATTATGTCCATCTGAAACACAAGCAGACACTTCAGTAAGTTACCAAATTGTGCATTTGAATGCCCCTCACTCAGGGACTCTCCAGTGAGGGTCACTGAGTATTTACATTAATGCTCACAGTAGACAGTCGGTCTTCACAGAACTCACCATGTAGAAAAGACAAATGGGCCTGAGTTAAATGATCACACAAATAAATATTTACTTGCAAAATGTAAAAAATATGAATGAGAGGATCACTGTGTTATGAGCTCATTTAATGGGAGAAAATGACAAGTTTCAAGAAGGTTCAAGAACTTTCTCAGAGTAAAAAATTGCTGAGTTTTGATATGTAAGAGAAGTGTGAATTGACTCAGAAAAAAAAAAAAAAGGAGATTTCAAGTAGGAGAACAGCATACATGCAAGTTCAAAGTTGGAAAGGAGTGGATTTTTACTGAAAATTTAGCTTTTTTATTAATACTTTTTGTTTTGCTGTGTGTGCAATAATCTTTTTCTAGTCACTTTTTCTAGGTAATGGGAAAAATCATTTCATAGCTTAAATTGCAATGCATAAACAGTTATGTAACCAATAGAGATCTCCCTCAAGATAAAATTTAAATCTTCTTTTTGATAACGTACAGAAATGACATAGAATGTTCTAATCATCCCCAGAGGAACTGTGAAAAAAGGAGCAGAATAGGGAATTTCTGCCACCCCTCCCCAAATTATTAAATAAAAATATTTCTCTTTGCCTTAATCTTTGTTGACTCATCCTATTCTGCTTCTGGGAAAGTCCTCTCTTATCTCTGTAATATTTTTCTTCTACTTTTCACTTCCATCCTTGGTCAAAGAACATAGGGAATTGGAGAATGTCAGATTCAGGAAGGATTCCCATTTTGATACAAATTAAGCAAAGTGAGACACAGAAGGATCCTCATTATTTGACAAATCTAGTCAAAATATATGCTGCTGTGAAGCATGTTGGTCCTGCTGAAGGGTAACTGTTTTTAGCACACTAAACCTTTTCAAAACACTATTTATATGTAACCTGATATTTTGTAGGAGTTCAGAAGCCATTTAAGAATATGGTTTAAGTGGGGCACCTAGGTGGCTCAGTGGGTTAAAGCCTCTGCCTTCAGCTCAGGTCATGATCCCAGGGTTCTGTGATCGAGCCCTGCATCGGGCTCTCTGCTCAGCAGGGAGCCTGTTTCCTCCATTCTCTCTCTCTGCCTCTCTCTCTGCCTGTCTCTTTGCCTACTTGTGATCTGTCAAATAAATAAATAAAATCTTTAAAAAAAAAGAATATGGTTTAAGAATGAGTCAATTAAGAGTTTCTCAAATGTAATCTGCTCAGTGAAATTAGGTAGAGAGCAAGCACCATGTTCTGATGAATTTTTGATTATCCTGAAAGTTTTTTAGAGAATGCTGCCTTTGCTCGGTGAAGAATTAAGACAACGAGGGCCCAGAATATCTACCCCACATTCCCAAGCTCAAGAAGGTGCAGCATATCCTGATCATGTCGTCTACATGTGTATTTATGAAATACTTGGGTATATATCCTTCATTTACAGATTGTTGTAATACTTCTTGTGGAGAGTCTGGATTATATCCTCTATGTCTGTACATACTAACCTGCCAAGATCAACCGGGACCACATTTCTCCAAAAGGAGACCCTCCCCGGGACGCCTGGGTGGCTCAGTTGGTTAAGCGTCTGCCTTCGGCTCAGGTCATGATCCTAGCATCCTGGGGTCGAGTCCCATATCGGGCTCCTTGCTCGGCAGGGAGCCTGCTTCTCCCTCTGCCTCTGCCTACCTCTCTGCCTACTTGTGATCTTTCTCTCTCTGTCTCTCTCTCTCTGACAAATAAATAAAATCTTTAAAAAAAAAAAAAAAAGGAGACCCTCCCCTCCAAGCCCATGATGGATATTCTCTGCTTGCTCCTCCAGATCCGCTCTCCTTGACCTTCAGGAGCTATATCAAAAGGATCTCTTGCCTGTTGACTCTGTGTTGCTTTAGGTCGATGGAAAACTCCATCAGACAGAAAGACAGAAGAGAATGTGGCTGAATTATTTGTCTCCTCCATTCCCTCTCTGCTGATTCTCTGTGAGTTGTCAGGGCCTGAGTTCCTCCTCCACAGGTCTTAGCTCATTTGGGGCATCTTTCCCCTAAAGTTCTCAGTGTCTCATGGTACCCCATACCACCCCTTCCACCTCAAGGTACATAAGTTGATGGTGACTACAGATCTTGCAACACCGAGGAGTCACCTTACTGTTACCTTCCTGTTATTCTGCCACTTGCTTTTAAAGAGCATCTTCATTAAACACCCTCTGTCACGTCTTGTGAGTGTACCATCTGCTTTCTGCTAGGACACCGACCTAGACAGTTTAATGCAACTGGGCTGAAACATCTCTTGATAGCAAAATGGAACCATAAAGATAAAGTAAATGTGCCATTTAGTAATGCATTTCAGACATTTTCCATTTACACAAAATCATTCCACCTAGCTTTTCCTTAAAATGTCATTTTAATAATGTGATATATCTGTTGTTTTTTGACACTTATTTGCCTATTTTTCAGTTGGCTACCAGAGCAGGTGCACTATAATGAATGTATTTGATAAATAAATATTGGTACCCCTCCCCTGCATGATTCTATACTATGAAAGATGCCAGAAAGATGTAAGCCTTGCCTTGCAAGGTTTTCAACTTAAATAAAAGAGAAATATATTGATGAATATTGAGTGACAGAAGAGGTTGATTATTAATATTTATATATTCAGGTCTCAGCTGCACATCTCACCATGGGTGAGAAATTGGGCATATTGCATGACTTCTCTTTGTTTCAATTTTCTTGTCTGTAAAATGGGATTGATTATGTCGACATCACTGGGCTTTTGAGATTGGGTGATCTCATATGTGAAAAGTGATCAGCACAGCAGTTAATGCTTAAGAAATTTAACTGTCATTATTATTGTTGCTAGTACTTCATTGCACATAATTATTTGTGGCTTATAAAGAAATCTGTATCATTCCATCTTCTTAATGTCTTAGTCTGCTCAGGATGTCATAATAAAATAGCACAGACTGCGTGGCTTAAGTAATAAACTTATTTTTCACAATTCTTGGGACTCGAAATTCTAAGATCAAGGTGCCAGCAGATTGTGTCTGGTGAGAACCTGTTTCATGGCTTGCAGATGGCTGCCTTCCTATCTCCTCACAGGAGGGAGAGAGCAGGCTCTGGTCTCTTCTTATTATTATGAGGGCACTAATGGCATTATGAGGGCTCCATTCTCCTAACTTCATCTAGACATAATTTCTTCTTAAAGAGCACATCTTCAAATACCATCATATTGAGGATTAGGATTTCAACATATGAGATTTAGAAGATAGAAACATTCAGGTTATAATACTTAGCAATTCTAAGCAGTAGCTACTATCAACATTGTGCCCATTTTAGGGATGAGACAATATTAAGATGAGAGAAAATAAATGATAGACTCAGGTTCCCATCATGACAAGGCAAGATCACTGACTTTTTGTGGCAGTTTTTATTCTACAATAGACTAAATTTTTCAAAAATGTTGCAAAATACATATTATAAATATAAATTCTCAGAAAGTTATTCATTAATGGATGAAAGTCTCTGAATATCTGAAGTTCAAAAAAAACTATACACACACATATATGTATGTGTATGTGTGTGTATATATATATATATATATATATATATATATATGTAAAATCTCGATTTAGCTCCATTTAATCAATTTGGGGCAACAAGTTCATAGAAAACCTTTGCTATACTAAATAAAATCATGTTTAAAAGGTAAATGTACATCAAGAAAGATATGTTTCATTTAAAATGGATACTAAATTCGTGTCAGAGAGGTTCTATTCGTTATATATTGTAAGTGTTCTTTTTGTTTTGTACAACCTAAAGAGGCTCTTCACAGCTCAGAAATGGGAACTCCATTTTAGAAAGTGTTTCATTTTCACAAAAGCTAATTTAGGGGGAAAAGTTGTGAAGCCATTTGGGAATAAAATAACTTTGAATAAGAAAGTTTAATCCTATCTTCTTGGAAGTTTTACTGATCTGATGCATTAGGATAATAAATGTCATCCAAGGGATAGATGCTGCTTATTTAATCAGTTAAAAAGTTTTCAAGTTGTGAATCATTTTCTTATTTTAGTCCCTGAATCACTCATGTGTTCAAGAAACACATATTGTGCCCCTGTTCTGTGGAAGTTCTGCTATAGGTTCTCAGAGAGGGATGTTGGTTTACTTCAGCCAGACAAAGTTCAGGAAGACATGGATCAACCCGTAGAACTATGTCAATAAAAGAAACCAACATATTTTAATAATATTTTAAAGATTATTTTTTTATTTGACAGAGAGTCACAGTGAGAGAGGGAACACAAGCAGGGAGAGTGGGAGAGGGAGAAGCAGGCTTCTTGGGGAACAGGAAGCCCAATGCAGGGCTCGATCCCAGACCCTGGGATCATGACCTGAGCCAAAGGCAGATGCTTAATGACTGAGCCACTCAGCCACCCTTTAATAATTAAAAAAAAAAAAAAAGTTTCATCTGGATCAATATGAGAAATCGGAAATAGATAAAAGAAATAAGTTCAGGGACACCTGGGTGGCTCAGTTGGTTAAGCGGCTGCTTTCGGCTCAGGTCATGATCCCAGCATCCTGGGATCGAGTCCCACATCAGGCTCCGTGCTCGGCGGGGAGCCTGCTTCTCTCTCTCTCTGTCTCTGCCTGCCACGCTGTCTGCCTGTGCTCTCTCTGGCTCTCTCTCTCTGACAAATAAATAAATAAAAATCTTAAAAAAAAAAAAAAAAGAAAGAAGTTCAGATCATTAAATCCTTTGTCTCACGTTCTGGTTCCATATTCAAAAGAACAAAAAATTTACACCCATGAGGTTATTATACTAACATAATATACAATAATTTAATACAAAGTTTTCCTCATTATCTATTAGTTGTTTTTTTTTAAGATTTTATTTATTTAGTTGAGAGAGAGAGAGCACAAAAAGGGGGACGGTCAGAAGGAGAAGCAGATTCCTCACTGAGCAAGGAGCCTGATGCGGGGCTTGATCCTGGGACTCCTAGATCATGACATGAGCCAAAGGCAGACACTTAACTGACTGAGTCACACAGGCATCCCTCAATTAATTTCTAAACTCAGTAACTTATTGTGACTATAAGCACCTTAGTAATATCTTGCAACATATTGGTAAGACCTCTTTTTACTTTTTTCTTTTTTTTTTAAGATTTATTTATTTGAGAGAGAGAGAATGCTCATGAGCAGGGGTACGGAGGAAGAGAGAGAGAATTCCAAGTGAACTCCCCTCTGAGTGTAAAGTCCCATGTGCTCAATCCCAAGACCCTAAGATCAAGACCTGAACTGAAACCAAGAGTTGGATGCTTAACCAACAGGGCCACCCAGTTGACCCCGAGAACTTCTTTAAAATCATAGTGAAATAAGTCAAGCAGAGAAAGTTAACTATCAAATGGTTTCATTTACTTGTGGAGCATAAGGAATAACATGGAGGGCATTGGGAGATGGAGAGGAGAAGTGAGTTGAGAGGAAATGGAGAGGGAGACAAACCATGAGAGACTGTGGACTCTGAGAAACAAACTGAGGCTTTTGGAGGAGAGGCGTGGGGTGTTGGGTGAGCCTGGTGGTAGGTATTAAGGAGGGCATGTATTGCATGGAACACTGGGTGTGGTGCATAAACAATGAATTCTGAAAAATTGAAAAACAATGAGCACTGAAAAGAAATAAATAAAATAAAATAAATATATTAAAAAAGAAAGGAATGGTGAGTATGAAATTTTGTTAGAAATTATAGTCAATATATAAAATGACAATTGTCCTTTTAATATAAATTTTTAGAAATTATCAATTGTATATTTAAGCTCCATGTTCTCTAGGGAAAAAAAAAGTTAAAGTTCAGTCCAAAGATGAACAAAAAAATCATTATCAGCAAATTCAATATTCTGGGCTTATGTCTTCCTCTTTTTAACCTTCATGTTCGCTTCCTGAACATTACTTTAGCTGGGTTGTATACTACCAGATTTACTCTTAAAATATTAAATAGATAGGGATATTTTTAATATTTTTACCTGTAGATTTTAAGCATCTTCCAGTAATTTTTAGTTGCCTCCAGCCATGTTCTTCTCATGTGCTAGGTTTTGTTTTCATTTTCTCCTATCTCATTACCTCCGTCCTTTCTCCTGTTACTTCTATGTTTTATTACATGGTAATCAAATACTCACCCTCTCAATATTCCACCACTCACAGTATTTTGAATAGATGAAATCTGAATATTTATGCATAGTTAATTTCCTATAGCAGGGAAGGATTGATTTTGTATATAACCTTACAAAGTTTTATTATATATTTAGATTTACTCGAAAGAATTCTGGACTATATTTCAAACCCAATACACAGTAAAAATTCAATTGACTAATATAATGAAAATATGGCAGGACCAGAGTAGCTTTATAGTCTCAATCAATGAAAAGTTAATTCCTGCTGCTTTCTACATTTTCTTATGCTTTGAGGGCTTTTCATTGGTCTATTTAGCTTACAGTGTCCAGACACTGAGCCAGGCCTTGGAGCTACCCTGGTACAAAAGTCGACATGATTCCTGACTCTAAGGACAGTGGTGGTTAATGCTACATGGGAGTGGGGAAAAAATGCATAAATATGAAGAGTTAATGTTATGAAAGAAACAAATTCATAGAAACTGAACCAGTAAATTATTGAGGGGGAGATATTAATATAGATATTACATGGCCAAGGAATACAACTCAAGGTGGCACCCTATGGGAGACCATGAGTCAGAAGTGAAGGGAAAAAGAAAGAACACTCTGGAAAGGGCTAGGTCCCCAGGGCAAGAAAGTGCTCTTGGCTTGTTTGAACACCTGAAGGAAAGCCAGTGTGGCAGGAGAGAGGCCTGAGGTCAGCAGACACCTACTAATGCTAAAGCGGATCACTCCAACAAGTTTGTGTGCCCCTCGAGGTCCCTGAAGACTTCCCAAGGGGCATCACTAGATGTAAAGGAATCTCTTTCAGATTCTCCACTTCTATTCTTTACTCTTTCCTAAAATTGATCCCACTGAGAATGCACCTGTGCTTTGCAAGTTCTCCTTTCCCACCTCTCCCATACTTGTCCTTTTCCCACTTAGTGACAGAAATACATCTGCCACCCATTTTGACTCTTGGTGCAGTGCCCCAGGGCAGAAGTCAATGCTCTTCTCCTGAGAGAGAGCCCTGAAAGGGCAGAACCACCAAGACCAAAGGCAGTTTGGTTTTGTTTTATCCAGTGAGATATTTATGACCATGTCCCCCCATCACCCCCCTCTCACATATTTCCATCTATCATCTTCTGTCTCTCCATCCATCCCATCCATCCAGTCATTATTCCATCTTTATCTAATTTAGATCTAGAATTCGGAAGTCATCTCTTAGGGAGACCATATTGTGTCTGTGTTTTAAGTAAATCATACCTTTTTTTTTTAACAGTTATTTTTGGCTGATTGGTTTGACAAGTAGGACAAGTGTTAAAAATTAGTGGTAACATTGATATGTTCTGAAAAGTGAAAAAAAAAGTCTTAAGTTCCAATGATTTGATGAAAATAGATAAAGCACAAATACAATAATAATAAACAATAAATCCCATGTTTTAGGACTGTTTTTACCCACATTCAAAATTTTAAATACTGACTTAAAATATTTGAGAAGAAGATCTAGTTTTCTACATTATTTTAGGGACAAGTCAGGAAAAAATGCTGAAAGACGATTGTCCTCAGAGCAAGGAGATGGGGTTTTATACTCAGTTCAACAGAAAGCAGTTGAAGGAGTTTTAGAGAAGAGAATGTTACAATATAAGTGCTTTGCACAGAGTAGGATTACAGCAGATCGCTGTGGTTTTAGATTGTGTTCTCTCCCATTCCTTCTTCTGACTCCTGAACGAAAATAAAAGCACAGCATAGATCCCCATTATTTTTTAAAAGTCAGTGGTGCAAAAATCAGCATCTCATCCTCCTGAACACTGCCATAAAATGGCAGCAGAAAATGTAAATAACAATATGCAGTTTGACCAGTATGTTAGATGTGATTAATCGTTCATTTTTTCTCAGTTTCCACCACAGACCCGAACACCTCACTGAATTGGAATGGAAACATGTTTTAATGTTGGTCTGCTTTTGGGTGTGTTGGCTTCTGTGAAAAACGAACAGCAGAAGCACCCAGCAGAACACCCCTGGCTACCCTACATTAAAATCCAATCTTCATTTTTGAAGCACTTAAGTATTTAGGTGTGTACCCAAAAACATGCCAAATGATATAATGACGACAAAACATCTAAAATCTTAATTATGTTGAATATAGGGGCGCCTGGGTGGCTCAGTGGGTTAAAGCCTCTGCCTTCGGCTCAGGTCATGATCTCAGGGTCCTGGGATCGAGCCCCACATTGGGCTCTCTGCTCAGCAGGGAGCCTGCTTCCTCCTCTCTCTCTCTGCCTGCCTCTCTGCCTACTTGTGATCTCTGTCTGTCGAATAAATAAATAAAATCTTAAAAAAAAATATGTTGAATATAATGAGAAAAATGTCAAATGTATGTGGTTTGGAGGAAAATAAATATCATTACTTTTTCTGGGAAGAACTGTGTCATATATAATGCCAGCTTAAAAATGTAGTATTTATACATATATACACACATGTAAACACATATAGGTTTTGTGTTATTAGTAAACAATTTTCTGTGAACATATAAGTGCTACCCTCCTTTTATTATGCCACTGACTGCCATTATGTCTATTTATTTACAAGGCTGCAAACCAGGAACACTGGGTTTACAAATATTAAACTCAGTGATATTTAAGACTTGAAATCTTAATCGACTTTGGCTTTCTTATTGAAAAGTGCGAACAGGCCACTTACAAGTGATTTAGTCCCAATAAGATGAATTACTATCCAAAGAAGTGTTTATTCCTTTGTCTCTACACAGTTGCAATTGCTATCCTACTGCTTTTATTATTAACTAGTTCTTTCCTTTCAGATTCTTTCTGCTCCTCCCCCCTCTCCTTCCCTCTCTCAGTATTTGTGGATAGACGTTTAGGGGGTGTTAGCCTCTATTTTTTGAATAAACATAAGGATACTAACAGACTCCTCATCTGAGTTACCTGTTGCATTAAATTAGGTATTAAGTCTATATAGACATATATATATATATATATATTTTTTTTTTAGTAAACATGGTTCTCTCGAGCTCTCACTTGGAGTTGTTAATGGCAAAAATAACAAGCTAGCACTTTCTAAGTGTATATTCTGTGCCCAGGACTGTACTAGACTGCTTGCGTGTTTGCTTGACAAAGCCAATGTTGACTAGATTTGTAGTCCACTGGAGCCTTTTACAGAGGTGACAGTAATGTTTCACTTCAGCAAAATTATTTTTCGGTCAGTTCTGGAGTATACAAGTGTGGATTTGGGTTACATCATGATTTTTTTTTTTTTTTTGTCATGGGTTTTTTAGGGACAGACTGAGTTAAACTCACACAGGTCCAGCTCCCAAGCCTACGGTGGTGGCGTTTGTTTTTACTGCTTTTGTTCGCTTTACATGATGTTGACGGTCAACAGAACCCTAAGATAGCAGTACTGAGATGTGAACTAGCCATCTTGTTCTCCAGAGAATCTGCTAACGTTCTGTAGGAGGAGTTAATGTTAACAACTAGACGAGCTGGATGGTGTACATAAAAATGTACTGTTGCACAGTGTCTGTGACATAGTGAGCATTCAAGAATTGTTGAGTGACTGGATGAATGAAGGCATGATTTCATTATATCAAGTTTAAATTTGGTCACTAAAGAGTTTGTACTTAAACATTTACAATGACTGTGAGTCTTATTCACAAGCAAATGACTTATTCCAATATTTAAATAGACCCTGTTTCCTGTGCACTGGAGAAAAACAGACTCTTCCTAAATAGTTGCACATTATTATCCTACCTTTCCAGCAGAGAGGAAGGTGTGCACGTGTGTGCCATTAATTACCTCAACCTAAATTCTCACATGATAATGTACCAAGCAAGAAGAAAATAGAAGGAATTTCTCTTCACATTTCTTGCTTTGGAAGCTTTCCCAGAAGTACCAGCAGATATCCCCCTGTGTCTTGTTGGTCAACACTGGTCCTATAGCACTCCCTAGAATAGTTCTTTCTCATGTGGGGATGGAGCCACCACGATTGGCTTAAACAGAGGTTTTCCAGCTGGGAACAATTTTGCACATGCTTTCCCAGGACATTTGGAAATGTGTAGAGACATTTTTGGATGTTGTACAAATGGGGGATGGGAGCTACAGGTATCTAGTGAGCAGAGGCCAGAGACTCTGGTAAATGGCCTGTAATACAAAGGACAACCCCACAGAATAAGGAATTATCCTGTCTAAAATGTCAATAACCAAGGTTGAGAAATCCTCTTAAATCAAGCAATATTCATCCCTTGAGCCTAGACACACTGAGTCAGAACAAAATTTGAGTTCTTTCAGCAAAAGAGAAAGTAGAAATGCCAATTAGGAGTGCAATCAATAGTGTCTCCTAGTACTTATGAGTACTGACTACATATTTTCACTTGAAAAATGCCATCACCTGTAAATTCTATGTATGTGTAACTTAGAAAACATAAAGAATAAATTAATGAGAAAAAGCACAATTGTTTTTTCTGATATTCAGACTACCAAAAGATTTAACTGTGTTCAATGATGCTTTAGTTGGAAGGCAGGGCAATTACACCTATAAATGCCTCCTCCCCAATCATTTCAAGGTTTCATTCATTTAAATCGACTATTTTCTTATGACAGTTTGAATTCTATATATTTTGCTTTTCCTAAGTTGTCCTAAGGACACTTACATCTCCTTCCAAGTCTTTCAAAAAATAGTCTTGTATCATGCTTAAGCACAAAGGGTGTACTTTAATTTAAATATTATTAAGGGAGGGGCGCCTGGGTGGCTCAGTGGGTCAAAGCCTCTGCTTTCAGCTGGGGTCATGATCCCAGGGTCCTGGGATCGAGCCCCGCATCGGGCTCTCTGCTCAGCAGGGAGCCTGCTTCCTCCTCTCTCTCTGCCTGCTTCTCTGCCTACTTGTGTTTGCTGTCTGTCAAATAAATAAATTAATTAAAAAAAATCTTTAAGTAAATATTATTAAGGGAGGGTATGTGTTATGGTGAGTGCTGTGAAGTTTGTAAACTTGGAGATTCACAAACCTGTATCCCTGGGGCTAATAATACATTATATGTTTATAAAAAAATTTAAAAAAATTTTTAAAAACCTAAAAAATAAATAAATATTATTAAGGTTTATTAAACATGGGGGCTAGCTCTAACAAAACCATGAAGTAGTAGATATTTTGCCCACCCTACACACTCTTCCAAAGCTTTTCCTTCATTTAACTGCCATATATATTATAAATATGAATATCTTTCATCTGTGTTTCATAGTTTTCTGAGTGTACATCTTTCATCTCTGAGGTTAGGTTCATTCCTAGGTAAATTATTATTAAATTAATATATTATAAATATATATTAAAGTTAAAATTGAATATAAATAATTTTAAAAACTGAAACATATTATGCTTTTAACATATGGCAAGTGCTTTAGACTTTCACAAGAGCACAGCAAGGTAGATTTTCATTACTTCCATTCATAGATGTGCTCATAGAAACTCAGAGTGAAGGCAGTTTCCATAATCATATCTCAAGTTGTGCAGAGCTAGGGCTTAACCCAGTCCTTTTCTCAAGTCAGAAGTCTTGCCAAACTGCCAGTGACACACAGGTGCTTTGGAATGGAATTCAAAGTGGAAAGAACAGGAAAAATCACTTTCATAACATCATCTCCATAAAGGCTGGCTAGCTTGCTGGCATAAAAATGTTTTATTAAACACATAACGTCTACAATTATAGACAATGAGAATGTTTTTTTCTTGGTACTTGAGCCAGGGGCTGCATGGAATCATATTAAGCATCCTAAACAAAAAAACATCTTTTAAATTCTCTTCATGAATACTTACTGTTTTAGAATACTTGCTATAGTTTCACTAGCATAAACTCTAGTGGCTAATACTTGATTTTGCCTAAAAATAAAACTTTGGCTGGGGGGCGCCTGGGTGGCTCAGTCGTCGGGTGTCTGCCTTCAGCTCGGGTCATGATCCCAGGGTCCTGGAATCAAGCCCCATGTCAGGCTTCCTGCTTTGAGGGAAGCCTGCTTCTCCCTCTCCCACTCCCCTTGCTTGTGTTCCCTCTCTCGCTGTGTCTCTCTCTGTTAAATAAATAAAATCTTAAAAAAAAAAAGGCAACTTTGGGGAGGGCTTCTTTACATATCTTTCTGAAGGACAGTATGTCATCAACATGTCTCCTTTTGTCTAATGGTTTTGCAGACAGACATCAACCATGGTATAACTTCACCCTCATAGTCCACAATGTAAAAAATGTGTTGCAAATATTAAAATCCTGGATAAATCATTTCTGTCAGTCTCTCCATATCTTGGGCTTCAGAATAAATACTACGCAACTTATAGGAAAACACTGCCTGCATAGGGCTATATAGCCATATACCTTTTACTCAGACTCACCAATAGTTACATTTTGCCACATTCAATGTATTGTTTATTCTCCATGTGTATATCATGCCTCTTTAATCCCAAATATTATACTGTTATTTATTAAAGAGCACAGATATTCACTTAAATAATCATAATACATTTTAAAGATCAGATACTTTAATGTTGATATAATGTTATCCAATCTTTAGACTTTATTTAAATTTCCCTAATTATCCCAATAATACCATTTACAGTGATAGTTCTTTAGTCCATGGTCTCATTGAGGACCTCCTCTGCAGAGGGCCACCACATCTCTTAGTCTTCCTAAATCTAAAATGGTGCCTCGGCCTTTTCGATCATTCATCTCAGTTATAGTCTTAAAGAATATAATCAGCTATTTTGTAGAATATTCTTCTATATGTTATGTAATAAATTCTTTGAGACTGTGTTTAGTAGCCAATAGTGATTAATGCTTGATAATAATGGTTAATTTTGAAATAGATTTCAAAATCCTATTACCTCATTTGAATCTTGGCTTTACCACTTCCTAGCTTTGTTCATTTGAATGGGTTACTCAATCTCTCTATGCTTTAGGTATTTGTCATACACAAAATAGCAATAATAATCATAGTAACTACCATGTAGGATTACTGAAAGGATTTAATAAGTGAGAATATGCCAAGCACTTAAAACAATACTTAACTCTCAGAAAGTCCTATGTGTGTTTATTGTTGTTGTTGGTATTATTATTGATGCCTCGTGTCACTTGATATAGAGCTTCTAAATGATAACTGAAATAATGCAAAAGTCATCCATATTTGGGATAGGAGGTGTCTGGGTTCTGCCAATGCAGACTTCTGATAATGCCTACTTCCAACCAATGAAATCACTCTTACAGAAAGAAAATTAGCTGGCTTCTTTATTTATGATTTCATAGTAGGCATGAGGAAAACAGTATTCTCAAGCTATACATCATTGGAATAAATAGAGCTAGTAATTATTAGTGTAGCTACCTAAAGTTACTACACCCGGATTAAAAGCTTCATGTGAAAATGGGTATAATATATAATACAACATGCCTTGTAATGACTAGTTGCAAAGAGCCTGCTATATGCCTGAATTTACACAAAGAAAAAAATCTAATTCTCATTGAACTGAATATTTTGCAATATCCAATCTCTGTTTCCTTTAGCTATTTAGACATAAACTTTCTATAATTCCAATTCAATTTTCTGTATCATGCAGTACACAAGGTCAAGGGGAAATCTATAAGGAAAGAATATTAACCTTCACTTTCTTTCAGTTTAGAGAAATTTGCCCATAGGTCATTTCTGCCCTCCTCAGACCTCCCCAAATGACCAAAGTCAACTGAAGATTATTTCACCTCGGGGAGAGTGAGTTCCTTGGATGTAAGTTAGACCAAGTGTAGATACTAAGGATGCCTGTCAGCAAGCCTAAAGGGATAAAAACAAGTTATTACATGTCATCAAAGTTCATCATAATTTTCAATAATCCTTCTCTAAATCTTCTTAAGCACTGAGTTTGAGAAGTCATCTTTTATTGAAAAGGTCTGTTGAAGGCCAGCATGTTTCTTTGGGGTGTTTTCAGACAGGTGTTCAGTCTGCTACTTTATAGTATTATTTCCTCCAAGTGCCTACAAATTAAATGACTTTTTAAAATGATTCATCACTGCATCTTTTGGGAGATAACAGCTATGCTAGTAGGTCTGTGGTTCCCAATTATTTCAATAAAGATGTCAAAAAGATGGCTCCATATTTCTTTTTCTCAATACTTTGGAGTCTCTCCACTTTCCAACAATATTCCTTAACAGAATTTTTAACAGAATAATTATTTAACAGAATAAATATTTAACAGACTAATTCCTTAACAGAATTTTTCAGGAAGCAGTTTCTTGAACACCTTACCAATTGTTCAAGATTTTTAGGCGTAAAGAATTCAATTCCATCTAATTTAACAAAGTAACCATTAGTTTATTTTTTCTAATTATTATTGCTTAGCTTAGATTTCAACTAATTAGATGAAAGCTATTTTAGTTTGAATGTTTTAGTTTGAATGTGTTAGAATGAGTTGACATTGGTCACTACATAATGTCATGAGTATAGTTTTATCTTATTTGCAGTCATGTTTGGTAACATAATCATACACATCAATGAAAATAGAGATCTGTGAGAAAATTTTCTTATGTTTCTGTTGCAATAACCATTATAAAACCTCATAAAAAACTGATAATTGACTTAATATTTTATGGAGTAATAAAAATGAGATGAACCAGCCAATAAAATTATTTCTTTTCACTTCAAAAGTATCTACATATCTTTAGAAGGTTTAAAGATCACTACTAAACATTACATTTGCCATCTTAAGAAAGTCCGTTTCAAATATCTGTGGCTTAGTTGACTAGAAAAGACAATTCCTTTTTAAGTGGGATTTTCTATCAAAAAAGTATGTGTTTCCTTATCCATTCATCCATTGAAGGGGATCTTGGTACTTTCCATAGTTTGGCGACCGTGGCCATTGCTGCAATAAACATTGGGGTACAGATGGCTCTTCTTTTCACTACATCTGTATCTTTGGGGTAAATACCCAGCAGTGCAATTGCAGGGTCATAGGGAAGCTCTATTCTTAATTTTTTGAGGAATCTCCACACTGTTCTCCAAAGTGGCTGCACTAACTTGCATTCCCACCAAGAGTGTAAGAGGGTTCCCCTTTCTCCACATCCTCTCCAACACACGTTGTTTCCTGTCTTGCTAATTTTGGCCATCAGTGGATGAATGGATAAGGAAGATGTGGTCATATACACAATGGAGTATTATGCCTCCATCAGAAAGGATGAATACCCAACTTTTGTAGCAACATGGACGGGACTGGAAGAGATGATGCTGAGCGAAATAAGTCAAGCAGAGAGAGTCAAGTATCATATGGTCTCACTTATTTGTGAAGCATAACAAAGAACACAGAGGACATGGGGAGATGGAGAGGAGAGGGAGTTGAGGGAAACTGGAAGGGGAGATGAACCATAAGAGACTATGGACTCTGAAAAATAACCAGAGGGTTTTGAAGGGGCGGGGGTGTGGGAGGCTGAGGAACCAGGTGGTGGGTAATAGGGAGGGCACGTACTGCATGGAGCACTGGGTGTGATGCAAAAACAATGAACATTGTTACGCTGAAAATAAACAAATAAAAAAAAAAGTATGTGTTTCAAAATGGGTACAGAATGTGAAACAAATGCAGATGAAGGTTTTTTTTTTTTCCACATGAAATTTAATTTTATAAAAAAATTTAAGTGTTTTGAAAAATGTTCTTATTATGGAGGACACGTATTGCATGGAACACTGGGTGTGGTGCATAAACAATTAATTCTGGAACACTGAAAAGAAATAAAATAAAATGAAAAATATATATATTCTTATGACTTCTGTGCTCCAAATTAAAAGTTTATGTAATTTGTGCATCTAGAAAGAAAATCCGCCCCCCAAACCATTTTGTAGAGGCTAATCTTGAGAGGTTTTTTAACACTTCATTGAATAATTTATGAGCAGAGGCCATATCTGCATTAGTCAAATGAAATAAAGTGTCACTCTTAATGAAGAAATCTTATTCAGTGCTGAAAGTTCTATATTAATTTTTGCTTAAATAAATGAGTACATAATATCAGTTACTTGTTTATTTGTAATATACTAGAAAGGTATCATTTTTCTATTATTTTCTATTATATATAATATATACTGCTATTATATATTATATATATATTTTTTCTATTATAATGATTCACATTGAATGGACATTATAAAATACAGATGCACCCTTTGCAACTTTGCTCAGTGAGGCACCATTTGATTTAAAAAAACACATTTTAGAGATTTAAAAAATACACTTTAGTTTCTAATTTGCCTCTTGTGAAAAGAGTAGGTAGAAAGGTCCTGAAGCTACCCTCTGCTGTTCAGTTTCTTTACCACAATATTGCAGATTTGGCCAGCACTGAGAAAAACACCAGCAGAAAATATAAATGAGATAGATTGGGCCCATATGACACCAGAGGAGATGGAAACATTGAAGATGAGATGGAAGGAGGAAAGAAATAGCTCATAGTAGAAAGTAGAAGATGGTGGAAAAGCAGGCTGGCGTCTAGGAAATGTAGTTATTTGAGAATTAGGGAAATAATATGTGATTATTTTTATTCAGTTTCTATGCAAATAAAATTAGAAATGAGTACAATCTTCATAAATCCATGAAACAGTCTGTTTTTTTCCTTTGGAAGAAGGCATGATTAATAAATGTTAATGCTTTTTTAATATATATAAAACTCTCAGGGGCGCCTGGGTGGCTCAGTGAGTTAAAGCCTCTTCCTTCGGCTCAGGTCATGATCCCAGGGTCCTGGGATCGAGCCCCGCATTGGGCTCTCCGCTCAGCGGGGAGCCTGCTTCCTCCTCTATCTCTCTCTGCCTGCCTCTCTGCCTACTTGTGATCTCTGTCTGTCAAATAAATAAATAAATAAAACTTAAATATATATATATATATATATATATATATATATATATATATATATATAACCTTAGAGCAGTCTGGGGTATTATAAGGGCCTAATAAATGTTAAGTATTATTATATTTTACAGGAACAAAGGGATCATTTGCTTGGATTTGTTTAATTTATAAATGAAGATTCTGTATCACCAATATATTTTCTTAAATGAACAGAAGTCAGTTTTCTACATATAATTGTATATTCATGTTAGTTATAACTATAACTTATTGGTTTTTAACATAGAATGGAATGTAAAATAAGAATTTAAAAATTACCACCCTTAAATATTAAATTGTTCTTCTCTTTTGAACCTGTGTTTTTTTAATTTAAATTCAATTAGCCAACATATAGTACATCATTAGTTCCTGATGTAATGTTCAATGATTCATTAGTTGTGTATAAAACCCAGTGCTCATCACATCACATGCCTTCCTAAATGCCCATCAGCCAGCTACCCCATCCACCCACCAACCTCCTTTTCTGTAACTCTCACTTGTTTTTTGGATCCAGAGTCTCTCATGTTTTTTTTCCCTCTTTGATTTCTTCCCATTCAGTTTTCCCTCCCTTTCCCTGTGATCCTCTGTCCTATTTCTTATATTCCACATGTGAGTGAAACCATATAATTGTCCTTCTCTGATTAACTTATTAGCATAATACTCTTCAGTTTAATCCACATTGATATAAGTTTTAGATATTCATCATTTCTGATGGGTGAGTAATATTCCATTGTATATATGGACCACATCTTCTTTACACATTCATCTGTTGAAAGACATCTTGGCTCCTTCCATACTTGGGCTATTGTGGACATTACCATTATGAACATTGGGGTGCATGTGCCTTCTTTTCACTGTATCTGTGTCTTTGGGGTAAACATCCAGTAGTGCGATTGCTGGGTCATGAACCCTGGGTTTTTAAATTCAAGAACAGGTAATGAACAAAGTGAAAGTCTTTGGCATGCCAAAGCAAATGTGGGAATGATCTTCTCCTTCAGCTCCTGTCTTTTACCACTTTAATTTTCATTTTCATACATATAGATTTTTATTATTTTTCATAAAACATAATAAGTTCTAAAAAATTTAAAAGCTCATAACTGTTTAATTGATTTAAAATGTATGAGGTGAATTTAAATTCTCCTCAATCATTTTTCTTTGCAATATTTATATATTATATATTATATCTATATAATGTAACACATATTATATTTATATAATGCAATGTAATTATATATAAAAGTAATGACTATAAAATACATTGAAAGAATCTGCCTTACATTATGATTTATGACACATATCTGCTACCTCTTTAACATAAGCATCCAATTATCATGTAACAACTTGAATACTGTTGTAAAGTCTAGAACATAGATTCTATGATAAAAATCTAGACATTTTACTTCATATTTTCTCAGGGTGACACACATCTCAGTTTTCAAGATTTATGTAGTTAACCAAAAAAGATAAAAACAGATACAAACAATGAAATTTTTATGGAATTCTGAAATTTATCTTTGACTCCTATTCCTCCATTCAGGTGAATTATATTGAATTATTTTTTTATGTAAAAATAGTCAAAAGTCCCAGAAGTTACCACATTTTATTGATGCAAACTTATAGCAGGTAGATTGCTGGAACATTCATGTTATGTCCTTTTCAGGAAATCCAAGATACTTTTATTTATCTTACTTTGTTGTGTTTTTGTTTTTGTTTTCATTTTCATTCTTGACTCTTCTATAAAGGGGAAATAAAGGATTTTCAGGCCTATACTACGTTTCTTTTTATAAGTGCACACCAAATCTCATTCTTTGATCAATTTTAACTGCAGTAAACACCATACATGCTGACTGTCTCACAATTGTTTCATGTGTTAGCAGTCCTTAGGAATTTTTCATCAGAAATAACAGCTACTCAGGGGTACCTGCATGGCTCATTTGGTTAAGTGTCTTTGATTTTGGTTTAGGTCATGATCTCTGGGTTGTGAGATCAAGCCCGGTGTCAGACTCCATGTTGGCCATGGAGCCTGCTTTAGAGTTTCTGTCTCCCTCTTCCTCTGCCCACACCTCTTTCCTTAAAAAAAAAAAAAAAAGTAACAGCTACTTAAATGGAGTATGTATATCCATTTATAATATATATAGTTATAGTTATATATTATATATTATATGTAATTAAATTATATATTAAATATGTTATATATATTTATATATGATACTATTATATAATCATATATAATTATATATAAAATACATATATTATATATAAAAGAAGATTGTATATCTTCCAAATAATTTCAGAAGACTATTACACATGACATTCAAAGATAAATTAATTTGTACCTATAGCCATTTTTAAATCTCTTAAGACTATAACTTGGAGTCTATGTAAAATTTAAAATTTAAAACTTAAAATTTAAAACAAAAATGAAACAAAGGTAAACAAGGAATTGAATATCATTTAGTCAACAGAGAAATGACAAATGCCAATCTAGTTAAAATAAATAAAGTATATCATGAAAGCCAACTTAAAAAATGTTGAAATAAAACATTTTTATTACTTAAGTTATATTTTCCCTGAAACATTGTCACATGCATTGTACCCTAAAAATAATTTGTGTAGTTGCTTTCAACATTTAATAGGATTTGTACATGTATTCAGTATAAAATATATAGCTTCCTCAGTTATTGTTCATAGCCACCTGAGGATTATATTTCATTAGAACAAAGCCTGACATTGTAGTGCTCTGCAATAAATTGTAGCTTCCAAAGAACCTGAAATATATAGGATGAGCTAAAATTATTTTCCCTTTCTTACATCTTTCTAACAATATTCCATAAATGGATGAAAAATAATTTATTTTGTATCTAGTACATTTTTCAGTTGATATTCATCTAAATTGTTTTGTTTCTTAGAGAATATGATTTTTTTAATCCCCCAAAGAATGCATACAGATTACCACATAAGTTATATTTCTTAAAAATTAGATTCGAAAGCCCTTTGCTTAAGCCATCTTGCCATCTGTCTGTTCTATAGACCTTTGGGGACCCCGGTTCTTCTCATCCTTAGCGAATCTGGGATAAGATGATGTAATTTAACCTAACCTGCTCTTTAATTCACGGGTGGAAACTCTGGTATATGGTAATGGAGGATTTGGGGTTTGAGCTCCCAAATATTTTGTCCTGATCAAGTAAGGAAAGAGCCGAAAGTTAGTAGCACTCAGTAAGCAAATAATTGAGTTCTAAATGACCTGGGCCATTGGCGTTGATCCAGGTTTAAAATGAGTTGGTTTAAAACATGGCACTATGACCATCTGATTCTGAATTTCTAATAGTTCTCACACCTCCGAGGGTTGTAAGGCTTCTGGGATGATGGAGAGGACCTCCAGGAGCCTGACAACTGCAATAGCATTTGGTCCGGAGTGACCCTGGGAACTCCAGAGTCACTGTATGTCAGTTACCTGGAGTGTGGCCAAGTGAGTGCCACTGGCAGAAGGGTCTTGAGAAGCAGAGTCCTAACACAGAGGATCCAAGGGAGAAGTATTGGTCTGTTAGCGCAGAACTCTGGACATCCCAGTGTTCTGGCTCAGATCAATTTTTCCTAGTTCTGGAAACTCTATAGAGAGCCTCTTATGCTCTACCCCGTGCTTCGTGCTTGGAGGAATTCAGAAAGGCCCTCACAGGTCCCCGCACAGAAAGTGTTAGCACTTTTTCAGTGCATCTAATTGATGAGAGGAGAATAGCACACATAAAATAATGCCAACCCCACGTAAGTGGATTGTAGTAGTTCTAAGAAGCGCAGATCGGTGAGGGCTGAACAGTCAAGGAACACGAGGATCAATTAATCAATTCTCTCCATAAACACGGAACCACTTCATAGTCTGTGCTGCATTGTGTTAAACCAGGAACAGAAAAAATGAGCAAAGATTCTCCGTACCTGCTCTTGACAGTGTTGCAAACAGTATTCCTTCACCCACTGTGTGCTCAAAGTAGTTCCACTTTAAGTTAAAAAAAAAAAAAAGACAAACTTAGATTTTTACCTGAGTCCTGTTTCTTTTTTAATAAAAGTGGTCTCCACAATGCTGTGAGCTGCCTTAGGTGGGGAATGTGTCCTAATAATCTTTGTGTCCCCAGCACCCAGTGGAATGCCTAATACGCAGCAAGTAGTAAAAAAAAAATTTGCTAATAAATGAATCTGTGTATTCTTGCACTGAGCACAGGATATGCATTTGATTAGGCATGTGATTTGGAGATGAGGGGAGACAGTTCTTCCTTAACATGGCATGCCAATAGCTCTCCAGCCTCAGTCCCACTGAGCAAGCCTGTCTTAGTAGTTCCCTCTACTCCAGACTGGGGCAACTTTGGCACAGGAGTAAGCAGTATATACTTTCCAGATGTCCTTAAATAGCCCCCTGGACAGGCATGACTATCTGTAATCAGCCCTTTGAAGTTGTCCCAAATTTTGTCCTGAGGTATTAAAAACTGGAGTAGGTTTACCTGCTCAGGCCGATGGTATATAAACAGGATAACTAAATACAAACAAACAAACAAAAAAAAAAAAAAGAAAGAAAGAAAGAAAGAAAGAGTGTGCCTCTGTACCTTAATTGATACTATGCTTCCTCAAATCACTGTTGCATGCTACTTACTATGTATCAGGATGGCAGGGCGAGAATGAAAATATGCATGGAAAACTTCGAGGATGGGATTTATTTAAAAAATAAATGAGGCCAGTCAGACAAACCTGCATTAAACATAAAAAGCTGCTGTAATAGCCAGGCTTAGAAAGGATTTTTGTGCAGAAAATGTTTCAGGAAATCCTAGGTACTAGAGAACTATATACTAAATTGAAGCTAAACTTGAGTAGGTTAAAAAAAAATCAGAAATATGCAAAGCCATGATTTACCCGACCGACTTAATCATGAATTTAGGTATTGTTAATGCTTAGGACTCTTCAGAATCATTTCAGGACATTTTGAGAAATATTCCATTTATTCAGCTGATTTTCAAAATTTAATTCTTATTTCGATATGGTAAGTCATTTTAAAGAAGACAGCTGGAAATTGCCTCCGAGAGGGCCCAAACATGCTCTCTTTCAGTCAGAATATGCAGAAACTATTCGATTGTATGAATGTTTCACTATGTGTGAAAATATTTTCTTATTGCCAACCATTAATTCAAATATATAAATTCCTTCAATTACCTGCATCCCTAAAATTTTTGTCTGCTGATGTACAATTTCACATACTTATTTCTCACAGAACCCCATAAGAAAAAGTATGTCATCATCTTAGTCTGCTCTGGTGGCTATAATAAGTTACCGTAGTCTGTGTGGCTTAAACAACAGACATTTATTTATCATAGTTTTAGAAGTCTCAGAAATCTGAGATGAAGCTCCTTGTAGGTTTAGCTTCTGGTGAGAATCTGCTTCCTGGTGTAGCCAACTCCCTTCTCGCTGTGTGGTCACATGGCCTTTCCTTGGTGCATGCTCTTGGAGATGTGTCTTCCTTTTCTTATAAAGGCACTAGTACCCTCATGAGGATCCCATCCTCATCTAAAGCTAATTATCCCCCAAAGGCCCACCTCCAAGTGCCATCACAATGGGGGTTATGTCCTCCATATACGAATTTTGAGGGGACACAGACATTTGGTTCATAACAATCATACATCATTCTACCAGCATGACTTCTGAATCCACTATAAAATCATACTATGTAAAAGGAGAATTAATTCCTTTTCATTAAGAAACCCAATTATTTCAGAAAACTCACATGGTTTAATAACCCAGCAGGTATGACATCCTCTAGGTATTAAACCAAACACACTAAACTTTGAGACAAGGGGGAGGTCTTTCTCCAGATGGAATCTTGCTCATTTTTTCCAGATAATTCGATTATCTTTTCACACTCTAAGACCAAGCTCATCCGTCAATATCCCCGGGAAATTTTTCTGGACATATCAAGGCTGACCTAAGCCCCTCGCCCTTCACCATGTCTGAGTCTGCTGAGTTCTGAACTTGCCATATCTTCATTCAGCCTTTCTTAGTATGTTTCCTCACCCATGATGTCAAGACAAGGACCTGTTAAATATTTAGTTCCTAGACGGTGTCTAAGATGTGACAGCATTCAATGAAAGTTCACTGGATTAATCAGTTCCACCACAACTTCATGGAGCAGAGACATCTGCTCTACTCTTGCATGCTAGCAGAACAGTAAGTTGTACACAGCAGCATCTTCTAAAATATCTGCTGATCAAATGGGTCATTAAATGTGTAGCTAGGCCTTTCTTGGGGGGAAAAAATCCTACTAAGATACTTAACAATCTTCACCCAAGAACAGGCTACTTGAATACCTAGAAGTAGTTGAGTTAAGAGGAATAGGAGGCCAAGAATCAGAAGATTGTAAATCTTAACCCCTGCTTGGTGTCCAAGGCAAGCTACTTAACCCATCGGAACATGATTCTTCATCAATAAAATATAACTGCAAACATTTCTTCTCCTGGCTTTACACAATTTTTCAACCCCATAAAATACATGATAGTCTTATTCAAACATGTGTCAAAATGAATTTTACCAGTCTTCTTATATGTGCCAGTTCCAATAACATATCTTTTTTTATGCTTCAGAGGAGCGACATTGGAGTGGGAATTATCATGCTCATGTTTCACAGCTTAAGAACTTAAAAGACAAAGATTAAATATCTTGCCTGTGGTTCATGGCTCTCTGACGCAGAGTCTAGGTTCACATGCAGCACTTTCAAGGTGTCCGATCAATTCAATCCAAGTTCTGAACTAGTGTTCTTTTTGCAACCTGGACTCAAATTGCTTCTGTAGCTTTTTCACTTTGTTTTGGCTTTAACATGAATTCGAAACTTTCTAAGTATTAAACTGAATCATTATTGAAATTGATTAAGTAAAGAAGTGAGAAACCAGGGTAACTAATTAAATGTAAAAGTGAACTTGACCTAAACAGAAAAAATCCATGTTTGAAGGAACGATCACTACCAATTTATTCATTTTCTCCAATTCCCTTTGGTTATATAATTGAATTCTCTATCATGCTTTTCAAGATTTTAAGATAATATTTCAATGTCAGATTCGTTCCATGTCAGTTGCATTGTCAGGCATGCTTTACTGTCAGGATCAATAGTTCTTTGTAATTCAAACTCAGGAGTTCACTCTGCCTCTTGGTACTGCCTGCCACCAGACTACCTAAGCTTAGTTTTGACAGACACACTTCCCGCTTTCTAAGTCATTAATAACACTTTGGAAATATCTTCACACTTGCTAGAAATCACTGAGACAAAGGCATGAAAAGATTAGAAGTTCTTCGGTCAAGAATGCATGTGTGGGGGCACCTGGGTGGCTCAGTGGTTAAAGCCTCTGCCTTCGGCTCAGGTCATGATCCCGGGGTCCTGGGATCGAGCCCCGCATCGGGCTCTCTGCTCAACAAGGAGCCTGCCTCCTCCTCTCTCTCTCTCTCTCTGCCTGCCTCTCTGCCTACTTGTGATCTGTCTGTCAAATAAACAAATAAAAATCTTAAAAAAAAAAGAATGTGTGTGTGTGTGTTCATGCGTGTGCATGCATGCAAAAGAAGTACAATTTGATTGCTTTAAATCTATGTCTCCTTTACCATGAAGGACATTTTATTTTCAAAGGAAGTTAAAGAGGTAAAAAATTTTGCCTTTTGCCTCAGCTTTTGGGACCCACAGACTCAGAGACTGTGAGAGTGGCAGTCATAATAACCTAGCCATTAGAAGTGTTTGGGTGGGGTAAGGTGGGGAGTTACTGGGGTGTACAGAGCACTCTGCTGAACCCACTCCTCTTCCAAGCCTTTCTCCAGCCCTGGAGGGTTGATTTGGTGGCAACAATACATCTCCAATCATGGAGATGTTCCCTACACAAGTAGCAAACCTATACATTTGATTGTGTAGTTCAGTAATTCACTTCTCCTTTGATTATTTACGGTAGTAGAAGTAATAAGGTAATGAATACAGCACATTTCATGATTTCTAAAAATCTTGTAAAATATTAGCAAAATTCAGACAGCAGCCACCACTTCATGAATACGTGGTACATGCCAGAAACTTTGCTAAGCAATTTACATATGTAATTGATTGATTAATTCATTCAAAATACAGTTGACCCTTGAAGAACCATGCGGTTAGGGGCATTGGCCCACATCATAGCTATAAATGTGTATAATTTTCGACTCCTAAAATATTTAGTTACTAACAGCTCCTGTTGAAGGAGAAGCCTTACTGAGAACATAAATAACACACATTTCTATGTTATGTTATATATATATATATATATATGTTATATACTGTACTCTTATGATAAAATATGCTAGAGGAAAAAATCTTATTAAGAAAATCATAAGAAACACTTTTATAAGACTGTACTCTCTTTATTAAAAAAAACATGCATATAAGTGGACTGATGCAGCTCAAACCTGTATTGTTTGAGGGTCAACTGTATATTTTCTGAGTGCTTACTATGTGCCAGGCCCAACTCTAAGTACTACAGATTTAACAGTCAATGAGCCAGACCAAAACAAACAAACAAACAAAGCAAAACAAAACAAAACAAAAACAAACTCCATCTTCGAGAAGCTTAGTTTCCTATTTGGTAAACTCATATAAGTAAGTACATAAGTAATTTTACTTTACTTTACAATAAGTAAAATTTATAGCACATTAGATTGTAATGAATGCTAAAGAGAAAAAAAAGCTAAAGCAGAGATGAGAGATAGAAAGTATTGAGGTGTGGGACTGAAATTTTACATAAGGGACCAGGGAACGTCTCACCGGGAAATTGAACTTTTAATTGCATTTCAAATGTCAAAACTACATCAAAGGCGATAATGCATAAGGGGAACATTTTACACATAATTTTCCTCCTTGATGCAATTTCCCTTAGAAAAATTTCCTTCCAGCCTTTGTCAATATGCATGCATGTTTCATATTAGACTTAGCAGAGTTTTCATCCCTACTACAGCCCTATGACAAAAGAGGATTTTGTGAAGCTGTTTGCAAAAAGTGAAGGAGCCAGCCATGCAGAGAGTTGGGGGATGAGCACTCGAGGGGGAGAGAGAATGCCTGGGTTATCACAGGGCAGAGAAGGCGTCAATGTGGCACGAGCAGAGGTAAGAGCCTCATGCTGAGTACGACGGAAAGCCTGTGGAGTGTTTCAACTTTTCACTGGTAGGTGTTGCCTTTGAATTTTATATATGAGAAAAACTGAGGATAAGGGCAGACAAATTGCTTTTCCTAGATCACTCACATCACAGGTGATGCAGCTGAGATTTTAAGGCCTTATCTCTCTGATTCCAAAACTTATGATATTAATCATCATTCTGTCTTGCATATATGAAAGGAAGGTGAATACAGATACTTGAATGCATTGGTACAAATGCTAAAGCCAAAGTAAAATCATATGTTGTGTGTGTGTTCGTTGTATCTGGAAGGATGTGACAAGGCTTCCTGAAAGATTTGCTGTTCAGTGTAGGCCCTGGTGGATGGCTGTCATTTCCAGAAGCAAAGATAGGTTTAAGGACATTCAAGACTGTCAAGAAAAAAAAATATTTTCTTTGATTTTATAACCATCAAAAATCATTATGCACAAATGGTTTTAACATCCTACTAGTTATTGGTTCGTTTGGGTTTTTTAAATGCCTTCTATAGATGAAAGAAGACTTGTTCTTCCTTCATTTGACCCACAGTTTCCTTAGATTAGACCTGTCGAGAAGTAAACTTGTAAACCTACCCATGAATGTTCACTCTTAGTAATATTACCATCATTCCCTGAGCTGACCAAACTCTAAATCTGAAGGTCATAGCTAAGTTCTTCTTCTTGCCTTCAGTTCAAGCAGTCTCTAGCTCCAACTCTTACCAATTTTCTTACTCAATCACCTGAACCTGTCCCCTTTCTGTGTCTCCTGCCATCAACACCTTTAGATCCTTATTCAGTCACATAAATTAAGGAGAAAAAAGCCTTCTAAGTGAATTTTCACCTTGTCTTTTCCACTCACCCATCTATTCAATCTCAAGTACTTACTTCTTCCAAGCATCATGACAGATGTTGGAAATAGGAAGCCAGATCACTTCCCTCAAGGGACTTATCATCTGGTGGGGAAGGGAAAACAATTGGATGAAAGGTAATGGTATTAGAGCATCTTTATATACCAGACAGAATGGGTCCAGAGGGCATCCATCAGCATTTGACAAAGAGATCCTAATCAGGCCATCCTTCTAATTAAAATCCTTTCACTGTACCTCACCACCTTTAAGATAAAGTGCAGAGCACTTAGCAGTGCACTGAACAAGGCTCTTCCTCATGAAGCCTCCATGGAATTCATTTCCCCCTTCCCCCTACTCCTCATGTGGAAACTACCAATAAGCATAAAAAATGATCACCAACCTTCAGGTTTCCTCTATCTCTGAGTACATGCTTTCTGTCTAGCTGGCCTACTCTCTATTCCAGGCTCTCAACACACACAAGCTCTTCCTTCACCTCTCTCCAAGGTCTACTAACAACTATCATCATCTTTCAAGATTCAACCCAAATGACTGACTAACAGCAACCTGTTTCTGATTCACTGACACCTCTTTGAGCTGTAGGAAGGACAGCGGAGAAACTTTATGGTAGCACTGATCACGCTGGATTATAGTTGTTGTGACTATAATGCACCTTGGGGAAAGAAGCTGTATCTTTCCCTTCTATACATTCTATATCTAATGCCATGTCCAACACATAGTGTTAACCAAACAATGACAGTGATAACAGTAATGATCATAGCTATAGCTAGCTAGCATTTAATCAGAGCTATTAGCTTGAGGTGAAGTCCAGTGAAATATATATGTTGTCTCTTCTCATTTAATACTATAGAAATACATATTACACTTCACAGAGGTGGGAACTGAGGCACAGGGAGATTAGGCAGCTGGTCCAAGTTTCTGTTGCTTGTGAGTGGTTCAGCTGAAGATTAAACCCAAGCAGTCTCACTTCACAGCATATCTCATTAACCCCCATACTTTTGTGCCTTGGAAAAATAATTTTTCCAGATTATGATCATTGCACAATATTTATCATTATTTTATAGGTGAAAAAACTGAGAAAATAAAATGTTTTTTTCTAAAGTTACCCAGTTAAAAAATGGAAAGACATAATGCAAATTAATGAATGTGACTTCAGAGTTTGTGGTAAACGGATACATTAAAAAAAAAAAAAAACACCTTTCTAAGTTCCAATTTCCTTGTTTGGAAAAGAAAATGAAATGGCTAGGCCAGATAATCTTTAAATTTCCATCCAAGTCTAACAATTATATTATTTTTACTTTTCAAATCATCTCTGACTCTTTTTGCTTGCTTTGGAACTGCTTGGATAACAAAACAGAAAGAAAATCTTCTGTTTTAATTCATGTACAACTGTGATGTACATAGATGATATGGAAAAGATTATGTTTTAAAGAAAAAGACAAAATGAGGACCTTCGTCAACTTATCAAGGCTTTTTTTTTTTTCCATTTTATTTATTTTTTCAGCGTAACAGTATTCATTCTTTTTGCACAACACCCAGTGCTCCATGCAAAACGTGCCCTCCCCATTACCCACCACCTGTTCCCCCAACCTCCCACCCCTGACCCTTCAAAACCCTCAGGTTGTTTTTCAGAGTCCATAGTCTCTTATGGTTCGCCTCAAGGCTTTTGAAGGGCATAGGAGACTGTGGCTCAAATTCATAGATTCTACCTCAGTAGTATTTCCCAGTCTTGGCTCAATCCAGAGCCATCACTGGGCTGGGCTGGGCTGGGTATGGCTGTGCCAGCCCTCCAGGCAGCCAGGAGCCCCACACCTGCCAATATACTCTTCACTCAGCAACAGCACTCATCTGCCACTCTTGTTTTAATCACATCAATCACTTCCCCAATTCTGTTTTGTATCAAATCCAAGCTCCTAATTGTAGGCTTCAAACCTCTCTACCAATTATTCCTGCCTTCACAGAAATAGAAATATCTCTTCTCACTGCCTGCTTGTGGCCCTGCTGTAGTGAACATAGAAGTCACGTTACCTCCTTTGCTTACTCCTAGCTTTTCAAACATGCTGCTTCTGCTTTCAAAACTATTCAAAATTCACTTCCTCTGGCTTGCTTTTCCAAACCAATACCACCTGTTTGGTAGGTCTAGTCTTTCTAGTATCTAGTGAAAAGTTACTAGTAGAGGAAATACGTTTGAGACTGAGTTAATCACGTCGTCTAATGGAAAATCACATAGGTAGAAGTCAGAAGAGATTGCTGAGTCGAAGTTCTGCAAATTATGGTAGCCTCAGTTTTACTTATCTATAAAATGGGAATACTAATACAAATCCCACTGCCTTATCAAAATTAAACACACGTTTCTTTATTAAACATATGCATATCAAGTACCCACTGTGCATTGACACTGCTCTAGGGACAAGATAGTTATTCAGTAAATGATACTAACAATATCTTCATGTGTGGGTGATCAAAAAATATGTCTGTTACTTTCCTCCATTTTGATATTAATCAGAGTTTCCAATGCTTAGTACAGTAACTCTTTTTCTAAAAGTAGAGGATGAATAATCATCAACTGAAAAAAATTACTTCATTTATCTGATATATCCCAATTCTAAGAAAAAAAAAAGTGAAACCTTAACTTTCCTCTGCCTAACTTCTCACCCTCACTCAAGCATCTGAAGGGTCTGGTTTGGTAAAGATCAAACAGGTGTTCTAACGTTTGGACAAGCTCAATGTTCAAAAATGCTGCCAAAATCTACTGTTTGATAATAAGAACAGATGGTCACAGATGAGCATTGCTTCAGCTATTGATGATGTGGAAAACAAATCTGTATCACAGAAAAGGGAGGGGATGGAATTTTTAGACATAACCATTTTGTAGATGTGGAATGCATTGTGCACACCATGCAGACCATCAGTGTGATTATAATACAATGAAATCCAAATTTTAAAAGATGTTGATAAAGCACTTGGCTGCCTTCCTACACAGAGTAAAGACCCATTCCCTTCTCCACGCTGGACTCATAAAATGAAAATATTTTATGTATGATATTTTTCTGGGATTTTGGATGATACTGAGTGGTTTGATTCATACTAGAGATATTTCCATTTTTATAATTTAAGTGCCAAGCAATTTTTTTTTGTTTTTTCATAAAAGGGATGATCGAAGAGAATGAAAGAAGAATCATTCTTATCAAAATGATCTAAAAATGATTAGTTTCATTCTGACAGAAATTATTAATGTATCACACAGTCTACTGAGGCATGAACTTTCAGTTAGTTTTAGAATTAAATGCCAAGAAAGATGTTATATCAGAAACTTTGTGTGGATCAGCTTAAGATATTGTAGTCACCTGATATTAATGAATAGTTTCCTGATACAGATAGGCACTTTACAGATGATGGTGGTATATGTGTTACAGATAAGAAGAAAGGAACAGATCAACTGACCCCTTTGGTGTTATTTTTTTCTGACAATTATATATATAACCTCTCTTTATCTCCAACTTTTTCCTGCCAATTTGTGTAGCAAAGACACCTTCTTATAGTTTTATATTTTTATGAATGTGTTTGTGGTATTTATGTCGGGTGCCTGCCAATTACAATATTGGCTATAGATTTCTACAGAACCTAATAAATAAGACCAGATTGGCAAAATCAAGGCTACTTCCTGTTAGAACATCTTAACTCTGAAGAATTTCAGAAACATTTCATTTTGTACTTAAGTTTTACTAGTATCACACAATATGCATTATCTTTTTTTTTTCTGGAGGAAACACAGATCTACAGCTGTACTTATAATTTCGCAGACGTTAAGAAATGTGGGCCTGATTTCCATTGGTTGGTGTAGTAATTATTGGCTGGCTCCTTGATTCTTTGAGACTGAGTATTGATGAAGTGAATGCACAATGAGCTGTGGGCAGAAAATTCAAAAACTTGAAATCTCAGCAGAAAGTGAAACTTAAGAGCTGGAAAGGAAGTTCATGGTGAAAATCCTTTAAGGAAGTGAGTCAAAGATTGATTTATATTAGATATTATATTAGGTAATTTCCAAATGCACCAAAAATTATTGTCACTTTTCAAGGAGAAATCTGTCTAACATTTAATTTTGTAATTGTTTGTAATCAATCAAGAGCCTATGGGGATACAGAGGGCACCAAGGAAAATTAGAATATTTTATGAGTTTTGCAGTCTAATTGGAGGTAAGGAATACGTGAAAATATTTAAGATATTAGACATTATAATTCAGACAAGACATCATATGGTTAATTGTTAAATGAAAGGCAAATATTGAATTTAAAAATAAATATAATTACTCTGGTCCAAAAGGCCTACAAATTTTCATAGACGGGATAGAGTTTGTGCTGGTGTTTAAAAACAACAGCAACAAATAAACTTTAAAAAGACATGGTTATTCAAAATATATATTATTAATTTTTATAATGATGACTTACATGTATTATGGACTTATAGTGAAATTTTATCTTCCTTCTTTGGTGATAATTCTATGTAATTATATTTAGAAATTATCTAAAATACAGGACATGAAAATGTAAAGTAAATAGACCTCTAACTCTCTTATTTGCTCTTTGATGAAACAATTTCAAGTTGATGGTACAAGCCATGGAAATTAGAGAAGGTTTCAACAATGAGGGATGACCTTCCTTATTCAGCCATAATTTAGATCATGTATGTTCCATAATTTTTGCTAACTTATTACAAGATTTATAGAGTAGAGCAATGTCATCAGATAACTTATTGTGGAATGCCTATTATATAGAAGGATATTTACTGGAATAGGAGAAAAAGAAAGAGGAAGATAAGGGGGAGGAAGAGGAAAGGGAAAAATTGAGAAAAAAAGAAAAAGGTAAGGTTTCAGAAATCAGGAAAATTCTACAGAAAGATGCAGATAATTCTGGACTTATCCTAATTGGAGTGCAGTAAGCACTCAAAAAAGGTCTCCTCTGTCCTCCAAGAGAACTTTTAAAGTGGAGAAAAGGTGAAGATCTCCTCTATCTTTTTAAAGTTGAAAAATACATATGAACACATTCTTAAAAATGTTTCAAATAAAGAAAATCAGTCTCAATGTATCATAACATTTCCATTGTTTATTACCTTGTGCACACATATTTATTCAGTCCAATCATCATCCGAAGTTTATTTTGTATTCTGTAGTCAAAAAATTCTAATATATTTTTAAAGAGCTGGCCTACTCTTGATTCAAATGACATTTTAGAAGTCTGGTCGCCTCATTTGAAGAGGTCCTTGCAAAGAGTTCTGTCCTTGAGAAGTCAACTTCCTCAGAGCAGTTTTTTTTTTTTCCCATTTTATTTATTTTTTCAGCGTAACAGTATTCATTCTTTTTGCGCAACACCCAGTGCTCCATGCAAAACGTGCCCTCCCCATTACCCACCACCTGTTCCCCCAACCTCCCACCCCTGACCCTTCAAAACCCTACCTCCCACCCCTGACCCTTCAAAACCCTCAGGTTGTTTTTCAGAGTCCATAGTCTCTTATGGTTCGCCTCCCCTCCCCAATGTCCATAGCCCGCTCCCCCTCTCCCAATCCCACCTCCCCCCAGCAACCCCCAGTTTGTTTTGTGAGATTAAGAGTCATTTATGGTTTGTCTCCCTCCCAATCCCATCTTGTTTCATTTATTCTTCTCCTATCCCCCTACCCCCCCATGTTGCTTCTCCATGTCCTCATATCAGGGAGATCATATGATAGTTGTCTTTCTCCGATTGACTTATTTCACTAAGCATGATACGCTCTAGTTCCATCCATGTCGTCGCAAATGGCAAGATTTCATTTCTTTTGATGGCTGCATAGTATTCCATTGTGTATATATACCACATCTTCTTTATCCATTCATCTGTTGATGGACATCTAGAGCGTACCATGCTTAGTGAAATAAGTCAATCGGAGAAAGACAACTATCATATGATCTCCCTGATATGAGGACATGGAGAAGCAACATGGGGGGGTAGGGGGATAGGAGAAGAATAAATGAAACAAGATGGGATTGGGAGGGAGACAAACCATAAATGACTCTTAATCTCACAAAACAAACTGGGGGTTGCTGGGGGGAGGTGGGATTGGGAGAGGGGGAGCGGGCTATGGACATTGGGGAGGGGAGGCGAACCATAAGAGACTATGGACTCTGAAAAACAACCTGAGGGTTTTGAAGGGTCAGGGGTGGGAGGTTGGGGCAACCTGAGGGTTTTGAAGGGTCAGGGGTGGGAGGTTGGGGGAACAGGTGGTGGGTAATGGGGAGGGCACGTTTTGCATGGAGCACTGGGTGTTGTGCAAAAAGAATGAATACTGTTACACTGAAAAAATAAATAAAATGGAAAAAAAAAGAATTTAGGAGAGATTAAAAAAAAAACAGGATGGGACAATTTGAGTTGCCATTTATAAAGAGGGAAACCTCTCTGTAATGGAAGGTCAGGACAACCACATATTCTTCAAAGGATATTGTGAAATAAACTCCTTTAATCTAAAACACCACCACAGCGGTAACCAGTTGGTGGATGTCTTTGGTGAGTACTATGTCCAGTCTCTGAATCCTGCTTCTTTGTGCTGATAGGTATATGTGAGAAGATTCCAGGCTGTTCAACGCCGCTCATCAGTTGTCAATCACTAAATAGTTCTGTTTGGGAGTTTAGGGATTTTTCAGGATTTCTTAGTGTGGGACAGCAGTTTCATAGAAATACACAACTAGACTGTAAATGAACCTTAAGAAGGGAAGTACTATAAAATGAGGACAACGTGGGAGGCTCTAATCTTTTGAAACACCCCACTTCTACCTTTGAGGAGTTGGTTTATACCACAGCTCACTTGGCACTCCTTGTTGTCTCTCTAGTCCCACTTTCCTCTTCTTCCTTGCAGACAGAATCCTGATTTTGTTCAGGAAAGTGCTATACCTAGCCCTAAATGATACTTATTTCTCCAGTCTTCCCTGGACTGACCATATTATACAGAACAGGACATTTCTGGGAATTGTTTTCACTCCCGCTTCCTTCCTCCTGCCATGAACATAGTGTGTGATGGCAGGAAATGCTCTAGTGATCTCATAACATGAGAAAATTAGCTGTAAAGGAAAATGTGAACACACTGAGGCAACAAGAAGAGAATGATAAGAACTTGGGTTCAGCCTGGCTTGACTGAGCAGGTCAGCCCATGCAACAACCCCTTAACTCTGACATGGTTATGTGAAAAGAATGACCCCAAATATGTTTAAGTCACTGTTGGTTATGTATTTGGTTGCTGGAAGTCTGGCATAGTCCTAACTGCTACCCTTGGAATAGCAAAAATTGCTGTTAATTTGATGGTCTAATATCTTGGTCTATCAATATCTAAGTTCCCCAGATGACTACTTGATGAAATTGAAGATTTGGATGAAGTCCTTTAGGAAAGCTCATTTGTTTCAGATAATTAAAAATGAAGTTGAATGTGGGTCATAGTGATGTGGGTGACTTGGATTTTTGAGTTAGAACTTCTGATGTCCAAACTTCCCAAGAAGTGAATTAGTAAAATTCACTTCTTGAGACTTCTTGAGAAGCAAACTGAAACACGCTTCAAGTTTTGGGGAAACAACAATATGAATGGATAGTGCAAGCAATGGCCCCATGGCCTGAGAATTCATAATCCTCTGTCTCTTTCAGTATCATGAAAGAGTTAATGTAACCTCAAAGTTGTCCAATTTAGAATCAAAGTACTTTTGACAATTTAGCCAGAAAATCTTGCTCAATATTTATAAAACTACAATATAATTAACATAAGTTCACATGCTTATCATGAAAAAAAATAAATGAGAAGAAAGACTAAAGGAATTTTAATGAGCTCTGCCTTAATCATCCCCCGAAATAAGTCTAATAAAGTGTTTCTTCTCAACTTTCTTTTGATGTTTTTCCTCTCCGTAACTGCTCCAGGTACACCATGCTCAGATACACACATTTATCCTTGAAATGCACTTTGTTATTATCTCATAACTCACAGATCTTTCTCTTTGTTTCTGAGTATCCACGCACATACAGGGATTTATGCTTATGCACACACTCCCATATTTGACTGTCAGCCTTGCCTAGATTTCTGTTAACCTGGTGGTAAAGGTGGATAGGGTAAGCCAGGGAAATGGCTTAAGAGGATCCTTTGTGAAGTAGGAAAAAGGAAGTAAAAAAAGATGTTTTAGGTCTTTAAAATTTACCCCTGAAGTTGCTGTGCACCAAAGGGATATATTTTTAGTATGAAGCAGTAGTTCCCTACAGTGGCCTGTACGTAGTAGACATTTGATAGAAAAAAATGAACTGCCTCACTCCTGTCCCTTTGCAATCAGTACATTCCTGGTTGGATTCTATTGTCAGCCTATGCAATGAACATACCGGGGTATTAGCCCGATTCCATGTCCCCAGAACTGTGCCAGTGTTGGTTTCCATGGCAAATATGCACAAACACACAGAACAAAGTCAACCTGAAGAAGAGGTGAAGGGGTTGAGCCAAAAGAGACAACATTTTGTTTTTTTATTTTTCTCTCTCAAAGTAGATTTTATGAAATATGACCCTTTGGAACTTGCAAGCATCTCCTATTTGAGTTCACATTCTGTTCAACTAATCTCATGTTATAATTAGAATTTTAAAAAATTGTATGCAGCATACTTTTGACTCATGCCATTAGAGAAGAAATTGCATTGTTTACTGAGCATTTTTGCAGGTCACTCTGAAACTGTGGCAATAACACATTCTACATCTATAGAAAGAGTTCTTGACAAAAGGAACGTTTTAACACGAAATAGGCCATGAGGGATTCATACATTGATCTTCCACTGACGTTTTCTCTCAATTAGTTAAGACTGCTAGACTAACAATGATTCTAATGGGAAAGATAAAGAAGACCAACTAGTGGGGAGGCAGCAATTCAAACATTTAATTCAGGTTTTCCTACTTACATCACTTATAAATTTAGACAATGATTGGTGTTTAAACTGACAATGATTTCGAATGCTGGTGATGGGTTATAGAAGTTCATTTACCTCCTAAGTATTAGTACTTAATAAGAGATAGCACAGTGGTCCCCAAAAGAGAAAGATTATTGACAATGATAGAGTGTTTACAGAAGACCACCAACAGTAGTAGTTCATGAATTCACTCATGTCAAGATAGAAATGTTAGCAATATTTATCTTTCACATTACCTTTTCATTAATATCTTCATATGTTAGAATCTGGCCTTGTTTGAAAGCATGCATGTTTGAAAACTCATTCATCTGTCTGTTCTTGCAACTTTGATTAGAAATAATGTTTTATTCACAGCAGAGTATAGAACAATGAAATGGATAGACAATTGACCCATATTATAAAGAAAAATTCCTATTTAATACTAGACAACGTGCTTCTCTGTCCAAACTGAAGCAGTATGTGGGAATCAATACGATGTTTGTCTGTCTCATTTCTTATCAGTAGATTGCATAAAGCGTTCCCTGTTTTAAGAAGAACCAGGCCTGAAGGAAGCCTGTTGAAGCCTGTAGGGGCTGTTTTTATTGGCTTTGGCTTAGGTATTTTCTTTGTAATTATTCTGTGGTTTCCCTGGTATTCACTGCAGAGTATAGCTTTCCCAAGTTGAGGGCCATTGAAATATGTCTGTTCTAATTTTCTTGTAATGAGGACGGTGGTAGGATGAAAGAAGTATGCTTTGGGAAGAAATACACAAATATTACAAGTTGTTTATATTGTTATGAACCAACCTTTCTCTTTCCATTCACTATCCCACAGGATTATACCCTGATTTTTTTTATAACTTCATATCTATTTATACTAATACCTTCCTGGGGGTCTTGTGTGTAACTAAACGAGATCCAGAATTAGATGGCCAAAGGAGCTTTCTTGTGTTATTTTTCTTCCTTCCATTTGAAAGGAAAATGTGCACTGCTTGCTTTTGTGGAAAGCCTGGGACCTTGGAGGCCAGTATGAAGAACTCTTGTTTGCTAGTTACGACTTTCTTTCCTGAAACAACCATTAGTCAATGCATCACTGAGTCAACCTAAGAAAACAGAACCACTTCAAGTTAATCTACTTGAGAATTCTTTACTTACTAAAGGTCAAGTGTGAAGCTATTATTTTTATTTGACTTACCAGGCTTCTATTTCACTTATTAAGGGTTCTCATAATGTTTCATGGAACCTCAGGAGTTTATGAGGTAAATTAAAATGGTTACTGAAGTTAGGTAACTGGAACCACTTCCAGAATATACCAACACATAGTTCCACATTCCTCAATATTTGAAAACTAAGTGGATCAAACTACCTCCCCAATATGATGAGTATTCCATAGGAGCATAATTTTGTTGGATTAGTATTGAATTGGGTCCCTTAAGTATTAGCAACAGTGATTTAATGAGGCCAGCACCATGTTAAAGGCAAAAGAAGATGATGACTGAGGGTAAGAATAGGCTTCTGCCTTCAAGGATTTGGGAGCTTGATGGAAAGAAAAAATAATACACATACAGGAATTAGACATCAAGAAATCATAACAACTTGTGTCATTGATTATTAGTATAAAAATGATATTAAAAGGGGCACTTGGGTGGCTCAGTGGGTTAAACCTCTACCTTCTGCTCAGGTCATGATCTCAGAGTCCTGGGATTGAATCCCACATCAGGCTCTCTGCTCAGCGGGGAGCCTGCTTCCCCCCTCTCTCTGCCTGCCTCGCTGCCTACCTGTGATCTCTCTCTCTCTCTCTGTGTCAAATAAATAAATAAAATCTTTTTAAAAATGATATTAAAAACAGAATGTTTATAAACTGCAGTGTAGAATATTTCATGGAGAGGCCAAATTTTAGTTAAATGTTAAAGGATGAGTAAGAATTTCATGAATGGAAGAATGGAAAGAAATTTTCCAGGTTCATTCAGTGACTCATGCTCCTTTATCTTGTATCCATAACTGGCCAGAAAATACCCATGTAAGATAATTCTCTGTCTTCAAGAAAACTTGTTTTTGTTCCGTGAACATGACCTCTTTCCCTTCACATCTTCTTTATACACGTGCTTCCTGTTTTTCCTGCTTTACCTGTTTTCAGTTATCACTGTATATCGAATCACCTCCCTACTCAGTAGCTTGAAAAAAATCATTCTCTTTCCTGACTCTTTGGGTTTGCTGAGATCAGCTGGGTGGTACCTCTTCACATGGTACTGTTGGGACTGTGGCTATCTGACAGCTCAAATGGGCTGGAATTTCCAAGATGGCAGTCAAAGGAAATCACAGGCCAAAAGCTAAGACCAAAGGGGAGGAGGGACAAGGAATTTGTGGCACCTTTAACCCATGACACAGCCTAAGGTGCTTTTTTGGCTCTCCAAGGAGCCAAATCCTAAATTAGAGTTATCATGGCAGCACAGAACTGGGAAGGAAATATCCCACCAGCCCTCTTTTCTTTCAGTATCTTTCTTTTTTTTTTTTTAAAGATTTTATTTATTTGACGGAGAGAGAGATCACAAGTAGGCAGAGAGGCAGGCAGAGAGAGAGAGAGACAAGCAGGCCCCCTGCCAAGCAGAAAGCCCGATGCAGGACTCGATCCCAGGACCCTGAGATCATGACCTGAGCCGAAGGCAGTGGCCCAACCCACTGAGCCACCCAGGCCATGAAACAATTCTATCACTGAAGCATTCCTGCAATGAGGATGGAGAAGTAGAATGAACAAAGAAGGAAAGAGTTTATGAAAGTTTTGTTGTTGGTAACTGTTTGGAAATATATTACAGATGGGCCACACTTTTTTAAAAGTCAAAAAGTGTACCTTGAAATAATATGGTAGACATCAGAAAACCATGGAATTGAGTGTGAAAGACAAGAATGAAACCAAGAAAGTGAAACTTATGCCAGATTTGTATAACAGTTTATCTACCTTTTTGAATATCTGTCTCAAAGTATCTTCCAATGATTATTATACATAATTTCATCTTTTTCCAAATAGTAAAACCACCTAAAAGTCCTATCTCTTCCTAGACTACCTAAAAATCCCTGTTAAAGCTTGTGTCTTATTTCATTATTTATCATAACTTTTGTTTAACTTATCTCTAGTCTAATCTTTAGAGGCTTTCCCTCAAACATTCTTATCCCAACAGTCTGTTCTTTCCTTTCTATACATCCCATGAGACCAAGGACTAAATTTAATTTTTAAATCCTGCTCTCCACCCCCGGCCTAACAAGGTGTGTGTGACTTATCATGGGGGCCCAATAAATGAATAGAACAACAAAATGAATGGGCAGTGGTCCAAAGAATATGGAAAATGTATCACCTCTAAAGAAATGCTTTTTTTCCTCTAAATTAAAAATTACATAGTTTTTGAATACCATATTGGGTTACACTTGACTACAAAAACTAGTAAATATATGCAGTTCTTTATACTAAGAGATGATTTCTACTCTTGAAAGAGGATTGATTTCCCACTCTAGCCAAGGGGTTGATAGTGCAGTAAAAAAAGAATAGGACAGGAAATCATGTGATCTTGATTTATATTCCAGTTTTTCCTCCCATGAACCAGGCAACCTTTTTACCTGCCTTTTACCCTGGCTGGACATTGGTTTCCTAGTCTATAAAGTGAGGGACCTAGAAATTGTTAAGCAAGATTTTTGCATGTAAACATTTCCAGCAGAGTTTCAGAGAAATGTGTTAGATGAATCTAAGCCTCATATGGAAAAAGATACGCGTCTGCTCTGTGGTTCACAGCAAGCCATTTGGCCTCTCTGATTCTTAATTCTTTTTTTGAATCCTAAGGAGCTCCAGAGGCTGGATCCCACTATCTTTTAACAACTTCACCTTGTGGTTGAACCCCTAGGAAAATAGATCACCATTTTTAATCTGATTAATGTATTTCTCTTAATAAAGACAAATAAACATATACCCAATAGCATTCTAGTACCAGTTGGAAGGTATGTAGCACTCAGAGCAAATATATTGGGTGTTAACTAGAGGCACAATAAGACAAAGCCATCATAAAAGGCTCAATGTTAGCCAAAGGTACAGGTGGCTTAGAGTACTCGAAATCATTTAAATTCATTTCCATTCTACAAACACTTATGATAGTTACATATATAAGAATCTATGCCAGATTATAAAATCAAAACGGGCTTACACTTTTCTACAAAATTCAAATCTTAAAATTGTTGTCCACCTGTTGCTTCTCAAAACAGATCACATTGCTCTCATTCAGTAGTCTCACTGCGGGGCACTACCAGTCCCAAAGTTCTCAAGCCTATCATTTACCCTTCCTGGACTTCCATCTGCTCATTTATAAGAATGAAGGTCTCTTCCAGCTGAAGTGCTTTAACAGTTACAGTGAGTAACGTGTGGTGTGTTGTGTCACAAGGTCATGCATGAGTCTGAGCCCACCCACTGCCCTGGATCTGCTATCAAGACATCTCCGAGCCCAAAGTGCCTGCAGCATTATCCTGATTGCCACAAATCAGACTTAAATTAGGCATTTATCATATTTGAAAAGACACCATCTGCAGATCTCCACCATTGTGCAAAGTTGTCATGAACAATATGCTACTTTGCGATCTGCACATTTAAAAACAAATGGGAAAATTCAACAGCAACGAGAAATAAACTTGGGCTTTGGAATTGCATTCCTTAGATGCAGTTATTGCTTGGCCAGTCCCCAGAATATCACCTTCCACTTAGGAGAATGTAAAGCTAAGCAAATTCAAACTGAAAAACATCTTTTAACTTTCTATGTGAACAGGAAGGAAGGAGCGGATAAAGGTAATAAGATTCTCTGATCATAGGAAATTGGAATTTGCTATCTTGCTAGACCATTATTCTTAATGCACAGCTGAAGTTGGCTACATTTCCTTGGCAGAGAAATAAAATCATTCTGATTCAAAGTAACATAAAATGATTTGGTAAAGATTTTTTTCTAATAATGGTTGCGTGTGTGTGTGTGTGTGTGTGTGTGTGTGTGTTTAATTTGCTGACAAATAAAAGCTGAATATCTCCTTCTTGTCCATGTTTAGGGAATGTAGATGGTACATTCAATAATATAGAATCAAAGTTTATAATTGTATTTAACACCTCTATATTTGATTACATTGGAGGAGAAATAGTGCCATATTTAAAATACAGTGAAGCAAGAGTAATTTTGTTTCCTGATGAGGGTTATTATAAAAATGGTATTTTGGGGGCGCCTGGGTGGCTCAGTGGATTAAGCCGCTGCCTTTGGCTCAGGTCCTGATCTCAGGATCCTGGGATCAAGCCCCGCATCAGGCTCTCTGCTCCGTGGGGAGCCTGCTTCCTCCTCTCTCTCTGCCTGCCTCTCTGCCTATTTGTGATCTCTCTCTCTGTCAAATAAATAAATAAAATCTTTAAAAAAAAATGGTATTTTGAAAATCTCTAGCCCCACAGTAACACAAGGGCCCCTGAGGGCTTCAGGAAACCATTATTGTAACAACTGCCCATGCAAATTCTTTTCACTACAAAATATTAAGAGGTTAAATGCTAGTAGGCCTTTGAGACTGTTTGCTTGAAGTTTCCTTCACCTCCTGTTTGATTTCAAACATTTATTAAAAAAAAATTCAAAGCAATAGGTTTGTAGGAAGAAATTATTACGTTGTATCTAAGGGAACTGAGTTGAAGACAATCACAGAATTGTTTGACCTTATTATCCTGTTTCTTTTGAATAAAATAACTCTCTAATGAGCTACTATTTCCTAAAATGTCTCCAGATGGAAGCTTGTGGCTGCTAATTGTTCTATTAGTTTTAAACTTAAGGGGAAAAACACCAGCACTAGCAGAAGAACCATGAATCAACATTATAATCATCAGTTTTTAAAAAGATGAATAAACTCAGGAACCAATTCTACATACACCTAATTAAAAGAAAAATAGAAAAAAATAATAGAAAATATTGTCTTAAAGTTGCTGGATATGCCTAGATCCATCCAAACAAACACCCAGCTATCTGAAAATTTTCCATTATGTGACTTGTGTAACCACACGGCCAGTGCCACCGAACGCCTTCTCAATGGCTTGTACTAGCTCTGCTTCCTCTTTAGCAGCTTGCTTTACTCCTAAGCTTCTCCTAGAGACAATCATTTTAGTGATTTCTCTGTGTTGATAACTCCCAGGGAGACGTCTCTTTATCTGAGTTCCCCATAAACTCTAGACCACCAATTCCTACTATGTTTTGAGATCTTTAGTTTTTTGTCAATTGTTTTAAACCCATGTCCACATCTGAGCTCTCTGTCATCCACTCCAAGTTGTTCCTTCTGTGTTTCTAATTCTGTTCGTGGCAATAACAGTCTTAGACCCTCCAGCCTCAGATCAGGAACTTCACGCAGCTTCATCCTTGATATTTCCTTTTCCTGTTCTTCCTTCAAGCATTTAGTGGCTGGATTCTGCTGCTTTGACTTTGAAGTCTCCTAACTCCATTCTTTTCTTTTATAGCCTCCATTTCACTTCGACTTCTTGTTCCAACTCCCTTCCAGGTGACATTCTCCTATCAAATGTTTCTGTGGTACCCTATCCTCACGTCCATCATGGTGCCATTCTCATTGCAGTGTAACATCATTTACCTTCCTGTCCCCACCTCCCAGCATACATGAGATGCTCAGTACGTACTTGAGCATACTTCCCCAGTCATTTCCTTATTGGTTTCTGCTGAGGCTACAGCTGACCTCCTGCCTGCTGTCCCATTCCCACAGTCCAAACAAACATGGATATTAAGCACTAGTCAGACTACTTTTTCCATTCTTGTATAGTTCTATTCCCTAATTTACACTTTCCTACCTCTCTGCTATCACCTGTTCCAAGGATAAATATCCTTATTTCTGCATCTTTTTTTTTTATGGAAGTGCTTTCTATGCTTAAGATTATTGTTCAAATTTTTTCTCCAAAAAGCCTTCCCAGGGCATGTTCTAGACAGAATCTCACAGCATCCCACCTACATTCAAAAGCATTTTTCCTACTTCTTTTATTACATCTTTAATTATTATTTTGTCCAAGATGTTTTGCCATGCTTGATTTTCTTATTTGAATGCGGAAAGTGAAAGAAGGTGACTTGCTCAGCTCTATGTCTACCATATATTTACGAGGTACAAAGTACTCTGCGTTCTGTTACACTACTCTTAAAATTTGATGCTTCTCACCTAATTTAGACAGCATCACAAAATTGCAAGCTTTCAGTTGGATTGAGTTCTGTTTATTTCAATAACCATGTTAAGGATAACCTCTTGACAAGCAAAACACAAGTAACCACAAGAATACTAATAGGAGGCATATCTGCCAGCAAATATCTCTAATATAATTCATTGTGAAGCTGTGAAGAGATCAAATCCACTATCTGCAATATAGCATGAGATATCATTTTGTGAACTGGGTGTCATTTAGTACTAATAATCCAAATCTTCATGATTTATATATGTCATCTAATAAAAGTTAGTTAGGGAATTACTTGATACTTTAGCTTTCTTGTTGTGAATAATAGTAATATAATCCTTCTCATTTTATCTAGTGCCTATTATCCAATATTTTGAGAATTAATGAGAAAATGCTTTGAAATATTTTCTCGTTAATCCTCAAAAGCCCCCCTCTGTAATAGATTTGCAAAAATGATTAATTAAGGATTAAAATTCCTTCACAAAGAGGAACACATCTCTACACTATTCTGCAGCTAGTGTCAGTGAAACTTTAAAGTTAAAAAACATAAAGAGGTTATATAAAGTATTTTATTTCTGCAGGCTTCAGAGGAGAAAGACAACACTGTTTTAATTGTAAATGTATAAATAAATATTGATCTTTGCCATGACATACAGAGATACAGATTTCTAAAAGATACACTTTAAGGATAGTTTAGCAATTTTTATTCTAAATATAGTGGAAAATAAATCTTTTACTGTGCACCTTCTGGGAAGTTCTCAAACGAAACTATTTTTAAAGCCTGTTTATTTACATTCCTTTGAACTAAGCATTCTTAATTTGCAGGTTATTAAATAGTTGTAATTTATCATGTAGGGCATATCCTTGGTTCAGTGGTTCCTCTAGGAAGCATGGCTGATGCACCATAATTATTTCCCAAAAAACTACAGGAATGATCAAACCTTAGTTATTCAACTCATACATGTGGTAAAAGTAAAGAATTTGCCAAAATGTTATAGATTCCTTTAAAAATAAAGCACGCTTACATGAGTTTCTAACTCTGACTCCAGAATGAACTCCAAAGAAGGCATTGGCTGTAACTGCAAGGAAGCAGAGCTACATCATTTAATAACACTGGGAAAACATTGGTATAGCTCCAACAGATAACCCTTCCAGAGAAATGCAAGCATCACAAGATGAGGACACCAGCAGTTATAGAAAAGGAAGCATAAAATCATGCATGTTGAATATAATTTGCAAAAAATAAAAGAGAATAAAGTGATGAAAAATGCACACTGGTAGGGGGTAGATTTTGGTATCATCAAAGCATCTGTGGAATCAAGATAAATTACAGCATTCAGAACCTGGGACAATAAGATACAAATATATTGCTATGGTTTTGGGGGGGAATAATGTATTTGATATAAAGAAAAAGGGAAAGAAAAGAGAAATTATTACCAGCTACTGATTACTTAGTCCTACCAGGTATCACATTAAGCAGTTCCATAAGCTATTTCATGGAACAGTTCAGTAGTCATATGAGGTAAGTATTATTAACAGTATTTTTACATATAACAAACTATGTTCAACTGTCTGGACAAAACATCTATGCACATAGGTACTATGTACCTAGTAATTAACAACTATCAGTATATGTGTGTGTGTGTGTGTGTGTGTGTGTGTGTGTGTATCCCCATAAATATGGAATCACATATGTAAAATATGTAAAATCACATATGTATATCCTGTATATATATATACACAGTGTATATACACACACATCTATATGAAGATTGATTTTATGTGTCAAATCGGCCAAGCCTCAGGTTCTCAGGCCTTAAGCCTCAGGCTGAATTATACCACTGACTTTTCTGGATCTCCAGATTGCAGGAAGCAGACTGTTAGGACTACTTCAAGGGTGACCATGTGCCAATGACAAAGGTGCCCTTAAGGGAGGTTCTCATCATTTCATGGGCAGTGGCAGCTCAGGTGGGAACCTGCCCTTGAGTGGCTGTCCAGGACACCCCTTTTCTCTAAATGACTGAGAGATCATATAGACATTCCATCTTTTCCAACAGTGACTATCAAAAATCCTCCTGAGGAAAGCCATCATAGATCATGACAGGGAACCTTGAATACGAGTTGTCTCCACTGTCCTCAGGAGTCAGAATGTGAGCTTTGGAGTCAGGTAGTCTTCAAATCCCAGTGGATGTGCCTGAGATTTCATTTACCCATCTCCAAAATAGAAGTAATAATTGCTGTCTCAAAAGATTGTAAGTGGATTCAATTATGATAAATATGTGAAGGGCCAGGATAGTATTTGGGTCAAAATGGGCTCTAAGTGTATAGCGGCTTAGAAAAATGAAGGAAGAGAAAGAAAAAAAAAAGGTAAGGAAGAGGAGGAACAGGGAGGACTAGGAGATGGGGAAAAGGAAAGGGGGTAAAGGTGGTATAGGAAAGAAGGGAGATGGCTGGGAGTCATTGTTTCTAGAAGCTTCCCTAAGTGGAAGCACCCAATGAGATCTGATGGAAACAACTATGGTGGCTGTGGGCCATTGAAGGTGTCACTGGAGCTGAATGCAAAGGATATTTGGGATCTACCAACATGGGTGACAATTAATAGAAATGGCACCACTGAGCACAGCAGAAATTTAAACCAAAGTCGTACTGGAACCAAATCCAGCTCTTCCCTCTCTCCTAGGGTGAGAATCTCTTGATATCTGGGAGATGTGTAGTGATTATTGATTTCAATGCATCACTGACTGAGGAAAGAGAGTAATAATTTCGACCAGGAAACCTGGTGGAAATGATGGCCCAGAAACTCAAAATGTTTTCTTGAGCCAATTACAGAAGCACTAAACAGTAATCTGATCCTCAGATGTCCAGGGAAAACAGGCTATAATTAGCAAGGAGTATTGATGAAGCAGGGCTGAGGTAAAAACAAATTTATTCTTTGCAAGCTTAATGATTTTGAAGGAAACAAGAAGAGAAAATTGATAAAATAAACTATGTTTACACACACTTTTCTTTTAAAAACTGGAACTATTCTATGTGAACTCTGATATATACCCAGAAAAACAGCAGAATCAATAGCATGCCTGTTCTTAATAAACAATAGTTTGGAAAAAATGAGAACTTTGAAATAGCAGGCTTTCGCTATGTAATCATGAATCACATATCTGTTGTGTTTACAAAGTATGGAAGCCGGACAAGCTACGGATGATCAGCTGCCAAGTTCTCTCCATCTGTAGCTCTGTGGTGTCTTTCCCATCCCACCTTATCACCAGTTGCTCCACCCCAGGGTGGCTCCTGTCCCCATATAAGGAACTATTGCATTTACCTGCCAATTGCTTGCTATACAATTTCTATACACTTTCCTCAAACACACCTTCAACACATCATCCCCCTGGTCAGTTGGAAACGTTCCATTTTTTATAGGATAAAATCTAAATCTTCGTCTAGACATTCAAGGCTCTTGAAAACTGGTCCTAAAATTTCTTACGGACAATGCTGAACTAGAACAATAGTTCAACAGTAGGTTTCACCATTCAACAGTAGGCTTCCCGATCAACTAAGTTAGAAGATGCCGAATAACATGACCATCAAATACCTACTGTTTATTAGGGATTTCATTTGTGCCAGACACTAGGAGCACCATGTGGTTCATATTACTTGATCCTCACAACTCTGCATAGTTAATTAGTAGACCAGAAAGCAAACTGAGGCTTAGAAAGGTAAGGAAGATATCCGGTAGGTATCAGAACGGGGATGTGAACCATGATCTCTCAGACTTTGGGCCCTGAGCTCTTAGACAGAGGCATGTTTTAGCCCTTCCCTGTGGCGTTTCAGGGAAATTTAGCATATTAAAATTCCCAAGAAGTCTCCTGATCTCCTGACATGCAGAACTCTATGGGGTTCTGTTTAAACCAGTGAAACTTACTTTATTATTGGAAACAATTTCATGAAATGCCTCTTATCCCCCCTAAAAGTGGATTCCAATAACACTTTTTAGGAGATGTTGAACTAGTGACTCTTAATGCCCTTTCTCACTCAAACATTCCTTTTCACCAGGACTTGCCTTCCAATTCTCTATGCAATGACTTTCATTTCATTTAGTTTAAAGTTTATATGTCTGTAAATATGTTTTAGGACCAACCTCCCTTCTTATCTCTAGAACTTCTTGCATCTACTCTTATGTGAATTGTACTGGTAACCCCCTGAAATCCTACCTCCTCTCTGAAGGTTTTATCTGACTCCCCAAAAATATGTTGGGTTTAGCTGTCCTCATTTTTTTTTTTTTTTTTGTGGCACTGGGCTAAGGGGATCCTAAGTATACACATATGCCAAAGAGATGCTGTACACTTGATCTGTTAAGATTTGGCTTTTTCTAGTAATCACATCCCCTCATCTATTCGTATATTCAGATCTTGAATCAACAACAAGAGCCACTTTCAAAATTCTGAGTCCATGGTCCTTCTTTTTCTCCATACATCATGCATTGCCTTGGACCATTAGCACTATCACCATAAACGTATGTGCATATATGAAATGAGCTAATACAGATACAGGGAGCTTTGCCGAGCACTTCACATTTTATAAGTGTTCCAAAAATGTTAGATTTATTCTTGTTATTATGGCAAATTGGTTATCTACCATGTTCCAGACAGTGCACCAGATCATGAAACTACTAAACATGGTGTAGTTCCTGCCCTCGGGAAGTTCTCTGGTAAGGTCTGTTTCCAGAAAAAGAAAAAGTACAAGCAAGATGGATGAGGGATGTCGGTTCTATTCCGCTAAAGCAAAAGAAAGCTCATAGAAAAGGTAGCAATCCAGCTAAGAGTTGAAGGTCGGACTGGAGGCAGGAAGTCATTGCTGGCATTGGGAGAGCACTTGCAGGAGACATGGATATGTCCCATGGTGTGGGAAACTGCAGGGCAGTCCAGGTGACTGAAGCCTGATCTGTGATGGGTAGGTTGTGAACTGCAAAACTAGGTGGGTCAGATATTGAAAACCTTAAGTCTCCAAGGCACTCAAACCTAATCCCATTCATAATGGGATGAGAGGAAGTGGGTCAATGATGCATTTAAAGCATAGAGAAATAGGATCAGGATTATATTATAAATGCAATTCTGGCTATGTTCTAGAGAATGGTAGAAGGCAAGACGGAATTTAGGGAAGAGTTAAGTGAAATAGGAACAGGCTGAATTGGAATGTGGCAGTCTGTAATATCCAAAATTACATATTGAGAAGAAGCACAGATCTGAGTGGCTAAATAGAAATTTACTGTTTTAAAAATGTAAATAATGAAACAGTGTATTTTAAAAGAAAATCATCACATTAACTATGTTTTATTTAGTGTAAAAAGTGTGCTATTGTTCACCTAAATTGGTTAAGATTACAAAAAGTAATTATAATGCTGGCAAAGGAAAGATGAAAGCAAGTATAATTTGGCAATTGTTATCAAATTGAATTGAAGGCTTGCTTTTGCCCTTGAGCCTAATAATTTCATTTTGAGGCATCTCTATTGGGAAATAATGTAAAATGCAGCAATACTTATCAGAATTAAAAATTTGGAAATATGTATTTCCAACAAAGAGAGAATGGATAAGCACTCAATAATGATAAATCAATGTAATCTAATATTTTGAGGACATTTAAAATTATAATCACTATGTGCTTTAAATAAAGTTGCCAGATAAAACACAGGATGTTCGGCTGCATTTGAATTTCAGATTAAAAAAATGAATAATTCGTTTAGCATAAGTGTGTCCTAATATCGCATGAAACATACTTAACCTTAAACGTTATTGTCTATCTGAGATTTAAATGGATCTGGTTGTTTCATATTATTATTCACTGAATCTGGCAACATTCATTTTAAAGAATCTGCAAAAAAGTACAGTTTACACCATTTAGAAGTGTAAGATAAAAAATATATTAAGTGAACTCCGTTATGGTGGTTGGGGGTGAAGATATGCCTAAAAGATAGCATGGAAATATTTCAAAATGAGATTAGTGGTGGGGTTTAATTACAGATTTGTTTTTAGACTTAATATGCTTTTTAGCTTTATATTTTTTCTCCAACAAGCATGAATTAATGTTTAAAAGCAGAAAGAAATGTGTATGTTTTTTATAGGTTCCTATATAATTCTAACACTTTTAACATTGGCAGTAGCCACTGTTTATGAGCAATGTAAGTTAGGATACTCACTGATTTCCAGATTAACATCAGACACAAAGCTCTTTCAAGTAGCCCTTAGCTCCGTGGCCTAAAACCAGGACTATGAATAGAACGCAGCTTAAGTATCACCAACTAACAAATTATTTTCCATCCACCCTGTCTTAATTCTCCTCTACTACCACACCACCAATCAATCACAAGTGCCTTCCATTATTCCAGAACAAACCATTTGCCTTCCTCCACACCACTTAGCAGGGCTTCAGTATGCAGAGTCAATGAATAAAAAACAGAAGATCAGAAATGTTAGATGGCATTTCTCATTAGGGTTAACCTTCTATATATGTAGGTCCCATTTCCATAACTTTAATGGCTTCCCAGGATTGCTTTTGCAAATACCACAGTAGAAATATATGCTCCATAAAAATGGATATAAAGAAAAATAAAGATCCGTAAAAAAAATATGTTTGTAGAGAAACCTTATAGGGCTCAGGAGTCCTCAAAGATCTTTGAAAACAACACAACTGGAAGAAAAGATTCCAAAGCATCTTACAGCTTCCAGATTTCTTCCCCCACTGGACTTAAGTGTTTTCCCTCTAAAAGCGATTTTGTGGGATTTTACCAGCCACACAGAGGATGACAGGTCTAAACCAGACTGCCTTGCTTAACACAGATTTACTTTTCATTCCACTGGACAGTTGACCCTTAACAACTTGAGTTTGAACTGCACAGGTCCCCTTATACATGGACTTTTTCCATAAATACAGGAAAGCACTGTCAATGTATTTTCTCTTCCTTATGAGTTTCTTAACATTTTCTTTTCGCTAGCTTGCTTTAAGAATGCAGTACAGAATCCATATAATGTACAAAATATGTGTTACACGACTGCATTATCAAGAAGGTTTCTGGTCCCCAGTAGGCTATTAGTAGTCAAGCTTGGGGAATATCAAAGTTATATGTTATATTTTTGATGGTTGGGGATCAGCTCCCCTCACCCTCCGTTGTTCAAGGGTCAACTGTATTTTCACTTTTTGTATGTGTTTTCCTTAGAAATAAGAGTGACACAAGCAGCAAACAAGCCAAGCACTGTCTTTTCAGATCTGACTTTGAGAGAGGAGCAATTGAAAAGCAGATGGAAGGTGGAGGGATCTCTCAGGCATTTCTTTCCCTACACCCACTTGTCTTAAAGCCTCTCAGCCTTTGGACTTTTTTGAAATTTTGATAATTGAATAATGCCCCTATAGGAGCACTTCTAAAGGATAAATCAAGTGCATCATAGGAGTTTCTGGTCCTTTCTCCTCTCTCGGGTGCCCTCTGGTCTCCTGCAGGCTCCACCTCATCCTCCATCTCTTTTATTTTTCTTCAATTTGTCCTATTTTCTTAAGCTTAGCTTATGTCTGGCTTCATCTTGAGCATTGCCTCTTGTCCTTTTATTGTGTGAAACAGCTTTAGAGCTTTTGTCCCCAAGATTCCTTTATTCTAACTCACTAAGGCAGCTCCATACTAAGAAGCAGGCAAGTGGTCCTCAAAGCTTCTATATTCTAGCAGATTTAAAAGTCACTCCTTGCACTGGAAACAAGAGACTGGGGGTAGTTAATGAAGGGTTATTGAACATGTGCTGAGAATGCCATTATCCCTTTTGTTCTCACATGCTTTGTTTGCACTTATTAATCATATAAAAACAAAATACAAATCTGTTGACCATTCACTGGGTTCAAACAGCTGCAGGAGGCATTGAATGAATTGAACACTTGAAAGAATGGCAGTAAACACAGAACTGGAAAGGACATGTAGATATTCAAGTGTACTTTGTTTGAAGAACTTTCTTTATTTTTCTCCACTCTAGATACCCCTTCACTTTTTGCAACAGGAAACAGCAGACCTGATTTTGAAGACTGAGTTCAAACCTGTTTTCTTTTTCAAGGCCAGTACTTTGAAATGCCATTTCAGTCACGTGTGGCAGACTCCCACTTTAATATTCTTTATAATGACTTGCCATAATCTTTCACATATTCATTCCTTTGTACATATTCTGTTCATCTGAAGTGTCTTGCCTGGGTGGTGCTCTCGGTTAAGTGTTGGACTATTGGTTTCAGGTCCAGAGCTCAGAGTCCTGAGATCGAGTCCCTCCTGGGGCTCTGCATTCAGTATGGAGTCTGCTTAAGATTCTACCTTCCTCTCTCCCCTCAACCTCTCTAAAATAAATAAATAAAATATTTAAAGTGTCTTCCCCACTGATTTTATTTCCACTCCCTAACTTTAGACTCATAAGTCGCCATGACTCCCCTATCCCCAGCATGGCCAAGCATCCAGGCTGTGATTTTCCTTATTAGTAATAAAACAGAACATTCATTGTGAAAATTTCAAACAGTCCTTAAGGGATTAAACTGGAAAGGATAATTTTTGCATCCTCCTAATTCCCAACGCCATACCTCAGAGATAAAAGCAGGTAAGTTTCACGAACTTCCTTTCAACAAAATTTCTGTGGAACTAAAATCAATTCAAAGTGTAAAAAACTCTCCTGACCCTTAGGACAAACATGGAATGTGCTTCCTTACCAGCACACTTTTATTTCCCTTGCACTAAAGGACTGCAGTGTAAGCCACTTCATGCAAATACCATGCTTTGTGTCTTACATAAACTGTCACCTACTAATGTACATTTTGGCTATTTCCAGCTTTTGCCATCCATCAGAAACAATAGTGAATTTCTTTATACACATATATTTGCATATTGGGGGAGGTGAAAGCCCATACTATAAATTTGTAAATGTGGAAGATCTGGGTCAACGGTTATATGTATATTTTGTTTTAAAAATTGTTGCCAAGGGCACCTGGGTGATTCCCTCATTAAGCATCTGCCTTGGGTCATGATCCCATGGTCCTGGGATCAAGTCCTGCATTCTGCATCAGTCTCCCCGCTCAGCTCCCCTGCTCTCACGTGCTCCTTGTCTTTCTCTCTCTGTCTCCCTCTCAAATAAATAAGTAAATAAATAAGTAAATAAAATATTTTTAAAAATTGGTGCCAAAATATGTTTCAAAATTAGTTTGCAATTGTCAGTGAATATCATAGAACATATTTCCTATGTCATTAATTAAGAACAGTCCATTGTTAACGGCTGAATAACATCATCTCACACATGTGCCCAGTAATTTGTGCAACAAAAGTCTTATGTGATTTTTGAAGTTCTCAACATTCGCAACGTGTCCTTGCTGAAATATGCTTCTCTTCACTGTGTTCACTGTCATAGAATGAACAGGACTGATTATCACCTCTCAATTGGAACCAGAATATTCTATATTTACTTTGGAAAATAGCATGAAAGTGTTCTCATGAGAAAGGTCAAATTTAATGAATTTATAAATATTTTTAGGACATGTAGAATGGTAGATGAATAGAGGCCCAGAGAATAGTTATTGGGATTTGTATGTGCATGGGAGGGTAGAAGAGAGAAAACTAAAACAATCCATTATATTTGAAATGAATTACAATATATACAAATTTTTAATATTTTTTGTAATTGTACCACTATAATAACCTTCCTAAAGTATCATTCTACTCCTTAAGGTAGGCAAGAGTTTGGAGAATTCTTTATAAAAAATTGCCTGGCACAGGGAAAATAAAATAGTGTGTACAAGAACTCAATGGAATAGTTGACACCTTGTCCCCTCATCACCCTACATTAGGGATTATGAATAGTGGCACCATGGACACTGGCGCAAATTAATTCTCTGTGGGGGAACTGTCTTGTAGGCTATAGGATGTGTACCAACATCTCTGGTCTCTGCACACCAGACACCAGGAGAACACCTTACCCAGTAACAACAATCAAAAATGTCTTCAAAGACAGCCAGAAATCCCCTGTGGACACATCCCCTTGAGCATAGAAACATTCCCCAACAGTAACATCCGTCAAGCCCCAGTCAGGCTCACAGAGTTTAAGGATAATAATGCACAACAAGAGATCACTTACAGAAAACTCTGCTTTAAAAACAAAGAGCAAAATAAGCAAAGAAGGGGGGAAAGGCAGAGAAAACAAAAGCAATATAAGGAGCAGAAGAAAAGTTCAAGCTATACTCTGACTAATATCTTCAGGGAGATTGGGTTAGACATAGCATCCATGAGATAAATATAAGCTCTTATTTAAAAGTACAAGAATAACAAATCTTGGTTATTACAATTATGATGCTTAAAATAAAACTTAATGGAAGGACTAAAAGGTAGAGTTGATAATTCTTTCAGAAAGTCACACAGAACAGAAAATAAGTGAAAAATGAAGTAAAAAAGGAAAAATTGGGGGATCTATTTAGGAAGTCAAAATTCAGAGAAAATAGAGGAAGTCGTCAAAAAATAGTATGAGAAAAGTTCTGCATGCAATGCTTGGGAATAAGAATAATATCTATCTAGCTTTTGTAGCAAAGGAAAACAGGAGAAATAATGAAATCCTATTCCTTAAAATTTTGACAGAAAATAATATTTAACTAGACATTTCTAATAAGCCTAGCTATCAATCAAGCATGATGGCAAAATGAAGACATCATCACAAATACATGTATCAAAATTGTACCTTAAATGCACCCTGTCTTAGAAAACTTCCACTGAATAAACTTCACCAGAATGAGTGGAGATCAAATAACAGAGAATGGCAAAAAAAAAAAAAAAAATATTCAAAATCATGTTTGTTTGTTTTTGAAGGTTTTATTTATTTATTTATTTGAAAGTGTGAGCAAGAGAGAAAGACAGAGGACAAGGGGGGGCGGGGTGGCAGTGAGAAAAGCAAGACTCCCTGCTGAGCAGGGATTCCAACATGGGGCCAGATCTCAAGACTCCAGGATTATTACGGAGTCAATGCTTAATCAACTGAGCCACCCATATACCCCTTCAAAAATACTGAAATATACTAATACTGAAAACTTCGGGAGCAACTTGTTCACACTGGAAGTGGGATGAAAGGACACAGGCATAGCACAACCAAGGGGAAACAATGGAACCAATCAGACTATTTCATGTGCTTGACCTTGGTGAGAAAGATCGTGCAACTTTGTGAGACAGATGGGGAAGAAAACATGATCGCTATCTGCACAAAGATAAATAAATGAAAAAACAATTATCTGCAGAAAAAAGTCCAAAACACAAAAAGCTGTTGGAGAAATGAAATTGTTCATTACATGTCTTAGCTGTGGGCAGTATTTAAATAAGCGTGGTAGTGGAAACACTGACTCCTGATTTTTTTTTTTTTTAATTCTGACAAACAACATTAGAAGAATGGCAGGACATAACAAAAATATGCCCATTGTTTCTAAGTGAGTTATAGCCTCCTCTTTAATAGCAATATCAGAGAAAGAATCAAGATACTAGTATAAAAGCAATAGTTAGGAATGTGCATAACTGTCAAATGAAATAGCTAAGTGTTAAAAGCAGGTGATATGTGAGTCAGAATCTAGGATTCTGGAGGGTAGTTAGGACATTTCTCCTTTGCAAAATAAACTTTTGGTATTTCTTTAGTCAACTCATAAAACACAAATTGATTTTACACAATTCTGGGCAACAACACACAAAAAGTCCGGTTGCTAGTGAAGCTTGATGTTTGGCTTTGGACCTCCAAACCCAGCCTTATTGAATTAGAGTTGCTAGCAACTGAGTCCAAGAATCAGTATTTTTAGGGGCTCCTGGGTGGCTCAGTGGTTTAAGCCTCTGCCTTTGGCTCAGGTCATGATCTCAGGGTCCTGGGATCAAGCCCCGCATTGGGTTTTCTGCTCAGCGGGGAACCTGTTTCTCCCTCTCTCTCTGCCTGCCTCTCTGCCTACTTTCTAATAAGCCTCTTTTGTAATTGTACAAAATAAAAATAAACGGATGTAACCCACCATATCAACAGGTTAAATAAGAAAAAAGATATAATCAAATCAATTAATGCAGGAAAAGCATTTGATAAAATCTACTACTCATTCATAATAAAACTCTCAGCGAGTCAGGAAAAGAGAGGAGTCAACTTACCTTGTTAAAGAACAAGTACAGAAAACATACAGCTGACATCTTAATGACGAAAAACTGAATGCTCTCCCTTTAAGACTGGGAACAGGGAGGACCATCAACTCTCTCTGATGGTTCAACATCTGACTGAGAGAATGCCAGTGCCACCCAGCCAAGAAGAGAAACAAGAAGACTCTAGACTGGAAAGGAAATAATAAAACTCTTGTCACTGTAGAAAATTCAAAAAGGAATCTACTCCAAGCCAAGGTGAAAAAAGAAGGCTTCCCATGACTAATAAGTGAGCAAAAGCCACAGGAGCAAACACCCACAAATATATACCCCATTTCAATATAGTACTAACAATGGACATACAGAACTTAAAAACAATACCATTTATAACTGCTTCAAAGAAATAAAATACTTAGGTATACACTTTGGAAAAACATATGCAGAATCTATGCAAATAAGGACAAGAAAGCTGAGGACCCCTAAGTAAAGACTGGTGTCATGTGTCCATGTCAATGTCCTGGTTGTGACAGTATACCGCAGTGTTTTCTAGCAGCTGTCTTGAAAGAAGTAAAAAGAAACAAGTGAGATAAATTTTGTTATATATTTATTAACCTATTATATCCAAAATATTATTTTCAATGTGTAATGTTAAAAATCATTATTTTTCCATTTCTTTCTATTAAGAATTCAAAATGCTTATCTTCCACTTACACCACACTCAGTTCAGACTAGCTGTATTTCAAGTGCTCAGCAGCCACATGAGGCTTATGGTTACCATACTGGATAGTCCATGTCCAGGTGATTTCTGAGACTCTTTTTCCCACTTTAAAATTCTAAAATTTTAAAATTCTAAAAGATATATGTGTGTGTGTGTGTGTGTGTGTGTGTGTGTGTATGACTCTACATTACAATGGTTACCTACTCCTCTCCTCCAGGTCACACTCATGTCCCAGCTACAAGCTTTACATTTAAAGCAATCAAAAACATCAAAGTTTTGTCAAAGAGCCACTTCAATACCAAAGACCATGGGTACACTAACGCTGAACATAATGTCTTTGACACATTTGTTGACATAAATTGTCCTTTGTGGTTTGTAGCGTGCACAGGTAGAAAGGTAGTGGATCAAAGGTGGGAGCAGGGCTGGTAACAAGGGCATAGATGTTTCCTATGAGCCAGACACTTTGTCTGCTTGGCGTTGTGTCCTTGCAGGTGGACATTCTCTTCTCTCTCATCTTGAGCTAGAAGACAGCAAGAAAGGGATCCAATTGTGCGGCTGCTTCCCCAGGTTGGCAGTGACGGCAGCAGCCAGTTTCTGTGCTCAAGGCTCTCAAGTTTCAGCTGGCAGGTTTCCAGCAATCAAGGAATTGGAGTAAAGAGCCTCTGATCTTCCCTAAAGTCTCTGTACCAATTGGGAGGATCATTTAGACACCAACACATCTCACGTGTATGCTATTGGTCTCTTAACAAACCCTGGCCCACAGAAAATATTAGAAGTCCTTGATTCTTACTGATTTACAACATGTCTTCATGAGACATCAAGTGACTTTCCTTTATACACCTCACCTTCTTCTTTTGTGAATGAACAGCAATATATGATCATCACTGCTATCTATTGATTACCTGCTGTGTGCCAGGATGAGCAACGGGGCTTTATAAATAGTATCTCATTTATTTCTCACAACCACCCCATGGGTTATGTATCATTATTTTTACATAATGTAAAGTAGTACCAAGATATCCAGAAGTTACAATAACTGTCTGAGCTCTCCTAGTCAGAGAAGAGCAGAAGCAGAATTCAAATTCTTATCTCTGATGAGAAATTCCAAAACATTATGAAAGAGCACAGTAAGGCCTGGTGAAGCAATAAGGTGTTGTCATCAGAGAATCAGGATCTCCCGTGATGCTCCCATAATGCAGATGAGTAATAACCATCCTCTGCCTTCAATGTCAGCTAGCCAAGAGCATCACTGTTGGACTTGAAGGACATTTTCCTTTCCACCTTCACAATGTGAGGGAACAGGATTACCTTCTACACTCAACACCTCAGTGGAGGACTTCTATCTTTTTACTATAATCCCCTGAGGGGAGAAGAGGTCAGTGGGACTCTGTGCAATATGGTCCTTGACCCTTTTAGGATTTAGTACATCTCACTCTCCTGAGCCAGTTTGGAATTGTCAAAGCGTGGCTCGGGCCCCTTGATCCCATGGGAAGGGATGCAAAGAGGTTTTGGGTTTGTTCCATGATGACATGGGTTCTGGTATTGTCAGAATGGAATAAAGAGCTTTTCTATACTACCAAATATCCTTTAAGAAAAATGGGATTTGGCACCAACCAAGGGCCAGCCTCTACCTCTGGGCAGAGCCACAGGTAGGATTTGGCATGATGCGGTGTTTCATGAGGCTGGCTGCTTGTCTCACACAGCCCCATGATTTCTTAAACAAGATCCTTGGAAGAATTTCATGTTGTAAACTTCCCTAACAGCTCAGAACTGAATAGTCCAGGCACCACCCAGAGACCTGAGTATTGTTCTAGCAGAAATAAGAAATACCTGGGACCCCATGCGAGTAGCTCCTGGGAAGTCACTTCCTTCAGGAAGCAGAGCTCACATGGACAACTACTAGGTGTTACTATTAAGAGGCACCCAGCCCCTGACTGACCCAAGAGATGGTACTGCAAACAAGATATGGCAGAAGGGGACCATGGACAGAGCATCATGAACAGAGGATCCCATTCTTGAAGAAAGTTGCCTTTTCTGGGTGAAGAGGGGGGTCATTCTCCATTGTCTGCCTCCTGGGGAAAATAGGGATGATTATTCAGTTGCCTTTCTTTTCTTGGAGAATTGGCGAATCAGCGTCTTCACAGGACACCAGACCATAATGGACATTTAGCAATCTGGGTTTGTGGTTAGTCTTGACATTTTGACTCAAATCCTAGATCTACAAGCAACCAGGTTGATCCAACAAAAGATATATACTGCAATATATAATTGTAGGATTATTATTTATTGATTTATAATTGAAATAGCCTATTAATTTTTACTATTATTTTACTATGAAAATTAGTTCTTTTAAGTTTTCAATACAAAATATACCCTTCGAATATCACAGAAATAACTTATTGTTGGAATAGAGGTCTTCTGGAAATAGCCAATATCTAATAATGAAAGGTTTGATAAACACCAGCTAAGGCATTAAGTTGTTCTTATTTGTGTTTTAACTCACTGTTTTTATTGTTATTTCCCAGATAGATAAACTTACACAAAGGCCAAGCTTGTCACATTTATGTATTGTTGTAAGAGAAATTTCTTGGTGATTTGGCAGGCATCTGCAGAACTGACTCCTGAATTATCGCCAAATTGCTGTGGATCACTGGTTTCAGATGTAGTGTAGAATAATGAGAAAGAATCTAGTTTTGAAGCCAGGCCCATTGTGGGAGTCCCAGCTCTACTATTTACCACCTTGCTCATTTCTCTCACCCTACTTCAAGCCACCATCTTTTTTTTTTTTGCCTGAGTACTACAGTAACATTTGAATTGATCTCTCTGTTTCCACATTACTACTCATCCTCTATAATCGGTTATCTCATAGATAGTGTTACCTTTCTGAAACTTTCACAAGATTACGTACATCTAACCACCTGGTCCTCCGATGACGTCCAATTATACTTTGAATGACAAAATAGTCCTTCCCTTAGGTCACATCATCTGTCCTCCACTGAGGTCTCAGCTCATCTCATAACAATCACCTCCTTGTTTATCCATCCCATCAACACTGAGCCCCTGGAAGTTCCTCAAACACAATAAATTTTTTCCAACCAAAGCCCTTAAACTTTATCTTTGTTCTGCCCAGAACACTCCCCTCGAGGTTACTTAGCTGCCTTGGCCTCAGCCTTTAGGCCCACATCCTTCTGAGATTTCTGTAAGCTACTCTTTTCACTTCAGGAACTCTCCATTAAATTTCTTCTACCCTATTTTCATCTTTGCATGTATCATTATGTGAAAATAATACATTGTCACTTGATTACTATCTAACTTTTTCACTAAAAAGTAAGCTCCAGAGGGGCAAGCATTTCATCTGGATCTTCTATTTCCCTAACACCATGCTTACACAGTGTCTGGCACTTGAGATGGGACATGTAAATATTTCAGAATAGAATGATTTTCAGAATGAATGATTTTCACGCCACCAAAAATGCATCGGTATGATCAGCTTTTATTACGTGTGTCTTTTTAATTTATTTTACAAGCATTCACTGTGTGTCTACAGCATACCTGGGTCAATGCAAATATTTGAGAGGCCATGTGACTGTCATGTAGTCCTATCAAATGCCACTTCTCTCTGTTGCCTTTCCCTGGACCCTCAAAATTTTCAACATAATTGGCTACCCCATTCTCTTGGACTCTCTGACACTGCATGCTAACAATTGTCCTCCTAAATCAGTACCTGCACTTTTTAGTCTCCTTTGCTGGTTCATTTTCCTCCATACATTCTTTGGATGTAGACCAGGTGCAAGGATGAGGATCTCTTCTTTCTAGCTGTGTAGTCTCTCTGAAGGACTTTCCCAGTGTCATTGTATTAAAGACCAATCACTGCTGATGACTTTTACTCTGCAACCCAGACATGACCTCTCCCAAGAAATCCAGACTTATATAGCCAATGGCTAACTAGATGTCTCTACTTGATGTTCACATCTGAATCAGAAACTTAGCATTTCCAAGATGGATCTCTTGCTTTTCTTGCTAATGTGTTTCCCCACCCCTACTCTTCCACATTTCACTAAATGTATCCCAAACCACCCAGTTGTTCAAGTTAAAACGTTAGGAACTGGTATTCATTCTTTTCATCTTGGATCCCTCACATCTAATCCATCAAAAATTCCTATTGATTCTTTTTTTTAAGACTTTATTTATTTATTTGACAGACGGAGATCACAAGTAGGCAGAGAGGCAGACAGAGAGAGAGGAGGAAGCAGGCTCCCCTCTGAGCAGAGAGTCCAATGCCGGGCTTGATCCCAGGACCCTGGGATCATGACCTGAGCCGAAGGCAGAGACTTTAACCCACTGAGCCACCCAGCCTATTGATTCTGTGTGCAAAAATTATCCCTAGTCTCTCCACTTTTCTTTACCTGCACTACCATTCTCATTTCTTACTGGTCTCAGTATTTCAAGTCTTTCCTATGTCTGTTCTCCCAGATGATCTATTCTCAACCCCTAACCATGATCTTTTAAGTACACAAATTAGAGCATCTCATTTCACTTCTGAAAACCCTTCTTTGTTTGCCCATCACAGATGGGAAAAGAAAAAATATATATATATACTTTATAATGGCGTCCTGGTCCCTGCCTACTTTTTTGACTACATGTCTCTACTGACTATATAATTTACTTGGCCTGAGACACTGGGCTTCTTTTTCAGGTAAAACTTATCGTTACTTTTGGTCTAGTTACTTCCTCTCCTGGAAAGCTCTTCCTCCTGCTCCTACCATCATTTAGAGCTCAGCTTAAATACCACTCCTTTGTAAAATATTTTCTTAGCAGCCTATCTGAAGTTATAAGCAGACAGTCTAGGACATCTCTGTATGTTCACAGTCTCAATAGTGCTTATCAGTAACTGATCTCATTTTCTTTTATTTCACTACTTTATTTTGTGTCTCTTTCACCCCATAGGAAAATAATTTGACGAAAGCTGGAACTTATCTTTCTCATCACTACCTCTCCAGCCTTAAAAACAATAAGTGGTACATCAGAGGATTTCAGTTCATATTTGTTTAGTTGATAACATAAGATGACGGTATATGACCTTAGGCGCAGAACACAAGTCCAAGTCTTAAAAAGGCTCCCAGTGCCTTAAGTAGTTCATTCTCTGGTCTGTTAAGGAGACTATGGTTTTGAGTTAATGATCTATATTTTTTAGCATTCAAAAATCAATTTAAAAAGTAAATTCTCTAGGAAGCCTTCCTCTGAGATGCAAATATCTTTGGGTAAAGAATTATTATTTTTTTATTTTGTTTATTTACTTAAGAGAGAGCAGGACAAACAAACTGGGGGTTGCTGGGGGGAGGTGGGATTGGGAGAGGGGGAGCGGGCTATGGACATTGGGGAGGGGAGGCGAACCATAAGAGACTATGGACTCTGAAAAACAACCTGAGGATTTTGAAGGGTCAGGGGTGGGAGGTTGGGGGAACAGGTGGTGGGTGATGGGGAGGGCACATTTTGCATGGAGCACTGGGTGTTGTGCAAAAAGAATGAATACTGTTACGCTGAAAAAAATAAATAAATAAAAAGGGAAAAAAAAAAAAAGAGAGAGCGGGAGACAGAGAAAGAAAGAGAGCACAAGAAGGGGAGGATCAGAAGGAGAAGAAGACTCCCCTGAGAGGGGAGCCCGAAGCCCGGTGGTACTCCATCTGAGGACCCTGAAATCACAACCTGAGCCTAAGGCAGACGCTTAACCAAATGAGCCACACATGTGCCCTGGGTAAAGCATTATTAAACCATAAATGCCTTCATGTGCATTTCTACATCATTTTTTAAAAGATTTTATTTATTTATTTGACAGAGAGAGATCACAAGTAGGGAGAGAGAGAGAGGAAGAAGCAGGCACCCTGCTGAGCAGAGAGCTTGATGCTGGACTGGATCCCAGAATCCTGGGATCATGACCTGAGCCGAAGGCAGAGGCTTAACCCACCGAACCACCCAGGTGCCCCATTTCTACATCATTTAAGTGAGAGAGTTTCTCAGCAAGATTTTAAAGGATTGGCCTCCTAGACTTTTTTTTTTTTAAGTTTCAAGTTTTTATTTTAATTCTAGTTAATTAACATATAGTGCAATATTAATTTCAGGTGGAGAATTCAATGATTCATCGCTTACATATAATGCTCAGTGCTCATCACAAATGCCCTCCTTAATACCCATCACCCATTTAGCCCATCGCCCTGCCTATCGCCCCTCCAGCAACCCTCATTTGTTCCCTACAGTTTTATGGTTTGCCTCTCTTTTTTAAGCCCATATATTCATCTCTTTCTTTTTTTCTTTTTTTCCATCTGTTTCATTTAAATTCCACATATGACAGAAGGAGGTTGTTTAATTTTGATCAAAGAGGGAAGTGAAAGATCGGGAGTGTGGGCATTGTTAAGAAAGGTTAACCAGAGAGACATCACTCCTGGAGTCCTTGTATCATTATGTACAGGATACTGAGTGCAACTTAGAAAGAGAAAACATTTTTGCTTTCAATATTTTTATATATGACCTCACCCGACAATCATTCCTTCCTCTTTGACAGTAACCTACAGAGTATTATGCGATCTTCACATATGCCCCCATTCTCCAGAATGGAGAGTACTTCCTATTTCTCTCCCCACTCCAAGAACCCCAAATTTCCTGTTATCCCTAACATGGCTGGGACAGTCTCTTCTGGGCCTCTGTTCTTGTTCCCTTTGGCTGGAAAGCTGTTCTGCCAAGTCTCCTAGGGCTCACTTCCTTACCTCCACTACGTTTTTGCTCAGAAATCACTTTCACAATGAGACTAGCTCTCATCACTCTATATAAGATCATAACCCCAGCCTCATCACCACCCCCAGGCACCCATTGCTACTGTAGCATTGCCTATTCCTTTCACTGCTTCTTTAATTTTTGCCTCATCATTATCATTATTTGATATGTTATAGTTTTTATTTATTTGTTGTCTTGCTTCTCCCATTAGAAATTAAGTTTCAGAAATGTGACCTGATTTTATTATATCTATTTTTTCCAGTGTCTAGAAGAAGGCAGAATGTATAGTAGATACTCAATACATATTTACTCAATGAGCACTCACTGAATACTTACTATCAGCTCTCTAACAGATGGGGAGAATCAGACATTTCCATGAATCATACACAGTTGATTAAGGGAAAAGCCTAGTGGGGTTATTTTTTTTTTCTACCAAACCTGAGTTGGACAGATTAATTAATAAAAACACAAATAAAAACTAGTAAGTAGTTCTACTACTATAATAGTTCCCAAGTGGGGGGATCTTTTCTCCCAAGGGATATGTAGTGATGTCTGAAGACATTTGTGGTTGTCACAGTAGGAGTGGGTAGAGGCCAAGGGTGTTGTTGAAAACCCTACAGCACACAGAACAGCCCCTACAGCAAAACTAAGACTAAGCAAAACCCAGACAAAGATGCTAATCATGTGGAGTTTGAGAAATCCTGCACCACTAGGTATATGTTAAGGCTTTTCTTATTCTAAATATTGGGCGTTTACTTGAAAGAAAGATTCATTATGACACAAATTTTATAGTCATTTCCTTTGAACTGTTAGGGTTTTTAAAGATAATATAAACTATTTTGCCAGTGGAAGGATGAGGAAAAGTGGTTAACTTAAACTGTTCAATGAGGCTAGAATTCCTTTTATATTAAAAAAAAATCTTTGCACTACTTTTGAAATAGCACAAAATAGTACTTTAAGAGTGAGAAGAGATGTTGATTTTATGCAAATCGTGAGGCTTTAAGATATATGATCAGCATGAATTATGTTACCAAGAGTTTTTTATCTAGACACTCTACATAGTTTATTGATAAATATGCTATATTTATCAGAGAAGCTTTATAAATTAAGAAGCACTAAGATAAATATATATTCCTACTGCGATATCAAATCTACACTTGAAATACAGTAATTTGACACAAGTGCTAAGACTTAAAAAACAGTTCTCAAGCTGACTTAAGAAAATATTCTCTTCTATCATAAAGAAATGACATAACACTTTATATAGCGCATATATATTTATATAGCTAAGAAACATTTTGACAAATGTAAAAGTAAAGTTTCTTAAATTACTTCCATACTTATGTGAATGTTCCTTTATTCACTTTAACTTCCAGACCACGTTTATTAAGTGCCTACTATGTGCCATGTAAAGTAAATATGGGCTATGCTTTCTAGCACACAATCTACAATCCAGTAACAGAAATAAGCTGAAACCACAAAGAACTAAAATACAAAACGGAAGTGATAAAGGGCAGGAGGTTTAACAAGGGGTAGCAGGAGGATAGAAGTCTGCATAGGGCAAGTGGTTTTTAATCCAAGCTTTGGGGAATGAATCGAATTTCCACAGGAGAGGGCCTTCCTAGTAGGAGTAACAATGACCAAAGCCTTAGTGGATGGAGGTGCCCAAAGTATGGGGATGGTTCTCTACCTGACTATTTGCTTTTGTTTTGAGTGCAACATAAATGAAAGTTGTTTTGTGGGAGATCACTGGTTATTTAAATTAAATAGGGTCAGATTCTTGAAGACTAAATGTCAAGGATTGGCATGCAGATGGAGACAGAAGTACTTACATGATAAGAGGCATTAAGGAAAATCCTTGAAGAAGAAATATAAAGATGAGATGTTGTGAGTAGAGGCTACAGTCAGCAAGAATAATTGGAAACCCAACAAAAGAGTTCACAAAAGAGGTAACCAAAGTCTGAACTGGGATATTGATAATGAGAACAGATACATGAAATTTTGTGGAAGAAGAAATAGTTGGATTTAACTATTTAACTATTTAACTATTCCATGAAGGTCAGGAGTTAAGAAGAGGGGTCAAAGATGGCTAGGATATGCCACATGTAAGCAAGGATGAGGGGCATGATGGTACCTTTAAGAGAAACCAAGGACACGAGGAATCAGGACAGATTTGGGGAAACAGAAAATATGTTTGATTTTAAACATGTTGAATTTAAAGACAGGACATTTCACCCAAATGAAGATGTCAAGATTGATGGTGCAATAGAGGCCTGCAGTTCAGAAGAGGAGCTAGCCAGCATAAAGATGCTGTTTAGGAACGTGCCAGTTGCTAAGATTGCTGAAGCCACAGGGTGGGTTAGTAAGGCTGACCTGCATTAGGTGCTGTATAAATGGTTTCCTTAGTTAAGTTCATAGCTCAGTAAGTTAGTTATTAAATCCTTGCTTTGCAAAAGAGAAAATGTTTCCCAGGGACATTGATTAATATGCTTGGTCACAAATGCATAATCACACAGCTGGTAAGAGGCAGAACCAGGATTTAAACTAAGGTCAGCCTGACTCCTATGTTTCCACTGGGTTATATGGTTAAAGGAGGAGCAAAGGCAACGAATAGGCTGATGTGTGATCCCAGAAGATGTCAATATATAGAAAGAAGATGTTGTTCACATTTATTAATTTGTTTCCCTTCTGTATTATCACATCTGTAACCAAGCTGCATGACACAAGGAGTATCACAGTCATGTCTCAGAAAATCATTTGTCAAGGGCCATTATGATAGGCATAGATTCATTTTTTTTATTGATCCTAAAATAAGATATGAGTTTGTACAAACTGGAAGTTATAAAAAGTAGGAAGTTTATTATTGGCATCTTCTGAATTAGCTTGTATTGGGAAGATAAGTCAAACTTTGCTTTCACTCTATTAAAATAACAAATTTCATTTTGGGATACTCCCTGGCTTTGAGACAAATATTATTACTTGATAGTTACTGTGTAACATATACCACTTTCCTTCTTATTCCACCTTGGCATGAGCTGAGGATATGACTGATGAGTTTATACAAAATGAGAACAGTGATTCCAATTCTTAATGAACAGGCTTTATGTGCCCAGTACATTGTAAGATCGAAGCATCCTCAGAGCACAGATAGAGAACACGAACGCAGGATATTGTAAGCACAAAGTAGGGACTCAAAAATTACTTCCATCAATAACCTTCTGGTGCCTGTGACCATTATCCACTCCTGGTTGTGTGTTGTGGTGGTGGTTATCATTGTTATGGTTGTTATTTTTGCTTTGAACAGGCATAGTCAGGAAAGAGGATGCCAGAGATTGGTCCAGGACATATATGTGATTAGAACACTAAACCTATAGCAGCATTATCTTTAAACTTGAACACCTTAAAAGGAGTTAACAGCATAGCCACATATATAAAAAAAATAGAGATTTAAAAACCTACAAGCTGTTTAATTTTTATCCCTAAAGAAAAATTTTACATATGTTGAATTATGTTTATGTCTGTAGGAATTAACAAGCCTTACTCAAGATACACATACATATTCAACTCTAAGACAAATGGAAGATTATTTTTATGGAGAAAGAGCTTATTTAAATATTTGAGATAGTTTTTGAACATTTTCTATTGGCAGAAGTTAATGAAATGAGGAAAATATTGTGATCCTTCTAAAGGTCAGTGATTGAAAGAAAACCAAAAATGAAACTACATAAAAATAAAAAGCTTCTGCAGAGCAAAGGAAACTAACAACAAAATGAAAACGCAACCTACCAAATTGGAGAAGGTATTTTTAAATGACATATCCAGAAGGGATTAGTATAAAAATATATATAAAGAACTTATAACAACTCAACACACACGCACACACACCACAAATTCTGATTTTTAAATGGCGCAGGACCTGAATATACATTTTTCCAAATAGCCAACAGACACATGAAAAATTCTCAACATCACTAATCATTAGGAAAATGCAGATCAAAACACAATAAGATATCACTTTACACCAATCTGAATGGCTAGTATCAAAAAGGCAAGAAAGAACAAGTTTGGCAAGGATATGGAGAAAATGGAGCCCTGTGGACTGTTGGTTGGAATGCGAACTGGTGCAGCCACTCTGAAAAACAATATGAAGATTCGTCAAAAAATTGGAAGTGGAAATACCGTATGATCCAGAAATATCACGACTGTTATTTACCCAAAGAAAACAAAGCACTAATTCAGAAAGATATATCCATGCCATGTTTACCACAACATTGTTTACAGTAACCAAGATATGGGAGCAACCCAAGTGTCCATCGCTAGATGAACGGATAAAGTAGATACACACACACACACACACACACACACACACACACACACACACACACACGCATGCACAATGGAATACTACTCAGCTATAAAAAAGATTGAGATCATGCCTTTGAGAAAACATGGATGGACCTAGAAGAAATTACGCTAAGTGAAAAAAGTCAAACAGAGAAAGACAAACAGCATATGATCTCACTCATATGTGAAACAAAAAAGCAAACAAAAAATAATCAGATCCATAAATACAGAGAACTGGTGGTTTCCAGAGGAAAGGGATTTGGGGAATGGGTAAAAGGAATGAGGGAGCGTAGGAAGAACAGGCTTCCAGCTATGGAATGAATAAGTCATGGGGATGAAAGCCCCAGCATAAAGAATATAGTCAATGGTATTATAATAGCCTTGCATGGTTACAGACAGTAGTTACACTTGTGGTGAGCATAGCATAACATAGAGAGGTGTTGAATCACTACATTGTACAACCTGAAATTAATATAACATTGTGTGCCAACTATAATTTAAAAAAGGAACTAAAAAGATCAGGCATAAACTTCATGGGCATAAACTCTTTTATGATGTATACATATTTCTACACACTAAAAATATTTCTGTTGGGGCCAGCTCTTGTTTCAGTTCACTCAAGTATACACCACTTAATAGCGTCTGCAAAAGACAGGGCAATCTGCTGTTTGGTCCAGTATTTCTCCCTTCCAGGCACTAGAGGGCACTAGAAGGTGTGGAGACCAGAGGAGCAAGCCCTTTCACATTTTCCACCTTTATTACAGCTCTATCATAATGAACACCTGCAGAACACTGGGGTAGCTTTCTCAACATGTGCTTGAAATACACAAGCTTTTAAGAGCCCTCCTTGTTACTTACCTTGAATTTAATGCACATTATCTCATTAGAAGAAGGTTGAGAAATTGAAATCAGTGAGATAAGTAAGGAGAAGGGAGCAAAAACCACGTAGACACATAGTCTTTGGTCAAGGAAAAACATTGCCCCAAACAAACAGCTTATTTTTAATGGCCTTACTCCTTCCTTTTGTTACTCCATACCTATCTTTTTCACAATGACACATAAAACTATGCTAAACACTCTAAGGAAGAATGGGCACATGAAACCAAGAATTTTGATATGACAAATGAGGCAACAGTACAGTGGCTTTAAAACAGAGGATTTTGTATTTAGGAGCTTTACCCATATCGATAGATGCTTGACTGATTTTATCTCATCATCAACCTTGGAAGCTATTAGCAAAGGAGATTGCCATTTACCATCTGTGATGTCCTGGCAATAACTTACTATTGTTCTGAAGGTTTAATTCAAATTGATTTAATTCTGCAAACATTTATTAATCTCATAAATGCTTGGTCCCATTCTAGAGGTTAGGGGATACCAAGATGAATAATATAAAGTTGGTTTGTTGTGGTGGTGGTTTTTGTTTTTTGTTTTTATTTCAAAAGACTTAAAGCCTTATAAAAATGGTAAAAACAGGCATATTAGAAAGTATAATATGAACATGACATAAGAAAATTTACAAACCAAGTGCTCATTCATCATTCACTTATTCAGTAAATGTGCATACACTGGTTAAAGCAATAGATTTGGGTCTCATTCTATCCTCATAGAATTGTTGCTCATTTGGGGAAAAGACAATAGACTAATAAGATAAATAATCCTTTGCCATACAAGGAGGTTCTGAAAATCTGTTCTAACAAGGTGGGAGGAGAAAATTTTTCGAGGTTCTGACAGTATAGGAACAACACATTGTAATGAGAAGGGAAAGAATATTTTAAGTCTACTAAACAGCTAACGTGAAGATCCTGAAAGAGGAAAGAGCTCAGTGTATTAAAGGAACCCAAAGAAGATCAGCAGGCTGGAGTATAATAAGTGGTATGCAGAGAACCAGGTTCTTTGGATCCTTGCAGATGACAGCAGGGACTGAAAAACGGTGCACATCTAGCCACAGGGAACTAAAAGGTTTCCTAAAGAAGGTTCTCATTTGAGAAAGATGAATACGATTTTGATAAGCACGAGAGCGGAAACCAGAACTTCTGAATAAAAGCAATTCTATGAGCTTCGTGTCTGTTTTGGACCCTAACAAGTGGAGGATAGAGCTCTGGCAGTTGGGTAGTAGGCTGAGAGCACAGGTTGAAGCACGTTGTAGAGAATGTGGAAAAATTAATTGTTCATTAGGAGAATGATGGGATCACAGACAGTATTATTGCTGAGGAGTGATACTGTGGAGTTCTGGTTCAGGAAGTCTAATTTGGCAGCAGCATGTGTTATATAGTGAGAGCGATGGAAAAAGAATTTAGAGTGAGTCCCTAAAATCTACAATAATAGTCAGTGAACAGGGAATTAAGGTCTTAGAGTGGTAGCAGTGGAATGAGAAACAGGGACAGAGATGATCACTGCCACGGAAAATATTGGAATCTAATTGGTTGTGAGAATCAAGATAGTAGGAAAAGACAAAGAAAACTCAAATTTAATCTTGAGTAACTGAGAGTATATTAATGTTCCTACTGGTTAGTTATGGGTAAGTGATATGCTAGTTAATTCTATGTGTGAGAGAAAGTGAGAAGAGAAAAAAGAGAGAGAGAGAGAATCAAGAATTGAATAAAGAGAACCCAGTAACTTGGAAGGATAATGGCAATACTATAGGGATGGTCATACAGCTCTTGAAGCCATTATTCACTGTCCAGATGGCACTGATGGAAACATGGAAGTTCAGCCAAAGAGCAAATATAGAGGATAAGATGCTATGTTGTTTTTGAAGTGGTTTGATTTGAGCTAATAATAAAAAGATAAGAAGCCATTATAATGTAGACAGAAAGCTTCAGAAAGACCAAGCCCAGGCATAAGAAATTTGGAGCACTTTGTATAGAAGCAATAGTTGAAGTAGAGAGAGCATGTATAGAAGAAGGACAAGATGACATGAGAGACGAAGAAAGGGAAAAAGAGAGAAATCACGGGAAGAGTAACAAAAAGGACAATGAGAGTTAGGAGCAGAGTAGAAGGCTAAGAATTACACCTTTTGAAATCCTAAGATTATGAAGAATTTTTAAGCAGTGAGTTATTTAAAAAGAGACAGAAGGAGAAAATAGAAAGTAAAATAAAATAAAGTAAATAATAGAAAAATAGAAAAAATTTAAAAAGTATTAAGGAGAAAGTAGGACTTCAATTACACAAAGTCACATCTTTATGCCACACTTTTATTCAAAAATTTTTCAAAAATATTTAAATATATATAATTTAAATATGGATATATGTATATAGAAAAAAAAGGATGGTAAAAAAATTTCATTATGAAGGAAACAAGAAAATACAAGGAAATAGTTATAACCGCAATCCAGAAACTAAAAATACCCTCAAATCTGAACCATAATGAAGGAGGATGGCTGGCAAGACGAAAAGCGTACTTCTTCAGTCTTTAAAGAGGACATGAATTCCCCTGTAAATAAAATGTGTGCCACATTCTTGCAAAGTCCTGCTCTGCTTTCAAATAAAGCAAGAGTATATAAGATAAGTTGTAGAAAAGGGTGCCTGGGTGGCTCAGTTAGTTTAGCATCTGCCTTTGGCCCAGGTCATGTTCCTGGGGGTCCTGAGATCTGGGATGAACCCAGCAATACTCAGTGGGGAGTCTGCTTCTCCCTCTGACCCTCCTCTCACACCCCCAACTCATGCTCATTCCTTCTCTCTCTTTCTCAAATAAATAAATAAATAAATAAATAAAATCTCTCTTAAAAAAAAAAGTCACAGAAAAACAAAATGGGGAACGTCCTCATTGAACCTTGGCCCCACTCTGAGAAGGACAGAGGACAAATGTGCAAAGGAAGTCATGTGTCTTCTGCTTGGTATTTCAGCTAAGAGGAAGGAGGGGACCCAGGGACAAAGGAAATTGAAGGAGGAAAAGAAAGCAGTGAGTGGGTCTTAAAAATTATAAACCAAGAGCCTGTGAATCAAGGAACTTTATTCTAAGCCACACCTTTTTGAAAGAAAAAGAGAGATGCTCCCCTGAGACAAGGCATGGACAGTGCTAGAAAGAGGGTTTCCTGGCTACACCTGGGAGCAAGACTGAAGTGTGCTCACTCACTTCCTATCTTGCTGCCCCTTTCCACACAATTCCTCAACAAACTACTAATCCTGTGGAAAAAAGGAAAAATAATCTGAAAGGATTCAACATGGAACATAGGTCCACACAATGCAGAGAAATAAAAAGAGAAAGATAAAAATCAGCAAAAGACAAGTAAGAACAAATACATCAAGAAAAAAAAAATCAAAAATGATTTTAGACAGGATGATTTCCTGAGGAAAGGGGCAAGGATGATGTAAAAAGGAGACAAAAACATGCCAATCAGAGATTTTAAAAAGGAGGTCAGGGGTGAGTTAATATAACTAGCAAAGGAATGAAAGAGTAGCATGAATGTTTTAGAAAAAAAAAGCCACATTAGAGTAACCAAGCAGAATTGACAGAAATGAGAAACATAGAAACATGGTGGACAGGCTTAAGAAACCTCACAAAACAAAATGGAACAGAAAAGGGACTTTTTAAATGATCACAAAAAAGGTGACAGATACAGAAGACAGAAAAAGATATTCAACATATGTTTTACTTCATTAGTATTCCTCGAAAAGAGATCACAACAACTATGGGAGGAAAAAATTCTGAGAATATAAAGGGAAAATGTTTTCCTGAAATAAAGCAACAATCATTCTAGGCAGGCATTCCAAGTCCCTGGAAAAAATTAGAAGAGTACAATCAACTTTAAAATATCCTAGTAAAGTTACTTTATCTTTTTTTTTAACTTAATCTTTTTGTGTGTGTGTTTAAGATTTTATTCATATATTTGAGAGAGAGAGACAGGGAGTGTGAGGAAGCCAGCATGAGTGGGAGCAGAGGGTGAAGGAGAAGCAGGCTTGTGGCTAAGCAAGAAGCCTGATGCAGGGCTTGATCCCAAGACCCTGGGTTCATGACCTGAGCCAAAGATAGACAGAACCGACTGAGACATCCAGGCATCCCATCTCTTTTTAAGACTTTATTTTAACGTGATCTCTAGGGGTGCCTGAGGGGCTCAGTCGGTTAAGTGTCTGCCTTTGACTCAGGTCATGATCCCAGTGTCCTGGGCTCCAGCCCCTCAGCAGGCTCCCTGGTCAATGGGGATTCTGTTTCTCCTTCTGCCTCCTGCAACCCCTGCTTGTGCCCCCTCTCTCTCCCACTCCGGTTCTATCACAAACAAATCAATAAAATCTTTTAAAAAATAAAAAAAATAAAGTGATCTCTACATCCAGTATGGGACTAAAACTTAACCCCCAGATCAAGAGTCTTATGCTCTACGGACTAAACCAGCCAATCACCCTGCAGTTACTTAATCTTAAAGATAAAACGAATCTTTACATGAGCATAAGGAAGGAATAACATGAGTGTCCTTTGACTTCTCCTTCCTAACACTCTATATCTGAAGAAGTGGATAATTTTGAAAGTAAGAGAAAGACTAGTATTCCCTTCTTTGTTCATCAACCATAGATATGCATTCTGGACCACCCAAGAACTCAGCCCCTCCCTGGAAAAATATACTTGATAAAAATAGTCAACTCAAGAATAGGTAAATCAAAATAAAGACCTAGGGAATTGAAAAATTGTAATAAAAGACTAGTTATCAGCATCGAATCTTTAATACTAGCACAGAGATCAATCAACCTGTATTTTTTAAAAAAAAGTAATTTGAGGGAATACTATGCAAATGTTACAAACTTCACTAATGTGAAAGTAATGATGTAATTCGCCAACACAGGCAGGCGGCAAAATAAAGAAGTGGAAAGACGTGTGAGTACATTTACGGCTCCTTCTGTGCAGTAACAAGGGACACCGTGTTAATGATTCCTCTGGATAGCATCACGAGATATGGTCTGAAGTTGAAATCTGTAGTTAAAAATCCATAATGACCCCAACATTCATGTTTCTCATTACATTTTCCTTACATCTTGGGGGATTTTCAGTAATTCGCTTGTTTTAAAAATAGTTCCTTTAGTTTCCCTTCAGCATCTTTCCCTTAAAAGCATCGAAATTTAAACTAAATAGATGTTTAAAGAAGAAGAGTATGTGCCAAATCACCGTTCTAGAGTAGGAAGTCACTGCGTGCAGACCCCAGCTGAAGGGTTAATGTGGACCATCAGGTTTCAGCGCTACTGGGTGTGAGCTGATGTCAGGTGATTGGTAGCATCGACTAAACAGTTTGAGAACTGTAAGAATACATTATATTCAAAAGAAGAACAAATTAGAGCTCTAGATTCTTCAAGTTTAAAGAAAATCCATATTTATAGGAAATAAAGTGAAATGAAACAGAAGGAAAAAAAAAACGGAATGACAGAAATATCTATAAGAGCAAACATCAAATTAAGGCCAATAAACTACTGAGTGTTTACTCCTGAGATGCTGTGCCTTTCAAAATAGCATAATGACAACTCCCATTGTGACTCCGCTGTCAGAAAGTGACAGTTGCCTGTATCGGCTCTACTCCCAATGCACGGACTATCATGGAACGAAAACTTGGATGTGACATAACTAACTTCCTGCCCTACAACCAGGAGTCTGTAGGGACTGAAGCAGTCAAAAGGAAGAATCATCACTCCAGAAGGAGTGAGCATATAAATTTAAATCAGTAGGAAAGCAGAGCTCTGTTAATGAAGGAAGAAGAGCCGGTTCCAAATTATCTCCCTTAGTTAGTCACCTTCCCCAACCCCGACAAATGAATTAATTTGTAGGTCTATTCCTGCTAAATTAAAATCCATCTATCTTCTCTTGGGATTTTCTTCTTCTATAGAAATAGAGGCTTCTCTTTCCCAGCTGTCCTCTGAAGCTTTCAGCAGGAACCAGAATTCTAAAATAAGAAATCCTTTAAAACATTGGGTCCATATCTTACACATAAGAAAAATACCCAATGTTTTTCGCGAAAAAAAAAATCTTACTTTCAACAGATTTCAAAATAATAGCACAATTAGATTTACATAAGCCTCAAACCTTAGGACCCTATGGATATGTTGCTTCATATTTTTCAGAACACTCATTTGGTCTTCACTACAGATACTAATAGATCTAGATTTTTGAAAATAATCAAAGAAAAGAAAGTAAGTCCTTCAAAGGTCAAATTACAGTGGAAACAGAACTAGATTGAACTCAGGGGTCCTGATTCAGATTCTGAGTGTGTGACACTTGTTTGAGCTGCAAACATCATTACCTTGGATGTCTAGAGAGCTTTAGTGTCCCCTTTCATGAACCAACCCAACAAATCCTTTAAGTGTGATACTTTGACAACATGAAGGTACTCAGAAGAAATTGTTCAATGATTAATACTTATATTCTCTGGCTATTTATTGTGCCCTAGTACATATATGAGAGTCGTAAAGCTAGAGAGCTCAAGAACTGGGGATACAGATGAAAAGAAGGAAATGAATAATTAGAATGTAAGGTCAGAAACACATAATATAAAACATGTTTGTTTTTTTTTCCATTTTATTTATTTTTTCAGCGTAACAGTATTCATTCTTTTTGCACAACACCCAGTGCTCCATGCAAAATGTGCCCTCCCCATTACCCACCACCTGTTCCCCCAACCTCCCACCCTTGACCCTTCAAAACCCTCAGGTTGCGAGGTTGGGGCAACCTGAGGGTAAAACATGTTTTTAAATCTCCTTTGATATGCCATCTCCCTACATTATTATTCTAAAATCAGTCATTTAAATGAGATACAGGATCTCCAGAGAAAGGGTCACCCAAGAAGTGAATTTAAGAAGGACTTATATTGTGAGTAAAATTTCGTAAGAGTGAGAAATCATTAAGCATTCCTGTTGTATTCAATGCCCAATATTAAGATTCCTGCTAGGTATTGAGGTACATTGCAAAGATAAAAAAATTTTAATATAAAAATGATATAAAAAGTTAACATTGGGGTGCCTGAGTGGCTCATTTGGTTAAGTGTCTGACTCTTGATTTCAGCTCAGGTCATGTACTCCGGGTTGTGAGACTGAGCCCCAAGTCAGGCTCCATGCTCAGTGGGGAGCCTACTAAAGATTCTCTCCTTCCCTTTCCCCCTACTCCTACCCCTCCCTTTCCCCCTACCCCTCCCTTTCCCCCTACCCCTGCTCACTCTCTAAATAAATAAATAAGTAAACAAGTAAATAAATAAATAAGATAAGAAAATAAAAAGTTAACATTGACTTGTCCATCACGTACTTTTGAGATATTACTACCCAATCTTTGCCCTCCTCCTCTTGATTATAATGTTCGGAGGTAATAAACTTGCACCATTGGAAATGATTCTCCTATCATGATCAAAAATACACATATTTAAAATCTAAGTACTACTTTGCTAAATATCAAATATGAGATCTTTCTTCTGAAATTAACAGTCTCGCATAGACTCCCTGAAAATGTGCACCAAAACTTCTGAAAACTTCTAGTAAGCTATCAGAATTTGACGTATGCTGACTTGTATCTAACAGAGAAATCTTCCTTCTCTTTATTTCACTATTTCTCACTTCAGTCTATGCTCCTAAGAAGATGGAACATAAGTATCCTTTGCAACACATACTTCATTTTCTCGTTCTCAACACACTTTCAAATCACTGTGAAAATAAACAGAAATAGAAAGGTAAACTGTATTACATTTCTGGTATGTCCTCTCTGGGCCATCAACCAAAACCAAAAGATACATAATCTCTTGAATATTCACTTTGGAAAGCAGATCATGGTCTGGACAATCCAAAAGAGTGGGTTTATCAAGATTATTTGTAATTGACTTTGTAATGCATTACATGTTTTTGGCAGATCAGACTGTTACGTTTGCTAAGGCAAAGCACACAGAAAAAAAAAAGGATCGACTAGAGGTTTAGGACATCATATGATAATTCACCCGGAAATAATAAAAATTTGATCATATGAGATAGAGTCAACAATCACTAGGAAGCAGTGAGCCTGAGAATCAGTGAAAGGTATTTATATGGAATTGAGTGTTCCTTATTTTGTAGCAGGAGTAAGGGTGGGTATTTGGGATATGGCAACCAATCCAAGAAACTATCAACTTTATTTCCAGGAAAAGTTTGGGAAAGAAAAGGGTCATAAAACAAACAAACAACAATAACAACAAGTAATGTTAGGATAAACAGAAGTTTGTTCAGACTATAGGTAGAAATCGGTGTATAGCTTGTCCATCTTGTTGTCGTAATGATGGCATAGTCCAGTGCAGAGAATGGCGTGGAGAAAGACCTGATTTCTCAGAGGTGAGATAATGGCTTATTTTGGCTTCAGTTGTGAATGATTTCTATCCCTTTGTCATGGATCCTTGTCGTGTGTGGACCTGTTAACTCTATCATGGCCAAGATGGAATCATTGTTCTATTTCAAAGAAGGTAGGGCAAAAGAATGAACAGGCACTTACATTTATTATCTCTATCCGAAGAATAACAACTTTACTCCTGAGAAGTTTTTGAAATACTGTCCTCAAATCAGAAGCAGTATGCCATCCTCAGATGGAAATTAAAATAATTATGAAGCATTCAAAAATCCCTGCCACAGAATCTAAAATCACAGCATTTGTCACAAACAGAAAGAAGGAATGCACAAGCTTATATAATTTTGATGTACGCTGTGAAATTTGGAAGTATTCCATTGGTTAACAGTTTATTTCTGCTGAATTTGGGAAGGACACATTAATTTTAAATTGACAGTGGAAAGTTACTATCTGTATCATCACTGAGTTAAATATAACTTCTTGTCCAATTTGTGCTATGATATGTACTAAACAATTTCAAAAAATAATATGTACTTGATATAACTTTCTTATTTGCTTATATAATAAAAGAAATGAGAAGCCAAACACTGTGTATGTTTTCACTAGATAGCTAAACAATGCCAAACCACCCAGATGTAAAGTTAAGTTCAGTCAACCAGTATAATCAGCCACTTGCTAAGTCATATCCTCTTCCCATTTATTTGCCAAGCCAAATCTCCCATCTATGTTTTTCCAGCTGGTGTGTGTATTTTATAAAATTGTGGCTATCAAGGTGGCTGTGTTTGGGAGCTGTTTTCTGTAGTGCCTTATTTTTAGACTCAGCCTTAAGCTTTCTTGTTCTACATTGAGAGTCATCTTGATATTTCAGCAAAAGAATACTAGAAAATGTCATTAAGTGTTCAGACACAGTGTAAAGCATATTATTTTGAGCCAAAACAATCCCTGAATTTATTTTGCACGTAATCGTTGTTTCACTACTGTTACTCCCTTGTCAAACCTGATCCGTCCTCTGCATGACTGTTTTGAAATGATGGTTTCTACAGGCCAGGTAGAGATTCCTCAAGTCAATTGCAAGCATTTCCCTAGAAAGTGAAACTCAGGAATTCCAGTTGGTTAAATAGCTATGATTGTGCTTTATCCACCTGCTGTTTCAAAGAGTCTCAGTGACGATGTAATAGGAAAAAAAAAAAAAGTCATACACAAAAGAAAAGGGTATTTATAGACTTGAAACTCACACTCCCTTCTGATGTCTTTCTGGAAGGTGAAATGGCAAGGGGTGATTTCTTTTAGAAGTATCTAACTGTCAAAAGTATTAATGGGGAGGGCACGTTTTGCATGGAGCACTGGGTGTTGTGCAAAAAGAATGAATACTGTTACGCTGAAAAAATAAATAAAATGGAAAAAAAATTAATACCCAGAAATCAGTAGTGTTTCCATAAACTAACAACAAAGTTGTAAAAAGGGAAAATACAAAAACCACAACCGTTTACAACTGCACCCAAAAAGAATACAATATCTAGGAATAAATTTAACCAAAGAGTTTCGTGAAAGACCTGTACTCTGAAAACTAAAAAATAACGATGAAATAAATTAAAGATGACACAAATGGAAAGAAAAAAAAAAGTATTAATATTCTTGAACACTTTGAGATTTTATCTCCCCTTTCCTAAAAGTCATGTTTGCATTGCTGGTAAGGTATATCTTCTGATCTTATTTTTTTTTTCTTTTCTTCTCTTAAATTATGAGTTACATATAGGATAGAGATGAAAGCATATTCCCCCAAATCACAGAATCATCTAATCTCAAGGCTGAAAGTGCCATCGACTCCTGAAGTCTAATGTTACATTCTTATTCTCCAGTTCCCATTCCACAGCATCTGGAAGTCTAGCTGGTACTTGAAGGAAAGCAAGCTCCCCACTTAAGGGCTTCTTGATAATGTCAAAATCTGCCTTCTCTAAGGTTCTACCAATTCATCTTAATTTGAGCATTTGGGACTACATAGAATAGTCTAACTTCTCTTCCACGTGAAGACTTTTCTTGGAAGTGAGGCCCAATATAACCTGCCTTGCCACCAGTAAGATTAGTTTTCTTCATACCAAATATTCCCAGTTTCACTAATTATTCCTCATAAGATGTGGTATAGAGTTCTATTCTAGTACCCTTCCCTACAAAGTTACTCTCAATTCTTCTTGAAATGAAAGATACAGAGTATAACCTTAGTGCAGATGAAGTTCCCATGTACTAGACTGGAATGTTTGCATTGGTTTCCAGAATATCTCAGTGGTAGGTCATACTAAATTTATGCCCCACCCAAATCTGCAAGGCATGCAATGTTGCCAGCAAGCCTCATCTTTTCCCTTCTCTAATTGTCTTCTTTCTTTTTTAACCCAAGAATAACATCTCACAATTATCACTGAAATTACATTCAGATACAGACTACTCATACTGTCTACCCAAAATTTTTGGATACAGATTCTTTTATCTCATCTTATTTATAAGTTTTACAATTATTTTTGGTTAACTTCATGGACAGTCTTGAATCACAGCCACTACTGGGTATTTGCCAAAAGAAAAAAAACACTAATTCAAGAAGATATATATATACACACATATACACACACACACATACACACACACACACATATACATCTCCCTATGTTTATTGCTGCATTGTTTATAACAGCCAAGATATGGAAGCTGCCCAAATGCCCATCAATAGATGAGTGGATAAAGAAGGTGTGGTATGTATATGTACATATATGTACTTATAAATACACACATATGCACACACATGTGTGTATATATATGATGGAATATTACTCAGCCATAAAAAGGATATGGTCTTGCCATTTGCGACAAGATGGTTGGACCTAGAAGTTATTAGCTAAGTGAAAGAGGCCAGACAAAGACAAATACCATGTGATTTCACTTATATGAGGACTCTTAAAAAAACAAAATAGGTTAAAGAAACAAAAAGCAGAATCAGATCTATAAATATAAAGAACAAACTGATCATTGCCAGAGGGGAGGGGGGCTGGGAGTGGGCAAAATGGATGAAGGGGAGTGGGAGGTAGAGGCTTGTCGTTAAGGAATGAATAAATCATGGGAATAAAAGGCCCAGCATAGGGAAATACTCAATGATGGTATAATAGCATTGCATGGTGGTAGGTGGCAGATAGACTTATGGTGAGCATAACATAATGTATAGACTTGCTGAATCACTAGACTGTATAACTGAAATTGATGTAGCATCATGTGTCAACCATATTAAATTTTTTACAGTGGTTTTACCACTCCTAAATGCAATAAACAAAAGCACAACCAGAAAATTCTCTACAGTACAATATTGATTCATTAGTTTGTGTTCTCTATGTACAGTGGCTTGACATTAATTTGTGTTCTCCATGTACAGTAGCCTCGGTTGTTTAATGATTTGCCTAAACTCATTTTTATCATCTTATTCACATTATAGGGAAAAAGTATGCCATGTTCCTTTATGTAATTTAAATGCTGTCAACTAAATCTTTGTGATCTTTGCGCTTCATACTTCTGACAAGAAGATAAGCCTCATTTTCATGTTTTTTTTTCTTTTAAATCAGGCAGACCATGCCAGAACTTTGTAATAATTATCTCATCTTAATATATCATGGCACACTTTCTTAATAATCAATTCTTAGAATCTTTGCTGTCTTCAAGCTCAAATTCAGTGTTCTGCTTTGTAAAATCCACACTATGCTGTTGAAACGAGAGAGCGATTTGCCTTTCTCAGCCTTCTGATATCTCTCACATTTGCTGTGTTTCTCAAGAATTCTGTAGTTCTCCCATCCAAGTACTAACCAGGCCCGACCCTGCTTAGCTTCTGAGATCAGACGGGATTGGGTGCGTTCAGGGTGGTATGGCCGTAGACAAGAATTCTGTAGTACTGAAGGTCTTCCAGTGCCCTGGGAGCCAGAGCTCCCTGAGAGCTGCTCAGGGGTGTATGTGTGTGCTGGCGTCCAGAATCCACTTAGAACTTTAGAACTTATCTCAGATTTGAGTTGCCACTTAAAAATCATCATTTCCCTTTGATTCTGTTTTCAACACAAACAAAAGAGAAGCCAAATGTCTGTGAGGGTCTTTTTCCTTTGTGATATCTATGTTCATTGCACCACCACCACCAAGTTCTTTTGAGAGCCACGCTGCTATCCAGTTTTTGAAACCCAAAACTATACCTGGGTTACCCAACCCAGTTTTTGCAGCCCCCAGTGGTTAGAACTTTGACTTTCTGACACCCTTCCATGAACCTCTACATTCTAATTCACCCTTGGATCCTAGGACTTCTCTTTCCCTAATATGCATAGGATGAGCTCTCAGTGTCTGACTGAATTCGTTGAATAGCTCTTTGCAAACATGCTTGTTACTTTAGGAGGTTCTCCCGTTTCTTCTTCATTTGGTAACATACAAATTTCACTTTTTAACTTGTTGAACCATCTTCCTTTCCAGAATCCAACAGCATGTAATCAAACACATTCTTCTGAAAATTCTAAATTTGCTTTCGTAAGCAGAATAGTGAAAGGTAGATATTAGTTTTCCCAGAATTATGAGGTTCCTTAGGGTAAAGTACAGAATTTTGTTTTTTTCCCTATACTCAGGGCATCAGAGTCTATGTCTCTGTCTATGTCTATGGATACTCTATTTTGTTTTTCTTCCAGTTACCACTGATATAGAACAGTTTTACTGTGTACTACATACTCTTTGCTATTTTGCTATTCTAAATCTTATTCCCATGGTGAGTTTGCCTTTAGGTTTAACATAATGATAAGGTAATTTCCTTTTTTGTTTATTCTTTATGGATTCTGAAATATTTAGATTTAAATATATGAGGGGCGCCTGGGTGGCTCAGTGGGTTAAAGCTCACTTAACTTCCTTCAGCTCAGGTCATGATCCCGGGGTTCTGGGATCGAGCCCCATATCTGGCTCTTTGCTCAGCAGGGAACTTGTTTCCTCCTCTCTCTCTGCCTGCCTCTCTGCCTACTTGTGATCTCTGTCTGTTAAATAAATAAATAAAATCTTTTAAAAAACTAGATTTAAATATATGTCCAGGAGTAAGGCTGACTCAGAAAAAAGATACAGTACATAGGGAAAGTTGTCTGTTTTCCCAGGTCTCCCCATGCTGTCTCTTACACCACCTCAGTGGGAGACTAGCTACCCTGTTTTCCATTTCTCAGTTCTCTCATAGTCCTGCTTCCTGTGACTCTAACTAAATATAATTATTTATTTGTTTATTTATTTATTTATAATGAGTTGTAAATATCCAAAAGTTACTCTCCCTTAGATATACCTATGTTAGCAAGCATCAGGTGTTATGAAACACTGCTGGCTAGTGGGAGGGCAGATGGCAAGTCCAACCTCAATCACTCATGTATTCCTTCACCCTACAAGTAAGTACTGAGCTCTTTCTTTGCGCCAGGCCTGGGCCAGGCACAGGTATATGACGTCATCCCCTAACCTTCTGGAGCTTTCCTTCTAGGAAGGAAGGAAGATACCAGGAAATATGAGATGTACATATCAGCCAAAGTCAGAAGGGTACATACCCTTTAAAGTCAGAAGGGTAACTTTGAGTTACATTTCCAAGTGAGCCAGCCAAACAATTAGAAAGAGAGCATCCCATGTATAAAAACATGTCGGAAGAGTATGAAGTAACATTTTAGGTTTGGAAGATTGCAGGTTTTAGCGTGTGCTGACAGCAAAGGCCCCCCTTTTGCCAAAGTGAGTAGAGACCAAATGGGTGCTAGATCATGAGGAAGCTTATGTCTATGGTAAATTTATCTTTAAAATTATGAGCAATTTTGAGAGTAAAATTTTCTGAGGCCCTTGAAAGAAAAATATATTAAGTTTATTTTCTTTTCTATGCCCCCATCTGTCACACTCTCCCAATGATCATCCAGCCCTAGGTGAATTCCAAAAGAAGATAACTAAACTTCACGTCTTCCCTATGACCAATACCATTACTGCTTTTTTAAGCATAGGAAAAAGGTATGTGCCCATGACTAGGGGGTTAGCATAACTTTTGTCTTATTGCTCAGATTGTAAGATTTAGTGAGTGTCTACTAACATCTGTGGAAAGATCTCTATGTGGATACAGACATGGATATATACTCAGTATTTAGCTATTTACATATCCTTATCAGAGTTCCATGTTTATAAACTTATGTTTCACATGCAACCATGGCAATGCAAAGAAGATCTTACTTTTAATCCAAATCTAGCAGAGACTTTATGATTTAATGTATCTTACTATAATTATCATCATAATCATTCCACTGTATATAGGGACTTATCATAAAGCAGATTAAATTGGCCAGGAAAAAAATTAGAAGCTGTACTGCATAGAAACAACCTAAAATTAACTTCTGCAAATAAATCAGGGGACACATGTCTGTCTGCATGTGTCACAATCATTCCTAGAGATGGATCGTCTGACTTCGTACTTTTACACAGGCATCTTTTCCCTGCCTGGCCCCAAGAGCATGTGATTTATTGTGACTGGTTCTTTCATTGTATTAAAAACAAAGAAATATTACAATTCTCTCTTAAGTTTCCCAGTGCTTCAATTCAATTTCCTGCCAGTTGGTTTCTGCTTCCTGCTTTTATTTGTAAGAAATTATACTCTACAAAGCCCAGTGCGTTAAAAGCCTGCTGTGACTTTGCATGGCAACAGAACTGTGGGCAGCCGCTGGCCAGGGCTGTGAGGGGTGAGACATGCTAGTGTTTTCAACAGGACCCGTCTCTCCCACAGATTTCTTTCACCACACGTGCCAGTAGCCGTGAAGTGTGGCAGGAACAAACACTCACATGCTTTGGGGAAACTCATCTGCGGTTGAGGAACAGGTTACTGAGTCAGAATTATGTAACCAAATGGGACCCAAGTCACCAGATATTTGCAAGCTCTGGATGGAGCTTTTTAGAGATGAGGGTAAAACCAGTGAAGAAGTGAACAGAAAGGGGAAAAAAATCGATCTTCCATGTCAGGCTATTCCTAAATATGACTTGTTAAGGGCTAATGACTTATTTCTAGGGAAAAGGAATATTTTCTGTATTGAGGGCCCAGGACCAAACATATTTATGTAGTATAAAATGTAGTTTCAAAGCTCCTGAGAAGACCTGAATCCAAAATTCCTCTCTGGCTGTTTTTATACCCCAAAATATTCTCATCAAGTGATCAGTCGTTTGGAGATATGTATTATCCTCATCCAGTTTTCTGATTATGGGATTCAGAGACTCTAGAGAACTCTCAAAACATAATTGTGTTCTCAACAAGGTTTTGATGAATGAGATGCTTGGATTTGATGGATTGTCTCAGAGCAGGAGGACAGCATGTGGGAAATAAGGAGAAAAGGCCAAATATGAAGCCAAAAGACCTGGTGTTTCGGATTTTACCCTGCAGCCAACCCCCCTGGGGTCACTCCTCTGGAAAGACTCTCACCTGGCCTGGAGAAAGGATTCACCCACAAGTGTGCCAAGTTAGCAGTTCAGCACTAGCTGAAACTTCTAGGGGCTGCAAGTTAACAGATAAAAATTAAAAAATATGGGGCGCCTGGGTGGCTCAGTGGGTTAAAAGTCTTCCGTTCAGGTCATGATCCCAGGGTCCTGGGATCGAGCCCCGCATTGGGCTCTCTGCTCAGCAGGGAGACTGCTTCCCTTCTTCTCTCTCTGCCTGCTTGTGATCTCTGTCTATCAAATAAAAAAATAAAATCTTAAAAAAATATATAAAAATACAGCAACAGAATAAGGTCAAAGTGAGGCAAGGAAAAAAGGAAATACTGAGTTAGGGGAGGATCTAACTCAGATTTTAAAAGAATCTTGAACAGAGCATGCTACTGTGTGCAGCATATTACCTAGTACATCATGATAAGAAAGAGTATAAGGGCACCTGGGTGGCTCAGTGGGTTAAGCCTCTGTCTTCAGCTCAGGTCATGATCTCAGGGTCCTGGGAATGGAGCCCCGCATCGGGCTCTCTGCTCCGCGGGGAGCCTGCTCCCCCCTCTCTTTCTCTGCCTGCCTCTCTGCCTACTAGTGATCTCTGTCAAATAAATAAATAAAAATCTTAAAAAAAAAAAGAAAGAAAGAGCATAGGAACATCACGCCCATAAGAAGATTGAGTATGAAAATCAGAAAACCCAAACCTGCAGCCAAGACCAGAAGAACAGAAATTAAGACAAGTGTAAGAATAATAATACAGAAAAACCTACTATTTATTGAATCCTAACTAGTGCCAGAAAAGTGATAAGCAATTTGCATACATTACCTCATTAAACATTCACAAAAACTGTAAAGCAGAGGTTTTATTCCTATTTTATGTATTAGGAAGGTGAGAACTAGGCAAGTTATGGGGTAGAATATACTAGGAAAACCATCATTCAAACCCAGGTCTGCCCCAGTCTAAGCTCATGTTCCTAAACACTCATAAGGTCCAGTAGAAGGCAAGGAGCCAAGTAAGCACAGGAATCAACCAAAGAATGAAGAGCAAAGTGGGGTGGGGGAGAAAGCAGGCCTTGCACATTTTCTCCAATTGTTATTTTCATTGACCATCGCTAGTGATAGCAGATTATGCTGTATGAGTAAGCTCTTCCATTATCCCAGTGACTATCACATATATAGTCTTTGGCATATCATCGTTTCTGCTAAATCATTTCCAAAAATATAAATTTCCTTCAAAATGTCTGCTTATACTTTGGTAGAAATTAATACAGTTGCCTCCTAACAAGATAGCAAAAATTATCCAATCATTGTTCTAAGAACTATTAAAACTGCAAAAATAGTTGATCCTCAAAATTTACAGTAACATTCTCAGATACTGCTAATGCTTCCTTCTTCCCATTCATTCTTTAATGTAATAAACATACATCAAGAATCTACAACATGCGGAGCCTGGGTGGCTCAATCAGTTGAGCATCTAACTCTTGGTTTCAGCTCAGGTCATGATCTTGGGTTCCTGGCATGGAGCCCTGGGCTCTGTGCTCAGTGGGGAGTCTGCTTGTCTCCTTCTCCCTCAGCTTCTCCCTTCCACTCATGCTCACTCTCTCAAATAAATGAATAAAACTTTAAAAAAAGGAATCGACAATGTAACAGATCTGCAGTAAACCTTGTGTAGTGGGAGAGACCTATATTAATATGTAGGTAAAACTACAAGTAAAATTGTACATGCAATTAATTTATGTATTTACTGTATTTATGCATCTAAAATTAAGGCTGCCATAAATACAATGGAGAAGTTCATGGGCTTTGAGAGGGCACAATGGAGATTCTCCATAGCCATGGCAATTAAGGAAGGGCTTCTAGTTGAAATCTTTTGTAACATGAGACCTAAAAGTTAATTGAAAGGTTGGCTAAAAGGAGAGTACAAAGTATATATATATATATATTTAAATATTTTATTTATTTGTTTGTCAGAGAGAGGGAGAGCGAGAGAGCGAGCACAGGCAGGCAGATGCAGAGGGAGAAGCAGGCTCCCTGCTGAGCAAGGAGCCCGATGTGGGACTCGATCCCAGGACGCTGGGATCATGACCTGAGCCAAAGGCAGCTGCTTAACCAACTGAGCCACCCAGGCATCCCCAAAGTATATTTCTGCAAGAGGGCATATCATTTGCAAGCACCCTTTGTGGTTGGTAGCATGAAGCAATAAGGGAGTGGAAGAAGAGGCCAAGGGCTGAATTAGTGGGAGGCAAAGCTGGGGAACCCCAGGACAGGTTGGTAAGCATTTCTGCCATTCCCCCTTTGCATAAGTTAAGCACAAAACATCTACCTGCATGTTTCATAATCACTTCAATATCCAATATATTTATTTTTTGTGATAAATTGTAGTAATAATGTATATAGTACGCACCTTATAGGAGAGTTTTACCATAAACATTTAAGAATTAAAAAAAAAAGCAAACAACTAACTGCCCATATAGACAGATCTGTGGGAGCTTGCTTTTCTCCTTGTTTTACAACATCCCCTCCCAACCAAATGCATATGATTCTGTGATTTATCTTCATCTTAATATCATAAATATCTTTGCACCACTGTTGCATTATTAATCACCTTGAATTCTTACATTTTTATTCTTTTGGAATCTCTATGATCCTTGGACACATCATATGATAGCATAAATAATCTTGTTTTAATAAGCATTTACAAACTTCTAGTATCTAAATTTTATGAGCTGAAATTACTTCTATGGCATTAAGTTTTCTGAATTTACTTTTACTCATTCAATGTAAATTTATACTTGCAATTGTTGAGTAAAAGATTGCAGCACTTTCTAGAACTCTATAAAAACTAAATTATAAGAAGGGCATCTTGGTGGCTCAGGGGGTTGAGTGTCTGCCTCCGGCTCAGGTCATGGTCTCAGGGTCTTAGGATGGAGCCCTACGTCGGGCTCACTGCTCAGTGGGGAGGCTGCTTCTCGCTCTGTGTCTGTCCCACCCCTTGCTCCTGCTTTCTCAATAAATAAATAAATAAATAAATAATAAGGATCCATATTAGATTAAATACAGGCTGTCATCAGAGAGACTCTAAGCTTCATGCAACAGGCACTGTATCTGTCTTGTTCACCACTCCATTCCTCGTCAACTCACAATATGTATGGCACATAATACTTCACTTTTTGTGTGTAAACAGAGAGGAAATTAAAAGAAGAGGTAGAATGTGTCGAAGTTTTCTTTAAATTCAGCCTCATGTCTGATTCACTTTGATTTGCTTGCTTTTGCTTTCTTTATGTAAATATGTCTGTGTTCATATGTGTAGGGATCTGTCTGTCTAATGCAATAGTCATGGTTTATTTTTCATGGGAAAGACTAAACAAAGTAAGCACACACATGCACACACACACGCACATGCAGTGATAATTAATTCATAACAGTATTAATTCACACATTTTCATGGTTGGAATGATTCTGTTTACATTTTCCAAACCAGTGTTTTCCAGTCATTGCCAACAAAATACCCTATTTGGAACATGTAGTATAAGATTTTACAAATTGACTCATATTTCTTATACCTTTTGAAAATATGTGTTTCTATTTTTAGAACTACCCTATGACCCAGCAATTGCACTACTGGGTATTTACCCTAAAGATACAAACATAGTGAATCAATTCTTAAACAATGAATATTTTGACAAAAAGTCACACACTTTTTCTTTCTTTCAGCACTTCTCTTGCTTAGTTGGAAACTGGAGAACCAATTACCAGTGTGGCTCTCCTAAGCATTTTCTTACATGTTTGTCTTCTCTGTGAAAATGTTTCCAGTCTTTCTGATTATAAATGTTACAGAGTATGATGTGTGAATCAATCCTATCTGTGCAGACACAGCAGAATGAAAGGTATAATGATGTAGGAGTGAACTGTCAATGAATAATTCATATCTGACAGTGTGAGGTATTGAGTTCTATCAGGCAACATTCCATGGCAGAAAGGTCCTCAAAGGGCTTCTTAAATTCATCTGCATCAGCTCATTGTGTTTCTGCTTCGGTGGCAGAATCGATCATTTAGAATGAATGAAATGACATTCAGTGGCACTGCTTACTAACACAGATAGAAAAATATGTAGGTATTTGTCACAATCAAACATTCATTCAACAAATGTTGATTGAGTTCCTACTTGGTTCCTGCAGGGTGCTCAACGCTGGAGGTTTGGGGGGGGGGGGGGAAACGAAAACTGTAACACAGCCTCTGATTCCACAAAACTTAGCACAATTGGTAAAGATATATAAGATAATCATATCTCACTATGGTCCATGTTGTAAAGAGACCACAGGTTGGCCAAGATACTTTGCCTACACTATAAACAGGATTTGAAGAAGATAATATATGGAGAAAACACCACCAAACTGATCCAGAAACAGGTTCTTCTTAAAATTAGTGAATAAAATGGCCAGGCTTATCTTTTAACAGAATTTCAGCAAGTTCATTGGAACACGTGGTAAAATTTAAATCTTCCTCAACTTACAATGAGGTTGTGTTCTGATAAATCCACTATAAATTGAAAATTTCATAAATTGAAAATGTATTTAATATATATAACCTGCTGAACACCATAGCTTAGACTTAGCCTACCATCAGTGTGCTCAGAACAATTACATGAGCCTACAGTTGGGCAAAATCATCTAACAAAAATATTATTTTACAATAAAGTGTTAAATATCTCACGTATTATTGAATACCATACTACGAGTGAAAAGTAGAAAGGTTGCCTGGGTACAGAATGCTTGCTAAGTATCTCAGATGTTACCCCCGTGATTAAGTCCATTTCCATTTACAAAATAGGGCTAATGATGAAAATCTATCTCACTAGGTGGTATAATAAAAAAATAAATTATATAAGGTACTTTGCTCTATCCCTGCCCTTTATAAAGTGTTGAACAACGCCAGGGTTTATAGGAAAGTATCTATTTATAATGTTAAATTTAATTCAGCAGTATTTAAATCCACTTAAGACATAGGCTGATCTATACCCAAATCACTTCCTAAAATTTTCAGACATAAATGGCTTTGAGTTTGTGGCAGTCTGTTATACTGGTAACCTTTGGTGAACCACAAGTCCTGGTAGGGATACCCTGTGTAATGACTCTGAACTGACTCCCTGGTTCTAAGAGAACGTGGCAGAAAAGACACTGTGTCTGTTCCAGAGCCTGGTGGCTTCTGCTTTTGCTCTCTCTCTCTTTTTTTAATATTTTATTTGTTTATTTGACAGAGATCACAAGTAGGCAGAGAGGCAGGCAGAGAGAGAGGGGAAACAGGCTCTCCGCGCCCAATGCAGGGCTTGATCCCAGGACCCTGAGATCATGACCTGAGCCGAAGGCAGAGGCTTTAACCCACTGAGCCAACCAGGCGCCCCTGCTCTTGCTCTCTTGAAAGACCCACACCACCATGTAAGAAATCCTGTTGTCTTATAGGCACAGTGTAGATCAAGAGAAATCCTGAGACTATATTATAGAAAGAGACAGGCTTGGTCATTCTGGTGTCCCAGCTGATTCAAGCGCCCAACAGACCCCCCAGCTGAATACAGCCATATAAGTAACTACTGACAAAGAACAGTAGAACTGTCCAGCTGAGTCCAGCCCAAAGCAGAAACAGTGAGCAAATGAAATAGTTTTTATTTTAAAACACTAAGTCTTGGGTTGTTTATTTCAGCAATAGGTAACTGGAATAGGGTTATTCCCTTTTCCTAAATCCCTTCCCCTACCACACACACACTTTTTAGACTTCTTCCCATATGTTCCCATTTTACTGATAACCCATCGGTAAATCTGTAAAAGCTCCTGTAAGTTGAGCTAAAATAACATTCTTGAGTCATTTGAAAGATTTAGGACACATGTTAATTATAAAATAATAGGATTCAAGGAAACTTGAGTGTCCAACTTGGCTATGGTTGTTGAACATTTATTAAATAAAGACTTACGAATCTGTAAGATCAGTTTCATGAACATTGTCACCTAAATCTTTTTATGCTTCTGTAATGCTATAACCCATTGTTGACTCTTCATGATTTGAGCATTGTAAAATATTATGATACATATTTGTATTCATAAACTGCCCATTGTCCATTAATCTCTATTTCTGTTAGGGTTGGATTCTCTTTAAAGAGGAAAAAAATAATTTTCATCTGGAGGTTGAGTCCAAAATGCTATCCGCTTTAAAATGTATGGTGTGCTCTGAATTAAAATAGCAACTTCAAGTCTCACATGTAAGAATTTCAGAAGTTAAATTTTAGAGCATCTCTTCAACTTAATTCTTGTTGCATGTCTTTATTAAGCATGCTTTTCCGATTATAACAAACCAGCTAAGTAACCCTAAAGTATTACCAAATTTTTATTGAAGATGAATTTGAACAATTGGAAGTTTTATCAGAAGGGATAATTCATTAGCCCCGTGATCTCAATGAATCACTTTAGCTCAGCAGCATGATCTTGGCAAAGACTATTTAATTTGCCCTTGAAATGAAGGTATCAGTTCCCATGAGAATATCTCTACTTTCAAATCTGTTAGTACCGTGTAGATGACTTCAGAAATTATTAATCAGGTTTATAATATAAGCAATTGAGGAGCGCCTGGGTGGCTCAGTTGGTAAAGCATCCAACTCTTGATTTCTGCTTGTGTCATGATCTCAGGGTGCTGAGATTGATCCCCCAGACAGGCTCAGTGCTGGGCATGGAGCCTGCTGGGGGTTCTCTCTCTCCCTTTCCCTCTGTACTTCCCTCACTCTCCACTCACATTCTCTCTCACTCTCTGTCTCTAAAAATAATAATAATGGTAATATAAGCAACTGATTCTTCTATTGGTATTTTTAAAATAATATGTGTTGGGATTTAAGGAGTAATAATCTTTTATAATTGAGAAGTAATGATTATTCAAGTCCTCTATCAGTATCCAGGGTAATATTTAGGGTTCTCCAGAGAATGAATATATAATAAATACATACATATATATATGTGTGTGTGTATACATATACACACACACACATATAATGATATTTTATATAATTACTGGAAATAATTATATAATGATGTTACATATAATATGTATTATGCATATTATATATATATATATATATATTATTTTAAAGAATTGGCTCAGCAATTATAGAATCCAAAAACTGCAGAGTAAACCAGCAAGTTGATGCTTGATGGTCAAGTCCAAAGACCATCAAGCAAGAAACTCAGGGGAGAGAAAATGTTTCAGTTCAAGTATGAAATACTTCTGCTACAGAATTCCCTCTTGCCTGGTGGAGGTCAGCCTTTGCTAGATTCATATTTTCAACTGATTTATCAGTGGATTTGGTAAAGACTAGCCCACGTTAAGGACAGCAATCTGCTTTACTCAAAGTCTACCGATTAAACATTAATCTCATTCAAAAACATGCTCACAGAAACATCAGTATAATGTTTGACCACGTTTCTGGGCACAATGGGCCAACTGGGTTGACACACAAAATCAACTTACCTTGAGATCTGAACCAACTAAGAGACAGTCTCAGGTATCACACAGATGGAGATGAACAGTAGCAGTGTTTGAGTAGAAGTCATGACTTAGAGAAATGGCGAGATGGGCTTGCAACTCAAACCTCCCACATTAGTGATGGATGACCTCTACCCAGGTATCTATCCATAAGGAAGGGAGAAGACTATGCAGAGTGTGAGAAGAAAGTTCAAGTCATGTGCATCATGCTTTTCTCTGTCTTACTACCTGATATCACTACCATTCCTTGAAGAGAAATGACTGTGAAGACAAAGAGGAGGCTGTAAGTTACGGGTTGAAATGATTCTGAAGGAGTGGAAATGAGTACTACAGAAGATCATACAGCTTTGAGTGAAGAGGGACAGGGCTATTCCTTCAAATGGCATTCAAATAATATGTTTCAGAACAATTCTGGCTTCAAATCTAAACACACATCATCCAGAATATGGGTGCATGTGCATTACAAACTTAAAAATTATGTGAAGGTTGTTTTTGGAGGTAATTTAGAAAATCTAAACATATTCTTCAAGTTTTCTTCTTTAGGCCACCACTCCTTTTCTCTAAGAACAATGTAGGATTTGAGTCATCTTTACGGCTTTCTTATTTCCCTTTTATGTGATCTCTCAATATGATTCACAGAAATTTAAAGGTCCACTAGCAAAATAGCCCATCATAATTACACTTAGCTACATTATCCTTTCTCAGCAGAAAGTCAGGAAAATATCATTTATCATAAATTTGCATAATATTAACATATTCATATGTTATCCAAAGATATGCCATCTAAAAAGTTATGCAAATGCTCAGAATATTTTTTTCTCAAAACCCACAGATAGAAATTTCATAAACATTTTTGATTGTTTCTTGTTCATCTAAGCTATGTCTTAGGCTGTGTGAAGCAAAAGTATTTTTGCTTTCTTTTTTTTTTTAAGATTTTATTTATTTATTTGATAGACAGCAAACACAAGGAGGCAGAGAAGCAGGCAGAGAGAGAGAGGAGGAAGCAGGCTCCCTGCTGAGCAGAGAGCCCAATGCAGGGCTCGATCCCAGGACCCTGGGATCATGACCTGAGCCGAAAGCAGAGCCTTTAACCCACTGAGCCACCCAGGCACCCCTATTTTTGCTTTCTTAACAGGACTGACTTAATTATTATCTAAGGATACCCTCAATACGTAATGCACTATTGTTTTAAAAGTTGGAAATAGAGACTGAAGTCTTCCTTCCACGATTGTTAAAGCTTTTGCTTTTGCAACACAAATTTAAACGTTTCCCAAAAGATTTGCAACTTTTTCACAGGGATCAAAGGAACACATAAGATCATTTTTTCTTCTTTGATGACTGTCCATTTAGGAATTGAAACTGAATTCACAGTTGACTCTTGAACAACATCAGGGTGGGGGGGCACTGAAACTCCTGCATAGTAAAAAATCTGTGTTTAACTTCTGAGTCCCCATAAATTTAATTACTAATAGCCTACTGTAGATCAGAAGCATTACCAATAACCTAAACAGTCTATTAACATATTATTTTGCATATTCTATGCATTATATACTGTATTCTACAACAAATTAAGCTAGAAGAAAAAGGTTAAGAAAAATCTAAGGAATTTATTTACTGTGCTGTACTGTAAAAAATAGCCAACCCAGGGCAAACCTGTGTTGTTCAAGGGTTAGCTGTGTTTCTGTAATGAATACAGTGCCTGTATTCATTTAAATTCATTTAAATATTAAGACTCTCTAGCTCTAATCTTGAATCATTTATTTCAGTAACTCATTCTTCCCACTAAATTTATTAAGTATTTGCTCTGTGGTTGGAGATACTCAGTTTCTGTTGACTTCAAAACATATCCAGTTTCAAACCCCTTCTCACCACTCTACCCAGACCACCATCACCCCTTCCCTGACCAACTGTAACTTCCTCCCTGGTCAGTGCTTCTCACCTTGTCCCCATGTGATCTATCCTCAGCAGATAAGTCAGTGGGATCCTGGTAAGTAGATTGGTTGTCACTTGCCTTCTCAAAACCCTTCATAGACTACAAATAAAAGTTGAATAGGTCTTACGATCTTGGTCATCTTCCTCTAAGCAAATGTGCAATAACCCCTCCACATTTACTTTGCTCCATCTGCACTGGCTTATTTGCAGTCCTTTCAGCATGCTCCTGCCTCAGGGTCTCGGCTCGCCTGCAAAGCTCTCCCCTTTCTTTACTGAGTTCTCTGTGCAAGTGAGATCTCATCAGAGATGCCTTTTCTGAATAATGGAAAAGCAACCCCTGGCTGACTTCCCATCCGCTAATCATGCTTTTGGGGCTGATAACCATTTGATATTTTATATATTCAGCTTTTCAGGGTTTGTCAGCCCCAGTGAAATGTAAGCTTCATTAATGAAAAGGTGTGCTTGTCGGGACACCTGGGTTGCTCAGTGGGTTAAAACCTCTGCCTTCGGCTCAGGTCATGATCCCAGGTTCCTGGGATCAAGCCCTGCATAGGGCTCTCTGCTCAGCAGGGAGCCTGCTTCCCCCTCTCTCTCTGGCTGCCTCTCTGCCTACTTGTGATGTCTCTCTGTCAAATAAATAAATAAAATCTTTAAAAAAAAAGTGTGCTTGTCTATTTGTACACTATGGTTACTCTTGAATGTAAATAGTGCCTGAAGAAGGCACCTGGGTGGCTCAGTCGGTTAAGCCTCTGACTCTTGATTTTGGCTCACATCATGATCTCAGGGTCGTGAGATTGAGCCCAGTGTTGGGCTTGATTCTGGGCATAGAGTCTGCTTAAGATTTTTCTCTCTCCCTCTCCCTCCGCGCTCCCCCTTGTTTGCACACATGCGCACTCTCTTTAAAAAAAAGAAACAAACAAAAACAGAAAACAAAAAAACACTCTCTGATGTGTGAAAGACACTCATAAACATGTTTTGAGTGAATGAATGAAAGTGAAAGATGTCTTAGAAGCTCCACTCCAGTTTGGAATAAAAGTGAAGAATTGTGAAATGCTACGGCGCACATGCTCATGGTGCATGAGAGAACTGCAGGTAGAAATATATTCTGCTTGGGAGAGCTGGAAAAGACTTCAGAAAGAAAAAAAAATGAGTTTAAAGATGAACAAAAGTTTATTAAGCAGCGAATGGCATGCATGTTAGAAGGACCTACATAGGTCCTTGTACAGGGAACTAAAAGTCACCTAACACAGTTAGAAACCTTGAATCATACAGCATGGCTGGCATATGCTTAGGTCAGCCTTGCTTGGAAGAATACCTCTTGTTGATTCCCTAACATTTCCTACCTACTTCATCTCTTCCAGGTAATATTATGCATGCACATCCATTTACACACATATTTACATACATATATGTATGCATGTGTAGATATATATTATAATATGTAATTATATGTATATGTACATACACATATCCTACAAATATTGGGTAAATATTGTCCCATCACTTTTACATATTTTATTTCATTTTGGCCTCACAAAAACCCCTATGAATTAGTTGTAGCCAACTCTATTTTACAAATGAGGAAGCTGGCAGTGATGTTAAAATAATTTGCCCAGAATCACATAGTAGTGATGGATCCAGGTTTTAGCTGCAAGTGAAGTTCTCTTTCTTTATGTCAAGTCACTTTCCCATCTTGTCCTTTCCTTAGTACTGTGGAACAAGTGTACCTTCCTGATATAGTTAAAGATACATGATCATAAAAAAAAAAAAAGATACATGATCATTGCATCATGTAGAATTAGGGTAAGCTTCGTGCGATTGAAAACCCAAATAGCAAGTTTAATCAAGAAAGAGGCTTATTTCTTTCATGTAGAGGAGGTCAGGATATAGGATGCTTTGTTGCGCCAAGATTTGGAGAACTTCAGTTTCTTCTATCTTTCTGTTCCATCGTGTATAGTTCCACATTGACGGTGATCCCCTCAGCCAAAATAACTGCTGGAACTCCATGTATCCCATCCAAATACCAGCCCATGAGAAAAAGGAGATTCCCTCCTTCTGCGTGTATTTCCCAGAACATGGGTAGATAACATTTGCTTACTTTCCATTGGCCAAACTTGTCACATGGTCAGAGATGAGGGATGGAGTGACTTCCATTCTGGACAGCCATATGTTCACCTTAAAAAAAAAATACAGATTCTACTTTCAAAACAAAAAAAATGTGATGATAGATATTACAGGATAACATTCTCTGTAATAGTCATAAAATGATAAGGACACTTCTCTTTAAAGAGAATATTCAGAGGTCTGGAAAGTATGGCCCACGGGCCAAATTCAGTCTGCTACCAGTTTTTGTGAATGAAGTTTTACTGAAACACCATCATGCCCATTTGTGTATATAGTATCCATGGCTGCCTTAGCAGAGCTGAGTAGTTGGAATGGAGACTATGTGGCACACAAACCCTACAATATTTACTATATTATCATTTACAGAAAATGTTTCCTGATCCCTGTTCGAAGTCAGTGGGTTCAAGTTTCTAAAATAGAGTCAAATTATTTTAAAGATTTTATTTATTGACAAGAAAAAAAGGGAAAGAGAGAGAGCAAGCTAAAGAAAGAAAGAGCATGAGCAGGGAGGAGGGGCAGAGGGAGAGGGAGAAGCAGATTCCCCACTGAGCAGGGAGACCAACACAGGGCTGGAGCCCAACACGGGGCTCAATCCCAGAATCCAGGGATCATGACCTGAGCTGAAAGCAGACATGCTTCACCAACTGAGCCACTGAGGAGCCCAAAATAGACTCAAAATTTTTTAATTACTAACCCTGTTAGTATAAAAAGAGAGCCCCCACAGTAAAGAGCCCCAATACCTGTATGTTTTTTAGTTTATAAGTTATATACATGCAAGGCGGTAATAAAATAGAAAATATCTCAGTTTCAACCTAGCTCTGCACTAACTAGCTATGAGAACTGGGGCAAATCATTTATCCATCAGTTTCCTTGTTTGTAAAATGGGGAATATAATTATACACACACACACACACGTCCGTGTGCACACACACACACACCTTACAAGGTTGTGAGGGTTAGGCTGGCACATTTAAAGCCCTTAGAAAAGTACCTGGTATGTTTCCAATATAACACAGTGACCAGTACAGCAAAGGAACCATGATTTGAACATGTTCATGGTTTCCAAATGTATAGGATGTTTATTAGAGTTTCCCACGTAAATGGCTGAACTGCTGGTTCCAAAAGCTATGTTCAAATCCTGGCACATTCACTGAGCAGGTGGATAAACTTTTAGTTATCCTAGTTAGTAGTCCTCTCAGGACCTCAGTTTGTTATCTTTAAAATCAGGATAAAAATCCTGATTGCCTGGGTGTAAATCTATGTCTGTAATCCCTTAAATTCATGCTCTGCAGATACCAAACATTTAATGATCTTACCTATTATTTTCCCCCTACTCTAAAATGTTTACAGCTGTGGGGGTGCTTGAGTAGCTCCCCTGATTGAGCCTCCAACTCTTGCTTTCAGCTCAGGTCATGATCTCAGGGTCATGAGATCAAATCCCGCAGGGGGCAGCGTGTTCAGTGCAGATTCTACCGGAGATTTTCTTTCCTTCTCCCTCTAGCTTCTCCCCCTACTTGGCCTCTCTCTCTCTCTCGCTCTCAAATAAATAAATATATATTTTTTAAATGTTTACAGCTTTAGGGGCACCTGGGTGGCTCAGTGGGTTAAAGCCTCTGCCCTTGGCTCAGGCATGATCTCAGGGTCCTGGGATCGAGCCCCACATCAGACTCTCTGCTCAGCGGGGAGCCTGCTTCCTCCTCTCTCTCTGCCTGCCTCTCTGCCTACTTGTGATCTCTGTCTGTCAAATTAATAAAATCTTTAAAAAATGTTTACAGCTTTAATTGACATTAGAGGGGGACATACAGCCCGCAGAGTCCATGATTTTCTGACAAGTGAAGGAGGGAGACGAAGACAACAACACTCACTGAAGTCTCACTGTGATTTTCCCTCGGGCATCCCTCAGCCCCGTGGAATCTGTGTCAGGTCTTCTCTCCCCTCCATCCCATCACTGGCTCTGCCGGCCTATCTTTTCTATTTTTCCCATAAAGCGGATTCTAATTAGAATTTCCCAAAGGAAACGTTTTCTCCAGCTCCCAGTCCAATCTTCACTATCGTTACAAGAAGTAGAACATCACCCGCTGCCGATGGATCCAGAAAGATCCGTACTGAGAAAGAACCATTGGATCGGAGATGATGGATGCCACGATAAAAACAACGCAGGGTGAAATGACAGAGGGGAAGAGCTTTTTGGATGCGCAGTGAGAACTAGACAAAAAATTGGAAACTGAGTTTAGGCAACTTTTTCAAGAACTAGCTGAATCATGAATGCTCTGGCCCACACGGTGCTCCACATCTGTGTGCCACTGATTTCTACGCACCCGGTGTTCTTGTCTGTATCTGGGATGGTGTGCTGAAAGCCCCACATCAGCGTCTTTCATGTGATGAGCACTCTGCATGGCAAATTGCATCTGCTTTCGACTTTAAAGAAAACTCAAGAAAAAGACAACTTTCTTTAGTCACATCATGTTTCAGTCTCGTGTATCTAATATTTTTTTAAAAATGACTGGTCTCTATTTCAGGCTCATCCCAGCCTCACTGTGTAAGCTACTATTTGGGAAAAATCAACAGCTGACAACTTGCTAAGGTGAAGGTCCAGTGGGTAGGAGGGTGTTGGAGGGTTATCCTCGTCATTGGTCTCAGGGTCTCATACAGAAACAGGATCTCTTGACCTTGCTTGCTAGCTTCAAAACCTTTAATTCTTCTCCTGGCTTTTATTTCAAGTACTGTCGGCTGTTCTCTTCAAGCCTCAATCCTCAAAGATACTGCCAGATTTTCTCTGGAGGAGGAGAAATGATGTTAACCTTACAGACATTAGTTTTATATCCTCCATTTAAACCTACAGAATGTGTGGCTCATAATCCACTAGCATCCACGCTGACAACCACTGTACATTGTTCCAGGGTTGAATGCAGTTTGATTGGCAATAACCTCAACACTGAACTCCAAAGATCATCCCATAAACTAAACACAAGGAGAAAAAGAAAACTCTCCCATACACACAAAGCATGCATGCAGACCTAGAGTTTGTCCTTTCTGATTTTTATTTTGGCTCTGTTTTGGAAGTAAACAAATACCTACCATAAATACGGTGACCCTTATGGGAGTATTTTCCTCCCCTGGAGCTCAAGCCACAAGTCCATCTAAATAGACAGTCTTTATGCATAACCTGCCATGTGTGAGAGCTTCAAGCTCATTCAAAATAGAAGTGGTGATGAGATGGGAAGAAGGGATGAATTTTAACCTAATAAATAATCATCATCCATGCCTATTTGGAAAATAGCTTTCTTGTTGAATAATATTTCAATATGTAATATCTTGAAATGAAACTGCCATTACTAATTTAAGTGCAGCTTGCCATATAAATCTTGCAAATATGTACATACATGATGCCTAAATTACTCTCTAGGGCTGCCTTTTCCTGCTTAAATTACCTTAAGGGAAAACCTATTTAGGTGATGTTAGGGCCAGTCAAGGAGAAGGAAAATGACCACAGGAGAGCCTGAAAACTTTGCGCTTAGTGACCTCCCCTAATGCCAGTTTCCCCCTAATGCCAGGCTCCCCCTAATGCCAGACTCGCCTTAATGCCAGGCTCATAGGATATGAGTATATTTCATGTTCATAGGTCAGTTTTCTGAGTGACTTGTGAAGACCCAGAATTAAGACGATGTCAGTCATCCTGCCTGTGACCTGTGCCACATAAGAGGCTCCTAGACTAATCTACTGTGCACTCTATCTGAATTTCAATCAGGAGGAACAAATCTCTCAGAATCCTTGTATATGCCAGTGGTGTTATGCTGACCTTTGAATTACAAATAGATACTGAGAAAGAAATCCCTGAAGCAGGCAATATCCATTAAATAACAATTATGAAAAGCTGTTTGCCTTTTGGAATGGCTTTTCCCATAATGAGGATATGACCAAGTTGGGAGGCTGAGGAATGGTGGGACACATGTCGTTTCTAACTCTGAATTATTTGTTTCTCAAATGGAGAGAAATCCTCAAAGCTAGGGCTGGAGAGAGAAAGTCCAGGAGGCCCAGGGGTCTCCCAGGTTTATACAGAAAGGGTCACAGAAACTGTGTTAAGAATCGAAAAGAATTAGACTAAAAACCCAGCTTCTTTTCTGCATGAGAATTCAAGTCCTTTGAGTACAATTCAGTGTGGTTTGGGTTGTGTCTGAATCACCTAAGGAAATCTAGTTTCATAAAAGGTTTGGTCATGGAAAATGTTGATTGTTCCTCAATATTTATTACTTACTTCGGATATGTTCAAAAAATACTGTGTGCTTTGTTTTTCCTGGAAATATATACATATATAAAGAATTCTCAGGTTGAACTGGATGGAGTGGCTGGAATTTGGACATGTTTTACCCTTAATACCATCCATTTTATAGAGAGAGTTGTTTGTTCTTTGTTTTTGTTTTTTTCTAATAGTTTCCATCCTTAGGATGCAGTATACACATGTAAGTGTCTAAGGCTTCAGTTTCGGAGTTAGATGGTCCTGAGTTGACTCTCATTTTGATTCATGATAAGTTGTATAGCAAATTATTCAACATTTACTCTGTTTTGCATCTGCTAAGTAGGTATAATAATGTCTAGCTCATAGAGATAGGAAGAAGATAAAATGAGACAGTACGTTTAATGCTTACCTAAACATTGGGTATATAGTAAGTCCTCTATAAATGGTTCTACATTTATTATTCAGCTGTTGCTGCTGCAACCAACAACTCTTAAATTTCAGGGAGTTACAAAGTAAATGTTTTATGCATTGTTGCATTTCACAATGGATACAGGTCTGCTGTCATTTCGCAGGGTTTAGTTGGCTTGGCTCCACTGGGCTTTTTGTGACTTCTCTAGGAAGTGCTGTTGGCATGGTGGAGGGCAGAAACTCAAGACAGTGGCACGGAATCCCAGATGTTTCTTAACACATTTGTTTAGAAACAGTACAGGAATAGCTCAGATTCGGTTTCAGACCACTGCAATAAAGTGAATATTGTAATAAAGCGAGTCAAATGAAGGTTTTGGTTTCCCAGTGCATATAAAAGTTATACTACTGGCATATCTCATTTTATTGCACTTTACCGCAATTCACAGATTGTGGGTTTTTTTGTTTTGTTTTGTTTTGTTTTTACAAAGTGAAGGCTTGTGGCATCCCTGCAAGGAGCAAGTCTATAGGCACCGTTTTCCGATAGCATGTGCTCACTTTATGTCTCATTTTGGTAATTCTACAAATATCTCAAACTTTATTATTATTGTTATTTGTTATGATGAGCTCTGATCAGTGATTATGAATGACTGAAAGCACAGATGATGGCGAACACTTTTTAGCAATAAAGTACTTTATTGCAATATTCGCTTTATCTGGAACTGAACCCAAAACATCTCCAGAGTATACTTGCCTATTGTCATTCCCATCTATTTTCCATCAATCAAAAAAGACAGATGGCCAAACCCAAAGTCACAAAAGAGGAAAGTGGGCTCTGCCTTTTAGGAGGCAGTGAGTAGTTGGGAACAATAGCCATTCAGCTTACTATTTTTAGGTGGTAACCATGAAGTCATAAAACTTTCAATTTCTTTTCAATTTTGGTGGTAATTATGAGTTAAGAGTCCTTGTGATTTAATCAATTTTAATATCTATTATTTCCATTCTATAAATACTGGCCAACAATAATTGTTGGGTATTTTTAATTGTTCTCATACCAATAATAATCATCTAACATGGTCTATGATATAGTGATACATTATTTTTATACATCCATTTTTTACGTATGTTATTTTTATCACAGTTTTTAAAAGGAGAGGAGAAGAATCATGGATTACATTTCTTCTACTCTTAGTGTAGAAGTAAAATGATACTGCAGGCAGAACTCTGAATCATATTATACACAGTGCTAGGGTGCTACCACTATCCCACCCCTGCTGCTGGTATCCTGCCACCTTACTAATCATAACTTCCTTAAATAATAAGAACAGCTCACACCACCTGAGCACTTAATTTATTCCTAGTTCTTCTAAAAGAACCTTACAAAATACCTACTATAAATATCTTCATTTTACAGATGAGAAAGTTGAGGTTTGGAGAGGTTAAGTGGCCAAAGCCACACATTTGGAAAGGGAATGAAAAAGAATTGAAACCCAGAAGAGCCTTTACGATACCCATGCACTATACTATCTCCTGTGAAAATGTGGGAGAAGCATGACAATCAAAATGTATCAATCACTTATTATAGTGTAGAAATGTGTTCTGTGCATTAATGCATTTAACACTCAAAGCGTGCTTATAAAATTGATACCATCATCCATCCCCATTATACAGATTCAGAGAGTTAAAGTAACTAAGCTAATAGGGCACAGCTGGTTAAGTAATGGAGACTCACCGTGAAACAAGAAATTCTGGTGTTAGGGTTGACTCTCTTAGGCACCATGTGTTATTGCCTTGATAAAAAAAAAAAAAAAAGCTTTATTACCCACAAAATGTCCACACTCATCCTATATCCCGTAGCCCAACTCTATATCCCACAGGACACCCAGTATTCCAGGCCTGTCTTACATGCAAAGATTTCAGAGACGAGCTCCTGTCCAACCTATTTCTTCCTTTACCTCCCGAGTTATTCCCCTTCCTGTCGCCATAACAACACACAACTGGCAATACTCAGTTGGAATCGTTATCGAGAGAGGCAGAAGGGAGAAGCTTTTGATGTGTCTCTTCAGGGGTCCTCTCTGACATCTTTATCTCCTCCCGGTGAACTTTGGGCATCCTGTGATCTACAGCTCTGCCAATTAGGTTGTAAATGGTGCAGCTGCCTCTGTGCACTCCTGGCTCACGGGACTCTGGTAGGATATCTTGCATCCATATGTGGGCTTTCCCAACACCCAGCATCCCCAAATCAGAACAAGAGGAGCATCTCAATTACATAAAACATTACATAGAGTAAATAAGAGAAAAAAAGAAAAGAAAACAAGGATCGCATCTCCTTTGTCACAAAGGGGCCACAAACTACTGCAAGCAAATGAGGGAAAGAGAATGCTTCCAGATTCCTTCTCCTTAGTTAAAGAAGTGAGGAAACCAGAGATCAGTATGCTGCCCAGAATGGGGAAAAAAATACCACTTAGCAAATGCATTTTGGCCTTAAGAGTTCTTGTTCCTTAATCTGGTGGATCAAAAGTAGATTTTCCCCTATTGAGTACCCCCTTACATATTAATATGTGGGACTAGAAAATTTTCCCCATGACTAAGGGATTCGTGTTGACTACTTTGTTTTCTATTAATAAGTGTATCGAAAAAGTACACCACAGACACCAGGCGGAAACTTGTCAGCATCTTTCCTGTGACATTACCATTTATGTATCAAGTCTCAGGCTCTAACGTGATCTCAAGGTTTACTATGTGATGGATAGGAAGCCACTTCTCCGGATCCCAGCTTCTTCATTTAGAATCAGTACTAACAGGATTCTGGTACTCATTACAATATTGTGTGAGGAGAACAAATCAAATAATATTAAACAAATATCTAAATATAAACCTTATGCTCCAGGAAGGAATTATTAGCTTGCAATAGATGGGATATATTAATATACAGACTACATTGACTGTTCCATTCTTTAGACACAGATGTTTTGGACCAACCCATCATTGGGTAACACCACACACCCTTATTTATCATAATGTCCATAATACTCAGCAATACTGGATACAGACATTGAATTCTATATGGATCCCAAAATACGTATAGAACCTAGTTCCTCGACAAAACACACAAGTGTTTTATCACCCACTGTGATGATGACTGGATTTTCCCAAAGATTTCTCAGACTCTACACTCTTGTGCTCTTCAGCTGATAGGACCCACCGACTCAGGCAGCAATTTCTCTTAAATTCTGACGGTGCAAAGATATGAGTAAACCAACGCATCAGTAAAAATGCAGAATGTCCCTTTTATGGCAAGAATTAATTCTCGGGGCTCTACTTCACACTGTTTAGTAGTCCCTCAGTCTAAACTATTCTTAGGCAAATACTTCTCCTGCCTCAGGTGGTGATACCAGCAATCCCATGGTTCTTTTTTTTTTTTTTTAAGATTTTATTTATCTGAGAGAGAGTGAATGAGCAACGGGAGGGGCAAATGGAGCCGGAGAAGCAGACTCCTCGCTGAGCAGGGAACATGATGTGGGTCTTGATCCCAGGATCCTGGGATCATGACCTGAGCCAAAGGCAGATGCTTAATTGACTGAATCTCCCAGGTGCCCCTCCATGGTGCTTACTGTCACCAAATCTTGGCAACATGCCTTTCAATCATGCAAAGGTTTATATACACATGCCAGACATGTAATAAGAGAAAATACTGTATGCTTCTGAAATAGGTGTCTGGAGAGACTATAGACCAGCCTGTCCTAGTAAACCAAGTGCTAGATTCACTCTGTGAACACATATGCATGGAGGATACATCCTCCACCCAGAATATCTTGCCTCTCCCTGTATATATCTCTTTTTCTTAGAATTTTTAAAATCCTATCCATTATGTCTATGCACTCAGTCACAAACTATGAACTGCATGAAGAGGTCACACACATCAGTGAAACTATTGCTGCAGGCTTCCCACCTTTGGAAATGTTCACACACACTGATCTGAGCAGACCCCTCAGTGCGATCCAAGGGAACTAAGGGCATCCCTTCCAAGCAGCCCTGGCCGGCATGCTTCAGAATCAGAGGAGCATAGTCACTCATCTGTGTGGTTCCTAGCGGCTTCACAAATGAGCTGGCACCAAATGCTAGATGCTGATTATTTTATTTGTGAGAATCCAAAAGTAATTAAAGTGTTCACAGAGGAGGAGAATACGGGCATGTCACCCTGATCTAGTCACAATTGTCTTCCCACCATGAGGTCTTTAAGACAGATGTTGGAACATGCTGTTGTCATGACTGGAAGCAAATCATTACCAATGAAACTTAAAAAATAAAATTGGAGATCAAGGTGGTTGTTTTTGTTTTATAAATAAATTACAGAAGATACAAGGACATTTTTCCATTCCTGTCATTCATGTACTTCTTTGATTTCTTATAGAAGAGGGTGGAATTTGATAAGCATCATTTTAATTTCCTATAACAGGGCCATGTCTCTTTCCCTTATTTATTCATTGATCTGTCAAATAAAGAACCCTACTATGTGCCACATGTTATCCCAGATACTGGGCCTAGAGCAGTGAATAAGACAAAGTCCCAGAGAGCCTATTTCCTGTTGGAAGAGGTAGGAAATAAAAAAAATGTAATTGAAATGATGGATATTGTTGCCCATGGAGGTAACTGACAGATAGAAAATAAGTTAGATGGGAAGTAAAGAATAATGAGGGTTGATGAACCATTTTAAAGGGAACTGTTTCAGAAGGCATCTCTGGAGAAGGGCCTTTCTTTTTTGTTTTTAATTAATTTATTTATTTTCAGCGTAACACAGCACCACACCCAGTGCTCCATGCAATACGTGCCCTCTCTATTACCCTCCACCTGGTTTCCCAACCTCCCACCCCCCACCCTTCAAAACCCTCAGGTTGTTTTTCAGAGTCCATAGTCTCTCATGGTTCATCTCCCCTTCCAATTTCCCACAACTCCCTTCTCCTCTCCATCTCCCCATGTCCTCCATGTTCTTTGTTATGCTCCACAAATAAGTGAAACCATATGATACTTGACTCTCTCTGCTTGACTTATTTAGAGGGGGAGGGAGCCACCAGAGGCGACGGATTGGAAAGTAATACCCCAATATGAGAAGGGCCTTTCAACAAAGACCTGAGGTAGGAAGAGAGTAAGAGAGTGAGACATGCGAGGCTACAAAAAAAAAAAAAAAATGGTTTCTAGGTAGAGAGGAATGCAGGAGGAATGCCTGGAATTGTGAACATGCTTGAGATTTAGGAATTCTCATTGAACACACTCAGAATAGAAAGGAGGAGCTGGTAGGCGGAAGGAAATATTTTCTTTGGCCTCATTTAGTATTTGCTAGGCTGTATTTAAAATCTACTTATAGTTCAAGTAAAGAGAATAAAGCAATTCACCAACTAGCACTGTATGTGTACATCCGCAATTGCACAATTTAATGAAAATGCGCTCTCTAAAAGTAAACAGACATGGTATAAATATCAATATATTTATTAACTAGTTATTATAGACAGTGCACACACGAGTGAAAATATGAATTTTGGTTTCCTGACCTTGTCTAATGCCTTGAAAGCTACGGATAATTCAACCAATTTCATATTACTTTCCTCTTGTCCAACTTCCCCTCCTTGAAACTAAGGCTTGATTTAGTTTCCAAAGAATCTAATTTCACCAAGATTGCTGTGGAATGCCTCTAATGATGCCCTTCACTCTCAGTTCCACTCAGTGCCCGCAGCAGTGTGCACCACCAAATTATTGTGAAGCTGAATGAAATAGAGCCATTCATCGGAGCTAAGTAAAAATAAACAGTTGAAATTGCCTGTCAGTCTCAGGGGGGAAATGAAGGGCCGGTTAAAGATATCTTCCCTTTTAATAAGAAATTTCATTACTTCGGGGGCATGTTGTGCTCCCATTCCTAGAGTCAGCCAGCTGCCATATCACCTTTGCTGTTGTCTGAGCCTGTAACTCCTGCCGTGTGGGGTGTCCTCCTAAGCAGGAGTGGTAATGGGTGTTTAATGAGCATTTCAAGCTGGTGGGGCTGGAACCAAGGAACATGGCATTATTGTTATTGTTATTGTTACTTCTCGATTTGTGACTTGCTCGGTAAGCTCTTCTAATATCATATGGATACTGTGTTAAATTTCTGAGATTACTGACTTCGTGTGTTTCTCTCTTTTGGATTCAATAAGTAGAAGAGGACTGCACAAATTTAAAATGAGTCGGGTGCTTGTATTCCCAAAGATCTAGCAAAACAAGGTCAACTGACTTTGAAGAAGGAAAATGGGAACGGTGTTAGCTAATCACATCTGACTACATTAGCCCCTACCTATCACAAAATTGTTGGTTTTAAATATTCAATTAAAATTACAATTCATTTCATCATGTTTCTTTCCACTTTCCATTATACTTCTGTCAAGTGCATTGGAAGGGAAATATTTAACGAAAGAAAATACATTTTCTAAGTTAGGAATCAGTAAGAAAAATGGGGGTTGAGGAAAAAGGTGGTCTGAGAGGAGGAAAAGAAGCTAATTATTTAAATGGAAACACAATTGAGCATACAATCTTCTTCAGTTGACCCTGTGCCATTCAAGGGGTGCATCTGGCTCCTCGAACTTCACTTTCTTGGTGTGTTTCAAGGAAATTGTTTTCCCACATTTTTGTTCTAATTCACCCAACATTTTACGGGGTCAGGAGAATGAGGGGTTGAGGAAAATTACAAACTTCACCTTGAACAGCAGGGGGCATTGCAGGGGCTGGCTAACTCTGAAAGCTGAACATTGGAAAGATGCATTTTCAAAAGGAATTATGGACAAGCAGCTTGTATTACAAGCACACAATTCCCTTTAGTGCTTCTGGAAGGAGCCAAAGCATGAATGAGGAACATTGGTATTGAATGATACCAGAACTTCAAAAAGAAATTGGTCATGCTTTATGTGACTTCTATTCATCTGCTAATATAAAAACAACCCATCTTCTCTTCATAGGTACCTCCTTTGAATGTCCCAGTCATTACTCTAATACATATAACATATCAGAATGGTGGTAAAAAAATCTCCTGCAAGGGTGGCCCATGGTGGCAAGTTCCATTCTTGATGCTACCACTCGATATGTATTCAGAAATTGTATATTGTGCTTGTGAGCCAGAGACATGCCCACTCATATTTCAGCTTTTGCCAGCTTTTGATTCATTTCTAGCTATTCACTGTGGGAGCAGATCATTGGAACTTGCCAATGAGTTCTGCTCTTCTATCTGAGAGCCAAAACCATAAGTGATGGAGAGTGGAATTAATCCATCTCTGGCTTTCTGTGGGGTCTCACAAATTCTTGTCAGGCACCTCAGCTCTGACTTAAAAATAAAACTTCCCTTATTTATTCTGGAAATTTCTGTGACAACAGGAATCCATTCTCTTCTGCCTTTTCATTCTCATCTCCCATTCCTAGTAGGACAATGTGAAATCCAGTGGGAAGGAGACCATTCTTTTTTTTTTAATTATTTTTTTTTCCTTTTTTTTTCCCCTTTTTATTAATTTTTTCAGCGTAACAGTATTCATTCTTTTTGCACAACACCCAGTGCTCCATGCAAAACGTGCCCTCCCCATCACCCACCACCTGTTCCCCCAACCTCCCACCCCTGACCCTTCAAAACCCTCAGGTTGTTTTTCAGAGTCCATAGTCTCTTATGGTTCGCCTCCCCTCCCCAATGTCCATAGCCCGCTCCCCCTCTCCCAATCCCACCTCCCCCCAGAGGAGACCATTCTTAATGCACAATGAACCTCTCCTTTCTTCATCCGAAGACTTTAACATATTCCCTTTGCAAAGTCACAAGTTCTTGTGAACTGCAACAAGTCCTTCAGTGAGAAGATCCCAGGTGGTGTGCCCAGGGCTTATCACTGTGGAAACTGGCTGGGCCCTCAGATGGAGGAAGCCCATTTGAACAGACAAGGCTGTCAAGAATCGATAACTCAACCGAGACACTCACTGTGGTGATAAAGTTCCAGATTCATCTTGAGAAGTTAAAATGACTGTTTATGTTCTCACCTATTCCAAATCCATGAGAGAAAAATGGTGGATGAGCCTGGTCCTGGAAAGCACTGAAGATCTTCTATAATAACAGACTACTTGCTTTGCTGGGTAATAAGTGTATATCAACAAATTGGCTCTTGAATTCTCTGCTTTATTGCTATGGTTTGTTGTAATTATAGATTCTTAAATCTGTTTTTAAGAAGACAATTTTAAAAGAGAACATCTCCACTTGGAAGTCAAACTATTGCCTTGGTTTTTATTCTTTAGATTTTGATAATTAAAGGTACTGAGTGTATCAGTTAAGGTTATGCTCGACTGTTATAACAAATCCCAGTTCCCAGAAGTTCAAAGCAGATGATCTTGACACCGACCTCTCCTCCAAATGGTGATTTCAAGATCCAGGTTCCTTCTGTTGTGTATCTCTTACTATTGCCATGATTGTCTGCATCAAGCTTATAGATTACTAAGAAAGATCTTAGTAAGCCATGGATGGAAATGGTGTACACCACTTCTGAACACACTACGTTTCCTAGAACCCAATTATATGGACACACTTATTTATAGAAGCAGAGAAATATAGCTAGCTATATGCTCTGAGAGAAAAGGAAATGAAATTAGTGAATACATAGCCAGTGTCTGACACATGAAATCTAGTAATAATTATTCCATTTTTACATATATTATGCACTTTTTAATTTCCTTTTAAAAAAAGGTACATTCTTTTTTTTTTCATTTTATTTATTTTTTCAGTGTAACAGTATTCATTCTTTTTGCACAACACCCAGTGCTCCATGCAAAACGTGCCCTCCCCATTACCCACCACCTGTTCCCCCAACCTCCCACCCCTGACCCTTCAAAACCCTCAGGTTGCCCCAACCTCCCTTTCTTTATCAACCTTCAAAGTGCCAAGATATGTATGAAACTAAATTTTATGGATAGAAAGATAAGAATGCCTAATTAAGTTGTGAAAGAAAAAAGGGAGAGAGGAAAAAGGGGAAGAAGAAGAAAGGGAAGGAGGGAGGAAAGAGAGAGGTAGAGGAAGGAAGAATTAATTAATTCCTGACCACTTTCTTCAGAGAGTACTCCAATTTTGAGCTCAATTTAGTTGAATCAAAACTAAGGCTAAAAATATGTCACCATTGAGGAACCTGAGTGGTGCAGTTGGTTAAGCATCTGACTCTTGTTTTCAACACAGGTCATGATCTCAAGGTCATGGGATCAACCCCTACATTGGACTCTGTGCTCAATACAGAGTCTGTTTGGGGCTCTCTATCCCTTTCCCTCTGCCCCTTCTCCCTCTCTAAAACAGATAAATAAATATTTTAAAAAATATATATGCCACCATGGAACAGATCCTGTGTCTTAGAATAAGAAAACCACCAAAAATCAACTACATACTCCACTTGGCTAGCTGTGTGAAAGAAGGAACTATTGCCTGGGCAAGAAAGAGACACTAGCAACCCAACCCTACAGAAATAACTCAAGAGGAACAATGCCACATTTAAACTTCAGCCCCCCCCCACCCCAGCATGACCATACTCCCATGCCTTCCCAGTTCATCCCAACCAAAAGTACAGCTATTTGGAAGGATGGGAGAATCGGATCAAAGTTGTGCTGTCATTGGAAGTTTGTACACATGGTTACATATCTCTCCTACCCCACAGCTGCCACAGAGACATGACACTGGGCTGGTAGGCTGTCATAATATTTCCTACATCACTGGATCTCCATAAATACAGTTAGTTACCAGGTCATGAGCAAGATTTCTAAAAGAATTCTCAGTTAACATCTTTTTTTTTTTTAAGATTTTATTTATTTATTTGACAGAGAGAGATCACAAGTAGATAGAGAGGCAGGCAGAGAGAGAGAGAGAGAGGGAAGCAGGCTCCCTGCTGAGTAGAGAGCCCGATGCGGGGCTCGATCCCAGGACCCTGAGATCATGACCTGAGCCGAAGGCAGCGGCTTAACCCACTGAGCCAACCAGGGGCCCCTCAGTTCACATCTTGAACTGTGGAGTAAGGAGTAAAATGTCATGCTGACTGAGGAAAAGCTGTTGCTCTGCTATGTCCAAACCCTGCCAGCAGGTCCTGAAAAACAGAAGGCCTACAGGAATTGTGCTGTGCATCTTAACTGAGTAGCATTGAAAGGGGAAAGACAGAACCTCTCAATGAGAAAAAGGCAAGGAATACCTGAAATATGGTTTGGAATATTAAAATACATTTGTTTTCACTGGTCATATCCAACAGTAACTGCAATATTTTTTTTGTAATATCTTTAAAACATTCGGACTAAGGATAGACACAATTATGAATGTTGGCTGTCGTTGACTTTTATTTCATTGAACAAATATCACCCTAAGTCCAATAGAGGCAAGGAGTATGTGTGTTCTGTTCATTGTTACATGTCCCAAGTGCCTTAAACAGCGCTCAGCCCAAGGTAGGTACTCACATATAAATTAGTGCTGCACTTCTATAATAACTTACTGAAGGACTATGGGATGGTTCCCAAAATAGGTTTTTTTTTTGTTTGTTTGTTTTTTAATTTTTTTTCAGCGTAACAGTGTTCATTCTTTTTGCACAACACCCAGTGCTCCATGCAAAACGTGCCCTCCCCATTACCCACCACCTGTTCCCCCAACCTCCCACCCCTGACCCTTCAAAACCCTCAGGTTGTTTTTCAGAGTCCATAGTCTCTTATGGTTCGCCTCCCCTCCCCAATGTCCATAGCCCGCTCCCCCTCTCCCAATCCCACCTCCCCCCAGCAACCCCCAGTTTGTTTTGTGAGATTAAGAGTCATTTATGGTTTGTCTCCCTCCCAATCCCATCTTGTTTCATTTATTCTTCTCCTATCCCCCTACCCCCCCATGTTGCTTCTCCATGTCCTCATATCAGGGAGATCATATGATAGTTGTCTTTCTCCGATTGACTTATTTCACTAAGCATGATACGCTCTAGTTCCATCCACGTCGTCGCAAATGGCAAGATTTCATTTCTTTTGATGGCTGCATAGTATTCCATTGTGTATATATACCACATCTTCTTTATCCATTCATCTGTTGATGGACATCTAGGTTCTTTCCATAGTCTGGCTATTGTAGACATTGCTGCTATAAACATTCGGGTACACGTGCCCCTTCGGATCACTATGTTTGTATCTTTAGGGTAAATACCCAGTAGTGCAATTGCTGGGTCATAGGGTAGTTCTATTTTCAACATTTTGAGGAACCTCCATGCTGTTTTCCAGAGTGGTTGGACCAGCTTGCATTCCCACCAACAGTGGAGGAGGGTTCCCCTTTCTCCACATCCTCTCCAGCATCTGTCATTTCCTGACTTGTTAATTTTAGCCATTCTGACTGGTGTGAGGTGATATCTCATTGTGGTTTTGATTTGTATTTCCCTGATGCCGAGTGACGTGGAGCACTTTTTCATGTGTCTGTTGGCCATCTGGATGTCTTCTTTGCAGAAATGTCTGTTCATGTCCTCTGCCCATTTCTTGATTGGATTGTTTGTTCTTTCCTAAAATTTATATGGAACCAGAAAAGACCTCGAATAGCCAAAAGAATATTGAAGAACAAAGCCAAAGTTGGTGGCATCACAATTCCGGACTTCAAGCTCTATTACAAAGCTGTCATCATCAAGACAGCATGGTACTGGCACAAAAACAGACACATAGATCAGTGGAACAGAATAGAGAGCCCAGAAATCGACCCTCAACTCTATGGCCAACTCATCTTCAACAAAGCAGGAAAGAATGTCCAATGGAAAAAAGACAGCCTCTTCAATAAATGGTGCTGGGAAAATTGGACAGCCACATGCAGAAAAATGAAATTGGACCACTTCCTTACACCACACACGAAAATAGACTCCAAATGGATGAAGGACCTCAATGTGAGAAAGGAATCCATCAAAATCCTTGAGGAGAATGCAGGCAGCAACCTCTTCGACCTCAGCCGCAGCAACATCTTCCTAGGAACAACGGCAAAGGCAAGGGAAGCAAGGGCAAAAATGAACTATTGGGATTTCATCAAGATCAAAAGCTTTTGCACAGCAAAGGAAACAGTTAACAAAACCAAAAGACAGCTGACAGAATGGGAGAAGATATTTGCAAACGACATATCAGATAAAGGGCTAGTATCCAAAATCTATAAGGAACTTAGCAACTCAACACCCAAAGACCAAAATAGTTTAAAAGACTTCTGAGTAGTGATTTTGATGTGGATGTTACCATGGGATTTATTGGTATGGACTGATACTTGAATGATCTGGAATAGCTACATCTCTAGTCAAGATTGATACTTAAATGATAAGGAATAGTGTCGGATTGATACTTAGGATCAATACTTAGGATTATTCCTTGGATTGATTCTTGAATGATATGGAATAGCTACAACAATAGTTAATAGGATAGAAGAGGGTGAGAAGAAACGTTTCGAAATTAGTATCAGTGAGAAAAAGTGTCACAACCATTAACATAAACCTAATCTGAGATTTACTGTAACATCAGAGGAGTGACTCCAGGTTCGTCTACTCTCTGTAGTCTTTTTATGAAGGAAAAAGAAAAAACTCCCTGATTTAATTGGATGATTGGTTTGTTATTGGCTGACCGATTAGTTGTTTTTTAAATGACCTGGGCTGGGACTCCTGGGCAGCTCAGTAGATTAAGCATCTGCTTTCTGCTCAGGTCATGATCCTGGGATCCTGGGATCAAGTTCCACATTGGGTTCCTTCCTTGGCTGGAAATCTGCTTCTCCCTCTGCCTGCTGTTCCCCGTGCTTCTGCTCGCTCTCTATCTCTCTCTCTGATAAATATGTAAGTAAAATCTTCTCAAAAAAATTAAATGACCTAGGCCATCCAATCACATCAAAAAGGCCTATGTAAATTAAAGTATCAATGTTTAATTAAAAGTTAAAGTAATGTATATATCATAGATTCATTTTATTTTATTTTTAAAAGATTTTATTTACTTATTTGACAGAGAGAGATCACAAGTAGGGCAGAGAGACAGGCAGAGAGAGAAGGGGGAGAAGGACTTGCTGAGCAGAAAGACCTTCGCAGGGCTCGATCCCAGGACCCTGAGATGATGACCTGAGCCAAAGGGAGAGGCTTAACCCAATGAGCCACCCAGAAACCCCTGAGATTCATTTTATGTAAAATTTATGATGTGACAAAATTATGATTTTATAAGCTGTGTCATTCACAGTATATTGGGACGCCTTACAAAAAATGCATACAATAAATTTAGGCCTTTTTTTTTTTTAAAGATTTTTTAGTTATTTATTTGACAGACAGAGATCACAAGTAGGCAGAGAGGCAGGCATGGGGAGGGGGGGGAAGCAGGCTCCCCGCTAAGCAGAGAGCCAGATATGGGGCTCGATCCCAGGACCCTGAGATCATGACCTGAGCTGAAGGCAGAGGCTTAACCCACTGAGCCACCCAGGCGCCCCTAAGCCTTTTTTTTTAACAGCTTCTGGAGTATGATTTTATTATTTATTTTAAATTACTATAAAGGTTTATAGGGAGCTGTGTGTTCCTGTCACATTTTCCATGATCCCCTTTGCTTCTTAGATAACAATGCAAGTCCTAATTATAATAGTGTTCATATGGAGAAATGCTGATTTACAACGAAGTGTTTTCGCAAAATTGCTACTTTATATTGTAGTAAAATCAGTGATTACTTATATCAGTGATCACAAATTTCGTTTGCAAACTCCGATATCTTGATTGTATCACAAGCATGATGACAAGAAGGAGCGCTCAACAGAAGTGTCGTCATGGCCAATGAGCAGCGTTGCTACAGCTATCAGAATGGGGAGGGCCCACACACTATGTATTTGCCATCTCCGAACTACGTCCACAGACACTTGTAAAGCAAAGACATACGTTGCTGACTGCTCTTTTGACCCAAATTAATTCCGCTTTCTAAAGTATCTGGTTCTGACTCCACTCCCTCTAGCAGGGCGGTTTATCCACTAGACGGACACAGCTAATTTCTTTTTAGATCTCAACATGTAAAAAGCAGATGGATTATACTCTGTGGTCTGCTCAGACTAGCTTTAACACCAGAAGGGGATTCATTGGCTCATGTACTGGCAGTTCATGGGAGGTCAGACTTCAGGGTCAGTTTGATCTGTGGTTCAATGATGTGAAGGCTTCTGTCGCTCTTACCCACCTTCCGCCAGCCAGCTTCAGGTCGACCAGTTCCCTCATGGTGGTCGGGTGACTGCAGTGGTTTGAGGATTCTTAGCCACATGCCATACCATGAGAGATTGGGAAAGTGAGGGTCTGCTCTAGCATGGTAACAAGGTGGGGATTTGTCTCTGTGGTTTTCTTGGGTCCCAGAACTGCTCCCGAACAAAATGTTCTCGCTGGGGGTATGGTGCTATGCTAACTGGCCTTTGCATCCAGGCTCCATTCCAGTAGCTCTGAGTAGACTGAGCTTCTCATAAAGTTCATGGACTGCACATCCTCATAAAATCTAGGAAATTGTGGGGAAAAAAGTAAGGGGGAAACAAAGTTTGGGTAGGCAACTAAAGGTGTCTACTCCATGACCTAACAGCCTGCCATTGAGAAGTACAATCAGTTAGGATCACAGGCTCTGGAGCAAGAATCCCTACTTCTGAACACTACCTCTTCCTCTTACTAGCAGCAGAATTTTGGCCAAGCTAAACTCCCTAGCTCAGCACCTCAGTTTTCTAATCTGCAAAATGGGGATACTAATAACTTACAAGCCTGTTAGAATAAAGTGAAATTATATATGTGGAAAATTTAGAATAATACCTGGTATTTAGTAAACATCATACAATTCTTAGATGTTATTATTTTTTATAGTTTTGCTGCATAATTAACTTCTCTCAAATGCCTTTATCTTTACACATACAAAATGGGATTTGCATGCTAGGATCAGAGCATTGGAAAGTTCCCAAACTATGAGCTGTTCATATCCTTAGAACTTAGTAATAGCAATTGATAATGTAAAATGGGATTTTTTTTTCTTTAGAGAGAGTCACAATTAAGTAGCAGATAACTTGCCTTACTATCACACAGTGCTCTCAACACATTCACCTCAATAACCTGATGCTATCATTGGGTGACTTCATAATTAGGTCCAGATTCTATATTCATTCCACTCAAAGACTATTGCTCCTACAGAGGAAAGTTTTGTGTTCTGTTTTTATTTTTGAATCGCAGTTGAAAATGTACCATACTTGATTGTCTAATTAAAGACCTATCCTTCACATGTGCATTTTTTTTTCTTATGAGGCACTTTGGTGCATTTTCTGGTGTGATGTGGAAAATGGACATGCTGTTGGAAAAGGATAAATAACAAGTCCTTAGAATCTCCTTTTCTCAGATTAAAATATAGCTTAAAAACTTTCTTACAGGATTTGGCTGATATTTTAGACAGTTTTCTTTGACTATGCATGATATAGGTTAAGGAGGGAATGGGTGTAGAGGGAAGTAGTTATTGGATAAAGAGGTAAATTTCAAAAGGGAGCTGAGTTACCAACCTTTGGAGAGACTGAAATGATGGGCATCATGGTCTCTGATGCCAACACAACCATCTGTGCTTCTTCTAGCCATTTGCCTTTCTGTATCAGTACTGTCCCCCAGACCAGCTTTAGCCACATGATGTCAGACACATGGATGAAATCAATTCTTTCCCCTCTCCTCATATTCCATGATTGAAAAAGTTCCAGAGAATGAGTCTATAGGGCCAGCTTTATAGTGCACACCTTATGACTAGAAGTGAGGTCTATTGCTTGGATAAGGGTTTGGAGGATCCTAAATATAGGAAAATTATAAGCATCATAGCTAGGAACTTCTTAGTGGGAGGATAAAAGGTTTTGGTTTTTTTTTTCTTATTTTACCAATTCTTTGAGGCAGTGAGGCAAGTGTGAATTTGGACAGAGCTGAATAACATATTCAAAGAGGTAAGAAGGTAGCTAGTGCACCCTTCACAGTTCTGCAAGAGTACACACATACTTGGAGTAAAGCCAGATACATATTGAAGGGGCACCCAGAAGAAGCGTCATCAGGATCCCTCTCACCAGTTTATATTCCCCATTGCCCTCAGAGCTAATAGAGTAGCCCAGTCTCAGAAAAATCTCTCAACGGAACACAGAGCATTCTCCTGCAGTTTGTTGACACTTTTCTTCATTCTGTTCTGAGGACCTAGGAGCCAGGAAATGGAAAGCCTATAGTTCCGAGATATTCATTTGCTTCTGAGATGCATATAATTGCTGATTAGTTTGGCACTTAGATGTATGCCTTAACAATTATCTTCTGAAAGATGAATACATTAGCCCCACAGGAACTATAACTATGGCATTTTCTGACTTGTCAAAATGCCCTTTATGCATTTTCATAAAATCACTTTTTTAAATAAATAAAGTTGGAGTTATGGGTCAAATCTCACCTAGAAGACTAGAGCTGAAGGATAAAGTTGTGATTTCCTTACAAGTAGGGGCCTTATATTCTTCTAACATTATCTTATAACTGACCGCAACACTGCCTATAAAGGGATGGTTACCATTCATCTGGCCTAGATGGCAAACATCCACATCTCATCTGGGCCTTGGGGTCTGAATTAAACTAGAGTATCATGTGGTGAAATTGCACCATATGCCTGATGTCTTTGTTAATCAATTAATAAGTAGCCTTCATATCCATAAGATTATACTGAACACTATAAATTATATAGACCCCCTAAAGGAACATGCAACTCCTTGTGAGTCACATAAAAACATTAAAGGAAAATTAGGGACAAAATTCTAAGTTGTAACTGAGAAAACAAGTCAATATGTACTTTGGGAGGCTTGATTGGTCCAGATCGATTTCTTGGAAGCACAGGGTTTCAAACGGTTCTCAGATGATGTACAGGAAAAAGGGTAGTTTTTCAGTCTCTATTTTTATGATTGGTATAGATATGTACTGTTGAAATTGCATTTCAGACAGGGTGAATAGCCTGAACCAAGCCACAAAGGTGATCTTAGAAGCCCCTGTAGAGTACATAGAATATGATACCTAGTAAATCATGTTGGAGGGTGAGTGGTGGATGATGAAAGCTGGACAAAAAGATTTTCACTTGCTACGATAGTTTGCTGAACAGGGAACTCATGAAAGCAATATTTTTTTGGAAACGTAAGTCATTCTGGTCTGTGTGTTAATGTGAGCGCATGCACACATGTGTGTGCATGAAACAGAAAGAAGGAAAGAGGGGTGAGGAAGTGTCAAGTCAATTATCGGAAGGCAGAAGTAGCAAACTTATTGAAGGCAGGTAATAATAAAGTCTGAAGTTAAGATGACAACAGAGACATAATGAATAAAGGTCATAAAGGTATTTTATAAAACAGAAATGGCTGAACTTGACGACATTGGAACACAAAAAGGAGAGGCTCCACAGCTTTCGGATTGGAAGAACATTTTTATTTACATTGGGTGATCTCCTAGTTCCTTCCAAGTGGCCAGCAGTTGAAGGGAATTGTTTCTAGTCATTATTTGTGTGACTGGGAAAAAAATGTCAGCTTCTGAGTGGATCTACTCATTTTTCCACCAGAGAGAAAGGAATACTAAGATACAAGTGCGGAATCCTTGCACCTTTGGATTTCCATGCTGAGACTTGCTTGATTACAGTTTATGTTCTCTCACAAAGACTGATTCAGTGGGACTTGAAGGAAAGCTTACCTCTAGGGAAGAAAAGACAAGTGAAATAAATTCTCAGTGAAATAAAGTTGGTAGAAGTCTGAGGTATAAACATTGCTGGGTTATCATTTGTGGAAGAACACTAGTTTCTTTTAACAAATAATTTCCAAATTCAGAATTATTTCTGAAAAAACATTTGCATCTCTTTCTACGTATGCATGGTTAACCTTTGAATAATATGGGATATACAGGCGCCATCTCCCCTGTGTAGTCAAAAAATCCACATATACTTTTTAATTCCCCCACTGAATTTAACAATAGCCTACTGTTGACTGGAAGCCTTACTGATAAGTAGTCAACATATATTTTGTATGTTACATATATTATAGGCTGTATTCTTAAACTAGGCTAGAGAAAATGCAATTAATTGTAATAAAAAACACTTACAGTACATACTGTATTTGTTGCAAAAACCTGTGTATAAGTGGACCCCTCCCATTCGAACCCATGTTGTTGTTGGAGGTTCCACTGTATAGTTGTAAATATCTGTAGAAGTGTATATATCAAAATCAATTGCAAACACATCCCAAGAGTTGCAAAACACATCCCTATATCTTCATGCAGTCTTATAAAAAGTAGTTAATCATAATTTTATTGAAAATACAGCCAATTAGTACACATCAGTAGTCAAGCAAATAGAATCCAGGTACCACCAACTATGAGTTTGTCCCATTTCAGGCTTCAGCAAATTAGTGAAGTCTGAATTCAATTTGGCTGCCTACTTCAAGCCCCTGATCAATACAGACTGAAAAGAATTGGGAGTTTTCCACTCTTCAAACCAGATCACCTAAATTTAAAGAGAGAAGTACCACTTGGAGGAGCAAGTAACAGCAGCACCTGGATTGGGGTGTGATGTGGAGGAAATGGTACACTGAAAAGCATAAGAGTCACTACCCCTGGTATCCTGAGTCCGTTTCTGTCACAAATCAGCTATGTGATCATGAATGAGGACTTCACATCTCTCTGCCTCAGTTTCCTCACTTGTAAAATGGGAGAGTTAAAAATGATATCTCCAGGGGTAGAAATCTGATAGCATTTTTAGTAGATCATGATTCTCCTGCAAACCAGTTGTTAGTCTAAGAGTCATGCATGTGTAGAACACCAAAGCAACTACTGTCCTTCATCTGGGCACAGTGGCCTGACCCTTCAGCACACATCGAGCACATGCTATGGCTCCTCCCTGCCCCCTCCGTGCATGGACCTTGCTTTCCCCAGTGCTACCACCATGACTTCCGGTTTGGACTCCAAACTCTGCCCTCCTCTGTCCATGTATGCACGTGTCTTACATTGTTTTCCCCACTACATTGGTATCCTTTTATCTCCCAATACACTATAAGGTCTTTGCAGTTGAGACCATGTCTTGTATTTTCTTGTATTCTCTACAGTATCTGATGTAGCATCAAACATGCAGCAGGTGTTGGGCCAAACCCTGTGAGCAGGTGGGTCTGGTTAAACTAATAGACATTTAATTTTCACTCAAAGAACTTTTGGTCTAATAGACCAACAGAAATCCCAACAAGAAACCATCAAATATGATATATGAAAAAGTAATGCCTGGGTAATGATGAGAATATATTTCTTTTTTAAAGTTTCAAAACCTTAGTACATACTCTTGAAACAGCCCATTCTATCATATATATGAGAATACAGGAGCAGTGACTTTCAATGTTTGCATGAGAAAGGTCCCTTCTTTTTAAAATCCTTTAAGCTGGAAAGAGGGAAAAAGGTAAATGGGCAGAGGGCATATGGAAGCACACACATGTGGGGAAAACATTGTCTTCCTTTCTATTTGTAAAATCACTTTCTGCTGTTCTCCTAGATAAACTCTGACACCTAAGAAAGGAAACAACTGCTACAACTGAATTACTGCATGTCTAGAGGGAATAGCAGAAGAGTCAGTGCCTTTGGCTATGTGGAATTTAAGAAAGCCAGATCCCGTATTTCATTATACTTGATAAGTTAAAAGGGATTTGCTTTCACATACCCACATAAAAAGGAATTGTCTAAGTTATCATGCCATGGCAAGAGAGGGACTTATGGTTGGCAGGGACCTATGAGATGCTCCAGCACAATGACCTCATCTGTGGAAGAAGTTGTAAGGGCCCTCATAGGTTTAATACATTTTATCATTTTCTACTTAACAAAATTCTTCCACGGTTTATTGTAGAGAAACTACTTAAAATGACCTTCTCATTAATGTCATAAAAGGGACTTCTATCCTAATATAAATATTAACTATATTTTAAAAATAGGAACGCTGAAACTTAAGCTCTAGAATCACATACATCTGTATTCCAATCCCAGGGAGACCCTTACTAGGAGCCTGGACAAGTGACCTGAGGTCTTTATACATTTGTTCACTTTCCCTATTAAATGAGAGATGTTCTTGTTTCTACCTTAAATGATACCACACATATAGCCCAAAATAGTGTCATACAGGTGGTCAGTGCCCATTTCAGTTTCAATCTGTAGACAGTTATGGTTTATTTTTACATTCTGATTATAAAAAAAAAAAGTAAGACAGATTCTTAAATCTGGTAGCTTGATAGCACATTCATGTACAATACAGAACAGGAAAAAAAGTGAATATATCTATGGAATACAATAGATGTGGGAAAAGTGTTGATAACTTTTATTGAACATGATGACATTTACCCCAAGATTATTCTCAGAATAATGCAATTCCAGGCCACATTCATAACACCCAGGTATTTTCAAAGATAGTATTCTCTGAAGATAATCATTTATTGTCACAAAGGGATAAGTAGAATTGACTGGTCCTTTTCAGCCCTTCCCCAACCCTCTTCTCTCTTCTGTCAAACACACAGCATCCAACTAAACCAACCACCAAACAAAGCAAACCACTCGTATAATGACTTCAGACTGAATGGTGACATTTTCAGCCAATGAATGTTTAAAGCAAATAAATATGCATATTCTCTAGAATGTGTAAAATCGTTCCAAGCACCAAAGAGGCTTTGCAATGCTGACTGACGTGTATTAGGGAACTGGAATTGAGAGGAAAAGGGGGCCTTAGAAATATTTCTGTGAATTGCTCATTGAAGTCACTCTAAAGTTTCTTTCAGCAATGCAAGTAATGGATGAGGAATTTTAAGATTTATTGGGATTACTGAGGTGCCTGGGTGGCTCAGTCACCTAAGTGTCTGACTCTTGTTTTCAGTTCAGGTCATGATCTCGGGGTCTTGATATCTAGCCCCCCACTGAGCCTAGAGCCTCCTTAAGATTCTCTCTCCCTCTCCCTCTGTCCTCCCTGCCACATGTGCATGAGGGCTCTCTCTAAAAAATAAAGTAATAAAATAAAATAAGATTTATTGGAATTACTGCCCTGCTTTTCTTTCAAATTAGTGTGATACAACATTAAGATTGGGTCACTTGGAGACCTCATTTACTCAAGTTGCAGTAATTTAAGGAAAGAAAAGAACACTAAATATATAAATTACTTTATAGTTCTAAGCTATATAGTTGTAAGAAAAGGAACTAGCATATTTAAAGTTAGACTATTTGGTGTCACTTATATTCAGAGAATGGGAGATAACCTTGAAACACATAATAGAGTTCAATTTTATCAATGCTGCTATTAACTTTTTCTATGCAGGCATCCGGAAAGCCTAAATGAAGAATTAAGTCATTTCTTTCTGAACTTCTAAGTACTTTTAGCAGTCGTATCCTTGGATATTCTAAGGGGAGACCGAATAAAGCTTATTATCAAGTGATATCAATGCATGACAAAAAGCCAGATATATATATAAAAAGGCAGTGAATAAAAAGAATATGTAGTAAGTGTAGTCAATTTCTAACAGTCTGTCTTCAGGACTCATTATGGTGCATTGATGTCATCTACTCTCTCTAATTTGTTTTTAAAATACTTTGGGAATTCATGAGCACAAAAGCAAAAGACAACAATATTTTAGGCATTAGACCTTTAACAGATCTGAAAACAGGCTTTAAGTCACACTGAAGAAAGATCTGGATTTCACAAAGATTACAAGAGTTTAGATATACTCAGAGAAGGACGGTTGAACATAGAAAGAATAAATTTCTTCCATTGGGCGAAAACCTCGTGCTTTGTTTCGACAAAAAGAGATCCGGGCAGGGAATTGTTAAAAAAACAAGTTCAGGTAGAGCGTTGGCCTTCACTTAAAATTCTATAGCTTTTACATGGAACCGTCCTTTTCAATCAGATTTAAAAAAAAAAAAAGATCAGTGATGAGTTTAGCCTACTAGCATTGCAAATTCAACCATCTACTTTATTATATTGACAAATGTTAACTAATTGTACATATATCATAGATTAACTTAAAAAAGTTCTGAGACCACATGAAGATTTATTGGAATTACTGCCCTGCTTTTCTTTCAAATTAGTGTGATACAACATTAAGATTGGGTCACTTGGAGACCCAGGCAGAAATTTGTCAATGAGTGAAAAGCAAAGGTGTTACCATGGAACCCTCCACCTCCTTGTGTACAGGGCTCCAATGTCACTCTATTACTATTCTCCAGGAATAGATTCAACAGGTTACAGAGAGCAAGAATGTAATCAACAGGTGACAGAAGGCGAATATCACTGCTCCTGGCAGTCTGTCAAATCAGAAATTCATTTATATGTGTGACAAGTCCTCCACCTCAGATCTCTTGGTGGGAAAGATTTGATTGGCACCAATTATTCTACGGCCATGGATGCCTTCTGTGTGGCTTCCCTGGGGCCTCCTCCCTTGGACAGAGGCAAAGTCTACCAGTTACATTTCTCCCAGAAGCTTAGGAAAACAATGGCTGCCTTTCCCCACATGGCACAGAGAGTCCATATACCTCTGAGACATACTCCATTTTTCTTCATAGGTAAGAACACAGTCTTGCTAGCAGCTTAATGGTAGGCTACCTGATTTCCTGATGATTGGAAACATTCACTTTCTACCCTGGCTACTGAAAAACTTTCCTTTTGTACTAGTACATAAGAAACTAACTAAATTCTGTCTTAGTCCTGGCTTACATGTAGTCTTGTTAGCTGTATGTAATAAAACGGACTAAACAGCTAACATGTATTCATTACAGGAATCAAGTCAATTACTGAGTGTCTAAAATTATAAAATGGCTTAAATAATATTCTATATATTGTATTGAAGAGTATGTATTATTTTATATCATCTATTTTCATCCTCTCAAGGATGAAAATTGATGATTACAAGGATTAAAGTTGATCTGTATCTATTATCATTAAATTGATTGGAGACACTGTCTTTTCAAAAGCTTACTTGATTCTCCATGTATGAAACACACATTAATTGGGGCCTGCAGTGATCCAAGAGCCATATGAGAACTTGGGAATATAACAAAGACTAGGAAGACTAGAAAGTGGCGTTTACCCTCAAGTTATCCTAGATTCTTTAAGCCCCTGAGAATCAGGTACTTCCAAATTTTTGAAGTTCATAAATGTGTGAGCATATGTTTGCATAAAATTCCTTAATAAGTAGGATTACAATTATAAAATGCACACAAAGTTTAGAGTAGTAAACAGAGAGCAGTATCCTTTATTTTAAGAGACAGATCTAAGATTGGAAATACATGCATACAAACAAGTTATATCCATCGTAAGTGTGACTCAGTGTATAAATTCGGCTATTTCCAACCAACATGGAATCGGTAGATTAATTAAAGGAACAATGATTCTGGAGACCCTGGACAGAATTATCAGCTTATTTCCAAACATACTTCCAAATATAAGGAAATTTAGGCAAATATTTGGAGGCATTTTATCCAGCTTCCCAGAAAGTAGGTCCCTCCCATTGGTTAATTCATGAATCCACAAAGGACTTGGTGCATTTTGGTTCCACTTAGTTTTTTTTTTTTTCCCCACTTGATTTTAACAGTGATGACAAGGTTTCAGAGCCTGACAATTTCAAAATGACTTCTTCAGATAGTATTTCAAGTTTGTGAAAACACTGGCTTTAAAAAATTAGGGACACTTGGGTGACTCAGTCGGTTAAGCAGCTCCCTTCTGCTCAGATCATGATCCCTGGATCCTGAGATTGAGTCCCACATTGAGCTCTCACTTCAGCAGAAATCCTGCTTCTCCCTCTCCCTCTGCCTACTGCTCTGCCTACTTGTACTCTCTATCTCTCTGTCAAATAAATAAGTAAAATCTTTAAAAAATAGTAAAAAATTAAAAAATAGATAATGATTCTCAAATGTAATAACATCTACAGATCTGAATTTTAATGTGATGTGCTGTTGATTCAGATTTTTTAAATTGATCTTTAAATATACAAGTGTTCCTTTAATTTAATAATTATGATTTCTATGCATTAAATCTGATATTTACAGGTTGTTTTTAAAGAAATCATTTTCATACATAACATAACCTCTGGAATGTTAAAAACTAAAGCAGGTATAATTATATCTGTTTTACCAAATAAAACCCTAATGTTTCTAAATATTAAATAATTAATCATCATCAAAACAATGTTTTATTGTTTTTGCACTACAAACAACCCTATTTCCCATCAGTTCTTTCTTACTATGTCATATGTAAAGGTATATTTCAATAATTATCATAATTTGGACAAAGCCATGCTAAAATGGACTTTGTGTCTTTCATGAGGACAAAATTTATGAAGATTGACAAAGTCTGTAGGATGTTTCAATTTCCTAAAATGCATCAGTCTAACAGAGAAATGATTACATGTGAATTATACATATATCATGAAAGCAAATCGTCTGAGGATAGCTACAGGCAAATTTCCTAAGCTTCCATTTTTTGTAAAACTACTGCTTTCAAATAAGTACAACTCATTTTTTTTTTAATTGAGCTCGTTCGCTGGTGTTCCCTTAACACTTTCTAGTTGATTTGATTTATCCATCTGGTGAACATCTACATTATTAAAATATTTTCCTTCCAGTATGAAAAAGTGAAGCAAGTTTGTCTGTTTTCCTCTGCCATCTTCCATTTTTAGTAGAGAGGGGAGAACAAACGAATGAAGAGGTGGGAAGAGAAAGAGGACCCAGGGGAAAAGTGGTAGAATGAGAAAGGAGAAAGAGACAAAGAAGAGTGATCCCCACTGGAGACGGCAGCGCTAGTGTGTCTGGCTCCCAGCTGTGAGCTGTGGAAACCCAGCCACCACCATTCACGTGGTCACTACTGGGACTGGTTGCCCCTGAGGTGGTCCAAGGCAATGGCCCTAAATGGTAATAAAATTGTAACTCACATTACACACACACACACACACACACACACACACACACACACACACACACACACAATGTGCCTATCAGGGATATCCACAAGCAATATTCTAGTGTTCCTGTCATCTGGCTGAATTTTATCCATCCCTGGCGTTGCACTGTGTGCTTGATCCAAGTAGAGTGAGATGGTATATGCGCATACAAAGGAGAATTGCCCCCAAATCCGCTTTTGTGTGTTGCTTTTCTAGACCATTTACGTAGACCAGGTTTCGTTTACAATCTGAGTGTGAGAGAGAACTGGCTGTGCTAACATGTCACAGAGGTACATTAATTGACATAAGACAATAAGAAACAGTGACATTAAATAGTGCAATCACACCTAAGGGCTCCTGAGACAAAAGGGGAAATTACTCCATCCATATCTTGAGGAAATGTATTAAGAATAAAAAAGTACATATTCCCCAGTAAAGCGATGACTCTATGCTATAAATTCAAATTTAGTAACTGCTGCTAATGAGGTTGTTTACATTTGTACTGTCACTTTCATATCAAAACAAGTCACGGATAGGAACAGATCGGTTTGTAATGTGCAATACAACCTTAGCAGCAACTCTCCACGGTGCTTTTGGAGGTCCATACATCGTGTGCACTGAGCCAAGTCAAGGGGATATTTCAGAGCAGCCATTTTTAATCAGCCTTAATGGACGTTTTGGTTATAGTTAAATCATAATTATCACCACCAGCTGCTCAAATTGTGTCCATCCGGCTTACATTTATGGAATGCCTACTGTGTACTTCAGACAAAACTTGCTTTTAGTAATGCTCTAGAATCTCACATGTTGAGAGGAGTGTTCCTTTTAGGAAATTACTTCATAATGATAGGGAATGACAAACCAGTACCCTCAAAGAGTAAATGGACCTTTAGAAAGTAATTTTATCATCTCATCTGGAAGAAATTTCAAATAATGGTGGTCGTGGGCACTTAACTGACATCGACTTCACAACTCTACCATATTTCATATACTCATGACAACCATAGGGATCATTTCTTTCTTTCACAGATGGAACAAAGGGAAGTGCCTCATATTCTAGTCATCTCAAAAGTTGTGGCTACCCAAGCCAAATATATAAATATGTTTTTATATATACATATATAATACATACATATGTTTTATAATTTATGATAAATATATATTGTTATATATATAAAACACATATAAAAGTTGGTTTGTAATTTATAAATTGAGTCAAATTATAAAATTTATACATAAATTATTTTATTAAAACCTATTTTTCCTATCAACAGTGTTATAACAGTTTCAACTTATAAGGATTACATATTTAAATCAGAATTAAAGTGACAGTTATAGTCTGAAAAATATATAGTCTGAAAAAACTGAAAAAAAACCCATAGAAGATCATAAAATACCCAATATATATGGTTTGTCAATATATCATCTAGTCCATTAACATATGTATGAACATACATATAGTATTATGAATATATAGTTCCATGGAGAGAGCTCATATTCAGAAATTATTTAAGAAGTTTTCTGTTTTCAACTTGTTCATTCTTATTTATAGTCATCCTCATCCTCTTCTGTATTGTGTTTTATCAAGCCTCCAACCCTTCATTAGTCAATACTTCTCTAGGGCTTTCAACTGCTTTACTAGACTACTACAAAGCCATCACTAATCAATTACCTGAAGAATGAATTTCTCTTCTTTGCCAAGCTGAGAATTCATTAAAATTCTTGTCTCTTTTCTTCATAAATTTTAAAATCATGCATCAACTCCTTCAAGCTCATGAAGTTCCCCAGACTATGCTGCATGAACTGTTTCTTCTCCCTCTCCCTTGCCTTCCACCCTTTTTCTCTCTTGTGTGTACAGCTGCATCTGATGGGCTGATGATGGAACCTAATAGGAGTTCCAGGACTATACCACAATAACAACTCCATTTATATGAAGTGGTGGGGTTTTGTTTGGTTTGGTTTGGGTTGGGTTGAGTTTTTTGGTTTTTTTAATTTGTTTTTTATTCTCTTAAAGCAGTGTTCTTTCTCCAGTCATTGATACCAAGAAAGACTCCCTTTCCTTTTTTTTTTTTTCTTCTCCCATCTGTTCCTGTTAGCAGATAGAGGCAGAGAAAATTCTAGGCAGAGGGGCCTTTGGCATCAGTGTCCCACAGAATCTTCTGGCTTTCCATCACACTTACAATAATTACAATAAATTCCAATTCCTTGTCATGTCCCTTAAGGTCCCACAGGCTCTATGAAGCTTCTCTCTTTGAAGGAGAGAAACATCTTCTCCAAATCCAGCCACAGTGACCTACTTTCTATTCCTGGATTGGCCCAATTCTTGGCCCTTCAAATCTTTAAACTAACTGTTCCCATCACTTCTTAGATCCTGGGTCACCTCCTCAGAGAGGATTTCCCAGACCATCCAATGTAAACTTGACTCCCATCCTCCTCAGGCATGATCCTATAACCCCATTTACCGTCTTCTTACCATAATCTGTACTGCTTTTAAACTGATTATTTAGAATGCATATCCATCCCCCAGTTAGAATGCAAATCCCTCAAAGTCATGTGTGTCCTTCAACTGCAGCATCCTAGAATCTGGAATATTATCTATAAAAGTGGCATGGAATAAATCGGAGTTGAGTGAATAAATTGGCTAATAAGATGAATGTTCTCAACTGGAATTCATCATGATTTATATCTTAACTTAAATCACTTCCTAGGCCCTCCCACTGAGAAGATCTACCTCCGACACTGCAAAAAGAGACTTGAGTGAGCATGTCATCCAGCTTGTGTGCTTTTCCCATCAATCTTCATCTACCCAAAGACTGGATTTTCAAGGGCCAATTTAGCCTGTGTCCAGGACCAAGTCTTACCAAACTTTGAGATTTTATGACAACCTCTCAAAGTCCATTGGCATATAAATAAATACTAATTTCCTCACTGTCTCCCTTGTTCCTCTGCATATTTCTTTTTTTGTTGTTTTTTTTTTGTTGTTTTTAACATAAACATAAAATATGTTTAGCATAACAGTGTTCATTGTTTTGGCATCACACCCAGTGCTCCATGCAGTACGTGCCCTCCCTATTACCCACCACCTGGTTCCTCAACCTCCCACCCCCCCCCACCCCTTCAAAACCCTCTGGTTGTTTTTCAGAGTCCATAGTCTCTCATGGTTCATCTCCCCTTCCAGTTTCCCTCAACTCCCTCTCCTCTCCATCTCCCCATGTCCACCATGTTCTTTGTTATGCTCCACAAATAAGTGAGACCATATGATACTTGACTCTCTCTGCTTGACTTATTTCACTCAGCATAATCTCTTCCAGTCCCATCCATGTTGCTACAAAAGTTGGGTATTCATCCTTTCTGATGGAGGCATAATACTCCATTGTGTATATGTACCACATCTTCCTTATCCATTCATCCGTTGAAGGGCATCTTGGTTCTTTCCACAGTTTGGTGACCGTAGCCATTGCTGCAATAAACATTGGGGTACAGATGGCCCTTCTTTTCACTACATCTCTATCTTTGGGGTAAATACCCAGCAGTGCAATTGCAGGGTCATAGGGAAGCTCTATTTTTAATTTCTTCAGGAATCTCCACACTGTTCTCCAAAGTGGCTGCACTAACTTGCATTCCCACCAACAGTGGAAGAGGGCTCCCCTGTCTCCACATCCTCTCCAACACATGTTGTTTCCTGTCTTGCTAATTTTGGCCATTCTAACTGGTGTCAGGTGGTATCTCAATGTGGTTTTAATTTGAATCTCCCTGATGGCTAGTGATGATGAACATTTTTTCATGTGTCTGATAGCCATTTGTATGTCTTCATTGGAGAAGTGTCTGTTCATATTTTCTGCCCATTTTTTGATATGATTATCTGTTTTGTGTGTGTTGAGTTTGAGAAGTTCTTTATAGATCCTGGATATCAACCTTTTGTCTGTACTGTCATTTGCAAATATCTTCTCCCATTCCATGGGTTGCCTTTTTGTTTTGTTGACTGTTTCCTTTGCTGTGCAGAAGGTTTTGATCTTGATGAAGTCCCAAAAGTTCATTTTTGCTTTTGTTTCCTTGGCCTTTGGAGACATATCTTAAAAGAAGTTGCTGTGGCTGATATCGAAGAGGTTACTGCCTATGTTCTCCTCTAGGATTCTGATAGATTCCTATCTCACGTTGAGGTCTTTTCTCCATTTCGAGTTTATCTTTGTGTACGGTGTAAGAGAATGGTCGAGTTTCATTCTTCTACATATCGCTGTCCAGTTTTCCCAGCCTCTGCATATTTCTGCATGCTTTTCTTCACTTAACACCCAGAAAGAGCCTTTTATTCATAAATCTCCAGTCCATGTTTTTCCTCTTTTCAAGTAAGAATAAACACACACACACACACACACACACACACACACACACACACCAGATCTGGATTTAAAGAGAGATATTCAAAAAGATTGTAGCAATAATAGAAGGGAGCTACTGAAATGGGAAGAAATCTCAGGCTGTGAAGTCTGCAAACAAATACAGAGCTCAGGCTGAAAGGGGATTGTCTTTTATGGATAGGAGTGAACAAGACTAGAAGGAAACAGGTGTGGTGGAATGGATGAGCCCATGGTTTGGTTGGACAGTTGAACAGCAGAGGTCATTAGGGAGGAGATATTCTAAATCCCAATGTTTAACCTTAGGGGTAAGTCAAGGTCAGCATCGTGGAAAGAAGAGTGACAACTAAAATTTGGTCAAGTTAAATTAACAGGCATTTTGTTATAATTGGTCAGTGGGGATAAAAAGTTCAGCTGATCATTTGAGACAAAGAATGGGAATGGAGAGGAGGGTCAGTGTCTGGCTTTGCTCTGAGTAAACAAGGACATCATCCGCAGGTCTTATCTACATCATGGGGGAAGGGTAGTTCTTCGCAGTAAGCTGTAAATGTGGGTGGATTTTTTTTTAACCATCACTGATTCCCAGGAACACAGGGCTCAGATAAAATTTAATATGGTTACTCTCTGTGGGCTTCTAATTCAAAGTAAAACTTAGTATTTTCTGTGATCTGTAAGGCCCTATGTGATCTGACTTTCACCAGTTCTGAGTTATGTCCAACATACCTCACCTATGCCCACTGGCCTCCTAAGTAAGTTTCCATGCTAGGCATGCTCCTGCTCCAAGCCTTCTGGACTTGCTCAACCCCTGGCTGAATATCTTGGAGAATAATGACACATCTTTCTCTCTCATTGCCTTCAGGTGTCTACCCAAATATCATCTTTTTACAAAGCCTATCTTGACCACCTTACATAACAAAATAACTCTTCTCATAATAAACCATTCCTTCAAACTCCTGATCCTGTTACATTTTATCCCATGGCTCTTATCACAATCGTATAGGCTTTGGCTGTTTTTGTGCTGGTCTCTCTTCACTGAATATAAACTCAAGAGGGCAGGTACTCTGTCTTCCTCTGTTCACTGCTGTATCATTATTATCTACAATTATTTGCTAATGACTGAATGAGCGAACAAAGGATTAAATGAATGAATGAACAAACAAGTGGATAAAAATAATTATATTGTCTCAGACTGGGAAATTTTGTTGAAAAAATCATTGGTGTTTAAGAAATGATTTCTCTTAGGAGTCTAGGGGAAAGGAGGACCAAAATGAGAGACCCTAAAATGAAGAGGGTCCTAAAACTCTGCATTCAATTCCCAGCATTAGAAATCACTAAAGAAATGTATAACTTATTACAATTTAAATGAAACTAGCAGTAAAATTGATACAAGTTCCTGGTGCTCTACCCATCAGTCTATAATATCACATTGGCACGGACCCAGTCTTCAGAGAGATATATGGCACCTATTGGCGAAAGATGGAAATGTTAAGGGAATCTCTAAATATATTGAAAACCAGAAAGGGAGAATAGTAATTAATTATGTTGTTAGAATAAATACATGATTTGTGTTCCAAATATAAACAGACTGTATTTATCATATGTCATACTGACATTTCTAATAATGATTGTGCAAATTCCATTAGTGAGCTATACCTGCCAATAGAAAAGTTACAGAGGATCAATTAAACAAACAAGAAATTATCTTCCCCCTGGACAGTCTTTGTATCTTCCTGTTTGCAGTGGTGCCTGGATCCTTTGAAAATTAAATAGACATTTGCCTAAGATTAATAACTCCTCCCCTTCTTCCTCACACCCCCAAATCACTCTGTAGCTTAATACCCTAGAGTTATCTAATATCTTTGAAAAAGAGAGACAAAGAAAAAAAAGAAAAACAGCAAATCAAAAATGGCTTAATATGTCAGAAAAGATCACAGCATTCTAACACAAAGACCTCTGTATTAATAAACACACCTGCAATGTTTCCAAGATTAATGAGAAATATCTTGGCAGAACTCATTTCAGCAGTGAATTTGTCTGGTTACACTTATAGATCATCTTAAAATCGCCTGCTTGAGCATAGACAATGATACCATAAATATGTATTTGAAAAGAAATTTAAATTTTAGGGAGGCAATATCCATTCATTAAAGAGGAGGAAACAAATGCATTACAATGAATCTCAGGTAAATGAAAAGAGCTGAATATAGAGCTATGAAAGGGTCTCTTATATTTGTGAGTTTGAGGATAGTATTATTCGAAGCTAGGCTATACTTCAGTTGATTTCTTCAGAGGTACTCTTATCTGAGGGTTTAATGAGAGATGGTTCAATTCCCATACACTAATTCTCTTACAACTGAGGAACCTCAAGTTAAAATTGCTGGATCAAATGTGGGATTTTGCTGTAGCATGGGAAGGCTGAGCTGGCAAGTCCATCACGCAAGCTCCTAGATTTTATCAGCCATGGATAGTCATTGCTGTTCTGTTCAGGCCCTTCTGGTCTTACAGGGAACTAAATTAATTACAGAGATGCTCCAGAAACCTTTTCAGGACAGATTCCTTTTAATAAGCACAACAATAAAAGAATGCAGACACTGAGAAGGACATTGTTACAATGCCATTTATATGAAGTTCAAGAACAGGCAAAACTTAACTATGGTGATGTAATTCAGAGCAGAGGTAAAATAAGTTTGAAGAAGACTGCAGCGCATGCACCCGCGTGCGCGCACACACATACGCACACCGACACAACGTCGACATCTCAACCTCCAGAACCTGTGAATGTGACCTTCTTTGGAAAAAGAGTCTTTACATATGTAATTAAAGCTCTTGAGATGAGATTCATCCTGGATTATCCAACAGGGCTCTACATCAAATGACAAGGGTCAAAGATACACAGAAGAAAGACAGAGGAGAAGACGGTCATCGGAGATGGAGGTAGAGAATGGACTGATGCAGCCACAAACCAAGAAATGCCCACAGCCACCAGAAACTGGAAGAGGCAAGGAAGGATCCTCCCCTAGAGCGTTCGGAAGGAGTACGCTCCTGTTGATGTCTTAATTTTGGCCTTCTGACCTCTAAAACCATAAAAGAATACATTTCTGTTGCTTGAAACCCTCAAGTTTGGGGTCATTTGTTACAGAAGCCACAGGAAACAAAAACAGGGGGTCACTTCTGGGATGGGGAGGTATAAACTGATAAGGTGTGCAAACAGGCAGACACTGAGTGTAGAAATATTCTAGTCTTGACTGGGAGGTGGCTGCACAAGATACAGAGAACGAATACTTAAGAAGAGTACTTTGTGTACTTTGCTAGGTGTAGGATACCCCTTGATACTCAAGTTAAATAACATAAAAGAAGGTAATTTTTTAAAAGTGAAAATAAATGCTGTAAGTTTATTCTTTGCTTTTTAATAGATTAAAATACTCATAGTAGTGAGTCATTAACAACATTTCAAATACTTAATATATTATCAAAAATAATACACTGGGAATGTGCCTATTGAACAATGGACAGTCTATATTAATCTTTAGGTACATGAATCTTATAATAAAATCAGGTAAAAACAACTACAGATATTAAAATGAGGGCACATTTAAATATAAAATGAAAAAATGAGATTTTCTACATCTATCATGTTTCATTAAATAGAAGTATCTCAGGGGCATCTGGGTTTCTCAGTGAGTGAAGCAACTACCTCTTGGTTTCAGCTCAGGTCATGATTTCAGGGTCATGAGATAGACTCCTATGTCAGGCTACATGCTGAATATGGAGCCTGCTTGAGATTCTCTCTCCTTCTCTCGCTGCTTTTCCCTTCTCACTCTTTCTTTCTCTCTCAATAAAAAAAAAAAAAATTCTCATAGCCCATGAATTTCTGAATAAAAAAGCCTGATATTTAATTATTTAATGGGAGTTAAAAATATCCTAAGTAAAAGATTGAATAACTAAAAAATACACTGCCCGTGCATATGGGGAGAAAGATTTGACATTCTCATTCATTATTGGTAGAAATAAAAATTAGTACAGTCTTTAGGGAGGGCAATTTGTTAATATCTGTCAGAAATATAAAAATGCATTACTCCTTGACCTAGGAATTGCATTTCTAGGAAATTTACCTCACATATACTCACACATGCAAAAAGAAGTTTGTATAGGTTTTTGATTTCAATATTGTTGTAACAGCCAAAGTTTAGAAAACCTAAATATCCATCAGCATGAAACTGTTTGAATATATAGCATTCCATTATGCAATGAAATGATTGAAGAAGCTCCTTTTATACTGGAATAGCATGATTTATTATTAAGCTAAAAAAGGTAGAATGCAGAACAATCCCTGTAATATACTTTTTAAAAAATAGATTTGATGTTGTTTGAGGGTTTTGAAGGGTCAGGGGTGGGAGGTTGGGGGAACAGGTGGTGGGTAATAGGGAGGGCACGTTTTGCATGGAGCACTGGGTGTTGTGCAAAAACAATGAATACTGTTACGCTGAAAAAATAAATAAAATGGAAAAAAAAAGAAAAAAATAGATTTGATGTATCTACTTGACAGACAGATAGTGAGAGAGAGAGAGCACACGCAGGGGGAGTGGCACGCAGAGGGAGAGGCTGAAGCAGGCTCCTCGCTGAGCAGGGACCTCGATGTAGGGCTCCATCCCAAGACCCTGGGATCATGACCTGAGACAAAGGCAGATGCATAACCAGCTGAGCCACCCACACACCCCAATAGACTACTTTTTAAAAAGGATGCTCAGAGGCCCAGTTGTTTGTTTGTAGGGCTTGACTGGTAGAGTAATGTACAGAAGAAACATTTTGCAAAATACTCTGGTATCTTCTGAATTTGAACATTACGTATTCAAAGTAAATAAAGTTAAAAAATATGGGCCATATAGCCTATAAGTAACCTTCCTTTAAGTAACAAATTAGTGAAGCGAGTAGAAAATTCTTCATTGGACCCAAGTATACATAGGAATCCAGTATAAGATAAATGTGTCACCATATGTAAAAGACAGACTAGTCAATAAAAGTGGTTGGAAAATGTAAACCAAGACCCCTATTTTACTAATCTCATCAAGTCCATTACACATGGAAAAAAATAATGATAAAAAATAAAGCCGTAAAAGTACTATAATAAAATAGGTATCAAGAAGACTAAGAATATATAATAGCCAAAAATCAGAGGAAAAATGATAGGTAGATTGATATACACATATGTAGCAAAAATAAAATTTAAAAGCAAACAACAAAAACTGAAAAATACAAAAGAAAAAAAATTAATGTTTATTCAACAAACATTTGTCAAGCAGCTACTAAGTGCTAGAAAATGGGAAATTGAGGTCAATGAAACTGAAACAGCTTTTGCCCTCATGGAGATCTTATAAATAATATGCATACAAATTACACTGAAAGAACTATTTGCAAAGGACACAAATTTATAGAAAGTTCAATAATATATTTAAAATACTCATCTTCACTCAAATCAAAGAATAACTATGAAAGATACACAAAATCAGATTATTAGAAATTGATAAATCCATCATTAAGAATGGAGGAAATGGATTCCTTCATATATTGTGTGGGAGGCTATATAAAAATATGTACCCTTTTTACAGGCAAATCTGACAATCAAAAAGTAAAACATGTATGGCTTTTACTGGAGCACTTTCACATCTAGAATCTTACATTAAGGAGAAAAACAATCAAGTGCATAAGAATTTATATGAGTGAGGATGTTCACTCTCTGCATTGTTTATAAGAGTGAAAAAATTAAATTAATCCTCAATGTGTACCACTAAACAGCTGATAAGTGAAATAGGAGGAAATACAAGGGATTTTTTTGGAGCCATCATAAAGGAAACAAGTTAGTTACAGTCATTAACTAAGAAAGCTACCTATGCCATCATGAGAAAAAAAATAGTTTTTCAATATGACTTTACCTGTAGGGAAATCTTTCCCCATTTTTGAGAAACAACACAGTCAAATCTTCAATACAAATGGGTTACCCAGGCTGCTGCTATCTCTCAGCCTAGGACAGGCATGCAATGATCCAGTTAGTGTAATTCGTCTATAGTCAAGGACATCACAGAGGGTGACGCTCCATCTCAGATGGCTGACCACCTCCTGATCTTTGGAGAAGACAGAATCCTGTATAGCAAGGCCAGAATTTTTATCAACATCAGAATTACTAACATTGATGGAGAGTAACTGACATATTCAGTCAAATTCAATATTAACTCTGTCCATGACTCAGCAATTCTGTTCCTGATATACACCCCAAAGAAGTTTTCTCTCAAACCCGTAAAGGAGCATCTAAGACAGTATTTGCTGCAGCACTGTATAAGGATCAATAAGCTGGCAGTAACCAAATGTCCATTCCTATGGAAGGGTAGATGACATCACATGGCCTGAAAGGCAGCTGGAAACAATAGATTAACTGCACACATATAAGAGCAAAGATAGTGCTGAACAACAACAAAAAAGAAGCAGAAAGATATCTGCAAAACAAAACACTATCCTTCATGCAAGTTAAAAGTACAAGCAAAGAGAACCGCTCTAGACATTTTCCAGATATTAACAAGATGTGCATTAATCCTATCGCATGGTCGCCAGTCTGGGGTAGGAAGACGGAATAGGAATAAAATGGCACACATATATATAACTTATAAAGAGGGATATTGTATGGACTAAGGATAATAATATGCCATGGAAGAGGTATAAAATTAACTCTCTCTATCTGAACAGAGAAGGAAGGAAGGAAGGGAGAGAAGGAAGGATAGAGGGAGAGAGAAAGGAAGGGAGGTAGGGAGGGAGGGAAGAAGGAAGAAAGGAAGGGGGAACGGAGGAAGAGAGAGAGGGAGGGAGAGAGAGAGAAAGAAAGAGAGAAAGAAAAAGGAAGAAGGGAAGGAAGGAAGGAAGGAAGATACCGAGGGAGGGAGGAAAAGAGAAAGGAAGGGAAAAAGGGACATGTTACAAAGCAGCACTTATAGTATAAATCTATTCATTTGTAATGACATGTATATACTGTATACATGTATGTGTTTATAGATGTGTGTGCACATGTGTACTTATAAAGAGAGATCTGAAAGAATTCACACCAAAAATGTTCATCAGTGTCACCCCTGGAGCGAGAACTTATGTTTTTCTTTTCTTAAATATTTCTTTTGTATTGCATGGCTATTCCATGAGGGTGTGTTATATCTATAATCTGAAGTGATAGGTAGCATAATTTCAGGTATGGGAAGAAATAATGCATGCAGACGCAGCAGATCCCCTCTCCTGGTTTTACTTTCATATAAATGTGGTCTCTAATAATTTCCCTCACTCTCCAGTGTGTCAAACATGAGGCAGATGTGAGAGAAGCAATAGTGATTTCATTTACAAAATATTGAAATGCACTATTAAGATGGATAGAAAATCTATAAGATGCTTCTTCTATAATTAAAAACAATATCTAACCATCAGAAGCAAGTTTCCGAGCTTGAAACCAAGCAACAGAAGGAGGCTGAGCCCACAAGGGACAGGCACAGAAATTCCCCTGAGCCATTCACTCTCCTGTCTGCTTTGATTGAGTTGCTTCTGTTTCTACTGTTGCAGTCAGGGTACTCTAGAAAAGTGGCTAATATTTCAGACATGTGTACACTAGCAAAGTGAAATGAAGACTTTGGTAACCTTTGGAGCATTTGGTTGTGTGACAATTAAGGCAATAGCACCCACTTTCTTTTCAGAATGCTTGTTTTCCTAACTTGTCTAAAGCCCTGAATTTTTCTATTTCACTATGTTTGTGAGTATGCCAATAACGTTATTACAAAATAATGACTAAGCAAGCATGTATAATATGGTAAATTTAGCTTAAGCCCAAAATATGTAAATCTTAAATAAAGGTCCCTCACGATTGTGTACACATGGTTGGAGAGAGTAGTGTTGCTAAATATGGTATTCCCTACAAGTAAGTTTCAGAGATTCCAATTACCATTAGTAATTTCAGAGTAAACAGATACCAGCTAGCACCTGACAAACTGTCTACATATTCTATCTCATTGATCCCTCTTAATTAAAGGTAGTATCTACTTATGAGATGGGTATAATTAGCCAGATGAGTAAATTTGAGGTCATTGAAGTTAGGTAGCTTGAGCAAGACCATAAAGGAAATGGATACCAGAGCTGATACACAATTCAGCTATTTTGCAGTATAGAAAATCCAAGCATGAGCTTTTCTTTTTCTTGGCACTTACACTGTGCAGGTCATAGCCATATAAGCTACAAATCCTCACAAATTAGAGTGCCTAGCCTCCATAAGCTAGATCCCTCCAGCAAAAGTTATTCTACTTTTTATGAGGTCACATCTCTAAAAAGATTATCATAGCAAGTTAGAACTTTAAGAGCAGGCACGTAGCTCATAAGTTGTTTGAGAGAAAAGACTTTGAGTAGAAAATATTCACTTGGGCTTGCGTTATATATTTCTGAATGTCAAATGTTCCCTTGTGTAGTTTCTTGCATACCTCTTGAAACAGCCTAAAGTTCACTTTTTATGGGTAGTAAAAGGAAACACTTTAGTTGGGTTCACATACATACAGAAGCATAGATAGCATTAAAGGGAAAAATATAGAATGATTGTCTAATCATAATAGAAATAAATAATATCACAAAATTATAAGCCCCTTAACACTTATAAGGCCCTGACACTCCCCTTTCCTATCTCCCCAATAGTACTTAATCATAGCAAAGGAGAAAACAGTTTTTCTATCACATGCATTTCATGTGACATCTTTTTCTGAGCATAAACAAAGTATAAAAATGGCTATTGCTGTGGGGGTTGAAAATAAATATGTCACCTTGGTAAAGATAATTTTCAATGAATTGGAAAATAGAACATTTCCGCTTCTTTTTAGGAACTTATCCTAAACTCAGCTTGCCCTGTGCTCAATCAATCGCCCTGTGATATAACCAGGTGCTCAGGCCAAATAAATTTATTTTCTTGGGGTATTATCTCATAATTCAATATGGAATATTCTAAGGAAGATCTTAAAATATTTTCCCAAATAATTTTGAATAATTCTAATTCCCTTTCCTCTGAAAAGCCCTCTTTCTTAATAAGAAATAAAGGTGTTAGAGGAGCAACTCATAAAGCACAGGGTCAATAATTCCTCAGAAATTGTCAATCCAGCGAGTATTTCACTAAAGTTGAGGGTCTAAGTCAAGATTTCTACCTGGGAAGCCATCTCTGTTTCAAAACAACACATTCATGTACCAACAATGAACCTGAAAACCTGGAGTTCCATTTTCATCATGTTTTAGTTGAGAAACAAAACAAGCCAGAACAACAGTCAACAGATTGCCTTGTTGATAGGACATGGATAGGGTAAAACCCTACTAAAACATCTTTGATTATTGGATGGTTTTGTTCTATCCTACGTCAAGTAATTTCCTCTGAAGCTTAAGTACACAGAGAAAAGTCCTGATAAGAGTCAGCATATGAAGCGGGCATTAGTCTTGTCCATCAAATATCCTTCACAAAGGGATCTCAGTATACACACAAAACAATAAACTGCTCTTATGAAGCAATGAAGCATTGTTGCAAATATTTCTTGGAAATCACTTTTGACATTTTAATTTTGTAAAAATTGTCAAAATGAGAAAATTAAGAATTGGCCCAACCCTGTGTCTCAATCTAGCATGGTAATAGCACCACCTTGGTTTTCTGTCATCTTACTGGGGTTAACAGCGTATATATTTTGGAGTGGAAGAGTGGAACACTACCATAGACCACTAAGAACACAAAATTATGTGCTTGAAGATCTGCACTTTTCCTTAGTTAGAACAAGGAATTGTCATTAAACTGAGAAGTCAGGAGGTAGGAGAATTTATGTACTAGGTTCCATGTTAAGTATTTTTCTCATAGCCTCATTTAATCCTCATAATGGCCCCATGATTTAGATGTTTATTCCTCTTTTACACACAAGGACCCTGAAATTCACATAGCTTGTATTCCACTGACCCGGTTTCTTTACTCCACATCATGCAGAGGATTTACCCTCTACCTAGCTTTCCAAGTGCAAAGAGAAGTCACCCTTGACTTCTCTATCACCTACCACCAACTAGTCTTAAAGTTCTATGGAATCATTCTTGAGTCTGTTTACTTCTTTTTATCCACTCTGCCACCAGCATAAAGGCAATAGCCTCTAGTCTGACTCTGCAACCTGAAGTAACTTCCCAAATTGAGGATCAGAGTGTGTCTACTTAAAGTCCTTCAGTAGGCTACCATGGGCTGTAGGGTAAGGTATAAACTCCTTAATATGGTTTACAACATCACTCAAGATGTTCCCTGCTTGCCACTTAATTATATATAACTCAAAACATCCTTCACATTGCTTTCTGTGTTCCAAGCATAATGTAGACTTTTTCTCAATTTCTTAAGTACTCTTTCTTGACGGGGGCCTTGTCACAAGCTAATTTTTTTAATGCCCAAAGCCCTCCGCAGTGACCTGCTTTCTCTTTGTCCATGTGTCCTTCTAGTCCTGGGTGAAATAGTACACCCTTGGGATGACTTCCTGGCATTTATATAACACTGTTTCTGAAAAGGTGGTCCCTTAACTAACAGCCTCAGCAACACCTAGGAACTTGTTGATGACAAATTCTAGGCCCTACCCATGACTTACTAAATCAGAATCTCTGGAGCTGGGACACAATGATGTGTGGTTTAATGCTCCAGGTTGGAGTGCCTGGGTGGCTCAGTCATTAACTGTCTGCCTTCAGCTTGGGTCATGATCCCAGGGTCCTGGGATTGAGCCCCACCTTTGGCTCCCTGCTCAGCGGGGAGCCTGCTTCTCTCTCTCCAACTCCCCCTGCTGTGTTCCCTCTCTCACTGTGTCTCTGTCAAATAAATAAATAAAATTTTAAAACAACAACAACAACAAATGCTTCAGATGATTCTGATGCTGGGAGACCACTGCCCTATAGGTGAATCCTGACTTGTGAGAATTACCTGGAGAGCCTGTAAAAATACTAATACTTCAAGCTGTCCTCCAAAGTTTTTGACATTCCTGGTCTAGAATGCAGCCTGGGAAATGGACTATTTTTGTTGTTGTTGTTGTTGTTTTTGTTTTTAAGGTTCTCAATACAATTCTAATGTATAGTCAGGAATGAGGTCTTCTTCCTTAGGCTAATTTGGGCTCAATTTTATTGTTCCCTGTCTTGATTCTTTTTTTAATTTTATTTATTTATGTGACAGACAGAGATCATAAGCAGGCAGAGGCGGGGGGGGGGGAAGCAGGCTCCCCACTGAGCAGAAAGGCCGATGCAGGGCTCGATCCCAGGACCCTGGGATCATGACCTGAGCAGAAGGCAGAGGCTTTAACCCACTGAGCCAACCAGACGCCCCCCGTCTTGATTCTTGACCCCCTTATTTTCTTCTTTTATTGTCTGGCATCATTATTAAGAGGGTGGGAATTGAATCTAATCAGTTCAAGAAAAATCCCAGCATAAAAACTCAGATTCTGTATTATTCATTCAACTAAAACGTCTTGAAAAATTGAATGTTGAAAGGATATTCATCTAAGATCCCTGGCCAATGATTAATGGTTAAAGTGCCCTCAACCACCCCCATAAAGAAAAAGTTTATGTCATTGAAAAAGCTGAGTTTGCTTATTTAGATCGTCTATAACAACGTCTTTTAAACTTCAGGTTCATCTATTATTATCAACAGGAATTTAAAAGATTAAAAATAGACTGTCACTATTTAGAAAATATCATCCACCTGTTCCACACTAGGGAATAAAAGTGGTTTCTATCTCTCCAGGGTTTTTTTTTTTTTTACTTGTCTTAAGAGGGGTGATACATAGCTGTGCAGGTTTAAATTTCAACCCTAAATTTCAAATAAAATTTGAAAAATATCATTTCTTTTGGATATTATTCTCTAGTGATCTCTTCATTTCATGTCTTAACTTTATAGCAAATCAAATTATATGCCAAGCACATCAGTGTGTTATTAATACAAATTATGTTAATTATGTTAATACCCTTCTTATGCAGTCCAAATATTTGACCACACTAATGCTAAAGTTTAAGGTGCAGTTTCTTATAAAGGCAAAAAGAAACGTTAAATCATACACAAAATAAGTGTAAAACTGTTCTAATAGGCTTCGTTTCCTTAAATTTTAAAAAGGATGTGTGTTCTTCCAGGGAGAGAAGTAGAGTTGTGATGTTAAGAACAGGCTTAAAGGAAAAGCAAAAAAATGCAAATTTCCTATTGAAGAAAAGGAAAGGCAAAAATGACTTGAGTAGAGAGCAACTGATCACCATGGTAACAGGAGTAAACTTGGGACATATTTGGGAGTAAAATAACACACAGCTGGACAGAGCTCACTGCAGAGCAGAGAGGCAGGAGACCTCATCTGTTTTGTTTTGTTTCCCTTTCTTGCTATGTGTGCTCTGATTTTGAAGGAGGAAAGTTCAAAGGATGAGGGCTCAGGGCTGATAGAGAAATACCACCCAAAGGTGAGTTTTTATGCTGGGATTCTTCTTGAACCAATCAAATTCAGTTCCTACCCTCCTCACAAGGATTGTAGACAATAAAAGAAGAAAATAAGGGGGTAAAGTATCAAGACAGGGAACAATAGGATTGGACCCAAATTAGCCTAAGGAAGGAGATCTCATCCCTGATTATATACCACCCAATGGTGAGAGTTTCTCTGGACCTTGCCAGGAGTAAGAATGCAGTCCCCTGTAAGCATACTGGCTGCTGTTCTTGTCACCTCAGCTTACTGACTGGCTGGAGAGAGAAGACAGGGAGATGTGCCTCTCAGATGGGCTGCAGTAAGTCTTTGGTCCTGCAGTACCAGGATTCCAAACTGCTCAGTTCCTCGATAGTTTAAGGGTGTCTATTATCAAAGCAACTACAGATTTCAGTGGACTGTTCATCAGAAAGGCAAAGAATGAGCTAACCCCAGAGCATTATGTCAGGGACAGAGCCTGCTATATAATTCACAGGACCAGTGAAAATGTGGACCCACTGCCCCCAAAATTATTAAGATATTTAAGATCGTAATAGAAGAACATGAAACGAAGCCTGAGTTCCTTCTCAGAGTAGGATTCCATGAATGCACAGGTCTCTTGTCCATCAAGGCAGCCCTGATCAAGAATTCCAGCTTTGAAAAATTGGGAGGTCAAGAAATAGTACATGATTCTCCACACCCATTACTGACACCCAAACGATGTCTGGCTTCGATACTTTCTGCTCCAATAGTGATATCCTGGATCTATATCTAGATTTTATAATAAGTCTGCATCTAGAATTTATAAGTTCTATTTTACTTACAGAGTTTGTGTTAAGATGTTGAATAATACGTTAAAATTTTATTAGTATATTTAGAAGAAGAGAAGCAGGCCGCCTGTTTTGTAAGCCAAGAGGACAAAAATGCTTTTCGTTGATAAACCAAGAAACCAGCGGGTATAAGTATATTATAATTCCCTGCAGAAGACAAACAGAGTTGGAGGGGAAAGCAGGAAAGAAAAATGGATGTCCTGCTGGTAGAGCTTATATTCAGAAATATGTAAATCCACTAAGTAGCAGAAAATAGGGCATTCTTACTTTTGTATGTCCAATCTAGCATAGAGGCATACAGTCTGGCTATATATAACCTCACAATAAAAGTTGGATTGAATGAATGGAAAATTTTTCAGATGGAAAAGAAGATGGATGAGACTTGAGGAAGCATATTGCTTTGCTTTTATTACAAGCAGAAGGAAGGCAGTCCGGGGGCATTAGTATGTGATAGAATTCCCCGCCCTCCTCAGGGGCATGCATACCCCCTGATTATGTTGTAAATATGCTGAGATAATCATCCCCTCTGCCCTTATCCTTTTGTCCCTGTGTGTGCTGTACACATTTTCCTTTAATCACTTTCTAGATGGGTGGTAGTGTTTAGAGGTTGGAAAGCAATGGTTATAACTTGTAGAGATATACAGGAACCCCAGTGGCATTACCTAGTTTCTGGGTGTGTTTGATGAAGTAGTGTGTGCCCTTTGGAGAGTGTGATAAAGACAGTGAAAGGAAACACTCCATGACTCTACCTTGGCAAAAGGACAGGTAACTAAAAATCGAAAAGAATTTCCAGCGCAGTTCCAGTAGACAAGGAGGAAAACCTGGGAATACCTAATGCTATTTACCTAACATAGGTGAAGAAAGGCCAGCCCCGTCATATGAATATCTTTCAGTGCTCATTTTGAAATATTTCCAGGATACACTGGCATGGGATAAAATGAGTTGAAACCTAGAAGAAACAGGGCCTCTGTGTCCTGGACTTTTATCTTTTGCCAGTTCCCTTGCATGCAGAATATTGGAAAGTGGAACAGATACTGATGCAGAGCAGACAGTAACCCTGTTCCTTCCTGCTTCGTCTAAATATAACTAATGCGAAAAGGTGTGTTTGTAAAAGTTTATAAAGAATTTGTTGCCCAATGGACATTGGGGAGGGGAGGCGAACCATAAGAGACTATGGACTCTGAAAAACAACCTGAGGGTTTTGAAGGGTCAGGGGTGGGAGGTTGGGGGAACAGGTGGTGGGTGATGGGGAGGGCACGTTTTGCATGGAGCACTGGGTGTTGTGCAAAAAGAATGAATACTGTTACGCTGAAAAAATTAATAAAAAGGGGAAAAAAAAAAAAAAGAATTTGTTGCCCAAACTTCCTAATGAGAAATTTAACTAAATGTTCACATCCTTCTGTATTTATGTGTACTTTTCTTTCTCTACTGTCATCAGCCTTCCTCCTTCAACATCATTGCCCTTGTCCTTGTTAATAATACTTGTTAGTTGCCTTTGCACTCCTAAATGAAGAAATATAGGTTTCAACAAAAGAACAAGGAATATAATCATTGGCCTCTAAGAAATTTAAATCTAGGACACACTTTTGACAAAGAATATATGAAATATAGAGTGGCAAAATTCACGTAAACTGACCAATAATCCCAGAACATAATATTTATATATGTGTAATTAACAGTGCCGATAGAACTCTACAGTGGTGAGGCAATGACCCACCTCGTGGGTGAGCTTCTTAATTTGTTTAGAGCTCTTCACCCACTTTCAGTACTTTAATCTTTGAAGGATCTCTTCCTTGGGTTTCAAAGATGAAAACTTACAGCCTAGTTTTACCCAGTGCCCTTTTTCAATGGGAAAAATGTTGTGCCTGCAGTCAGATTTTACTCAAAAAAAGGAGGGAATGACAAATATTTCATTGTGTCCTCTCCAAAAAGATATGAAACATAAAGGTTTGCCCTTGGTTACATGACAGACCACATCTTTGTAGCTTGAAACATTTTACCATTGATTTTTGACTCTGTTAAAACAGTATGTAAGAAGTTATGTATACCAGCTTATTAGAAATTTATTAGTAAGCTCCAAGATGGTGCCAGGAAAGGTTTATTTCTAAGAGTGTTAATGCTATTCTGGACTAATAGTATACTGCTCAAAACTAGTTTTAACTAAAGTCTTTCTTTTTTCATAATTTAAATGCAAAAGGGCAGCAAACACTTTTAAAATATTACTTAAGGTATTTTTCAGTAATGAACAAAATTGTATTAGATTCATTTCTTACCTTATGGACCAAGACATACATTTTAATAAAAAACATCCAGAGTGTTTAAATGTTCCTATTTAGAAAGATTCATTGGAGTGAAAGAAATATGCCTGTAAAAAGAAACAGGTCTTACAAAATGAATTAATTTTTTAAGCCACAAGATGCACTGACCTTTTGAGAATAAGTGAATTTCAACTAACAAATTATCAGGCTGATATTATGATTCCAGGAGTGTTATTCGAAATAATTAACCACTGGGAGCTATGGAATAAACTAGTGAGAATGGATCTGTGTCCCAGAGTTAAAGCAGGAGGCTCCATACTAATCAAGTGTTAATCTTCAACTTGCTAGAATTCAATAAATATCAGTGGTCCCAGAGTTTCCAGGAATGCTAGAGTAGCATTGGAGGGGTGGAAGGGAGCTCCCAGGGGCTCAAGGCAACAACTATTCACCAACTAATATGGAAGTATTTTGATGTTTTAACTACTGTAGAGCCAAAAGCTGCTTACTGATTGATGTCACATGATATGATTCTCATCAAGGAGATGTTGTTTACTCTTCAATGAAGTCCTACCTATTCTGGCTTGGGTTTGTATAGCCCAGCAGATCAGCATTCTCACAGCAGTGTGACTCCAGGTGCATGCACACCTTTCCCAGTGAATCAGGTACCAACCATGACCAGAGTTCATTTGTTATAGAAGGAAAAATCAAAGCCCAGTAATGACGCTTCACTGGACGGTATGCCCTCTGCTTTAACCAAGATCTCAGCTGGTCCTAAATTCAAGAGTATGGGGACAACACCCCTGGCTAATCTTGCAATGAAAGTCAACTACCAACAAATGAAATAATAGTAAATATAATCAGTCCCTTAATAGACTCATTTTCCTCCCACAAATCTTGTATTTCATATCTTCCATTCTATGAGATATGAGGGTCCTTGTATTTATGTATAATAAGAATAGCTCTCTACTTTACCAGATATTTGTATGAAATTCTCTGGAAGAAAACTGAATGAGTGGCTGTTTTGAGAGAATGAAATAGTATGAGTTTTGTTTTTTTTTAAACCTTATAGGAGCTATGCTAATTCAAGTAAAAGAAAATGTTGGCATTGCTTTTAATTTAAACACTTTGCTGAAATAAATCTCAAATGATTAAAAACAGCATGATCATATGCTTATTTTTATAGTTACACATGAAAACATGTTAATAAAATATCAGAACAAATTATAATATGAAACCATTTTTAATTAAATTTTTCTAATGCATCCATATTCATTAAATCATTTTTACCCTTTGGTGTCAGTAATTCCCTCCTGGCCCATCCCACTTCCTAATTTAGAAGGCTTATTAAAAAGAAAATAACTGTTTTCTGTTTTATGCTGGAATATAGTGATATTAATTGCTCAGTTTTTCATCAACCACTATGAGGACTTGGGCCTATAAGTATTTTGCCTTCACGAATTTCTCATGAGAGCATTTTGAAACAATTGTGCCCAAAACAGTGTCTGCATGAGCCATGAAAAAATACTAAAATAAGACATTTTTGTTAGTTGTCCTTAAATGAAGCAAGCTGGGACAAGAGGGTAATAAAGGTACTAAAAGTACTAATCCGCTTGCACAAGAGCTATGAACAAATTAGATTTGAGTCAAGTTGTTTAAAGAAATATTATTGTGGGCTATGAGAGTGTGTGTCTGAGTGATCAGTGTGTCTCCCAGCAGGCCAGCTGCCCCTGTGGTCAGCTGCATACCTAGACTCAGTATGATTACATGTGCATGTTTCATGTAAGTTGTAAATACATGTTGGTAATCATTTGCCCCAATCCCACAAGTACTGGAAGGGTTATTATTAGAGGCATCAGCACCGTGGAGCTCTTTCATTTCATCACGCTGATGTCAGAAATGCCATGCAAGAGATCAGAACCTCAGACTCAGACACAAACACCATTAGAGAAGCAGATTTGGGCATTAATCCACACTCAGAACATTTAGTCAGTCCCCTAGATGAAGCTGAGCACTGTGGGTAACACAGCATATTTCCAGTTCAGCACAAAGACTTATATACTTGAACCCTACATTTAAAAAGATGAGTTACCAAGCCATTCAAGAAAATCACAAAGTAGTGTGTGTGTCAAGTGAAAGAAGGAGATGCACATGTTGGGATGAGCACTGGGTGTTATAGACAACTAATGAGTCATTAAACACTATATCAAAAACTAATGATGTCCTACACAGTGGCCAACTGAACATAACAAAGTAAATTTAAAAAAAGAAAAACTATATATTTTCTGATAGAAGAACTCTGCATCAAAAAGATGAGGGAAGAACAATAGAACTTATGGGAATTTATCTGGATCTTAAAAGATATGTAGGATGAACCACCATAAAAACAAAATTATACTCAGATCTTAGCCATCTACCTATACATCCAAATTAATTCAAATACTCATTAAGTGCCATATTAGTTTCCTGGGACTGCTGTAACAGCCACAAACTGGGGGCCTCAGAATGACAGAAATTGATATTCTCACAGGTCTGGAGTCTTGAAATCTGAAATCCAGATGTCAGCAGGGTTGCTTCCTTCTCAAGCCTGGAAAGGAGGATCTACCCCAGGCCTCTCTCCTAGCTTCTGGTGACCTCAGTCATTCTTTGGCTTGCTGGTGGCATTCTCCTTGGGTCTTCATATCATCTTTCCCCGCTGAATGCCTGTCTCTGTGTCCAAATTTCTCCTTTTTGTAACGACACCAGTCATAGTGGATTGGGGCCCACCCTAATGATCTCCTTCCAACTTGATTAACTCTGTAAAGACCTTATTTCCCAATAAGGTCACATTTTCAGGTACTGGGGGTTAGGACTCCAACATGTCTTTTTGTGAGTGACATAATGCAACCCTTAAGAAACATTTACTAGTGGCCAGTTACTTTGTGAGACATTTACAAATGATTAAAACAGAGATTCTGCCCTTTTGTGTTGAATAATCTGGCAGACATGATAATCACAGAGATAAATAACTCTGGAAGAGCAATGATGATTGATTGCTAGCTCTATGACTGAGGCTGTTCTAACAGTGATCCCCAGCTTGGCCCATGCCATACATCTCTCTCTTCCTTCTTGGGTTTCCCTGATCTACTACTTGGAATTCAAGAAGAAGCATCCATCCTGTACTCATGCCCATGCAACCCAACAGTAGAGGGGCATCCACTACCATTCTTAACTGATGGAGACAGAAACCAATAAATCATGTTTCCCTTTTTAGTCTCCTGGGGGTACACTTCTGAGACACTATTCATAAGGCTTTCAGAGGATCCCAGAGTTAAATGTCATTTAACCATTGTGCTGGCCAACTCAACCATGCATCCTACTCTTTTCCTCCTTCTTTATTTTATTCTCTTCTCATATACTTACTACTCTCCAAAATCACAATCCCAACTAAACTACCTGCACTGAAGACTTGGCCTCAGTCTCATTGTCAAGAAAATCCTTGTAGTCTAAAGCATTTGGTATCAGATTTTATTATTCCAGTTCTGAAGATGGCAACGACTGACTTCCAAATGACTTTTTCAAAGCCATGCACCTTTGGACATACCTAGAACTGGTAGCTACATCTCTTAGTTTCATGAAGATCTTCTCCATAAGAAATCATTCAATCTAAAACTCTCATTTACCACCTTTCAGGTATAAGCGCCTCAAAGTACCTTTCATGAAAGAAAGCATTTTCTATCCTTTCCATACCATCACCTCTGGCACAGAGGAGTGATAGCTGGTCCCAGTTGCCAGCACCACAGAACAATTTTCTCTAAAAGAAGCGTAAAAATAATTTTATCTGAAGTGGAACTAAAAAAGCAAGCCATAGAAGTAAAATGCAAATGTTCTGTCTCTTAGGGTCTTTCCATTATACCAAAAAAAAAAAAAAGAAAAGAAAAGAAACAGCAACAACAACAAAAAAAACCCAAACAAGAATTTCAAAGAGGAGAAATTAACTAGAACCAAAAAGAAAAAGAAGAGTAGAAACATCTGACTCAAAGGCAAGCCTGCTTGAATTGCCTCTGCCACCACCCAATTAAAAGTCGAAGCACGGAAGCCTTTCGAGACCTCTCAAATTGTTCTCCGATTATTGCTGGAGAATTTTCCGCTTTAGAGAAATAAATATACAAATGAGGTGCTTCCTCCCATGATGTCCAGAGCCTGTATTTTAAAATATTATAATTTACAAAAGATTTTTTATTCAGAATTCAGAAAGGTACATTTCTCCTGAATGGACTTTTTTTCTGTGAAGGTCACCTCAAGTTCCATAATGCAGGAAGCCTGTATTCTCCTAGTGGCACTAGAAGCTACATAACGAATGAACCAATTGCCATCTAGATTAATTAGAGTGGAAGATGTCTCAAAAGAATTCCATGATCAGGGGCGCCTGGGTGGCTCAGTGGGTTAAGCCTCTGCCTTCAGCTCAGGTCATGATCTCAGGGTCTCTGGGATCGAGCCCCGTATCGGGCTCTCTGCTTGGCAGGGAGCCTGCTTCCTCCCCTCTCTGGCTGCTGCTCTGCCTACTTGTAATCTCTCTCTCTCTCTCTCTCTCTCTCTCTCTCTATCTGTAAAAAAAAAAGAAAAAAAAAATAAAAAAAAAAAAAAAAAAAAAAAGAATTCCATGATCACTGTATATTCCTTTACGATGCTGTAGTATATAGATAAAAATCCTGTTTTACCACAATTGACATCCAGAACAAGACTGAGAATTACAGGATTTTTTTTTAAACATACTATTCCATTCTTTTATTTGACCTTTCCCCAAATTTTATGATTCATTAATTGATTCATTAATTGTCAGTGGTTTTTGGATCTAATGCAGTTTGTAATACTTTAATTTTCTTCCTGCCTTTTCTGCTTGCGGAATTGTATACTTACTATGGAGAAGGTAGATGAGTGTCACATAGCTGCACTGAGCGAAAGGTACTGTCCAGCTACGTTGGAGATTTCTATAATGAGGAGACCCAAGAAAGTGCTATGAGAAGGTTAACCCTGCAACGTGTCCTCCTGTTAAACCAGTCTTTGCTTTTAAACCAGTTAAAACCTCAGAATCCTCAGTCTTTGGGAAACAATGCAGTGATACAGCTTTTCACGCATTTGGGGAGCTTGTTGCATGAAGAGAGACAGACGGAAGCAACTTCCAAGAAAATACTATGAGCTGTAACCTCAAGAAGATTTAGAAGAGGGGAAAAAGCCATTTTCAAAGAGCCTATTTTCAAAGCACATGCTTCCCTTGGGGATAAGATAAACTTCATTTTATCTTTTAATCTTATAGAGACAAGTTTTCATAGTCCCTATGCTGAATGAAGCATATAGTACCATGCTCATAGACAGCTGTCCTCATGTGCAAAAAAGAATATTTGGAGATGGGTAGCTATTACTGTAGCAATACTAGTTGGTGGCCTTAAGTGCTTGATGAACTGCTAGTTTTGACCTTGTCAGTAAATTAAAATCTAAACCCTAGTGTTTGTAACAGCTTTCTTTGCATGCCTCTCAACCAGATCTTGTGCAATTTCTGGTTTTAAGAGATGAAGTCCAAGCTCTGTGTCGCGATTTCTCAGTGTCATACTGTTTGGGACAGGATCATCCCTGTGGTCGTGGAGATTGTCATGTGCATTGTAAGATGTGGAGCAGCGTCCCTGCTCCTACCGACTGGTTACCAGAAGAACTCAACCAACCCATAACACCTCCAGACATTATAAAATATCCCCCAGGGGACAAAATCACCCCAATGGAGAATCATCATTTTATGTTAATAACATCCTTCTTGGAAGGGGTTTGTTTTAAGGCCTGTTTCTGGGTATATGATATGCCATGAGCATACGGAGTTCCCTGAAGAACAATATTCTCAGACAATATTTAGAGCTGACAAGAACAGCGGCAAAGGAATATTGAGGGCTAGCTAAGCTCTTGCTCCTGGCTCCCACATGTATACGAGCCCAGTGGGTTTTACTCACAACACCTCTGACACTGAATGTGCCCGGGGTGGGGGGGAGAGCGGAGTTCCACCCATCTATTCTCCAACTCTCTGAATACCAACTGGGTCTCTAATTCTCTGCTGACACTAATTACCCAGAGTTAGCACAGGTCCTCCAGGTTAAGGGCTCAGTCCACAAGACTGCCCCCACTTGAGATAACTACCACTGATCGGAGCCTCTTACTTCTGACCTATTGGCTATAAATGGGACGTTTGCACAACCTCCTCACAGGTTCGAAAATTTGTTAGAATAGCTTACAGAACTGAGGAAAGTGCTTTACTTACTATTACCAGTTTATTATGAAGGATACACCTCACCAAGAGCCAAATGGAAGAGATGCATAGGACCAGATTTTTTTCTTTTATTTTCTTTTTCTTTTCTTTCTTTCCTTCTTTCTTTCTTTCTTTCTTTATTTTTTAAGAGAGCACAAGCAGAGGGAGCAGCAGAGGGAGAGGGAGAAGCAGACTCCCCACTGAGCAGGGAGTCCGATATGGGGCTCCATCCCAGGACCCTGGGATCATGACCTGAGCTGAAGGCAGATGGCTAACGACTTAGCCATGCAGGTGCCTCCATAGGACCAGATTTGTGGGAAGGTACACAAGCTTCCAGGACCTTCTCAGGTATACCATCCTCCCAACATCCTGATGTGTTCATCAACACAGATGCTCTCAGCATCACTTTGTTTAGGGGTTTTAATGAAAGTTCCATTACCCAGGCATGACTGACTAAATCAATCTTCATCTCTCTCCTCCCAGGTTTCAGGGTGGGGCTGAAATTTCTAACCCTCTAATCCTATGGCTGGTCTTTCTGGCCATGGTCCTGAAGCTATCTAGGAGACCCCAGGCACCAGTCATTTCATTAGCATACAAATGCTGGGGGGAGGTGGGATTGGGAGAGGGGGAGCGGGCTATGGACATTGGGGAGGGGAGGCGAACCATAAGAGACTATGGACTCTGAAAAACAACCTGAGGGTTTTGAAGGGTCAGGGGTGGGAGGTTGGGGGAACAGGTGGTGGGTAATGGGGAGGGCACGTTTTGCATGGAGCACTGGGTGTTGTGCAAAAAGAATGAATACTGTTACGCTGAAAAAATAAATAAAATGGAAAAAAAAATAATAAAAATTATTTCTTGGGGCACCTGGGTGGCTCATTGGGTTGAGCCTCTGCCTTCTGCTCAGGTCATGATCCCAGGGTCCTGGGATCGAGCCCCACATCGGGCTTTCTGCTTGCAGGGAGCCTGCTTCCCTTCCTCTCTCTCTGCCTGCCTCTCTGCCTATTTGTGATCTCTGTCAAATAAACAAACAAAATCTTTAAAAAATAATAATAAAATAAAATTAAAAAAAAAAAAAAGACATTCCTATCACTCCAGAGATTCATGGAGAAAGTCTTATAACCAGAACCAAGGATTGAGGCCAAATACAACAAAAATAGCCCTAGGACCTCTACCACTGGAGAAATTACAAGGGATTTAGGAGGTCTGTGCTAGGAACTAGGGAGGAAGACCAAATATATATCTATTTCTTATTATATCACAACACCACAAGTAATCCCAATTTGCTCTATTCGCCAGCAAGATTCTTTTTTTTTTTTTTTTTTTTTTTCTCATTTTATTTTTTTCAGCGTAACAGTATTCATTCTTTTTGCACAACACCCAGTGCTCCATGCAAAACGTGCCCTCTCCATTACCCACCACCTGTTCCCCCAACCTCCCACCCCTGACCCTTCAAAACCCTCAGGTTGTTTTTCAGAGTCCATAGTCTCTTATGGTTCGCTTCCCCTCCCCAATGTCCATAGCCCGCTCCCCCTCCCCCAATCCCACCTCCCCGCAGCAACCCCCAGTTTGTTTTGTGAGATTAAGACTCTTAATATTCGCCAGCAAGATTCTTACCCTGCAGTCCCTCTCTGGCTTAGTTCCATTCTTTCCTGTCCCCAGGCAGATGGTGGTCCAGGACACAGCCAAAGACCATCTTTTTTTTTTTTTTTCCTTCCCTGAAGGGTCTTTCAGTGACAACTGGGAAAAGTGATCTTAAATAGCCAATTCAGGGCTGGAAAGAGAGGAATTTCATAGAATTTAAAGTTGAATAATCGAAAGCCTAAGAACTATGAAAGCTTAAATAAATCTGTGGCCAAAAATAAGAAAAGAAAGATTGGAAGAAAATTGCACAATGGGGAAGTGAGATTTCCCTGGTACCCGAAAGTGCAATACCTACTCTCAAAACCAAGCCAAGAAAGATAGATGTTAGACTTTATTATAAAATAAAGGTAGAAGGAAAATGCTACAGCTCTAGTACAATACATGTAAGGTGCTCAAATAACTTAAAAATAAATAAAGGTCTTGACTTCTTGGCACTACTTCAGCATATTCCTCTCTTCTTCTAAGAGTGTGTGCCTTTGCCACAGGCAAGGGTCTTCATGAGGGAAACACAAGTGCAGAGGTCACCATCTTCTAAAAGAAATATATTTCAGTACTACTTTCCCCATTTGAAAATAATGTTTTATTTCAACCTATTAGCTTTCTATCTTAAAGCCAGGAATCAAGTATAAAATGTCTCAAAGAGCTTGGAACACATTTTGTAAACATTCTGGGATCTGAAGACTGAAATTCTTAGATTTTCTGAATCCACAATTTCAATATCTCTTATTGAAATTCCATTGAAGGTGAATGCAATGAAATTTATGCAAGTGTAGAATGCATTTAATTATTGTGTCCAAACTATCAAAAAGTGAGTTTATAATGTCTTTAATTTTGACGCCTTCCCTGAGGGCAGGTATTTTCCTGGTTTGAGCTACTGGGTAGGAAATCCAGAAATACACAACCTTAAGACCCTTACGATAAGGTTACTTGTTGATGAGGAAATAAGCTATCAGTCTTGTTTGGGCGGGTGATTTCAATATTGATGTCTCTTAGGAAATGTGGGCATCAAATTTTGGATTTAAAAGTTATTTCTATAAAAGTTAATTACCTCTTTTTGGTGGTGTTCCCTTTGAATGACATTCAGGGGAAATAGGACGGTCTGAACTGATACAAAATACTAGATGAGGGGCGCCTGGGTGGCTCAGTGGGTTAAAGCCTCTGCCTTCAGCTCAGGTCATGATCTCGGGGTCCTGGGATCGAACCCCACATCGGGCTCTCTGCTCAGCATGGAGTCTGCTTCCCCCTCTCTCTCTGCCTACTTGTGATCTCTCTCTGTCAAATAAATAAATGAAATCTTTAAAAAAAAATACTAGACTTTGCAATAGGGAAATTATTTTCTTTACAGCTGTGGGTAACTAACACTGTTAACTAATATTAATTAACTGCCTGGAGAGAGGCCCCGCAGCTGCATGAAATTAGTATGATACTTGCCTACCGAGTCCCTGGGCTCCTGCGATACTGGTCAGGAAAAGGAGGAAATAAAAGCTTCTGAACACCACTGGAAAAATAATATGCTCTCTGATAATTTTAAGCTAGAAAGTAGTACTTAATCTTAGACAGCATTTTCATCCTCATTCTGCCAAGATAGGAAGCCAGTATATCTCTTGGTCCCAGTTCCCAGACACCCTCCACGGTCCTCTCAAGCGTTTCTGGCTGAACCTCTGGCTGTTCCACATTTCTCTCCTTTCTTTCTCCCTCCCAGTTGTGCTCTTCAATGGGCACACATCTGTTTAAGAGAGCAGAAGAATTTGAAAGTAATTGGTGTCTTTCTTGGAACACTAACTCGTGTATTCATTTAACCAACATTCTATTTGGCACCTTCAAAGAATTCAGGAAATACGTAAGGTCTGGAACATCCCTCTCCAAATTGGCAGCTTCCTCAGTGAGGGACTATTCCAAACTGAAAACTAGCAACTGCCAGAAATTAAATTTAAATCAAATTGTGCATTCCTTAGTCATAAGAATATAAGTTTTATGTATTCAACTGTATTAGCAGCAGACATTGATTCTAAGGCCATGTTTTCACTGTCATGGGAGGCTTGAGCTCAGTATGTTCTCCTTATCTTTCCTTGGTTTGGGGTTTTGGAATCCCAGTTATGTAAAGATTACCCCTTTCAGCAGTACCAGAATGTCCGCCATCACACTCAATTTACCCTGCTGGTTCTGACAAGAGAAAAGACATGACAAAAATACAAAGACAGGCCATGAGTAAGCTCTAATACAAAACCCACACCTGCCCCGGACCCCTGCAAATAAACAGACCATTACTAGACAGAGCTAAATACCCTGAAGGTTTTATGTTGAGATGCAATTCAAGCCCCATAGCAGATAGAAACCTAAGGGAAATGCAAGCAGACTTGGGCCTTATGTTTTCCTTGTTAATCAGAATCTTAGAACTTCAGATCATCTCAGCTATCTGCATGACACATCAAGTATTCACACGTCAGATAGGACATTGAATATGTTGACAGGGTTTTATCCATCTTAACATGAAATCAAATGATAGAAGGAAAATTGGGGCTAGCTGGTTCTGTGAGGAAAGGAAGACTATACAGTCTACAGGTGAGTTTGTGGAGGCTCCAAATTTGAATGCAGATGGTCCTGTCTCCCTTGCACTGGTACTCTCAAGGTTTTGCACAGACAAAAAGGAGTGGTTGAGAGTAAGTAAATGCAGATTTACTTATTGTCTTCCAGTCTCTTACATAATTAAAGAAATGTGTATATATGTGCCCCTAAAAAGTCATTCGTCTTTTTCCCCAGCATAGTGGGAGTTCTAGTAGAATTAGAATAACAATTCTTACTTAAATGGCCATAATAATTGAAACCTGGACGGATAACCCAAAAGTGACCTACTTACCTTCAAAAGTAATTCCTGGCAATTTGAAGAATGAAACAGTGGACCCATTGTTTCCTTTATGATAAATTCATAATTGAAAAATGAAAGGAAAGGTTTTTAAAATTAACTCTAGTACATGTCTGACTTTTCTTTTAAATTAGCCTTTCAGGTAATCCCAGAATGTTATGCACAGGGACACCTTACAATGATGATGGCCTCTTGGAAAGATATGAAGATTTAGATTTAGATTAATTTAGATCTATCATTTTCCAAAACAGAATATCTGTTTAATTGGAGAAATCATGTCCTCTTAACTAGGACAGACCATTACCTGGAGAAACCTCAGAACAACTGAAAAAAAAATCTTCATATTTCAAAAATCTCCATGTGGAAAAATGTTGAAGTGCGTAGTTCTACTTTATTTCATGTAAATGACACTCTTTGAAAAGTCTCTCTAACTGTATAGACATGAAGGAATCCTACTTGAAAGGCTTAATTGAAGATGCCACACAGTGAATCCTCTTGGGAAATGAATATTTACCTTATTATATAATTTTGTTTTGTTTTGTTTTGATTTCAGGGTTGGATTTTTTTCACTGAAAGTTATGCAATACAATCATATTTGATATGTTTTCTCAACATATTAATTAAATCTTTAACAAGGCCAAATGGCAGGTCTTGTTTTAGTACCTGGAAGAAATAAACAGTATTTCATTACATCTACTTTCCTCTTTCTGGAAGCCAGCTGCACTGGGCAGGTTGGGATGGCAAAAAATGCTGAAAGTTCTTACAGGTCGGAGAACCTAGGTTCTGGGTTGGAAGTCCACATCAGAGCATGAATTAAGTGCAAACATAATGGATAAGAAGCTAGTGAAAAGGGCCAAATGGGTGTGGTCAGCAAGGGGTTTGGGGCCCAAGGGAAATGGATCAGCCTGACAAAGAGCTTACGGAGAAAGGGCAAGTTTCTGACAAGTTGGGCAAGTCTCAGGGCTCACTGTGGAATTGCTCATCACTTCACTCAAGGTGCCGTAGATTCCCCCAAGACATGGCATTGTCCTTATCACCAAATATCTTACGGAAGCTATAGGGGAAGGGTGAATGTTGCTAAATTAAAAGAGTAAATCCATGAAATTGTGGAGTCTTCTCCTTTGCAATTTCCAACCATCATCACTTGAAATCTGGGATGCTTCTCTATCTGGATTACGAAAACCCCTTTCAAAAGACATTTGAATCTTGAGGTTGTATGAAGTGTGACTCACTGACAGATGTACAGTTTTCTCTCTGCGCTCATATCCACAACTTTAAATGCAGAGAATGACTCAGTCTGTAGCCACTAGTTTTTGAGAAGCCTCTGCAAGATGGTGCACAAACAAGGCCTACTGGAATTACTCCCAATGACTTTCAAATTCAGTAACTATTTTATTGTGGGAAGCTGTTAGGGAGAATTAAAATCTCTGAAGCACCTCAGTACACCATGGTGCCACCCCACGGAGTAATGATTGCTCCTAAAGGCTAATTTGATTATGTGCCACCATTAATGCTGAAATGGGAAAGTTCCAAGACACTTTCAGACTCCAAATAACTCCTCTCTATCCCCCAAGTTCACTTGTATTTAAGTTGCTGAAAATACCCACTGTGTCTTATTTAAAGGCCTGATGCTCTCATGGCTTAAACTTTAGGGAACATATCTAAGTTGCATTCAGCTTCTCGAAGAAGGGCCACCTTGTAATATAGTCACCTGCCACCTTGCTCCAGCAGTGAAGCCTTCCAGGGTGTGTAATCTGACAACCAGACCAGGGACGTGAATATGGTGGAGGTGGACAGAAGATGCACTTGAGCAACACCAGACCTTAGGTAACACTGTCCGTGCCATAGAATAGGCAGGAAACCCATTAGGGAGAAAGAAAGGAAGGTCTGACATCAGAAAACTTGGATTCAAATCACAGGAACCTGGCCTTGGACCAATCAATCTCTTTAGGTCCCAGACCCCATACCTCTAAACAGACAAATCTGTCTCCTGCAGAGCCACAAGAATCGCAATAGACATAATAAATAAATGTTACTGTAGACGTCCAATAAATGGTAGCACTCTTTGTTACTATCATTATGAAAAGATTTGAACAATTGCAAAAACTTTTGCTTTGGGGTTATTCAGAACTAGAAAATTCTATAGATAAAATATGTGTGTAACATGGTTTAGGACAAACCAATCTTAGCATCTTGTTACTGCTTGCCTTCCAGGGGTGGGGGTGGATAGGGATATACAAAAGAGGGACTAGAAGCACCACAATAGTGAAGGAACCAAAGACAATCCAGATAAAGCTAATGATATTATTCTTTCTCAGACTTTAAGAATGTATCCTTCTTGGGGCACCTGGGTGGCTCAGTTCGTTAAGTGTCTTGACTCTCAGTCCTGAGATACAGCCCTGCATGTGGCTTTGTGCTAGGTATGGAACCTGCTTAAGAGTCTCTCCCTGCCTCTGCCCCTTCCCCCAACCCCTCACTCCTGCATGCACATGTGTGCACACACTCCCTCCCTAAAAAAAAAAAAAAAAGACTGCATTGTACTTATAATTAAGCTAGATATTCCATAACTCTCAACTAAGCTGTGTTGAAGTCCCCCAAGTCTGTTTCTTTTCACTTCCTTTGTTCTGATTCCTGATTCTGGTTTCCCTCTGCTCCCTCCTCATATTGATCATATCTGTGTGTCTGTGGGTCAGCCTGTGGGTAGTATAATGCATGATTCCAGGGAAGCAAGAAGCAAACTAAAAAAAAATGATGTGCCAGGCACTATATTGGCTAGATGTTTTACACGCATTTGCTCAACTAATCTTAAGAATAATCTTGAAAACATAGCATTATCCTTTTACACACACACACACACACAATGTTTTTAACTTAAGAAGATATCTGAAGGTCTTACGGAAAGTTGTTTCTGAAATCAGAATCTGAATCTGGTCTCATTCACTACATTCCCAGTGCTGATGTGAAACAACCATTCTAGCTGACTTCCCTAAATTAGAACCACATCTTTATTTTGTTCTTCCTTCCTGGTGTTTCCCTGAGTTTCATGTGAACCCAGTGATAGCAGATCAGAGGCACCACTTTTGTTATGACCCTGTTAGATCTGAGGTCCCCCTAAATCCCCGCTACCTTTTCCAAAGCCATCATGTTGATCTGTCTGTCATGATTTGGTTCTATTTCATTATAATTGATCTGGCAGAGACTGCCTTTTATTCACCCAACTTTTTCCTTTCCTGCTTTGGCATGAAGCTTGACTAATGTTCCCCGCCTTTGTGGCACTTAGGTAGGGCCTCATGATTAAATTCTGGCCAAGGGGAATGTGGTCAAAGCAACTGGAAAATGGAAGTCCCTAGCCTGGAACCTGTCCCCTTTTCCCAACATAATGACCCTACTGTACTCTGACAAGAGAAAAAATAAGTAAATTTTTATGGTCTCAAACCACTAAGATCTGGGAATGTTTGTCACAGTCTACACTGTGACGTACTATCTACTTCATGAATTTAAAGCCATGATTCTCAATTGGCTGATTTTTGTTTTTGTCGTTGTTGTTGTTTTTGCTTTTTTCCACCTTAGAGATATATATGGTGATGTCTGGAGACATTTTTTTTTTATTTGCTTATTTACAGCATAACAGTGTTCATTGTTTTGGCATCACACCCAGTGCTCCATGCAGTACGTGCCCTCCCTATTACCCACCACCTGGTTCCTCAACCTCCCACCCCCTGCCCCTTCAAAACCCTCTGGTTGTTTTTCAGAGTCCATAGTCTCTCATGGAGACATTTTTAATGGTGACAACTTGTGGAAAGATGGTATTGACATTAAAGGGTAGAGATCAGGAATGCTGCTAAATATCCAAAAACCCAGGACCACCTCCTCAACAAAGAACTAACCAGCCTAAATGTCACCAGAGCTAAGGTTGAGAAACCCTGGTCAAAGTTAAACCCTCTGAAAGAAAGAATGATTACCTGGTAAATACTCAATACATTTTTGTGATTGACTCTTTTGAGTAAGAACTTAAGAAGAAAAAAAAAAAAGATTTTATTTTCATGCTAACAATCTTTTAAACAAGAATCTGTTAGAAAAAAAAATCAGTGTCATAGAGGTAGTGACTGTTTATGTTTCAAATTTTCTAATTTAAGAAATTATTTTCATCAAATTGGCATATTTAGAAAAACAAACATCTTTTATTCACAGAAGTAGGGCAGTTTGGTTAACTGATACACTTTCATCCTAAGTTTCACCATCCTAATATTAGCACTGTATTGTAAGAGTTGACGCAGTTTGCAGAAGTAGTTAACATGAGAAATTAAAGGACAGCTTCTACCCTGACTTTTCAGTTATTCCTTCTCTGCAGAAATTTACTGGTTAAAGCTATTTCCTCGGTAAGAATTGGACTGAGAACCCTCTCTTGATTTGAGAACTGTCCCCAGACGTTGTATAGTTGAGTCACTGGGTTGGATTTCAAGTGGCGAACTGAAAAGTGCAAATAGGATCAAATCTTTTCATTTATTTCAAATATCTCATCTCCATAATCAGATTCTCCTTAAACGTTTTGTGAGACTTCTACTTAAAGAACTCAAAAATGTCCTGAAATCTTTAAGAGGTTTTTATAGATCGGACGACCATAAATAACCATAGCCTCAATCAAACAGACAGTGAAGATTTGTTTTGCACTTCTCCTCTAGGGCAGCTCTTGGTAAAGTGCTATCCTGACCTTTCTACTCAATTCATGGCAGGGATTTTGAACATATACTACTTTATTTTTTTAAGATTCATTATTTATTTGACAAAGAGAGGGAGTGAGTGAAAGGAGGAGCAGAGGGAGAAAATCTTCAAGCAGACTCCTCATTGAGCACAGACCCTGACAGAGGGCTTGATCTCACAACCTTGAGATCATGACCTGAGCTGAAATCAAGAGTCAGACCTTAACCGACTGAGTCATCCTGTTCTCAGCATTCCTCCCCTTTGGCTCACCTTCTTCCTTTGCTTTCTCTCCTCTAGTTCTCCTTCCACACAGAAGCCATCTGTGGACACTCCACACTTTATAGTCTTGTGCTTTTCTGCTCAGGCAGCCTGCCAATCTCCCATCTTTCCACATAAGGAGGTACCACAAGTGAAGCTTCTACTCACAGCCTTGTTGCTCTGTAGAGCAGTGTTCTTGCCATGACCCCTGTTCTGCCACATTCCAGAGCAAATAATTAAACTCTATGCTTCCAAACCCTACCCACCATCTAGAACACGGGAATGATAGGGGTACTTATCTCCTATAAGTGAATGTCTGTTAGCCAACTATTAAGAATTGTGGGGGTGCCTGGGTGGCTCAGTGGGTTAAGCCGCTGCCTTCGGCTCAGGTCATGATCTCAGGGTCCTGGGATCGAGTCCCGCATTGGGCTCTCTGCTTGGCAGGGAGCCTGCTTCCTCCTCTCTCTCTGCCTGCCTCTCTGCCTACTTGTGATCTCTCTCTGTCAAATAAATAAATAAAATCTTAAAAAAAAAAAAAGAATTGTGCCTGGCACATGTTAAATAGTCTTCCATGTTGGCATGGATGCTGACATTCTTGTTACTCGAATCCTCCTTTCCTCTTCTCAATCAGGAAAATCAAACTTCCTCGCTACTGATCCCCTTAAAGCTGGGCTGCTGTATGACAGTTATCCCTTAAACAGGTGAATCCATACTAACAATACTCTAGCAGAAAAAGTCTTGGAGAGAACTTCAAGGAACAGTTCCTTTCTCCTCTAATTTAAAAAGTAAGGTGATCTAAAATTAAGATGAGCAGAAAACATCTATTTTTACCAACCAGTATAGTGTGACAGAAATACAGAATTTATGTCTTCAAATATATATCCTCATATTTTATTTTTTTTTCCATTTTATTTATTTTTTCAGCGTAACAGTATTCATTCTTTTTGCACAACACCCAGTGCTCCATGCAAAACGTGCCCTCCCCATTACCCACCACCTGTTCCCCCAACCTCCCACCCCTGACCCTTCAAAACCCTCAGGTTGTTTTTCAGAGTCCATAGTCTCTTATGGTTCGCCTCGCCTCCCCAATGTCCATAGCCCGGGGGAGGTGGGATTGGGAGAGGGGGAGCGGGTATCCTCATATTTTAATTAGAAGAAGTAACATCTGGGGGTTCCTACTTGTATCAGTCAGGGTTCAAAGGAAGAAACATAATTAACATAGATGATAGATGAGAGAGAGAGAGAGAAAGTTGGGATGGAAACTCTCAGGCAGGAACTGACACGGCATAGGCAGAATTTCTGCTTCCTTAGGGAAACTTCGGTTCTCTCTTAAATCATTTCAACTGATTGTGTCAGGCTCCACCCAAGTTGTAGAAGATAATCTCCTTTACTTAAATCAATGATTGTAGATGTCTACATGTCTACAAAATACCTTCATAGCACACCTAAATTAGTATTTAATTGAATAACTGAGTCCTACAACATAGCCAAGTTGACATATAAAATGATCACACTACTCTGGGTCAGACATGTGCTTTTGTATTTACTTAGAGAAACCTCACAGGAATTATCCCCATTTCAGAAATGGAAAAACTTGTGATTCTATGATCTGAGATTGTGTAACTAGACCAAATAGTAGGAATCAAGATTTGAAACCTTGCCTGCTTGGTTCTAAGGTTTATTTTATGTACATTTTCTGCAGGAAGTTGAGCTGCTTCTTCTACAACTGTGGTCTCCTAGATAGGACCTCAGTCTCCCAGTAAGTGTGTGATGCTGATGCCTGACTAGCTCTGTGTAGGTGTATTACAAAACCACACATCAGTTAGCTTGGACTTTTCCATTTTTCTGTACTATCCACTTCTCTGTTTCAATTGATTAATATGGAGTAACCCCATGTGAACAAAGTCCATTTCTAAGAGCTTTAATCTCTCTGTATAACTGGTTGGCATCCTACTCTGCAGGAGACACGATTTATTCAGAATATTTTACTATGTAGACAAATTTGCACATAGAGATGTCACTATATCCAGGCCAGGTTCTGAACACCTAAGATTTGTCTATGTCCTACAGTTGTGGGAATAAGTCAGCTTACCTTGAAAAGTGTGCTTGACTTTGAAGGGTTTTTCCTCCTTGAAAGAAGGATCTGAACCCCTCTTTTTGGTTCATTTAGATTTTTAGATGTCCAAATTCAGGTGGATTTTGCTTAATGTACATATGATACTATATATGTATCTGTGCACAAGTGAAGAGATTATCTAATTACCCAATCAAGTACACCTGTATCTCTTCTGAGCTACACAGAATTTTGCCCTAATTCTTCATACCATTCACTTAAAAACTTCGCCATATCTGTATACAAAATTAAAGATTCTATTGTTTAGTAAAATAAAGGAATTACTTTCAAAGGTACTTGTTTAAGAAACAGCCTGTCGACATATGTTTTTATACTCTAGAACAGAGTGAGTGATTTGTTTTCTATTTTTTATTCCCACTTTGCTTTCTTGCCCTGAAGTTTGGGACTTGGTAAAATACTCTGTGGTTTTGTAGGGACAAAGTTATGGTAATTGACAGTAATGAAAATTTCCTCTATACCAGAGGGCTTCGCTAAGCTGGCCCACTGTCCATAGAGGGACCAATGCTGATAACCAGCATAGTTTTCATGTCAAGAGCATACTGTTTGCCTCTAAGACATTTTGTGCATGGAGAGTTAAGACGTCTTTTTGACCGGGAGCTGAGCTAGCCAGGAATACAATTGATTTTCCTAGGAGGGAAAAAAAAAAAATCTTCCCATTAATTACCTCTTACCTATTTGTGTAATACAGATGAAGAATTTGTTTGTTTGTTTTAATCAAAGTATATTTTATTATTAATGGAGAAACGAATATTCATTTCTTATATTGCACTAGACAATTTATATTATGAAATTGTTATTAGCTCATACTCTGGGGCAATATTTTTTTCCAATAAGAATGAATGAAAGAAAATAGCTTGCAAATGCATAAAACACACACACACACACACACACAAGCGCGCACACACACACGCTCACCACAGAGAGAGCTCTTGCCTCTGGCATGTTACCCTCCTAAAGAACATAGTACTTTCTGTACACTGTATTTCAAGCTCTCCACGTAGGAACTAGAGCCAACTCTCATACCAAATCTGAACTTGCCTGGCCATCCTGTGGAGTCCTCGGCTCCCACCTTCTCCAATCATTACAAAACTTGTTTTCCTGTTACTGTTCAACAATAGGTGCATTAGACACATGAACTTTTTCTTTGTATTTGCTTTGTATTATACCTTTAAGCCCTTTTTTGTAGGTATTTGATCTCCTTCAAGAAGTGGTAAGCTTCTTGAAGACAAGGAAGAAACTTTCTCTTTAATAAATTTTCACACGTTCTTTGTGCACACAGTGTATAGCCAAAGAGTTAAGTACAATTTCCTGATTATCTACCTCAAAAAAATAAAGCTCTTTATTCTTTTTTTTAAAAGATTTTATGTATTTATTTGACAGAGAGAGATCACAAGCAGGCAGAGAGAGAGGGGAAGCAGGCTCCCCGCCAAGCAGAGAGCCTGATGTGGGACTTGATCCCAGAACCCTGAGATCATGACCTGAGCTGAAGGCAGCAGCTTAAACCACTGAGCCACCCAGACGCCCCAAGCTCTTTATTCTTTTAAAGAATTAAGATGGCATGGGGAGGGGAATGACCAAATAGGAAAAGCTAATGGAAATGATATGATTCTAGGTCAACTGTTCAGATATGTGCTAATGCAAGCAAAGTAACAACGTTCTGTAGCCCCAAACCCATCTCATGGAAGTTACTAGATCACAATTTACTGAAAATCAGAAGTCAAAAGAGATCAAGAGGATTATAAAACCAACTCTCCCTACAAGAAACATACTACTACAATGAGATTATCTAATTTATTAGGGAAGAACTGAACATTTCTGGACCAGGATCCTTGGTAACTGAAATCTAGTTATGACATCAATGCATGGAAAGAAAGTTAAGAAAATTCTTTCTAAAAACAAAGCCAGAAAGGGGGTTTTAAAAATTATTGAGAATTGGTGTTTGAATAGAAAGAAATATGTTAATAGAACTGAATTTTGGTTGGAACAAACAAAGTCAATGTAACAAGATGCTATGACTGAGAAAAATCATTATCTTCTTGAACTCTAAGAGACCCTGGAGTCATGATAGATTTCTCAGAAGAACCTTAAGTATAGTGGTTAGTATTTCTTGACAATTCTATAAGGACTCATCATTTTAATTCCAATTTTCTATAACCAAGACAACCTATGCCAGCCAGGTTTGGAAGCAAATAAAATGTTTTTCATCAATTCTGTAAGCATGTTACCAGCAAATAGAGATGTAGCTGGTTCTTTCAGTGAAAACTTGGAAAGTAATGAAACCAGTCATAAGGCATATGCTCTTTAAAGGTCACTAAATTAACTGGTCAGATTATATGCCACCTATGTAAAAATCAGGAGGCATCGTACTCAGCAGGTTATACCCAGAGATTCCTTCTCATTGTAGTAAAAAGCTTCTTGGACAACACAGATTGACAGGTATGTTAAACTGAGGCATTAGCAGAACTTCTTGTGGCTGAAAGGAGTAAGTCATCTAGGGCACACAGCTAAAGGTTCTCTGGGGACCCAGGATCATAACTAATAACAAATGCTTATTCCTTACTCCAGCCAACAGGGATAAAGTTTTGATAAACCTTTAGCCTCAAGAGCAGCCTTGAGGGGTGAGGTGGCATCTAGAAGCAGGTTGACAGAGGTGAGCTGGAAGACAGGTCCCGTTCTACCATCTTGCTTCTGATAACTGAATGAAAGAGAGGTGGGATAAAGGCTGAGTGGGGTGGTAAGAGGAAGCTTTCTTACCAAACTGATCTTATTTTAAATCTGTTTCACTGACACACTTTTCCTTTTCCTTCTGAGAATCTATAAGACCTTGACTCTCCAGTAGTTTCCAGTTTTTGCTTCTCTCATTCTTCTCCTGTTCTCTCAAGGGACTCTGGTCAGAAAAACAAGCAAAGAATGTTTATAGCAGCAATGTCTACAATAGCCAGACTATGGAAAGAACCTAGATGTCCATCAACAGATGAATGGATAAAGAAGATGTGGTATATATACACAATGGAATACTATGCAGCCATCAAAAGAAATGAAATCATGCCATTTGCGACGACGTGGATGGAACTAGAGCGTATCATGCTTAGTGAAATAAGTCAATCGGAGAAAGACAACTATCATATGATCTCCCTGATATGAGGACATGGAGAAGCAACATGGGGGGGTAGGGGGATAGGAGAAGAGTAAATGAAACAAGATGGGATTGGGAGGGAGACAAACCATAAATGACTCTTAATCTCACAAAACAAACTGGGGGTTGCTGGGGGGAGGTGGGATTGGGAGAGGGGGAGCGGGCTATGGACATTGGGGAGGGGAGGCGAAACATAAGAGACTATGGACTCTGAAAAACAACCTGAGGGTTTTGAAGGGTCAGGGGTGGGAGGTTGGGGCAACCTGAGGGTTTTGAAGGGTCGGGGTGGGAGGTTGGGGGAACAGGTGGTGGGTAATGGGGAGGGCACGTTTTGCATGGAGCACCGGGTGTTGTGCAAAAAGAATGAATACTGTTACACTGAAAAAATAAATAAAATGAAAAAAAATAAATAATAAATAAATAAAACTGAAAAAAAAAATCATCCCAACCCAAAAAAAAAAAAAAAAAAAAGCTTAAATAAATGTAGATAAATAGTAAAAGTGATAAAGACATCACAATTCAAGCATGGGCTTTATATAGTAACTAGAAATTTATACTTTTCATAAATACATCCCCTTCTTAACTTTATTACAACCCTACAGATAAAGCTTTATTACACATAAGGAATTGAGACTCAGGGAATTTGAATAATTTAATGAAGTTTACACAAATAATAAATTGCACAGTTGTAATGCATAAGCAGGTTTTCTGACTTTAAAATGTGTTTCCTTTCCACATGTATCATTTATGTATTTATTTATTTAGCTCGCTGCCTTTTTTAAAAAATACAAACTCTTTTTGGTCAGATGCCGCATACTAATTCATGCTAAGATATCTGAACATCTGAGAGATTCCATCACTGACTCCTCTCTGGCTCTGTATGATCAGCTACATAAATTTTGAGTAGAACAACTGACCATATTGTTCAATATTCACCATAACATGCAATTTACTAATGGGAACATTAAGGCTAACTTTTTTCCCCAGGTATACAGCATGAAGGGCAGAAACAAACCATCTTTAGTAATGATGAAGTTTTCTCACAAGTACCACTCACCTTCAAAATGTGCTTGGGAATTATTAGTATACTCTCAACATTCTGATTTTCCTGGTTTTCTGAAGCTAAGATATCGCAGACGTGCCTGCATGGCTTTGATCACAGGCGATCAAAGAGGACTTTGTGTAGCTTCCAGGGAGACACTGTTGCAGAAAAATCACAGCTCTCCACCATGCAGAAGAAACTGTTACAGAACACCCCTGCATTCCCAACTCCAGATCAAATTAGGATCAGAAAGCTCTCCTTAGCCCCCCGGAGACTGGTTTTAACTTCCTTATCTGCATTTTTCTTCCTTGCCCATTCCAGGTAGCTGCCACAAGAAATATGAAAAGAGTGTTGACTTGTTGATTGCTCTTTTCTGTCTCTCATTTTCATGTTTACAGCAAAGGAAGGAGTAATCACTTCTGTTGGTAGCTTCAGCACTTTGCGTTCCTATGTCTGCATGTTTCTTTGGAAGTCCACAACATGCGATCATACTCGATTTTTGAAATTTGGATTTTATACCACATGGATCCTTTCGGTATTGATTACAAGTGCTGATACCTCTCAGCCTAGCAGAGTTTGGGTCATTAAATCATTACATGTAAAACTTTGCAAAGTTGTTGACGTCATTGTGTCACTGGCCAAATTTATGGAAATGAAAGGAGTCATCCATTTGGGTTATTCCTATAGTTTGGGAATGCTGGATCTTATGTTTTCTTAAGTAGCAGAAAGATTCCAAATGTTAAAATCTGAAAGGGAGGGTGCAGATTGGCAAAGGTGTTGAGAAGGGTGGCTATCCTGAGGAAAAAGAGTGGCAGGACCCTGTGGTGTGAACCTGTCCATGAGACTCTCCCTCCTCTGATATTTCACCAAGGATGGTGTCTTTAAACTCTTTAAAATTTAAATTTGAACAAGCTTAGACAAATAACCCTTCTCTTGATCTGCATGGTATAACTCAACTCGTACTGGGATATTCATACAAGACTGTTCTCCATGCAAGCAAGAAACAATAGGTTAAAAAAAAAGTAAATGGATAAAGCTAATAAACATATAGCCTGCTTCCACTATACTATTTGGAATTCAGGGAGGAGGTATTGTTGGGAGAGTGGGGCTGTCTGTCTATTTCATTTTGCTTTTTGAGAGGAGAGAGGATTAAGCATGCTTACATTCTAAAGGCAAAGAGTCCAGCATGCAGAGTTTAAAAGATTAGCAAAAAGTCAAAGAATATTTCCTCTGAGAGTTATTGAAACTGTCTACAATCACAGTTTACTTTCCAACTCTTTACCCAACAAACTAGCACTAGATTTCTTTTTTAAAAGATTTTATTTATTTGTTTGACAGATAGAGATCACAAGTAGACAGAAAGAGGGGGCAGAGAAGCAGGCTCCCTCCCTGCTGAGCAGAGAGCCCAATGCCTGGCTGGATCCCAAGACCCTGGTATCCCAACCTGAGCCAAAGGGAGAGGCTTTAACCCACTGAGCCACCCAGGTGCCCCTACATTTCTTCCTTCCCTTCTTTTCAGGGTTTACCTCACTAATCATTGACCCATACCAGGAATTCAGATGGCAATTGGAAATTTCTTTGTTGAACGTGAAAAGAGAACATGCAAGAACTGGAGTGGTTAATGAAGTGTATAGGAGCTGAATACATCCAACTCAAAGAGAGAGCTTTGCTCATTGGCTAGGGCTGTGCTGAAATAGCACGGCCAACATTGCTTCCTGGACTTTCTGTTCCTTTATCTTCCCATGGCTGTACAGCCATCTCTTAAGAATACAGTCTTCCTTAGTACTAAGACATACAGGCAGGGGAAAGTCAAGTCTTGCCACACTGGGAACTCTTTTGTCTATAAAGTAACTGTGATTCTCTATTTTTATTTATTATCTGTTTGGCTTATAATTTAACTTTCAAAGAGCAAGTTTATTTCTTTTATTTCTAAGTCGGTAGGTGATACCTTATCGTATCCCATGAGGCTGACAAGAAGAACCATTATAAAATAGTTTGTTGAGGGTGTAGCAACGCAAATTCACTGTAACTAAACCTATGAAAATCTGGTTTTCTACCTAAACAGGTTGTAAAAATTGGCTGAATGCAAATGATACTTTTTTTTATTTTTGATTATTTTGTTTGGCAGTATCTTGATGTAGAAGAAAGGATTTGTGTGTGTGTGTGTGTGCACGTGTATGTGTGTGTATGTGTGTGTGTGTGTGTGTGAAAACCACCAGAAGTCACTTTGTACATAAAAAGAGCAACACTTTTACATTGCTTCTCCAGTTGCTCATCTTCAGTTGGTAATTCTCTAGTTTTAATTTGTATGTCATCTTCTCTAATGTCAAGTCTCTAACCTCTGTTCCTCAATGATTCACTAAAATCAATAGTGTCCTACTTCAGATCAGCCAAGTAGTTTGTCTCACTTGAACTTTTTCTCATAATCACTTTATAATTAAAATCACTAGGTAAAATTCTCACTCCTCTGAATGAACATTTATGATTTTTGGATTAGCAAAACTTCTATAAGTGTGTTGTGTGTGTGTGTGTGTGTGTGTGTGTGTGTAGATAGAGAGCAAAAACAGTAAAGAAAGAGAAAATAAGAGAGAGAGAGACACCACCAATGGAAGGTCACCCCTCTTGATTATTGGTTTATACTCTATTCCACAGTTATTTGTTCAAGCCTTGATTAAATCACTTATCAGGTCATACCAAAATGTCACTATTTGCATTTGGTCTTGCCCCTTACACTGTTCTATCCAACTTCGTATCCCAAGGGCTTGGCACAGAGGTGGAAATACAAAATGTGTTTGAAAAACATTTAATAGAGGATTTAACCTCAAATTAAGGCCCACATGTGCTCCCTGATCCATATTCTGGGATAGATAGATCTTAAAATTGATATTGCTGATATCAGTGAGTATGCAGAAGTGCATCATAGTTCCAAAGCTCCTTGTTATGTGCATCTTTTCTCTTTATCCAAATTTAAGAAACGTAAAGTTGAGAAAATTTTGCTTCAACAGACTATTCACCATACAAAGTTTCATTTTTCATCCCATAATTATTGAAGACACACAAAATACCAGACTAAGGACTAAATGTTAGCAATAAAAGTCAGGAAGTGTTTAAAAGAAGAAGAAACAGTTGGTAAATAACCAGGAAGTATGACATAAGGATTTGTTAGAGAGTCAGAACCCCCAGGTTTTAACCCTGAACTCACCATTTCTACCTGTGGGACTTAAGTGTAATCAGTTGTCAATTGGTAAAAGTCGTAGTTATCTATTTTCTTTCAAAATTAACAGCTTAAGACTGCACAAATTTATTATCTTGTGGTTTCTGTGAGTCAGGAATCGCTGGGTCTCTCGGATCAGGGTCTTTCACAAGATTCCAGTCACATCCAGGACTGTGACCTCATCTGTAATTCCAGCTCTGCAAGGATCTGCTCCCAAGCTCCTTCATGCATTTGTTGATAGGATTCCATTCCTTGAGGGTTGTTGGCCTGAGGACCTCAGTTGCTGGTAACTGGAAGCCACCCTCTGTTCCTTGCCATGAGGGCCTCTCCAACATACACTCTGGCTTCATCAAAGAGTACAGTCCAAAAAAGGCAATGAAGAGATTTTATTAGCAAGATCGAATCACAATATTTTATAACCAAATCATGAAAGTAACATCTCATCACTTTTTCTATATGACTTATTATGTCCAGTCCATATTCAAGGGGAGCAAATTACACAAGACCGTCAATACCAGGAGGTGAGGGTTGTTGCCGGCCATCTGGGAGTCTGCCTGTTATAGCCAGTGATGAAATTTTTCTAAGCCTACTTCCCTCTTTTTTTTAAAATAGTGGTCAGAACATCTCCTATCTCATGAGATTGATGTGTGAATCAAACAGCACCTTACGCCTGGAGCATAGAGTCCTCAGTAAATGTTAGTTATCATTAGGTCATCACCGCACACTGGGAAGTTCCTGTGTTCAGATTATTCAAAGGATTACAGGAGCATGTGGGAGGAAATTAACACCATGTCAAAAAGTAGAAACAAACTTTTCAGAACGAGTGAAGTGTACACTGAGGCTTGGATTAAGGACAGTGGTAGCCAGAAGAGGGATAGGAAGTATGAGAATGGGATTCCAGAGAGAAAGAAAGCCCTGGAAGCAGGGGAGGGCAGGGGAGCCAGTCTGTGCAGGATCCATTGTCCTCTCGCATCTCTGGCACTCCCTCCTGAAAGGCCAGACAGAGAGAGAAGTTGATGTCCCTGGATGGAATATTGATGTCAGAAGTAGGCAAACGTGTGTGCATATGCACCAGTAAGCTCCAACCCAGTGACAATCCTTGCCTATGACCTTTAATAAACGCAGAAACATTCAGAAACATTCAGAGAGAGAGAAAGAAGGAGGGGAGTAGGAAGAAAAGTTAGAACTGCCATGTCTAGGTCAAAAAGACCAGAGTTCCTGGGAATTTCTCCTTTGGAAGTGGGATGCCATTCTGCTCCTGGCCCCTCTCAAGCAGGGCTATTGAGTACTAGGGCAAGCCAGACCACCAGGAAGAACATCCTTGGCTGAACCATTCTTAAGAATTAATGATACTGTTAAATTTCCCAGGGCAAAACACTCATAAACTTTGAAATCCACTTCACAGCTCCCATATTAGAATTAATTAGGTTAACTTAGATTTTATTTTTTTTTTAGTTTAAATCACTAATATATCTAGATTTGTTCAAAATAAAACACTTCAAAATACACACTGAGAAACCTGGGTCCTATACCCATGTCCTTCCACTCTCTCCCAAAGGTTAATGGGAAACCGCTTTGGTTTTCCCACAACTTATTTCTTTGATTTTTCTCTCAACATTTTATTTTGAAAAATTTTAGACCACCCAAAAGCTTGCAATAATCCTATAAAGAACATCTAAATATCCTTCATCAAGATACACCACTTGACAACATTTTGCTGCATTTGCTTATCTCTTTCTTTCTGTATATATGCATATGCATATATTCTTTTGACAGCTACAGAAATTAAAATACTTTATCCCTAAGTCCTCCTAAAGAAATATGCAGAAACAATGAAAAATCCCTTAGCAAAGAAGAGCAGCTGTGAGGGTGGGATGTGTGTAACCCATTCCACTATTAAACCATACAGTAAAACCTCTATAATTACAGCTGGTGGTGCTGGAAAATGACTAGACAGATATACCTGGGAAACAGAATAGAATACCTAGAAAAGGACTAAAGTACATAGGATTAGAAGCAAGAAATGTGACATTCTCCAAACAATGAGGAAATGTACATTTTAATAGTGTCTTGAAAACTACTTAGCTATTTGGAAAACGTAAACCTGGATTCGCTCCACACAGAAAAGTTGACTCTGAATGGATATTTGATAATTATATGTAAAAAATGAAAATCAACCATACCAAAAGAAAGCATGAGTGAATTTCATTATAACCTGTAAAAAAAAAAAAAAAAATCCTGGTACCTATAAAATAAATAAGTAAATAAATAAATAATCCAGGTACAATTTCAAAAATTGATAAATGTCCCTATATTGAAAATTTGAAAGCATCACATATCCAAAAGTGAAATTTTGCTACAGAAATTCATCCAAAAATTTCTTGCATTCCATTTGTTTATGGAACCAAGCAGTAGGGCTTATGATTCTGTGGCAATGAAAGTTCTGTGTTTTCAGGCAAAGCAGGGCTCTCCTCTAGGAAACTGTTACTAAACCTGTGTTGGCAGACTCACCAGAAGCTAGGATTGTCCCGGTTCCGGGGAACGATGTCGTGCTTGGAGAATCTACACACTGTACCTCCAAGTATTTAATATCCCTCTAAACATGTCTGTCAGGTTCCTGTTTTTCCTCTGTCTTCATACTTAATTTTGCATTTAATGCACTTCTAATAAAAACATGGGACTCTCTGCTAAAGATATTCAGTGTGAATATAGAAGCAACAGAAGACAGAAACCCCTTTTTTAAATTCCTTTTTAACAACGGAAATAAATTAAACTCAATCATGTTTGCATGAGTGATTCTATTTTCATTTAAGGGAAACCTGCATCCGAAGATTTTGCAGAATTGGGTAAACTCCTTGTCAGAGTTTTTAAAAAATCATTTATTTTTATTTGAGGGCATATAGTAAGATTCCTTCTTTGACAGAATACCATGAAATTAATTTTGGCATATAGTTGTAAATGAGGCCATTGTACCTCCTCCATGATTAAATATTCACAAACATCACCCAGAGCTTTCAAAAGGACTCTGTTTCCTTGCCACAGCAAAGGCTTGCAAAGTGATAACATTCCATTTCCTGGTGATGGGCAAAGGCAAGAAAATATATGAGGATCCAAGAATTTGTCAAATGAAACAATAGAAATCAATTTTCTACCATTCTACCTGTGGAAACATGTAAAATGAGATTTTGCACTAAAAAAGTAACTGTTGGATAAATGAAAATATGACAGTTTAATAAAATGGTCATGTCCCAACAGATCACTCAACTAGCAAGCACTGAAAACTTCTGGCAGAAAATTAATATATCAAAATGGCTTGTGTATCCTTCAAGAAATGTGTGTCTTTTAGGAGGCCTATAGCCTGCTTAAATTTAAATAACTTTTTTTCCCCTCCATATGACTTTAAAATGATCCTAGAATTCCAAGGATAAAATTAGGAAAGACTTTTTTGCCACAGTCTTCAGTGTTGCCCCCTACCATTACCCACTTTTTACTCACAGTCTGCACCATTTTATTTTTTTAAAGATTTACTTATTTATTTATTAGAGAGAAAGAGAATAAGCAGTGGGGAGGGGCAGAGGGAAAGAGAGAGGGAGAAACAGACTCTCCACTAAGCAGGCATCCCAATGCGGTGCTCAATCCCAGGACCCAGAAATCATGACCTGAGTCAAAGGCAGACATTTAACCAACTGAGCCACCCAGGTGCTCCAGTCTTCATCATTTAAAAATATTTCTTTGCTGTTTAAGAGGGACAAATAAAATGGATCAGAACCCCAAGAAAACATAGATGAACCTGCCAAGCACTGAACATCATTAAGAGATCTTGTCAATATAACAAAATCTGGTCTCTATTTTCAAACCATGACCACAAGATAGCCATTTCATACTTTGAGAACTCAGTTTCCTAAATTGTGAAAAGCAACCCTTGAAAAGGATAAGAAGTTTTTTAAGGACAATAAAAGCAACAACAAAAAATTATTTTAGAGGAATGTTGAACATTCTCTGCAAAGAAAGCCCTGCCCAAGTGGCCATGGAAGGGATCGGGGTTGACCAGCAGTCTGAGGACCAGATTGTTTGTGGCCTTCATAGTGCAGAAAGGCTTTCCAAGGGAAACAAGACAAGATATTTTAGGAGCTAGTTTCTAGATCTTTAGCTTCCCCAGTAATCTTTCCTAAAATATGTTTATCTGGGAAGGTAGCCCTCCAAGTGTCTGGGTGGTGAAGGGACATTCTCTGCCTTAACAAAGGAAAGGTCAATTTCCCACCCACCCATCGTCTCATCTCTCTGCAGTGGTGGTAAGGACTCCTGAGGTTTGCTAATCAAGGTCCTGAGATGAGGTAAATCCTGTCCCAGGTCAGATGCTTTTAAGTCTTTTGCTACCAAAACATTAGAGGGGAGTCGAATTGAATTGAATTGAATTGAATTGAATTGAATTGAATTGAATTAGCTAATAGTACAGTACTCCCCCTCCACCCATGTTTTCACTTCCCACTGATCCAGTTACCTACTGCCAACCAAGGTCCAGAAGCAGACATCCTTTTTCTGGCTTTTTATCAGAGGGTCATTATTAGCCTAACGCTAGGTCACAAAGCCTACATCACTCACCTCACTTCATCTCATCACGTAGGCATTTCATCACCTCACAACATCATAAGAAGAATAGTAAGTACAGTACAGTAAGACATTTTAAGAGAAATACCACATTTGTGTAACTTTCATTCCAGTATAGCGTTAGAATTGTTCTATTAGTTATTGTTGTTCATCTCTTATGGTGTCTCATTTATGAGTTACCCTTTATCACAGGATGTATATCTAGGAAGAAGCCATGTGTATAGAGTTTGGTACTATCTCAAGTTTCAGGCATCCATGGAGGGTTTTGAATGTGTTCCTCATGGATAAATGGGGACCACTCTACCCTTTGATAATGGCTCACTGTTTGATTTTGCCATGTGATGCTGAAGGTGTTCAAAGGATTGAATGACATGACTTTAATGAAAGTCCATTGCCACTCCTTGTTTATCTGAACCAGATTTCTGAGCTACCTCATAGCGGTAGTTTGTGAAGATTAAGTTAATCAAGGTTAAAACTGGAAGGGCACCAGGAATAGTAAATGGTATAGAGTAAGTACTACAGGAAGGACTGTTGCTATTATGATTGTCATATTAACTAAATAGATGAGTTATATATAATTATAAATATCCTATTAAAGATATGAATATATAAATTATTGAAAATATATCAGTAATAGTTATATTAACTAAATTAGTATGTGCTATAAATATGTGATATGTACGTGTATGTACAGTGTGTACATGTGTGTTTGTTGCAGAAAATATGAAAAGTTTATCCATTAAACATTTCCAAACTGTAAAAATGTATTATTTTAAAGTAAAATTATGTGGAGAAAGATGAAGAATAAAGATGATGAAGAGATGGAAAGATGAAGGATGTATGAATATAGAACTATTTACAACTTACTACATTTTTAAACAGTTGTTGATATTAGGAGACAAATCACCCTGGTGTTAAATTCTACTGCACACTCTAAACAGATTGAAATAATTATTTTAAAACACTAATATTTTGAGTACTCTGGAAATTATGCTTTTCAAGTATTTAAACACATTATGAACATTTAAAAATACCATGCAAAGTTATTTTTGTGGGGAGGGAGGGTGTCTTAGAAAGATATGTATGAAGATTTTTGTTATAAGGAATATAAAGAGATTTATTACAAGGAATTGGCTCACCTAATTATGAAGGTTGAGAAATCTCACTATCTTTTGTTTGCAAGCTGAAGATCTAGGAATGCATATGGCCTAATTTAGTCTGAATTAATAGTGTTAAGAACCACATGAGCCCCATGGTTTGGATTCTAGTTCAGATCTAAATGCCTAGGAACCAGGAACACCTAGGATAGGTAAAAACCAAAGTCCCAGCTCAAGAAATCAGGCAAGAAGGGAAAGGAATGAATTTCTCTGTCCTCGCCCTTTTGTTCTATCCAGGCCCTCAGTGGATTTGATCATAGAAAGGACAGCTACTTTACTCAATGTACAGTTCCAAATTCTCATCTCGTTTGGAAATGCCCTCACTGGCACATTCCAAATCATGCTTCCCTGGGCACCCCATCGCCCACTCGAGTTGACACATAAAATTAACCATCAAATATATGTGATAAAATATAAATAAGTAAATATATTTGAAGACCTCTAGTTTACACTATATTAAAAAATACATGATCTTCTCCATCCTTCTTAACCCCAATGTCCTACCAGAGTAACTGGCCAAAAATACAGCTCTGCCTTCTTCTTATCTTTTCTGAAACTTCTCCAATTTCCTATTCTCTTATGAGAAAGTCAAACTCTTTTTTTTTCTTTTAAAGATTTTATTTGTTTGACAGAGAGAGAGAAAGAGAGAGATCACAAGTAGGCAGAGAGATGGGCAGAGAGAGAGGAAGGGAAGCAGGTTCCCTGCCTAGCAGAGAGCCTGATGCAGGGTTTGACCTGAGCAGAGAGCCCAATGTGGGCAGAGATCCCAATGCAGGGCTCGATCCCAGGACCCTGGGATCATAACCAAGTCAAAGGCAGAGGCTTTAACCCACTGAGCCACCAGGTTCCCCAAGAAAGTCAAACTCTTAAACAGAGTTCACAATCCCATCAAATCCTGCCCCACATCCCTTCCCTGCCTTCTCTTCTACCATTTCTCCATCCACACGGGATCACTGGCCATGGGAATGACCCTTAACACATCCTCTAAATAACACAGTATTTAGCATTAGGAGCCCTCCCCCTAGAATGCCATAGTCCTCATTCCCATCCCATTCAAGTCCATGTTGAAATGTCGTATTTCCAGAGGGCTCTTCCTGGACTATCTTATCTAAAATAGTGCCCTCATCTCTGTCACTCTTGATCACTCATCTTGCATTGTCAGCAATCACGGCACTTTATGCTGCCTGTCATATTAAATATCTTTCTCTAAAATGCCTTTTCCCTCCACTATGCTATAATTTCCATGAAGGCGGCAACTTGGTCTTACTTTTTCACTCTCAAAATCCCATTGCCTCAATGGGCACATTGTAGATATCCAACAAACATTTTAAACAAATACATAAGCAAGAAAGTAGTATATTTGGTTCTGGATTCCAAGCACAGTTTAATGTTCTAACAAATGTGCATTGACTTGAATATATTACAAAAGGCTGTGTTGTTATTTATAGGAGCGAGGTCTAGTCTCCTTATCGGCAGATATGTCAGCAAATAATCAGTGACTTTGTTTCTAAAAGGCAGCAAGTTATGAATAAGAACTTTAGATGACCAAATTCCCCTTAAATTCTTTGACATTATGATAATTTAAGACAGACATATGTATTAAAAGAATCACCTTGTACAATCCATGAATTTCTATTTTTTCAAATACAGCTTCCCCACAGAAACCACGTGGAGACATCAAATCTAAAAGGAAAAGAAAAACCACTGAATTTTTTTCCCAAATTCATCATTAATTGCTTCCACATGACTTTTTTTAGAAATCTCTTAGGGGGGCACCTGGGTGGCTCAGTGGTTTAAGCCTCTGCCTTTGGCTCGGATCATGATCTCAGGGTCCTGGGATGGAGCCCCACATCGGGCTTTCTGCTCAGCGGGGAGCCTGTTTCTCCCTCTCTCTCTGCCTGCCTCTCTGCCTACTTGTGACCTCTCTCTCTGTCAAATAAATAAATAAAATATTTTAAAAATAAAAAAGAGATCTCTTAGGTAGAAAGTGTCACTTTTGGATTTTTACCAGTGCCAGTTTCATTTCTTTGTGTGGCAAAAAGACTTGGAAAAGAAGTTAACCATCCCCAAGTGGCTGCAGGAAGATTGCTTTGCTGACTGTCCCGTCAGGCAGGATAGAGTTAAAACCTAGACACGTGTTTGTTTATTCTGAATTCTACAATTCAGAATTTTCTGAAAATGGAAAGATAGTAGGCTACAATCAGTAAAGATGACTTTATAAGAGAAATGTGGAAAGAGACACATGCATGTGCACACAAACACACACAGAGGGTAAGGGACTAGGAATGCAAGAGTCATCGTTGACAAAATTACCAATGTGGGAAGTCTACTAACTCAGTTCATCCAAGTCTGTCTCTGCCCAGCACAACCAGCTTTTGCTCAGTTCCGTCCTGTTTTCTGATTTGCCTCTTATTTTTTTTAACATCTTAATTTTATTTTCTTTTTTCTTTTTCTCATGTTCCAAGATTCATTGTTTATACACCACACCCAGTTCTCCATGCAATATGTTCCCTCCTTACTACCCTTTAGACTGTTTTCCCGAGCCGACTCTGTGATGGCCCTGAGCCATTTCTAACTGATCTGCTCAGGCCGTTTGCGTAGGATTGGCTTCCCATGATCAAATAAATGGAGTTTTTCGAGGAGCAGTAGAGTTTACAGCAAAATCAATACCTAGCAGGAGACAAACAAGTAGAGATGCTCCTGTCATGTCTGGCACTCACGACATTTCCCAGAGCTGTGTTTTGGATGATTACTTCTGACAGAAGTATTTGTCCGGAATACCTACTTTGTTCATTGCATGAATGCTAAAGTCATTTTATGTCCAGAGTTGGGTCCAAAACTTTCCTGTGGCCTGCATACCTGTCATTCAGTGGAAAGTGCCGATTTCTGTTAAAGCTTGGATTGCACAGAAGGGCTAGTAAAGTCTTATTTAATGTGATAACATAGGACTTTCAGTGAGTATATGAGAGGAAGAGTGAAAAACCAGCTAAGGATTAGTCATTTCCAAGAGTTGGGTATGGCTGTGGGACAAGGAGGCTCTAAGTGATGTGGTAAAAACAGTTTTCTCTTTCACTTCTCCTTCTGGAATGGGCCCCTTTTATTTTGTCATTCTTGGCTTGGCTCCCCACTTCTCAGGCCTCCTCTGTCGTTTCATTCTGCCTGAGTATTTCCTTTCCAATATTTTGGCTGAATGTTCAGCTTTGTTAGCAGAAATGCAAAGTGAGCGCTTTGAAGCATTACCCAATAAAATCCAATTTTAAACAGTTAGAGCTACAACTTCCCCCATCCTCTGGGAAATGAGCCTTCAGTTTCTTTGTGCTTTGGGCAGAAATGCCGGAGCCAGAATTATCACTCAGGCCAGAGTCTTGCCAAGACCGTCAGATAAGCCACCTGGCGAGGTCTGGCAGGCCATATCTAAAAGGGGACTTCTTGGAAAGATGAAACTGCCTTTTGAAATTGTTAAGCATCAGTGACTTTTATATAGTATTGGCTAAATCAAAAGTGGGGAGTACATTTGAAGGTCTGAACATATGTATTCTTTGAAAGAACTCACATTTCCTTAAGTGGATGATAAAAAACTTTTTAAGAGCACAATTTTAAAGTCTTAAGAAAACTTTTATTTTCATGAAAATGTCTATTTAATAAGTATTTAGACTAATTTTTAAAACTTATCCTTTGGGGCGCCTGGGTGGCTCAGTGGATTAAGCCGCTGCCTTCGGCTCAGGTCATGATCTCAGGGTCCTGGGATCGAGCCCCGCATCGGGCTCTCTGCTCCGCAGGGAGCCTGCTTCCTCCTCTCTCTGCCTGCCTCTCTGCCTATTTGAGATCTCTCTCTCTCTGTCAAATAAATAAATAAAATCTTTTAAAAAAAAAAAAACTTATCCTTAAGGCTAAAAATACCAGATGTCACATACTACCTGATTTTTATAACTTTTTCTGTGGAGATAGATACTACTATACCCACTTCACAAATAAAGACATAAAGATCTTCAAGAGAATATCTATAGTCAGCAACTTTGAATTTAAACTTTGGATAAAATTATCCCTGAACATTGTGGGTGTGTTTCTATTACGTAAGTGAATCAGGAATGGGGTGGCTGTTTTCTTGCTCCATTTTTATCCTTTTATTTGATTTCCTGGCCATAGATAAAGTAGGACTATGTTTAAAAAAAATAGAACATGATCTGTAAATTTCTGAATAGGCAGTTTACAAATATTCTGTGCGCAATAATCCCAATGAGTTCTAACTGCTTTCTAGATCCATGGACTTAATTTCATTTCTGGGCCATAGTAAAGGCGAAGGGCACAGGCTTGATTTATTTTCACATTTAACTGAGCCTTTCTGAAATAGTATAAACAATTACAACCTTTCTTTTACTCCTTTCCTTCACCACTTTTTCTGTGGAACTAGGGATCGGTCTCTTGAAAGATGTCCCTAATTTTTAATTATCCACAAACCCACTCTCAACAAAAGTATGATATTCTGGTTACTTAATTACATCCACTTATCTTCTTTTCTCCTAGAAAGGTGAGTGACGAATGCAAGTTGTCTTAAGTCACTAGAAGATTTTGGGTAGGATCAGGAAAGAAAATATTTTTGGCTATAAAATAATGGAAGACAGAGAAGCATAATTTGTCAAAGGGATGAAATCAGGGTCATCATGAGCCCATAGAGCACCTTTGTAAGAATTAGAAACAGAGCCCTCTCTGAGGGGCACAGCAGAACTTGGCCCCTTCCCGCCCCCTTGACCCACTGAAGAACTTATCCTGGGAGAAATGGTAGTGAACTTCACCCCAAATGAACACATTTCAAAGTAAACAATGATTAGAATATATATATATGGTTTCAATAAGTATTTATCAATGCTTATTACAGAGAGAGAGTTTTCTAGGCTCTGGGGATATGAATACTGCAAAAGTGAATAAAGCAAATAAAACAAAGCATTTTCCTTCATGAAATTCATGCCTTTTAAACGGAGATTGAAAATGAACGAATGAATATGTAATATGGTAGTTCTGATGCAGGCAATAGAGAACAATGAAGAATAGGGTAGAAAAAGAGAAAACAGACAGTCTAGGAATTTGGGGTATTCTATTTATTATGAAACTGTCATGCAAGTCTCTTTGAGAAAGTAACATTGAGTTAGTGACAAGGCAATTCAGGGAGTGTCCAGTTTGGGGGTCTCTGCAGGCCAGGTAGAGGAAACAAACTGTGAGGACACTGAGCTGGGATCTCTGTATATGTGGGAAAACAGCAAGGAGACTATGACGCAGGAACAAAATGTCAGAGTTGGTTGGAAACAAGACAGAGAGGTCATTGGAGCCAAGTTGAAAAGGCAGTAGTGCTTAGAGCATTGGGTTAAGTTCTGAGTGAGAGGGAAAGCCATTGGAGAATTTTGAAAAGAGGAACTCTGTGATATAACATGGCCATTGAAAGGATCATAGTAGGAATGGACTGATGGGGCATGAGGGCAGCAGGAATGGCAAATTGGAGACCACATGGTGATCCTGGGAGGAATGTCAGTAGGTTAGAGGAAGAAGCACTGGTGGAGATGCTTGGAAGGACTATGTTGCTTTCTCTCAAGTGAAGCCTCTTCAGAGTAGGCCACTGATGTGCTGGAGCTGGTTTGTACCAGCTCCCAAAAGGCAAGTCTTAAATTTTCAGAGTGTTACAAGCCTGTTGTTAAATGCAGCCATTATGAAAAAACTAAATTATACAAACTTACAGTTAAAGATATTACATTAAAAACAAAGGTAATAAATATTAAAAATGCATCACATCCTAATTACGTCACTCATTTACTGCTATCTATATCTTTAGGGTTTTTTTTTTTTTACATCTTTCGTATCCATATAGTAAAAAATACTGTATAACGGTGCACTGCTTGCCCATTTCTTCCCAGCTCTATGTGGAGTGACATCATGTTGGTAGATTAAAATTATCCATTATGATAAAGAAAATGTAGTAACTTATATGCGATGGAATAATAGCCTTAGAAAAGAAAGAAGTTCTGCCATTTGCAACAATATGCATGAACCTGGAAAGCATCATGCTACGTGAAATAAGCCGGCCATAGAAGAACAAACACTGTATTATTCCACTTACAGAAAAATATCTAAATAGTTATACCCATAACCATAAAAGCAGAGACTAAATACTGATTATCAGAGGCTGAGGGGAGAGAGGGAAACAAAAGGTATTAGTCAAGGGGTACAAAATTTCAGCTATATAAAAGTAATACATCCTAGAGATCTACTGCACAGCATAGAGCTATAGTTAACAATATTGTAGTGTATACTTACAAACTTCTAAAAGGCTAGAACTTATGTGAAGCATACTTATTACACAAAATAATAATAAGAAGAAGAAGAAGGATGGAAGGAAAACTTTGCAGGTGATAGATGTGTGCATGGCATAGATTCTGGTGATGATTTCATGGGTGTATATTTATCTCCAAACTCATCAAGTTGTGTATATTAAAATTATAGTTTTTTATATGTCTATAAAGTGAACTTAAAAATTGTACATGATGGATGTATTTACTCCATGCAAACACTAAATATCAGAGATTAATCTGTTGTTTTGCTGATTGTTTAGACTCAAAGTGATGGAGAAATGTTAATAATTAAGGTTTAACTTAAAAATGTGCCATGTCAAGAACTGAAGTTAAATGAAATTTCAGTTTAATAAATATAATTTGTTCAAGAGTGGGAAATACTTCAATAGTAAATCACAAATTATAATATTTGGGGGTAAAGATTAGTGGATTGTGTGCAACTCCATCTGTAAAGTCATAGTTAAGTTTCAATTTTAGGTTGGCTACAGATATAAGAGTTTGGCAAAAAATGTTCTGTAAGAATCAATTGGTTGTTTTTTATCCTTTTTTTTTGCTATGCATTCTTAGGCCAGTAAAATGTATTTGTTCACCAAGAAATTAGCTATAGATATTACATTCTTTTCACTAAGAAATTAGCCATAGATATTGCCTATTAAATTGTTATCATTTTGATATTCTATGACATTTTGTCACACAGGACTGTAACATATTTAAAAGAATATATTAATTCCATGATAAATCAGACTGCATTTTGTTGTGATCCAGAACTGAGTGAAGTAAATATACTAGCTCCTGTTTCCACTTGCCCCCTTTTATACTAGCATAGCCACAAAGAATTTCCCAATGGATGGAAGAAATTCTCTCCCAATCCACTAAGAAATTTTTCTTTTTTAAAAATATATTCTTAATATTCATGGGATAAAGTCAATGGTATATCCTTCTCATGATGGATATACCATTAGATATTGGACATTTGACAAATTAAAGCCTCTCTAGCTTGAAATGAAACACAATTAATCCACTAACCAAGTCAAAGACAGATTATTAATACTCATGATTGCACCCAGTTAAGCCGCCCACTTAAGACACATCACTTGAAGAGAAACAGCAATTAATGATCCATTATTGTGAACCACAAATCATGGTTGCCCACTTCAGTGGTTGGGGGAAAAAAAAAAACAGTAACAACAACAATGGAAAGCAGATAATCAACACTGTATCCATTTTATCCACAACACTAAAAAGAGTGTTGCCTTCAGCCCTTATTTTTGGCAGGGCTTTGTGGGTTTTGTACCTTTTCCCAGCATCTCTAGAAACCTGGACTCCTATGTCAGGAGGAGAGAACTTCACAGGAAATTAGACTTTTGGAGTTAAACCTGAGACAGTCCCTGGTAATCATCTCTGGTACACTAGGATGGTTGGTCACCCTGCCACTCTAGGTAGAGATCCAAAAGGAAGTTGAAAAGAAAGGGGGAGGGAGACTAGGATGCAGTGGTTGTAAAGTCATGACAGTAAATGAGATCAACCAAGATTTGTGAACAGGAAAGAGAACTGGTAAAAGAAAAGTATTTCTATATGGAGCAAGCTGAGGAAGAGAAGCTAATTTAATAAACTAGAAATTAGAGAGAGAAAAAAGGAACCAGGGAGCAGATAAGCAATATTTTATCTAAGTTCCATCCTGTGAATGGCAACTCAAAGTTGATTCTGTGAGATATAACTTCGGTTGGTGTAATTATCTGCTTGAAATCTTAGACGCAGTTTCTAAGAAATTTTCATTTTGAAAGCTCACTTACACTGAAAAACATAAGAATATTGATACAAATAATTTTGTTTAAAAAATCCATGTATCATTACTGACATTTTTGGGGGGTGATTCAGATTACATTCCCTCTTCTTGCCCTGTTCCAGGTGTGTATTTTAAAACTCTACACACTAAAAAAAAAAATTTCGTCAGAGAGGTGGTAGAAAAATACAATAATTATCATAAGTGGCTCAATTCAGCAGTGGAATGTGGAAAAATAAATTTAAACACCAATTATGTACTTTGTAAAGTTAAACAGCTCCTTCATATATAGACTAGCTAACTGGGGATTTAGGCAATGTTTACAAATTACTGGGTGTACTACCATAACTCTTATAAATTCTGCTTTCCTGTAAACAGAGACCATAGTTAAAGTCCATAATAAAGCCACTGGAGAAATGTAGAAACTATCATAGAGGCTCTATATAATAATTTCAAAGCCATGCATCTTGGCATTTACCTTTTTCTCTCATTTCAGGAGATGATCAAGACTGAAAATGGGTTATTAAAATGTCTTAATTTTTTTTCATAGACATCCACAGGCATTTAAAAAAGCCAAAACTGCTCTCCAGAATTCTTAGAAATTACAGTTGTTTTTTAAACTCATAATGAAAAGCCAATCTAAAATAAATAGAATCACCCCTTATACACTGGTAACGCTTCCAGAAATCTCATTTCTCTGTACCACAATTATAGGCATGAAAAATGACTGTAAATGATGAAAACCAAGGAAGATGGGGTACTGCATCTCATAGATGAGATTCTCAAGCCTTTGTTGTCTCCTAATTAACTAACTCACAGTCCTCACATAGCCTGCAGACCTTACCTAAGTTTTTTATTATAAATTGCCCTATATACCTTGCTAGAGTGTAAGCTCATATGGCAGGACCTGGTGGTGTTTCATTCACTGATTATCCCAAGAGATGCCTGTAGGTGTTCAGTAATTATTGTATAAATGATAGCAGATAAAACAAATGAACAAACAGTGCAGCATAAATGGTGGTCTTGTGTCCCTCCTGCCTGAACGTTCTGTACAGTGGGTTTTGCAGGAACTAGAAGAGCAGGCATCCTACTTTCTAAACAATGCTTCTAAAGGGAGCTGCTGCTGCCAAGGTCCTTGACAGTGACCTCCCTGTACCTAGAAACTCTTTGCAAGTGTCCTTGGGGAGTTGTTGTCAGAGTCTATGAGTTCCCTTCTGGCCTTTTTTTCATACCCTCCACTCTACCCAAGGAACACAAACAGGGCATTGGAGTCACCTCCTACCTTCCTTTTCCTGCCCTCTCTGCTTTCCACACATGTAATATACAAGAATTTGAGAATTTCTCAGCCTCCATCACCCACAAGACTCCCCTTTTCCCTTAGCACTAAAAAATATGTATATCTAGACTTGGAGGCCCAAGAATCTTGAAGGGACTTGAAACTCTGGCTTGAAAGGATGCTATTTCCAGCATATTATGTCAAAGAAAGTTTTGGGGGAAGGTAAGCTTAGGAATGCCTGGGTGCCCAATCATAGTCAGTCATCTCATTTCTTTGGATGGAACTCTGAGTTACAATTAGTCGAAACCAGATGACAATTTCAAGCTGTGGATAAGCTGGATTCTGCTTAGATGGAAATCTCTCCTTTCATATCATTTTTGTCATAAATTCATATACTTCTTCCCTGTCCATGCTGCATAAAATTGCAAACCCCCTCTTACCTCAATACTCCTTACTCTTCTGTCTTGCTTTCTTAACATCATCTGAGATGTTTTACATCGGATGTGTATTTTATGCATTTATCTTGTTTATTATCTCCCCTTATTCCACCAGAGTATTGGCTCCATGAAGCTAAGCACTGTCTGCTTTGTTATCTCAGGACATAGAACAGCGCCTGACACTTGGCGATTGTTCAGTAATTATGTATTGGCTGAAGGAATAAAAAATTTAACTGATAATTGCATTCTCCTTGTATAAGCTATTATGATACTTCATCCTCACTGTGATGTAATGACTTACAGCATTGAACTATAATTGACAAGGCTAACTCTCACTTCCTCACTCCCACAGCACTTGCTCATGGATATTGACCAGCAATTCACATCATCCCTTGGCTCTTCCTTCATCTCCAAACTAATAATCCATTATATTCTTACTTTCTTCCTTATTCAACCTAGACCCCACTCTCCTTCATATCAAACTTTCACTCCCCAGTTCACTAAACCCTGATAATCTTGACCTTCTATCACATATTTCTGTAGTTTTCCAAACCTGTATCACTGAATCTATCCTGAATCCCTAAGTACTAATCATCATGGGAGAAAATATGACTGTGTGGATGCTCTTACAATATTGTGTCTTTGAACGTCAGCCGAGACCTCACTGCTGCTTAGCAGATTTGTTACTGATGTTCTCTATCCTGTTCTGTACTCTTCTACATGGACAATTACGGACATTTCCCTGGTCCCTTCACTTTTCCTTAAGGCAAGTTGTAATCCCATATTTTGAAGAGAAAAAGGAAGCTATCAGATGTGGATTTCCTTAACTTTCACCTACCCTCACTTACAAACTTCTCTCTCCCTACACCCATGATTGACATTCCTACATTGGGTAGCCTGGTTGTCGTCTCAGGTACTGGTCAAATAACCCATATCATGGATTGGGTTCAAGGGACTAGAGCAAAGACAGTAGTTTCTACTCCACATACCCCTGTGTAGAGAGAATTCCAATGTAATTATCAACATATAATGCCATTATGACATGTTTTTTAACCCTTTTTTTAAATTTAAATTCAATTCATATACATGTAATGTGTTACTGGTTTCAGAGGTATAGGCCTGTGATTCATCAGTCTTATATAATACCCAGTGCTCATTATGTCACATGCCCTCCTTAATATGGCATGTTTTATCATTAGAGACAATTCTAGCATTCTCTATATCTGAAACATCATCTTCAAAAAACCAATATGTTAAACAATAATCTCCAAATTTGTCATTTTAATTTAGCAAATTAATACTAAGACCTGAAACTATATTCTTATTCTTTGCTTCACTTCTAAGATTTGATCCCAATGTAATAATTATAGAAATAGATAGATTCAGGTAATATGTACACATATATATATTATATCAGAAAACTGTTACCAACCTAAATATTTCCCCATAGAAGGATTAATTAAATTATAACAAATTTATACAATAAAGTTTTAATACAACCATTAAGTGGTATATTAAAAGATTTTATTTCTTTATTTATTTATTTGTCAGAGAGAGAGCGCTCACAACCAGGCAGGGGCGGAGAGAGAAGCAGGCTCCCTGCTGAGCAAGGAGCCCGATGTGGAACTCGATCCCAGGAGCCTGGGATCATTACCTGAGCCGAAGGCAGCGGCTTAACTGACTGAGCTACCCAGGCATCTCATATTAAAAGATTTTTAATGACATGAAAATGATTGTAATGTAATGTTTTGTTGAAAACTAAATTACACATAACTATATAGAGAGAGAATTTAACAATGCTTTAAATATGTATATATTCGAGAGATATATTCAAAATACTAAGTAAGGTTATCTCTTGGTGGTAGGATTATAGGGGATTTTCATTTTATTCTGAACATACAATATTATTTCAACAATAATAATAAGTGGTATATTTTAAAAATATATTATGAGGCATACATATTTTGACTTTCCATATATATATGTATATATGTACACACACACATGCATACATATATGAGTAGCTATTAAGAGCACTTTGGTTTGTTGATACCATGTAAATTGTATATCATTTAAACTATGAGAAAAAAAATCAGGAAGATTTAAAGAAACTATAAAAATGGATTAAGTAAACTGAGAAAGAGTTCAATATTCTGGAACAGAGACTCTGCTTATTTTCATAAAATCCATTTTTAAATGTTCACTTTCCTCTGTCCACATAAAGACTGATAAATCTCATTCAGTCCTGCCTGCATTGGTTTGATGATCAAAACAGGCATTCCCTCTTCCTCATGACAGGAGGGACTTTTTAAGCAAACCTAGTACAAAAGTTTTTCCTCTTAATCTCCCATTTTTGACATAAGTGAATAATAACCATCCTTCCACCCCAAACCAGATCTCATTCAAATGGGTATTAAAATCACTTTTGGAAATGTATTAGTGCTCCGGTTCTAAGATACCTTTGGGAAAGTGCTATAGTGTAAAGCCTGAAAAATCAGAAATCCACCCTTGTTTTGCATGTGGGAGGCAGACGAGACAATCATTTATGGTGGAGAAAAAAAGGTATGCTCTATTGGGCTGTTACAAAAGCTGTAATTTTATTTTGAAGTTCGCAAGTTTTGTTCTCCTGGTTTATGGTTTTTGTGCTAAAATTATGGCTTTGTAATGGGTTGTGAAGCATACTTTATGCACTATCATAATTATAAGCTATTACAGTTCATTCTTTGTATCAGGATGGTTTTATGGGCATTTAAATGAAGTTTCTGACAATGAAGCTCCAGCTCTAATAGTACTACATTATGGCTACACCTGGTGGTATGCAGTCTCTTGGTTTTTCTATTATAAACCATTGTGGGGAGGAGGGTGGGATTTAAAATCTCAGCTGCTTGCCTCATACTGTGCTCCAGTAGGACATGCAGATTTATCAATCCATTTGTATTTAAATAACTTATATGCTTTTTGCCTCACCAAACTACAAAACCATCAAAAAGAAAAATCACCCCGGTGGTTTCAAGTTCTTTTTGTCAAGAAGACACTTGAAAGTTTGAAAACATGAAATACGGTGCGTCACACATCCTTTTCCCTCGACGTGGAACAGCAGCCTTGACATCTTGCCGCTTACTTTCACTAATATGTTTATATATTAGAAATGATTTGTTAGCATGTGCTAGGGCCATTTTTCACAGTGTTTATGATATTTGTTATGCTTTTGGTTTCTTATTTCTTATTTAAAGGCTGTTGAAGATAGACACCTTATTATTATTCACAATCTTCTAAAACTGAACATTCGATGAGAACACATTTTTCCAGCTGAAGGGTTGGCTGAGTAGACTCTTGGATAAGATGTAATTAATAATTTTACACAGCCTATGTGGCAGTAGAGTCTTATTTTGGGTGATAAAGTAGCCAAGGTTTCAACAGCTTTGTAAAGGAACTCCACTGAAGTTGACTCAGAATTGCATAGTGATATGAAAATAAAATTAAATACTGAACGCCAAATTTCCACTTCAAATGACCTTCAAGGAAAAAACCAAGAAAATCCAATTGAGAAAAAAATGCATTAAGAAGACATCATGTGTTCCCACAAAGCAAAAATGTGAGAAGCAGCACTTACTCCGGGCTCCTGTAGCCCCTTAATTCAGGCTTATTATGCTTAGGAATTAGAGCCCATATGGTCTTCTATCAAACTGTTCCACACCACTGGGAAAGTATTTATTTCATCAATGTGAGCTAAGTATTTTTAAATCATTACCGAGAAAATGCAGCCTCCTAAAAAAACATAATGTATTCTTTAAAAAGAAGTCAACGGTATCACAAAAACATCTCATCCATATTTGGTTGTAGAATCTGTTTGGCTTCCCATCTAAAGGACTCCCAGTTCTTGCATATTTTAACACATACATAAAGCTGTAAATAGGGGGGCTGCTGTCTCTTCACTCAATGCTTTAGAATTCACTAATGAAGAGGAGAATGAGGAACTCCAAAGGTACAAACAGCCCTCAGTGGATGAAGAAATGAATCCTACCACATTGATAATTGTCCAGTAAGACTCAAATCTCAGACACCTGACCTAACTCTCTCTTACAACACAGGAAGTATCAGTGATGTAAGATTTTTTTTTGCAGAGAATTACTGCATTGTATTTATCCACATCATAAAAATGAATCAGTTGCAAAATTTTGGACATCAAAACAATCATTTTGACTGATTTTTTGCTAAAGGAAATATCTGGTTAATGGCCTGGCCATAAACATCGATTTGGTGATTGAAGTTATATTCATATTAAAGTTCTGTTTTGCTGTATACATAGAACAAGTGAATCTCAAGAAAATTACTTCTGTATATCTCTAAAGGAACACTCAGCTCTTTAAACCAATTAGGCATAATATTTCTGGGCAGTTATTCTTGTTGATTATGTAGGTTCATGTGTGAAAAGCGAAGGATAAGACCTATGAATCAAATTATGTTATTCTAACCTCTGCTTGAGTTTACACATCACAGAGACTGTCAGGCTAATGTCGAGAAAGGAAGGACAATTTCTTTGCATAGACTTGCTTGGGTAAGCTTTAAAAAGCATATGCAGAGGACAAACAATACTAGTCAGAAAAGCAGAAAAAGCTAAAAATATCAGGAGTAAAATCATTCCACTCTCTACCACCAGAGATATTTATAAAGGCTAGCCAGTCCATTGTTCCCTATGCGTTAACTGTGAATATGCTTCCAGAATTATATAATATTAGGAAAACTTGCACTCCCAAATAGTGTTTCCCCACTTCTCTCCTCAGAGCCGACTGGGGAACTTATTAAAACATATAAACAGAAAGCAAATTTCAGGGTTGCTCACTTGGAGATTCTGGGACTCTGTTTATCTGTTGTCATGTTTTAATAATCTCCCCTTTCCCTATGCCCCATGAGTCGCACCATCTGAGAAGTTTGAGCGAAGTTATTCTAAAACTACTCATGAAGAAAATGAAGACTAATAGCTTCCCAAATCTGTAAAGCACAATGAAAATTTAAAAGATCAAATTTTTCTTTCAAGTAAGTAGCTAGTGTTACTAAATAGTTAAGATTCTGTACTAAACACCTCTATACAAGGATAAAATTCCATTAGTTAATATTTCAACTTCTTTTATTTTAAAGATTTTATTTGTTTATTTGACAGAGGTAGAGAGAGAGCACAAGTAGGTAGAGCACCAGGCAGAGAGAGAGGGAGAAGCAGGCTCTCTGCTGAGCAGGGAGACCAACACGAGGCTGGATCCCAGGACCCTGGGATCACGACCTGAGCTGAAGGCAGACACTTAACCGACTGAGCAAGTCAGCCATCCCAGTATTTCAACTTCTTTGCTGAAGAATGCTTTAGCATTTTCAAATTTCAAATCAAAAGAAGGAAAGCAATTTAGTTTTTTCACTTGAAGGAGAAAATAACGAAATTATACATTTTAGCAAGTCTTATGTATGAAGAGATCTTATTGCCAAGTAATCGATATCACTTGAAGAAAATTTAAAATTGAGACCGTTATAAAGAATAAGAGGAAAAATCATCTATAATAATTTTCCCCCAAATTTAACTATTAACATTTTATCACACATGTTCGTAGAAACTTTGCAGTCATAGAATCTTAATTATAATTAGATCGCTTCTCAACAAATCTCATGTCAACTTCTTTTTTTCTTCTTGTATGACTAGAACATAGGAAAGGGCATATTGGCAACTAGCAGAATAAACTGATGGGAAATAAAGAGGGAATTAATGTTATTTTGGTGGTCTAGCTCTTCTTCACATCATTTTCATACAATGTATGTAAGAACATGTATTTTTCATTCTTTAAATCTTTGTTTCAACCACCAACTAATCTTAGTTCATCTTTACATGGCTGAGAGGGACATAAGAGGATTAGTCTCCCTTTTTATTTTGTTTATTTTATTTTTTTAAGGCTTTTATTTATTTATTTGACAGTGATCACAAGTAGGCAGAGAGGCAGGCAGAGAGAGAGGAGGAAGCAGGCTCCTCGCTGAGCAGAGAGCCCCATGCAGGGCTCAATCCCAGGACCCCGGGACCATGACATGAGCCGAAGGCAGAGGCTTTAACCCACTGAGCCACCCAGGCGCCCCTACTCTCCCTTCTGAAATTTATTTTCCTGATAATACCCTCAAACAAGGCTATTTGTAATGAGGCAGCCACAAATTTGCCCCAGTCATCTCGGCCTTGATCAGTCTTACTTCTAATATGAGCAATCAGTATCATCAGTGAGGACCCCAGAGAAATCAGCAAACCCCTGAATACGAAGGCATTAGGCGTAGGCATAAGGCGTAGGCATACCAGAGCTCTTCAGAGGTCAGAGGTTTATTTTAATAAAACCAAATTATCAGTGGGCCTCCTGAGAAACTTGAAATATTATGTGAAATATACACATTTTTCAGCTTTTCAATGAGGAAAGATAACTATCTTTTCTAATTTTATTATGAAAACCCTCTTTTTAAAAATTTTATTGACAAATAATATAAAATATATAATATGTAAAATACAAAAAACAAAAAATATTAAACATAATACAGCTATGCTTGTATATATTTTAAGTGTACAATATGATGATTTGATTTATATAATTAACACATCCCTCATCTCATATAGTTAACATTGTGTGTGTCTATATTGTGAGAATGATTAAGATCTACTCTCAGCAACTTCTAAGTATAAAATATCATGTTAGTAACTACAGTCACCATGCTGTAGATTCGATCTCTGGGACTTATTCTTCTTATAAATGAAAATGTAAACTTTTGAACTATATCATTCCATTTTTGCTTCCCTTGGGCCCTAGAACTCATCATTCTACTCTCTGTTTCCATTAAATAAGGAATTTTTTCTTTTGGTTTTTTTTTTTTGTTTGTGTCTGTGTTGTGTTTAAATATTTCACATATAAGTGAAGTATTTGTCTTTCTCTGTCTTACATCACTTAGCAAGTCCTCCAGATTCATCCCTGTTGTCGCAAATGGCAAAAAATAAAAATTTTATCCATTCATTTGCCAAAGGCATTTAGTTTGTTTCCATACTTTGGCTCTTGTGAATAATGCTGCAATGAATGTTGGTGTGCAGATATCTCTTTGAGATGCTGATTTTAATTCCTTCAGATAGATATATACCCAGGACTGAGAATTCTGGATCATATGGTATCCTCTTCCATGACCCCCACAGTGTCATGCAGTTCTGAGTTTGTCTGTTGCATTCCTCATAATAGGGCAGAATAGTCAGGAAGAATGAATAGATCTGTAGAGGGACAATTAAAGGGACAATTAAATCAACAGTGATTTAAACATTTCATAATTTTGCTAGTCCTGAGTAAGCAGTGTTTCTTATTCCAATGACAAGTTTTATAGGTTGTTCAACATGGGACACTTTGCTTCTAAAGCAGTTTTTGGTTTGTGTATTTGCTTGCTTGTGTACTTGTCACTCAGGAAACACTCAGGTCTTCTCCCTTTATTTTTTTCGTATGTATTTTCCTGTTACTCCTGCTGATTCTTTTTCTGTCATGAATAGATTTCTTTTCAGTCACTTGCATCTCTTGCCTGGCATCAACTCACCTTCTATTGCTCTCTTGGTGGAAGGAAGATGTAAAGATCTTCCTTACAGTTTTAGACTCTGTGTGCAGGCTGCTGTGAACATTTATTTAAGAGAAAATGGCAGATCTCTGTAGCCTTTCTCTATTCTTTTCATCAACAATATCCCCCCAAGACCTTGAATTTTATCAAGTGTTCTATCTGGTAAATTTACGTAAATGCCTATAAAGTAAAGGTGTACAACATATTAAGAAAGATGAAATCCTTATAACATCATTGGAATATGAATTCTAACAACAGTTTTGGGATGCTTATGTATTTTTTAGGAAGTGATAATCTCTCATGGAGGTGCCTCTGAGCCAAATAAGAATCTTCCAACAGTGAGGGTAGAGAGGGCAACTGTCTGGAGATCCATCTGGCAGATGGTTACTAAATTCTCATCTTTTAGAGATGTCCTTGAAGCTTCATGAGCCCACTAGCTGTTTCAGAGACTGCCTGGGCATGGTAGTTCATTTTAGTAGGATAAGCTCTGTTGGGGAGGAAAAATGTTCCTATACTCTTCAAATATTCTTCTGGTTGGTCTAAGAATTAAATTGACATGAGACAGATTAATAGGAGGGAAATAAATTTAATTTTGTACATATGGGCACCCCACATACATGAGAGGTTCAAAGACAGGTAAAATGAGGTATGTTTGATATCATGAGCTAAGAAGTGGGATAAGACCCTGGGGTTTCAAAAGGTGGGAGGGTAATTAACAGGGCAATAAGAATGACATTTGGTAATTAAATGTTTGCCTTACCATATGGATGGGTCACTCAGATAAGATTTATCCCTGGTAATAACCCTTTTAGGGAAAGACCTGCAATTTAAATTCTTCTAGGAAGCAAAAGGAAGGGCAAAATTTCTCTTGAGCCCACAATGTCTCATTGCTTTCAGCTCAAAATAGCCCACATGCCAAAATGACATATTTTAGGGAGGAAACTTGTTCTGAGCTCCTTTAGCTCCAAACATCATCATGGCTTCCATGTCCTGATTGCTTTATCAACTTCAAATGAGCAAGAAGAATTCAATGCATGGGGATAAAGAATTGTACCCCAAAAAACATGTAAGCTAGCACAGAAACTAGGGATAGGAGGGTTTTCCTGAATCAGAGATAACCTGATATGCCATAACTGACATTAGTTTGAAAATGAGAAAATATACCCATAAAATCTAAATGGCCCAAAGTAAAAGAAGCTGTATTTTACACAGGAAGGAAAACAATAAAGTAAAATAGTTATCTGAAAAATATGTATACATTGTTTAAAAAACATAAACCATATTTACATTTAATGACATAACAATTACCATTAATGTAGTTTGGGGACTAGGGAACTATAATAAGGGCTTTATTTATTAGCTATATGAATAATTTTCTTTTCTACTTCTTTTAAAATGTAGAAACATGATCAGAAGAAATATAATTAGAAATCAGAGTGTCCAAATTTTAACAAAGTCTTGAGCAGCTCTGGTTTCTTTCCTACTTAAAAATATTGTAAAAATGAAAGAGAAGAGAATTCAAAGATGACTTTCTGATATAATTAGCTTTTAACCTATATTTCTTAAATCTGCTATGGTATATTATAATATATTATGTAAGTGAATCAAGATAAATAATCTTTTTCTATAAAAAAGGGGAGAGGGACAAATTGCTTTGAAGTCTTAAAATGTGAATTATGCCAATTGATCCTTTGGGAAATACTTACCTTCGTTCAAACTGATCTCTTTGGGAAATAGTGAATCTCATTGCTTAATAAGCATAATGGTAATTTTATATAGTACAGAAGCTGTTGTCAAAGAGGGTATGAACATGCTGCAGAGCTTTTAAAGCTAAGATATTTTTAAGATTTTATTTATTTATTTGACAGAGAGATACAGCAAGAGAGGCAACCCAAGCAGGGGGAGTGGGAAAGGGAGAAGCAGGTTCCCTGCTGAGCAGGAAGCCTGATGCAGGGCTCCATCCCAGGACCCCAGGATCATGACCTGAGCCAAAGGCGGACACTTAACACTGAGCTATCCAGGTGCTCCAAAGCTAAGATTTCAGACAGGTCTTCATTCCTGAAGACCATGTCCACTGGAGAAAAAAAGTCTCTGTGAAACCACATTCTTGTCTTTCTTCTTAAGACATATCTGAATATTTGAAATCTATATGTTTTAAGTTCTCCTGAAAGAATACTGTTCTAATTTTACAAAAATTATACTCTGACAAAGAAATGTAAAAATGATGAATATGCAAAACTCTGCTCTCTGAGGCTGAAAATAGTAACTTTACTGATGGGAAATTTTGGAAGTTTCAGGATCTTGCTTTGTCAATGGACTCAAAATAGACTCGGGGATGATTTCTAAAGTCTTGAGTGAATAAAGCTGAAAGACATTGTAAAATACACTGTGATCAGGAAAAAAGCCATTCCATTTGGATAAAGTAAAGGCTTTTATGTACCTTTCTACTATAAATACTAGCCCAAAGCTATGAATTTTGTATCTACTTTATACTCTTCAAATCAAATCTATTTTGACTTGTACAGAAGTTGGAGAAAAGTGCAAAGGCAATAGAAATGTCACTGTGAGTTTTGTCCATTAGAATTTTTACAGAAATAGTCTTTGCAATCTCTCTTTCCCCACTTCTCCCTGCAGGAATTTGAAGGGTGTCTTTGGGGGACGAGAACCAGAATAAGGAGTACTAGAAATTCAGAGCACTTGATGCCCAGGAACAGAAGCATTTCTGATCATGCACATGCACTATATTACTGATTCTCAAAATGGTCTATGACAGGAGTACGTGGGTGACAAAGTCAGTTAAGTGACCAGCTCAGGTCCTGATCTCAGGACTGTGAGGTTAGCCCTGTGCTGAGCTCTGCAGTAAGTGCAGTCTGCTTAAGTTATTCTCTCCCTCAGTCTCTCCCCGCCTTCCTCCACTGGCTCACACACTCCCTCTAAAATAAATAAATAAACCTTAAAAAAAAAATCAGACTCTGACAACTTACCCACAAAGACTCTAGGTCTCTGTGGTCAATAATCAACACATGCAATTGCTATTGTCAAGTGTTATGGACACCTGCCACTTTCAAAGCTCTGTCCTATGCAGTGTAAAGGTATCATTTAAATATATTTGTTTGCAGATATAGGTCCATCATATCCATTTGACTCGCCATTGAGTTAGAAACCTGACCATGAAGCAAGGTCTTGAGTTACCCAACTGTCCCCATCATATTTACTAACAATGTTATCCCCTGCCATCACCATTTTTTTAAAGATTTCATTTATTTATTTGACAGACAGAGATGACAAGCAGGCAGAGGAGGAGGCAGAAAAGGGGGGAAAAGAGGATCCCCACTGACTGGAGAGCCCCATGCGGAGATCAATCCCAGGGCCCCGGGATCATGACCTGAGCTGAAGGCAAAGGCTTAAACCACTGAACCACCCAGGTGCCCCCTGCCATCACCTTCTTTTTTTTTTAAGATTTTATTTATTTGACAGAGAGAGAGAGAGAGAGATCACGAATAGGCAGAGAGGCATGCAGAGAAAGAAAGGGAGAAGCAGGCTCCCTGCTGAGCATAGAGCTCGATTCAGGGCTTGATCCCAGGACCCTGAGATCATGACCTGAGCCAAAGGCAGAGGCTTAACCCAGGCGCCCCTGCCATCTACCTTCTTAACAATGACATTAACAACATGCCTGGTTCTTGCCTTTCTGTTAATTACCAGAATGCATTTCCCAGGGAACCATGTTTCTGTGTGTTTCTTTTATTATTGACTGGAACTCACTTGTACACTTTTAGTTACTTCACTTAATTCTGTGCTTTTGGGGAGTGTCAATGGATGAGTAATAAATGAAAGCAAGGGTTTCATAACCATACTGTTCCAGTTCCCAAACTCTACTATTCACTAGCTATGTGGCAGTGGGAAAACTGTTTAACATCTCTAAGACTCAGTTTGCTCTTCTAGAAAATGGGGATGATAGCATCTATTTCACAAGGTAATTGATTGGATGGGTTATAATATAATAACTTATATAAAGCATCTAACATGGTGCTTGGCAGTTGGAGAATACTCAATTTTTATCTAAAAAAAATCTCTTTTTAGTACCTAAGCTACTCTCCAATAGAAAGGCAGTGCATTGGGAAATGGTGTTTACGTTTCTATTTCACTACTGAAGTATCCACAAAACACTCCAGGTGGTTGAAGCTACAACCATCATCAACACATTGGTGGAAGGCTACTCTGTGATGTGACTGTGACCATAACTCTGAGTATAGACCCAGGCCTGGTCAGGATTAGGAGACAAGTGAACTGAGTCATGCAAGTACAACAAAGGATCCTGACTTTATTCACAATTTAGATATTTTATTCAATATAGAGGTTTTTCGCATTAATTTTAGGTATTTTAAAAACACTGAATTAAAGTAGTATTTATCTCAATTACTGATTTTTCTGGTGCTCCCTTAAATTGCATCTCCTTGGGGCACCTGGGTGGCTCAGTGGGTTAAAGCCTCTGCCTTCGGCTCAGGTCATGATCCCAGGGTCCTGGGATCGAGCCCCACATCGGGCTCTCTGCTCTGCAGGGTGCCTGCTTCCTCCTCTCTCTCTGCCTGCCTCTCTGCCTAGTTGTGATTTCTCTCTGTCAAATTAAAAAAAAAATGATAAATTGCACCTCCTAGGTGAATGCCTATCTTGCTTCACCTTGGTCCCAATTCTGGCTCCTGAGTCTTCTGTTCCCTCTCTCTTTGCATTTAGAATGGTGTGAGCCCCCTTTTCCTTCAAGCTGTCTCCCATCAGTGGATTATGGTACCCCCCAGGGACATTGCTCACTCTTCAGATTCATCTTCCTATGCTAGGAAATTGAGTGCAATTTTAGCTAAGTTTATGGGCTCGGTATGAGGCAGTATCCTGACCCTTGCATATATTCCTGAACCTTACGGAGTTCTGTGAGAATGAGAAAGGACTCCCACCCAATTCTCCAGGGTCTTGGAGCAGGTGAGAAGGGGGATCAGTGATCATTTACTCCCCCAAACACTGAAGAGTTCATCCAATAGCAAGTTACAAGTTACTGTCCCATGCCCTGTGAAAAGCTGGACTCTGAATGCTAGTGAAAGTAATAAAATACCTAAATTCCATCCTCAGACAAGGTTGGACATTTAGAAGAAAACTAGCACAATATTTACAGAATGCTTTCAGTCTCTCAGCGTTGTGATAATTCTGATAGTCTTCATTTTATGTTACCAGCCCTACTGGGTAAGCTAAAAAACTGAGGGACAGAGAGATTTCTTTATAAAGAATTTCTGTGGACATTCCAATCAAAGCTATAAAACGCATTTTCAGCAAGATTAACTTTTACATCTGAGTTTTTTTAGTCCTTTTCTCAGCCTCTGCAATTATTTTGCTTGAGGTGCTGTCCAATTTCAAACTTAGAGAGAATAAAAGGTATCACGAGGCTTTTACCTGGCATAGGTTATACTATCTAGTCCAGCCTGCAGACACTCACCTACTCTTGGTCAAGCCAAAGACGTTCATACTGGTCAGGTTGTAGGGTGAGCTACTGTCCTGGTTTCAGCATCAAAGGTCAGGCAACCAGGTTTGCCCAGGCAAACCAGGGCAGTTGTTCACCCTTGTCTCTAACCAGAAATACCTCCATATTGCGAATGCACATTGATTTTTCTTTTCTTGTTGTTCTTCCTGGTTAGTTTACTTTTTTAGTGATTTACACAAAACAGTGGTTTAATTTCAGCGTTGGTATTAAGAATCATCATTACAGAAGCTTTTGATCTTGATGAAGTCCCAAAAGTTCATTTTCACTTTTGTTTCCTTTGCCTTTGGAGACATATCTTGAAAAAAGTTGCTGTGGCTGATATTGAAGAGGTTACTGCCTATGTTCTCCTCTAGGATTCTGATGGACTCCTGTCTCACGTTGAGGTCTTTTATCCATTTCGAGTTTATCTTTGTGTACGGTGTAAGAGAAAGGTCGAGTTTCATTCTTCTACATATTGCTGTCCAGTTTTCCCAGCACCATTTATTGAAGAGACTGTCTTTTTTTATTGTATATTTTTTCCTGTTTTGTCGAAGATTATTTCACCATAGAGTTGAGGGTCCATCTCTGGGCTCTCCACTCTGTTCCACTGGTCAATGTGTCTGTTTTTATGCCAGTACCACGCTGTCTTGGTGATCACAGCTTTGTAGTAAAGCTTGAAATCGGGTAACATGATGCCGCCAGTTTTGTTTTTGTTTTTCAACATTTCCTTAGGAATTCGGGGTCTCTTCTGATTCCATACAAATTTTAGGATTATTTGCTCCAGCTCTTTGAAAAATACCGGTGGAATTTTGATCGGAATGGCATTAAAAGTATAGATTGCTCTAGGCAGTATAGACATTTTAACAATGTTTATTCTTCCAATCCAAGAGCATGGAACGGTCTTCCATCTTTTTGTGTCTTCTTCAATTTCTTTCATGAGTGTTCTGTAGTTCCTTGAGTACAGGTCCTTTACCTCTTTGGTTAGGTTTATCCCCAGGTATCTTATGGTTCTTGGTGCTATAGTAAATGGAATCGATTCGCTAATTTCCCTTTCTGTATTTTCATTGTTAGTGTATAAGATATGAACAGACACTTCTCCAATGAAGACATACAAATGGCTATCAGACACATGAAAAAATGTTCATCATCACTAGCCATCAGGGAGATTCAAATTAAAACCACATTGAGATACCACCTGACACCAGTTAGAATGGCCAAAATTAGTAAGACAGGAAACAACGTGTGTTGGAGAGGATGTGGAGACAGAGGAGCCCTCTTCCACTGTTGGTGGGAATGCAAGTTAGTGCAGCCACTTTGGAGAACAGTGTGGAGATTCCTGAAGAAATTAAAAATAGAGCTTCCCTATGACCCTGCAATTGCACTGCTGGGTATTTACCCCAAAGATACAGATGTAGTGAAAAGAAGAGCCATCTGTACCTCAATGTTTATTTCAGCAATGGCCACGGTCGCCAAACTCTGGAAAGAACCAAGATGCCCTTCAGCGGATGAATGGATAAGGAAGGTGTGGAACATATGCACAATGGAGTATTATGCCTCCATCAGAAAGGATGAATACCCAACTTTTGTAGCAACATGGATGGGACTGGAAGAGATTATGCTGAGCGAAATAAGTCAAGCAGAGAGAGTCAAATATCATATGGTCTCACTTATTTGTGGAGCATAACAAAGAACAAGGAGGACATGGGGAGATGGAGAGGAGAGGGAGTTGAGGGAAACTGGAAGGCGAGATGAACCATGAGGGACTATGGACTCTGAAAAACAACCAGAGGGTTTTGAAGGGGCGGGGGCGGGGGGAGGTTGAGGAACCAGGTGGTGGGTAATAGGGAGGATATGTACTTCATGGAGCACTGGGTGTGGTGCAAAAACAATGAACTCTGTTACACTGAAAATAAACAAATAAAAAAAAATAAAGTGAAAAAAAAAGAATCATCATTACACTCGGCTAATACTTTGAAATTAAATGAAAAATGATGGGCCTTTGAAATACCAAAGACAACCACAGGGAGAAGTGTGAAAAGTAACTTGTACCTCACTTGTCAGAAAACAATCAATAAATGTATGATGCAAAAAGTTAGACACTCTAAATGTACATCGTGAAATTCTAATTATAAAATAACCTGCTTAAAACACAAATTAGATGATGTTCATGTTCCAGGCAAATCTCTGAGCTGTCTCGCCATTGCCTGTCTTGCGGGCTAAAACTCACTCTCAGTTATTCATTCGCTGCACATCCGTTGACCACCTCTTCCGTGTAACACACTCTATAGATGTGGAGACTATAACAATAAATAGTACAGTTCAGATTTATGGCTCAGAAAGGGGGACTAATATAAATAAATTCATGTACTACAGGTGAAAAGATGCCATAACCAAAATCTGTATAGCTGGAGACAACAAAAAGGCACAGGAAAAGTTGATTTCCAGGAATGTCTGTCCCAAATTGGCCAATATTCTCTGAATTTCAAATTCTTTTCTAATACTCTGCCTATGATATACTCTGTCTGTTTCTGCACATCTTAAAATACCACACATCCTTCGTAGCAAAATGGAAAAGTTCAGGAAGCATATCTTAACCCCCAGTCAAGATTTACTATTCATTATTTAAAATTCCAGAGTTAGAATTTATTTTTGTATAATATATTTGTTAATGTATTTGTGTTTGGTCATATATATATATATATATATATATATATATATATATATGACATGCCTATACAATATATAGGCATTATATTGTATATTATATATACAATTATACATATATAATATATATGCCTATATATTGTATAGGCATGTAATATATATATACACACACATTATTTTATTTATCTACTTTAGAGAGAGAGCAAGGGCACAGGGGGGAGGGGCAGAGGAAGAGTTAGAGAGAGAGCCCTCAAGAAGACTCCCTGGTGAGCATAGAGGCAGGATCCAGCTCTATTTCACCACCCTGACATCATCACCAAGAGTCCAGCGTCTAAATGACTGAGCCATCCAGGCGTGCTGGTTTAATATATACATATATATGTATGTATATGTATGTGTATATATATGTATATGTGTGTATATATATGTGTATATATGTATATGTATGTATATATGTATATGTATATATTTATGACAGTTACCTCACATTATATACAAAATAAATTATAAGCACATTAGAACACTAAAAATGTAAAAATCAACAGAAAAAATTATTAAGCAATATTTCATAGAATGAAGAGAATTTTTGAAGCGCTACAGCCATGAAACAAAGATCATGAAGACAAATTATCAGTTACAACTATTACTGAATTTAACAGAAAAGCCCATGAAATCAATTTAAGCTGAAAGAAGAATTTTTTATGCATATATTGAGATGGAAGGGCAAGGATGTGGCTGGATCACAGAAATAGCTGGAAGATGAACGGCACCCCATTAAAATTCCTTCCTATCTCTGCTCTTCCCTGTGTGTCTCCATTTTCCTCATGGCACATGGCTTCTCCCATTTCTCTAATCAACATGATCAATGGCAGTATGCCAACAGCTTCAGAACTTTCAAGTCTTATGGCTTGGATACCTGAAAAGAGATGGACTCAACTTTCTCTTGGGCCTGAGACAAAAGTCCAGCAAGAGAAACATTAGCCTATGTTGAAACACTCAGCTATCACCATAGCATAACACGGCTGCTCCTGCCTCATGACAAGAATGGTATAGAAGTATGAGTAGGAAGCATTTTCCCAAAAGAAGAGAAAGAGTAACTATTTTCACCATAAAAATATAGAACTTTCATAATCAGAAAAAGAAGTTAAATAAAATTAAAGGCATAGCAAAACGTTCATAATCAGAAAATAAATGTTAAATAAAATTAAAGGGATAACAAACTAGAATAAGTACCAAAAGAATTATGGGAAGACAATTTTCTCCCCTAATGCATAAATGCATAAGATAAATATGGAAACCTCATTCAAAATGTTCAAGGACCAGGATTTAAGGATGGTCAAAGGAACAAATAATGAAATACAACAGGACATTTCGAGAAAATGTTCAGCTTCATTAATAGTCAATGAAATGTGAATGTAAACAACCATCAATTGCAAAGGTTTTTTCTAGGGGATTGATTTCTTTTTATTTACAATGCCTAGAAGTTCAGAGATATGTGTTCTTTCATGTACTCATGGTAGACATGTAAATCGATGCAGTATTTCTTGAGGATGATTAGGTAATACACATCAAAATCTTTAAAAATTAACATATTATCAAACCCTGAATTTCATATAAAGGAATAGAGGAAATAAAGAGGAATGTATTTTTTTTCCACAAGGATACCTTTACTGAAGAATTATCTTTGATAGCAAAGAATTAGAAATAAAGATGTTTAACAATAGAATTGTGTAAACTAATTTTTGTTTTCAAGATGGAATATTATACATCACTAAAATTATTTTAATAAGTATTAAATAACATAAAGAATGCCAATAAGAGAAAAAACACAAAAATGCAACATTTTATATGCAACATGATTCTACTATAGATCCACATACTACAAAAAATCATTGGAAGGAAATACAACTAAATTTTTATATTGTTAACTCTGGCAAAATTTTAAATTATTTTTTCTCCTTTTTTGTATATTCTAAACTTTTAATGATGCAATTAAGCTGCTTTATTTTTAATTAGGAAAAAGAAATATTTAAATAAAATTCAAATTTTGAAATTTAAAAATTAATAACTTTCAAGCCCATGAGGAAATAATGCATTATTTTAAGAATATCTATAAAATAACAAAAATGCAGAAACAGCTTTTAACATAGGTGAAGTACAGCTAAAACTATGCAGAGATATAAATATGCAAACCCAAATGCTTTAATAAAAAAATGTATAGGTACTTTTAAAAGTTTTAAAAATTGAAATGACAGAAAGTACAATTTAGATACAAGGGGAGATTTTCACACCAATGCTTATTTTCTAATTTTTCAAAAAAGGCAAACAAACTGATTTCTTGGTATTTACCATGAGAGAGGGGTTGCTGCTTCCTTACACTAGCTATTTTTCATGTTTTTCCCTGACATAATAGTATGAAAATAAATATACTTGACATTCAGGCTCATATTTAAAAAATTTGTGAGCTCAAAAGAGCACTGATATAATTATATCATGGTTTATGCCTTTAATTCAATTATAGCCAATGCAACAAACAAAACAGAGATGGTGGCTGTTTAGAGATAATTACATTATGAGAAAACACAATAAATAAACAGAAAATTAAGTATTTAATTATAGTTTTAGAAGGCTAGTAGATGTAGATACACCCAGAAAAATATGGTCAGTTATAATTATACCTGTCAATTAATCCTCTGTGAGGGTAGGGAATAAAATCAGTAATAACAAAAAATACATATTATAATAGATCAAACTCAACTATCAAAAAAAAAAATAAAACCTCTGAAATATCTAGGAAAACATATTAATGTGTGACTTGTTTCAGAAAACTATAAAATAAAATTAATAAATATAGATATCTTGAAATAAATGCTTATGTTCTTAGAAAGGTAGGATTTTTTGTTGTTGTTGAAATTTTTTTTTCATTTTTTTGTAAACATATAATGTATTTTTATCCCCAGGGGTACAGGTCTGTGAATGGCCAGGTTTACACACTTCACAGCCCTCACCATAGCACATACCCTCCCCAGTGTCCATAACCCCACCCCCCTCTCCAGACCCCCGCCCCCTAGCAATAGTCAGTTTGTTTTGTGAGATTAAAAGTCACTTATGGTTTGTCTCCCTCCCGATCCCATCTTGTTTCACTTATTCTTTTCTTACTCCCCAACCCCCCATGTTGCATCTCCACTTCCTCATATCAGGGAGATCATATGATAGTTGTCTTTCTCCGATTGACTTATTTCACTCAGCACGATACCCTCTAGTTCCAACCATGTCATTGCAAATGGCAAGATTTCATTTCTTTTGATGGCTGCATAGTATTCCACTGTGTATATATACCATATCTTCTTTGTCCATTCATCTGTTGATGGACATCTAGGTTCTTTCCATAGTTTGGCTACTATGGACATTGCTGCTATAAACATTGGGGTAACGTGCCCCTTTGGATCACTACGTTTGTATCTTTAGGGTAAATACCCAGTAGTGCAATTGCTGGGTCATAGGATAGTTCTATTTTCAACTTTTTGAGGAACATCCATACTGTTTTCCAGAGTGGTTGCACCAGCTTGCATTCCCATCAACAGTGTAGGAGGGTTCCCCTTTCTCCACAAGATAGGATTTTTTTTATATTTCAAAAAATGCGTATACATATAATGATATTCCCAAAAGAATTTCAATAAATAAATAGGCAAAATTTGTCAAGAAAATCTTTGTAAGAGGGGTAATTTAGGAAGATGTGTCTATTTACACAGCAAGGTTAAAACTAGTATTCACACAATATAATGTTAGCATATACATAGGCAGAAAGGTCAACAGAATAGAATTGTCAGGAACTTAAATTATGTACTAACTCAGAATGTGATGAAAGTGTTAATAACGTATCAGTAGATATTTATACACATCAGTAGGTAATTATATATATACTATAATTATATTAGCTTTTCCCCCAATAGCATACGCCAGAATTAATTTCAAAAGGACGAAATAACTAATTATAAAGAGTAAAAATCTTTTTTTGAAATCCTAAGAGTATTAGGTATGTGAATATTTATCAATTTGGTGGATAGAAGAGACACTTCTAATCATAAACATTCCACCAGTCCCACTGGGTTAGATTCTGTTACTGTAACAAATGACTTCCTTCAAAACAGAGACTTTAAATAACCAAAGGGGCTTTCTTGCTCTAATGGCCATAGTGAGTTTGTTGCAGGATCTGCTCCTCCAGCCCTCCTTCTGAATCCCAGGCTGAGGGAGTAACTGCTACCTGTATTGTCCTAGTCGCTGAGACAGAGGGAAATGGAAAAAAAAAAAAAACAAAAAACAAAAAAAAAACTCTGAAGGTTCTCTTGGTGGCAGTTTAGCCCTCTGCCCAGGAAGTGACATAGGGAACTTTTGCTTACAAGTCACTGAACAGAACTAGTTAACCAGCCTCATCCCACCCTAAGTTAGGTACAATCCCTTCATATATTCAGAGGGAAAGAACCAGAAATATTAGTAACTGCTACAAATGTTTCATGTTTCAAGGAGAAAAAAATCAATATATTTGACATTATAAAAATTTAAACATTTCTCTACCTAAAAATCTAATCAGCATTAAAAGCTGAATAATAAACTCAGAAATATTTGCAATAAAAATGTCAAAGGCTTTAAATCCTTATGAGTAAGAGAGTAACTTACATCAATAACAAAAACAATTCTATCTCAAAATATAAAAAAAAAAAGACACAGGACAGGAACAAGTAATTTAAAATTACAGACATACAAGTAGGTAGCAAATAAGTTTTAAAAATTAAATTCATCCATATTCAAAGGCATGCATATTAAAGCAATAATAAATACTTTCTGCTACAAACTAAATTAAGTCCAGATTCTTAGGAGGTTGCAGTTCAGCTGGACGTTTCTACACAGTGGATACAAAGTACCTATACAAGTTAGCTTTCCCTTCTGCATGGCAGTTTGTTTTTTTTTTAAGATTTTATTCATTTGATAGAGAGACAGTGAGAGAGGGGACACAAGCAGATAGAATGGGAGAGGAAGAAGCGGGCTTCCTGCAGAACAGGGAGCCTGATGTGGGGCTGGATCCCAGGACCCTAGGGTCATGACCTGAGCCGAAGGCAGACCCTTAAGCCCTGAGCCATCTGGGCACCTGAGCACTGAAGTTTAGCAGTATTTATCAAAAGCTTAAACAGTTTATAACTTAGAACCTACTAAATACACTTCAAGGTATTTTTGTTTCTCGCAGCAAATGTCAGTCATAATAGGATTTATAACAGTGAGGAATCAGTACCAACTTACATGAATAAATAAATAAATAAATAAATGATGATGTTGATTAAGGAAGCCATGCTATATCCAATGAAATATTACACAACCACTAAAAATGAAGCTTGTTTTCAGGGGGAGATGCCTATGGTATAATGATTTTGTAAAAATGCCAGGGGACAATAAGATAGTATCATCTTAATTATTTCAAAGAAAATTGTTTCACATCAACACAATTGTATTTTGCTGTGTTTCCCTTTCTTTCAACTTTTGCCCAATTTGTATGTTCTTAAAACAAAATTATTTAGAACAGAAAATAGTGTTTACTCACATAGCAGAGAGGGGTATCCATTTTGGGAGTTCGCAGATACAGCATATTTAAAATATATATGTCAAAGATATATATGTAAATGAGAAGCAAAGAGAATTTCCAGAGTTTAGTACTTTTATTTATTTTTTTAATTAATTTATTTTTTTCAGCGTAACAGTATTCATTGTTTTTGCACAACACCCAGTGCTCCATGCAATACATGTCCTCCCTATTACCCACCACCTGTTCCCCCAAACTCCCACCCCCGACCCTTCAAAACCCTCAGGTTGTTTTTCAGAGTCCATAGTCTCTTATGGTTCGCCTCCCCTTCCAATTTTTTTTTTTAATAAACATATAATGTATTTTTATCCCCAGGGGTACAGGTCTGTGAATCGCCAGGTTTACACACTTCACAGCACTCATGATAGCACATACCCTACCCAATGTTCATAGAGTTTAGTACTTTTAAAATAAGTGGTGCACACTGCCCAAAGTTCCAATTGGTGGCATTCAATACACAGATCCCTCTATGACATAACATTTAACTGTGTGTTTTTTTGTTGTTTTTTTTTTTTATCAACTTGTACCTCTCCTGGACACACATAATAGTCAAATTTATCTCTCTTCATCTGGGACCTAAATGTTTCACAAAGATTTTCTCTAAGAAGTAAGTTCCATTGAGCTTACTTATTATTTATGTCAATGAAAACTGTTCATTTTATAGTGTTGGGCCTTAGAATGTGACTGTGAGCAAATCTGGGAGAGTATGCTCAACTCAGATACCTTCTGAACTAGCATACTTGAACAATAGTAAATACAGAATTTCAGTTTGAGACTCTTTAAATGATGAGGGTCATAGTAAACATGTGAGTGCTTAAATCGGACTCTAATTCTTTTCAGTGTTCTAAAACATTATTGTCGTCTAGTTCACCATTTTGTACAATTTTTAAGTCAGTAACAAAAAATTGTATAAATGTATCAAATGAATATGCAGAGGTTTAAAAAAAACTAATAGAGAATAAAAAGAAAGGGAAACAAAATGTAACAAAGGACTTTGCCTTTTTAAAATTTACATTAAAAATAATAAAGTAAATAAATATTTGCATTAAATGTCAAGGACTTACATTCTGTCAACAACATATGTTTGAGATAATTGATTAGGGATACCTGGGTGGCTCAGTCAGTTAAGCGTCTGCCTTGGGCTCAGGTCATGATCCCAGGGTCTGGTATTGAGCCCTGTCTGGGGCTCTCTGCTCAGCAGGGAGCCTGCTTCTCCATCTCTCTCTGCACTCTGCTCCTCCTGCTTGTGCTCTCTATCTCTCTCTCAAATAAATAAATAAAATATTAAAAAAAGAAAAGATGACTTTTTTCTGGGGCACTTGGGTGGCTCAGTTAGTTGAACATCTGCCTTTTAATTTCAGTTCAGGTCATGGTCTCAGGGTTCTGGGACTAACCTGGGGGTGGGCTCTGTGTTCAGCGGGGAATCTGCTTGAGTTTCTCTCCATCTGCCCTTCCTTGCTCATATGCTCTCTCTCTCTTGAATAAGTAAATAAATCTTTAAAAATAAATAAGTAAAAAAATTAAAGATTACTTTTTCATAAAATATAGATCACCTTTTTGCTTAGATTATTTTTAAAATGGAAAAAGGTAAAAATTGACATTATAAATCTAATACTAATTTTTCAAAAAGCAGCATCATAATCAGAGTTTATATTTCCGATTAAGAACCCAGTGTCCAATTTTTCATTAAAATGAGCACCAAAACAATACTTAAGACTGCAATTATTTTTGTCAGTCCCAAAGAGAACAGGTCACTGGGTCAAACCTTTCACACTGTGTGTTTCTCAGGATCGAAATTCCACTGCATACTCTAGTTACAAGGAAAACGTCCTATCATCAAATGAATGAGAAACCATGGCCTGCCTGGAGTCAAATTGCTTCTTTATTGTAGGTTTTCTGAAACACTCTTATATGTTATTGTGCAGTGTAAATTTCCAAAAAGAAATGATCCTAAGCAATGTTTCCTAAACGTACTTGACCACTGCACTTCCTTTTGTGTGTGGCATCTCATAGGTGACTTCTGTGCACACACACATTGGTAAATACTACTCTGTCAGAGCTGTGAACTTACTTCCATTTGTTCTGGCTTCAGACAACAGTTCTCATCTTTAGCAGCAATATGTCCTTTTCAGCAAGGAGAAATAGCAGAAATGGGGGGGGGGGACTAGACAGTTGTGATAAAGTGTATTACATGGCTTCAAGAGCTACAAGTTGTGAACTTGGCATATTCCATTCATGCAATGAGTAGAAAATGAAATTTGAGCCTTTCCCTATGAATATGTGTCATTTAAATGAGGTGTTACAAGCTTAAAATCTAACTGTTCTCAACAGACATGAGAGCAGTCACAGAACTTCATAAAAGTATGAATCCTTTAAGCAATATTCCTGGTTCCCACCTGAAATCTGTAGTTTAATAGGAGATGAGCCCTTCCTCTAAGGTGTTCAGGTGCTGGCAGCCTGAGGAAAGTGAGCCTTTAAGAAAGGGTCAGTTTGGAAAGTGCTTGGGGATCATACACCATGATTGTCAGGAGAAAAGAAGCAATCACTGATGAAAAGGCTGAAAGAGGAAATCAGTCAGTCTCTGTACCTCAACAACCACCCTCCCTCTCTCCAGTGCTCTCGTGAGCCTCTCTGACTTGGCATACTACTATCCAAGTATGCCAACATACTATACTAAGTATGACAACATATTACTTCATTAGATGAGGTGTTAAGTCACAAAGAAGAGACTCAACTCAATTGGATAATCATTGTTTGGGGACAATGGACTCTGCCCAAATCAAGACATTTGGTTCCAGCAGAAGGCAAGGATCCATAAACATCATTCCTATCCTCAAAGGATGGTTAGACTCCCAGCTTGTGATTTTTACACCAAAATGAATTCCCCAAATATGCACTGGATTATATGTTATCAAAAGAGAGGGAAGAGTTCATCTCTGGCTGGAAGAAACAGAAAAGACTCCACACTGGAGGGGACAAAGGGTGGGCTTCTTGTTCTGTATGAGATAACAGACTTCTTTTAGGAATAGTTTCCTTTTCTGTAATCTCTCACCCCTCTACGGGAAGCTGATAGCATGAACCAAGTGCTCCCATCCTTGTGAAATCCACTGCTACGACCGTAACCATAGATATCAATAGATGGCAAATAATGTTTGATGAATTGAATTAAATTGAATATTGAATTCAATATTAGAATAGAGTACCTTTGGCTTTGGATATATATTTTTTTCTTTTTTAATATGCAACTCAAATTTATTAAAAGAAATTACTGGCAGCATGTGTTAAACTGCCCGTCACCCATAGCCTTTCCCTTAACTGGCCTTTCCCATAACTGTAACCATCTGAAGCGTCTCAGGAATTCCTTACTCTAAAACATACTGTCATTCCTACTGAATCCATGCAGCTCTCTGAAACATCACAGAGAATTTGGATGTTGTTCTTGTATCAGGGGTGACATCAAACCCCATTCCCTCTCTTCAAAGAATGCCGATATCTGAAAACACCTATAGAAGTTTTAGGCAACAGCTAGACCGCTGAGGCTACAGCTTTGTCCTTAATCAAGACTACATGAAAGGTAAAAATTCAGGTACTCCTTGTCCATTCATTCTCCATTAGGTCAAAGAACACCTACTTCCCATCCAAATTCATGTAGCATGAAATCTTTACCAAGATTGTATCAGTCTCCAAAAGTAAAACAAGAAGAAGTGAGCTGAATGGGGAAGGGAGTTTTATCTAAGGGAATTTTAGAATATAAATGTGTAGCCTTGAAATTAAAGGTGCAGTAAATATAGGCTTATAGTAAATTGCTTATGATGTAATAAACTAGAATTATGGATATGGCAATAAAGAGAGGCAATATAATACTGTATATTTAAGGAGCAGCCATCAGCAAAGGAATAGATCAAATTGCCATCTTGTTTTCTGTTGATAGCTTCTGGAATGGTTATTATTCCCCAAGAATGCAAAACAGGAGTCAACACTATTGAACTCTCCATTTCTTGATTGCCAGCTAATAGTTTTACCCTTCTTCCCTGGATGACTTTGCCGTTTGTCACCATGGGTACCCAACAGCTAGTTAAGGGAGGAAGAGAGGTTTATTAGAATATGTGTAATAACAAAGCTTGACCCTGTCATATAAAGGCTAAGCCAGGAAAATGCAATTAACAAAGAAATCCAGCGTGTTGTGTAACAGAGTTACTTGCTTTATTTGCCACATCAAGTCAGAGAGCTTAAGGTTGTTAATTGAAATATTAAATAAAGTAACATTTTACAAAGGAGAATTATGGTAACTAAGAGCTTCCACTACTGATTCTTAGGACAGTTGTGATACTGTATTTTTCCTGCTGTAACAAATGACAAAACGGTGTGTGACTTAAAACAATAGATTCCTATTCTCTCACAGTTCTGGAGCCCAGAAGTCCAAAATCAAGTTTTTAACAAGGTCCAATTTCCTCTGGGAGCACTAGGAAAGACTAAATTCCTTACCTCCTCAAGCCCAGACATTCCTTGGTGTCTGACTCTATCATTCCCATTTTTGCCGTTCTCCATCTAGTCTTTCCTGGGTGATGTCAACCCAGTCCTTTGGTTTTAAATACCACCTAGCCATAATGTTCAATGATGATTTCCAAATTTCTACCTCTAGACCAGACCTCTCCCATAAAATCCAAACCAGTCCAGGTGACCTCCTAGTTGACATCTCCGTACAGATTTGTAATGAGCAGCACGCAGTACTCATGCTCTAAATCAAGAACCCACTCCCTTTCTTCATCTCTGAATGGCAATTTCAGACCAAAAGTCTGATGTCGTTTTTGATTCTCTACGTCTCGCTTACCGTTGAACCGCAAGTCGCGCCAGCTCTATCTTCAATTTTTATTTAGAATTTGGCCAGTTTTTGCCATACCCCCACACTGCTAATCTATACCAAGCCTTCATCATCAGTTATGTCAGTCATCACAGTGACTTACAGTCATCTGATATTATAGTGGTTTGGTAACAGATCTCTGCTTTTTCTCTTGCTTCTCTCCTCCCTTCAGTCTATTCATAGTACAGAAAATGGGGTGAGTTTTAAGAACCCAGTGCCATGTGTGTCTCCTTTGTCTTCACATGACTACAAACTCACAATATTTCTGGTGTGGACATTTCTGGTCACCAAATAGGTAGGAGTTTTCCACACCAAGCAATTCTTTTTGATATCTGCTAGGTGTCTTACAGTTTATCTCAATTCTGAAACTGCCTAATTGTTGTATCCCCAACACCAAGTATAGTGTCTGGCTTGTAGGAGGTTGGCATTTTATAAATAAATAGTTAAATGGGTGAATGAATTAGTAAATGGATGAATAGGAGTTCTCAGTAGAGTCATAGACATGACATACACAATCAGTTGAAGTAGAACAAAGAAATTAACCTAAATACACGTAAGGATACAATGTTATTACATTTCTGAATGGTCTTATTGTAAATGTATTATTAGAATTACAGTCACCATTACAAGGTAAGTCAAGTCAGAACAGTGTGTTCCGTTTACAGAAATGAGAGTCAGTGTGATTATTTTCATGGTTTTCTTCTGTCTCATCATGGATTTCCTGGTACACCGGACCTTTGTTTTTCTTAAATTCCTTTTCGGAGAAGGGGGCAAATCTCATGCTTCCCATTCATCATCCAGCATAAGCTGTACCTAAAGGGAACAGGGGTGGAAATAGTAGGCAACAGTGGAACTTCTTCTCTTTGCATTATGTGCCTGTAACAAGGGCCTCAATTTCTACCAGGTTATAGTCACACTGACTTTGACAGGGATACCTCCCCGCTTTACAGAAAGCTAGTGACTTCCCAGTTCTCTTTTGTCAGGGTTAAACACAGATTTTGTCAGGAAAAACATATATATACTCCAGAGTCATACCGAATAAATGCCAAGTGAACTGAGTTAAAATGTCTTTGGATGAAGGTGGTGACATGAAAGCACATGAAGAAGCAGGTTATAAAATACCCTTGGAACCTGAAAAAAATCAGTTAATCAATCAACCAATCAATCAATGGGACCTAGAGTCACGCTGGGTCCTTTTCAAATGCAGATGACTTCTGGACCACATCCCTTGACATTATGATTGTGTACTAATGGAATGGGGTCAAGGAAATGTTTGGAATCCATTACTTTGGGTTTACCTTAGGTATTTTTCAACAGCCCAACAGTCAGTCTTAGCCTTGACTTTGCCTCAGTCTAAACCTTGACTCCCTTTTACCTACATTGATCATGTTTTTGAACCAACAGTAGGTGGGTTTGTGATTCTGACCAAATTCTCCTGGAAGTCTGGAAGGAGTTATGTGACACAATACCACAAGTTCTCACTTGCACTCCCTGTGCCTACCACTATCCCTTATTAAAGGCAACCTGTTACTTGTGCAGGAGTTAGCCATCTCTTGTTTCCATCTATTTCTACATGATCACAAAACAAAACTTCCTGTCTTAGCCTGACCTTGTTGGTACAGGATCTACCCAACAAAGAGAGAAACACACCTGTGGTGATGGAACTCTGCTATCTAAATCTGTATTGAGATTTTAAGTGAGTTTTTTCTCGGCTTACCTTAAACCACTCTACGATAAATTTAGAATCCTGTTGGAAGAGAATTTTACATACATAGATATGATTTCCATTAAAATTGTCCATTTTAAATTTCAAAGCCCATGGGGGAAGAAGGAGGAGGAGGAGAATATCTTAGCTCTGGCTGCTGTAACAATCTCACAGACCTGGTGTTAAATAGACACTTAAACAGCAGACACTTATTTTTCACAGTTCTGGAGGCTAGGAAGTCTAAGTCAAGGCATTAGCACAGCTGATGTCTGGTGAAGGCCTCCTTCCCAGCTTGTAAACAGCTGTCTTCTCTCCTATTCTTTTACATGGGGGGTGAAAGAGAGAGACACATTGACCTTAGCAGAAAAGGGAAAGAGGGACAGGGCAAAGGGAGGGGAACAACAGACAAGAAAGAGGAACAAAAGAAGGAACCAGGTAGGAATTCCTTCTTTTGAAACCATGGGACCCACTGAGGCCAGAAGTTGACTACCTGGAGAGACCCAAAGACTTGATGTCTCATTGACAATGAATCATGGAACACTACATCAAAAACTAATGATGTACTATATGGTGACTAACACAACATTAAAAAAAAAAAAGAAAGAAAGAAAAAGGAAAAAAAAAAAAGAAATGTCTAATTGACAAGCCCACACCCACAAGTTAAATAAAAATCATGCACGTGTCTCTCTACTCCTATCAAAGACTCTGCAAGTCAGTGTTGTCTAATCTGAAGTTATGAGGAGGAGGAGAGAGGAAGTGACTAACGCTTATAAGCCTGCTCCCTTAGGAGAAACTGGAATGGTTCCCATCAGTAACTGCCCTGTCTCTATCAGATTTCACTTCCCTGGAACTTCCTCCATTCTCTGTATGCCTCACCTCACCGCAGGTCTTTGGTATTCAGCAGCAAGCCTTCCTGAGGGAAAAAGGAGAGTATGGTGGGGCATTGAGCTAATGACAACATTTATAATGCTTGTTGGATGCCAGAAAGAAAGAAAATTGCCCTAACATGACAAAACAGAGTTCACCTACACCCGACATACACATAATAAAAGACATAAATATAATAAAAACACTTATTATTCTCTTAAACTCAGGAACATTCAGCTTTATGTAAAAAATAACTATGTACCCAAGGAATAATTTTGAGGTAAGCAGGCAGTTCTATAACAACTGTTAATTCCTCTTTATCCATGTGTACTAATACTAACTTATCTGGGGGATGATTGAGGTTTCAGGGCACCATCCATGCATTAGAACATTTCCTTTACAGAGAAATCCTCTAAAGTAAGCAAGCAAGCATTATATACCCACACTTAGAGATGAAGGACATCAGAAATAATTTGATAAAGTGAAAATATGTATATATAAAAATCAATTATATATATATATTTCTCTATATGATAATTATGTGAACTAATTCCCCATAATAAACATTATGTAATATTTAACATATTTATTAAATAATGATATATAGTATAATATAATATGTATTTAAAAATCTATATATAGATTGGAGGGTCAAACACCTGAATTTGTCACAAACAAGACTTGGGAACTTTGAATAAGGTAGGCAATGTGTGTGTGTCTCAGTTCACTTTTTCATGCATAAAAAAAGAAATACTACCCCCTACATGGAATGTTTAGGGCTTAAATGAAATATCGCCAAAGAGCTATTTCATAGTAACTTCCTTCCAAATATTTAAAATTCCTTCTTGAAGAGGAACTAGGTGGACCCAGGTCCAAAGTTCAGAATTTCTGATTCCCATTCTGGTGTGTATTTCTTCCTACCATCTGCTTATGTGGATGAGTGGTGCTTACATTTGAGCCGATGACTGATTGACTCCGACATAGTTACAGGCTGAACGTAAGAGACTTTGATCTCCAGAAAGATGGTGATTCTGAACAAGGTACATTCTCTTCCTAAGGGTTCTCACCTTGTGTTTGAGGAGATAAACAGATTTTTTAAAAATTCTAATCATTATTGTGAAGGGCCTAACACCAAGGACTTTCTGAACTTAAGTCTGGGCTATTCTAATTGTGGATCTGCTTGATGTCTCTCTTCTTTTATCTGAGCTTATCACCTCACTGTAGAGCACGCACTTAAAAGTCCTCAGAGAAATGGAGAGTACCCACCAAAGTCCTTTGCTTACCACTGAGAAAAAAACAAACAAGAAAACAAAGTCACAGAAGAGCAAAATTTTCCCTAACACGGATTTCAGAATAAGTGTCCAGTAGGAATCTGTAGGTAAAGGTTAGCATGGCGTCATACCATAGTCACACAGTGTTCAACTCTGGTCTCTCAGAGAGCAGGGAAATGATTTCTGCATGAATATCATCAGCCCAAAAGCCAGAGACATTTCCAGAGGAAGCTAAAGTAGTTCCTTACAAATCTTCTCAGCTTTTGCAACCTGACACTGTAATTGATTATTCAACAGAGAAAGTCAGTGGAGCAGGAAATTGCAAAATAATAATAATTAATAAAAATTATAGATGTATATTTGCTTACTAGTCTTTCAAAATAGGATCAAAGTCCTTTCTTTGAATTAGAGTTTGCCAATTAGAGTTCTTTTCCTAAGAATACACATAAATCATACAGGTGCCCAGGTGCCTGTGACCTATATTTGGGATTTTCAGTTTTAGGTTTTGGATTTGTTGTTGTTGTTGTTGTTTTGTTTGTTTGTTTTTGTTTTTGTTTTTGAGCATAGAGAGAACTCGAAGCACTTGCAAATCAATTTGGCATAGCCAAGTTTGGAAAAAAACCTACATCTGACATTTGGTAAGGAGTCCCTCAACAGTGAGGGCTAGTTACAAGTATTCAGCATTTCACTGGTTCCAGTTAATGTTTTATTCAGGGGAGATGAGGAGTATTGGTCAATCAAGGAATAAGTTAAGTGGAGGTCAGTTAAGAGGGCCTCTACTGTGTGTCCTGTATCTACTGATAATCCCAGGACAACTCTTTTTAAAAACATTAAGAATGCACAGTTAATGATACTCCAATTACCTCTATTAACATCACCATGGCAAGCAAAGTCAGAGCTGAATTCTCCAATGAGGCTTTAAGCACTGGTATTTTGTACTGCTGCTCCTTTGGAGATGCCCCAGTTTGAGATATCAAAGTTTTAGTGCATGTTCTCTCTTAGGGAAGCAACACGTCTTTGGAGATAGCATGCAGGATTGCTTTGAGGCGATACCACAAAGAGTTTCTCAAAACAAAACGAACAAAAGTTCTTTGTATCTGCCTGTGTACTTTGGGAGGGACTGGAATATGACCCCAGAATTCTGAGCCAGAAGAAAAGAAGGAATGTTTCTCATTTTGAAAAAATTATATGTATGTATGTCTCATTTTGACCCCACTCAGCTCTCTGACTGACTTCTCTAGAGTCAAAAAGGTCCGCTTTCCTCATTCTGAGGAAGGATGGTCCTGCCAGATACAGCTCGAATTTATGTTTCAGTCAACTAGAGCGTGATACATGTCCAAACTGTAGAAAATGACCCTCCGCCACATTGTCAGTTAAACTGGACGTGGTACTAAATATTTGGAATACGTTGGCCATCCAAGAGGTGACATGCAGTCCAACTTTGGATTTGAAACCTTAGACATATGTATGAAGACCTGTTTATGGGTGGGAGACATGTGCTGACAAATTTTGACAGTGGATTTGGGATCTGTTCTGACCATCATTCCGTTTATTTGGTGTGGCGGGGCGGGGGTTGGGGGCTTCTGTGTGAATCACTGATATGCTTCTTTAAAAAACCACACAGGAATGATGTGATTATGCTTCTCATGCATCTCTTTTGCTTCTGCAGGAGGGATTTTTGAAACTGTGGAAAATGAACCTGTTAATGTTGAAGAATTAGCATTCAAGTTTGCAGTCACCAGCATCAACAGAAATCGAACCCTGATGCCTAACACCACATTAACCTATGACATCCAGAGAATTAACCTTTTTGATAGTTTTGAAGCCTCACGGAGAGGTAACTATTTTCACATTCTTAAAAGCTTTCTTTGGGTGATGTGTCTGCTCTACAAGTCACCTTTTCTGCTACCTGCCCTTTTTCATAATAGTGGAAGTCTTTGTGTAAATGGGTTGTAGGAAATCTCGGTCCTGGATGTCACTGTCTGGTGCAATCTGAACTATCCTAATGGATGTTGGCCTAGCTATGTTTTCTGGGCCATTCTGATTAGCTCACCCTTCAGTGCCCTCTACTCTATGATTAACTGGTTCAGCTGTGAACAGAAAATGTCAAGCTTGATCTGTTTTTCCTTCTAGAGCCTGAGATACCACCATGAAATTGTACAGTGCAGTCAAATAAAACTTGGTAGAAGGTCATATCCACCGAACATGTGGAAATGCCCACAACACACATAATTCACATCCTAAATTTTAACAGGTTATAAACTACTGGTTTTACCTAGCATCTTCTCAACTTTTTTTGTTTGTTGGTTTAAACTGATTTCCACAAAATCATAGAAATGTAAAAATTAAACCAATGAGACAATCTCTGCATTTTTTTTTTCCTGGTTCTCTTTTTCTTCCGAGTAAAATACAAGATCCTACAAAATAATCTAATTTGTATATAGGCTAGGCTTCGAGGTCTTTGTCATGGAAAGAGCCACTGGGATTGTGGGGTTTGTTTAGACATGCCCCAAATACTTCCAAGACAAACTCTAAAGCACAGTCACATAGTACACTTGAAACTTGGCCTCTAACCAGGGAGATACTGAGACTCCTTGTAGGTGCTTGTGTGGAAACCATCGCTGTCCCATACCCTCAAGTACGGGGGGCTCTTTCCCTCATAGAGAAATGTTTGCCCCCAAATAAATGGAATACAATGAACACCGTGTTTATGTCAATTGCCAATAACTAATACTGGTGTTTCCACATAGAATTATCTCAGGATCGTGAGATGTGTGCACATTACATACTCTTCTGCAGGATTGTTAGTGTTCTTTATAAGCAAAAGGTAAAACTTGTTTTCCTAGGAGCACAGATTAAAAGCATATGTATAATGAGTCGTCTTCTTCTTCTTATTATTATTTTTTTTAATTTATGGTGCGACCTCAGTGTAAGCAGATTTTCTTTTTTTTTTTTTTTTTTTTAAAGATTTCATTTATTTATTTGACAGCGAGAGAGAGAGAGATCACACATAGGCAGAGAGGCAGGCAGAGAGAGAGAGAGGGAAGCAGGCTCCCTGCCGAGCAGAGAGCCCGATGCGGGACTCGATCCCAGGACCCTGAGATCATGACCTGAGCCGAAGGCAGCGGCTTAACCCACTGAGCCACCCAGGCGCCCAAGCAGATTTTCTTTTTAAAGCTGGGGGAAGTTGCAGATACTACATAGGTCAGAGGTGCCTATGAACAAATAATAAAAATTTCTATTTATATGGCACTTCGAAATTATCTTCACATGAATTATTTCTGTGGGTGAGATCTTGCTCTTTCTCTGCCTCTCTCTATCTCTTGTCTCTGTTTCTGTCTTTGTCTATCTCTGTCTCTCTGTATTTCTGTTTCTCTGTCTGTCTCTGTCCTGACTCTCTGTCTGTCACACATGCAAACATTGCTGTGCAAATACCTTAGAAAGGCAAACACATTTAACAACAACACTTCAACCCACATAAAATTGAAAGCTTTTCTGTGGTCTCAAGTATCTGCCATACTTGTAAATTAAACACCCCAAAGCTTCTTAAAAGGGGTAATTTGCTGGCAAACAGAATTCAAAAAATTGATTTTCTGTCAAGTCATGTTAGCATCCCTGAACGAAATATTAGCAGGAATCTTAATCCATTGCCCATGTTAGATAGAACAGCAGTTCATGGGCTCTCATGCTCTCATTTTATCTTACCAGTGAAAACATACCCAGAAAATAAGCTTCTGAAGACAATGACAATTTATGCTTACAGCTCTTAATGCAGAAAATTATATGTCTTCATAGTCAGGTAGTAATTCGGTAAAAAGAGCACAGTATCAGAAAGTTTGCCTTGTGAATGACTGTCAACATTTACAGTTACATAGATATTTGCAATACAGCTTTCAAAACTTCATTTATTATTTTTTCTCTCTAAATCAAGTCAGAGAATTTTAACAAATTATATATATATAATTTTTCAACTTACAAATTTTATCATTTAATTCAAATATTTAATCATCTCTTGGCATTCCCAAAATATAAACTTGAAATGCTTTTAAACTTATACATAATGCCAGCATAAATTTATATCAACACGAAATTAGTAGACACTATTTTACATGGTTGTAGAGGATAATCAGTCCTATCATTCTGGAAGGGAATTTGCTTAATACGTATCAAGTGACTTAAAAGTATCATACCATTTAATTATAGCTGAAAATCTACTCCAAGAAAGCATATATATATGTGTATACACATATATACATGAAGGAAAAATATAAGAACTAAGAAAAGTGCTATAATATTAATTATAAACAACAAAAATTAGGAGCAGCTTAAATGTTCAATAGCATCAGATATAGTTAAATAAATAATGACATATCCATGTGATGGACTATTCTACAGACAAGAAAAATATACTTCTGAAGACTTTGAGGGGACTTGGGGGAAAGGTGTGCTTTTAGTATTGTATTCCATGTTAAATGAAAAAAGCAATGTCTCAAACTGTATCTGTATAATGACTTAATTTTTTATAAATTGGAATGCCAAAATACAAATAGGTATTTTCCCAAAGGTGATAGAATTACATCTTTTTTTTCCTTCCTTACACTTTAAAATATTTTGAATTCTTTCAATGAATGTATAAAATCTTATAATGAGAAAAATAAATACATTTTATGAATTCATTTTTAAGTACATATTGACTTGATTTTGTTAGGCTACATGTTGGCTAATGTTGAAGTAGGGAAAGGCCTGACCTTCGCTGGGGCCCTGGGCTCTGGTACAGACCCCGTGGCCCTGACTCACTCCAAAGTCTGTGGTATCAGTGGGTTGGACCAAGTGGCTTCTAAGAGCCCTTTAAGCTATGCTCTGCTATTTTTCTATAATTAATTAATTAGGTATCAATATCACTCGATATTCTTTAGCAGTTTTTCGATAACCTGAAAGTCATTTCTGAGTTTTGGGAAGATGGAAACTAAAGTACTTTGCAGCCACCCAGAGAATCTTTTGAATTCTCAGACCACCTTAATACCCTCATTGACACCCAGCCATAAGTTCACTCACATGAAATTCACTCGGCAAATGTCTTGTAGAGCAGCTCTGAGCACCCCTGGGTTATGCCATGCCAAGCAAGGGATACAGACCCCATCTGATTGAAAGTAACTAGCCACTCATTTTTGATTGCCCAGAATTGGCCCTGAGATGTGTTGGTAATCAGGTCCACATTCAAATCTCTCAATATTTTACTATCTTGGGGATACTGGAAGTTGGATTAAGTATATTTTCTCAGCGTACAGATGGAGAGTGGAGAAAAATTTCTAAAAATGAAGGTAAAAAGAGGGATTATGAAGGAAAGATGAAATTCACAGCTCTCTCTTTCTCTACCCCCCTTCCCTGTCCTCTGTCTCCACCCCTCCTTGTCTGTGGCCACTAGCCTGTGACCAGCTGGCTCTTGGTGTGGCTGCTCTCTTTGGCCCATCCCACAGTTCCTCTGTTAGTGCCGTGCAGTCGATTTGCAACGCTCTCGAAGTTCCACACATACAAACCCGCTGGAAACACCCCTCCGTGGACAACAAAGACTTGTTTTACATCAACCTGTACCCAGATTATGCAGCCATCAGTAGGGCAGTCCTGGATCTGGTCCTCTACTACAACTGGAAAACAGTGACGGTGGTGTACGAAGACAGCACAGGTATGGGACCCGCAGGAGACCTCACCTGACCGTGTCGGGTCTGAACAAAGGGAATCCAGGTGTTCTAGAAACATTAACTCATCAGATGGAATGCATGGGAATGAAGCTAATGGAGTATTCTAATTTAGGAATTCCATGTGTCACCATGTCCACTTCCTTTGGATCCTTCCATCATCATACTTGGGGGATTTGTTTTGTTTTATTCTGAACTTTTAATTATATTACACATAGGGCTGAGATGAGAGATAGAATTTTATTATTTTATTTTTGGTGACTATATTTTTTATTATGTTCAGTTAGCCAGCATATAGTTCATCATTAGGTTTTGATGTAGTGTTCGACAAATATCACCTTACCGGTATATGTAGTAATCCAATCAGAATAGTAAAGATGTGACCACATTTCTCCAACTCTATTAAGACTGTGACAATGACTCCATTCCTTAAATGACGTAAAGTTGGGAAATGACCATGAAGTATGCTTCCAACTTGCTAAGTAACTATGTAAATATTATATGTTAGACAAGTTTCTAAAGTAGGTTAACCAAGAGGAATCTAGTTCGAGGTTATATTGATAAAACTGACCATTTCATAGGAAGGGGACTAAGAACCCCGGAAACCAACCTCAAATAAAGCTTTCCTTGTTCCACTGCTTGTTTTAGGATGCAGAACAGAACCCTGATGCTTAAAGCCTCCATCTCTCTAGACACTTTCTCCCATTTGCCCGCATTTCAAGTTTCTTTTCCAGGCACCTTTCCTTTCTACCTTCTAGTCATATTTTGAAGTTTGTTGGAGCTGAGGCTCCCTTTTATACAGTTAAATCGCCATGCTGGTGACTCTCCTTTGTCAAGATCTTCTAATTTGAAGCTATTCACCAACCTGCCCTTTTCATCTCCATTAACTCTGGCACTCCATTAACCCATTAACCTTCCCTACATATCCCCAACTTCATCTGACTGTTAGTGAGTATGGTTGATACAAAATGTTACATTAGTTTCAGGTAATTCAACAAGTTTATATCCCATGCTATTCTCCCCACAATACAGCTACCATCTCTCACCATACAATGCCTTTACAATGTCCTTGACTATATTTCTTATGTTGTGTCTCTTATTCCTGTGAGTTATTCATTCCATAATGGGACGCCTGTCCCTCACTCTCCCCTTCACCCATTTTGCCCATCTTCCCACCCATCTCCCCTCTGGCAACCTTCCGTCTGTTCTCTGTATTTATGGGTTTGTCTGTTCTTTTGGTTTGCTCCTTTGTTCATTTGTTTTGTTTCCTTAGATTCTACATATAAGTTAAATCATATAGCCTCTGTCTGACTTATTTCCCTTAGCATAAGACCTGTTAGGTCCCTTCAAGTTGTCACAAATCTCATTCTTTTTATGGCTGTGTAATATCACAGTATTTATACCATACCTTTCTAATCCAGTTATCCATCAGTGGACATTTGGGTTGTTTTTATAGCTTAGTTATTATAAATAATGCTGCAATAAACATAAGGGTACATGTATCTTTTTGATTTAGTACTTTCATTTTCTTTGGATAAATTCTCAGTAGTTGAACTACTGGATCATATGGTATTTCTATTTTTAATTTTCTTTTTTTTTTTTAAGATTTTATTTATTTATTTGACAGAGAAAGACCACAAGTAGACAGAGAGGCAGGCAGAGAGAGAGAGAGGGAAGCAGGCTCGCCGCTGAGCAGAGAGCCCAATGCGGGACTTGATCCCAGGACCCAAGATCATGACCTGAGCCTAAGGCAGCGGCTTAACCCACTGAGCCACCCAGGCGCCCCTATTTTTAATTTTCTGAGGAATCTCCATGCTGTTTTCTATAGTAGCTGCACCAATTTACATTCCTACCAACAGTGCATGAGGGTTCCTTCTTTTCCACAACTTAACCAACACTTACTGTTTTTTGTCTTTTTGATACTAGTCATTCTGACAGGTATAAGGTGATATTTCTTTGTGGTTTTGACTTTCATTTCCCTGATGATGAGTGATGTTGAGGATCTTTTCATGTGTCTGTTAGCCATCTGCATGTCTTCTTTGGAAAAGGGTCAATTTAGGTCTTGTGCCATTTTTAACTGGATTAAAATTTGGTATTGAGTTCTGTAAATTCTTTACATATTTTGGATATTAACCCTTTATCAGATATTTTGTTTGCAAATGTCTTCTCCCATTCAGTAAGTTGTCTTTGGTTCTAGTAATGGTTACTTTGTTGTGCGGACATTTTTTTTTTTTTTTGGTGTAGTCCCAGTAGTTTCTTTTTGCTTTTGTGTCTTTTACCTGATGAGATGTATCCATGAATATGTCCAACTTTCTTTTATGAAGCTGGCCCCTTACTATGCATGATCTTCCACACAACCTCTGAGACAGTGAGCTCCCTCATTCTGCATGATCACAGTCAAATATTACTTCTTCCTTAAAGTTCTCTGAGACCACCATAGGGTTCAATAACACTTTGCAAATATAAGCATTATATTATATGTTTCGATTACCTGTTTGCACATCTAAGAGACTAGGAATTCCTAAACATTGGACTTTTATCTTATTCATTTTTATAATCTGCCACCTAACACAATTATGGCATATAGGAAAGTACTTAGTAATAACACTTAGAAATAAAGCTTTTTACTTTTTGCATATATTTCCTCCAAGAATTAAAATTAGCTCATTTCTTGATCTACCCATTAGGTAATAAGGTTAAGAAAATTATCAGTGAAAATTAATAAAGCAAAGCACTTACAACATTTTTTAATAGTATTTCATTTTTCACTGTCCTTTTCACCAAGCAACAGTACGTTTTACTTCTTGGAGTATGAATATTAAGCCTTCTCTACTTTGCACTAAGCTTTGGTTCCATTTTTAAACTGTCAGATAAAAGTGACTGTTTTGGCTGGAAATATGCATTTATGTATTTTCTTATACTTCATCTCATTTTAAAAAGAAGTGAAGGTAGGTGATTGGATATATAACTTATAAATGTTATATTCAAAACAGTCTTACGGAGAAGAATAAGCCACAGGCAGTCATATTCTTATAGCTTCACTTGCTTACTGGGAAGAAAAAAACATACTACCAAGTAAATTGCACAGCATATTTAAAAGGCCTTGAGGTGGAATATTGTGATGTGTAGGGGTTGAAAAGTTTCCTCTTCCTCCCTTCTTGGATTTTTGGCTGCTCAAGCAATTAAACTGACATGAGACAGAGTAACAGGAGTAAAGCAAACAAAGTTTAATAAGATGTATACCACCTGTAAGGATGGAAAGACCCAAGAAAACTTAAGTCACTCTCTGAAATCGCCAAAGCCATCACTTTAAATATCATCTTCTGCTAAAGACAGAAGATGTTAGGGATGAGGAGTCAGTTAAGGGAGGTTATCAGGAAAAGCACAGTAAACAAGGATTGGGTTGTTATGCATATTTAAGTCACTGCCTTCTCCATAGAGAAGAATTTCTAGAGATTGAGTCATCCCCCTCTTCCTAGTATAGAGAGGGACACACCCTTACAAATGAAGATTTCCCTTACACATCTAAACATCTCTTATAAAAGGGTAATATCCACTCAGATTTCAGAGCTTCATCTGTGTCTGCTGTTGCTTAAAAATAAACATCTTGGGGCACCTGGGTGGCTCAGTGGGTTAAAGCCTCTGCCTTCGGTTGGGTCGTGATCCCAGCGTCCTGGGATGGAGCCCTGTGTCGGGCTCTCTCCTCCGTGGGGAGCCTGCTTCCTCCTCTCTCTCTCTCTCTCTCTCTCTCTGCCTGCCTCTCTGCCTACTTGTGATCTCTATTTGTCAAATGAATAAATAAAATCTTTGAAAAAAAAATAAACATCTTATATTAATCCCTGAAGAGACCCATTTTGGACTGGCAAATTCTACTCCCCTTCAGTTATAAATGTAAGTATAGTCACATCTTCCATGTTGCTTACCTTTGTAAATAGAGAATTGCACAAGCTAATAAAGTCCCACTCTTTCTCATTATGTCTACACTAGATAGTACAAGTTTTTCTCACGACTTCTACAACTCCAGTCAAGTAGGGCCATCCAAAGGGAAAGCAAATTAATGAATGTTATAAAAGCTTTCAGATTTAATTTAAGAGCTCGACTAAAGCCGTGGGCATAACTGTTACAGATTTCAAATTGAATTTAGACAAAATATAATTTGCAAAAGGATAACACAAAAGTTGATGTCCTAACCAACCTTCTGATTTCAGGTGAGCACTCATTAAGTGATGGGGATTTTGCACAGGAGGAAACTCAAATTACCATTTCTATCATGTTTTTTACAAGAAACTGAAATCTGCTTTCATCCCTATTAAGTTCACCTGAGCCCTGTTGCTCAATAAATACTTGCTAAAGTTGAAAATCCCAAATGAGTCTGTATGTTGTGCATTGTTAGAAATGATTCATGTTAAAATGATTTTGCCCACAAAGAAATTAAAAATGTAAATGAATAATCAATTGAGCCATTAAATTGGAAGCCAGAGAGTAAACAGGTCAACTGAGATCAATAAAAGTAGACATCTTTTGCCTTTGAGTGGGTTTAATACTGCTTGACTCAGGGTTTTGGTTGCAGTAATTATCAAGCCATAAAAAGGAGAAAACTTAGTAAACCTGAAGGAAAAGAAAGGACTTAGGTGTGCTCAGCACCCACCCTCACACCAGAATTAAGTACCCATTAAAGAACACTTTATTGGGATTTGTTTAGGAGTTTGTTAAATAGCCTGAAGCCAGCACAGATGTCTGGGGGACCAAATGGCCCATGACTCCCATTGAAGTCAAGGGGAGTACTGTGTTTGTCTCTAAGGACAAAATTCAATTCACTAAATACTAGCAGGCAGAATTCTGTCCTCTGCAAGTGAGAATGTAGAAAGACCCTAGAGAACTGTTGGGGAAGTGAAGTTTTGTTTCGCTTCATCTGTCTCTCTCTCTCTCTGCTGCCTGGATGTTCTTCCCATTAGTCACCTACTTCTCTCTGATTCCCACATTCAGAGGTGACCTAAGGCAATGAGAAATGGCTGCTCATTGGTCATCCCTTCTGCTTCATTAGACCCCTGGTGGAACCCTGGCTTCTATCCTTCACACACATCAGAAAGAACTGAGAAGCTGAGCACCAAATGCAGTGTGGAGGATATTCAGCAGTTTCTGCTTTTTCAAGGCCAATCTCAGTGAAATGTAGCCACAACTAGTGGGTCAGCAAACTTTATTCTCTAAAGAGCCAGATAGTATATAACTCAAACTTAATGGATCCATATGGTCACGATGATTTCACTCGGCCAACGCAGCAAGAAAACAGCCATAGGCAACATGCAAATGAACAAGTATGGTGTGTTCTGATAAATCTTTTTTTATTACAAACAAGGAGGCCAGTGCAGTAGGATTAGTGTGAGAGGGGAAGAGTAGTGGGAAAGTAGGTCAGAGAAATGCACCATATCAATAATGGCGGATTTTATAGGCCATAGGGAGAGCTTCTGCTTTTCATGAAATGGGAAAACCATTGGACAGTTAAAGCAAAGCAGAAGAGTGACATGATCAGATTAGATTTCTGGCTCTTGTATGAATAATACAATACAGGCAGGCAAGGGTAAAAAATGGGTAGCTTCCAGAAAAATCAAGACAACTGAGGAAGGTAAGTAAAAGAGGAGTAAGAAATTGTCAGTTTCTAGAAATATTTCAAATGTCGAGCTAGCATAAAGCCCTGAAGAAGTGGAGGCTGGCTGAGAGAAACAGAGGAGTCAAGTGTGAGTCTAAACTTTTTAGCTGAGCCCGTAGAAAGAGTTAACCTTATCTGAGGTAGGGAAGGTTATAGATGGAACTACTTTGGAGGAATAAGGATGATAGCAGGAGTTTGTTTAGTCATAAATATGATAAGTTTGAATTTGTAATATCTACTACATTCAAATGAAGGTGATGAATAGGCAGCTAATATATAAGTCTGGAGTTCAAAATGTGATGTGAGGTGGAGATACAGATTTGAGAGTCCTCAGCATATAGATGAGACTAAATAAGGCCATCAAGGAAATGAGTTCCAGCCAGATGCCTCTAGCCCTGAGTTCACAACACATAGTCTTCAAGAGATTTTTTTTTCACCCGTGGTTGCCATAAGTCATTTTTCTCAACACAGTTGAGCCGTGAGATTCCTAAAACGCAGCCTACAATAAAGAGCTATTAACTATCATTTGAAACATTATCTCGAAGCTTTATGAAGAGGATTAATTTGAAATAAGGTTAACATACATAAAAATATTAATAACTGGAAAAACAATAATTTCAAGGAGAAAACACAAGAGAAAATGACAACCACAAACATCACAATAACTAAATTCTTGAGTTCTGATTATGTGGTACACACTCTTTTAAATAATTGATACAATTAACTCAGTTAATATGCTCAACCACTCTATGAATAAGTAAAATAACAGCTCTTATGGCTGTATGGCTGAATTTAATAGTGACTTGGATTTATTACATTTATTACCTTTCCCTCCATCTTCCCATAGAACACAGAAAGAATATATTGTCCAGAACTAAGAATTGTAACAGAAGCCTAAAATTCTGATTTGAAGAAATTTAACATTTTGCTATAAGTGTTGTCCAAGCCCAAATGAAAGATATTCAGTAAGCAATCAGTGCCAAATAAAACAATAAGTCAATCTTTTCCCTTTCGGCAATCACAGCTTACCCACTGTGTTATGATGACCATTCATGCTAGCCAGAACACTTCTGATACCCTCCCATAATTCCACCTGAAATAGCTGAGGGAATAGAAGTCCTTGTCACTCAGAACCAACAAGATAATAAATTATAATTCTTTTCTCTATCCTCACACTTTTCTACCCTTCTTATCCACCCACTCCAGTCCTCTGCCCAGAACCCTATTCAGATTTTCAGAATTCAATTTGGATATTGCACAGAGGTATATTATTTTTAGCTACCATTGATATCAGCAAGAGTTCAAGACTGAAATACTCTGGTTGAGCTAACTGCAACAGAGTTCATCTCAAATATTTTGACTAGATTCTTCTTTGCGGTTCTTTGATCAAGGGACACAATTTTTCTTTTGGGAAGTCTCTTTTTTTTTTGGGGGGGGGGAACTTTTGAAAAATCATATGTATGAAGATCTGCACTTAAAAGTGCTGTATTTCCCCCAGGTAATTCACATACTTACCGACTCCATTTCTCAGTTCTGATTTTTCCTTACCTCTGGAGGATACATAGATCCCCTTAAGAATCCTATTAGATTTGGGTATATTAATATACCAACAAGTTTGTGAAATGCCATTTTACATGTTTCTAAGTACAAATGAAGAAGAAATTCACATTTTAAATGTAAGATCTTATCTGTGGCTCCCAATGGTTTATTGCAATCCTTTTTATAGCATGAACCCCACTGAAGTGGTTTGATGAACAGGGAATTGGATTAAGACTCAAGAAAACCGAGGTACTTTTCTTTTGAACTAATTCTTATTAAATACAACTAAGCTATCCAAAAATGAACTGAGCTGCAGTATGAGGTGGAGAATTTCTCAAAAAGAGAGGTTTCAGCAGCTGCTGTGTGTGTGTGGCGGGGGGAGGGGGGGGATCATGCATCAAGCAGGGGTTTGACCCTAAGTTCCCTTCCAGTTCCTGGCATCTGTGACTTATTTTTAGGGCCTACCTAAACAATTAACCTGTGTCTCACTTTTCTTACTGTAAAATAGTACTGATACCTTTTCACCTCGAAAGTATATCCTGAGGTTTATTAAGAGATTTAGAAGGCATGTAGCATCCATCATAAAAGGGGTGATGTCATTAGCAGAGTTTATTATTATTTAAGAAGAAGACACGGGAAATTTTAAACCCTCAGGAAATAGCAGCTTTTTTTTTTCCTCCTCCATATGCTCTACCTCTTCCCAGAGTCACTCGCTGTGCATGTAAATCAGCATTTTTCTGTGTCACGTCTGAATGCACGAGAGTGGATAGGTGGCCAAAAGTAGTGTTTAGAATTGGCCATTTGAACATTTTTGAAACTTACCTCCATATCCAGAGCCCAGCTCAAACTCATGTGAAATAAAGAGGATTCTGGCTCTGAAGTGCTTTTAAAATCAAAGATGTGGTTTCCAGTTACATTCCTGGGGGTGGGAGTGGAGGAAAGAGGCGCTTATCGTGTTATTTTCTATCTCCATGTTTACTCTTTTTATTTAGCAAGATGTGAACTCAGAAAAAAGATGCCAGAAAAGTACAATGAATACCTGTATGACTTTCATCTAGGTTCAGCTTATAGTACTTTGGCCACATTTGTTTTAGTGCTCTGTGAGTCTCTCAGTATAAAAGAATTACTACAACAATAAATAATAACAGTAATAATTAACAGTGTTGTTGAACCATTTGAAAGTAAGTGACAGACATCATGATCTTTTCACCCCTAAATGCATTAGCACGCGCTGCCTAAGAATTAGGGCCTTCCTGGTTATAGCCACACTATAATTACCAAATACAAGAAACTTAACACTAATACAATACTATTATATACAAATAGGATAATAGTTCTTAAAGAATGCTCTGCATAGATGACAGAGTCTAGGGGAGCAGGTGTTTGCTGGCCAGAAGGACTCATTGCAGGTCCTTCTAAATAACTGTGGGTTTCCCAGGGACTAGAGGGCACCATGGTTTTCCCTCCTGAACATGGCTTTTCCCCAGGCACAGCCAGACCCCGCTGTGCTGCTCTTGACCAGTGGTGTTGTGGGCCCTTTGCCTTTTTTTACCCAGATGAAAGGGACTCAGAGCCAACTTACCCAACTCCCCACCCCAAAGAAGTCACCTGTGCCCAGGTACACCTCACACCCTTTCCCCACAGGAAAAGGCTGATGGAGTTTCTTGGATCTGCACTGATCTCTCTCTCTCTCTCTCTCTCTCTCTTTGATATCTCTCTAGATAGATAGATGATAGATAAAGAGATGATATACACACACCATATTATAGTTTCTATAACTGACCCAATAATTGCCCTTACAGGTTTTTTGTTTTTGTTTTTTTTTTTTTTTTTTTGAATCCAGGATCACTCGTTGCATTTAGTTGTCATCTCATTTTATTCTCCTTTGGTTCAGTCTTCCTTTGCCTTTCGTGACCTCAACATCACCAGCAATCTGTGTTTCTGAGGCTGGACGGTGAGGTAAAAAGATTGAGTGCTGGATTCCCAGGCAACAATTTTAACTCTCGGTTCCTACTATCTTTATGACCCTGACAAGTTTCTTAACCACTCTGAGACTCAGTTTCCTTGTTGTAAATAATGAAGTTAGTAATGCTTACTTCACAGATTATTGGAGGATTAACAACTATGAAAGTCCAGGTCAGTTTTATTCCAGAATGTCCCTCAGTTGGGTTTGGTTGTCTCCTTAACTGCATTTTATTTTTCAAGTCCCTCCACCATGGTGGGCTAGAAAGACTACCACCATCACCAGATTTGCATGATCCTGTCTGTCCTCTGCAGCTGGAGTCCCATCCTGGGAGCAGCAGGTCACTCAAGGCTAGCTTCCAAACACAGGATGACCATTAGCCAAGTTAGGAGTGGTGCCTAAATCAATTTTTTTCCCTTTTGTTTAGCAAATAAATTTTGACTTCACAATGAATTGCAAGTAATTGATGGATTGCTGCAAAGTACAAATAAACGGGAAGCTTTCTCTAATTTTTTTTTCCCTCTGGTGGAGGTGGAGGGGACTTCTAAATTATAAATTCTACAATGTTTGCTAATGAAGGCAGAAAGGATTTTTTTTTTTTAAGCAAACAATTGCTTTGGGAAGAGAAATGCAAACCCCACTGTCCCACCCTCATTCTTCTTCCCACAACTTCATCTGTAATCTTCAAATCTGCTGAGCTTTTCCTTCCCGAGGCCAATTCACCTGCAAGCAAACTGAGAAAATTAGGGACTTAGTAGTGAATATTTCCAAAAGATAAATTTAGACCAATTAGACACTGGTCTTTTGTACTGAGTTGTTCTCCTTTCTCCTCTATTGGTATTAAAATAACTCTCTTTGGGGAAACAGTGGTAAAAATGCATGGTCAGTTTTTTTGAGGAGGAGAGAGCCAAATGTCTATTCATGGCCTCATTTGCCAACTCAAGGTTGAATGCCTTATGCTAGTCCAAAGTTTTCTTTCTCTCTTTTATTGATCCAGATACTTATTCATCTAGCTAGTTAGACCGTCATTCAGTTAGTTAGTTAGTTGACCTGAAATCCCGATGTCAAGAAGGATTACTGATTTGGTAAAAAGAATCGGAGACTGGGAGTCAGAGGTAGACCTGGCTTCAAGGTCTGGACTTAATGACCTCAATAAGACCTTAGCATCTTGAGCAGGTTACTCCATCAGCCTCTGTCAGCCTCAGCTCGTGAGTTATAAAAATTGAGTAGTAATTGATACTCATCAATGTCACAAGAATTGATGGGATAAAATCCTTTTACGGGCTTTTTTTTTTTCCTTTTGCTTTTTATACCACTTTATTCCAGTCTGAGGATCTCAATATAAAACTAAACACTGGTGAACCATTTTACTTACTAATTCTGAATTACTGTAAATCTACAAGTTCTGCTAGCAGTTCGACGCTTAAATAGATTAAGTCATCTTGGACACATGGTAGATTTCATGTAATGAAAATACCTGAAACAATTAGGGCAATGTGCTGAGCTGATCAAAATGAAATGAACGTTGGAAAACAAGGCTGCAATATTATTACTAAAATATTGCAATACTTATGTTACAAATTACCAGAACATTGTTTATTATGGTTCTAGCCATGTAGGAACAACTGAAGCCCCTTTCTTTTCTTTTTTTTTTAAGATTTTATTTATTTATTTGACAGACAGAGATCAAAAGTAGGCAGAGTGGCAGGCAGAAAGAGAGAGGGAGAAGCAGACTTCCCACTGAGCGGAGAGCCCGATGCAGGGCTATATCCCAGGACCCTGGGATCATGACCTGAGCCAAAGGCAGAGGCTGAAGCCCCTTTCTTAAAGCAAGATGGGTTCATGTCCCACACTCTGGGTTTAGCATAGGGTTTGGGATATAATGAGCATCCGGGAATGAATGAACGAAGCAAGAAAATATATTCGACCTTAAAATACCATTAATATGGGTAAGTCACCATGATCAGAAGATGCACTTCATATGAACATTCCATTCAGCAAAGAACAAAAGAGCAGTTTGTTGCAGCACATGAAATGCACTTTTCAGTGGTCTTCCCATTTTATTTAAAGGGCACATTGATCTCCTTTGTGATCATGCTCCAGTATTTAAAAAAAGGAGGGTGAGGGGGAAGCAACAATGCAATTTCAAAGCAGGAGGGCGAAAAAAATAAATAAATAAATAAAATTTAAAAAAATGCAAATGAGACTCAAGTAGTCAGGAGTAAAGAGGAAAGGAGAATGAGTGGGTCCTTATTTCTATTTTTTTCCCCATCTCATCAAATAATCCAAAATTCTCTCTGTTCCCTCAGCACCAGCAATCTGTGTTTGTAAGGCTGGACTGTGAGGTAGAAAGATTGAGTGCTGGAATTACAGGCAACAATTTGAACTCATGGCTCTTACTAACCGTCTTTGTGACCATGATAACTTACTTAACCACTCTGAGGCTCAGTTTCCTTGCTGTAAATAACGAAGTTAGTAATGCTTACTTCACAGGATGATTGGAGGATTAACAACTAGGCAATCCCATGTGCTTGGTTTTCTTCCGTTTTTAGTACTTATCAGTGGCTCAGGACTAGCAATTCCAGAAGAGGGTAAGTGGCTCATTACTGGTAACAGAGCCTTCAGCCATGCTGACTGGCTTGGAAAAAAGCAAGAATCCATGAAGGTTACATTCTAACAATTTCAATTCTCATGTAAAAAAAATTTTTTTTTAAGTAATGAGCAGTAAATCTTGTTATGGTTCTACAGATCCTTACCACAACCGGCCCCCACCCCACTGCAGTTGCTTGCATCCATTAGACTCTGAAGAGCAACTTAATTACAAAGTTATCGCAACCTACCCAAGATGTTAGAGGAATCTTTTAATATCTGACCCACAAAAATATGGTTTGGGCGGAGGGGGTGGATAACTAATTAAATAAAATAAGAAAATGAAAGACATGTATCAAGTCCAGAGGAAGCTGGCATCCATGTCCATGAGGGTTCATACTCAAGTTTGCATCTGAATATGATAAAACTTAACATTTCTTATTGATTACTTGAAGTTGACAAATCTTAAAGACACAGAACTGTGTAATAATTTTTAAAAAAAACGTTCAATTTTCCAATGTGATGAGAGTCCTCGAGTGAGAGCCAAAATCATGCACTGTTGCAATCACAAGTTAATGTTAGGGGAAATAAGACAGAAGCTTTATATAGCTGTTTGCCTTTCCCCCAGTAAAGTCTGTCTGTTAAAGAATGGTGCAGCTCAGTCGACTTCCATTTGTGGTAAATCAAATATTCTGTTAAGTTAGTTGGCTGTGTATACTTTCCAACAATTACCAATGGTAGATTTTAAAGGAATTTTGTTTCTGCTTTTATTATCATAATCTCTAAAAACTATAATCTATCTTTTTTTTAATCAAGAAAGGATTTTCCACTTTAATGTTCAGTCATATTAGAAAGAAGATGTGATGAGCCATTTCTAAATAATTTATATGGTAGCAACTGGAAAATTATATAGAAAGCCCAACTAATTAGCTGGGAAACAGTATACTATACATTAATACTCGATGAAAAGCTTACAGAGGTTTTCAGCCCCAAGAAATTCTAGTATTCTATTGTCTGCTTATTTTTTTTGTTTGTATGTTTTGGTTTTTTAAGCAAGCATTATGCATTTCATTGAACACCTTTAGAAACTTCAGGCAACTTTTGTTTACAAAAGTTTTACAGTTACAGACTTGGTTTATTAAAGATTTGTGGTGTTGGCCGAAAGCTAGAGAGGATAATTGCATTTAACTAAATTCAACATTCACTTAAGAAAATTGTGTTCCCAAACCACACATGCCCACAAAAGGGAAATACAATATAATCTACCACAGAAAGGGAAATGACAAATGAGAAGTCAATAGTGTAACCTTTAGGAAGGTGGCCACTTGCTACATTTGGGGAATGATATGAGTTTGGCTGCAAATGGAAATAAACAAATCCTCTTTAGACAGAACGGTCTGTTGCATGATGGAATGTCATTTTCTAGGTCTCATTCGTCTGCAAGAGCTCATCAAAGCTCCCTCCAGATATAACATTAAAATCAAAATCCGCCAGCTGCCCTCTGGGAATAAAGATGCCAAGCCTTTACTCAAGGAGATGAAGAAGGGCAAGGAGTTCTATGTGATATTTGATTGTTCACATGGAACAGCTGCAGAAATCCTTAAGCAGGTAAGAGGGCAGGGAGGGGTGAAGTTGGGGCGTGGATTTGTTCATATCTCTTTCTCAAAAATGCCATCTGGCTTCACTCAGTGCAGCGTGATGAAACTGCAGCAGTCAGGTTTAGGATGAGGATTACAGCTTTCAGAACACTTTTAAAGGATTCAGGGAGTTCAAAGAAGCCACCTGTTGGATAGAGTTGTAGATGTGGGGTCTTATGTATTGGGAGGTGTGTAGATCCTGTCAGCAGAGAAGGATGACATTTCAAGGCTATTAAACATCTTTTCTTTTACATCTCTTGAAAAGACTGAGCAGATTTCATTTACATAACACCTGACTTGTCCTAAATACATCTTCCTCATGGCAAGACCTCTTTTGTCAAACATGTAGGATTTTGAGCATAGTGAAAAGAGGACACAGGGACAACAAAGAAAAGATGCTTCTCTCTTCTGACACAGACAATGAGCTGCCACGCATTAATCTTGATGAATACTGTGGGTGGAAACACTTGAGAAATTGTGAAATCGTATGTAAATGAAAGATGTCAGTAATGTTAGGAATCATGATAACAACAGGGTAATCATTTCTGAGCACTTCGGCATATAGTACTGGTCTTATGCCCACAAAAGAAAATTCAGAATAAAGGAAGATAAAGCATAGACTAGTGGTCCTCAACCCAGAGTGATTTTGTACCTTCGGGGACTTTTGGCAATGTCTAGGCACATTTTTGGTTGTCATACTGGGGACAGTGACACTCCCCCGGCAACTAGTAATTAGAGGCCAGGGATGCTACTAAATATTCTATAATGCACAGGACATCCCCCACAACAAAGAACTGTTACCCTAAAATGCCAGTAGTGCTGGGGTTGAAAAACTGGGGCATAGATAAAGACAATGGAAAAGGCTAGCGAGATGCTTAAAATAGATGCATTAATAAAAGATCAAGGGATGAATTTGGAGAAACATGGGAAAAAATAGCTAGGTCATATTTACACCTTAATGGGTGTCTCTTTGTATTTAATTTAAGCAGTTACTGTAACTGCTTAACTGTTCTTATCTGAAATGACGAACCATTATTGTACTCCCCGGTTTAAAAGGTTTGGGAGGTGCTATGTGGTTGCCTGGAAATGGGCACTAATTTCACAAGGAGACCAACCCCTTTGCACAAATGTAGAGCTGTGGATTTCCAAATCGCTTGGGAGAGCTCTTAGAGCAGCCATCCCGCATGACTCGCCAGTGCTGGATCTCATACTTGAAGGGCATCTCTCCGGAGCCATTGAATTCAGAGTTGAGTCTTTAATTTCACCGAAAGTAGACAATCAGGAAAGTTGACTGGAGGTTTCTATTATCTCCTGGATGATTACACTAAAAATCTATTTCAGGTCATAGAAATATGACCTGAATTTTAAGTTGCAGTTGAAAACAATCTTAGAGTGACACCTGGGTAGCTCAGTTAGCTCAGTTGGCTAAGTGTCCGACTCTTGATGTCAGCTCAGGTCTGGATCTCAGGGTTGTGAATCCAAGCTCCCATTGAGCTCCATGCTGGGCATGGAGTCTACTTAAAAATATATATATCTTAGACATCATCAAGGCTAATCTTCTCACTTGAGAAGATCGAGAAACTGGAACTCAGCCTCCTCTATCCCACCCTGCACCTTATCCACTATGAAATGTTGCTTTTCCAGTTAGGAGGAGAGTATGTGTTCCTACTTCTAGGTACAGTTGCTAACAAACTTTCAGATATTATAATTATATAATAATTATATTAGGTTTGCTAACAAACCTTCAGATATTATAATTATAATGATCTCTCATTAAAGAAAGCAAGCATGTTGCAGTGATGTCCACAGCTCACTTTAAAGGTAAAATAAATACAATCAGTGCACTTTATCTTAAGGCTTCATTTGAGAATTTCAATACAGTTCATTAAAGTGTAATGGGGTGTGAACCAGAACTGAGGAAAACATCCAGATTTTATGTGTAGCCCTCAAAATGCTAAGAAGTATCTCTTCCCAGGAGCCTGTTATAACAGAGACGGGGGACCTCCATTACATTTAAGAGAATAACTTGCTGATGAGTCTTCTCCTGGTGAGATACCCATTTGGCTCACATAACTGGCTACCTCTCCCCTAAAGCACAGGCTTAGAATGGACAAGCCTGAGAAAGAGCTGCTAGAGTTTTTCCTCTATTTCAATAAATATGGATGTAATGTTCCTTTGACGCAACTGCCTCTTTCCTGGTAGCATAGCGATTACATCATTCAAAGGCCAATTTTTTTTAAGATTTTATTCATTTATTTGACAGAGAAAGAGATCATAAGTAGGCAGAGAGACAGGCGGGTGGGGGGGGGAGCAGGCTCCCTGCTGAGCAGAGAGCCTGATGAGGGGCTCGATCCATGGACCCTGGGATCACGACCTGAGCCGAAGGCAGAGGCTTTAACCCACTGAGCCACCCAGGTGCCCCAAAGACCAATTTTTTAAATAACAAACCAAAAAACCCTTCTTAGTGAAGCACACCCAAGAAGTGCCTGCTGGGGTAAAGAAGTGAGGGGTTAGTTCAGCTTTGTTCTAGTCGTTGACATCACCCTTTTGCCTCTGTCCTTGCCCTATCATATTTTATCTTGTGTTTACTCTTCCTCATCAGGTGCATGGTAAGATTGTTGTGAGGCATTGTGGAAAACTACTCAAGGCATGTTCATCCAACTTTTGTTGCAGACTACTGAGCTACAGATGTGGGGAGGGGGGAGGGGGGCTCCTGGTTGGTTTAACCAGGTTTAATCTGGACCTCCAAGAAGCTGTGTGGTTGGAAAGTGAGAATGAAGACCTCAGGACTTTGTATTAATGTCAAAATGAGGCCCAAGTGCTCCGTGTGATCCATCTTGACTTGACCCATTAGCTTTGGGCAACAACCTGTAGGCAACAACCCTTCTGTCTGCCAAGCATGTCCCTAGGGAAGCTGGAGAGTGCAGGAGTTCAAAGTCCTAATTCTGGCCACCATTCAACCAGTTTCTTCCTACCTCTTCTACTGAGGTGCAAATGATGGTCCTATATACTGTCTTATGCAGCCTCAAATAACCCCTGGGGTAAATTTGGTATTCTCAGTTCAGAGTTGAAGAAACTAAAGCTCAGATACATTAAGTGCCCCAACTAGGTCACTCTCTGATTGGCCCGGCTGCCTCATGGTCTGGAGACCACCTATTATCAGAGCCTGTGTGCCCACTGTACCATGAAGGACCCCCATTCAGAATGGATAAGCCATTCCATTTCAAAATAAGCTTCCAGAAATGTCTGGAGAAAACACAACCACCTCCTGCTGGTCTCCTTTAGAGGAAATTAATATTAATAGTTCCTGCTTTTTTGGTGACTAAAATCATTGCTGACAAAATTTTCTCTGCCAGGTCAACTTGGCTTTCTTCTCAAGTACATTTCCCATTATTTCCCTGCATTACTCTGCACCTTCATCATATTTTACTACTTTTTAATGATTCTTCAGGAAAAAAAAAGAAATCAAATGCACTTTAAAGAAGTTATCTGACATTTATCTAAAAGTAAAAATTGGGGAAAAGTCTATAGTTATTCTTGGGCATGCTAATCACTCCAGCAAAGTAATTATTTCTATTCATATTGAACAAGTGCTATATGATGAGAATCTGAAAAGTTATTTCCCAAAAATTAGTTAGAAATTCAAATGTCAAGACTTGATTAGGTTACAGAGGAACAGAGACTTCATATGAATGAACTGTCTTCTTGAATTTCTGTAGTCTGAGAGTGGCTCCAACAACCAGGAGCACACACAGGGGACCCATCCCGTTACTTGGTGTCCTCTTCTCTGCCTGTGCATCTGCCACCTCCCAGCTGGTGTCCTGCTGCTCCACGAGGATACTCCTCTCTCCAAACCTGTCTCCAATGTGGACACTCCCAGTTGTCTGCAACTCTTTGCTTTCACTTCCTCCACGTCCCACTCTCTTCCCACTGACTCTTCAGTGCCCACCTTATCTACCCCCTTGTTGGATTCTAAGTGTGATTCTATGAAGAGAGTGCTGATGGGAGGGAATTTAAAGATAAGGAACTAGATAAGAAGACTGTGTACTAACATGCCTAAAATGTGCCCAGTGCCATGCCTGGTGTTAAGAAACTATCTCCTTGGATCTACACAGTAATTTTTGGTATAATTAGTTTGATCCCTCTTTTGCACACAAAAATTGAAGTTCAGGGGTGCCTGGGTGGCTCAGTGGGTTAAAGCCTCTTCCTTCGGCTCAGATCATAATCCCAGGGTACTGGGATCGAGCCCCGCATCGGGCTCTCTGCTCAGCGGGGAGCCTGCTTCTCCCTCTTTCTCTGCCTGCCTGTCTGCCTACTTGTGATCTCTGTCTGTCAAATAAATAAATAAAATCTTTAAAAAAAATTGAAGCTCAAAGATAGTAATAATTTCATCTACCATGTGATGAGTATGTTCTTAATGCAAACATCCCAGCATTGATTCATTTGTTCTCCATATTCCCTACAACATTATAACCTCCAAGGAGATACAAACCTCTTTTGTCTTGTTCTCCCAAATCCCAAGAATGTACATTACTTGAAGCATAGCGCTCAATACTGCTCTGTTGAATATATAAAGGATAAGGGTGAATGAATGATCCAAGAACTATACTAAAAGCTCTTGATAAAAGCAATCTCCAAAATCACCTCCCTTCCATCTGACTTAGTGTACTATACTCTCAACTCTGCCAAGGCATTTGAACAAGTTGTTCTTCTATGCCTCGGTTTCCTCAAAGGAAGGTTTTATTCAACCCCCGAAATCCTATATTAAGAACTGTAAGGCATTTCAGCCTACGATTCCACTTCCTGAAAATAAATTTCCCTCTTCAGAGAAATGCATAGTCACTTTCAAATCCTGTAATAGGATTGAGAAAGCAAGTCACAATTTCAAGCAGGGTAGCCAGAATCCTAATGCTTCCCTGATGGAAAGGGAGGGAACACTGTGATACTCCATCCAGCAGGGAAGCTGCATCCCTGGGCCAAGTCCCTGAGCTGGAGAGCGGCCATATCAAGCATGAACATACTGTTTCTGACTCAGGAAACCTGCTCTCTTGTTTACATGAACAAGTGTGTCAGAAGAGAGACTTCTTTCCCCTCACAACACTTATAGCAATGAGTATGAAGCTATAATTGAGCCATTAGTCTCCATAAAACATTTTAGTACCAAAATATTTTGTGGAATTATATCACATTTTCTCCTGTCAACATTTGTGTGCTCTTGTTTTTATTTTTTTTCCTTTCTGTCAATTAGCATAACAAGACCAGGGAGAAAATTCTTTTTTTTTTTTTTTAAATGCCTGGCTTCCCTCTACTAGGACATTCAAGGGCAATGCTGATTAATCAAATAATTTTATGCACTGATTCTTTCCTCATAGAAGTTGAACCTATTGCCTGGGACTGGGACAAAGAGAGGTGGTTAGAAGGGGTTCATTTCATGTTTCCACAGGACAGAAGCACTGTCAGTCTTCACCTCTCAACACAGAAAACAGACAGTCAAGCAGTATAACTGTGATGTGCCAAGAGGTTATAAACCTATGTTTGGAACCCACACCCACTAAGTCAGATATGTAACCCCATCTCTAATCATACACACACAGAGTAGGCCAAAGACCTTAAGAACTACCTCTTATGGAACTCCCTGGGGGCCAGGCACCGTTGCTCAGAAGATAAAATGCATCATTCACTTAATTTTTATGAGAAAATTCTATACACAAGAAACTGACAGAGCTCAGAGAGCTTTTGTTACTTGCCCAAAGTCACAGAGCCAGCAGTGGCTAGGCTGGGAGGCTGGGATTCGAAACTTATCTCAGGATTTAAAAGGGAGGAAAAAAAAAAAATCCCAGTCTGCTGCTGTTATGTACACGAAGATCCCAACTGATTCTCTTCGCAGGGGACCATGGAACACATTCTAATTAGGCTCTGTACTCCTTTAATGCAGTGTTTCATTCTATTCTCCAATATCCCGTCATTTGTCTAGTTTACATAAGTCCTTAAGAAATATTGATTATATTGAAGCCAAGGAGAGAATGTAGTAGGGACACAGTAGAAAAATTCACTCTTTCATTTAACACATATTTGTTGAGCACTGATTGAAGGTGAGAAAGATACAATAAAAACAACAACAACATAAAATAAATTCCTGCCCCCTTGAGCAAAAAAAAAGAGCTTGAAAATTAAAGTCACAGAATGTGACTACCCAATGCCCACAGACTGGTGAAACACAGGGAAACTCATTTCTAAAGCAGGAAGGGACTGGGACGAGAGTCTTAGACTGAAGGTTGGTAGATCCAGTTGCAAATTCTGCTCTTGCCCTAATAGAATAAAATAATCGCCATTCATTGGGCACTCACTATATGCCAGAATATCCTACGCATTCCACTAGGATATCTTCATATCCTCTCAAAATATCTCATGTTACAGATGAGATAAATGAATTTCCAAGTCATCCACCTAATTAATGGCAGGGCTGGAATTTCAAGCCAGGGCTTAACGTGGCAATGACTTGAGTTTCTTAGATATTTTAAATATGCTGCTTTGAGCAAGACCATTGCTTCTTCAACACAGTCACTTCATCTGTAAAATAGGATTGTTGGATTCTAATCTTGCTAAGGTTCTCTTCTGCTCTGAGCTTCCATGCATATAAGTGATTAGGAATCCTCTTCCCAGTGTCCAAACATAAAGAATTTGCACATTACCTTGTACTTAGTAGGCTTTCAAAGAAATGAGGGAATAATTAAACAGTTCATTTTTTTTTTTTAAGTTCCTGGAGTCCTTTGGTAGTCTTTGAGACAATTAATTGATGGGAAGTTCATTACTTTGGCTGAATCCTGACAATGTAATAATGATGACTCTCAATTTATTCTAACTGATGATAATTTGTAGTATAGTATATAATTATTTTGGCAACACATTCTCAACCTAATTGTTTCTCTTAGGCTGATATTAAAATCCATTTACATTTCCTGAGCATAGAGTAAGTTTTGGTTGTAAGGAGCGGTTCATAGATATGAGTATGTTACTTAATATGCACACGAATTAATTGACCTCTGTGGATAACTAATAATGTAGTGAAGGAATTTGCAATGTGTCTATACTCTTAGTGCGCAGGATGCCCAATTGCATACTTGGAAAAACTTCCAAACAGTAGATTTGGAAAAGGGTGTAGATTTGTTCCTATCTGAATTGAGAAGTAATAAAAATCACATGTATGCCTCAGAAATACTCTAATGCTTAATTCCAGCTACATCAGAATTTGGTTGTAATAGGTGATAAGAGAAATTATCCTTGCAATAGAAGTGGGGGTAATTTAGAAGGAATCATGTAAATAATTTGAATATCTGATATCAAAGCATATCTTAAACATTTAGCAGGATTAGTGAACCTCAGCATTATTCAAAATTTGGGGGATGTTTATTCGCCTCCATGTGCCTTTTCCAGGAGAAAGCATCCATAGCTTTTATCAGATTCTCTAAGGAAGTCTAAGACTGAAGCAGGTTAAAAATCACTTTGCTATGTTAACCACATCAGCTTCTTCAACCCTTCATAAATGCAAGATTTTACCAAAAGAATCTTCCCACCCTATTTTTCCCATGACTGTTAGACAAATCCTTCTGCTTAAGGGTGACCACATAGGACGTAAATTTCACTATTTATTCAGCTAGCATATATTAGATGTTTTGTATGTGTTAAAGACTACGCCAAGGTAGGGGGAATAAAATATAATGAAAAACTCTAGTGTATTGGATGTGTTTATTTAACAGAGGACCTTGTGATTCATTATTTGCTACATCTGTAAAATGGGAATGTCATAGTACATATCTCACATTGTTCTGAGAGAAGTTAAATATGACAATGCCTATAAGGCATTAAGCCCACCACTGATGCATGAAATATTCCACATGTGAGAGATTACCATCAGCAATATCATTAGTGATATGTGCCTAGGCAAAACTACAAAACTAATACAGTGCTTCCCACTGCTAACCCTGTCACTGCATTACTTCTTAAACTTTGTAACAACAATGGTCCCCAAACCTCCTCTCGAGCCTAACTTTCCAAGCCTCCCTATTATACCTTGCTCGATGTCATTAAATCTCCAGACCCAATTTAACACACTACATTTTCTCCTCTACCTTTCTCCAGCCAGTTCTCCAGAACTACTTTCTCCTCCTGCCTCTGTTTTGGTGACCAAAAACACCAGCCAATTGTTCAATCCCGAAACCTAAGAGTTCACTTGACTCTACCTTATCCTTCCTATTTGTGAGTTACCAAATGTTGCAGCTTCTTCTTTCTGAATATGTTTCAGACTCAACCTCCTTTCTTCCATCTCTGTCATCATCTTTCTCCTATGCTATAGTTGATCGTCTGTCACAAGCCCCCACCTTTCTCCCCATCCAATATCCATGTAGTCTCAAAAGCTGTGTATTCCAAATAAAAAATGTGACCTCATTCTTCTCATTTGAAATTCTTGGGCCCTCAACCACCACGCCCGCATTGCCTTAAGGCACAACCTTGTACAGCTAGGTCCAACTCTCTAGACAGAAGGCTCCCTCAAAACTACATGGGCAGGGGCGCCTGGGTGGCTCAGTGGATTAAGCCTCTGCCTTCGGCTCAGGTCATGATCTCAGGGTCCTGGGATCGAGCCCCGCATCAGGCTCTCTGCTTCTGCTTCATGGGGAGCCTGCTTCCTCCTCTCTCTCTGCCTGCCTCTCTGCCTACTTGTGATCTCTCTCTGTCAAATAAATAAATAAAATCTTTAAAAAAAAAAAAAAAAAAACTACATGGGCAGCTTATCAAGTTCTCTTGGTTTGGGGGGTTCATTTTTTATGATAAAGCTCCAACTCCTGTGGTTCTAACTCTGGTTTCACCAAACAACCATCTGCTTTTATTTGGGTTCTCACTGAACAGAAGAACTTTTCACAAATTGTTGACTTTTCAGGACACCTGGGTGGCTCAGTCAGTTAAGCCTCTGCCTTCAGTTCAGGTCAAAATCCCAGGGTGCTGGGATTGAGCACTGCATTGACCTCCTTACTCATCAGGGAGCCTGCTTCTCCCTCTCCCTCTTCCTGCCACTCCCCCTGCTTGGCTCTCTCTCTCTGTTAAATAAATAAAATATTAAAAAAAATTATTGATATGTGCCTAGGCACATCTACCTCCTATAATCAATTAGTAAGTTAACATAGCACAAAGAATCCAGGATTGAAATCAAACATGGGTTCAACTGCTATAACTATGCCCTGTCTTTCAAATCTATAAATTGAAGAAAGCACCTTCTCCCCAGTAGTATAAATAAAACAAAACAAAACAAAACAACCCAAAACCAAAACCAAAACCTATGACAGTGGTGGGCATTTTGTAACACTCAGAAAACAGTCACTATTATCATTATTGTTATAGCTTAAAAATATAAGCTTGGTTAATATAAATAGTTGGTTCTCAGCTCTGCCTGCATGTGAGTATTACCTGGGGAGGTCTGAACACATACCAATGCCTAGAACATATCCAAGACCAAATAAATAAGAATATTTACAGATGGGGTAGAGGCATTGGTGTTTTTAAAAATACACTGAAAAACACTCATATAAATAGTTTCTAAACCTGATAGTTATTAAATAAATTGAGAAAAAGTCTGAAACCTGAAGAACAGGACCCAGATTCACAATGACTTCACTCGTCTATAGATATCTCATGAGACCAGCAAGATCACTATTTAATGGCTGCACGCCCATCTCTCCTTCAAATAGTTATCTTCAGGGTAACTGGAGATATAGGTTTTTGTTACCACCATTAGGAAAGTAGCTTGCTGCAAAAAGACTAAAATGTCTTCAACATCTTTATTTTGTTAATTTTCCAGGTTTGTTCAGTACTTTGTGTAGATTTGTTCAACACTTTGCTGTTCAAACTTTTCTTCCATTGTGCTCTTCTTTTTTTTTTTAAGATTTTTATTTATTTGACAGAGAGAAATCACAAGTAGGCAGAAAGAGAGGGGGAAGCAGGCTCCCCGCTGAGTAGAGAGCCTGATGCAGGGCTTGACCCAGAACCCAGGGATCATGACCTGAGCCGAAGGCAGAGGCTTTAACCCACTGAGCTACTGAGGCATCCCCTGTTGTTCTTTTTTTCTTTTTTTCTTTTTTTAATATTTATTTATTTAAGACAGAGAGAGAGAGATCACAAGTAGGCAGAGAGGCAGGCAGCGGCGGGGGGGCGGGGCGATCAGGCTCCCTGCTGAGCAGAGAGTCCGATGCGGGGCTCAATCCCAGGACCCTGAGATCATGACCTGAGCCGAAGGCAGAGGCTTAACCCACTGAGCCACTGAGGCATCCCGTGTTGTTCTTTTTTAAACATCAACTTCCCACCAGTGTTTCCTGGATGTTGCAGAGGGATTATTCTTTCTGTTCATGTAATCCTCCAAAATCTTTACTCTCTCCTTTTGGCTGGGTTGCCTGTTCCATTCTGCCAGGGGAAATCTTTTCTCCTGCTCTATTGTCAGCAGTCCATATCCCTTAAATATCATAATCTCTTCTGTTGTGCACCTAGGTGGTCAATCTGGCTCTTCTAGTAGGATGATGTCCCAGAGTGAAACTAAACCTCATTGGTTTTCATTCCATTTATTAATATCTATTAACATCAATTTCCCTTCTTCTCCTGGCCAAACTTCCTAGAGGGAGAACTTAAAAAAAATTAAAACTTAAAGATATTCCCAAATAGTATGGCCATTTCATCCATCAGCACTTTGTGGAAAACCCTTTGCTTTTCTTTCATTTCTCTTGGAGGCAGGAGGAAACTGGCCTGGGTTTGTCCATGGCATAGCACCACCTTCCAGAGGAAGGTAAAGCCCTAGACCCTCTTTGTGGGCGGCTCTTATCTGTACATATGCACATTGTTAGCATGTGTATGTGAATGGAGGGACACAGAAAAATTTAGAATGTTCTCAACTTCAAACACTTTTCTCCTTGACACATGCACTTGCTATTACTATACCAAAGCGGTGCTGTCTCAGGTGCTAGGATCACAAAAGATGAGCAGATGTGGTGCATTGCTTTCCTATTGCTGCTGTAAGAAATTTTCACAAATGTGATGACTTAAAACAATGCAAATATATTTTCTTATGGTTATCACAAGTCTAAAGTCAAGGTGTGGCCAGGGCTGCATTGTTTTTGAAGACTTTAGGGGAGAATTCAATTCCTTGCCTTTTCCAGCTGCTAAAGGCTATCCTCATTCCTTGGCTTGTGGCCTACCTCAATGGCCTTCCCACCTCCATCCACTTTTCTATCACCTTCTCCACCTTCTGATCCCCTGCTTCCGGCTTATAAGGATCCCTGTGATTATATTGGACCCACTTGGATAAGCCAGAGTAACCCCCTCCAAAATTAAAATCTTTAACTTTGTCACTTCTGCAAAGTTCTTTTTTCACATATAAAGTAACATTTTAATAGATTGTAGGAATTAGGATATGGACACTTCAATGGGACCATTATTTAGCCTACTCCGTAAAGAGTTCTATATACCTAGTGCTATTTTCTATGCATTCCATTGTTACCTTTGTAGATATAGGTTATGATCATTTATTTTGACATGAGTTGTTTTTTTTTTACAATGATAAAGACTGATCTCAAGGCCTACTTATACTTAGCTTGTTCTACTAAAAGTGTGTTGTCAAAGAAGCATCCTTCTCAAAAGGATAGTGTAGATGCAGCCTACAGTACCCCAGTTGGCAGGTGAGAAAGAACTACACCCTAACTCTCAAACCTTCTTCTTAAAATCACTGCTCTGAAACCTGATGCCATTCAACTGATTTCCTAAAGATTATTCTTATGTAGAAATAACCTTATTTCTATCTTGGGTTAAAACCATTATTTTAGCCACATTGCATGTCATACATTTGGAAGTTTGTTCAGTTGAAATTATTGACTAAAAACCATGTCTAATGGCTGAGAATTTATCCTGATATTGAGAAGGCTATAAAAGGAGCAATACTCTTTAGGTTAGCCAATATAAACTTCTAAGACACCTATTTTTCAATGGAAAGAAGCAGTAATAAAAACCTTTATAAATATTACAAGAATACTCAAAAATTGCTCAGGCGCACTCCAGTTTCCATTTTAAGTTTCTGCTATTATGATAGCAGCGGATGCCAATTATTTGTGACATACGGCTTGCCCTTAGTAATGGATGCTGAGAATTTGCAGAGGATTATTTTGTTACTGCCTTGATAGCACTGCATTGCCTTCTGAAAAGTGGTCACGTTGAAATATGGTGCAGGCTACTCGAGATACCAGGACATGTTATTGGAAGACTTTTACCTAAAGACTTTCTAGGTATCTTATAGGCCAACTATGTCACCAACCACAGAAGTTACAACCCACAAACTATGTTGGTCATCTTCATCTGGACTTGAATGAGGGCTCTCGAGACAAACTAAAACATGATCTTTGTGCTGCTCAGGTGTTACGTGATAACCCATCTAAATCCAAGAGATAGTCTTTGCCGAGAATAAAAGGACTACGCCAAGGAAAGTCAATGGTGCTGTTAACAAGGTCATGAGTGTTCTGTTATAAAAGCTCCAGAGAGCAGATGGGCTGAGGTGGGGCCACCCTTGTTAATGAGCAATAACTATGTATCAGGGTATAATGATAACAGTGGGACCATTAGAATTATCCTTTGGAGAGTCAACTGCCCATGAGTTTTATTTTATCTTCTGGTGATTCATTTTAACTACAAAAGGAAGAAAATGGTAATTATTTTCAAGCCACTGAAACAACAGAATAGTCACGTGGCACTTCCAATATAGTAGAATCCAGAGAAACTCTTCCAATAGGTATGAGTCATCCTTCCTCTTGCTGGTCTAAGGAATATGTTTTCTAGATAACATGGACTATCATACATAGACAAAGTATTAAGACTTTTAGTCTTTTGGTATTTTTCTCTGTGTTAATTGGGGTTCTCCAGAGAAAAAGAGCCAATAGGAGATAGATGTGAAAAGATGTATTATGAATAGGTTCACCTGATCTGGAGGCTGAGAAGGCCCACAATCTGCCATCCACGCACTGGAGACCCAGTAAAGCTGTGGTGTAATTCCTGTTGGAGTCTGGAGGCCTGAGAACCAGAAGAGCCAATGGTGAAAATCCTAGTCCAAGAGCAGGAGAAAAGCAAAGTTCCAGCTCAGTCAGGCAGTAAAAAACGATGCATTCCTCCTTCTTTTGTTCTATTCAGGGTCTCAGTGGACTGGATGGTACCCACTACATTGTGGGGGATGGGGGGTTCATCTGCTTTATCTCATCTGGAAACACACTCACAGACACACCCAGAAATAGTGTTTAATCTAGGAACCCATTGGTCTGGTCAAGTTGACACATGAAATTAACCATCATAGTTTCTTTCGAATTTTTATAACTGATTCTGCAGGAACATACAGTATGATTAACTCTGAATATTATTCTGTTGGAAGCCTAACCTAACCCAGCTATGTGAGACCTGAATAGTCCATCCCTCTTTATGTGAAAAAGATCTTTCAGCTTCTCCCAACCATGATAATTTATTATGTGCTATTTATTTATTACACAAGGAATTAACTCAGCCTAGAAAATACATTTGAAACAAGTGGTAAATACTTTTTTTTTAAAGGAGAAGAATTGGAAAGAAGGAGGAAATTAGATAAGAAAGACAAAGCTGAATGGTACTAGCACACATAAAATATATACCTTGTATTTCTACTTGTTGCTAAAGGAGAAACCACAATTTCACCCTCAACTCCCCAGCATTCAAAACAAAGTCATAAAAAAACAAGAGTACTTATATGCTTTGCAATACTCATGAAACAGGAAATTTTATTTACTCAGAACAGAAACAGCTTGCTATGGCCCTCATAACTTCGTTAGTCACCTTTCAGGGTGAAATCTCTAGAGGGTGACCTATGTCAGTATCTTTCCTCCCTCCATGGCCAAAACCAGCACATGGCCCCACCCAAGAGGGCCCACCCAAGAGGGCAGGAAATGCAATCCTGCCATTTGTCTTTCCAGCTGGGAAATTGGCAATGGCACAAATTATGTCCAAACTATGGGTCTTCTGAAATCAAGAAGAATAGTACATACTCATTCTATCCCTCTTATAATGTTATTGAAAGGACTGGATTTTTTACTGTCTATCAATCTAAGTCAATGATATGATGTAAAGAGTTATTTAATAAGAATAATTCTGTTAAGAAAAAACCATTATTTTTTTAAGAAAAAAACATTATTAAAACAACATATTAGTGGAAGCAATGAAGGACATATTGATATGTCATCAATATCAATACTATTGAACAGCCACATTTATTACACATTAGTGTGTGTGATGTGTTGTGTTTTATGCTGTTAAAAATGATTTAAAGATAGCCAAAACTAGTTTCTGGCAACACTGTCTTGGTAAAGTATACATTGCCTAGGTCAGCACCGCTTGCCTACTCTGGCAGACAAGCACACTATCAAAATTCAAAGAGGGTAGTTTTTCTAAGGAAAAAATGAGTTTTGCAAAGATTAGAAAACTCCCCATATCATGACTATACTTTTTTATTTGAAAAACTGACATTTATCTTGATGTGACATTTTCTTAATCCCTTAATGACTTTTAGTTGAAATACCAATGTGCAGAGAGAAAATCGTCATGTGAATGCAATACTTTTATTTATAAAGTATGCTACTATTAAATGACAGAGCTGCTGGTCCAGACCAGTCCACAGACTCTCACGTGGACAGTTGTTTAAAAAGCACACTTTTGGTGCTACTGGCTTTATTCTTACCCAGAAGCTTTTCATTCACCTATGTCCTAGAGAGTCCACAAAGGTGGCAGGTGAATGATTCATGACTATACCTATTTCTTAATTCCCATTTCTAGGATGTTCAGGGGAAGAACCAGGAGGCACTGACTGAGGCACTAGGTAGGAAAAGCCAAGAACAGAGATTTTTCTAGTATGCTAAATGATAAACATACTCGGATGACCCAAGGGTTCTTTCTGCATTAAAAGTAACACTGTTATGCTGTAAATAAGCAAATAAAAATAAATAAATTAATTATAAAAAAAAAAAAAGTAAACCTGCTAGCTGAATCTTCACTGCCTCTTCATAACTTTTTTCTAGAATTAAATAAGCGGTATAGCAAATGAATACTTGCCTTGAGGAATTAAAAAATAACAAGAAGGATTAGTTGAATGGTTGTTTCAAAAGGGAGGGGGGAATGCCTATGCCGTCAACTGGTAACTAAATGTCAAAAGTCAGCCCACGTACGAAGCTAAAAATTCAGGTGCCTTTTTGTTTCTTTTTCAGTTTCAGAAACAATATTTTGAATCTCAGTGTCCAGCTCTGTATCTTGACATAAAACTTGTCCCATCCTCTCTGAAGAGGTAGTCTTGGCTGCAATTACACTATCTAACGACCAAAGTGAAAAATTGGATTCCTGACTGACCCCGGCAGGTTAGCTCTTTATGCTCCAATGATATAAGAGACCAGCTAACAAGACCTCACCATGCATGGCTTTAAACGTTATTGATGGCCCTAAAGCAATTCTACCCTTTTTAAAATTCTTTTGTGCGCCTGGTCTTGTTATCACCATAGGAGTGACTTACACACGGTGGGCTCATGATTCAGAGAATTTCTTGCCATTTGTCTTACCTTCATGACATTACAATTTCACTAAATATTCCTCTGGTCTCTACATTAGCAAACGGGGCAAAAGAAGTGCAGCACTGGTGTGTTCCTGCTGTCAACAGATACCCTCTTCATTCTTTATCCCTTCTCATGTAAAATCATTCAAGTTTACATATCTAGGGCACTTTCTAGGACCTCTGATAACAGGGGTTGCCTTTCCTGAGATCTTTTCAATCTCTCTCTTCTGTTGAAGTTGATGTGAATGGACATGTTTTCCATGGAGCAGCGTTTTTCAACCACTGCTGTGACATACAGAAACCCAGGCTCTGCCCTGGAGAATTCCAGTTTGGGATGTCTCTGTGATGGAGTCTAAGAATATCTCCTTTTAAAACCTCCAAAGGGGATTCTCATTTGCCTTTAGAGCTTATCAGAGTTGTGAGGGTAACGCCTTGGAAACTTGATTTCTGAGACTTCGCCATACATTTCTATACAAATATCAAGAAACGGCACCCAAATGGTCCTTTGCTGACCTCCCCCCAACCAAGGATGGGGATACTCTTGATTTAGAAGACATAGAAACCTTCCCTCATCTCCAAATCATTTGCAACTGTTTCTTTTCGATGGACACCATTTCCAGGAATCTAAAAGCAGGATCACATTCTAATAAACTTACTCTACCTAGAACCCTTGTCCTTTCTCTCACCTCTTTTCCCCATCCCTACCAGGTAAAAACAATACACAGAATGTCTAGTCCAGAACTGTCAAGGTCCCAAGCAGGTAACTGAGGATCCAAATTAAGAGGCAGTGTGACATTTGTACAAACTAGTCCCCATCCTTCCATCTAGAAACAAATTCTCTTTTCCCCTACTACTGTGGGATAAAATGTGAAAGCAGTAGAAAGGCTTCAGAGATATGCATATGTATAAACCCTCATTTAAATATATCTACATACCAGTATTGCAATTCAACATTTAATGAGTTCTCCGAGGCAGTGTGATAAGTATTAAAGCTAAGGAGATCAATAAAATATCTAAGCATGGGGTTACTAAGACACTTAGGCAATAAGGACAGCAAAACACTGTTATTAAGGTCTGATCCAAATATTAAATTAGTTGCACATAAACTATTTTTAATTTTTTAAAATTTAAATTAGACCTACCACTTCAGTGAAGATTGAATGAACATAGTCCAATGAAAGAACACTGGATGGAGGTTAATGGCCTGAGTTCTCAGCAGCCCATATCAGCTCCCTATCAGCCACTGATCTGTCTCAGGTTTCTGATCTGCTGAATCTGTGGATTTCCAAAGCCCCTTCCTGCTCTGTGTCCTCAAGATATTGCAATTGCCCCGCTAATGATCTATTTCTTATTGTAATTCTGTTTCTGATTCTTTCCCCTGAATTCTTTTTTGCAGATTCTGTTCATGGGCATGATGACTGAGTACTATCACTACTTTTTCACAACCCTGGTAAGCACTTTTGGTAGAAATGTATTCCATGCAATATAGGAAATGTCTCCAGTTATTTCAGGAGTCAGCCCCACCGGTGTCAGAGGCAGGATATTGTCATGGAGATTCATCTTCCTTTCTTAAAAATCCTGTAAATCCAGAAATGCTGAACAGCAGGTTCTCTCTTATTTTTTTTTCTTTCTTTCTTTACTTTTTTTTAACTAGCATCAGTGTATGTGCATCTGGAAAGGGATTTAAATGATACTTTGATTAAATAGAAGCTGTCAAAGTGCAAACTACTCATAAAGAAGAATCACCTACATTTTTTATATACATTAGAAGGCACACTAAAGTGTATCTCAGCTTTTTTGATTTTATATGATTTACCTGCCTGTGTCCAGTAGATAGCTGGTTAGCCGGGGTCACCGACCAGGTGTTTTGAAGATCATCAAGAAAAGGAGCATGGGAGATGCTTTGCACAGCGAACATTTTTCACCATTAAAAAAAAAAAAGAATCATGGTTCTGAACCTAAGAAATTCAGAAGAGACTATAATACCCTAAATTTTGAGATTTTCATATCAAGGAAGAATGATTTAGGGTATTTAACATATCAAAATGATGTGATAACTCTCATTCAGTTTTAAAAATCAGACACACACAGACTTCACTTTCTCATAGGAGAAGAAAACACATAACCAACCTTTTTTTTTTCTTAAAGATTTTATTTATTTACCTGACACAGAGAGAGAGAGATCACAAGTAGGCAGAGAGGTAGGCAGAGAGGGAGGGGGAAGCAGGGTCCCTGCTGATCAGAGAACCCAATGCGGAGCTGGATCCCAGGACCCTGAGAGCATGACCTGAGCCAAAGGCAGAGGCTTAACCCACTGAGCCATCCAGGTGCCCCTAATTTTTTTTAGATTTTTTTTTAAATGTATTGTCTGACAGAGAGAGCCATGGCGAGAGAGGGATCACAAGCAGGGGCAGTGGGAGAGGGAGAAGCAGGCTTCCCATTGAGCAGAGAGCCTGATGCATGGCTCCATCCGAGTACCCTGGGATCATGACCTGAGCTGAAGGCAGATGCTTAACTACTGAGCCACCCAGGTGCCCCTCATAACCAATCTTCTTTGCTAATCTGTAATGGTGTGTTGACTGCAATCTACCTAGGTTCTGGGAAATTTCCTAAGAGTTTATTTTACGAAATAAAACTGGCAAGGTAGGGGCACCTGGGTGGCTCAGTGGGTTAAAGCCTCTGCCTTCGACTCAGGTCATGATCCCAGGGTCCTGGAATGGAGCCCTGCATCGGGCTGTCTGCTCAGCAGGGAGCCTGCTTCCTCCTCTCTCTCTCTGCCTGCCTCTCTGCCTACTTGTGATCTCTGTCTGTCAAATAAATAAATAAAATCTTTAAAAAAAAAAAAAACTGGAAAGGTAAGCTGGTAAGTAAGGGAAATAAAATAATTTGGAACAAGAACCAGGCAGCTGTCCTTGAATACACACTACTGATGGAAGCAGTGAATTCCACTCCTCACTCAAGTATCTCTGGGACCATGAGACCAATGTTCCAGGGCAGGTGCCAAAATCATCACTGTTCCAGAGCTTGGGGTAAGGGAATGGGATGCAGGGCAGAAAAATCTTAAACTAAAGTTTCCATGATCTTCCCTCCCTCACTGATATCCTAATCAGGGCTTCTGTAAGAACAGTTGAAGAAACCCTTGAGAACTTAAAAGCATCTTACTTAGGTCACAAATACAGCCCTTCCTCCATCACCATGAACACCTGGGTTCTGCTCAAGACAGCATGGACACCTGCCTCAGAACTTTCTATCATCCCACTGTGCACACTCCTAAGAGCTGGTTGTGTTGAGATTTGAGGCAATGAAACCTAAAAAGCCTGGTCTTCACAGAGACCCTTCGGAACAAACAACTTGCCCTCACAGTCTTGCTTTTTTCATCCTTCACTGACAAGCAGATGTTACAGACCAGACCCTGGACTTCCCATATTCTATATTGCATAAGAAGCTCAATTTGTGGGCCAACCTAATTTTGTACCTGTGTATTGTATTGTATTTATTTTAGCGTACCTCATTAAGTACGGTGGAGTCCGTAAGGGGTTCCATATGCATCCTGGAATTTTCTGACTTCTTGTAGTTTAAGCAACTTCCCTTCCATTCATTGAGGGTGCTAAAGGAAATCATTCCTTTAAGGGTCTTATTCTTTAAATTTGCTTCCTTAAGCATTTTCCTTGGGTTTTGGCTGCATTCTGCCATGCTTTTTATATTCTTACCATTCTTGCCCATGAGTATTGACAAAACTTAAAGAAGAAAGAAAGTTATGTAGTACAAGGTGGGGGGGGAATAGAACAATTTAGAAGGCAGAACTCTTTTCTAATACTGAGCCAGAAGCACAGATCTTCCCTCTTAAAGCTTTATAGTCTAATCCAATGTTATCTTGGGAAAGAATAGCAGTGTAAAGAATTATTCAAAAGAACAAATCTGTGCATATCTTCTACAAATACAGATCATGGGGTGTTTCTGAAGCTACTTCTCTTTAGGAACCACAGCCACCCCTGTTCATGTACTATCTTGCCTTGTACTTCCATAAAACAGTTACACTGTTCGCAAATTTTTATGGAAGTTTTTCTCCTTTTATTCCCATTAAATGTTATTTTGAAAGTTTGGTTTATTTTAAATGTGAAATATTTTTAATGACCTATGTTAGAGTGAAACCTTTCTTCACCAGAAGAAAGTTGAAATTTTTATATCATTTAAAATATGAATCAGCGAAGGCAAGTTGCTTAAGCATCTTAAGCTTAAGCCTTTGACTCAGGTCAGGATCCCCAGGTCCTGAGTCCCTCTCTGCTCAATGGGAGTCTGCTTCTCTCTCTCCCTCTGTCCCTAACCCCCTCATCCCCTCTCCCCTGCTCATGCTCTCTCTCACTTTCAAATAAATAAATACAATCTTTGACAAAATAAATATAAATGAGCATAAGCCTCTGGATTATACTCAGCCTCATCTGTAATGGAAAATGCAAGTAGGTTAAACTTCTCTTCCTGAAACATTACCTGAAGGGGAATTAGTTCTACAGTCATGATACTCATGTTCACACAACTCTAAGCTCCAGTTTATTCCTTGAAGAGAACACTTCACTTTTTTTAAAATTTTTTTATTAACATATAATGTATTATTAGCCCCAGGGGTACAGGTCTGTGAATCGTCAGGTTTACACACTTCACAGCACTCACCATAGCACATACCCTTCCCAATGTCCATAACCCCACCACCCTCTCCCTACCTGCCTCCCCTGGCAACCCTCAGTTTGTTTTGTGAGATTAAGGGTCTCTTATGGTTTGTCTCCCTCCCAATCCCATCTTGTTTCATTTATTCTTTTCCTGCCCCCTGAAGCCCCCCACATTGCATCTCCACTTCCTCATATCAGGGAGATCATATGATAGTGGTCTTTCTCCAATTGACTTATTTCACTAAGCATAATACCCTCTAGTTTCATCCACGTCTTCGCGAATGGCAAGATTTCATTTCTTTTTTTTTTTTTTCATTTTATTTATTTTTTCAGTGTAACAGTATTCATTCTTTTTGCACAACACCCAGTGCTCCATGCAAAACGTGCCCTCCCCATTACCCACCACCTGTTCCCCCAACCTCCCACCCCTGACCCTTCAAAACCCTCAGGTTGTTTTTCAGAGTACATAGTCTCTTATGGTTCGCCTCCCCTCCCCAATGTCCATAGCCTGCTCCCCCTCTCCCAATCCCACCTCCCCCCAGCAACCCCCAGTTTGTTTTGTGAGATTAAGAGTCATTTATGGTTTGTCTCCCTCCCAATCCCATCTTGTTTCATTTACTCTTCTCCTATCCCCCTACCCCCCCATGTTGCTTCTCCATGTCCTCATATCAGGGAGATCATATGATAGTTGTCTTTCTCCGATTGACTTATTTCACTAAGCATGATACGCTCTAGTTCCATCCACGTCGTCGCAAATGGCATGATTTCATTTCTTTTGATGGCTGCATAGTATTCCATTGTGTATATATACCACATCTTCTTTATCCATTCATGATTTCATTTCTTTTGATGGCTGCATAGTATTCCATTGTATATATATACCACTTCTTCTTTGTCCATTCATCTGTTGATGGACATCTAGGTTCTTTCCATAGTTTGACTATTGTGGACATTGATGCAATAAACATATTGGTGCACGTGCCCTTTCAGATCACTATGTTTGTGTCTTTAGGGTAAATACCCAGTAGTGCAACTGCTGGGTCATAGGGTAGCTCTATTTTCAACTTTCTGAGGAACATCCATGCTGTTTTCCAGAGTGGCTGCACCAGCTTGCATTCCCACCAACAGTGTAGGAGGGAGAACCCTTCACTTCTTATTCAGAGCTTCTGTCCAGTGAATGTTTTTCATGCCCTCATTGTATGGGGCATGGGCCAATGAGCCAGGGAATCGTATTTTTTTCCTCCTGGAAGTGATCTTCTTATCACATGCAGGGGCAAGTTCCAAATTTCATCTCCTTTACAAGATCTGAGGCAGCAAGAATTGATGGAGAGGAGCGGTACTGCGGCTGACAAGTGGGTCATCCATGGACCACTCACATCACCACTGAGAACTTCAGAGTCTTCATCTATAAAATAAATCCCTCACAACTTACCACTCCCTTACAACTCTCCCAAACACTATATTCTAAAAACAACTATAACCTCTCAGCATACTCTAACCTGTTCCCAAGGACATACTCATTATCGACAGCCAAATTCCTCTTCTTGATTCATCCAAATTCTAATAGTATTGCAAAAAATAGAGGAAAAATGAAAATTCTCACTGCCTTAGAGTTTCTCAATCAGTGTGCAAGGGAAGAACAGTGGGAAGTGTTCTTTCATGAAGCAGTGTGAGGACAGCTGCCATTTTAGTGTTAATCTACCTGTTGCTTCTGCAATCATTATTTTGTTTTACACAAAGAGTATTGAAAATGTTAACTCTACTTTTATCATTTTTAATACTGCACAGGACTTATTTGCTTTAGATCTGGAACTCTATAGGTACAGTGGTGTAAACATGACTGGGTTTCGGCTGCTTAATATTGACAACCCTCATGTGTCCTCCATCATTGAGAAGTGGTCCATGGAGAGACTACAGGCACCCCCCAGGCCAGAGACTGGCCTCTTGGATGGCATGATGACAGTAAGTAGACTTAAAATCATTTGTGATGATTTTTTTTAATTCCTTAGGGTTTAGGGTAAGAATCGCATATGCCTTCTACAGTGTGAGTAAAAGTATTGTAACCTGGGCCTTGACTTGAATGAGAGAAGAAGAAGTAAAGTTTTTAGGTGATTTGAAAGCCTATGCAGGGCTACTACCAAAAACTTCTATTTTCAGCTTTCTGACCGTATGTGCCTCTGACCAAAATAAATAAATAAATAAAAAGTTAACAGGAGTAGCCATCACCGTCAGCCAAATGGAGACAAAGCAGAAACCAAAACAAGGGTAAGCGGAGAGAGTTTTAGGCCTGGAAGTGTGGCCCTGAGAAGGGGGGTAGGGAACGAAGAGGAGCAAGCTGCTTACAAAGGTGACACAGAACCATGCTGCCCCCCTCATTTCTGCCGCCTCTCAACAAGTGGTGCACACATGGACAAACGCCAGATTCACAGACGTCGGTGTGTTCACATTCCTCCTGCCTGGGTATGTACAGGAAAACCTTTGCAGACATTGACAGTGATTCACACCAGCCATATGTCACTCTTGAAGCAGATGCCAGGCCCACCTCCTGACAAGGGAGAGGTACTCCGCTGAACAGATAAATTGCAAACTGCCTCATCAGAGAGCTTCTCGCTAGCATCATTTGTATTTCATTGTCAAATGCACCTCCCCTAGCTTTATTTCTCTAATGAAGCTCCCTGCGTGATGAAGAAAAGAGCAGGAAATTTCTTTTTTTAAAAAGCTTTCTATGTAGGAGTCATGTAATCTAAAGGGAAAGATACTGAGAATGTGGGCAGGTAATAGCATTTGAAATTGGCATAGTATTTCATTCTTGTTCCCATCATAGGGAGAAGCACTCTTGCTTTTAAGATACAATTTACCAATAACTGAAAGGTATCATCTTGTGGAGAAATGAACTTGGGATTTCTTTTCTTTTTCTACCATTTTTTTTATGAGAAGCAAATGAATAGAAAAAAATAAATGCATGAATGAAGTAGTTCAGGATGATTCCATGTTCAAGCTCCCTGACTGTTTTTCAAACTTGAAATAACTCTTAAAGTGTACAAAGTGCTCTGAGAGATAATGATGGAAAGCATTTTGATACAAATGAGCCTTGGGTGATTTGAAATATTGCTTTGAATAGGAACAAATAAAGAATATCCTAGGGAAATAGCAGACCCTCTGAAAGGGCAGGGGGCAAGCTAGAGAGAGAAAGAGAAAAAAAAATCAGAGACAGAAAGTTATGCTGGTATACTGGTTTTTCTCTTCTTCCTCTTGAATTTGGTAATTCCAGTGAGTGCAAATATGTCTCAAGCCCTCTGCCCACCCATCTTGCGTCCCAGTGAGATTTCTGTCAGGCTGAGATCTCTAGTAATGGTTACCTGCTCTTGGTATATACCACTAAAAAAGTTAAGAGTTTGGAGCTGTGTTAACACAGATTATCGATTCATGCCAAACATTAAATATTCATCCTAGGTATGGCTTAACTTACAAAAAAAAAAAAAAGCATCTGTTACATTCAGTTATACGGAGCTGACAGGACAGTTTGTACATATTCACGGAGAGGAGGAAAATCACTGAGAAAGGATAGGGTCACACAAGTCACACCAACTCAGGCCAGGCAAGGGGTGCTGCTACTCCCCCAGGACTGTTGTTGATGGCTTGAGCAAATGGCAGTTCTACGGGCAGGAAGCATGGAGGAGCCAAGTCCCAATGGATGGAAGGGGTCCTATTTAGTCTAAAGTTTACTACCGTCTTCTTACCTAAGAATAGGATTTCTAGGCTTTGTCATTGCTCTTGTTATTATAAACTAAAGAAAAAGGAAACGGAGATTTATCAGAACAGAAGAGAAGAGCTCACCAGGGCACTGAAACTGGGGAGTAGATATATCAGGTTATGTCTATACTAGTCAAAAAAAGTGGTAGAACACAACACCCACTAGAATTCGGATCCCATAGTCATGCAGATCAGTTTCCCTCCAGTTCTACGGAGATAGAATTGGTATACTTCAATATGTAAGCTTAAGGTATACAGCATTACAGATTGACTTACATATATTGTGAAATGATCATTGCAATTAGTTTAGTTAGCATCTGTCATCTCATACAGACACAATAAAAAGAAAAGAAATAAATAGTTTTGAAATTGATCCCACGAAGTTTAATATTGCCCTTTATTTACCCAGAGATTCTGTTTTGAAGTTCGTGGTTTCCTTTTGGCTTCTAGTAAAGGAGGCCAATTTTGGGATGTGAAAACTGAGTCACAATGAGTTTAAAGGGTAGGTTTAAAGGTATCCAGTGGACTCATCTCTGAGTCAAGAGAGCACATGCCGTGTCCCCAAGCTGGGGCTCGGATCTAACAAACCTTTTTTCTCAGGTTGCCTCTGTACTCAAACCATTTTCTTCCCTACCTTCCTGATGAAAAGCCCTGTGGTTTCAATTCCCTGTGGTTTCAATCTGTATTCCTCAGATCCCAGGGTTCACTCTTTCTGGTGTCTCTCACTGCCTAAAACTCTCCCCTGTTCACATTTGCTTGAATGCATTTCAGCAGAGAGGCCTGTTTTTCTCTCTTCCATGGCCTGTTTTCCTTTACTCTGTAGCCCTATGGCCTCATATGCTATATTTCGATTTGTTTGCTAAGTGCCTTCCTCTACAAGAATATAAACTCCATGAGGACAGAGGCTTTATCTTTTTGCGATAGGCTTTATCTACAGCACTGGAAAAGGCCCAGTGCAAAGCAGACCTTCAATATGTATCTAATAAGGGAACTAATGCTAAATAAATAGGAATTAAGCTTTTGCTAAGACCAAGATGTTACGTGAAAAATACTCATATAACCCTGAAATAAGTCTGTAAAACTCAAAGAGGGTTCCTATAAATAAGAAATAGGCATGTGTAGTTCAGACAGAGATTATTCTAAAGTAGTAAGATTATCTTAAAAATTAGCCTAGACAAACGACTATTTATGTTTCAGTAATGCCATTACTAGAATAGAGTTGTGTTCTCTGAAATCATATGCATTATACCACTATACTCCAAGGGGAATTTTCCTGTTGCCCTTTCTAGTTCTATTTTGCATGTGCTGCATACATACACAGATGTCTGTATGAATATATAATATAGAAATATAAAAAATATATGTTTAAAAATACCCACATGTTTTTACTTTGACCTACTTCTCTAATTTCCTCTTCCGTATTTTAACTATTAGAAATTTCTTGGAACATTGTACACTAAAAATATCTTCAAATAATATTATATATGTCAAAACACATCCAAATCTGAAAATCATGTCCAAGTTGGAAAGTTTTGACTCCAGACTTAAGAGCCATAGATGTAATTAAAGAAAAAAAAAAAAAACATTGACTTTAAAAATAGGGTTAAAATTGTGTTAATTAAGAAACCTTGTACTGAGTCAATAGAGTTCAAACACAGTGAAACTCATTATTTAAAACATCTTGAGATTAAAAAAAGAAAATGTTTTATCAACTTGAAGTGTTAATTAACACCATAGAAGTTTGGAGTAATTTTACAAAATCTACTTTTCTTTTCACTACATTTCTCTAAGCACTTGGGCTGATTCAGTCTGTTGGCTTTTGGCAAGACAGGGATAATGGGTAGCCCATTTTTGGGTGGATTCCTCTCTGAATGCAGACAAAAATTATGTATGCTTCAGTAATTCATAGGAATCATAGAAAAGCACAACATTGATACGTCATTGGCCTTCCCGTTTCTTCAAATGCATTCACAGTATCAAGTTCAGTCAGTAGCCTTATGTTACATCTGAGCATTTCCTATAGTCATGATGTAAGAGGTCTTAGGTGGACCTTTGAGTGTCCACCCAAGTGTCCACTGCTGCTCCAGTAATGAAAGACAATGGACTGAATAACTAAATTACTGAATAATTAAATGACATGACTAGGTTATGGAGCCTCTCTGAAATTTCTTTTCTCTGAGCTCCTTGCTTACCTGTAAATCTGTGTAATAATACTTTACAGTGTTACTTTACAAATTAAATTAGATAATACATACAAAAGCTCCAGGACATAGAATTGAATTTACTTGATGGTAGCTGCTGCTATGCCAGTTTGTAGTCGATAAAGGAACAAAAGACATTCTGAAATGCGGAGGCAGAATACTTACTTGCTTACAAGAGACACACTTCTTGACTTGTGCGTGTAGCCCAAGATCGTCCCTTACCGGGGATCTGTGTGGACCTTGTGTGACCAGTGAAATCACCCAGGTGTGTCTTCCACCTTCACATAGGGTCCTCTTTTCCCAATTTTTCACTGTCTCTTTCAAAAGCTGAAAAATCTGTATTGAAGTAATAACAGGAAAACCTCTGTGCCACGTTTCACTGCATCTTCTGGAGTTGCTGCCCTAAGGACTGAATTTCTAGATTCTGAGTACTTGATTATAGCGCTGCTCCCTTCCCCAGACCATTTCCAACACCCAGTTTACTTGTCGGTTGCTGTTGCCAGCATCCTGGATGCTCAGGATGTTCACTGCCTCTCCCACCACTTTGACTCCTCAGCAGCATCGACCCCAACAAGGGAAACTAACTAATTCATACTAAGAGAAAAATTCCTGCTAGCTCTATGTTATGGGTGAGATATTTGGATTTTAAAAGAGGAAGCAGTGAAAGAATACATTTAGGAAATGATGAGGAAGGGTGTTATTTGGGAGAACTTCTGTTTTAAAAACTGCCTTGTCCATCCATATCAAGTTAGTGAATATTTCTGAATCTCCAGAGAAGATGGGAAACCTATACTTTTTGCCCATTTGCTCCACAAAGACTAAGTTCTTCCCTCAATACTCCAATCTCCTCCAGTTTTCTCCGACAATGTTACATACCAGGAAGGCAGCAAAATGTAAGGAGTCTATAAAGCCATATCCTGTTAGTCCTCATTCCTAAGGGGTCACATCTTACTGGATTGTGTTGGGTCCCCAAGACCACATTCAGGTTTGATGATTTGGTAGAAGGACTCACAGAAATCAGAAGAGCTGTTAAACTCGTAGTTGACAAATTATTACAACAAAAGGATATAGATTAAAATCAGAAAAGGAAAAACTTGCAAGGGGCAAAGTCCAGGAGAAATTATGTGGGAACTACATAATTTTCCCACATAATAATTATGTGAGAACTACAGGACAGTAGTCCTGTCCCAGGAAATTTGTATTGACCATATTTTAATCTCTACAGCAATAATGTGGGACCACATGTATGAAGCATTGCCAACCAAGGAAACTCTCCCAAGCCTTGATGTCTGTCAGTCACATAAGCAGAGAACAGCCCTGTCGCTGACCTTAGATATTCAGTCTTTAGCCATTCCAGAGGGCAAACTGATACAGCCCAGGGCCCTAGGTGAACAAAAATAAGCATTCAGTCTTTAGCCATTCCAGAGGGCAAACTGATACAGCCCAGGGCCCTAGGTGAACAAAAATAAGCATTCAGTCTTTAGCCATTCCAGAGGGCAAACTGATACAGCCCAGGGCCCTAGATGAACAAAAATAAGCATTCACCATAAATCACATTGTTAAACTATCTAGCATTGCCCATTACCCCATAGAAATACTATGATCAAGCAGAATATTCCAAGGTTTCAGACATTATCTCCCAGAAACCTGTTAAAAACCAATCCTTTCTTTGGGATACATAGAGTGTGACTACTCCAGTCCTGCTGAGTTAACCGTTTACTGCCCACTGTTGTGATAACTAAAACCTGGTGTGAGACTGCTTTTCATATGCTTGCTTCATGATCCGTGTTGTTGCAAAGAGATTTTCTTAGGAACACTGAGTAATGGTGTTTCATTCAGGATTTTGGTCTAAATAAAACGTGAACATAAACACCTTCAGAAAAACAAAATCTGAAACACAGGTCAATTTCTTTTATATTTACCTAAAATAGCTCAAAAGTTGCTGCTCAGTAAGCTGGCCTCCAGCACAGAACTAAAAAGGGAAAGAAATTCAGGGGTAGTTTATTAGTGTTATAAAATAGGTAAAGACATGTCTCCTCCATCTAAGAAAACATTACATGTCAAAGGGAAATATGATTTTACAATAAATGGTTTTCTTCTTTGAATTTGAAAAGCACTGATCAGGCCCATGGTTTTGAGCCATGTTATTACCCAGCCCAGTGTGGAAGCAGCCTTGACAAAGAAAGTCAAAATCCTTCCTAAGCCCAGCTTATGGAAAAATCAGATCAAAACTTCACTCCTCAGCCTTCTCTATCAAATCCTTGAATTAGTCTATTAGTGAACATACATACGAATTTGTAAAAAAAAAAAAAAAAAAAAAAGTATATTCCACTGATAAAATGGTCCAGGTCCCAACAGCATAGCAATTAAGAGCATGAGTTCCAAAATCTAAGTTTACATCTTGAGTTGAAATTCTTACTTGCCTGGTAAGTTAGGCAAGTTATCAAAGTTATTTCCTAAAGTCCCTTCCCCAAGTCTCCATTTTCCTGTTGGTAAAATGGGGACGACAAACCTATTTAAAGGCATGATTTCAATAATTTAAGGCAAAAACATGTGTAGAATGGTTTTCATGCCTGGTGCGTAGTAAGTTGTCCGTGGACATTCACCATAATTGAGTATAACCGTAATTATTAAATCATCAGACAAATATTTGCTTTAGAAGCCGCTCAGCTTCATGGTTGAGAACATAAACCCTAGCACCAAATTCCTGAGTTTGAATTTTGATCTTCCCACCACCAGTTTGGGGACGCCATTTAACCTGGTCATATCTTTATCCATAAAGGAGTAAATGTTATGGTGATTCAGTGTTTACAAAGTATTTAGAACAGCACCCTACATTTAATAAGAACTTGATAGAAGTCACCTGTAATTATCGATTGAGTTTCAAAAAGTCTCATTCTGCCAATGGATTGCTCTTCTTCAATACACCAAATTAGTATAACAGAGTAGTGAAGAACATGGGCACTAGAATCAGATAGTCATGGGTTCAGTCCCTGGCCAGGCAGCTGATTGGCAGAGTGGACTTGGACTAATCACCTAATTTTCCTGAGCCTCAGTTTTCTTATCTATGAAATTGATTATACACCCACTTTGAACTGAAAAGAGCAAAACATTTTAAAGCTTTAACAGTCACCACCAGCACCACTACTGATAGATCTAACTTCTTTAAGTCAATCATATAAGTGAAACAATTTATTTTAGAAGTACATCTTAAAACCTTGGGGTTATACTGTTTTCATAAAAATGTATTTTATTTTGAGGCATGAAATAATATTAATTCCTTCAGCAAACATTTATTAAATAACTTTAAATATCATTTATGTGCTAGCTAACTGTGCTAACCACTAAAGAATGAAGTTGAACATTTCTGCATTCACACAGCCCACATTGTTACTGAGAAACCATATCACTATAAATGCATATGGAAAATGCAATGGTAGAGATTGCAAAGGATATAGATTTAAAGTGGGGATAATCTCTGGAGTCACAGATGGTTCAAGTGTGAGATGTCGTAATTCTTACCCTCTCTTTCCACTTCCACTAAGACATGCTCTCAATAAGTGCATAGTAAATGTTGAGCAAATCAACAGATTTCTGAAAAAAAAAAAATGATGATCTTTGATCTATGACCTGGATTCTAGATTTTACTCTACCAATTATCAGCTAACGTAGGACCTTACACAAGTCAATATCCTGTCTGGGGGGGTCAGTTTTGCTACCTAATTAGTTTTATCTATCTGTTCTGATTTGGGGAGCTTGTTGAGATTTTCAAATGAAGTTCAGTGAAAACCCTTAACTAAAGTGTGAAGGTATTACACAATTTCATCCTCAAAGAAAACCATAGGGCAATTTTTTTTTTAATAAAATGCAAGCAGTCTTGTGTGAAATTTTGCAAATAAGAGAAACTTCATGAGGAAGGGAAGAATGAGATGCTCAACTCCCCAAAACAAGGACTACTTAACACTCTCTATCAAAAAGTAAGTACTGACAAAGGTGGGCATATTCCAAGCGAGTTACACGGGTCTGTTTTTCAAAAGGTCTTCAGCAACTTGCTATTGGATTTGATTCCACAACTCAAACCTTCTTGACTAGTAATGGAAGTGACCAACACAAGTATCCCTATTTGGAATTGTTATTAGTTTTGCTTGCAGCTATTGTTTTCTACCAAATAGAAACAAGCAAATGAATATATAAATAGATATAAATCCTGAGAAATAAAATCTGATATTGAAATGTTGAAGTTTAGTATTTTCTAACTCAATGTGGTTGATTTTAACACGGTGCTTAACATAGAAGGTGCTCCAAAATGTTTGTTTCCCGAATCAAGTCTTTTGTGGCTGATGTGAGGGTTTTTGGTCTTTTTAAGAACTCAAAACAAAGCAGAGCTATCACTTCAATTTAGTGTGAAGTATGAGGTATTATTTTAGAGAAAAATAGTTATCAGAGAGTGAAAACTCTTCGGCTAGAGAATAAATAGCTGTTGAGATCAAACAAACAGGAGATAAGGAAGCAGGTAGAATGATTATGCAGGTAAAGGAAGGGAAACAAAGGTGAAATTGAAGATGTGGTGTGTGTTTTCCTCCACAGACCGAAGCAGCTCTGATGTATGATGCGGTGTACATGGTGGCCATTGCCTCCCATCGGGCTTCCCAGCTGACCGTCAGCTCCTTGCAGTGTCATCGACACAAACCATGGCGTCTTGGACCCAGATTTATGAACCTAATCAAAGAGGCAAGTGCTACTCATTCATGGCTCAATTGTTTCCTAGCCATACTGATTTGACTTGTTCATTTACTGTGATCTTCCCACATGGCTCTGTTGGGCATGATATCTACAAACGAGGAGAATCCATCATCATCTAATCTGCTAGGATTTCGATAAAAGTCTGTTGACCAGGAATTTTCTAGTGTGATGCTGAGAAGTTAAAAGAAGCTACAAGATCATAACATTCACCTTCCTTCATCTCAACTATGGTCTCAGTTGCTGCTGGCTCTCCTCCACATATGTTCATAAGTTCACAGGTGCTTATTCCAAGCCCCATTGAATCAAAGAATGTGTTGGCCCATCACTGCAGGGTACCAGGGATAGTTCTCATATTATCAGCCCACAATTCCAGTGGTTTCTTAAATATCATGTTGTATAGGACTGAATAGAAGAACCTCTTTGTTCTAATAATATAATAATTATTTTGCCATTTGCCAGCAAACCAGAAAAGTCCTGTCTATTCAAAACTTACCAAGTGTACTAAAAGGTTTTTAAGAGTACGGGGTATTTGGCGAAGGTGAGTTTTTCATATTACCCTGGGATCCTGGACTATCCCCAACAATTTCCTTTTCTCTGATGCAATTTGACTTCTCTTCATCAGATCCTGCTCTCCCTGAGATTCCTCATATACATGTATCCTTGGTTTATCTTTGACATCAACATACACCTCAGAGTGTGTCTCGGATTGACAAAATGAAATAAGGCTTAACTGAGTACATACCCTACTCTGTACTGCTGTTCTAACATTTTATCTATAGGATGCAGAAATTTACCTCTCAGGTGAAGAACATCTTTATTGCCCTCTGCATTGGAGAAGGTTGAGTTGAGACAGAGCCATTAATAGAAAAGAATGGAAGGGTCATAGTGCAAGAGAAGAATGCCCAAGCAAGAGCAAGAAGTCCTACTTTGGGCTTCATTTCTGCTGGTCTCTTTAGCACCTACAAACCCTTTCATGGTTTATTAATCTGCTTCCCCATTGACAGGTGACTCTGATCCATAAGGGTGAGAACCAGAGACACAATATGCATGAGACTTAACACTACTCGGGCTCCAGAGCAAGGCTGGATCTAGGGTATGCCAAGCAGCAAAGACTACCCTGGGTACCTGATTTAAGGAGGCACTCACTCTCATGTTTGAGTTTATAGGAGACTTTGAGGGAGTGCTTCCTTAAGTTTTATGTCCCTGGGAACCTCTCTGATCTCACCGTAGTCCTGGCATGGTTGCTTGGGTTTAATCCCAGCTCCACTAACATTTATGACCAATATAATCTACACAAGTGACTTAAATTCTTGTATCTTGATTTTCTCTTTTGTGAAACAGGAATAACACCTTCTATCTCATAGCATTATTGTGAGGATAAAAATAAGGTGTGAAGAGCAACACAGAAACATAGTAAGAATATGAGATATTAGCTATTCTCTTACAATTGGAATAGACTGCTAATAATAGCCTCATTCAGTTTACTGAATGTGATGCCAGGAATTTAAACCTGGCAACAACAACAACAAAGAAATCACAAATAGGCATGAAATGAAATACGCTTTGTGACAGCTACACAAATCTGACATACTGTGCCTAATGGAAAGATATTGCCCAGTCTCTGCTCTCCCCGCAGCAATCATGGCTAGGTCCTGATCACCTTGATCTTTAACAAGAAAACAGCTGGTTTCCTTTCATCTCCTGCCAGTGCAAGAAGAGGCAGGAGGCCACATGAAAGCTTAGGATCAAACACTTAGAGCACCCCAAGGACCTTTTTGCTTGTACTTAGGTTGCATAAGAAGGTAAAATTATCAAGCCACAGTTAGAGACGTTTAAAGAAATAATGAACTCCAAGATGAGGGACCACATTGAAAGCAAGAAAACATTTTACGATCTTTCACTCCAAAGAGCAAATTCCCCATTCTCAGTCTCCACAGTTGGGGGCTGAAAGGAGAGGCAGGTCATGGATTAAAAAGTTTTATCGCTCCTCTTTTTTTGTCTCCTGAATTACGGTGCTATATGCCACTCTTGGCAGGGTAGAAGTACCTGCAGATATGGGAGAGGCGTGACCAGGAGCAGTGTCCCAGTCTGTTGAAAGATCACACAGAGTGAGTTCTGAGACCGGACAAAACATGCAAAAGTCAGAGAATGTAGACATTTCTTTCAAGGAGTACGTAATTCAACAAAACTTTGCAGGCATCAGGTTTTATTAAGAAATATGATATCAGGCGTGTGGTCCTAAAACTTCCCTGGGTTCTTTCTTTTAGTAACTCTCACTTTCTAAAGGATTTCTAACCTCTAAACAGAAATCATGTAAAGGAGCAAGTCAGCAGATTGAATTTATGGGGTGAAGATCAAATTCGTCACAGGAGGTTAATTTTCCGAGCTCAGAGATCGTTGTGTGTGCACAATCCCTGATAACTTCACACATCATGTAGAATCAGTAAGCCTTTCAGACAAGTCTTTCAAGCTAACCATCCTTCAGTGTTTCAGGCTGACTAAAGCGGAATAATTAAAGAACATTTTAAACCTGGTAGAGTGTGTTATAGTGTCATGTCTCTGGGCATTTGCTAAACAAATGTATTAGGAGATTATAAATTCCCACCCAGCAAGCAGTACCAGGGCTCCACTATACAAGTAACATTAACTTGGCACTACAGGGAACTATTTTCTCCCAAACTGGAAGATGTGGTTTTTACTATCTATTAATATAAATTCTACATAGTGAAGGAATGGCAGGCTTCCCTTGAAGCCATCCTATGTCTGAGATAAAAGCTATGCTCATCAGCAGGATCAGCAGGCTCCCCAGTGATCTGGCTCCTTGTCTCCTATGCCATCCCTCTCATCTCCTGCCCCAGCCCCAGCACTTGCTAAACCTACTGGGGGTCCCTGAACTTGCCGTTATGCTCCTACCAGATTCTTTTGCCTCTGACTGAAAGGCCTTTATGTCTCAACTCAAAGGCTAGTTTCTATGTGCTTACCTTGTCTCATAAATTTTGGCTCCTTACCTCCATTATATTTGTTGTTAGACCACCATATTTATTTACATGTCCATCTCCAACCGGTGCTTTTCCAGTCTTGTTCCCCTAGTTTTTGAGGAAGACTTAGCATAGAATGAACACCCAACAAGTAGATGCCAAACAAGTGAATGAACTAAAAAATTAGTGAATGAATAAGCAAAGGAACTGAAGAACACATGCAACATCTAAGCTAGTACTTTAGGACATGGTCAGTACGTGAATATCATATCCAGAAACAATCTGAAGAGGCAAAAAACAGCTGGACTTGCCTACCAGGACCATAGGTTCTGGTGGGACTGTGAGGCAGGGATCTGAGGAATAGGATAGCTTATTTAACTCTGGCACCGGGAGCACAGAACCTGAGATTTAATTGCAATTTGCTATCTCAGTGAAGTTGGTCATTGAGACTCTGTTCTCAGTTTCCTCTCCTAAAAATTGCAGATAAAAAAAACACATTGTATATGTTCGTGGTTATTCCATGTATGTATAGACTAACAAAATGCAAAATGTGTCATATGTGGTGGTTGCTCACATGGTAGCTACCATAAACAGAGTGTCCTGCAAAAAAATGTCTATCAGATAAAGCGATTGTCAGGAAGAAATGAGGCAATGCATATAAAACACTATATATCTTGCCTAGTGTAAATATATTGCCTAGTGCCCATGTACAGCATGCTCGATATCATTCTTATTGGCATCAACATTATTGTTATTGGAGCCCAAGATGAAGTAGGACTATTTGTAAAAAGGAGGACAGGAACTAGTAGTAGAACATCAAGAGTTCCATGGAGATAGACATGGCATAAGAGGCCAACTGCAATGATGCCAAGGAGTGAGGGAACTTTCCATCATGGAGCATATGCATGATTATTCAGAAGGGACCCAAAACATCAAGTAATCATCAACCAGGTAGAGCTGTCAGCCGACCCTGGCAAACCATATCTCAGGTTAGTCTGAGAAATAATAGCTATGTGGGGGCTGAGGAAGCTAAAGTACTTGTGTCTGTGGTCAGAGTTACTCTGGACCCAGAGTAAGTTCCAGCTGGCTGTGGGGCAGTGGGAGTAGCTGCAGCAGGAGCAGGCACAGGGAGGCATCTGGGAAAAAGAGAGTCTGTAATCACGGATGCTGGGAAGGACAGTCAACAGTGGCTACATGAAGTGAATCATATTTTAGGTTATATCAGTGGTTATTAACTATTTTCTGGGTTATGGATCCTATATTAAAACTGTCTTACTTGTTCCCACAAAGGGCATACAAATCCAGCTGTAATCTCAGGGTTCTTAGAAACACCCTGGTTTGCCTGAAAACCATGTTAAGGGTGTCTGAATTGGGTATTGAAAATAGAATTTGGTTGAAAGAGTGTTCCAGTAGCGTGAATAGCAAAAGTGTAAATGAAGCATAAAGACTTCTGTTGGGGTCAGAAAAAGTGGTCCCATGTGGACGTGGCGAGAAATGAGTTTAAGTAGATATGGAGAGACAATTGGTAAAAATTATCTGCTGAGCTGAGAAATTCAAATTTGATTGATAACAGATTGGTAGTCACTGTTCTTGAAGCACAAAAATATGGTATTTCAGAGAGTTTATCTTGATAGCCTTCTGTAGGTTTGATCAAAGCAGATAAACCCTCAAAGATTATTGAGGTATTATAGATATCTTGTGTTTGAAGTGATCATCATTCATAAAGAACTGAAGGGGGAAATAAGTTGCTCAAGAGAAATAAACAAGTATTTCTTGACTCCTTCCGTAGGTCTAAATTCATGCAGCTGTTGTAAAAATTCACTTGGATGCTCTGCTACCACTCTTGCATCAACAAATTCCTAAACAGGGAGAATCTTTTGTTTTATCCATTAAATCTATTATTGCTACATAAGCCCAACGTCAATAATGAGAAGGTTAATTAGGATATCAAACAAACATAACTAGTGGAACAACAAAACCAATTTTGTTTTTTTTCCTACTGTCCTCTTAAACTTATTCAGTGAAAATTGGTAGATTTCTCAGGATTTTTGTATTTTCTTAAGATAATAACAGTTCTTGAGTTCCTTAGGTGAAACCGCAACTTAGTAGTTAGAAGTTCTATTCTGATATGAATCAGAAGTCCAACTTGATTTAACATCACATTTCTCTTCCCTTTGAGCTCCAGTCCACTGGAAGACTAGAGAAGTGAAGGAATGTGATTTGTGGTTGGTTTCTCCTCTTTCTCTTTTCTTTCCTTCTTTCCTTTCTTCCTTCCTTCCACCCCTTCTCACCAAACCATTAGTTATTACACCTCCTACCAGGCTCAAAAAGAATGAGGACAGTTTTTCTTGGTGGACCTGCTCTGTTCTCTCTGGGATCAAAAAATAGTCCTCAGGTGGGTCTGGGGAATTTTTAAACTTAAGTCTTTTTCTTTTTTCTTTTTTTTTTAAAGAATTTTCTTTGACTCTTCATGATTTTCTGTTGGGCAGTCTTTCCTAATGTTTATTTGAACCAATCAATGGATCTTTTTTAGATGGAGGTGTATCATGTTTCCTCAGCCCCATGACATCCAGTGGTACATAACTTGCTTTTTTTTCTGCTGAAATCTCCTCACCCTTGTAGAGAGTCCTTGACTATACTCCCTCTGAGGTACTCTGGATTCGAATCTCGCACCCACTCATTCTTTCCTTGGGTGTCATGGGAGTGCCTCTGGTCATGATGCAGCACTTCCTAGTTGGCCCTCCCCTCAGCTGGTCAGCTCTCGTGTAGTCCTCTTTTGTCACGTAGGAGCCACACCACAGTGCATAGTCTACCTTGACTTCCTCATGTTTGAACAAGCTATTGGTCTTCTCCTTCTCCAACTGCAGCCAACTTGTTTCAGATTTCTCTGAATAGCCCCCTGAAATCCTACTTAACCAGAATTCAAAAATGGCATCCTGAAGCCAGAAGAGTGTGGACTCAAAATGGGAACAGTACTCTACAGGGAAATCTCTCCAGCAAGTACTTCTGCCACACATGTGATCTCTTTTATAAATTTCATGCACAGGTCCAAAAATTCTAAGACAATCTCTGTAGGGCACTTCCTTTGTACCTATGTACAGGAAACTGTGGAGTGTTTATCTACCCACTCTAGTATCCTGATATCTATTATATTGGTATCTAGGTTGAAACATTACAGTAAAATAAAACTTGTCACTCAAACCAGACTTCTACAGGTTGTCTAAACTTCTCCATCCACCTCAAAACACTCTTCTAATTCATTAAGTCCTATCAGCTTTCTATCCTAAATGTTTTGCAACCTTCCTTATCTACTGCCCTCATTATTTCTCACCTGGATCCACCCTTTTATAACTATTGTCCACATATAAACTGGGCATACAAATTCCACGTATAAAATCCCCATATAGAAAGTGATGTATAGGGGCGCCTGGGTGGCTCAGTGGGTTAAGCCGCTGCCTTTGGCTCAGGTCATGATCTCAGGGTCCTGGGATCGAGCCCCACATCGGGCTCTCTGCTGGGCGGGGAGCCTGCTTCCCCCTCCTCTCTGCCTGCCTCTCTGCCTACTTGTGATCTCGCTCTCTCTCTCTGTCAAAAAATAAATAAAATCTTAAAAAAATTAAAAAAAAAAGAAAGTGATGTACATAAGCATGTAGTAGGTATTCCACCTTCTATAAACATAAACTCACTTGTAGTTTCCTTCATTCACCATGCTTTTCTCACACAGTAAGACAGATGGTCTTTCCAGACTAAAACCTGCCTATGACACCCCTTTTTTCATTTGTCTTTCAGGCCGGAAAGCACTCCCTCCTATTGTTTACTTGGGTTATTACTCAGAACTCATTTTCTCTAGTGATCCTCTCCCAAACCTCTTTTTGGGGATGTTCCTCCACTGAACTCCATAGCTACTTTACATCTCTATGGTAGCCTTAAATTGCTTCATCCAGACACTGTGAGACATTTCCCTTGAACAAGGACAAAGTCAATTTATCTTTGTGTCCTCAGAGCTATGCCTATACGTGGTAGGTATTTAAAAGATGCTTCTTGAACAGAACCCAGGAAGTTAAGATCCACCAAACTCTTAACAAATTTTGCTGAGCTAATGCTTACTTTTAAACGATATAAATAGTTCCTAATTGATCTGGCCCAAAATAGATTTACTATATAGGAGTGAAAATTATTTCCAAATGCCTATATATATGGGGATAGCACTGAAAATATGGACAGCTTTCTGCCACTGGTTCACTATGAAATTGTAATTTACTTGTTCTATTTTGATAAAATGAAAATTATTAATTTGAATATATAAATGAGATCATTGAATTTAAGCTTTTAAAAATCAAAGCATAGAAGATAAAATTCTCCACTGAGGCTCCTATATATTTGTCTTAATATTTACTTGGACTTTTACTTAATAGGTCAGTATTGAGTGTTTGTTTTTGTTTTTTAATATGGGATCCAGGTGAAAAATTAGAGGGTTGAAAAAAATTAGAGCCCCTGGAGAAACAAAGCTCTGACATGTTTTCATCCTGTTGTGACTCCATTGGGTAACACTACCCATTATTGCATGCCATTTGATTTTGATTGCCAGGACAAGCTGTCCCTTGGATTAATTAGACAACATTGGATCTGGCAACAAACTCACTCAAATCTCTACTGTTTGGAAAAGCGTGTATTTGTAGTTCTCATTCTGCACCTATTGAAAACCACCTGCATTCCAACTCAGTCTTCAGCACCACAACCTAGCGTTGTACTGTGTAAATGAAAGTCATTTACATTGGTACCCCCTCACATTGAATATATTTAGACCTGAAGAAAGAGAGGAGTGTTCAGGTCCTTTCCTCCATTCCCATACAACTCTGGACAGAGAAATGAGATCAGTTCCTAAGTGTTCATAGTTCATAGTTTTACCAGTTATATACACTGTCTTATATGTAACTAAGGTGCTAAGACACCTATCTCTGAAATTGGCAATCAGTGGCTAGGTGAATAATCATCTGTCAGAAATGAGAAAAGGGAGTGTTGGAATAGGATGGGAGGTTTTGTCAAACTCTCTTTAGTTTGTATGATTCTAAATAACATTAGTATTTATCAGATAGCTTTCAGAGACTCATGTCAATTATCCTCCTCCCATTCAGTTACTAATGTCCTGCTTCTGCACCACTGATTGAAGAATTTGCTTACAGTACCACAGTCTACACACGTGTAGAAGTGTGCATACGGGCACATTAATATGCAGGTGTTTAATTTACTTAAAGGAATGTCATATATACAAATGATGATGTGTGGGTGCAGTTATGTTCTGCGTGTGTGTGTGTCTATATATTTCAATCAGCAATTTGCTTTTCTAATCAATCTTAATTAAGTTTTGAAATATATCTGGGTTGATGTATATTATTCATTTTCCAGTTTATTCCTTTTCATTGAAATCTACTCCTCCATCATTCATTCAGTCAACAAACATCTACCGAATACCTAGTGTGTGGCAGACACTATTCTAGACATCAAGAATGCAATGGTAGGGGAATAAGACATATAATACTTCAAATGATGACAAGGAGAATCAGAAAAGTAAAGTTCAGAAGAGTATAGGGTGTGCAAGTGTCCTTGAAGAAAAAAATGTCCATTGCTATATTATACAAGGTAGTTAGAAAGCATCTCGTGGCTAATAGGAAACGAGTAAAGCCTTGAAAGAAAAGAGGGAATGAAGGAACCAGATATGCAAATATTAAGAATGTAATGAATCCAAATAGAGGAATAATTCATTTCCTGAAAATACAGTTGACCCTTAACAATATGGACTTGAATACTGCAAGTCCACTTATATGAGAATTTTTTCAATAAATACAGTACTGTAAATGTATTTTCTTTTCTTTATGATTTTCTTAATAAATTTTCCCTTCTCTTGCTTGCTTTATTATAAGAATACACTATATAAACATAAGACTTCTGGTCAATAATAGACTATTTGTAGCTAAGTTTTCAGGGAGTCAAAAATTATAGGCAGATTTTTTACTATGTTGGGGGACAGTTACTCTAACCCCTGCCTTGTTCAAGGGTCAGCTATACTTCGGTGCACTTATCAATTCCCTTATGAATAGATATTTTTATACCTGTTTTTTCTTTTATTCTTGGCATATAGAAACAATGGTACGATGAACATCTAATAGTTTCTTATAACCAATGCAAAATTTGCCCTAGAGCAGCACTGTCCAGTAGGAATATCATGTGAGTCACATAGCTGTTAGATTTTCTAGTAGCTACATTAAAAAATTAAAAGACACAGGTGAGATTAGTTTTAATAAGATATTTAATACAATATATCCAAAATATTATCACTTCAATATATAATCAATATAAAATTATTATTTAACTTTTTCTCATAATAAGTTTTTTAAATCCAGGTTCTATTTTAAACTTATAGCACTCAGTTTGGATTGCCCACATTTCAAATGTTCGATAAATCTTGGTGACTAAATAAACAGAAGTTTTCTTAATACATTATCTCATCCAACTAGGCTAACTAAGGAAAGATATGAAGTCAACATATATGGGATCCATATTTTTATCTTAATAGACATGGAACGTATTGATTAGCTATAAAAATAAGTACCTACCCAGCAAAGACTATTGTCTGGGACCAGAATAACTTTTTTAAATTTTTTAAATTTTTATACTTTTTCAATTTAAAATCAGTTAACTAACATATAATGTATTTTTGGTTTCAGAGGTAGAGTTCAGTGATTCACCAGTCTTATATAATACCCAGTGCTCATTACATCATGTGCCCTCCTTAACGATCAGAGTAATTTGAGTAATTTAAGACCAAAAGACTTGATTTCCAGGTTTTATTGATCACATTATCTAAATAACTAGACAAGTGGCCTATTCCCACTGGGTCTCAGATTTGTGTTCCTGCCCATTTGGTTGATTTGCAAGTACAGAGCCAATCCATTCCATTTCAGAAAATGAGCTACCACATGAACCAGTGCCAAAAGAAACTAGTTTATAAAAAAAAAAAAAAAGAAAAGAAAATCCAGGTGCATATTCTAAGATAAATTCTTAGGAAATAAAAACTCATTTACCCAAAGTGCATGGAATAGATATAGTTAAAGTCAGCAGATTTAGAGTTGGAAATCAAATATTGGCAAGAAAAGCCATTATATTTTTAAATTATGCAGTGATCCATGCAAGCTGTTATTGCAAGATAATGGGTTATAAACAACACACATAATAGTTAAAATAATTATATATTGAAAAGATGAGAAGATGATAAATGCATCATTTCAGTTCCTGAAATAGCTGACATCCAAGGAAGTTATGTGGTCTAAAGGTTATGTTTATCACTTCTTCCTTTGCTTAATGTTTATTTTCATCACCATTATTATGTATACTTCAGATTTGTTTTTAAATAGCTTTTCTGAGAACTGACTTGAAATTGTGGGTGACTAGGTAGAGCTCACATTGCTTAGATGGAGGGTGAATTTCGGAGATTTGTCATTGTATCGCATTCTGGAGACCTGAGTAAGACAGTAACTGTACAGTTAGACCATCAAGACTGCATTTATACAATAGACACAGAGTGAGCCTTCTTTAATTAAAAATAAGTGAAATAACAGTGCAATGAATTGCCCTCATTAACTCTTCTATTCAGGAGACAAATTATATACGAATTTTTTTTTTAAAGATTTATTTATTTGACAGACAGAGATCATAGTAGGCAGAGAGGCAGGCAGAGACACAGAGGGGAAGCAGGTTCCCGGATGAGCAGAGATCCCAACATGGGGCTCGATCCCAGGATCGTGAGATCATGACCTGAGCCAAAGGCAGAGGCTTAACCCGCTGAGCCATCCAGGTGCCCCTATATACGAATTTTTGAAATCTATAAAGTTCTATCTCCGTTCTCTTTTCTCAACACTATTCTCCAAACCCCCAAGTTACCTTTCTTTCTTCATCTTACTGTTAGTAATTCCATGAGAAAGTGTTAGCAAAATGAAAGTTCCTTAAATGAATGACTATAATTAAGGAGCCAAATACTTAAAGACGTAATTCTTTTCCCACACAATCATAGGCCAATAGGGAACTTCTAAACCTGGAAAACCTTCAAAATTAAAAAAAAAATCTCTTTAGAGTTGGGTTGGGGTAAAAGATCTGATTTGGGGAGGAGGGGTGAAAATAAACTAAATCTTTCTGCCCGTCCAACCTTACTGCCATAGACACCATAGCCTTAAGGAAGTCAAACGATCTCACTTCTTTGATATGCGTGTTGCACAGTTTTGTAGAAGAAGAGGGAAGGGGTCAGGAGAATGGGGTAAGGCACAGATGTTTGTTGTTCCTCAGTGTAATCCTGTAACCTTTCCTTGGTACCATGGCCAGTGGGAAGAAGGTCCTAATTCCCAGGTCTTGCTGCCTTCCCTCTACCTTTCTCCCAGCACTTAAGTGAGCAACTTTTGGAATTGTTACTTTATTCAATCATACCTTCTACAAATATTTTGAGTATTTACCAAATGCAAGTGGTAGAATTCAAAGAGAAGTAAAACATTTCCTGCCATCAAGAAATAAATTATCAATGGAAAAGATAGCTAACATAGTTAATATATAATGATTATACATAAATACATACTAAATATATAATTGACATTATACGAATAGTTAAGATAATAGTTTACATAGGTAACGTGATGCAAGACCTAATGAAGTACCAGAGAGTTAACAAGGAGCCCCCTACATGAATACGGAATCAATGCTTGTGTTTTTCCCTCTTAAAATATTTACCTCCCATAACTCTGATTTTTTTTCAGTTTGAGCAGTAAGTTTTGGAATAACCCCTCTTCTGGCTGTAAAACTCCTGCATTGTGACTTAATAGCCATTTCAACATGCAGCATTTATTTTTACAGTACTGCATTGCTAATGGAACCCATTCTTCAGGCACTCAGGGCAAAAAAGAGAGACTCCTTGCCAAAGGTTCATATTGAAAATGTGCTTGGTGACTCATTTAGCATATTTGATTATTCTTCATCATCCCTAGACTAGAAATAGTGAGCTCACCAATGCATAAAAAATCGATGGTGCTAAACATGGATGTTAATCAATAAAATTATGACCAGGGTATATGAATCAATTAACAAAACTGGAGAGAGAATTGTCAAACACTGCCTTTCTAGTAAAAACTCTATGTAAAATACAAATGAAAGAAGAGGTGACAATTTCCCATTGTGTTCAGGCCTTCCAAGAGTTGACACCTACGACTCAGCCGTCAGCCTAAAGCAGCCATAGTTGAAAGCTAAAAACAATAAAATTTAAATTCAGATTTTTTTTTAACACAGATAATCAAATGTCAAACGTACTACTTTCCTTTGTTATATTTCTGTGTTTGGATTAGCAAGTGAATTACTTTCCGTGAGATAGGGGCAGACCATTCCATTCAAAGAAGGAAAGCTTATTACTGTGTATGACTACGCATATACAGTAAGATTCCGTTAACCCTTTCTCATAATGTGTTAAGGTAGCATGCTTCTTTTTTTTTAAGATTTTATTTATTTATTTGACAGACAGAGATCACAAGTAGGCAGAGAGGCAGGCAGAGAGAGAGAGGAGGAAGCAGGCTGTCCGCAGAGCAGAGAGCCCGATGCGGGGCTCGATCCCAGAACCCTGGGATCATGACCTGAGCCGAAGGCAGAGGCTTTAACTCACTGAGCCACCCAGGCGCCCCGAGGTAGCATGCTTCTAATACATGTATGTGTGCACACACTCACACTCATATATACTTGAGTCTGAATTCAAGAAAAAGACCAGTGTCATCTTGGTCCTATTACTTCTGAGCTGTGCAGCTAAGCAAGTGACATCAACTACCTAAGTGACCGTGAAATTCTGAGTCTGTGTCCTTGTAGTAAGTACTCCAAAAAGTGGAAAAAAGGTTGATTAATGACTTTTCCACGTGGCCTCATAACACCGCTAGAAGTCTTACTTCAACTTTACCTAACGAAACTGAGGCTTAGCAGGTTTGGATAACTTGCCCAAGGTTACAAGCTAGAATTCAACCCAGCTACAATCTTACACTGTTGAGTCGACCGTCTCCAATTCTGTATTCCACTGCCTTTCTAAGATTCCAGACTTTTAAGATGACTAGATAAAGTTCTAATCTCTACCTAGTGGTCTGCAATTAGCATGCCCTAAAACACTTGACAATGCTTCTTTATGTATGTGCTTTTATTTATTTAATAAGTATGTCTAATAACCTTGGAGTTACTCTGCAAGATTCCTCAGAGTCCTCTGGGGCATAACCATGCTTCCTACCCCATGATAGCATGAAGTCACAAATACCAGGGACCCAGAGTTTTCCTCTTCCCCTTCGAGTGAAATGATCAGGGCTTTTACTGGACGGCTCTCTTCGACCAGTGGGTATTCACACTACTTTGATGCAAAATATGACTGTGTCCACTATAGTTCCTATTCCTCTCATTTACACTTATGATATACTGAAAAACTGAAACATCTACACTGTAAATATAGTAACAGAACTTTTCTGAAGTTCAGTTTCCAGCAATTTCGCTTATCTGTTAGAATTAATTTGTACGCTTTAGATGACATTGTAGAGGGATAGCTTGTTAAAGTTTCATGGTATTATGGCAAATTTCCCAATTTCTTCATATTTCAATTGGGAAAATAAAGATCAGGGAGTAGGAGTAACAGTCTCTGAGCATCACCAACAGATGGGAGAGAACCTTCTGGGTGCTCAGGCGCTGGGTGTGTGTTCTTTGGATACTATTCTGATACACTAGGTCATTTCCTCTGCCAAGCGTTTCTTCAGAGTCAGAAAATATGGGTCTGAATCCATGCCTTGTTCTTACTAGCTCTGCGTATGTCATACCCTCATCTCGTAAGATGAAGCTAATCATTCCTACTTCACCCAAGAGTGAGAAGGAAAGAAAATAGCATTTGTCAAAATGTCTGGTGTATCCTACATGGGATTCAGAAAATGTTTTCCAAAGAGATATTTTGTAGCACATCTGTCTGCTGATTGGAATGATCAGTCAGAGAGGAACACATCGATAATGCAAGAGAGGGAAACTGTAGAAGCAACATCTGTGCATAGGTGAGAGAGTCCGGTGCACACATGGGGTATGAGCTGGATAGTGCATCCCAGTAAGATGAGGGAAATGGGAGAATACAGCCAGACACGCTGGTAATTAGGTTGGTAGATGCAGTTGTGGGAACTTGTTGCTTCCACTTTCTCAGTAAGTTAGAAAGGAAGATCTTCAGGTGAGAGTTTGGATGATTAGTCAGGATTCCTTACAACAAGGGGGAAATATAGGTGTTAGCCACATCACCTAGATATGAAAATTCTTCCAATGTAGAACTGTTTAATGAAGGAACAAACTCACACATACTATTTACCAGGGTTATTCTGAAATATTTATTCTGCAGTGAGTATTAAGCAAGATACACCCTGTGCTGGGAACTGTGACAAGAACTGTGCCCATCAGACAGGTGACATGTGGTCCCTGACTTCAAAGAAAGTAGATTCATACATGAAGGTAAACATGAAGACAAATATGTATCTTCCTCTGGTCTGACTTGTAAGCCAGAAGTATCTTTAAGATAAAGTAAGGGTCACCGAGGCAACAGTGCAGTTCATCTGAGTTGCTTTAAAAGTCTTCTCAGAGGATGCCTGGGTGGCTCAGTGGATTAAGACCTGTGCCTTCAGCTTGGGTCATGATCTCAGGGTCCTGGGATTGAGCCCTACCTCAGGCTCTCTACTCAGCAGTGAGCCTGCTTCCCCCTCTCTCTCTCTGCCTGCCTCTCTGCCTACTTGTGATTTCTCTCTGTCAAATAAATAAATAAAATCTTAAAAAAAAGTCTTCTCAGAGAAGATGAAGGTTGGCCTACACTTTAAAAAGTGAGTTAGAGGGGCGCCTGGGTGGCTCAGTGGATTAAAGCCTCTGCCTTCGGCTCAGGTCATGATCCCAGTGTCCTGGGATCGAGCCCCGCATCGGGCTCTCTGCTCTGCAGACAGCCTGCTTCCTCCTCTCTCTCTCTCTGCCTGCCTCTCTGTCTGTCAAATAAATAAATAAAATCTTTAAAAAAAAAAAAGTGATTCGCCTCCCCTTCCAAATTTTTTTTTAATAAACATATAATGTATTTTTATCCCCAGGGGTACAGGTCTGTGAATCGCCAGGTTTACACACTTCACAGCACAGAGTGGAGGAGGCAGCATGGTGGAGAAAGATACTCCATATTTGGAGACTAGTTGATGGCTGAGGATAAATTACTGTAGGAGATAACATGGTAGGTCATGAGCAGAGGCCAGTTCACAGGGAACATTCTACACTGTGTTAACGATTAGGAGCAATCCTGTAAGCCAAAATGTGGTGTGTACCAAACATCACCTGAAGAAACCGCTAAAAGCAAACAAAACAAGCAGTTATTTCCTACATTTAACCTCCAGAAACTTAGGTAATTCTTACTCCGGTTTGAGAACGAGGGCGTTGCGGGTAACAAGATGAAGTGAAATGATTTTGCCCATCCTCTATCCTCGGTGTATTGTATAATTCATCACTAACCAAGGATGTGAGAAGTATATTCATGCTGTTTTACCATTATTCCTAAGTCACCTTTCATCTGTGTTCGGAATATGGAAGATGCTGAGAGAGAAATTAGCCAGAATAAGTATGGCCTCTTGCCCTCAAGATGTCAGATCTAAGTGAAGATCTAACAGAGCAACACAGAGAAGCAATGAACTCATGCTGAGGAATAGGAAGGAGTAGGAAGAAAAGAAGAAAGGCCTGGATCAAGCCTTTCTTTTCCCCTTATTTTCAGAACAGCAGGGATGTGGGGGATGTGAGGGGAAAATGTGGGGTTGCAGAGGAGGAGGGCAAGCCTCTTCTCCATCCTTCCACCTTTCCTTCTTGGTCCTATGTGGGCCAACCAGCAAGTTCAGCCCACGGCCAGAGCTTTAGATGTCTACGTTATTGAAATTACAAAGCAGTCATTTGAACGTCAAACTAATTATAGCTTGGAAATAATATTTGAATGCTGACTCCCTTTGCGTGCAGCCTATGAAGGAATATTCAGAGCAAAGGATGAAAATGTTCATTGTTGGCTTTTATTTAAATCAATGATCCTAAGATTTGCCTTGGAAGGTCAGGTTTTGACACTAATGACTTGCGCTAACCTTTTGGGTATAAATGTTAGAGATTCTTTTACTCATTCCTTTTTTTTTAATTGATTCCTTGATAAAGAGGACTTTAAAATTTATGTGGCATGATAAATAATAGTAAAGGCAATGTCTTTTAAGGGGGACATATTCTTTTCCCCTTCTAAATATCCTACACTCTTTTAAAGTAAATATTTTGAACCAATGGCAAACAGGCTGATAACAACATTATCTAATTACCCAAGTAATGTAGACTTACTCAAATAATCTAGTCAAGATTTATGACACACACACAAAAAATCTAATCAGAGAATGGCAGGTGTTGTGGTTAAAATTCTTCTGAGAAGAGAATTGAAAAATAAACATTTTTCTGAATCAGTATAGATGATGAGCGTGTGGTCACCGTCAAATATTTTCCTTTTTTTAATTTAATTTAATTTAATTTTTTCAGTGTTCCAAGATTCATTGTTTATGCACCACACCCAGTGCCCCATGTAATACGTGCCCTCCTTAATACCCACCATCAGGCTCACCCATCCTCCCACACCCCTCCCTTCCAAAAACACTCAGTTTGTTTCTCAGAGTCCACAGTCCCTCATGGTTCGTTTCCCCCTCCGATTTCCCCCAATTCACTTCTCCTTTCCTTCTCCTAATGTCCTCCATGTTATCCCTTCTATTCCACAAAAGTAAAACCACATGATAATTGACTTTCTCTGTTACTGTCAAATATTTTCAAAGACAATTCCAACAACTGCAAGGGACTTGGTTTTAAAGAAATAATGAAGATTTGTAAATGTGACAAACTATTGATCGAATTTTGAACCTCAGCTAAGTTTGCTCCATTCAATGAGCAAACACACTTTCTTTTCATCTTACTATTATTAGAAATGGAACCAGAGCATCTTTACACAAAGAATATATCTAGCCAGGAATTGCAATTACCCTCACAGCCCTCACATTTTATCAACAAGATTTGCCAGCAAAACATTTTGGAAATAAGGACAATAAATGAAATTCTCTCTGTGAAAGGTTACCTAAGCATTAGATAATTATTCTTCATATATTTAGCTTGATAGAATTCATACTTTAGGTGCTAGTGCATAATACATTGACTTACATAGGGTCAAATTTATCTACAGAATTATACAAGTGCTTTTGTTATTCTATTTTTGTTTTTTTACATAAAATTAATTATAGCTTATGAAAAGCTCAAGTCCAACAATTTTTATTTTGACTGTTGATAAAATTATTGGGTTTTGGTGAAATAAAGATATTTTCATCATTTTTAGATTGGGATGAGAAATTGAGGAATTGATAAAAGGAAGGAGAAACAAAAGAAGGTAGAAGAATAAAATAACAAAACCAAACAAAAATAAGAAAATCTTTGGAATGATACCACTAAGTTAAGTTTGGCTTCCCCACTAACAAATGAGCTTAACTTGACCTCTCTGAGACTCAGTTTCTTATCAATAAAGAAAGGAAATAGGGGCGCCTGGGTGGCTCAGTGGGTTAAAGCCTCTGCCTTTCGCTCAGGTCATGATCCCAGGGTCCTGGGATCGAGCCCTGCATCGGGCTCTCTGCTTGGCAGGGAGCCTGCTTCCTCCTCTCTCTCTCTCTGCCTGCCTCTCTCCCTACTTGTGATCTCTATCTGTCAAATAAATAAATAAAATCTTAAAAAAAAGGAAATAAAACCATGGACCTTGGAGGGTTTTAATCATGATTAAATGAGATGACACATTATATAATATGCAGCTAATGTTCTGGTTCCTATCTTTCTACCTTCTATGACCTTACAGAAATTTTCCATGTTGTCTTGAAGATATTATCATTACTAACATGTGAGCCAAATAAATAGTAACATAGGTGACAGTTGGAAATAAAGTTTTGGTAAATTATGTATTCATGTATCATAATGTATAGTACAAGTGAGGACCCAGGAATGCTTAACCTACAGACTCTCATGCAAGTTTATTTATTGAGAGAGTGCTCTCAGGAGAAGCCAATGGTGGAATGAGGGAAGTTCAGTAGGACAGAGAAAGGAACTAAGAGAAATCTAGCCCCAGCTTTATCCCACCAGTGAACTTTGGAATGTATTTTTCACCACAGCATGCATACACCCCTTGGAAAGCTAGCACACCCTAATATTACTCCTTCAGTGACTATTGGGTACCGCACCCCTGGTACATAGTTTGGTGCATAGCCCCCAGGCACCTCCAAGCTGGCAGGCTCCTGTAGGTCAACGGCACCCGACACTTCCTGTAGCAAGTACATCAGACTGATAAAGGGGAATTGAGTGTGGCACTGACTAAAACAGCCACAGGTAGGAGAAAGAAGACTGATTTCAATCACATCAGTTTTATTCTAAATCATGCACTCCAGCATAGAGTGCTCCCAACTTAAACAAGACCAGTATGACAACTCATTTTTCAAGACCAAATGTGAGAAAAATTACTCACTTTAAAGAAAGGTTTACTATAGGATTCTTTGAACAGGAAAAGTTTACTATAGGATTCTTTGAACAGGAAATATTCTTAGAATATTTCTCATTGAATTTTATCTACATATATTTAATTTGCCTACTAATTTTAGGAATTGGTCTCCCCAAGATCTCCAGAACTGTGGTCTTGTGAACCCATCAAATGTACAGAATGAATGTTGTAGCTATATTGTGGGATATTGTATTTTACTGACTCAGAAATTAGGATACTTTATGTTACATATATCAAATCATCCAGTTGTATACCTTAAGTATATACAATTCTTAATTGTCATTATAGTTCAAAAAGCTTTCAAAATGAACAAAATATATTGAAATGCATGACTGGAAAACATTCCTTAGTTGAGTTATGTATGCAACTTTCAGAAAGAAAGAAATTAAGATGCCTTTACTAATATCATGAATATACTTATTGGGAAAAAGAACCATTCAGGGTTGGAGTTGTCCTAGAATTAGAGTGACCAACCCTCGGTTTGCCAGGGACCAAGGTTATCCCCAGGATATGAAAATTCAGTTTTAAAACCCAGATAATCCCAATCCAGGGCAATGCAAGACCTACTGGCCAGCCTACCTGGTTGTAGCAAGAAGGTTCCTTATACTTGTGAACTGAGAAATTAGTGTATTTGGCTGTTTAGTTTTAGGTTGTATAAATACATAATTTGCCCATCCACATTTTAAATTGAGAATGAAACAAATAGTAATAAGTTTTTTTTTAAGATTTTATTTATTTATTTGACAGAGAGAGATCACAAGTAGGCAGAGAGGCAGGCAGAGAGAGAGGACAAAGCAGGCTCCCCGCCAAACAGAGAGCCCAAAGCGGGCCTCGATCCCAGGACCCTGAGATCACGACCTGAGCTAAAGGCAGAGGCTTAACCCACTGAGCAACCCAGGCACCCCAAATAGTAATAAGTTTTATGTCCTCTTCATTGCCCCCCACCATTGCCCAGTTCTTCAAAAGTTGTGTTTTTTGGTATGTTTTTTGTTTTGGGGGGTTTTTTGGGTTTTGTTTTGTTTTGTTTTTGTTTTTCAAAAGTTGTTTTTATATGAAGTTCCTAGTTACATCACAGGATTTCTGTCAGGTATCACACTTGATTGTTCTGAGGCAGAAACTGAAAATTTATGGTCATCCCTGGTTTCTCTCAGCAGGTACTGAGCAAAGCTATATCTTGATTCAGAAGTGATTTTATTTTATTTATTCCTATTAATTTCTATTTTGAGCCATTGGGATGTTAGAATTTTATCCTCTATCAACTTGAAAGCTGGCTATCTATTTTTTAAAATTTCAGGAAGCCACATCATTGACTGAATCAATTTGTAATTGGACTTCCTCAGTGTACACGAAACCCATAGTCCTGTGGTGCCAAGAGCAAATGCTCAGAATTTTAAATAATGTGCTAACTGTCATTCCATTTAAGTAACTTATGCTAAGACCAAAGAAGGAAGTGAACATATCCTGGTTTTCTCTTAACTTTAGTGTCTTCTCCAGAATATCAGCACTTTCTACCTCCCACCCAGGGCCTGGATCACACAGTAAGGTTCTTGCTTCACAGATTTTTCTCATCCAGGCAACTGCCAGCAACCCTCTGACTTCAGAGTAAAGCACAAATAAAATTTAAATTCAGAAGAGACTAGACTATTCCCAAGAGAATGAGAATACGTGATAATCTCTCTGGAGCAAGCCTGACAACGTGCTTGCCTTCAAGGGCTAGAGTATGTCCTCTATTTCAAGGAAGTTGAAAGAAGGGCCATCTTGGAAGCAAGCCATCTCTTTCAACAAATTGCTTGATTGAGTTCCAATTCTGTGCCTTGTAACACTCCCATGTGTGATGCCCTCATCCCATTAAAACTGCTGGTAAACCTTACATGAGATCACTTAGCTATTCGTTGCAAGAAAATTCCACTCAGAACAGAAGTAACTGCTACCTTTCAGTTAATACCCAATCCTTGAAAAGCAAAGAGGTGAGACCTGGTTTTACCCACTGGTCTACTTAATACTGTTGGGGTCCCTATTCACATCCATGCCAGCATGTTTGCAGGTGGAAATACCCTAAATTAACAGGAGAGTAACTTCCTCACATCAAATGCTTTACACCTGCTTCATATACACCTCTTCACAGACAACATGGCATCTCCATGGACAGAGACTGAATTCAGTCTCTGCACTTAATAGAAATCTCTAAGAAGTAAATAGAACCATGACCCTCTCCAGACAAACTTTTGATGCTTAGATATGAGGAATATTTTAGCTCTTACCCTCATAACGTTCTGCAAGGTAGGTTTTTGTTTTCCCATTTGATAAATGAGGAAAGTGGAACTCAATTGGTTTGATCACCTTGTCCAACGGGTAAAGCACAGAGAGGATTTGACTCTAAGGCTCTGGGATGCCAAAGTCCATGCTGCTTTGTTTACATACCAAAATTGCCTCCACTGAGGAAATTTCTGTTCAGTATGTTTAACTGACAGTCTCACTCAGGTACAGTAAGAGCATTTATTATAAGTTATTTAAAGCACTAATACATTGTTCTCAATGAATCAATAGTTAAATAGGAAAGACAAGGTAGCAATTAATCCAATGCAGAGTAATGCATACATTCATAGGGCAAATTACCGAACACTATGGGAAACTTAATAAAAACACTTAACCTGGTCTTTAAGATTTAGGGCTCTTGGAGGAAAGAACATCAAAGATGAATTTTGAAGGTCAATTAGAGATTATCAAGATGGCACTAAGATAGTAGGCTACCCCAAACCTTCCAGAGAGGGTAAATGTAATAAACTGGAACTAAGGGGTTAATGAATACATGAGAATCAAGCCAAAAGCCATCTTTCAATAAAGAAGAATTGCAAATTTAAATGATCACGAAGCAATAGAGAAGAAAGAGATTTTGAATAAATATATTCTAAAACAAATAAGCCGTTGCAAATTCTCCAACACCGGACTATCCAACAGCAGCCCCCAGAGAATCCTCTAAAGGCACTTTGCCCTGAAGCATGTTAAGGATGCAGGGGAAAATATGTGAATCTAATGCCACATTCCAAGCCTCTGCTTATCTGTAATGTTTTTAATACTAAGCAAAATATGGATGACAGATGTAAGATGATCTTTTATTCCCTAGGCTCAGTGAAATTACATTAAATGGAAATAAGCAGCCTGCCTTAGAAATTGGAGTGTGACCCCTTTGCAAGCAGCATCCGGCAATAGGCCTGTCCAGGAGTGCTTGTAAGGCCATTGCCCCAGGGTAACTGCACAATGGGTGGTGGGTGAGTAGAAGCTGTGCAGAGGTGAGAGCAGCAGTACCTGACGCAAAATTTTAAGAGCATCTTTTTATCAGCTCTTTGATTGTGCAAAGCCTTTTATGCAAAATCAGATTCAGTATCTGTTGCTCAAACTTGCCCCAGGGGTCCAATCTGGCAAGAACTTAAAGAGTACCTATAACTGGTATCACAAATGTCGGGTGACAAAGAACAGACGTTCAGCAGCTGTATCATTGTAGGAGGAGGCTTCACACCACACAGAACCAAGTTCACTTACTGCATTCTCACTGCTAAGGGACAGCAACACCTCCATCCCTGCTATGTCGCCGTGTTCCTGTCTCCAAAAGGTGTTTTATGTATTTTTAATGCAGCAGTAATAAGATTATTAAAAATTAAACCAGCGGTGTACTTTTACTGATATACTTTCTGTGTAGTTTGCTAATTAGAGATCTGGAAAACCCATCTTTTATAATTGGTTTTTCTTATTTTAAAACATTTCATTCAGTGATGGCCCATAGTAAATTTTGCTCCATACCAAGAGAGAGAATGGAAGCTGATCTAAATGAGAACAAACCCAACCTATTCTAATTAACATGATTCAACGGAACTGTAATGGTATCAAAACAATTGACTTTTACCATTCCAACTTAATTGTTCTACAAAAGGCAGAGTAATGTATGCTGCCTCCCCTTAAAGCAATTTTAAAGGCGACATCTTTGAAGTATGGCACCAGTGATTTTTTTTCTCACCCACAATTTGTGAATATTGTTTTAAAACACCATTAAGTCAAACAACCATAGTCTAATTAAGTCTTTTGCGGTTTTAAGGCAGTTTCATGAAATGCCACTGGATTTATTTGACTCTTTTCTTCACTTGACTGAAAGTTCTTGAGAGGCTGAGTGAATGAATCTAAGCCTTGAATTCTGGTCCTGAGGAAATAAATGCTGCAAAGTATTTGGGTTGAAAAAGTATTGCTTAATGTCATGTTTGAAAACAAAACTGAAGGACTTACTCAGCAGTTCTCCCAGAATATCATGATACTGCTTTAGGCAAGTCCTACTAGCGTCTCTCTGCTCTGGTGGGTACCGCTGCAAAAGGGTGAGTTAAGAAGTTGTAGGAAGATGAGCACTTGGGATTTATAACAATATGAACCTGTCAGAGAATAATAGAAGACCCCAGAGCTAAAATACAAGATAATTTTGTAAAGCTAAGTTTATTTGCTTGATGAACAAGAGAGTTATGTATCTCTCAAAAAAAAAAAAAAAATGAGTTCAGCAAGTATCCTGGAGCTGAGTGACCAAGTGAGGATAGAAACAAAGGAAAGGACTTATTCCATGTTAGGATCCAAGCATGGCATTCTAATGGATTCATTAGAGAACTGGGCAGGACATTCCTCCTTAGATTGACCATTTATCTTGTTCAGCTTCCAAAAGTGTGGTTTGAGATTTTAGAGAGGGCCAGAGTGGGTTCCTAACACTGCCAGACTCTGCACTCAGGCAGCAGATGCTGGTGTAAGCACATGCAGGGAGTTTGGGCAAACTTCCAAACCAAATACGGGAAGGAATAGAACAGTGGACTCTCAGAGATCGTTCCATTGAACATCTTCATGTATAGAAACAGACATGGAAACCCCATGAGATAAAGTGATTTTCCCAAAACCACAAAAGTCTGACTACTTGCAGGAAACTCAAAGTTAAAATGGATTTAGATTGAGAAAAATTGGACTATCCTATTGTGATCAAGATAGGATCCCAAAAGTCTCTGACAGAAAGTTTAACAGAGAAGGGCTTATGTTATCTCAAAATAATTTCTGATTAAAGTATGTCGTGTTTGTGTCTTCTAAAGTTGAATATCAAATAATTTTAAATGGAAGATTTTAGCCAGAAATCAATTTATTGCATGTACACGGTATATTCTATGCATGTAGCACTGTTAGGTGAAAAAGGAGTGGTGAGCAGTGAAAGTCAAAGATGAATACAAACCTGCTCCTGACCTTGTGGAATCCATAATCTGGAGGGAAATACACTAATCATAATACAAGACTGGTATGATGTGAGCTGTAATAGAAAATAAATACAATACCATTAAATTCCAGAAGAAAAGCTACACAGTTGAACAGAAGGGATTGGGAATGGCTTCAGAGAGAAGACAGTATTTGAACTGACCTTTATTTTTTTTCTTTTTACCCATTCAATAGTATTTAGTGAGCACTAGATGAACATACTGTTCTTAGTAATTAGGATACATCAGTGAACAGAATAGATAACTACTCCTGCCCTTGGGAAGCTAACCTTTATTCAATGAGCAGTAAGTATATCTAAGAACATATCAGGAAAGAGAATTCCAGGTAAAGGGAGTAGCAAAAACAAATTAATGAGTTTTGAATATGGGTGCAATCTGGGGAGGAATGCATATGATTAAAAGACAAAGTTCATGTACAGCCATTAGGAGGAAACATGGTAAAGAGGAGGAAAAATAATTTCCTTCTACCCCTCTTAAGTTCTTGAGTGAGATGACCCTGTTAAAAAAAAAAGTTAACAGGAGAAAAACAAACAAAAGTTTAATAATGTGTATACTTCCTGTATACATGGGATATGCCCAGAACACCTTAGTAACTCTGGAGGGGTGAAGAAACCAGGTTTTCCAGCAAAACACAGTAAGCAAGGCTATGGCTATTAATGCAGATTTTAAAAATGCAGATTCCCTCATTCCCACCTCAAATGTGTCCTGATGATTCTGCACTCTTTAAAATTTAAAGGCCACTACATTAATATAATTGATGATGTAGAAAGGCAGTTGGTTTTTTTCTGACAAGCAGCATAGAGTGTTAAGATACAAAATTCAGCAGAGTAAATTTGAGGATTTAATAGGCTTCGTTAAACAATTCATGAATAGGGCAACATCCCATGTAGCAAGTAGAGGGTTGCTCCAAGGAGTTGTACAAAATGGATGGTTTTTTTAGGAAGGAGGATGGGGCAAGAAAGTTATAAGGAAAAGAAAGGAAAGAAAGAAAAGAAAGGTCACTTTCCATTTGGGGGATGGTGCAAGGGGGTCTTAACATGCCAATTACCTCATCTTCCACTGTGGGAAGGACAGGGCCCATGTTACAAACTCATTGACACCCATCAGAAAATTCATGACTGACAGTTTAAGGTTTACATTCTTAGAGGAGGTTGAAACTTTAATTAGTTCAGATACTAAGCCCTGGTTTGGTGACTTGTTGTGGTCCAAGTAACAGCACTTTGGGCCTGTGGTTTTCTTTTTAACAAAAGAAAAGCTCTGAGATGGATTAAGGTTTATTGCAAAATGGTCTGTGAGTAATCATGTATCTGTGAGGAGAGTTAAGGAATTTTTAACTAGGTCACGGTAATAAAAGAACTGAATTTTTATTGAGCTTCCATCCGACAGTACTCTGTTAGATGCTTTGAAGCATTATCTCTTTTAATCTTTACAACAACTAGGTAAAGACTGTATTGATTTTTGCAAATGGAGTTTGAAGAACTTAAGGAACTTGCCCAGTCACCCAACTAATCAAAGACAGAGCCAAGATTCAAACCTATGTATTTGATTCCAAAGTCAAGCTCTTCCTAATACACCATATTAAAACTTGATAACAATTATAATTAACTATCATTATGTCTGAAACTATCTTTTTTACAATGCTGGGTGTATAACTAAAATTTGTTTATGAATAATACGTGAAGACCAATGAAGAGCTTATTATCAGTATGTTTTTGTTGCTTTTAAATACTTATGATTTCTTTCTTTTTTTGTTTGGTTAAACTCATGAAAGCACATCAATTTACAATTTTATTAAATTCTCCTCTTTTACTGGGAAACTTTGCATTTTCCATACAGCTTTCTGAACTACAAATTGGTTCTGTCACATTGCCATGTGATGTGTCTTATAAAAGTCAAGGCATTGATGACATCTCAGAATAACAGAAAAGGAGGTTTTTTACCTTGATGAACAATGAGGAAGACAATGTACTGATAAGAAGGAAATCCAGGGGAAATCCAGGAAGAAGGTTCAAAGGAAAGAGACTCATTGTGACCAAAGATAAAGGCCTTTAAACATTTTCCTCAGTCTTACAGTTAAATTTTAAGTCAGCAAAAGTTATCAATATTTGTGGTATAAAGCCAATGAACAGCCACATGCAAGTAAATCCAAAATGGAAACCCTAGAAAGTAGAACCATCCTGCTCTATTTAATGCACTAGTGGACAGTTAGGATGGGGTTCTGAAGGGCAGCAAAGGGAATGATGACAGGAAAATTAGAGGCATGTCAACCAAACTAGCATTAATACCAAGAGTTCAACATTTTCTAGATGTTCCTCTTGCTCTGCACCCTGATGGCCATTGGAATGCTGTATGTACATCCCAGTTATCCCATGATTTCTAATAGAAAGGCTGATGACTTCTTTTAGTTTAGTCAAGATACCAGAACTCTCTAGTCATGAGATATTGATCTTCAGGAGACGCTGCTCTGTGTTCCATGAAGAAAGTAAGAAGGAAGGTACTAGAGGCCAGGTCAGAGGTTTTATTTTTCTAACCAAACGGAGAAGATCCAAATTGGGTCCATTTGGGCAACTCAGGCTTCGAAAGTGCCATTGAGTTAGTGGGAAACTAAGATTTTAGTGCTTAATTTTTTTGTGTCTTGGCTTGAGAGTGTCCATTCCTCATGACCTATGCAAAGTCAAGTGTGAGGAGTTAAATTGGGAGAAACTGGCCCACACCTCCTCATTTTCTCTTTCATGACCTTATTTATAGGAATGCAGTGTGGTTAAGGAGAGAGTATTTGAGATAGAATAGGTTCTGGATACCTCCAGTGCATTTTAGTAACTGTAGCCTTGTCTCTTCTATAAAGTGGAGATACTTCTTCTTACCTTATCTGGCTGCTGTTAAGATCAAATGAGCTAATATTCCTATACCACTTCCTATTTGTCAATATTTAACTTTATAAAAGTTATCAACATGGTTTTCATACAAATATAAAGAAAGGCTGGTGCCAAAAATACACTTAACTTGAGGTGCCTGGGTGGCTCAGTTGGTTGTGTCCAACTCTTGATTTCAGCTCAAGTCATGATCTCTGGCTCCTGGGATAGAGCCCTGCATCAGGCTCCCCACTCAGCAGGGAGTCTGCTTGAGGATTCTCCCTCTCCCTTTGCCCCTCCTCCCACTCACGCTATGTGTCTCTCTCACTTCTCTCTCAAATAAATAAATCTTAAAAAAAAAATTACACTTACCTTCACGATGGAACTAGCAGGGTGGTAAAAATGGTTTAAAGAATTGGAACAACAATGATTATGTAATCCACTAGGAGAGGCTGAGTTACAGACAAAACTGATTATTGTCCTACAAAACAATAAAACCATAACCTCTGAGGTTATCCTTCATACCAGTTATGAATTATTTGCATCTTCTTTGGACAAAAATCTACAAATTAACATATAATTTCATAGCCTTGATCCTAAACAATGGAAAATAGTAAAACAAGCAAAAGTACAATCACCTGGAGAATTAAATCTTCCTTGGGTGGGCATGTTAGACAATGATCCCATAGGACCTTAAAGAAGATGCAGTCATCCTTTTGCTTTATTTCCAAGCTCTAGACAATTTGTTCAGAACTCCCCTTTTATATCATAAATAATCTTCAAAGATTGTTCATGTTACAAAAAGTCTGGTGTCATTGTGTTTGGACCTGATTAATTTACATGCAAGTTGTTAATCAATCACATAAGCCTCTTTGAACATGGCCAGCATATTCAGAGCTACTATTTTTAAACAACTACTCAGTCCAGAAAAGTAACTTTTATATGCAGATTTCTAAAGGAAACTCTGATTGCATTTTCAAAAGATTTTTTTTGTTCCAAACATGTTTTTTTTTGCTCTTATGGGGTCTTTTATCCCAAGGTGTATTCCTTTCCTATTGCCACTTTAATGAATCACTACAAACTTGGTGGTTTAAAACAACACAAATTTATTCTGTCTTACAATTCTGAAGTCAGAAGTCTGATATGGTCTCAGAGGGCTAAAGTCAAGGCATCAGCAGGACTGGTTCCTTTTGGAAACTCTACAGGAAAATCAGTTCCTTTATTTTTTTCCAGTATCTGGAAACCTCTAATAATCCCTGCCTTGTGGACCCTTGCCTTTATTTTCAAAACCAGCAACAGCTTTGCATATTTCAGTCTCTTTTTCTTTGTCTCTCTCCTTCTGCCTGTCTGACTTCTCCTGGGGTCCTCTTGTAAAGACTCTTGCAATCACATCAGGCCCCCAGATAATTCAGTATGATCTCCCCACTTTATGATCCTTAACTTGATCATATCTACAAAGTTCCTTTTGCATATTTTAAGCTATGGGTATTGGAACATGGAGACTTGGGGGTTGGGAGGGTGTTATTCTCCCTACCACACAAGGGTAAGAAACTAAATCCAAGAAATTGTTCTGCACAGCATTCCTATAATACCTATCTATATTTTGGTGAATTTCTCTTTGAAGTACCCAAAAGCTGATATATTTCCTGACCTGTCAGACAATGACCTTCTTTACCACCTATAAGTGTGAGATTCCATAAATCACAGAACAAATAACAGACCAGTTTCCTGAGGCAGTTTCTGGCTCTTTGGTCTACAGATAAAAGAAAGCATATGTTCCTTAATGGAATAAATGAGATTTATTCTCAGATGTAACAATCCTGGTATCACCTCATTTATACAACCAATTTGTCAAACTCTATCCTGGTAAAACAGAAGACAGATATTTGTTGTCTTATGCAAATGACCACATTGCCATAAAATTTAGTAAGCTGTTACTGAATTCTGAGATGTCAGGGAGAAGAAAATACCATGTAAAGAATGTATCATGTGTAGGTTAATATGTTGAGGTTTGCAGGTAAAGAAAGGACATCTTCATTCCCTTAACAGAACATTTAAAACCATATTAGCATACTCAAACCCAAATAATCACACAGATTTCTCATCATTATTCATTTTATCTTACTTAAGTCTTATACATCTGGACCACCCTGTTTTCATGAGGTCTACTCTGGACCTACTAAAAAGAGTTCTAAAGGTCCCAATTCAGTGCTCTTGTAACAGTCCAAATTGTCTAAGTGACATCAATTTAAGCTCCAAAGTCTGTCCCCATGGCTCTATTTCTTTTTTTTTCTTAAAGATTTTTATTTATTTGTTTGACAGATAGAGATCACAAGTAGGCAGAGAGGCAGGCAGAGAGAGAGGGGGAAGCACGTTCCCTGCTGAGCAGAGAGCCTGATGTGGGGCTCGATCCCAGGACCCTGAGATCATGACCTGAGCCGAAGGCAGAGGCTTAACCCACTGAGCCACTCAGGCGCCCCAGCTCTATTTCTTAAAGTACCAATAGGTAAGAGAATCTGGCACCATTTTCCTAAGAGCCTCTGCAACTGCCATTCTTTGACAAAGACCCATTTTTCAGTCCATAGGGTATAACAAAACTTCATACAAACATGAGGAGAAAGTAGAAACCATTTGTTGATGCAAGGTCTATCATCATATTACATAGAAGGAAAGTTATAAATGTATGCCTTCTTGAGAGCAGACTAAGGACGCCAAGACCAGTTATCATTTTAAAAGAAAGAGAAAAAAATCCCACCAGTTTTCCATTCATGTAGTATTTGACATAACAGAATTCACAAACTTAAAATATGTATCTTTCTAATAAAACCAGCCAAACTGAACAAACTTTGCCAAAAATTTAACACACATCTTTGTTTTTATTCAGACTTACCATGTTTGCACCAACACAAATTTAAATCCCTTCAAATAGTATACACACTCATGCTCTTTTGTTTACTGTAGTTTTCATAATTTGGTACATATTTTCTCTTTAGCTTGTATTTAAAAGTGCAGCCCCAGTTTGTTTTGTGAGATTAAGAGTCATTTATGGTTTGTCTCCCTCCCAATCCCATCTTGTTTCATTTATTCTTCTCCTATCCCCCTACCCCCCCATGTTGCTTCTCCATGAAATGACTCTTAATCTCACAAAACAAACTGGGGGTTGCTGGGGGGAGGTGGGATTGGGAGAGGGGGAGGGGGCTATGGACATTGGGGAGGGTAAGTGCTATCGTGAGTGCTGTGAAGTGTGTAAACCTGGCGATTCACAGACCTGTACCTGGGGATAAAAATACATTATATGTTTATTAAAAAAAAAAAATTTGGAAGGGGAGGCGAACCATAAGAGACTATGGACTCTGAAAAACAACCTGAGGGTTTTGAAGGGTCAGGGGTGGGAGGTTGGGGGAACAGGTGGTGGGTAATGGGGAGGGCACGTTTTGCATGGAGCACTGGGTGTTGTGCAAAAAGAATGAATACTGTTACGCTGAAAAAATAAATAAAATGGGAAAAAAAAAAGTACAGCCCATTACCCTACATATAAATGTGTATTATGGAGCTCTGTAGAGCCACATACAGCTTTTGAACATCTTTTTCAATGTGGCAAAAAGAAGCATATTCATTACCATGACCCAAAGGACAGTTTCTATGTAATATATAAAAATAATAAGATATATAGAAATATACATGTATATATGTACACACACATATATAGTGACCAGTACATCAGTATTATCTCTTACTGAGAAGCCATTTAGATACTCAAAGAGTATCCATTAACTTAATTTATCATTAGTTTGAGGTCTTAAACTCAATAAGGAACTTGGAAATTATGCTTAAATAGATACAAAAATTCTGTCAGGATTCTAATTCAATGTGATTACATACACAATTTTATATCTCCTTCATTTTAAACATTATGTAACAATTCTAGCAATTCAGTAAACCAGTATAAGAAGTTTAAGAAATTCATGGGGTGCCTGGGGTTACTCAGTTGGTTAAGTGTCTACCTTCAGCTCAGGTCATAATCCCCAGGGTCCTGGGATGGAGGCCCAAGTCGGGCTCCCTGCTCAACAGAGAGTCTGCTTCTCCCTTTGCCCCTCCCCATCACTTGTGCATGCTTTCTTCTTCTCTCTCTCTCAAATAAATAAATATTTTTTTAAAAAGAAGTTTAAGAAATTTGACTACTTACCCTCTTCATCAAGAAACAAAAAAACAGATTGGTAAAAAAAGGAAGACTGAAACTGTAACTCAATACTGGTAAAATTAAGGGACATGTATTGATTGTTTCAGTTAATTTTTTTAAAAGATTTTATTTATTTATTTGACAGAGAGAGATCACAAGCAGGCAGAGAGGCCGGCAGAGAGAGAGGAGGAAGCAGGCTCCCTGCCGAGCAGAGAGCCCAATATGGGACTCGATCCCAGGACCCTGAGATCATGACCCGAGCCGAAGGCAGCAGCTTAACCCACTGAGCCACCCAGGCGCCCCTGTTTCAGTTAATTTTTTAAAAAATCCTTAAGTGCGGTCAAAGATGCACTTGCGTTTTTAGCTTCTGAGCTAGAAATTTCTGAGAGGTTTTTTTTAAGGGTAGCACATAAAATATAATAAAACTTTAGTTTCTCTATATAATAGGAATCCTGGGTATATTAATATAAGTAATCAAAGATATAGTCTCTAGGGTTGCAGCCTTAGTTCCACATTCTTAGCCATGAGTTGAAAGTAAACATAGAACACAAAAAATCTTGAACATGGAATTCAAGGAGTATTTCTCCTTTCCAGCGAACCTGAGATGTATTCTTGCTCAGACAAAAGAAAAAGGCTAACAGACCAGATTTTCAATCATTTGTCACACTACTGACAGAGAATTAGATTACTTTCTTTACATGACAGACCACCATGTACTCAGAAAAAAACACCAGATTCCAATTCAATGTTGCAGCCAATAAAGAATGACTTAGTGGCCACGTGCAAATCAGATTCCCATGTACACAGCATGTTCTTCTGCCTGTGTTCATGAGGCTAGACTAACATGCAGATAACCACTAGTCCCTAGACCTGGTAATGGCCAAAACTAAGATTTTTTTTTTCAAAATCAAAATCTTCTGAGACACAAAGTGCTCCCTTAACTATGCAGTAGAGATGGCCCAGTGGTCAGAGACCAGACACAGATACACTGGTCCCTGCACCCAGTATAAAAAATAGAAAGAGCCCAAATTATGAGTTAGACAAGGTACTTACGGACTGAAATACTTGGGCAAAAATCAATATCAAAATATAGAGTGAAAAGAAAAGAACAAGAGAAACAAAGAATCAGCAAAGGTAAAATCCATTACTGTTTGGGATCTTCTCCAGGACTAGGATAAAGAGGACAAAATGACCCATAAGTTTGCCTTTGGCAGGTAAGTGAATTTTGTCATCTTGGTAGAACCATTTCCAAAACAAAATATAATTTTAAAAGAGTTACCAATGTGACTAACACAAATATAAAGTGAGCCACTGTTGAAGACACATTTTACTTTGAGGGAATGAAGCTCATTCCGGGGAGATGTAGAGGAAAAATAATTGTGGAGGCTACCTGGAAAATCAAAACTAGTTAACGTGCCAGGGCAATAAAATTATAATTTGAGGGTTTTCTTTTCTATTAGATGGAAATCGCTTACATCATAGATTTACATTTTACAAAGTCTGGGAATAAAGATATATTTCCCTAGAGAATCAAATCATCTTTGAGTGAGCCTCTTAGACAAGGACCACAATGACAAAGGGCATGCAGTCTTTTTAATTTTTTTTCCTTTATTTTCAAATTTTGGTAAGTTTCAATAACACATAGCATAGTCATAGAAAAATTTCTTTCTCTCATCTTTATCTAATTCTAAAGAAAGCTAACCTTTGGGTTTGCCATGAACATTCTATTTACAATATTCTTACCAAAAAAAAAGCAGAGTTCCTTAATATGTAAATGAAAATGCTAGAAACCACTGTCCTTACAAGATTATATCTACTAAAGAAGCACATTCTCTCCTGCTCTCAAAAAAGAAGTTTCTTTCAATAAGAAAGAATTTATTCCCCATGGTAAATAGGAATGGCTGTGTCAGGGAAAATTCTAAGAAAGGAGGCTTTTTGTGCTTTTATATATTTAAGTCCCCTTTAGGAAGAAAATGAATAAAAGCAATCATTTTTACAAAATGAAGTTAAAAGTTAACTATTACAAGAGCCTAGAGTTAGGTACTAGCCACTTAATTCCTCAAAACTAAAATACATATAATTCATTTGGATAGTAAAGATTATCTTGAGAAAGAGCATACAAGTAAGACATTAATCAAGACTTTTCTTTTTCTTCTTTCAGCTCTTGATTTCTGTTTCTTGGCCATCAGATAATGTTCCTGATAAGAGAAAAGAAAAAAGTCACACCATTTGATCTACTTGCTATTAGACAATTATTGTTAAGAGGTCTTATGCAGGGTAGAAATTAAAGCTAGTTCCTAAAATAGGGACAATAGTTTAAGTATTGTTTTCAGTTAAGCATACTATAATTGTCCCCTGTGCAAATGCTTCTACATAAGGCAAACAAATTGTAATTATGACTAATATAATTATATATCATTATCTAAATTGTATATGCTTTAGCCTTGCCCCAGAAAATCATTTCCTTATGGATCTTATTCCTCATATCCAGGAGTTAGTCATTGCCTATTCACTTTCATCAATAATACATTGATGATTAATAAATGCTAATCAACAATTACTTTGAAAAACTAAACAAAGAACATGGACAGACATGCTCATAAAGGGATGGGAGGCAGGAAGGCAAGGCAATTGTGTCAGCAAGAGAAGCTTGACTTTGAAGGTCAAAAGATATTTCAGTTCAGTAAAGAACCAGGCAGGGAGTCTTTGTAGATATTTGAGGCAGGGAAGGAAGCATTGTTAAAGCACGAAAAGGAACTTTTTGCCACTTGGATGAGCAGGGAGGAGAAGCGAGAAGTGGGAATTACACTGCACCAGTGACCGGAACACTAAATTCAAGATCCAAAGCAACGCAACAGAATCCAAACAAAGGGACACAATAGACACACTTAGTGGAAATGAAATTGGATTTCTGAACTGGATTTTAAGACCCGGCTATGAGCTATATGCTACATCAAGAGATAAATGTTACCAATTTTGCCCATTTTCAGAGAGCTCCCTAAACTCTGGACAATGTATCGAATTGACTCACAGCATGACCCCCAAGAAGGAAAAGTTGTCTGTAGAAAAAAAAACCTGTCTGAAAATCCTGTAGAACGTTAATGAAGAAAACTACCTCTTTCCACACAGATCAGAGGGAGGGTTAAAACTGCACATTTTGAGAAGCACAAAGAATGGGCCCGAAAAACTGATTTAGTCCAAATCCCTAACACTGAACAGATCTCCACCCAACTGAAGTCTTAGACGAACTGTTTCCCACCCTCAGTTAGATGCTACAACACGAATGCAGCAGTTTTTTTGTGACTCTCATCTACCCCACCAATCCATGAAACCAGCCTTTTACTTGCCAGAAGTGGCCAGAATATAAAAAGTAGGATTGGAATATGGTGGAGAGGAAAAGGAGATTGCAATACCAGGAGGTGTGCCTAAATAAACACAGGAGAGGACACGCCTTACTTGGATCCAATATCGATTTTTTTGGTCCCTGTGCAGAGAATGTGATTACCTGTATTTCATCAAAGTGTAACAACAGGTGTTACTGTCAACTGTAAAAATATACCATCTCGTTTTTAAAGCTAATGCTAGCATTTGGCATTATGACCTCCCTTGGCAAAAAACTCTGGAGGCAAATTTCAAGGATCTGAGGTATTTCTTTTGTGTTACTGAACATCTAGTTTGGCCTTACAGATGGCCCAGATGAGAGCTGAAGGCTTCGTGTGTCCATGTGTCATTTCCTGACATGAATTTAACTTCCAGCATTATCAAGTGATAAAATCTCCTTCTGACATGATTCCCATTCCACCTGTACAGTAGCCAGAAAATATGTCTAGGTTAATTGTGTTGGATCCTGGGGCGCCTGGGTGGCTCAGTGGGTTAAGCCACTGCCTTGGGCTCAGGTCATGATCTCAGGGTCCTGGGATCAGGTCCCGCATCGAGCTCTCTGCTCAGCAGCGAGCCTGCTTCCCTCTCTCTCTCTCTCTGCCTGCCTCTCTGTCTACTTGTGATCTCTCTCTCTGTCAAATAAATAAATAAAATATTTAAAAAAAAATTGTGTTGGATCCTGATAATTAGGTTGATCCCATTCTCTATTCTGTCTGTAAGAACTTCAATGGCAATGCTTTCTTCTTGAAACTGGCTACCCTGCTAGGGAAGTATTTCCATTGATAGTTAACGGTGTGCAAGTTGGTGGGACAGGGAGACGGAGGAATTGTGCTGTCCCTATGTTCGTATGTGGGCATGTGAATACGTTTCATTTTGTTCTGTGAGAACTATTTGCCAGCCAGTCCTCTGCTTGTAATCTTGATCTTTGAGTCATCTTCTCCCAGTTCTGCTAAAATGATCTCCCTAGAGAGCACATCTTCTCATGACAGTCCTAGGCTTAAAACATTCCGACCATTCCCACATGTCTACTGAGCAAAGTCCAAGCAAAAAGTAGCACAGTCCATAAAACCCTTAAAAACAAGTGCCCGCCTACCTCCTTCCTAGGCTCATTTCTCATCATTCCTTACCTTGCATTATAGATCCATGGCAGACATAACTTATACTGTATTTCATGCTTTTTACTCAGGCTGTAGAACTTTGCTAGGCCAACTTCTTCTTTTTTTTTTTCAATCTTTCTTTTTTAAAGATTATTTATTTATTTATTTATCTGAAAACGAATGACCACATGAGAGGGAGAGAGAGAGAGAGAGAGAGAGAGAAGGAGCAGGGGGAAGGGGCAGAGAGAGAAGCAGATGCAACGCTCAGCAGGCCCAAAGCAGAGCTTGATCCCGCAACTCTGGGATCATGACCTGAGCCAAACACAGCCACATAACTCACTGAGCCACCTAGGTGCCCTGCTTGGCCAATTTCTCATCCTTTGAGAGCTTGGGCCTTCCTTCTTGTAGGAGTTGTGGCTGAATCTTTCTTTCTGGGCAGTTGGGGTAAGTACTTCTTCCCAATACTTCTTTCTTCAATGACTATGTGCAAATCCTTTCCTCACACCCGTAAGGCTTTGTTGAAATACATGAATGTTCTTGTTCCTACTAAACTGTAAACTATAGGTGCTATATTCTGAGATAGTTTCTGGTACAGAGACGAGGAGAAGCAGCAATACCAACAGTGTTAAATCCTCGTCCAAAGGCAGGAGAAGACCAACGTCTCAGCTCAATCAATGAGACAGGGAGAGCACATTTCCCTTTCCTCTGCTCATTGTCCTAGTCAGGCCCTCCATGTATTCGATAATGCCCACGCGCACTGGGGAGATCTGCTTTATTCAGTCGACTGATTCCAATGGAAACACCCTCACAGACTGTGTTTAACTAGATAACTAAACATCCCATGACCCAGTCAAGTTGACACATAAAATTAACCATCACAACCTCAAATGTAAAGTCAAGATTTCGACTAATTTGTAGGCAGCATGAATCCACTATGTACTTTATGTGCTGGGAGAAATTGCATGAGCATGAAAATTTTATTTCGGGACAATGAATCTGATGTTGGTTTGTAATATGAAATACAGAAGAGATCCGAAAAGACTATACATGTGAGTCCTGACATGTGAGGTTATAAAAGCCAAACTCCAGGGTTTGTGGAGAATGTGGGAAGGAAAATAAGAGATAGTTGTCAAAATAATCCTTAAGTTTTCAGTGCTTTCAGTGAGTTAAGAATTGTGTGAAGTGCCATTTAAATCTCACAGAAACCTTGCATGGATCAGATACTGAAATTTGAGACAATCCAGATTCAGATTAAGTCACTTGCATGAAGTCACACTTCAGAGATTCAAACCCAGCTCTGTGATAAACTCATACTTCCACTACATTGCTCTACCTCTTGGCCAAGTGGATAAATCAGTCAGCAGGTGCACATGGTAGAGACACCCCAGATATAGTTCATCTTCCAGGATTTTCTTCACATTTTACAAATGTCCAGTGATTTTGGTAAAGCCAGGAAAGAGAAAAACAGCCAGGACTGAGTTCCCGTTGTGTCCTCATTTGTAAGTCAACTTGAATTAGACCAGATTGCCAAAAATCGCCTAGAGACTGAAGCTCAAGAAACTCTGGGGCCACTCTTTTTTATTTAACGAAACCACCAAAGATGTCCAGTGTGAGTTCTGTGACAGGGAGACTGCTGTGACTTTTAGTTCTTAACATGATGTGGATATACATGTGGCCGGCAGAATAATGGCTCCTCTAGATGATATCCATGTCCTAATTCCTAGAACGTGTAAATGTTATATTTTTTGGCAAAAAAAAAAAAAGGACACTGCATATATAACTTAACTGAGGATTTTTAGATGGAGTAAGTATCCTGGATTATCTACATGAGCCTAAATGCCATCACATGTATCCTTATAAGAGACAAGCAGACAGATGGCAGACTAGGAGAAGGCAATGTGACCACAGAGGCAGAGACTGGAGAGATACTACCACAGGACAAGGATTGCTGGCAGCCACCAGGAACATGAAGAGTCAAGGAACAGAGTCTCCTGTGAGTCTCCATGAGGGAGCATGACCCTGTTACACTTTGATTTTGTCCAGTGTTACTGATTTTGGACATCTGCTCCTGGCCTCCAGAACTATGAGAGAACAAATTTCTGCTGTTTTAAGTCACCCCACTTTGTGATAATTTGCTACAGCAGCTATAGGAAACTAATACAGTGGCCAAATGATATTGGAAGGCCTAAATCTGGATATCCTAAAAATTCGATAATGCATCACCGGATTGTATCCTTTTCACAGAGAAAAAAAAGTGGGGGAGAGGATACTTCCCCTGGTCAGTACCTTAAAAAGGATTTGACTTGACCTTGGAAAACAGAGTATCATGGCTTCCCAGACTTTGTTTACTCCATGTGTAGACTATTTTGCAGTCATTCCTTTCATACTGACCATTTAAATTGTCATTATCACAGATTTGACTGATGTTAGATGTTAGAACTGACAAAATAAATGAGTGCTAATAAAACAGGGAAGTGTTCTGCCGTTGAGCTACTGAAGCAATGCGATACTTTCTGACACCACAGTGAAACCAAATAATTGGATACCGTGATAAATCCGAGGTATTACAATTTTGATGGTGTTAGGATTATGATAAGTGTGAAACAGTAATGCCATGTTCCTTTTGTCCATAGGCCCGGTGGGATGGTCTGACTGGGCGTATCACCTTCAATAAAACCGATGGCTTGAGGAAGGATTTTGATCTGGACATTATTAGTCTCAAAGAAGAAGGAACTGAAAAGGTAACCTTCTCAATAATAAATTTCAGAATAAAATAAAGAGCACACTGTTCAAGCATTTTAATTGCACCCACAAATAGCAGAGCGATAAGATGATTCTCTTAGCATGTTCATTTATGGCCAGTTTTCTAGCTCTCTCTCCCTACTCTGCTGATAGATGCTGACATGCTAGTTTCTGAAATTGTATGTTATTAATAGCAATGCTAACATTCATCTAGTGCTTAGTTTCTACAGCAGGCATGATTACAGTATTAAATACATATGGCCCTATGGGTAAGCTGTCATTAGCCCCATCTCTCAAAGGTTTTAGGAAATTATGTTTAGATGTGGAAAACAAGGAGTTTGTCAGTGATTTATCTATGGAATGGTTTCCAAGTTTTACTCAGCAATGAATTTTAATTGCACTTGAGATTGACAGAGGGACAGACTAAAGTAGGAGAGAAAGGGCTTACTGGAGCCTTGATTTTAGGAGGAAATAGGCCAAAAAATCATTTCCATGCTGGGTTCTGATCTTGGGATTATTTTAGTTGTAATTCTCAATCTCTCAAAGTTCTGAGTTCCATAGGAGCTCAAGCAGAGTAATGCAAATGTGAACTACTTAGTTAAATAATAACAATAGTGATAAAAGAATTTGGCTCCTTGGTGTATTTTATTATACTAATTTTATTATTCAAAATTATGCACTGGAATTAATTAACACTTATATTGTGAAGATTTTTACCCTTTAGGACTTAAAGGGAAAAAAAGCTTTGAAAACCCAAAAACAATCATCTGAAAATCAAGATTCTGTAATCCAACATTTTTTTTTTCACTGTAGTGGACAAGAAAGTACATTTCCTATAGAAGAGTACCTTTGGCAGCCAGTTCCTTACTTAATTGAAATGTTTGGGTTGATTTTAAAAATGAGATAAGATTTCCATTTATATTCTGTTTCTTTGGGTAACTAAAACATATTTTTTAAAGGTCCTGACTATGCCCCATTGCTAAATAGCCTAATTAAAACAAAGATTAATTAGACTGAATGTAATAGATGGTGTGGAAACGTTTGAGGAAAATTATTAGTTTGCAGCTCGGAGGGCACACATTATGTGCACAGGTTCCCATTTTTGAAAATGCCCTCTCTTCCTGGCTCTGTCTCTCTGCCTCTCCCTGTGTCTCTGTCTCTGTCTCTGTCTCTCTCTGGCTCTTCCTGGCCCTCTCTCTATGTCTCTCTGTCTGTCTCTCTCTCCCTCTCTCTCTCTGTCTTTCCATCTCTCTGTCTCTTTCCCTGGGGTCTCTTCACTTGGATTTGCTGGTTTGTTAGTTTAACACATCTGACTGAGCACTAGGCACCCACCTCGCCTCCATCAGGGCTGTGGACACAAAAGAAAAGAAAAGAATATTTTTAGGGACTGAAAGCTTCTAATGGCTGTTTAAAAAAAAAAAAAATGTCTGTTCCTCTGTGCATGCCTCTCTCCCCCCTCCACTCTGTTAATGTATAGAAGTGAACGGGGAAGAAAAGCTGTTAAGAAAACATCGCTCTGGCCCCGACGTGTGATGAAAGAGACGGAGCCATCGTTGTGCCTTCACAGCTATTTATCCGCGGCGATATTATGCACACTCCATTGGTGTTTTCCCATCAAAGGCAAAATCAAATTAGATGAAAGTGTTTTCTCAATTTGTTTCTTATCTCTTCATTGTTTGCAATAACTTTTCTTTCTTCAGGTGACTTGGGCTCCATTCCTGGAAGGAATGACTGGGCCTTAAGGCAATGGGGAAGCCAGCCCATCTCTCTCAGAGCCACAGGAGGAGATGCCCAATCTTTTCATGTCAGCCTCTCATAGGGTCCACAGAGAAAATTGTTTAAAAAAAAAAAAAGTCCCATTTTTTCACTTCCACTCAAGTTCCTACTGCCTGGATGCCCATAATCAAAGAACGTGTCATCAAGTGTAGTATGCTTTCTTCTTGCTTAGCAATAACGTGTGTGTGAGTGTGTGGATTGATTCTGCTTATGGAAATACCTTGAACAGGCCTTCTTAAAGAATGATGAAGACGTTTTCACTCTGCAGCAAAACTGTGCATATTAAAATGATCTTTATATGATTTTTTTTTTTTTTTGATGTGGGAAAGGAAAAGTGAACATCGGGCTGTACTACTAAGTGGAAGTAACTTCTGTGGGACCCAAGTACTTAGCTCATCTCTTTACTGTGTTCAGGTTTTATGTGCAAGATAAATTAACGTGCAAGGTTCCAAACAGTGGGTGGGGAATGTAACACGCTGAGCGCTCACACACCTTGATACCTTCTGGGTTCCATGCTCCATTTTAATTAAGTGCTATTTTTATTTTTCCCTCTGAAAACAAGGCTGCTGGAGAAGTGTCTAAACACTTATATAAAGTGTGGAAGAAGGTTTGTACTCGGACAAAAACTGCAGGAGCTCTGGGAGTGGGGTGGGGAATGTCAGAGGAGAAGCCTGCACCTTTCTGGTTTTACCCGACCGGTAGATCTCTAATTGCAGTTTAGAGGCAATTGTCTATATAAAGAGAGAACGGGGTGATTGAGTATGTTGTCTCTCAATAACATGACTCATGAATTGAAAACACGCTTGAGATGGATTAAATAGTGATGGATTAAATATTTCCCCATAGATTATTTTTGTTTCTCCCAGGCAGGATCAGTCCTAGTTAGCACTGAAAGCAGGTTATTGCAACTGAAGCAGACACTTGTCCATTTATTTTCCTTTTCAAATCACTATATATTTTCCCTAAGAGGCATGAAAACAATAGATTTGATCCATCAGACTGCTCAGATAGGCTAAGACTGAGAAGGCTAGGATAAGACATCTCCCTCAAAGTCACCACCATAAAACAGGAGCCATTTTCAGAAATTCCCTTCTCTCAGGAGATATCTTTGTTTTGCGTAGGATCTTTGTCAGTGCATATCGTCTGGCAATTTGTTTCAGAGCCAGTTTCCAGAGGAGAAAAACATTAGAGACTCTGGACAGGAAATGAGATTATCTTGTAAATTCTAACACCCCTATTTCATAGTTTATTGTACAGTATCATGTTGTCAATGAATGCATACAGATTTATTGTATAAACAAATGTTAGACATTAAAAACATTTGGATCAGGAAAATGTCCCAGTGATATGCAAACATTGTCTTTTGTTTTCTCTCTCTCTCCCTAAACCTAATTGCTAAAATATCTAATGATTGACGGATGCAACTTGAATTACTTCAGGTTGTTCGACTTGGATGGTTTTGTCAGGTTTGCTTTTATCTTGCAAATTATCATTTAAGCCATGGAAAGTGTAAACAGTTTCTCCTTGTGGTCCAAAACTTGACTTTCTTTTGGTAGTACTCAGTAGATGAGTTCAAAAATGTCCTTTTAAGTTTAAAAAAATGGAAGTTTAATATCCATGTTTTAATCTTCAATGAATCAGACTACCAAAAGCATAGAGAAGGCAATCTCGTTGCCTCATTGCTAATAAATAGATGAACTTAACTGGCCCCCAGAAAGAAGCTTATTCTACTAATCCAGCTTGAGACTCCAGGCACTTTATACAATGTTGAATTAATTCAAACCAAATATCCTAGGGAATGGAATCCAAGCTCTGAAATTACATGCAGGGAAAGGGAATGTCCTCTATTTGTCACTAAACTGCAATCATCATCCCCCACCCACACTTCCCAGGGATACAACACCATGCCTCTGTACCTCTTCCTTCTTGCTGACCTAGCATTGCCCACGTCGTAAGTTGCATATACTGTGGTGTGCTGTTTTGTGTTATCACTGCTCATCAACGATTTACGGTAACCCGAGTGCTGGCACATAAGGTCTATTGTCCTTTTCCAACAAGACGCACATTCAAATTCCAAAAGCTCTTTGAATGCTGACCTTATTGAGTATAGAATAGTCCACCTGACTTTTTTCCCCAAAGAAGATGTAGCAATCTTGCCAAAGTCTGTCACTAAAATATGTGTTCATAAGTCTCATGGTACAAGAAACTGACGAGTCTTTTATTTTCTTTCCTAAAGACTTGATATTTCACTCAGCAATTTGGGATTTTGACTTTATGGGGATCACTCTGTAGGTCTGGAAAATGGATGCTAGTCACTCTCTGAACACCCTTTTGTTGTGTCACTTTTTTAAAAAAGTTTGCTTAACATCATTTGGGCACTCATTTTCAGAAGCTTCCCTTGCTTGTCCTAGATAATAAATGGCTGCTCCCGCATGCCCGTTTACAAAGTGAAAGAAGGCAAGACAGACTATTTAGCTCTTGAGTGTTCCTCCCCACAAATAATTGATCCACCCTCTGTTACTTCTCACTGGCAAATTACGGCTCTCTGCTTTTGCTCTATGGTTTGAAAATTGAGGTTCTGCTTCCTGGAGGCACTCCTCCAAGGTCAGAGAACAAGACTGAAATGCTAAATGCCCAGGCATCTGGTTAACTGTATCTCTCCCTCCAATGCACAGGACTCGTGAGATCTTGTTTCTTTTGAAATAGACATTCATTTGCTGATGTGTCCATTTAATTAACAGGTAAAGTCAGTTGACTACTTACTTTCAAAATACACACATACACGCTACACACACGACTTCTGTTTTGCTGGTTAAACAATTCAAAACAGAAGGCTGTGGTCATGCAAACTGCATATGTATACTGTCCACTTCCCAGGAATAACCTTGGAATAATCTTGATACTCTTTTAGTCCAGATTTGAAGAGAACTTTGTTACACAGATAGTAGGAAAAAATATTCTCCCTTTCTTATTTCATGGAAGAAAGTTCACACTGAATGGGACTCTGGGACTCAGTTGATTGGAAATGCTGCAGCAATGATATCTGAACTCCTCACTTTGGGTCAGGCTGGTAAAAGAAATAAAAGCCAGACATTAAGCTGTGGGGTGCATTTGTCCACAGTGTCAAGTTTGTATGTTAAAAGAGAATGATATTGTGAGGCCATTCAACACTGCCATTTTCAAATATTGGTATAGTTCCTTCAAACACACTTGACATCAATAGAAATTAATTGAGAGAACACATTCCATCACTTACCAAATTGGTTACAAACACAGCTATTTTCTCCACTTTTCAATACTTAATTAAGTTAGTTTCCATTCTCCCCAGTGCCTAAGTTGAGTTTTAATTAGAAGTAGAGCCACAGCCCAATTTATACACATCATTCATCAAGTTAGAAGTCAATTGCTCACAACCTAAAGGACAGCTTTGGATGAAAACCAACAGACTCCAGGTGTGTCTAGCTGAGTTATGTTTCCTAAAAACAAAGGTCTTTGCCTCCAAAAAGTGGGAGAAGAAGTACACATTGAGAAGAAAGAGCAGAAAAAGTTGTCCCCCTTTCCTGAGTTTAAAAATCAATCAAAGAAATCTGAAGATTCTTCAGTTCCCAGATGTTGTGTGAATTGGCTGTGTTCTATGACAGGTATCACCCTTAACAGTGGAAAGACTAAATGGTTATTAAAGGTGCTGTCCTATATCCCAAGCCTGCATCTAGTAACCTCATTACAGACAGACTCAAAATACTTCCAAATGCAAACACTAGCTCCAAGCCCCCATTAACCTAGACCTGTCTCCCTATCTCATTGGCCAACTAACTCTTACTAAGCATAGAAAGAAAACAGTGCCATTGAAGTAGTTCACACTGATGTGTGGATGTGTGATAGTTCTTGAAACTTCCTCAAAAAATTTACATGTCTGAAAAGAGTATTTGTCAAGCTAAATGAATTTCCAGCTGCTATATTTAGGCAATAAATCAAAGTAAAGGAGTAGAAAAGGAAAGAAGAGGCATAACATTCCCACTGGTGATATTTTATTTAATCATCGGAAAAGCCCTCCTTCCTCCACTTTGCTGATGAGGAATTGAGGCATGGCAGGGTTAATGAACTTGCCCAAGGTCACACTGCTGGGATATTGCAAAGCTAAGAGCTGGACAAAAGTCTGTCTGTAATGCTTATATTCTGCCCAGGCAGGCAATGTCCTCCCATTGGGAAAATATATTCAGGGATCAAACATGGGTTTACCCCAGCCTATCCCAGAGTCTGTCCAAGTTTTAGTGTTCCTCAATTGCCCCTGTATTTCATGGCTCCTCTACTTAATTTGCCTCTAAATTAAAATAAATAAATAAATAATTTCACTCACAATCCAAATTTTTTCACAGCAGGGCAAGCTTGAAGAAGTTACTGGAGCAGTTATTTGAATGCCCTTTATTATCAATTTTTTGTGTAGCTCTTAACAATTACCAACACTTTTATGTGCACCTTCTTATTTGGTCTTCTCAATATCCAGATGAGGTACTTTACAGTTAGAGAACCAAAGCTTGGAAAGGTTACCAGCTTGCCCAAGGTCACGCAGACGTTAGCTTTGCCTGCCTTTGAAACACATCTGCATTCTGTCTGTCTCACCAGGCTGGTGATAAATGCCTACAGAAAGCTTCAGATAAACAGCTTGGTTCCCTGAGGCTTTTCTCCTAGGTTTCTCCAAAAGCTAAACAAATCAACGTACTTCTTTAGAGCCTACAAACCCAGGAGTGACTTAGCCACTGGAGAAAACTGTGGGTCATTAATTTTTAAAAGAACATTGGGTTTCACTGACTAGTAATCACCGTGGGTGGTTCTGTGATAGATCAATGAGCAATAAGAATGAACACCCTCGCTGAAGGAGTTCATAGTGCAGTGCACAGACATAACAAGTAAACAGAAGAGTAATAGGCACCCCTGCCCAGCACTGACTCCTCAATGAAGACAGGGTCAGTCTACTGTTCCTCCACACTTTCCCCTTTCAGATGCCCTATCTCTCCATCATCCAGCTAGCTCCTTTCATCTCATTCCTTATAAATTTTACAGACACCAATGGTACCACTTTGGCAATGTAAGGTTTGTGTCACTAGAACATAAGCTCTACCAGTGAAGAAAGTTTTTTCTGTTTTGTCCATTGCTACGTCCTCCAATGCCCAGAACAAGGCATGGCATAGAGTAGGTGCTCAACACATACATTTTGGAAGAAAAATCTGATACTCATTTAAGAATTCTTTATTTAAAAAAGAACAGTGAACTTAATATATTAATAAACAAAAAGACCTCTCTATCCAAAATGGCACTAATTTTTCCTATTCCTTATGCACACTCATTCCTTTGTTGTTCATTTTCCCACAGTGAGTGGCTTCAGTGTCTTCTCCCCAGACTCTAAGCTTTTATGTCCATTCCTGGTGTAGAAGGGGCCTCGCTTTAATGTAAATGGGGTCACTGACAGCCAGCAGCCTCTGATGTATTATGTTCTGTGTAGATTGGGATTTGGAACTCCAACAGTGGGCTTAACATGACCGACGGCAATAAAGACAGGCCCAACAATATCACTGATTCACTGGCCAACCGGACACTCATCGTCACTACCATTTTGGTAAGTAGACTGAGTGGAATTCAGGCTCTTATGCATACTCCTGCCCTAGACTTTGAAGAATTCTTCAGCTCTCATTTTCATGCCAACAACTTTGTCTGCAAATGTCTATTTTAAATTTTTAATTAGGACACTAAAAACTTACGTTTGTATGCACCTATAAGTGCACTGAATTAGAAGCTTCCTGCAATGTTCTGCATATCTCCTACCTTCAATCCTTTCTCAACTCGCCCTGTTCCACTCTCTGGCTCCACTCAGCGAGTCTCCCTTGCTGCCTGGCTGCTGGTTGGTTTCGTCCAAATAGACACTCTGGCAAGAGACCAAGGAAGTGGGGAAAGAGAAGTAAGAACATTTTTTTCTCCTGCCTCCAGTGGTTTTCTCAGAACCTCTATACTTTATAACCACAGTTTTTATTCTGTCAGTGATCATGCTCCCAGACCTCTGCTGTCTTGGATTCCAGGAGCACTATTTCCTGCTGCCTGCCTTAGCCCTAAGTGCTACAAGCTTCCTGATTATGTTGGTTCCTGGACGTTTATACCCCACCATTCCTCCCACCTGCCTTCCTATTGGCTCCCTTTGCCTTGTTCACACCTCTGTAAATAACCCCTTTACTAAGAAGTCTTTCAAAACCCAGGTGAGAGGACTTTCTGCTTCCAATTAGAACCCTGATCATACCCCTATCCAGTCATTGTATATCCACAGGTTGTTCATTTTTTCTCTTTCCCAGCCCTAACCCAAAGAATAAAAGCCAGGAGTGGCCACCTCTAAAATCTTTCAGACATTCCTGCTTTATTTGATTCAGTCTATAGTGATAGACCAATTTATTTCTGAAACCATTAACTTCTGAGAATTGTTCATCCATAATAAAAATAGTTTTGTTTTTCTGGTGACTACTTTCCCAGCAACCAACTCTTGGAAATGTAGAATTTTCTATTCCTAACAGTTTGTTTGAGGATAAGCCTAAATGGGTCTTAAATGTCCGGGGGAAAAAATGTATGAGAAGTTAAAGGACATATCAGTAATGTAGTAACTATCATAATGTTATAAAATAAATTTTCATTTAGCCAAATGAGAATAAGGTTAAAGGTGGTAGTAAGGAAATGCTAATTATTCATGGAATAGGGGGTTTATGATGTAAGCATATAAGCAAAGAATTACCAAATATAAGATTTGAAGTATTTGAGTTCAAATAAGAAAACAGAACTGATAATATAAGAAGACATAGAAATAGTCTTTGTTCTTCTTTCATTTATTCTTCTCCTATCCCCCTACCCCCCCATGTTGCTTCTCCATGTCCTCATATCAGGGAGATCATATGATAGTTGTCTTTCTCCGATTGACTTATTTCACTAAGCATGAGAATAAATGAAACAAGATGGGATTGGGAGGGAGACAAACCATAAATGACTCTTAATCTCACAAAACAAACTGGGGGTTGCTGGGGGGAGGTGGGATTGGGGGAGGGGGAGCGGGCTATGGACATTGGGGAGGGGAGGCGAACCATAAGAGACTATGGACTCTGAAAAACAACCTGAGGGTTTTGAAGGGTCAGGGGTGGGAGGTTGGGGGAACAGGTGGTGGGTGATGGGGAGGGCACGTTTTGCATGGAGCACTGGGTGTTGTGCAAAAAGAATGAATACTGTTACGCTGAAAAAATTAATAAAAAGGGAAAAAAAAAAAAGAAATAGTCTTTGTACAAGATACCCTAAAGAAAACCAATGAAAATATAGATAAAAGTGAATAGTGAAACTGAAATGAAATTTGACTGAGAGATGAGGAAATGAGAATATTTAGTAGGTAGGAAGTTTGAAGAGTAAGAGGCTGTATTTGCTGATTTAAATTTCCTTTTTGTTAGTAGACAAAGCTCTCATGTAAAAGCCAGGAGGGAGGGGGGGCATGCAAAGGAAGTCTGGGTGTAGGTACAGATGAAGGCCAGACACCCAGACATCTGGTCCTTCATTGCTGGACCTCAACTCTGTCCTCAACTGTGCCCCAACCATACTAGTCACTCACAGCCCTGTCCTCAGCAGTGGAGGAAAACAGCCTCATTCACACGCTGAAGAGGGAGAGATACTAATATGGGAAATGTTCTGGATTGGTAGAGGGTATAAGGAAAATGAGTTTAGGGAAGGCGGGAAGGTGAGTAACTTCCTTACTCTGAAATCTTAATAATCATTTTCAAATATTTTGTACTTTCTGACTGTGGATGGAGGAAATTCTGCCTTCCTTATAACAGGGTTTTCATATTTGATTTGTTTCATATAGGAAGAACCTTATGTGATGTACAGGAAATCTGATAAGCCTTTATATGGAAATGATAGATTTGAAGGATATTGCCTGGATCTGTTGAAGGAATTGTCAAACATCTTGGGTTTCATTTATGACGTCAAGCTTGTCCCTGATGGCAAATATGGAGCACAGAATGACAAAGGAGAGTGGAATGGAATGGTCAAAGAACTTATAGATCATGTAAGCAGAATGCATCTTTTATATGTGGGTTTTAAGTGTCTTACAAAATGCGTAGCAAGAGGTAAAAGAGAAAAAACGATTGAGTCGGGGTTAGAAGAAATGTTACATTTTTTTTTTGGAACCCTAATAATGGTTTAAGAAGTAGGAGAAAACAACAAGGAAATGGAGTTTGCTTATGTAGAAGGGCAAGTAAGGAAACAAACTGAGGACAAAAATTTATAGGTCCATCTTTCATGCTGAAGAATAAACCAGAGTGGTTCTTAAATTTGATAATGAATTCTACAGTTTGCAGCTTAAAGTCTCATCTTGTCAGCTGATTTTATGACCAAGTGGCTCCTTCCTTGCTTGGCTCACTGCCCTTTTTAAAGATAACCCCCTGCAGCTTTTTCCTCCATTTAGTTCCAGAATGTGCGTATGTCTGTCTGTTTGTATTTCATACCTTCTGGTTTCTCTTTGCTAATAAATACTATTTCACAAGAACGACTGTGTAAATCAACTGTTTTTATGCTAGAGCCAATCATTACAGAAGCTTCTTGCATGAGAAACATTTGGAATTGAGAAATATAGATTAGGAGGACCCAGGATTTGCTGGGAAGTGAGACAACTAAGACAATGATTTTTAACTTGCTTTTGCAGAAGGCTGATCTGGCGGTGGCTCCTCTTACCATTACCTATGTTCGGGAGAAAGTCATTGACTTCTCCAAACCCTTCATGACACTGGGCATCAGCATTCTCTACAGGAAGCCCAATGGTACCAATCCAGGAGTCTTCTCCTTCCTCAATCCCCTGTCTCCTGACATTTGGATGTATGTGCTCTTAGCCTGCCTGGGAGTCAGCTGTGTACTCTTTGTGATTGCAAGGTAAGTTTGAGAACTACTGAATTTACAAAAACAGATTTAGGTCAGTCTCATATTATCACGTATGCTCTAGACTAGGTAAACATAGGTTAAGAACTTTAAACTTTAAATAAATAATAACTTATTTATCTTTGCCTAGTGCTCTATTCTGTCAAGTTCTTCCTCAAAGGTCATGCTGTGAATGAATATCTTCTGATTTTTTTTAAATAAAGATATTTTAAAGACAACAAGAAGATTATTTTTATATTAATTTAATCATCACAGTATTTCAGGCAGCATAAAATATTTATTTACCTATTTTCCCTGAATTATATTACAACAAAGCAACAGTTCAGCTAATAAATCTAAAATGTTTCAACAGGAAGAGAAAAATGGTGTTCAGATACTTGACCCTTGGAATATTCCATTACACAAAACAGAAAAAAGGTTAGCTAGGAATTATTGTAGCAAATAAGAAACACTAGGTGAAACAAGATTGCATTCTCGGGAACAAAGAAAAATACTTTGAAAATTTGATAAAACTTATTTTTAAAAACTTTAGAGAGTGAAAGAGCATTCTAGAAATAACCATGAAAAAGAAAGATTACTAACAGGTAGAGTCTAGAGGCATGAAATATTTATGCTACCACTGATGATTCAGCTTAGGTTTTATTTTCTGAGATAACTCTATATTTAACCATTCCACTTTACACAATTCTTCAAAGGATCTTTATACCTTTCAGTAGATTATATTTTCTAAATACCTTTGATGCTGAATTTGAAACACATCTATTTCATCTTTCTGTTGGCTTAAACATTTGATATCCCTAGATAGACCATGTAAAAAAATAATTGCTTTTGTATGTTCCCCACTTATTTTCAATCTTTTTCATCTTTCAACAAAACTCAGCAAACTTTTTTCCCTGATCAATTTTTGTTTTCCCTCCAGGAATTTCTATGAGAAATATTTCTTCATACCAGCTCTCTGTCATTGTCCACTCTCTGGTTTTGATTAATGCCAGGTAACTCTTTCCCTGGCATAATTATAAAGCTAGCTTGGGAAAATAACCCAGATTAGAAAGACTTAAAGATGCATGAGACACACAGATACAGTCAAACTAAATTAATATGTGTGCTCACATGTGGTTATTTATACATTCAATATGAAATAGATGTTTTCTCCATAATTCATGCCTTATAAAGTGTATCATTAACAGATTCCAGGGCATTTTCTAAATTTTGGCCAAGTATTAAGCTACTTTAAGTAATGACCAAAGCTCTGTTTCCATAATTCTCCCCACAGAAGATAATATATTAATGTGTATGTGCAGTGATACTGTGTTTTGATGCTTTAGCGTTCTAAATCAGTGGTTCTCAACTAGGAGAGATGTTATCATTCAGGTAACATTTGTCCATGCTCTAAAAACATTTTTTTGGTTATCACAACTGAGGGTGGAAAATGGTACTGACATAAAGTGGGTAGAGTTCATGGATGCCACTGAACACCCTATAGTATGCAGACAATTCCCCCCAAAAAAAGAGTTACCTCAAAATGTCAATAGCACCAATAACACCACTCTCAGTCTTGAGAGACCATGCTTTAAAAAATTAAAGAAGATGTTGCTTTGGGTATCAAATTTTAAAAGATAAGTTGCTCACCTTTGGAGGTGCATTTCTTATTACTTGTTAGTAAGTGAAATTAATACTGCCCTAGAATGGCTATATAATAAATGGCCACTTGATGAACATTTGAATGAGGAATAAGAAATTTTCCATTAACTCATTGTTCCATTCTTCTGTTCTGGGGCCCACATTTGTTGGGTGATATTGGAGACAGCAGAGCAACCAAGCAGCAGAGGGACATGGGTTCCCATCTCCCCCAGTCTACTGCTCTGTCTAAGCAGGGATGCTGATGACCAAATATGTTACTTATCATACTGACTTGATCATAGCCAATGGGAGACAGAACATGTAAACAGCATTCTGAAGTTCTTTCAAGAATACAGTCTGAAAGTACCCCTTCACACCTGACCCCAGCTGTGCCTTTAAATTGCCGTATTTTTATCATCAGAATATGTCAGAATAATGTGACATTCAGTCATTTTCCCCTCCTCCTTTGACTCTTTCTCTATCAGCAATCAGTGACTCAGAGCCCTATATTTTCTGACTTCATTCTATCTCTATTAGGAAAGCAGCCGCCCCCAATCAATATTATCTACTCAATATTCCTACTCACCCACAGCACCATTTATAAACCAGATCTTTGTTTAGCTTATTCTCCTTGTTACCTCCTTCTCATGGCTTTCCTTCTCATTCTGGGTCTTAGAAAAGTGGGATTGCTGCAAACACCGTTGTGGTGAAATGTAGGGGTGGAATAAAAGCTCCCTGCAGTGCACAGGTGCACCATCATGGGGATCCAGCTACATTCGTCTCTACACTCTTGAATCCATTCCTACTTCCACTGCATAAAACCCTTAAATATATTTTGGAGATGATCCCCAAAGACAACAAAACCCTTGTTGCATAGATGTGCCAATTTTCTTTTACGTCCCACCACCATAGTTTGAGAGAGTGAACTTGGTCACTCTGCACCAGGAAGCAAAGATGTGAGACAGATTTCTGCTACCACCTTTGTGTCTTGCCTTCAGAGTTAGTGAAGTAGAAATTAAAAATGTAGTCTCATAATCATTGTTAGCTCTGGGGAGGTTTTTGAATTTGTGTTTTGAAGTATATCCCTTTATATCCTTTTAAAGGGGAAAAAAATAAAGCCCATCATTGCATTTAGGCTAATGGTCTCACTAGATAGATGTTTAAAAATGATTTGCTAAACTGAATTGAATTCATAAAGTTAGACAAACTAAAGAAAACTATATAAACATTTAAGTTACTATGACTTGTTTAGTTATGGTGCTAAAAATGTGCATGTCAGGGGTTTTGTTTTGCGGTTAACATTTTTTAAATTATTTTTTGAAAAACATTTAACCCCAAGGAATTATGTCTATCATGACCACAATTTAAATAAACCAAATATCCAGATATCACATCTGCTTACATCATTTTATGATTTATGTTTATCTTGTTAAAAATGAACATTTTAAGTTTTCATTTAGTTAAAAACAAAAATCAAGAACACTTTTGACTGTAATTCTAAAGTTATAATACAAACCCAACAGTTATATCACAAGCTCAAACAGAGCTCTGTCCTTTAAAAGATGAACCATTCTCTCACTCCTTGATGCAGCCCAATATCCATTCCCAGCCATAAAAGAATCCCTTAATTAGAGATTTCCAGTCTCAGGATTGTTTTATATCTCTCATTCAAGTAAAAGCTTGGTATATATAAACATAAACCCAGAACGAACCTTTACATTTCAACATAATGTTACTCTTATATGCAAATTTTGACACCAATGCTAAGCACATTTGTCCCTTTCTCTGTCATTTTACTAAAGATCAATATCGATTGGGAATGACAGCTTCAGAATATCATTGGTGCGGGTCATATACTAATTTTCCCCCAGCTTTCCTGATGCTGACATTCCTACCGCACTGGCTATCTTTAAGCAGGCATTAGGCATTTCAAGCTGAAATTTCTACATCCAGGCAACAGGTAGACCTATTTTATCATGAAAACCCAGTGTCTTTCAGCATGGCCTTCTCCTGACACTTAATATCCCTCCGTCCAATGCAAATCACTCAGAATCTTGGAAAGAAAGAACTTAAAATATCTTTGCAGAGCAGGCAGAATCATACTGCTGTTTAGACAGTTTTCCTTTCTGCCTTAGAAAATTAGATTAATTGCTCACTTAGAACTGCAAAGTATGAAACACTGACACAAGACCAAAAGCAGCATTTCAAAGAGGAAAGTGGTGAGCTTGCTGGTGAGAGCATAGATGAGGAAGAAGTACCTGAATATCAGGGTGGGTAGTGTTGCCCCATTTTATTGTCTGTTGAGAAAGACTCCTCGTGAGTGCATAAGATTCCTAATTTATTGCAATTAATATTTTAAAATCATTGTACAAGTGACAATGATATTGTTTAAGTAATGGCATCTTTACTGTGCTTACTGTTTCAATTAGTGGGTTCATTAATACTGGTTGGTATTCGTTTCTTCAGCTCAGCAAACTACTATGGTTAGAAGAGTGTATAAATTCAAAACTTAATTACATTGTTGAAACAGTAATTAAAATGTATTGGCATGGCATTGTCAATTACAGCTGCATTCATAAGCTTCACAGGAACCAGCACTGTGTGCCCTGCAGCTGTGGAGGAGGCACAGTCATGAGTTGGATACCATTACTGTGGGGTAAACATTGAGGCTATTATACCTGTACCCATAAGACTTGATGAGGAGACATTGTACACTTTCCAGAAGGTGTCCAGGGGGGCTAGAGAATGGTTTTTCATTGAGAGGAACTGTTTGCCCAGTTCCTTGTGCATGATTCACAGTGTGTCCTGCTTTTCACTATAGATAATGTATTCACCTTAATCCCGGTTCCCTCCATTGTGTCAGCAACTGCTATTGTTTACTGCTGAAACCTTATGGCTGGAGAGCATTCCGTATGTTCCCATCGGTTTTAAGGGGTTTTAACATTACTCTAAT